>NC_134265.1:224677914-226075414 GCF_031893055.1 Leptodactylus fuscus | reverse complement strand
GGGCCAGTGGGGACCAGCCCTGGGGGCATATTCTGTCTTTAGGGGGAGGGTCCTAAGTAGAAATACCCATGATCAGAGTAAACTAGAAAACAGCAGAGACCCGGTAGGTATGGCAGCTGTTCTGTAAAAGAGCGGCCGCTATCTTTTTAAGACCTGCTGTAACAGTAAGGCAGATGTCAGGGGTTAAGCATGCCAAAACAGCATATAGGAAGTTTGTTTGCATTTCGCATGAATTATAATAAAATGGAGATGGACTTTACACTTTTCAATTTCACATTTCTCGCTAATACATTCATTTAGCCGTAAAATTTACACATTCCCAAGAGGTTAAAGAAAAACTTGCATCTTACAATTCCAGACTACAGAAATAGTCCACACATGGATGAAAACTGATATATGAGCACACAGCAGGATACAGAGGGGAAGGCATGCCAATCTGCTTTTGGAGGGAAAATTTGGCTGGAATCAGCTTCAGGCGCCATATTGCAATTGCAGAGCCCCTGAGGTGCCAGAACAGTGAAAACCCCCAAAAAGTGACCCCATTTTGGAAACTAGACCCCACAAAATTTTTTATCAAGGGTTATAGTGAGTATTCTGAGCCCATAAGTTTTACACAGAATTCATTAACATTGGGATGTGAAAATGAAATATTGTTTTTTCGGGTTTTTTTCCAATGAAATGTTGTTTTAGCCCAAAATGTTTCATCTTTACAAGGGGTTAATGGAGAATAAACACTCCACAGTTATACAATTTTTCCGTAACATGGCAATACCCCATATGTGGTTGTAAAAAGCTGCATGGACACATGGCAAGGCTTGAAATGTAAAGAGCTCTATTGGTTTTTAGGGGACAAATTTTGCTGGTATAGTTTTCAGGTACCATGTCACATTTGCAGAGCCCCTAAAGGTACCAGAACAAGGGAAAACCCCAAAAAGTGACACCATTTTGAAAACTGGACCCCTCAAAGAATTTAGTAAGGCTTCTAGTAAGTATCCTACGGGTCTTTCATAGAATTGTGCCTTGAAAATGTAAAATGATATTTTTAACTACAAAAAGTTTCTGTAACCCAAATTTTTAAAGGGGCTCTATCACTAGGAAAAGTCATTTTTAACTAATCACACCTTTGCATAGCTTTTAGAAAGTCTATTTTACACCTACCTATAGTATGTAGATTGCCTCAGTGGTTTCTGAATAAGTCCGTTTTTATTCATATGCTAATTAGACTGGTGCACAATAGATCGTGCACACCTCTCCTATTGTTTTCTATGGGAGACTGCTGATGATGATGACTCAGCTTCCTGTTTGCTTCACACACATAGAAGATAATAGGAGAGAGGAGGCTGCTGGGAACTTCCTGAGCTGGCTGGAAGCTCATTAGCATATGAATAAAAACGGACTTATTCAGACACCACTGAGGCAATCTACATACAAAAGGTAAGTGTGGAATAGACTTTCTAAAGCCTATGCAAGCATGTGTTTAGATAAAAATGACTTTTGCCAGTGATAGAGCCCCTTTAATTTTTATGTGGGGGTTAAAAGAGGGGAAAAAAACAAACAAACAGCATCATGAAGACCAAGGAACTAACCTGAAAGCCCAGAGAAAGTTGTGGAGAAGTGTAAAGCAGGGTTAGGTTATAAAAACATATCCCAAGCTTTGAGCCTCCCAAGAAGCACTGTTCAATCCATCATCCAAAAATGGAGTAAGTATTCTACAACTTCCAAGTCATGGCTGTCCACCTAATCAATCAAGGAGAGCATTGTTCAGAGAAACAGTCAAGAGGCCCATGGTCACTTGCCACAACCATATAGGGGACATAGCAAACAAGGAAAAAGGTGCTCTGGTCAGATGAGACCAAATTCAAACTTTTTGCCTAAATGCAAAGCGCTATGTGTGGCGGAAAAGTAACACTGCTCATCGCCCTGATCACATCATCCCCTCTATGAAACATGGTGGAGGCAGTATCATGCGGTGGGGTACTTGTTTTCAGCATGGACAGGGAAGCTAGTCAGAGTTGATGGTAAGATGGATAGAGCCAAATACAGGGCAATCCTGGAAGAAAACCTGTTGGAGGCTACAAAAGACAAAACTGGGAAAGAAGCTTCACCTTCTAGCAAGACAATGACCCTAGACAGCCAGAGCTACAGTTTATGGTTTAGATCAAAGAATATTCATGCGTTATAATGACCCAGTCAAAGTCCAGACCTAAATCCCATTGAGCATCTGTGGCAAGACATGAAAATTGCTCGGGCGGAGCTTGACTGCCAAGCGTAGCGGGAGCATGAGCCTGTAGCTCCGCTACATAAAGGTGCCTAACCAGCTCACAACCAGCCGATTCACTGCCAAAATGGTGAAAATAGGGAAGGAAAGAGGAGGTGATCCCCCCAGCACCCCTAAAATAGCTCGCCAGCAGACGGACCTGCAGAAATTCGTCCGAAAGCGGAGCCCTCATGGCCGCGGGCTCCTTTCTAAGATGGCGTCGGGTGGCGCGCACAGACCTGTACTCACAGCAGACGCCGACAGAGAGAGGAGGAGGATACCGGCGTACCTGAAGCCCCAGCTACCATTTCAGAATCTTTACTCCGAAGTGTTATCACGCAAGCCCTGGAGCCGCTAAGAGCCGATTTGGCTGACATTAAGGCTAAGCTAGCTGATCTAGGCAGGAGAGTAGAAGGTGTGGAGGACTCGTGTATTACTCTTTCAGAACATGCTACTATAATGGCTGCAAACCTTGCAACTCAGAAAGAACAGATTGATAGAGCCCTGATCCTCCTGGAAGATCAGGAGAACAGAGGGAGGCGCAAAAATGTGAGAATTAAGGGTATCAGTGAGGACTGCAGTCCTGGTGACCTTAAAGATAGAGCTGCTGCCATCTTTGCTCAATTGCTGGGCCCTGAAAGAGCTGCTTCCGTAGTCATTGAACGAATACACAGAGCCTTGAGACCCAAACCTAAAGATGGCGATCCACCACGGGATGTCATTTGCGGTCTCTTATCATTCCTGGACACTCAAGATATTCTTTCCGCTGCCCGCTCCACAAAAGACTTTACTTTTATATCTGATGTCTTATCCTTCTACCAGGATCTGGCCCCCTCCACCCTATTTAAACACAGACAACTGAAGCCTTTACTAGAAGTCCTGAGAGGGTCAAATGTGGCCTATTCTTGGCTGTATCCGTTCGGCCTCTCTATACAGCATAGAGGGAAACGTCTTATTGTGCAGACTCCTACAGACTTACTTAATGTTTGGCGTGTGTTGAATATTACACCCATGGACATTCCCTCATGGCTTCCGACACCGGACCTAACCTCCCTACCCGACCTGACAACGTGCTCCTCAGGAGCCCGACTTCATCGGACTAAGTCTCCTAAAGCTAGAAGATCGCTGCAGCAGCCTCATCTGTCATCACCGTGACATCATGATCTCAAGATTGTTTTGCCTTCATCACTACCCGCTTATTGTTAGTTCGTGGCATTTACTCGCTGCAATTAATCTTTTTTCTTTCAGTTAACAATTTATTGCTGGTCCTTCCTTATGGACGATATGTTTGAAGCGTTGCACTGATCTTGCACGTTCTCCTTTTCAGTTTTTTGTCTTTAGGCAGTTGATTTACTTGGCTATCTTTTGCACACTTGTTGTGGGCTGGTGTGGTGCCAGTCGCACCAAGTTCTTAGTTCTCCCCATACAGACATTGCTGGGGTCATATTAGTTCCCACAAACTGTCTGGATCGCCATAGAGTTGGGGGTATTTGTTTAACAGCGGTGCTCTTCCAGGCTAGAGCACTTCCAGCTTTTCTATTACTTGCAGTTAAGAACGTTCCTAATTATAACAGATTGCATTGCTAATTTGTTCTTTTTTTGTATTTGTTTTCCTTGTTGTCTTGTTCTCCCCCCCTCTCCTAGCGTTCTCTCCCACCCCTACCCTTGTTGTCTTCCTACTCTTCCCCCTTCTTCCTCATTTTCTCTCCTCCATCCCCCCCACCACCACCACCACCTTTTCTCTCTTACCTTCTCTCTCTCCCTCTGTACTGACCAGTAGCGGTTCCTGGTCATTCTTGACTGTCCATACAAGTCATGGTGCAAGTCACAGTCACATCGTTTAATGCCCATGGACTGAATTCACCTGAGAAGAGGCACAATGTTCTGCTCCTGCTCCGGAAAATCCAGACCAAGATCTTATTTCTTCAGGAAACTCATTTTAAAAGAGGTAAAGTGCCAAAGCTACCAGTTAACTACTTTTCACAATGGTTTCATAATACTAGTGACTCAGGTGCATCAAGAGGTGTCTCCATAGCGCTCCATCATTCTGTCCCCTTTAAATGTCTTCACCAATTTGCAGATTCAGAGGGCCGAGCCTTGTTTGTGAAAGGAAAAATTGCATCGGATATTTACACACTTGTTAATTTATATGTGCCGACGTCTGGACAGGTGGATTGGCTAGTCAAGACTTTTGAGGCACTCCAAATGTTTGCAGAGGGCGAGATTATTTTGGGCTCAGACCTAAACCTGACATTAAATCCCTTACTTGATTCGTCTTTGGGCCGCTCCCAAGTATCCCAGAGAGCCTTGCGTAAAGTTTTTAGGATCTTCCAAGACCTACAGTCCTATGAAAAAGTTTGGGCACCCCTATTAATCTTAATCATTTTTTGTTCTAAATATTTTGGTGTTTGCAACAGCCATTTCAGTTTGATATATCTAATAACTGATGGACACAGTAATATTTCAGGATTGAAATGAGGTTTATTGTACTAACAGAAAATGTGCAATATGCATTAAACCAAAATTTGACCGGTGCAAAAGTATGGGCACCCTTATCATTTTATTGATTTGAATTCCCCTAACTACTTTTTACTGACTTACTGAAGCACAAAATTGGTTTTGTAACCTCAGTGAGCTTTGAACTTCATAGCCAGATGTATCCAATCATAAGAAAAGGTATTTAAGGTGGCCAATTGCAAGTTGATCTCCTATTTGAATCTCCTCTGAAGAGTGGCATCATGGGCTACTCAAAACAACTCTCAAATGATCTGAAAACAAAGATTGTTCAACATAGTTGTTCAGGGGAAGGATACAAAAAGTTGTCTCAGAGATTTAACCTGTCAGTTTCCACTGTGAGGTACATAGTAAGGAAATGGAAGACCACAGGGACAGTTCTTGTTAAGCCCAGAAGTGGCAGGCCAAGAAAAATATCAGAAAGGCAGAGAAGAAGAATGGTGAGAACAGTCAAGGACAATCCACAGACCACCTCCAAAGAGCTGCAGCATCATCTTGCTGCAGATGGTGTCACTGTGCATCGGTCAACTATACAGCGCACTTTGCACAAATAGAAGCTGTATGGGAGAGTGATGAGAAAGAAGCCGTTTCTGCACGTACGCCACAAATAGAGTTGCCTGAGGTATGAAAAAGCACATTTGCGTCAAGGCAGCTTCATTTTGGAAACAAAAATTGAGTTGTTTGGTTATAAAAAAAGGCGTTATGCATGGCGTCCAAAAAGAAACAGCATTCCAAGAAAAACACATGCTACCCACTGTAAAATTTGGTGGAGGTTCCATCATGCTTTGGGGCTGTGTGGCCAATGCCAGCATCGGGAATCTTGTTAAAGTTGAGAGTCGCATGGATTCCACTCAGTATCAGCAGATTCTTGAGAATAATGTTCAAGAATCAGTGACGAAGTTGAAGTTACGCCGGGGATGGATATTTCAGCAAGACAATGATCCAAAACACCTCTCCAAATCCTCAGGCATTCATGCAGAGGAACAATTACAATGTTCTGGAATGGCCATCCCAGTCCCCAGACCTGAATATCATTGAACATCTGTGGGATGATTTGAAGTGGGCTGTCCATGCTCAGCGACCATCTAACTTAACTGAACTTGAATTGTTTGTCCAAAATACCTTTATCCAGGATCCAGGAACTGATTAAAAGCTACAGGAAGCGACTAGAGGCTGTTATCTTTGCAAAAGGAGGATCTACTAAATATTAATGTCACTTTTCTGTTGAGGTGCCCATACTTTTGCACAGGTCAAATTTTGGTTTAATGCATATTGCACATTTTCTGTTAGTACAATAAACCTCATTTCAATCCTGAAATATTACTGTGTCCATCAGTTATTAGATATATCAAACTGAAATGGCTGTTATAAACACCAAAATATTTAGAACTAAAAATGATTAAGATTAATAGGGGTGCCCAAACTTTTTCATAGGACTGTATCACTTACAGATATTTGGAGGCTTCATCATCCCACTATGAAAGACTACACTTTCTACTCCAATCCACGTTCCTCGTATCAGAGACTAGATTACTTATTGCTTTCCAAGAACCTTCTTCAACGTTTCAGAAAATCACGTATAGGTCAAATTACAGTCTCGGACCATGTCGTGTGATGTGCAACTTGCCCCATTGCCTAAACCTGAGTCCACCTGGAAATTGAATGAACGTCTACTGGACTCTCAAGAAACGGTTGAATATGTCTCCAAACACATGAAAGAATTTTTTGAAATTAATACTACCCCTGATATTAGTCCCACTATTGTGTGGGAAACCCATAAGCATTACATCCGTGGCATTCTGATTGCACAAGGGGCCAAGTGGAAAAAATCGCAACAACTTCAGATGGACTCTCTACTTGCTCGCATCTCTGCCCTGGAAAGAGCGCATAAACTGTCACAATCTCTACGGGACTCTGATAAATTAACTGCTCTCCGGACTGAGCTCAAGGACTCCAAGTAAAAGAAACATCCAGCGGCAGTGGAGTATGTTGAATAGACTATGAGGAAGGATTAAATATCCGAAACGCGTCAGTCTGACGCTTCCCCTCCCTTTTTTCCCGTGACTCGTGTGTATTGCTGACTTTTAAGAAAAGTTTTCTACAATAAAGGAGAAGTTTTATTCAACATACTCCACTGCCGCTGGATGTTTCTTTTACTTGGATTTCTTCAGTGTGGCTCTGAACCGAGAGAGTCTTTTTTGTCCGGGCGGGATCCTCTAAGGAGGCATTAAGGAAATAGAAAGCATTTGGAAAACGGACAGGCTGAGTATACATTTTTTCTTTTTCCTATAATATTGAGCTCAAGGACTTGCTGACAGTCAAGGCCACAAAACACCTCCTCAATTACAAGCAAAATCTATACGCGCATGGGAACAAAGGGGGACGAATGATGAGCTCGCTCATTAAGAAAGCCCAAGCCAAAACTCATGTTGCTTCTATTAGATCACAATTGGGCCCACTGCTCACCTCTACCCCTGATATTGCAGAGGAATTCAGACAATATTATCTATCGCTATATAATTTAGACTCTGCCAGTTCTGGTACGGAGACAGATAAAGAACAAGCGATTACCGACTTTCTTGCCCCCTTAAAATTACCTAAACTGAGTGAGGAACAAGCTGACAAACTGCTAGACCCTATTTCTGAAGACGAAATCAGAACTGTCATACACTCCTTCCCAGCTAACAAAAGCCCGGGACCAGACGGGTACTCTCTTAAATATTATAAGACCTTTCTTAACTTGCTGTTGTCCCCCTTAACTAGATCCCTTAATGCTGCGTTAATAGGGTTGAGTCTGCCCAAACAGGCTTTGGAGGCCCATATTGCGCTGATTGCAAAGGAGGGGAGGGATCCACAACTTTGCCAAAATTATCGGCTCATCTCCCTATTAAACTTAGATCTAAAATTTTGGGCGAAACTGTTGGCCCTACGGCTCCAGCCACTTCTCCCTCTCCTGCTAAACGACGAACAGGTCGGTTTTATCAGACACCGCGAAGGGAGGCTAAACACACACCGTCTCCTACATGTCCTACGCATGTCAAAGTCCTATCCAAAACCTCTGGTCCTTCTCGGCTTAGACGCCGAGAAGGCCTTTGATAGGGTGAATTGGCTCTTTATGCAACGCACTTTGGAGAAGTTTGGCTTCCCTCCCCCCTTCATATCAGCAGTTATGTCTCTTTATACTGAACCATCAGCTAGACTGAAAGTGAACAATACGCTGTCTAAGTCTTTCCCTATTCTAAATGGTACGAGACATGGGTGCCCATTATCTCCCTCCTTGTTTATCCTGTCCCTCGAACCCTTTTTACAAAAAGTTAGAGAGCATCCAGGTGTTATTGGGGTTGAATATAATGGGGGTTCCCTTCAATCATTAGCCTTTGCGGACGATGTCCTTTTTTTGATATCGAACCCCGAGTCGGGCCTCAGAGTAGTTCTGGACGTTATTGAAACCTATGGGAAAATTTCAAATTACAAAATTAACATAGACAAATGTGATGTTTTGAACATCTCTCTGCCCACCTCCAAACAAAAATCCCTAATGTCTTCCCTTCCTCTCCGCTGGGCTAGCACCTCGATTAAATACTTAGGAGTTAAGATTCCTCGGTCACTGGAAGATATTTATGACTTAAATTTCGAGCCTTTTATACGGGAGGTGCAGCAACTCCTCAAGACCTATGACATCGCTTTTATTTCTTGGTTGGGCAGACGCAACCTGCTACAAACATACATTGCTCCCAAAATTACATATGTGCTCAGAATGCTACCTATCAAACTTCCGCAAACTTTCTTCCGGTCTCTGCGCTCAACTTTCTCTAAATTTTTGTGGAGGGGGAAGAGACCGAGATTGTCTTATTCTGCTCTCTGCAGGCGTAAAAAGGAAGGTGGTCTGAATGTCCCTGACCTCCAACATGCATATGACGCCATTCAATTGCAACTATGGACTGAGCTAGCTACTGTCTCCCCAGAGTCTTCTATGGGCAAATTATTGGCATCTGCATATGGCCCATATTTACTTGCAGATTTGTGGTCACCAACTTCTACCAAAAGAACTCTCCGCAGTGTTTCTGTACGAGATGAGGTCATAGGGGGAGCATTGCAGACTTGGGAAAAGCTTAAATCTAAGATTGCTCCAGCCCCCTCTTTATGTCTTCCGGCGGCCTTACTACCTGAATGTCTACCAAATATCCCCCGACGTTTGGAGGACTTCTGGATACAACTTTTAAAAATGCCATTGGCTACCTTTTGCGTCCAAGGCCGCCTGCCTTCCCCAGATGAACTTTTATCACTACCTCCATTTGCTCAGAGGCAGAAGGCACTCACCTTCCTCCACTTGTCCCATTACGCTACATGTAAGAAATTTTTTGATCTTATACCTGACTGGAAGAGAGGTCCCACACCTTTTGAACAAATTTACTTCCTTGCTCACACAAAGAAATTTAAAGTGGCCACCTTCCTGCACAAAGTAATACGACCGCCAGTATCTATTAAACCTTTCTACATTACCAGCTGGGAAATGGACTTAGGTATTACACTTGAAGAAACTGATTTAAAATTGGTTTTTGCCAGATCCCACGGGATTTCCACCTGTGTCAGACTGCAGGAAAGCCACTTTAAGCTGCTCTCACGGTGGTACCGGCCCCCTTCGTGGTTACACTCTCATGGCTTACTGGACTCTGACCTATGTTGGCGGTGCAACTCGGCTAGTGGGACTCTCTTACATATCTGGTGGTCATGCCCAGCTATTAAACAGTATTGGTCAGCCGTGGAACTGAAAATCCGATCACTTAGCTTTGACACGTTCCAGCTCACTCCATCGGTGCTCATTCTGTTTACACCTATACCAAATATGAATCGTCATGCCCAAACGCTGATCTACCATCTACTCTCTGCCGCCAAACTGCAAATCCCCTGGCTCTGGAAATCAACCCAAGTGCCCAATGTTGCCCACTGGATTGCTAAATCGAATCAAATTGCTAGATTTGAGGACATGCTGAGTCGCACTAGGAGATGCCATGCTTCTTTTCGAAAGATTTGGTCCCCATGGCTGGAAAACAGATAATCAATACGCTTAGGTCTACCTGGCTGTGATTGCACTTCTACTGATGCCTTGACTTCACACCGCTACCACCCCTCACTTTTCTCTTTTTCTCCTTTTTTATTCTCCTGTCTTCTCTTTCATCTCTTCGTCCCCCCCCCCTCCTTTCCTACTCTTTCCTCTTGTTCCCCCCCCCCCCCCTGTGTGTGTTTCAGTTCGTAGTTTTGTTACATGTTCCCCTTAAAAGAAAAACACAAAATTCTGGTAAATGTTTATTGAGCTGTTCGCTTTGTCTTTGACCTTGTGACTCTGCTTCTTGGGTCCCAGGTGCGAGCTGCGTCTCCGCCTGCTTCCCTTTACCTTGCTTTTTGCATGATTTGTCTGAATTCTGCTTTTGTTCAATAAACTTTGAATTAAAAAAAAAGACATGAAAATTGCTGTTCATAGACGCTCTCCATCCAATCTGGCTTAGCTTGAGCTATTTTGCAAGAAGAATAGGCAAAAATCTCAAAGCACAAAGGTGGAAGAGACATACCTCAAAAGACCTGCAGCTCTAATTGCAGTGAGAGGTGGCTCTACAAAGTAATGATATAGGGGGGGCTGAATACTTTTGCAGGGCACACTTTTCAGATTTTCATTTGATTACAATTTTGAAAACCATATATCATTTTCCTTCCACTTCACAATTATCTGCTACTTTGTGTTGGTCGATCACTGAAAATCTCAATAAAATACATTTAAGTTTGTGGTTGAAAAGTGACAAAATGTGAAAAAGTTCAAGGTGTATGAATACTTTTGCAAGGCACTGTAGGCCACTATCTGGTTGTCTGTTTGAAATAGTACAGATTTGTCCTGGATCAGTGGTTTAAAATGCAGAAGTGCCAACCTGACAGCTTTCATCTCTCAAAAATTTGTTCCATAGGCCCCAAGTGGATCCCGCAGAAGGGAATCTCGAACGCTGGTGTGAACCTAGCGTAACAGATCCATTCTGAATTTTTTGCCTGGGTGCATACCAGTTAATATTCATTCATGCCTCTAGAGGGCAGCATCAGCTTTGTTTCTCCCATATAAGACCAGAATTCTATTAAATATGACCTATTAGATTTTGTCATTTCTTAGCACAACTTTAAAAGTTCCAATAAGTATAACATTTTACTGTTGACAAAGCAAAATACACAAATTTCTGAGTATGCAGACCTTGAAGATGTCATTTCTATCATATTATGTGCAATTGAAACATAATTCCTGTTGCTATATTGCTGTACTTCAAGGAGCATTTTTAACCCCTTAATGACCAGGGTTCAAGGAAAATCAGGACATGGAGCGAAATCAAGAACTCAACAGGGGGCGAGGGAGGTCAAAACGCGGGCACGGAGGGAACGGACGGGTGAAGGGTATGGAACTAAAATGAGCTCTGACACAGCAGAGCGCGCATACAAATGTCTCAATAAAGTAAATCAACAAAAAAGCGTCAAATAGTAGTTAGAGAATGAAGGAGCAACCACAGAAACAAACAAAAAACACGTACACTGACGGAAAGACATTAACAGGGGGACACAGAAGGAAAGAGGGATCGGAAGTCAGCGGAGTAGTAAAAGTGGTTCCAGAGAAGCCACGTCTGCTGATATACTCTGTCATCCTGACGAAGCTCAGCTACCATGCTCTCCATAGGGATACATTTCGTGAAGAAGGGCAGGGACCCGATACCATCTAGAGAGTATTTTATAATTAGTCTCCTGCGCCCTACACGAGATAGAGAATTTGTGATAAGTGCGGAAGGCAGATGACCACACACCCGGCGGGAAGGACACTCCTAGTTCCCTCTCCCAGCCCGCCACGAACACCGGGGGGGACGCTTCAGAATCTTCCACCAGAAGATCATACAAAAGGGAAACCGTATGAGAGGGAGGCGCAGTAGAGATGCAGTAGCTCTCGAAGGGGAGCAAGGACCTATGGAGATCGTGAGAAGGTTTCAAAGCAATGTAGAAATGAGAAAGTTGGGAATACTGCCAATGAAAGGTACACGAGTCAGGGCACGAGGTCTGGGTCAGCAACTCAGTACGGGAGAGAAGGGAATAAAACGACGAGACATGTCGGAAGCGCAGGATCGGGGAGCCAACAGAGTATAATAGGACTGGGGCGCAGAAAGCCACGGAAAAGTCTGGGTTTCCCGAGATAGGAGTCATGGGACCATCATTTCTAAAAAGCTGTGTAAGTGCACCATACCTACGACACACCTCCATAGTCTAGCGCACCACATAGGGGAGCGGAAACAATTTGTCATCCTACCAATACTTCTTATGGAGCCAGGGTAAGCGGGAGGGGGCTCAGTGACTCCTCAAGGGCAACCCAGAGTTTGGTACTCGCAGAATGATGCCAGTCTAGTACACGGGAGGCGACCGCCGCCAGGTAGTGCCTAGCGCAATCCAGGACCACCAGGCATCCACTCCTTTTGGACCTGGTCAGAGTGTTCCGGGCAATACTAGGGGGCTTGAATGCCCAGATAAACTCATTAAAAGTGTTGCCCAAGCATCAAAAAGAAACATGAAGGCAGAACAATGGGGACCACCTGAAAGAGGTATAACAGCAGGTTCATGCATCCCAATCACAAAAGACCCCTGGCGTCCCAGCGTTCAAGGTCAGACCGCAAAGCATGCAGGATCGGGAGAAAGTTCAGAGAGTACGTGTCTACCAGGGTCCTAGGAAGCTGCACTCCCAAGTTCCTGATGGATTTCGGAGACCACGTAAATGGGAAAGATGAACGCAAGGCGCCAAGGGTCAGTGGCAGCAAAGACATCAAGAGCAATACTCTTGGTTAATTTTATAATTACTGAAGAAACTATAGGTGCTAATTTCCCTAACAATGGAGGGGAGAGAAGTGAGTGGGTTCGTGACGAAGAGGAGTCATGCGCAAATGCCAACACTTTCAAATGTAGATTGCGGACTCGCAAACCTCTAATATTAGGATTGTTTGTAATGGCTACCAGGAGGTGCTCCATCACCAGAGCATATAATAGCGGAGATAGGGGACAGCCCTGTCGGGTACCGTTATGAATGGAGAAGGGAGGAGAGAGCGAACCGTTAATCTGCACCCACGCCAGGGGAGAGTTGTATAGAGCCCTAATGCACATTAGCATGGCAGGGACAAGACCGATTTGAGTCAGAGTTGCCTCTAGGAACTTCCAATCCATCCTATCAAAGGCCTTCTCTGCATCCAGGGAGAGCAACAGCTTAGGGATATTAGATCTCTGAGCATGGTGGATTGCAGAGAAGTCCTTCAGGGTGTTATCCCAGGCCTCCCTGCAGGGGATGAATCCCACTTGGTCAGGATGGACGAGATTACCCATATATGGGCTCAGCCGGTTGGCAATTAATTTAGCGTAAAGCTTAGCATCCATATTAAGAAGCGAGATTGGTCTGTAGTTAGCACAAAGCAAGTGGTCTTTTCCCTCCTTGGGAATGACTGTGATATGGGCCTGGAGGGTTTTAAGGAGCGGAGGGGACAGCTCGGCCTTCAACACCTTAAAGAACTGTGCTGTGTACCCATCTGGGCCAGGGCTCTTACCTACCGGGAGGCGATACCTAGCTCCAGTTCCTGAGTAGAGAAAGGTGCCTCAAGTAGAGACACATCCTCCAAATGGAGAGAGGGGAGGGATGTTTCCGTGACATACTGAGAAAGGGAGAGTCTGGGAGTAGGAGCCGGGTGTACGGATCCCGGCGGGGGTAAATGATAGAGCGCATTGTAGTATTCCTGAAAGGCCGCAGCTATGTCATCTGTGATGTGGGTGACAACGCCCGAGGGTTTCTTAATGGATATGATGTGCGTGGCCTCCTGACGCTCCCACACCGCCCGCGCCAGTAGATGAGCCGCCTTGTTGCCCCACTCGTATAACGAACGCTGTCCCAACAGTCGGAGTCGCTGCTGCCTGTGCTCAAGAAGGGATCTGATCTCTTGGCGAGTGGCCGTCAAAGAGGCCAGAGTTGCCTGCTGAAGAGAACGTTAATGCTGAGCCTCTAGGGTCGCCAAATCGCCCAGAAGGGTGTGAAGTTTCTGACCTGCCTCCCTCTTCAGACGAGCATCATGTTTCATCAGAACTCCGCGAAGCAAACTTTTCAGAGCTTCTCACTGTATTGGCGGAGCAGTGTCATCACAAGAGTGGTCCTGAAGAAAGTGGGAAGTGGAAAGCTTCAGCTCTTCCACACATGGAGCATCAAGCAGGAGCGATTCATTTAGTCTCCAAGTGTTGGAGCGAGAGCAGGAGATAGGAGGACGGAAAGCGCAGAAGATAGGGGAATGGTCAGAAAGAAAGGCAAGGTCAATTCTGGCTACCGTCACAGAGGAGAGGAGGCTATGCGAGAAGAATATATAGTCGATCCTGCTATAAGAATTATGTGGATGGGAAAAGAAGGAGTAGTCTCTGTCCGTCGGGTGGAGGATCCGCCAAGCATCACATAGGAGCATGACGTTCAGGAACTTCCTGACCCTGTTTAAGGCAATCTGGTGATCCCTAGCAAAGGACTGGAGCGCAGACAAGGCAGAGAGGAGGAATGGGACCTGATTCGAATTGGGGGCATATATGTTGGCTATTGTGTAAAGAGTACCAGAGATTTCACAAATCAGGAATAAGTATCTTGCATCCCTATCCAACAGAGTCCAAGACCTTTACCGGGAGATTCTTATGAAAAAAAGTGGCCACCCCTTTGACTTTACTCATGGAACTGCTATTGTGGAACTATTGTGAGAAATATCTATTCTTAATCACAGGAACACGGTTGGCTAGGAAATGCATTTCCTGCAAGCACAGAATCTGCACCCTACGTTGGTGCGCATCGTACAATATTTGAGAACGCTTTTCTGGGACATTCAACCCCTTAACATTAAATGAGGAGATGGCTATGTCCGCCATGAGGGAGAGGGGAGAGGGAGGGCACACTAAAGAGGGACAGAACAAAAGGGAGAGGGAGACAAGGACACAGGAAAGAAACAAGGACCTAGGAGGTCAGGAAGAGCAGACAAGACACAGGGAAACAAATCCAAGGTAGGGAACAAAGATGCAAGAGGGCTAGAGGTATATCCTCGTGGGGAAACTAAAGGGCAGGAGCACAAGTCTCCAGGCGGCTCCGCACTGCAGGGTCCAAACTACATGGGAACGAGGTAGGCAGGTTACGAGCTTGGAAACACTAGGCAAACAGACCGAGGGGGAGACAGAGCAGCACCGGCTCCAACACACGTGAAAAGAACAACTAGGAACAAGAAAATGAACAGATTCATCTAGACATCTAAAACTGAGATCGTACAGTCCTATGAAAAAGTTTGGGCACCCCTATTAATCTTAATCATTTTTAGTTCTAAATATTTTGGTGTTTATAACAGCCATTTCAGTTTGATATATCTAATAACTGATGCACACAGTAATATTTCAGGATTGAAATGAGGTTTATTGTACTAACAGAAAATGTGCAATATGCATTAAACCAAAATTTGACCGGTGCAAAAGTATGGGCACCCTTATCATTTTATTGATTTGAATTCCCCTAACTACTTTTTACTGACTTACTGAAGCACAAAATTGGTTTTGTAACCTCAGTGAGCTTTGAACTTCATAGCCAGATGTATCTAATCATAAGAAAAGGTATTTAAGGTGGCCAATTGCAAGTTGATCTCCTATTTGAATCTCCTCTGAAGAGTGGCATCATGGGCTACTCAAAACAACTTTCAAATGATCTGAAAACAAAGATTGTTCAACATAGTTGTTCAGGGGAAGGATACAAAAAGTTGTCTCAGAGATTTAACCTGTCAGTTTCCACTGTGAGGAACATAGTAAGGAAATGGAAGACCACAGGGACAGTTCTTGTTAAGCCCAGAAGTGGCTGGCCAAGAAAAATATCAGAAAGGCAGAGAAGAAGAATGGTGAGAACAGTCAAGGACAATCCACAGACCACCTCCAAAGAGCTGCAGCATCATCTTGCTGCAGATGGTGTCACTGTGCATCGGTCAACTATACAGCGCACTTTGCACAAATAGAAGCTGTATGGGAGAGTGATGAGAAAGAAGCCGTTTCTGCACGTATGCCACAAATAGAGTTGCCTGAGGTATGAAAAAGCACATTTGGACAAGGCAGCTTCATTTTGGAAACAAAAATTGAGTTGTTTGGTTATAAAAAAAGGCGTTATGCATGGCGTCCAAAAAGAAACAGCATTCCAAGAAAAACACATGCTACCCACTGTAAAATTTGGTGGAGGTTCCATCATGCTTTGGGGCTGTGTGGCCAATGCCGGCATCGGGAATCTTGTTAAAGTTGAGAGTCGCATGGATTCCACTCAGTATCAGCAGATTCTTGAGAATAATGTTCAAGAATCAGTGACGAAGTTGAAGTTACGCAGGGGATGGATATTTCAGCAAGACAATGATCCAAAACACCGCTCCAAATCCTCAGGCATTCATGCAGAGGAACAATTACAATGTTCTGGAATGGCCATCCCAGTCCCCAGACCTGAATATCATTGAACATCTGTGGGATGATTTGAAGCGGGCTGTCCATGCTCGGCGACCATCTAACTTAACTGAACTTGAATTGTTTGTCCAAAATACCTTTATCCAGGATCCAGGAACTGATTAAAAGCTACAGGAAGCGACTAGAGGCTGTTATCTTTGCAAAAGGAGGATCTACTAAATATTAATGTCACTTTTCTGTTGAGGTGCCCATACTTTTGCACCGGTCAAATTTTGGTTTAATGCATATTGCACATTTTCTGTTAGTACAATAAACCTCATTTCAATCCTGAAATATTACTGTGTCCATCAGTTATTAGATATATCAAACTGAAATGGCTGTTATAAACACCAAAATATTTAGAACTAAAAATGATTAAGATTAATAGGGGTGCCCAAACTTTTTCATAGGACTGTATAACAATAGGCTAAGGTAAGGCAGATATTTCAATAAACACAGCAAACTGGACACCCAGGCCAGAGGAGGTCTACACCTGCCTTGCGGCCTTTGAGTACGAGGAGGGCCGGGATCTTCGAGGTTGTCTGCTGCATCCCACCGCAGATGAAGAGGGCCGGAGTGATTGGGGTCAGCCAGTAGGGAGGACCATTCCGGTAGCTGCAGAGACGGAAGGCCCAAGTTCGGAGGAAGTTCGACAGGTCATCAGGGTGGGCCAGAGACAGTATACAGTCACGACGACGTACTTGCAAGGAAAATGGGAATCCCCAGCGGTAGGGTATTTTACTTTCCTGAAGAAGGGAGAGGAGCGGCTTCAGGGCTGTATGCTGTCTGAGAGTGTATCTGGACAGGTCTGGAAAAATGGAAAGGGAGACATCCTCAAAGTCCACCGATGTACTGTCTCTGACCTTGCGCATAATCGCCTCTTTAACAGCTTTCAGGGTCTGGGGTTGCTAGGTGGGGTGGAATAGACACAAAAGTCCAGTTTCTTTAGTCCAAAACAAAGGTAGAGTTTATTTTCACTCAAAAAGGCAGTGCAGCAACAAAAGGAAACAATACAAAAATAAATACCTGTCCGGCTAGGCTCTAACTAAACATAGAATAGGTTACCTCACCTAGAATAACAGAAATCCAAAAGCCAGTAGAATCATTCAGGACACAGCTCCAAAAATATGACCTCTCTGTTTGCTCTCCAGCCAAGCTCTGCCAAAGGTCTGCTGCTGGAGTTGACTTCTTAAGCCTCCTTCATGAGGAGACTCTCAACAGCTGAGTCGCTGCCGGAACATCCCCAAAGTGTGGACTGGAGGGGGGGTGGAATGACAGGTCCCACTACCAACCTACCTGCCATTCCTAAAAATCCAGCTCAGTACTGAGCATTTACCAAAATGCTCAGCAGACGAAAGTTGTCTGCTGAGAACAAACATTCCTGGAGTTTTCTCATCTCACCCACCTGAGTAGTCTGGGCAAGATGTACACCCCCTCCATTACCTGACCAGCCATTGGCTTACACAGCATAGAAGTGGATCCTGCAGATTACATCCCTGGGTTTGGTGGGATTAGCACTGCAAGGCCGAAGTGCACAGTAGGCAAGGCCCATTTCAATGTGAGCATCAGGAGGCCGGCCGAGGAGGGAATTGAACATGCCAGTCAGAGTAGGGACCAGGTCCGCCGTTTCAACAGACTCCGGAAGGCCGCATATACGTATGTTATTGCGGCGGTTGCAATTTTCGATATCATCCATGTGGGAGACTAGTTTACAGATTTGTGAGGAATGGACCGTCGACTGCTGCTATAGGGTGTCTAGAGGTTGAGGCTTGGGAATCCTCAAGGTCCTTCACCCTTTGCTGCAGGTCAGAGATATCAGCTTGAACCACACGTAGGTCATGACGCCAGGCGCGCTTAAAGTCAGTAGCAAGACTGTCCATGTCCCTCCTACTCAGGGCTAACAGCGTCTGTAGTTCTGGATATTTAAGCCCATCTCTATGCAAATGACTGCTCCTCGTCATCCTCTTTACTACTTCAGCAGCAGCATCTACATGAGCGTACTGCGTAGGTGCAGTATGCTCATGTGCTTTTAAGTTGCTCAGTACTTCTTAGATAACAGCAATAGATGTAGATTCCAGATGGGTATAGTAATGCAATGGGAGTTCCACTGTAGGAGATAGTACTAAGCGTTTTAAAGGGATTCTATCATTTAAGCTAAACCCACGGAATAGGAAAGAAAGGCTATTTTTTCCCCTACCTTTAGATGTCTTCTCCGCACTGCCATTTTCCTAAGGGAGAGGGCACAGGAAAATGGCCAACGGACATGCACAGTGGATGCAGTTGACCATTTTCCTGTGGCCAAACAGGAAAGAAGAGGCGGCGGTGGAGACCAAGAAGAAGGCGGCGCTGGATAGTGTTCTCACAGCACAGGGGATGCCCCCAGTGGTGTTTGAGCACTGGGGACTGCCCCCAATGCTGCAAGAAAACTAATTAGCATACGACTAATTAGCATATGGACAAAAAACGGGATATCTAAGGAACAGCAGCGCAGAGAAGACATCTAAATGTAGGGGAAGCCTTTCTTAAGGGTATTCTGACGTGGGTTTGATTAAAATGGGAGGATGCCCAATAGTAAATGTGAAATCCAGCGCCTAGTCTCCAATGTAAATATACTCTTGTCTTTCCCAATAGATATGGGTGCAGTAAATGAATAAATCTAAGGGTTCCCTGTCTACCTGAGAGGTTTGCAGTGTCCAGACTGTGAGAACTGGAAAGAGACCCTGGACTATAATAGTGGGGAGAAAACAACAAAAATTTCAGGTTCATCGAAATCTGAGATTTTTGGTAAATTCATAGCAAACCCAGCTCTTTATAATGCAGTCCAAAGTTGGCTAGGACAATAGATCATAGAGTTTTATAGTACCTTTGGGGAGGGGGATATGTGTATGTGGCTAGCCGACCAATCACCATTTATGGGAGAACAGGAAATTGAAGGAATGTTTAGCAACTGATCTGTAACAGAAATTATCTGATCAGTAAGATATCAACCCTGATCTATCACACCTCTATCTGACCTATCGATCTATCAAAAATTTTTTAAAAAATAGAGGTAGCACTCCAAATACTTGAAGACTCCTGATCCTTTAACTGAAAGACCTTTGTTTATCACTATGTGTCTAGGCCAAGATGACGGCATTGTTCTACTTTGTGTGTCCCAATGGTTGGAATAACAACAACGAACTAAATGATAGCAAGAGTGCATGAGGGTGAACCTCAGCAGGGACAGAATATCTAACTGAAAGAGTAGCGCTTAGTCATCCATTCTATGTTGCAAGTTAAAGTGCATGTCACATCCCAACCCAAACTGGCAAACAGTGTCAACACAAACTATCAGAAAGCTTCTGCACAACATTGGGCTATATCAAGCTACAGGCATTCCATTAACCTCATGCCACCGCTCTCAAAGGCCATCATGGTGCCCAGCAAGACAGCCCCAAAGACTGAAATTGAGGTTTGTCCTCTTCAGTGATGAGTCCCACTTTTGTCTTGGATGCAACGATAGCCAGAGATTTAAGAAGCCTTAACACATGAATGTTTCATGGGTCCTACTCCTGGGATTATAGTGTAGGGTGGTATAATGTATGGTAGCTGGACCTCTTTAGTCTTCATTTCAGTTCCACTAACACTTCCCCATTACATTTATTTGGTTGAGTAACAAGTAGTATGGCCATTTCACCAAAATGTCCAAAGAGTCATTTTTCAAAAGGGCAGTGCCAGACGATATGCTGCTTTGAACAGTCTGCATGGCCTGAACGTGCTACTATGGTCTGCATGTTATATGCCATAGCAACTATAGCAGCTGTTATGAGGTCCATATCCTTAGGGGTCCTGGTTGGCCTTCTGCTTTTTTTTTTTTAAGTAGGATTATTCCATTGGGTAATGGCCGCTATTTCAGCTGTTTCCGCTTCCTCTTCAGCCTTTTAGGGGGCCCTGTGTGTTCCACATGAAGTCGCTGACGCTGAACTGTGTCAGGACATCACTGACATTATTCAGTGTGATACACTAGACTTCATGAAGGCTGAAAGGGAACCTGACATGGAGGTGCCACGGACAGGAGCAGGGACCAGTAAGTAAATAGTAGATGTTACCCGCTGGAGTAACCCTGCAGGTAGCAGCCTAAAGTTACTATGGGGGCACCTAACTGTATGGGGGCCTGGAAAGGGAGTATATATAAAAGGTCAGCATACTGTGTGGGGCGGGGGCAATAAAGGTGGCAGCAAATTGTATGAGGTCTAATAAGGTGGCAGTATACCATGTGAGGGACAGTAGATGAGGCATTATACCATGTGGGTGGCAGTAAATAATGTGTTATACCGTGTAGGGGCCTTTAAAGGGAATGTTACACTGTGTGGGTGCCAGTAAAGGGGGTGATATACCACATGGGGGCCCCATTCAAAAGTTTGCCACACGCCTCCAATACAAAGGCTGCACCCCAGGGACCACTACCAGCAACCCCCAGACACACAAGCAGTACTGCAGGAACCCCCCACTTACATGAAAGTAATACCCCAAGGACCAACACACCACATGTCAGCACCCCTCGGACCCTCCTCCATATGCACTTAGGTGGAAGTACCCAAAGGACCACCACTAACACCTCCTCACACACAGATAACACCCCAGAGACCCTCAAACATGCACACAGGTAACAGCAACCTGTGACCACCTCCAGAGCCCACTCTTACACAAGCAATACCCCAGGAACCCCCTACACAAAATCAATACCACAGAGATCCCACATGCAGCAGCCCCCTGGGGACCCGAACTCCAAAAGACCCTGTCCACCACTACATGCCAGCAGCATCCCAATTACCTCTGCCCCCCCCCCCGCCCGATTAAACAACACACACCAAAGACACATGCCCCCATATTTCAATGCCAATGGCACCCCAGGGACCCATGTCTGCACCCCCTTTAGTTGACAGAAGCGCACCAGGGACCAACAGCAAACAGGGGCCAACAGCATCCAGAGGACCCATGTTCCCCTTAAAATGCCAGAAGCATCCTTCCTTCCATCTGATGCCAGCAGCACTGCAAGGACCCCTTTACATCCAAGAAGCACCCTGAAGTCACATACCCCATATTAAAGAGCAAATGGCACCTGTGGGACCCCTGCCCCCCTTAGATGCCAGAACCACTCCACAAACCCCTACCACACCCTTAGATGCCAGCAGAACCCCATGGACCCCTGCCCCCCGTTAGATGCCAGAAGCACCCAATGGACCCCTGCCCCCCCCCCCTTAGATGTCAGCAGCACCCCACAGACCCCTGCCACCCTCTTACATGCCAGCAGCACCCAAAGGACCCATGCCCCCCTTAGATAACAGTAGCACCCCAAAGTCCCCTGCCCTCCGTTTAGATGCCAGCAAGACCAAAAGGCTCCCATATCCCCCAATGCCAATGACACTCCAGGAACTCCTATCCCACCCTAAACATCAATCCAATCCCCTAGACCCTTCAGGATACAGTCCCATGTAAAACATCACGCTTTCTTCAACTCCTCAACATGAAGTCCCATGTAAATTCATCACTCCCTCCCCTTACCCTCATCCAAAACAATCCTATCACTCCCCTTCCACCTTACTACTTTCTGTTTTCCATCTACACATGCTCCACTCCTACTTACTAGCAGGTGGCATATCATCCACCACAACTCCCATCCTCCTTTCTCCTTCATCTGAAGATGAAGCATGTCGTTTTTGACATAGTCAGCAGGATCAAGACCCTGTGTCCTTAACAACTACAGACTACGGTGGAAAGGATCCTAGTAAAATACTTCATATATAAAGCACAGAGCTGTGATGGAAGAGACCCCACCCTCCTCGGAGAGGCCATGCCTGCTCCATCACGGTATTCCACTCATTTGAGTCCTCTCTGGATGCAGATGAGTTGAATCTGGAACATACCTCCCACTAACCAGGACTGCGGGACATGACCCTGAGTCCGGGACTGTCCAGGACGGTTGGGAGGTATACTACTACCCCCATTCAGAAGGTGCTGTTTACTCCTGTTCCAGTTGCATAATAAACTGTTACATGTTTCACAGCTACTCTGGACTCATGAGTCATGACTGCTTGACCATCAAGGCCCTTCCGACCAACATCACACCAGCTCAGAGAGGAAAGGTCGCCTCTCCAACTGGAAGTGCACTGGGGGAAACTACTACCACCACCATCTGGTAGTGCTGCAGGAACCCCCTCAATGGTGTCTGGCCCAGGAGCGGATCTGGAATGTTAGGTGGAGTGTACTCAGCCTAGCAGGTGACATATCATTCACCACTACAACTCCCATCCTCCTTTCTCCTTCATCTGAGATGCAGCATGTCGTTTTTGACATAGTCAGCAGGATCAAGACCCTGTGTCCTTAACAACTACAGACTACGGTGGAAAGGATCCTAGTAAAATTCCATCTACAACTGGTGAACAGAAACCACCTTTAATGTCTGTTTGAGAGACTTTTCCCTGTGGATTACTTTGTACTCTACACTCACCGGCCACTTTATTAGGTACACCATGCTAGTAACGGGTTGGACCCCCTTTTGCCTTCAGAACTGCCTCAATTCTTCGTGGCATAGATTCAACAAGGTGCTGGAAGCATTCCTCAGAGATTTTGGTCCATATTGACATGATGGCATCACACAGTTGCCGCAGATTTGTCGGCTGCACATCCATGATGCGAATCTTCCGTTCCACCACATCCCAAAGATGCTCTATTGGATTGAGATCTGGTGACTGTGGAGGCCATTGGAGTACAGTGAACTCATTGTCATGTTCAAGAAACCAGTCTGAGATGATTCCAGCTTTATGACATGGCATTGCATTATCCTGCTGAAAGTAGCCATCAGATGTTGGGTACATTGTGGTCATAAAGGGATGGACATGGTCAGCAACAATACTCAGGTAGGCTTTGGCGTTGCAACGATGCTCAATTGGTACCAAGGAGCCCAAAGAGTGCCAAGAAAATATTCCCCACACCATGACACCACCACCACCAGCCTGAACCGTTGATACAAGGCAGGATGGATCCATGCTTTCATGTTGTTGACGCCAAATTCTGACCCTACCATCCGAATGTCGCAGCAGAAATCGAGACTCATCAGACCAGGCAACGTTTTTCCAATCTTCAATTGTCCAATTTCGATGAGCTTGTGCAAATTGTAGCCTCAGTTTCCTGTTCTTAGCTAAAAGGAGTGGCAACTGCCTCAAAGTTCGACGTACTGTGCATTCAGAGATGCTCTTCTGGCTACCTTGGTTGTAACGGGTGGCTATTTGAGTCACTGTTGCCTTTCTATCAGCTCGAACCAGTCTGGCCATTCTCCTCTGACCTCTGGCATCAACAACGCATTTCCGCCCACAGAACTGCCGCTCACTGGATGTTTTTTCTTTTTCGGACCATTCTCTGTAAACCCTAGAGATGGTTGTGTGTGAAAATCCCAGTAGATCAGCAGTTTCTGAAATACTCAGACCAGCCCTTCTGGCACCAACAACCATGCCACGTTCAAAGGCACTCAAATCACCTTTCTTCCCCATACTGATGCTCGGTTTGAACTGCAGGAGATTGTCTTGACCATGTCTACATGCCTAAATGCACTGAGTTGCCACCATGTGATTGGCTGATTAGAAATTAAGCGTTAACGAGCAGTTGGACAGGTGTACCTAATAAAGTGGCCGGTGAGTGTATATTTGTGCTGGAACTGCTTGTCGCTAGCTTGCCTGTATATAATTGCAAAGACTTTAGACTGTTGTAACCATTTTGCCAAGTTTGTGCTGCCTTGTTGCAAGCCAGAGAACACCTGTGTATTATATGCTGTGACATCATCTGTGTACGTGAGCCCAGTCCTCAAGGGGATAAAGCCAGCCTCAGACCAAAGCTGTGTCATTCAAAGTTCTACAGCTCTGCAGAGGTTAACCGCCAGGCCACCAAACTAGCGCTCAGGTCAACCAGCAGCCGCTGACGTCAGCAGGACAACCATCCTACAGTACAGCGTCAGCAGAGACTCCTGGGCCCCGCCATCGTGGGCAAGCCCCTTATCTATCCTTTCCTATGCATAGTTAGCACAGCCCACCATCTTTCATCAAAAGTTCTTTGCCTGGAAAGTTCCAGAGAGTGCTGTGCAAGATGTCACGTCCCTCACCAGTCCGAAGAATTAATGAAGACACTGATGCATGGACCTGGGGAGAAGGTGACCACTACAACTCTCAAGTTACAGCCGACTCCCAGTATTAGTAGCTGCACAATATCGCGCAATAGCTGTGTTCTGACAGGACGTACTGGTACGTCCTGTCAGAACAAGGCAACCACTTCCTGGACGTATATAGTCTAGGGGCAGTCTGGAAGTGGTTAAACTGAGGCCTTCCTGCAACTAGCCACCTCTCTGCCATACTATTCTATATCAGCCTGTATTAGCCTGGCCCTAGGCTGTCTTGATAGCCTCTGCTTTCACTCTGCATTCACCAGACCCCTGGTCTCTTCTGTTTGCAATACAATGCCTAAATTAAGCTGAAACTAGTCAACCCCTTTAATTTTACTGCCAGACTTTGCCTTAAATCACCTCTTAGTACAACACGCTACTAACTTTCTTATTTTAAATATATAATCTCAAGAAATGTCACAGTAGTTTCCTTGGTTACTCAGGTCTTACAAGGTTATAAAAACACCTCTCTGAGCAGCCTCCTTATTCTACCTTTCCTAGCATTTTCATACATTAAAGCGGCCCTCCAGTCCAAAGAAAAAATTTGACCATATATATCTATGGTATAGTAAACAACCCCTGGAGCCCTCTAATTCTTCTGCTGCTGTTGTTTCTATATTCTGTAATCTGTTTGAATATTTCAAAAACAGTTGAAAGATAAAGCCCCATGTAGCGCATCGAAGCAAAAAACGCTGTGGGAAAAACCGTGGTGGCTTTCACAGAAAGTCTTCAGAGGTTTGGGGCAACATGGTGGCTCAGTGGTTAGCACTACAGCCTTGCAGCACTAGAGTCCTGGGTTTGAATCCTTCCACCAGGAACAATATCTGCTAGGAGTTTGTATGTTCTCCCCATGTTTGCGTGGATTTACTCCCATTCTACAAAGACATACTGATAGGGAAAAAAAATGTACATTGTGATCCCTATATGGGACTGTAAAACGCTGTGTTTTTTTTCGTGGCGAAAAAGGGAAATGCCTAAGGCCTGGTTCACATCTGCGTTTGGTAATTTGTATTGGGAGTCCACATGGGGACCCCCCCCCCTCTCCTGAACGGACTACCGAACGCATTGGCAAGGGGTGAGCTTATGAAGCATACGGACCCCATAGACTATAGTGGGGACAGTGTGCTTTCTGCGCGGTGTCCACATGGAACATGCGGAAAGAAAATTACTTCATGAACTACTTTCCTGTCCGCATGACTTATGCAGAGACCGCACAGAAAGCACACAGTTTTCATTATAGTCTATGGGGTCTGTGTGCTTTCACTGCACACCGCTTGCCAGTGCGTTTGGTAGTCCGTTCGGGGAGTCCCCATGTGGACTCCCCGAACGGATTACCAAAGGCATATGTGAACCGGGCCTTAGTGCATCCTTTATATTTTCCACTCCTAACTTTAACTGAATAAACCACAGTAAAACCTGCAACAAAAAGCTATGTTTCTGCAATGTGGGGAAAGAAACACTGTGGAAGATTTAGGATACTGTCAGAGAGTAAAACTCTTTGTTGCCCTTAACAACCTTTCATCAAAAATAAAAGCTGCACCATGATTATTCCCATCGACAACAAAGACAGTTAAGGCTCAATTCATATCACATTTAAAAAAAAAAAAAAAATCTGTTGAGAAAATCCATTTAATAGCTGCAAAAAATGGATGCAAATGTTTGGCCATCTGTTTACATGGGGAACAAAGTTTAAAAAAAATAAAAAAGATCCATTTCTGTCTGTTTTTTAAGGACACTAGAACATATTATACCATACTTTTGTCCACAGGAAAAATAAGGACAGAAATGGATACCTATTTTTTATGTTGATTTCTATGTAAACGTGATGTGAATGGAGCCATACTACTAGTCATTTTTATAGTGCTCGTGATGAAATATGTATATAGCGTATTATGAGCTATGTTTCTGTTTGGGATTTTCCTTATAGTTATGGGGGGGGGGGGGTTCAGTCATGGGTGTATTTATGAGATTGGGCCTTTGTGCACTTGTCTGTGCCAGAGTTTCCCGTGTTAGTAGCTACAATTTGAATTATAATGCACAATCCACAGACCAGGAGACAGGAGGCCATTAAGTACATGGAAATGCATTCAATATAGAAGGCGACTTCTGGTCAGTAGAAAGGCTTGAATGGCCAGGGATTGGTATACTGAACAAAGAAATCATGATATCACAGCCAGAAGTATACAGGCTTGGTCGCTTCTCCCCTGTGTAGCCTAGCATGACAGGTTAGCTGGAAGGGAGTGTGGAAGCGGAGTTTCCCTTTTTATGAGCTCATACACTGTCTAACAATAAGTGTTTGGACACCCATGCAAATGAAGATATCTGCGTTGGTGATGTACGTCACGCCTTCCACCGTTAAGCAGCATTGGCATTAGTCGCAGGCAAGATGCCACAAAGTGCAGAGTTATCTGATTTCAAGAAAGGGGTAATTGTGGAGTACCACAGAAATGGTCGATCCTTAAGGAACATGGCAAGCAAACTAAATTACCCACAATCGATAGTGGGTAATTTAGTATGTGATTACGAAGTGGAAGGTGAACAGTGATTGTCAGAATGTGCCCCGAGTCGGCAGACCCCCGAAACTGCAGCCGTTCAAAATCGGTGAAAGAACTTACCTGTCTTCTCCAAGCCAAATGGAATAAAATACAACTAGCTGTCATACAAGGACTTGTGGAAAGCATGCCCCCGGAGGGTTGAGACTCTACCAATTATTGAATATGAATAAATGTTGTTTTTTTATTGTACCACAGGTGTCCAAATACATATTGGTAGACAGTGTATGTATGTCTGTTGAGTAAGGTGTACAGATACTCTACAGAACTGGTATATCGGGTGTCAGACCCCGATTCCTTACAGTGCTCTTCAGAAATGAAAACTATTATCACTAGAGGAGTTTCATTTAGTTATTTCCTGAATAAATGTTAATGGGGCAGATATATTAACCCCCTAACAGTTGTCCCCATCTCTCTGAGGTGGAAACTGCATCTACTTATAGCTCTAATTTTAGCCCCTGTGCATAGGAACATGTGCAGAGAGAGGAGAATGGTTTGATGGCTTTGTTGTGCAAGAATAGTACAAAAACAAAATGTAAAAACCTATATAAGTCTGGCATTTTCTTAGCTGTAGCAACCGTAAAATAACATTAACATATTACTTATGTAGCACTGTGTATACCATAAAAAAATCGCCAACATTTTTTGCCCTTATATTCCTACCCAAAATTACATTTATTCAGTTCATTATATGTACCACAAATTCCATAAAGCTGCATTACAATTAAAAGTTATGAACACTGTAATCGGGGAGGGGGGGTGTTTTTACTGATTTAAGGGTAACATGATTTAGATCGCTAAAGTGTTGAATTGTACATAAAGCACCATAGTTGCCAACAATATTCACCTGAGCTATAAGTTTAAAATCTGCAATAAAAAAGTGACATTTTGGGGAGGAGTATTACAATTTTCATGTCACTGTTAAGGGGTTAAAATAAATCACAGAATGACTTTAAGTAAGAGATATGTGATTTAAAGTGGAGTAACTAAAGTCTTGTGGGCCCTGATGCAAACTTTGTCCAGTTCCCACACTCCGGCCCTAAAGCGTATTCTTAACCTCTTCCCGCCGATGGCACTTTTTGACTTCCTGACCAAGCTCGATTGAGTTGTCGACTGACATGTGTCACTTTATGTGGCAATAACTTTGGAATGCTTTAACACCAAAGTGATTTTGAGATTGTTTTTTTTGTAACACATTATACTTCATGTTAGTAGTAAATTTTGGTTGATATGTTTTGTGTTTAATTATGAAAAAATAGGAAATTTGGTGGAAATTTTGAAAAATATGCATTTTATAAAGTTTGAAATGATGTGCATTGAATACAGATAATCAGACCGCCAAAATTATATCCTAAATCTCATGTCCCAGATCTCTGCTTTATGTCGGCATCAAACTTTAGTCACCCTTTTATTTTTTACGGACATTAAAAGGTTTACAAGTGAAACTACAATATTCAAAATTTTCAAGAAATTTCCAAAACCCATTTTTTAAGGGACTAATCCAGTTATGAAGGGGTTCTGAAAGACCCTTGTATTAAAGCCCCCATAAATCACCCCATTTTCTAAACTGCACCCCTTAAATAAGCCAAAACAACATATACCTAGTAATTTAACCCTATAAGTGCTTAACAGAAATTAATACAAAATGGAGGTGAAATTTTCAAATTTGATGTTATTTTACTAATATTTTCGTTTAGCCCTAGAATTTGCACATTCACAAGGGGTTAAAGGAGAAAACGCATCCCACAATTTGTTATGCAAGTTCTCCCGACTACCATAGTACCCCACTTGTGGGTGTAAACTATTATATGGACGCACAGCGAGACGCAGAAGGGAAGGCGAGCCAAGGAGCTTTTAGAGGGCAGATCTGGCTGTGATCGGTTTCAGGAACCATGTCACATTTACAAAGCCCTTGAGGTGTCAAAACAGTGGAAACCTCTAGAAAGTGACCCCGTTTTGAAAACCGCACCCCTCAAAGAATTTATCAAGTGAGGGGGCCACACGGTGGCTCAGTAGTTAGCACTGCAGCCTTGCAACGCTGGAGACCTTGGTTCAAATCCTGCCAAGGGCAAAAAAACATCTGCAAGGAGTTTGTATGTTCTCCCCGTGTTTGCCTGGATTTCCATCCCATAATCCAAAGACATACTGATAGGGAAAAATGTACATTGTGAGCCCCATGTGGGGCTCACAATCTACATTTAAAAAAAAAAAAAAAAAAAAAAGAATTTATCAAGTGATGTAGTGAGCATTAGTAACCCCAAAGTGAATATGTAAACTGTGCGGAGTAAATTGGGTACACCAAATTCCATTCTATTTTCCCACTAGCTCCTATGACACTGATGGGGAAGAGGAGTATTCTGGGGGATCAGCGCTGGTGTATTCTCTCTCATAAGCTCTAAATATGGGGTGTCCCCTAAAAACGCTCGCACAGCTTACACATTTCCTTCTAGTCGCAGCCGCTTACGTCCTAATGATTTGGCGACATTTAGGGGTTTTGTCTTCACATTGTACAAGTTAGATTTTTATTTTTATTTTCTGGCAATGTGGCCATATGAGGGCTTGGTGTTTGCGGTATTAGATGTACTTTTCAATGCCACCATTTTGGGGCCTGTAACTTATTGACTACATTTTATTAACTCTTTCTGGGTGGGATGTAAAAGGAAACATCAATTCTGGCATTAGTTTTTAGTATTTATTTTTTTTCCCGTGCAACATACAGCATAAGTAATAATAATAAATTTTATTTATATAGCGCCAACATATTCCGCAGTGCTGTACAATTTGTAGGGTTCAAATACAGACAGATACATAACAAAGAACTTCATTTCACACAATGGGACTGAGGGCCCTGCTCGCAAGAGCTTACAATCTATGAGGTAGAGGGGGTGACACAAGAGGTAGCAGGGGCGGCATTGCTTATACAGTGTTCAGACAATTTTGTAATAGAGGTTACTGTCATTACACAAACAAAACTTTATGAGCCATCACTAGTAGTGTCCTGTAACATGTGGATGGAGCTTGGACAAATAAAGTTAGCCTGAAAAGACATCATATCATGTGGGGTAATGTGGGAGCGGGGACAGAGGAGGGTTAAATTTTGGGGATTCTAATTATAGTACGGAAGGGTTTACATTAGGAATTGTGATAGGCCTGATGTGTCTTTAGTTTGCGTTTGAAACTGTAGAAATTGGGAGTTAATCTGATTGTCCGGGGTAGAGTATTCCAGAGAAGTGGTGCAGCTCGGGAGAAGTCTTGTATACGAGCGTGGGAGGTTCTGATAATAGAGGATGTAAGTGTTAGGTCATTGAGTGAACGGAGAACACGGGTTGGGCGGTAGACAGAGATGAGGGAGGAAATGTATGGAGGTGCGGCATTATGAGAGAGCCTTGTGGATGAGAGTGATAACTGTATATTTTATTCTATAATGAATAGGCAGCTAATGTAAGGACTGGCACAGACCAGAGGCATTGCTGTAGCGTCTAGACTGATAGATGAGCCTGGCCGCTGCATTCAGAATAGATTGTAGAGGGGAGAGTTTAGTGAGGGGAAGACCGATTAGTAAGGAGTTACAGTAGTCAAGGCGAGAATGAATCAGAGTGACAATAAGTGTCTTTAGTGTATCTCTGGTGAGGAAAGGGCGTATTCTGGAGATGTTTTTGAGGTGGAGGTGACATAAACGTGCGAGTGATTCAATATGAGGGGTGAAGGAAAGGTCTGCGTCAAACATGACCCCGAGGCAGCGGGCCTGCTGCCTAGGAGTTATAGTAAGGCCTGAGACTGCAATAGATACATCAGGGACAGATCTATTAGATGGTGGAAACAGTAGGACATGATATTAGAGACAGCAGAAAGAGTCACTGGTGTTCTGTATGAGTACAGGGGTGAAGTCATGGGAAGATGTGTATAATTGGGTGTCATCAGCATAAAGATGGTACCGGAAGCCAAATCTGGCGATGGTTTGTCCAATGGGGGCTGTGTAGAAAGAAAAGAGCAGGGGGCCTAGGACCGAGCCCTGAGGAACCCCAACAGCAAGGGAAAGGGGAAGAAACAGAGCCCGCAAGTGATACACTGAAAGTGCGGTCTGAGAGATAAGAGGAGAACCAGGAGAGCGCAGTGTCGTTATGGCCGACTGAGCGGAGCATAGTGAGGAGGAGATGATGGTCAACAGTGTCAAAAGCTGCAGAGAGGTCCAGAAGAATAAGAAGAGAGAAGTCACCATTGGATTTAGCCATTAGGAGATCATTGGAGACTTTTGTGAGAGCCGTTTCAGTAGATTAAGTAAGTAACATGTTACCTCTATTCTGCGGGTCGGTACTGTTACGGCGATACCTCATTTATATGATTTTTTAATGCGTTGCTATTTGTGCAGAATAAAATTCCATTTAGGGAAAAACATCTATTATTTTTGCATCACCATCTTCTGAAAGGCATAACATTTTATTTTTCGCTAGAAAGAACTGATTGAGGGCTTATTTTTTGCGGGATGACCTCTGCTTTTTATTGGTACCATTTTGGTTTTCATCTGACCATTTGATTACTTTTTATTGAACATTTTGTAAGAGAAAGGTGGTGAATAATAATCATTATTTTGTGCGGTTTTCTAGGGGTTTTTTTTAATGACGTTTGCCGTTCGGGTTAAATAATGTTTTAATTTTATTGTTCAGGTTATTACGGATGCGGTGATACCAAATATGTAATTTTTTTCTATTTTTCTTTATTTTACATAATAAAACATTTTATATGGGGAAAAAGGGATTTTTGGGGCTTTATTTATTTCTAATTTATGTTAAACTTATTTAAACTTTTTTATTTTTACTTTTTTATAACTTTTTTTTTCTGTCCCCATGGGGGATTGAAGCAGTGATCTGCTGATCACTAGATATAAGCTGCAATACACGTGTAACACGTGTATTGCAGTGTAGAGGAAGCTGTCAGCCTGTGTAGACACACAGGGCTGACAGCTTCCTTTTGGGCAGGATCAACCAGGTACGTGGAGGGGGTAAGTGATGGGGCAGACCCAGGGTCACTGATCAGACCCCAGGCTGCCCCCTACGAAACTGTTGCGGGGAGTAACGATCGGCACCATAGTATACCGAAACCCCTGAGATGCCGGCGGTCAGTTTGACCGCCGGCATCTCAGGGGTTAACACCCACGATCGGACCCGTGAATACAGTGCAGTAACATTTTGTGACTTACAGGACACCTCTCTGACTAAACGCTCACATTTCCCATCTCTTCCCTTTGTACCACCATGTGCACTTCTTCCAGTTGTGACTTGTCTCTGTGAAGTTTTCAACGCAGACATCCTATCCTATACACATATATGTATAATGCCCCCTTCTATTCATAATGTCCCCTAATGAATCCTACTAATATTATAAATGTGAAAGTTTATATGTTTGGAAGTTTAGATGTTTGTTCCTCAATAACAGCTGAACGGATTTGAATGAAAATCTAATTTGTTGCAAAATTCTAAAACAACGACAGCTATGAACGTAGCCAGAAGTCAACAGAGTTCTCCTCAAGCGGAGCTAATGGGGATCATCGCTGCCAACAACAAGCTCTTTATATGACTTCCCAGCGAGCTGGTGAGATGCCGGAACAATCACAGGCATGGCGTGAGGAACAAGTTCAGCAGCAGGACAGCTTAAGAGCTGCCGAAATGCCGGAGCAGGCAAACCATCGATGTCAGTAATTTGCTGAATATAGGTGGATCATCAACGCCAACAACACGCAGACGAAGTCGCGGGCAGAGGCTAGTTCCCTTGCATGCGAAATTATGCCCCACAGCGGCCCCTGCAACCTCTATTATGCCCCACAGTGGCATAATAAACTTTGGGGCATAATAGAGGTTGAGTGGGCCACTGTGGGGCATAACAGAGATTGCAGGAGCCGCTGTGTGGGCATAATAGAGGTTGCAGGGGTCATTGTGGGGCATAATAGAGGTTGCAGGGGTCACTGTGGGGCATATTAGAGGTGGGGTGGGCCACTGTGGGACATAATAGAGGTTGCAGAGGCCACTGTGGGCCACAGTGGATTGCAGAAGGAGAAGTGGAGGTGTCCATTATCAGGAGGGGGCGATCGGTAAGTAAGGCAGTGACAATTATTATTATAATATTGATGTTGAAGGTTACTGATCACTGTGGACAGGGTTACTATATCACTCTTTTACAGGGAACATACTGCTCAAGGTACAGAACTAACAAGAATTTTGTATTGTTAATTTATGATTTATTATGTACGCTAAACGTTCTGGTCCTTTTATACTGTATGCTACAATATAAACAATAGTAGCTCTGTTACTCTGTTACATATCTGGTGGTCTTGCCCTAACATTTGCCAGTTCTGGAGTGAAGTAGAGGAGAAAATCAGGTCGCTAGGTTTCTGAGACTTTAAAATTACACCAGACGTGATGATCCTCTCCTTGCCGATCCCAGACACCCCTGTCCTGGCACAATGTCTAATCTATCATTTACTTGCAGCTGCCAAGGCCTTGATACCAGCTCTGTGGAAGCAAACCACCTCTCCATCTTTTGCCCATTGGCTGGCCAAAGTAGATCAAATAGCTAAATTTGAAGAAATGCTCAGTTGGTCTAGGAGAAATAGGAAAACCTACCTTTCAATATGGTCACCATGGCTGGAAAACAGATGATCTTGCTGTACTTGTTCTTTCCCGCCCCTACTAGATGCTGACTACTTCTTACCTGTAGTCAGGGGATGCCTACGCCGACATATCAGACAGATGTCTTTATTGGTTTTTCTCTTGTTCCTTCTATGTCTTTCCCCCTCTTTTCCCTCTACTCCTTCCCCCTTCCCCCCCCCCTTGTTTCCCTTTTCTCTGTCTCTTGGAAAACTGAAAATTTTCTAAAAAAGTTTATTGACATAATGCTTGTTTCTATAGAATTGTTTATTCTTTATACCCCATTGTGCTTAGGGGAGCTGCGACTCCTCTGGTTACTACTAATCTTTTGCCCCTAGTGGGGTTTCTTGCTTTTGTTATTCTCATTTGTTGTTTCGTGCCAATAAACTCTGAATATAAAAAAAAAAAAAAAAAAAAAAGAATATAGTCCTTACTATACTTTGCAGATCAGGATGATCTCACAAGATCACCACAATTTGTCAAACGGAGATGGTGCCATCTCCGCCATTTATCTTGCATATGTGCAGTAGACTAATATCATACCTGTGCTGCTGTGCATCAGTGGTTTGGTAATGCCGCCCACATATTGAATCTATTATAAAAGTTAGAACATACCAGCATGGGGTAAGGAGAATTATTTGTTGTAATAGCACAGTTGTCTCATGTAGTTGGCTATTATGATTCTGAAGAAAACAGTGGCACTATCGCTTCATGCTCCAAAAATCCAACACCGTGCGTAGCTGGTCACATAGGAATCTTCTGGGTGGTGCTCAACATCCCAAAAGAGACAAAATAGCATAAACTTTGTAGAATAAAAAAGTGGGGGGCACTCACCCAAATGAAGATCTTTTCCTTAAAATTCTTTGAACTTTTATTGAAACATCTTGTTAAAAACAAAATCAGAAGGGAGAAAGTGACATACAGTGGCATTTCGCGCCAATACAGGTGCTTTCTCAAGCCTAGTATGTGTCCCATACTTGAGAAAGCACCTGTATTGGGGTGAAACGGCTGTTGCCAATGCTGTAGGATCACTGTAGGAGTAAATACTAAAACATAACTTTTACTAATATTTGTTTAAAATTGGCCTAAATAAAATGATAACACAATTGCAGTATGACTTCACTATTATCAGGCAACAATTAGTATTTTTATTGCCTTCCCTATACAGTCATCTACAAAATAACTTTTTCCCATATGTAGCTCTCAGATAGTTTGTTGAGAACCACACAGTTTACCCCTTGATATCTGGGTACTAACAAATGCAGAGACCAGAGACCCAGTTGATCAGGTAGCAATCAACATCTCCCACCAGGTGAATGAAAGCTCTGTGGTCTATATACTACATATGCAAGGCTGGCTGTGGCACAACAGGTCCCAGCCAGACCTTAAATAGCTCCATTCATCACAACGTTTTGCAGTGATGTTCACATATGCTGCTAGGTATTTCTATATTGTGGAGCCTAGATTTAGCATTGCATCCACAGTATACCAGTCACAACGTTTTGCAGTGATGTTCACATATGCTGCTAGGTATTTCTATATTGTGGAGCCTGTATTTAGCATTGCATCCACAGTATACCAATAATAAGGTCTGGAGCACTTCCTGGCACTGCAGCCTAGCCACAAGCCGTAGTTTCATCTCTCCCTGTGTAGTGTTAGTCAAACTGTCTACCTTACAGTCTCATAGGAGCCCAGATACAGCACGGCCCCAGAGTTATTTAGTCTCCAATTACTCTGCTATACTAAGTTACCAGGTCCTCCCCATTTGCTTTAGAGGTCCCTGGTTTCCCCTCTACGCAGCGTTTCGCTAGGGTAACTAGTAGAGATGAGCGAACACTAAAATGTTCGAGGTTCGAAATTCGATTCGAACAGCCGCTCAATGTTCGTGTGTTCGAACGGGTTTCGAACCCCATTATAGTCTATGGGGAACAGATACTCGTTAAGGGGGAAACCCAAATCCGTGTCTGGAGGGTCACCAAGTCCACTATGACACCCCAGGAAATGATGCCAACACCTCTGGAATGACACTGGGACAGCAGGGGAAGCATGTCTGGGGGCATCTAACACACCAAAGACCCTCTATTACCCCAACATCACAGCCTAACAACTACACACTTTACACACTCAATACCACCTCTCTGACAGTAGGAAAACACCTTGAAACATGTGTATTTGGCACTTGCAGTGAGGAGAGCTTGTCACCAGCAGTGAATTTGGCCCTTGTAGTAAGTTGAGGTTGGCACCAACATTTGTTTTGAAAATCAGGGTGGATTGAGCCTCTAACCAGCAGAGTTTGGGCAAATTCATGGTGGAGGGAGCCTCTAAACACCCCAGTTTGGGCAAATTCATGGTGGAGGGAGCCTCTAAAAACCCCAGTTTGGACCAATTCATGGTGGAGGGAGCCTCTAACCAGCCCAGTTTGGGCAAATTCATGGTGGAGGGAGCCTCTAAAAAACCCAGTTTGGACCAATTCATGGTGGAGGGAGCCTCTAACCAGCCCAGTTTGGGCAAATTCATGGTGGAGGGAGCCTCTAACCAGCCCAGTTTGGACCAATTAATGGTGGAGGGAGCCTCTAACCAGCCCAGTTTGGACCAATTAATGGTGGAGGGAGCCTCTAACCAGCCCAGTTTGGACCAATTCATGGTGGAGGGAGCCTCTAAACAGCCCAGTTTGGACCAATTAATGGTGGAGGGAGCCTCTAACCAGCCCAGTTTGGACCAATTAATGGTGGAGGGAGCCTCTAACCAGCCCAGTTTGGACCAATTAATGGTGGAGGGAGCCTCTAAACAGCCCAGTTTGGACCAATTAATGGTGGAGGGAGCCTCTAACCAGCCCAGTTTGGACCAATTAATGGTGGAGGGAGCCTCTAACCAGCCCAGTTTGGACCAATTAATGGTGGAGGGAGCCTCTAACCACCCCAGTTTGGACCAATTAATGGTGGAGGGAGCCTCTAACCAGCCCAGTTTGGACCAATTCATGGTGGAGGGAGCCTCTAAAAAACCCAGTTTGGACCAATTCATGGTGGAGGGAGCCTCTAAACAGCCCAGTTTGGGCAAATTCATGGTGGAGGGAGCCTCTAAACAGCCCAGTTTGGGCAAATTCATGGTGGAGGGAGCCTCTAAAAAACCCAGTTTGGACCAATTCATGGTGGAGGGAGCCTCTAACCAGCCCAGTTTGGACCAATTAATGGTGGAGGGAGCCTCTAACCAGCCCAGTTTGGACCAATTCATGGTGGAGGGAGCCTCTAACCAGCCCAGTTTGGACCAATTCATGGTGGAGGGAGCCTCTAAACAGCCCAGTTTGGGCAAATTCATGGTGGAGGGAGCCTCTAAAAAACCCAGTTTGGACCAATTCATGGTGGAGGGAGCCTCTAACCAGCCCAGTTTGGACCAATTAATGGTGGAGGGAGCCTCTAACCAGCCCAGTTTGGACCAATTCATGGTGGAGGGAGCCTCTAAACAGCCAAGTTTTGGGAAATTCATGGTGGAGGGAGCCTCTAACCAGCCCAGTTTGGACCAATTCATGGTGGAGGGAGCCTCTAAACAGCCAAGTTTTGGGAAATTCATGGTGGAGGGAGCCTCTAACCAGCCCAGTTTGGACCAATTCATGGTGGAGGGAGCCTCTAAAAAACCCAGTTTGGACCAATTCATGGTGGAGGGAGCCTCTAAAAAACCCAGTTTGGACCAATTCATGGTGGAGGGAGCCTCTAAACAGCCCAGTTTGGGCAAATTCATGGTGGAGGAAGCCTCTAACCAGCCCAGTTTGGACCAATTAATGGTGGAGGGAGCCTCTAAACAGCCTAGTTTGGGCAAATTCATGGTGGAGGGAGCCTCTAACCAGCCCAGTTTGGACCAATTCATGGTGGAGGGAGCCTCTAACCAGCCCAGTTTGGGCAAATTCATGGTGGAGGGAGCCTCTAAAAAACCCAGCTTGGACCAATTCATGGTGGAGGGAGCCTCTAACCAGCCCAGTTTGGGCAAATTCATGGTGGAGGGAGCCTCTAAAAAACCCAGTTTGGACCAATTCATGGTGGAGGGAGCCTCTAAACAGCCCAGTTTGGGCAAATTCATGGTGGAGGGAGCCTCTAACCAGCCCAGTTTGGACCAATTAATGGTGGAGGGAGCCTCTAAACAGCCCAGTTTGGACCAATTAATGGTGGAGGGAGCCTCTAACCAGCCCAGTTTGGACCAATTAATGGTGGAGGGAGCCTCTAACCAGCCCAGTTTGGACCAATTAATGGTGGAGGGAGCCTCTAACCACCCCAGTTTGGACCAATTAATGGTGGAGGGAGCCTCTAACCAGCCCAGTTTGGACCAATTCATGGTGGAGGGAGCCTCTAAAAAACCCAGTTTGGACCAATTCATGGTGGAGGGAGCCTCTAAACAGCCCAGTTTGGGCAAATTCATGGTGGAGGGAGCCTCTAAACAGCCCAGTTTGGGCAAATTCATGGTGGAGGGAGCCTCTAACCAGCCCAGTTTGGACCAATTAATGGTGGAGGGAGCCTCTAACCAGCCCAGTTTGGACCAATTCATGGTGGAGGGAGCCTCTAAACAGCCAAGTTTGGACCAATTCATGGTGGAGGGAGCCTCTAAAAAACCCAGTTTGGACCAATTCATGGTGGAGGGAGCCTCTAACCAGCCCAGTTTGGACCAATTAATGGTGGAGGGAGCCTCTAACCAGCCCAGTTTGGACCAATTAATGGTGGAGGGAGCCTCTAACCAGCCCAGTTTGGACCAATTCATGGTGGAGGGAGCCTCTAAACAGCCCAGTTTGGGCAAATTCATGGTGGAGGGAGCCTCTAACCAGCCCAGTTTGGACCAATTCATGGTGGAGGGAGCCTCTAAAAAACCCAGTTTGGACCAATTTATGGTGGAGGGAGCCTCTAAACAGCCCAGTTTGGGCAAATTCATGGTGGAGGGAGCCTCTAAACAGCCCAGTTTGGGCAAATTCATGGTGGAGGGAGCCTCTAACCAGCAGAGTTGGTGGAAATCAGGGTGGAGGGAGCCTCTAACCAGCAGAGTTGGGGGAAATCAGGGTGGAGGGAGCCTAGTATTAGCAGAATTGTGCAACGCTTATGGTGGATGAGTATGAGGATGCGGAGGAATTGGAGAGGTTGAGTACAGACATGGAGTTTCATGTTGGGGTGCTTTACACAGGTGGGCACAAAAATGACGGCTCTACCCAGTGGTGGTTCATTTTTATCAAAGTGAGCCGGTCGGCACTCTCAGCTGACAGACGGGTGCGCTTGTCAGTGATGATGCCACCGGCTGCACTGAACACCCTCTCAGATAGGACGCTGGCGGCAGGACAGGACAGCACCTCCAAGGCATATAGGGCAAGTTCAAGCCACAGGTCCAACTTCGACACCCAATACGTGTAGGGCGCAGAGGGGTCGGAGAGGACAGGGCTGTGGTCGGAAAGGTATTCCCGCAACATGCGCCTATACTTCTCACGCCTGGTGACACTAGGACCCTCCGTGGCGGCACTTTGGCGAGGGGGTGCCATCAAGGTGTCCCAGACCTTAGACAGTGTGCCCCTCGTTTGTGTGGACCGGTGAGAACTTGGTTGCCTACTGGAGGAACTGCCCTCCCTGCCGCCAACGTCACATGCTGGAAACATCTCCATCATATTCTGCACCAATTGCCTGTGGCAAGCATTGATGCGATTGGCCCTCCCCTCTACCGGAATAAAAGACGAGATGTTGTTTTTATACCGGGGGTCAAGGATAGCAAAGATCCAGTACTGGTTGTCCTCCATGATTTTGACAATACGCTTGTCGGTTGTAAAGCACCCCAACATGAACTCAGCCATGTCTGCCACAGTGTTAGTTGGCATGACTCCTCTGGCCCCACCGGAAAGTTCAATCTCCATTTCCTCCTCATCCTCCATGTCTACCCATCCGCGCTGCAACAATGGGACGATTCGAAGTTGCCCGGAAGCCTCCTGTATCACCATCACATCATCGGACAACTCTTCTTCCTCCTCCTCCTCCTCCTCCTCCTCCATTAAACGCAGTGAAGCGGACAGATGTGTGGACCTACTCTCCAGCTGTGACGGATCGGATGCTATCCCTAACTCCTCTGTGTGATCTGAGTTATCCCTGATGTCAATCAGGGATTCTCTCAGAACACACAAGAGCGGGATTGTAAGGCTCACCATCGCATCCTCAGAGCTCACCCTCCTTGTGGACTCCTCAAAGACCCGTAGGATGTCACAAAGGTCTCTCATCCATGGCCACTCATGGATGTGAAACTGAGGCAGCTGACTTTGTGGCACCCTAGGGTTTTGTAGCTGGTATTCCATCAAAGGTCTCTGCTGCTCAACCACTCTATTCAACATCTGAAACGTTGAGTTCCAGCGTGTGGGGACGTCGCACAAAAGCCGGTGTTGTGGCACATGCAGGCGTTGCTGGAGAGATTTTAAGCTAGCAGCGGCTACTGTCGACTTGCGAAAGTGGGCGCACATGCGCCGCACTTTCACCAGTAGCTCTGGAACATTGGGGTAGCTCTTTAGGAAACGTTGCACCACTAGGTTGAAGACGTGGGCCAGGCATGGAACATGTTGGAGTCCGGCAAGCTCCAGAGCTGCTACCAGGTTCCGGCCGTTATCACAAACGACCATGCCTGGGCCCAGGTGCAGCGGCTCAAACCATATTGCCGTCTCATCGAGGAGGGCATCCCTCACCTCGGAGGCAGTGTGCTGTCTGTCCCCCAAGCTGATCAGCTTCAGCACAGCCTGCTGACGTCTACCAACGCCAGTGCTGCAACGTTTCCAACTCGTAGCTGGGGTCAATCTAACAGCGGAGGAGGAGGCGGTGGCGGAGGAGGAGGCGGTGGCGGAGGAGGAGGCGGTAGAGGAGGAGGAGGAGGGGGGTGTTCTTCTCGTGTCCCTGCCAGGAATGTTAGGCAGGGAGACGAGGTACACCGGGCCAGTTTGGGAAGCAGTCCCAGCCTCAACTACATTCACCCAGTGTGCCGTCAGTGAAATGTAGCGTCCCTGTCCGCATGCACTTGTCCACGCGTCGGTGGTCAAGTGGACCTTTGTGCAAAGCGCGGAACTAAGGGCCCGCCTGATGTTGAGTGACACGTGCTGGTGCAAGGCGGGGACGGCACACCGGGAGAAGTAGTGACGGCTAGGGACGGCATAGCGAGGTGCCGCAGTTGCCATCAGGTCCAGGAAGGCGGGAGTTTCAACAAGCCGGAACGCCAACATCTCCTGGGCCAGCAGTTTAGCGATGTTGGCGTTCAAGGCTTGCGCGTGTGGGTGGTTAGCAGTGTATTTCTGCCGCCGCTCCAATGTCTGAGAGATGGTGGGTTGTTGTAAAGAAACGCCTGATGGTGCCTTTGATGGTGCAGGAGAAGGAGATAAGACAGGACCAGGGGAGGATGAGGTAGAAGTCAACAAAGTGGCGGAGGCAGATGAAGTGGTGTCCTGGCTCGTCCTCTGGAGTGCATCGCCAGCACAGTCAGCAGTGGCAGTGGCAGAGGCAGTGGCAGAGGCAGTGGCAGTGGCGTGAACGGCAGGCGGCCTTTGTCCTGCCGTTGCTGCCTGCCACTGATTCCAGTGCTTGGATTCCAAATGACGGCGCATTGAAGTGGTGGACAGGTTGCTCTTCTCAGAGCCCCTAATCAATTTCGAGAGGCAAATTGTGCAGACAACACTATATCTGTCCTCGGCGCATTCCTTGAAAAAACTCCACACCTTCGAGAAACGTGCCCTCGAGGTGGGAGTTTTTCGGGGCTGGGTACGAACTGGAACATCTTGGGAGATTCCGGGTGTGGCCTGGCTTCGCCTAAGCTGCTGACCTCTGCCTCTGCCTCTAGCTACCCTTTTTGGTGCTGCACCTGCCTCAACATCCACACTACTTTCCCCGCTTGACATCCCCCCTGTCCAGGTCGGGTCAGTGTCCTCATCATCCACCACTTCCTCTTCCAACTCCTGTCTCATCTCCTCCTCCCGCACAATGCGCCGGTCAACTGGATGCCCTGACGGCAACTGCGTCACATCATCGTCGATGAGGGTGGGTTGCTGGTCATCCACCACCAAATCGAACGGAGATGGAGGAGACTCTAGTGTTTGAGCATCTGGACACAGATGCTCCTCTGTTAGGTTCGTGGAATCGTGACGTGGAGAGGCAGGTTGAGGGACAATGAAAGGAGCGGAGAACAGCTCTGGGGAGCAGGGACAGTTTGGGTTATTGTTCTGTAAAGCTTCGGAATTTTGGGAGGAAGGAAGACAAGACTGTTGGGTAATAGGAGGAGAGGAGGCAGAGTCTGACTGGCTGCTGGACAATGTGCTGTAAGCGTTCTCTGACAGCCATTGCAAGACCTGTTCCTGGTTCTCGGGCCTACTAAGGTTTGTACCCTGCAGTTTAGTTAATGTGGCAAGCAACCCTGGCACTGTGGAGTGGCGCAATGCTTGCTGCCCCACAGGAGTAGGCACGGGACGCCCTGTGGCTTCACTGCTACCTTGCTCCCCAGAACCATTCCCCCGACCTCGCCCACGGCCTCGTCCACGTCCCTTTCCGGGAGCCTTGCGCATTTTGAATTCCTAGTTAGAAATTGGCACTGTATACCAGTAGTAAAAATTGTGGGTGCACGTAACCCCAATATATTCTTTGAATTCCCAGTCAGAAACTGGCACTATATGGCAGTAGCAAGAAATGAGGGTATTTGTATTCCCAATATACTCTTTGAATTCCCAGTCAGACAATGGCACTGTATACCAGTAGTAAAAATTGTGGGTGCACGTAACCCCAATATATTCTTTGAATTACCAGTCAGAAACTGGCACTATATGGCAGTAGCAAGAAATGAGGGTATTTATAACCCCAATATATTCTTTGAATTCCCAGTCAGACAATGGCACTGTATACCAGTAGTAAAAATTGTGGGTGCACGTAACCCCAATATATTCTTTGAATTCCCAGTCAGACAATGGCACTGTATACCAGTAGTAAAAATTGTGGGTGCACGTAACCCCAATATATTCTTTGAATTACCAGTCAGAAACTGGCACTATATGGCAGTAGCAAGAAATGAGGGTATTTATAACCCCAATATATTCTTTGAATTCCCAGTCAGACAATGGCACTGTATACCAGTAGTAAAAATTGTGGGTGCACGTAACCCCAATATATTCTTTGAATTACCAGTCAGAAACTGGCACTATATGGCAGTAGCAAGAAATGAGGGTATTTGTATTCCCAATATACTCTTTGAATTCCCAGTCAGACAATGGCACTGTATACCAGTAGTAAAAATTGTGGGTGCACGTAACCCCAATATATTCTTTGAATTACCAGTCAGACACTGGCACTATATGGCAGTAGCAAGAAATGAGGGTATTTGTATTCCCAATATACTCTTTGAATTCCCAGTCAGACAATGGCACTGTATACCAGTAGTAAAAATTGTGGGTGCACGTAACCCCAATATATTCTTTGAATTCCCAGTCAGACAATGGCACTGTATACCAGTAGTAAAAATTGTGGGTGCACGTAACCCCAATATATTCTTTGAATTCCCAGTCAGAAACTGGCACTATATGGCAGTAGCAAGAAATGAGGGTATTTGTATTCCCAATATACTCTTTGAATTCCCAGTCAGACAATGGCACTGTATACCAGTAGTAAAAATTGTGGGTGCACGTAACCCCAATATATTCTTTGAATTCCCAGTCAGAAACTGGCACTATATGGCAGTAGCAAGAAATGAGGGTATTTGTATTCCCAATATACTCTTTGAATTCCCAGTCAGACAATGGCACTGTATACCAGTAGTAAAAATTGTGGGTGCACGTAACCCCAATATATTCTTTGAATTACCAGTCAGACAATGGCACTGTATACCAGTAGTAAAAATTGTGGGTGCACGTAACCCCAATATATTCTTTGAATTACCAGTCAGACACTGGCACTATATGGCAGTAGCAAGAAATGAGGGTATTTGTATTCCCAATATACTCTTTGAATTCCCAGTCAGACAATGGCACTGTATACCAGTAGTAAAAATTGTGGGTGCACGTAACCCCAATATATTCTTTGAATTCCCAGTCAGACAATGGCACTGTATACCAGTAGTAAAAATTGTGGGTGCACGTAACCCCAATATATTCTTTGAATTCCCAGTCAGAAACTGGCACTATATGGCAGTAGCAAGAAATGAGGGTATTTGTATTCCCAATATACTCTTTGAATTCCCAGTCAGACAATGGCACTGTATACCAGTAGTAAAAATTGTGGGTGCACGTAACCCCAATATATTCTTTGAATTCCCAGTCAGAAACTGGCACTATATGGCAGTAGCAAGACATGAGGGTATTTGTATTCCCAATATACTCTTTGAATTCCCAGTCAGACAATGGCACTGTATACCAGTAGTAAAAATTGTGGGTGCACGTAACCCCAATATATTCTTTGAATTACCAGTCAGACACTGGCACTATATGGCAGTAGCAAGAAATGAGGGTATTTGTATTCCCAATATACTCTTTGAATTCCCAGTCAGACAATGGCACTGTATACCAGTAGTAAAAATTGTGGGTGCACGTAACCCCAATATATTCTTTGAATTACCAGTCAGACACTGGCACTATATGGCAGTCGCAAGAAATGAGGGTATTTGTATTCCCAATATACTCTTTGAATTCCCAGTCAGACAATGGCACTGTATACCAGTAGTAAAAATTGTGGGTGCACGTAACCCCAATATATTCTTTGAATTCCCAGTCAGACAATGGCACTGTATACCAGTAGTAAAAATTGTGGGTGCACGTAACCCCAATATATTCTTTGAATTCCCAGTCAGAAACTGGCACTATATGGCAGTAGCAAGAAATGAGGGTATTTGTATTCCCAATATACTCTTTGAATTCCCAGTCAGACAATGGCACTGTATACCAGTAGTAAAAATTGTGGGTGCACGTAACCCCAATATATTCTTTGAATTCCCAGTCAGAAACTGGCACTATATGGCAGTAGCAAGAAATGAGGGTATTTGTATTCCCAATATACTCTTTGAATTCCCAGTCAGACAATGGCACTGTATACCAGTAGTAAAAATTGTGGGTGCACGTAACCCCAATATATTCTTTGAATTCCCAGTCAGAAACTGGCACTATATGGCAGTAGCAAGAAATGAGGGTATTTGTATTCCCAATATACTCTTTGAATTCCCAGTCAGACAATGGCACTGTATACCAGTAGTAAAAATTGTGGGTGCACGTAACCCCAATATATTCTTTGAATTCCCAGTCAGAAACTGGCACTATATGGCAGTAGCAAGAAATGAGGGTATTTGTATTCCCAATATACTCTTTGAATTCCCAGTCAGACAATGGCACTGTATACCAGTAGTAAAAATTGTGGGTGCACGTAACCCCAATATATTCTTTGAATTACCAGTCAGAAACTGGCACTATATGGCAGTAGCAAGAAATGAGGGTATTTATAACCCCAATATATTCTTTGAATTCCCAGTCAGACAATGGCACTGTATACCAGTAGTAAAAATTGTGGGTGCACGTAACCCCAATATATTCTTTGAATTCCCAGTCAGAAACTGGCACTATATGGCAGTAGCAAGAAATGAGGGTATTTGTATTCCCAATATACTCTTTGAATTCCCAGTCAGACAATGGCACTGTATACCAGTAGTAAAAATTGTGGGTGCACGTAACCCCAATATATTCTTTGAATTACCAGTCAGAAACTGGCACTATATGGCAGTAGCAAGAAATGAGGGTATTTATAACCCCAATATATTCTTTGAATTCCCAGTCAGACAATGGCACTGTATACCAGTAGTAAAAATTGTGGGTGCACGTAACCCCAATATATTCTTTGAATTCCCAGTCAGAAACTGGCACTATATGGCAGTAGCAAGAAATGAGGGTATTTGTATTCCCAATATATTCTTTGAATTCCCAGTCAGACAATGGCACTGTATACCAGTAGTAAAAATTGTGGGTGCACGTAACCCCAATATATTCTTTGAATTACCAGTCAGAAACTGGCACTATATGGCAGTAGCAAGAAATGAGGGTATTTGTATTCCCAATATACTCTTTGAATTCCCAGTCAGACAATGGCACTGTATACCAGTAGTAAAAATTGTGGGTGCACGTAACCCCAATATATTCTTTGAATTACCAGTCAGACACTGGCACTATATGGCAGTAGCAAGAAATGAGGGTATTTGTATTCCCAATATACTCTTTGAATTCCCAGTCAGACAATGGCACTGTATACCAGTAGTAAAAATTGTGGGTGCACGTAACCCCAATATATTCTTTGAATTCCCAGTCAGACAATGGCACTGTATACCAGTAGTAAAAATTGTGGGTGCACGTAACCCCAATATATTCTTTGAATTCCCAGTCAGAAACTGGCACTATATGGCAGTAGCAAGAAATGAGGGTATTTGTATTCCCAATATACTCTTTGAATTCCCAGTCAGACAATGGCACTGTATACCAGTAGTAAAAATTGTGGGTGCACGTAACCCCAATATATTCTTTGAATTCCCAGTCAGAAACTGGCACTATATGGCAGTAGCAAGAAATGAGGGTATTTGTATTCCCAATATACTCTTTGAATTCCCAGTCAGACAATGGCACTGTATACCAGTAGTAAAAATTGTGGGTGCACGTAACCCCAATATATTCTTTGAATTACCAGTCAGAAACTGGCACTATATGGCAGTAGCAAGAAATGAGGGTATTTATAACCCCAATATATTCTTTGAATTCCCAGTCAGACAATGGCACTGTATACCAGTAGTAAAAATTGTGGGTGCACGTAACCCCAATATATTCTTTGAATTACCAGTCAGAAACTGGCACTATATGGCAGTAGCAAGAAATGAGGGTATTTATAACCCCAATATATTCTTTGAATTCCCAGTCAGACAATGGCACTGTATACCAGTAGTAAAAATTGTGGGTGCACGTAACCCCAATATATTCTTTGAATTCCCAGTCAGACACTGGCACTATATGGCAGTAGCAAGAAATGAGGGTATTTGTATTCCCAATATATTCTTTGAATTCCCAGTCAGACAATGGCACTGTATACCAGTAGTAAAAATTGTGGGTGCACGTAACCCCAATATATTCTTTGAATTCCCAGTCAGACACTGGCACTATATGGCAGTAGCAAGAAATGAGGGTATTTGTATTCCCAATATATTCTTTGAATTCCCAGTCAGACAATGGCACTGTATACCAGTAGTAAAAATTGTGGGTGTATATAGCCCCAATTCTATTGCTAGGGGACTTGCAGGGTATTTCTGGGGTGAAGGTGGGGGGGCACACCGTTGGAACGGGTATCGGGGTATATATCGGGTATACGGGAATACACTGACAGTGTATTCCATTCAGGATCCTGGGAAAGCTGGGTTGCGGCGATGGAGCCCGTCAGTGCCACGTTACACTGACAAGCTTCTCCCTGGAATTTAGCTCTTATAAGAGCTGTTGGTTGTCTTCTCCTTCCTATCCTAGCCTGTCCCTGCCTACCCAGAATCTAAGCCCTAGCTAGCTGGACGGAAACCTCCGTCCTCGGTGAATTGCAAGCTCAGAATGACGCGAAGCTGGGCGTCGCTGTTCTTTTAAATTAGAGGTCACATGTTTTCGGCAGCCAATGGGTTTTGCCTACTTTTTTCAACGTCACCGGTGTCGTAGTTCCTGTCCCACCTACCCTGCGCTGTTATTGGAGCAAAAAAGGCGCCAGGGAAGGTGGGAGGGGAATCGAGTAATGGCGCACTTTACCACGCGGTGTTCGATTCGATTCGAACATGCCGAACAGCCTAATATCCGATCGAACATGAGTTCGATAGAACACTGTTCGCTCATCTCTAGTAACTAGCTCATCAGGAGGATATTGATATGGGAAACGATGTCTGGCAGTACAGAGGTACCGTGTCCCACCATCAGGGGCACGGGATTTGCAGTTTTAACTGCAGAGACACTTTATCGCTTTGTAAACATCAGGAAGGTTGTTAACCAATTCAATGTAGTTTGGTGATCGATAGTTACTAAGGAAATTCTCTGAAACCTCCTTGAAAGATTTCCAAGCAATTTTCCTAGATCCCACTAACAACTCTTCAAAGTGCTGGTCATTCATGATATGTCGAATTTGTGGACCAACAAAATTCCTTCCTTAATCTTGGCATTGGTTATTCCTGGGAACATTTGTCTCAAATAACTAAAACCTTTTGCTTCCTTATTCATTGTTTTCACAAATTTTATCTGCAGCCCAAGTGTTATGTGAAGTGGAGGCAGAAATATCATTGCTGTTCCACAAGTTCTTTATGTGCAAAATTTTTCTGCCTGGGAGTCAACTGGTTACGGATTTGCTACTTTCTTCTACTGTAATGTGACTGCTTAGCATGGCTGTCCCATTCACAAATGATGTGCAGTACTTGGTATATTCGAGCTGCAATCCAAGCAGCAGTGCCACTACTTTTACATCTGCACAGATGTTCCAGTTGTAGTTGCTGTACTTGATGTGCTTCAACATCGTTCTCATCCCTGACATACGGACTCAATCAATTCACTGACGGGTATTCTACTCAAAATATTTTGTATATACAGCTGAGGGAGTAGAAATAAAACATAACTTTTATTTTTTAATATACTAAAATTGTGCCCATTATAGCATAAAATATTCCAATAGGGAGATTCACTAACCAGTAAAGAGATTAGGTAGATATAGCTTCTATCTCTTTGATAAAGTGAAATTCTCAGTGAAACTATCTCAGTAAAGTGAAACTATTCAGATCTATATTAATTTTATCAAAAACCACAAACCACAACACTATACCCCATTTTAACTATAACTATACTCGTGTGTGTATATATATATATATATATATATATATATATATATATATATGTATATATGTGTATATATATATATATATATATATATATATATATATATATATATATATATACCAGTAGTGTAACAGACCCCCTTCTCGTCAAACTAAAAAGTGACAGGTGCCCCGCCCCTTTTTGATGTAACCACGCCCCTTTTATTATATGACCACGCCCCCTTTTATATGATTATTTTTGACGTCACTACGGCCATTTTATAATTAACCCCCCCCCCTCCCACACCCCCCTCCCCCCCCAACCCCCTTTATAAATATGATGCTACGCCCCTTTTTATATAAGCTCTCCTTTTGCGCTGGCATAAATGATATTTCTTTGATAGAAAGGAATATCATTCATTTCAGCGCAAAAAGTGCCCGCCCCCCTTTTTATATATATGCTTCTCTCCTTTTGCGCTGGCATAAATGATATTTCTTTGATAGAAAGGAATATCGTTCATTTCAGCGCAAAAGTGTCCGCCCCCCCTTTTATATCATTTGAGAGTTGTTTTGAGTAGCCCATGATGCCACTCTTCAGAGGAGATTCAAATAGGAGATCAACTTGCAATTGGCCACCTTAAATACCTTTTCTTATGATTGGATACATCTGGCTATGAAGTTCAAAGCTCACTGAGGTTACAAAATCAATTTTGTGCTTCAGTAAGTCAGTAAAAAGTAGTTAGGGGAATTCAAATCAATAAAATGATAAGGGTGCCCATACTTTTGCACCGGTCAAATTTTGGTTTAATGCATATTGCACATTTTCTGTTAGTACAATAAACCTCATTTCAATCCTGAAATATTACTGTGTCCATCAGTTATTAGATATATCAAACTGAAATGGCTGTTATAAATACCAAAATATTTAGAACAAAAAATGATTAAGATTAATAGGGGTGCCCAAACTTTTTCATAGGACTGTATGTAAATGAAGCAGGGTTGAAGGACAAAGAAGGAAAAGATAGTTAGATCGGAGAAATCCAGTATTGCTGAAAATTGCAATACCAATGTGGCGTGGACCAAGGATACCTGTATCACGATGTCACAAATTCTGAGCATACGGTTGTCTAGCGGCGGTTCTGAAATAGAGTGAGAAACATTTTAGTAATCAAGTCCAATATTACAAGAAGGCTGATATGTCGTATTCCCTATTACGTCCCAGGGGTTCCATGATTTGAAGGGTATATATCCAAAACGCCGCCCTTCTTTTCAGAAGGCGCACCCTATCACCCCCTCTTCTAGGGGATTCCACCTGTTCCAGGACCTGGAACCTCAACTGATATGGTAATAACTTTGAGACACTTTAGGTTGTCAAAGTGATTCTGAGACAGTTTTTTCAGAACACATTGTACTTCATTGTCAGTGGTAAATTTTTGACGATATGTTTGTCTATGATTATGATAAATTTGGAAATTTGATGAAAATCTTGAAAAAATTGCAGTTTTCAAACTTTGAAATTGCATGCCTTTCATATAGAAAGTCATACTATCCAAATTTCTTCATAAATATAATTAACTATGTCTCTGCTTTGTGTTGCAATCAAATTTTAATCACCCTTTCATTTTTTGCAGATATTATAAGGCTTACAAGTCAAGCAGTAATTTTCCAAATTTTCAAGAAAATTTCCAAAACATATTTTTCAAGGGACCAGTTCAGTTCTGAAAGGACCTTGAAAGGCCTCTCTACTAAAAAGTCCCATAAATCATCCCATTCTCAAAACTGCACTCCTGAAAGAATCCAAAACAGCAATTAGAAAGTTTATTAACCCTTTCAGCATTTCACAGCAATTAAAACAAAATGGAGGTCAAATTTACACTTTTCAATATCTGTCACTAATATATTTAGCCCTAGAATTCACACATTTACTTGGGGTTAAATGAGAAAATGCATAATCTGTAAAACACTTTGTCCTGAGTATGAAATTATCCTACATGAGGATATAAAATGATGTATGAACACACGGTAGGGTAAAGAACAGAAGGAGAGCTATTGGGATTTTGGAGGGCAAATTTTGCTGAAATATGTTTCAGGCACTATGCTGCATTTGGAGAGCCCCTGAAGTGCCAGAATAGTAGAACCCCCTGCCTCTCCTCCCCCAAATTACCCCATTTTGGAAACTAGACCTCTAAAGGAATTTATCAAAGGTATAGTGAGCACTTTGATCCTACACTTTATACCCGATTATAATAATTGGAGCCCCAGGGGAGATGAGGGAACATAGTAAACAGTGTTACTTACCTCTCCGGGATCCGATGTTAATCCTAGCTGGCTTTGTGCCTGTATGGTATATAAGTGCTCATTAGTGCTCCTATGGATATATGCAAGTCTAGCTGGAGAACCACAAGTCCCAGCTAGAGAATAAATGTTTTCTGTTAGAATCTCTTCAGTGTATTATTAATACTAGGGCATCCATGATACAGAGAGGGGGTAGTAATCATATAGCAACATTGATATTAAAACTGCGGCAATATTAACCTATTGTGAGACAATTAGAGGCTGTAAACATGGAATATCTATAGTAAAACACATAGGGGCTATAAATAAGTCTATAGTGAGTTATGGTATAAGTAGTGTAACAGACCCCCTTCTCGTCAAACTAAAAAGTGACAGGTGCCCCGCCCCTTTTTGATGTAACCACGCCCCTTTTATTATATGACCACGCCCCCTTTTATATGATTATTTTTGACGTCACTACGGCCATTTTATAATTAAACTTTTTCTAAATTCGTTATGGGGGAAGTTTGGTCAAAAATCAAATTTACCAACAACTAGTTTGGTCACAGACCCTGACGAGCTCTTCAATTATGTCTTCCTCCCCTACTATGAAGTCTCAGAACTCAATTTTATAGACGATGAAACGGCCACTGTCAATTGGAAATATGCAAAAGATCACTACACGGTCAACAGAAACACAAACATCTTTATAGCTTGCTTTACTACCGCTTATGCCAGACTTGAACTGTACAAGTTACTGGACAGACTGCAGGAACGGTGTCTCTACCACGACACAGACTCTGTCATCTTCATCCATCGTGATGGTGAGTGGTGTCTGCCTTTAGGCGACTATCTGGGTGAATTGACCAGTGAAATACCCGATGACTCCTACAAAACTGAGTTTGTATCTGCAGGCCCAAAAACATACGGCTACAAACTGAACACTGGTAAGACTGTCTTGAAAGTTAAGGGGATAACACTGAATGTCGCCAATAGCCAGGTTATTAATTTTGACAGTTTAAAAGATTTAGTTTTGGACTACCCCCGCAATTCAGACGCTCACACCCAGAAATCGTTATTTGTTCAACAGCCTGGCATTGTTCGTAATAAGAAATACTGGTGTATTGAGACTCGGCCTCTGAGTAAAACACAGAGATGTGTTTACACAAAACGTCATCTGTTCGATGATTTTACAACAATGCCTTTCGGGTATTAGTCTTGTTACATTACTCCACTCCATTTTTTTCATGTGTTTTTACTAGATTTGTGGAACGCTCTTGTGAGACACATGAGCATTGAAATACACGGCCGTGGATCAAGAGAAGAAATAGGGCGTCTACAGCGCAGTCTACGGCGGTTGCACCGCTTAGAATACAGGTTTGCCCTAGAATATAATTGGGAACATTTTGCGCTGGCATAAACGATATTTCTTTGATAGAAAGGAATATCGTTCATTTCAGCGCAAAAGTGTCAGCCCCCTTTTTATATATGCTTTCTCCTTTTGCACTAGCATGAATGATATTTCTTTAAGGAATATCACTCAGTCCATCGCAAAAGTGTCTATAGTTTTATTTAAGATAAATAATATACCTATTTATTGTTGATGTAACCAGCTATGCACTTCAGCACCGCTGCGTGGCGTCATGAGTCAAGCTCCTACACATCCACCCCAGAAGACGGCAAGACATATTGTGACATGGCCGTACAAAGTTCCCCTAATACAACTATGGACCGTGCTTCTGCGCAAGCGTGTAGCGCAAAAACATGTCTTGACATGTAGAGGACCTGGCCACAATGAGCGATTGGCATGACCGCGCATGGCTTTTCAGCAGAACTTATGGTACATTCTGCGCCGAGTTATCTAGTTTGAACCTTATTGCGTCTCCTCTCACCGACCACCAGCAATTGTCAAATACACTACCTGATAAAAATGCTTCAATCCGTGAAATTGTTGACAGTGTCAGCCCGCGCTTTAAAAGGAGCGCAGAAATTATACTGAGCAAAATGGATCAGAAATCAGATGTCACAGCCTGGAATGACAAAGGTGAATTTATTTACAGAGGGGAACCGATCCCCATATTTCTTTGATAGAAAGGAATATCGTTCATTTCAGCGCAAAAGTGTCCGCCCCCCCCTTTTATATATATGCTTCTCACCTTTTGCGCTGGCATAAACGATATTTCTTTGATAGAAAGGAATATCGTACTCGGCAAAACGTTAATAGGCATTGTAATGATACACATTTACGTTCTTTTCACAGCAAGAAGACGTCGACCACGTAGACTATTCAACACATTATTGAGTGAGAATCGTGACCAGAACACCACATCGGCAGCTGTCGTGTCAGAGACCGTGCAGTCAGGAGTTGTGTCAGGAGCAGACAACACGGAGCAGGGTAACCAGGGCCTACCGAATGCTATGACTTTTCGGCCCAACCGCTTACCTTTGGATATTAATGTCAAGGATTCTGGAAAAAAACATGAAGAAGGGAGCAAGAGAAAACACGCAACAAAACATCATCAAGCATCAGTAGAGGCCCCAGCTGTGCGTAATCCGGCCGTAAGACACATACCACTTTCACCAATTTGCGAAGTTGTTACAGCACCCCTCAAGAAAGCACACAATGGTGAGTCAATCTGTATAAAACCAGATAATATTATACGGGTTTGTCACAACACAGACACTGAAAACACAAGCACATACGTTACAATGCATCCTGCATGTACAGCCACGGTACTGCCGTCCGGATCTGCTGTAGTGAGCAATGTAGCCATAAACACATCTACGCCTACCAGTAAAACCACGGGTGGACGCCGTCGCTCAGCTGAAGCGAAGACGCCACAATCCATTTTCGCTGCCTGTAAATCCAAGGTATCACAAACTGTATTTACTAAAGCGAAAAAACCAAAACTGGTAGGCGATGAAATGCAGGTGATGAATGATCTGGTTCAAGTTTATAGCCGGAATATGGAGCTTTACCGTGCACGTCATCTCATCACCATGATGTTGTCCCGGTATAGCCGAATACATGCAGATCCCAAAAATCCACGCACATTCAGCTCACACAATCTAGCAGAACTAAAGAAACTGAACAAGATGTATGCTGTGACCGCTGAAACTATTAGTGTTCTGAATTCACAGATAGGATCATGCTTATGACTAGACATGGTTGGTAATGGAATGAAGTTTCTGCCCAAACCACACACATCGGGTGCTGCTAATCGTAAGCATGTTAAGCGAGCTATAAACATGTTGATACGTTCTAGGAGGTCATTGGCGGCCAGGAGGCGCAGACAGAGCCGTACGCATGCCATAGAGGGGTGTATAGAATCAGAGATGCATCAGTTACCTCTACAAACGAATTCAATTCATGAGGTCCAGGACAATCATGGTGACGAGATATCTGACACACCTCAGTCATCTACTGGTGTAAGTCATGAGGTACAATCTGATACACCACAGCCACCTACTGGTGAAAGTGATGGGGTGGGTTCAAACCGACCCTCTGTGTTTTTACAACACATTTTTCATCACCAGAGAGTGCTTGCGGGTTTTAACGGTATTGTGTACAGCGAGCATTTTCGTTTTGTCAATCTGGACCGTATACACTCTTTTGTAGAGGCAATCGATGCGATCCATACAGCCGTTCAGAATTTACTAGACAATCTGCTTAGTGACATAGAGCCTGGTGATTTTGTGCAGTTAAGACTTTCAGGGGAGGGCAGTCTAGATCCTGTTTACTCAACAAAGCAGTCCCGTGAGAGTTTCAATGCAGAGGAGTTTTTAAACGCTGTAGCGAATGCTTTACAGAGTAACGCCGAGTGTTTAGCCGATGGTTGCCTCAAACTGACGGTCACCATAATTAGAAATAGAAGAGGTGGCATCAAAAAGCGTATAAGGGCTATTTCATATAGGCAGATCATTAAGCGAAAACAGAGATGGCTGTATGATTTCAATAATCATGACACAAACCTGTGCATGGCTGCAAGCCTGATAGCGTTGCTGGAGGAAGGTGCTGTGAGTGACTGGGAAATAGTGGAACGTGCTAAACAGCTGCATGCCGAATTGGGGATTGGTGATAAGACATTAGTCAGTTTTAGCGATGTTGCGGGATTTGAACGTGTATTGAACATTACTATCAGAGTCATGTATTTCAGTCGTGGTGATTGGCGTTGTTATCAGACAGGAAAAGCCCCTTCAGATAAAACCTTATTCATTCTCCACCATGATGACCACTATTATGGCATCAAAAATATAAAAGGTTTTTTCGGTGCAAAATACTTTTGTGATAATTGCAATTCTGCGTACCATCACAAATACGCTCATTCATGTCAGTATTTGTGTAGAGCTTGCAGGAACAAGGACTGTAAAGAGGACCCGAAAGCTGATGTGCGTTGTCCTATTTGCCGTGTATATGCTCGTTCTAGAGACTGTTTGAATCGTCACATGTTATTGAGTAGAGAGGACAGAGAGAGGACAGGCTATTACTACTAGCACAGGCTTCGGCCTATATGGTAATATCTCAGACCACGTGACGTCTGACACATTACCATACAGGCCTAAAGCCTGCTAGGATTAACATCGGATCCCGGAGAGGTAAGTAACACTGTTTATTATGTTCCCTCACCTCCCCTGGGGATCCGATTATTAATGAGGACACCACCTGCATTGAGACGCAGACGGAACTCTGCGGAAGTGTTACTCTACCGCTGCTGCTTTAGACTTCAGTTGCCATAGCTTCCACTGTTGTCTCTGACAGCTTACGAGATTGTTTGATTGATATCGACTCCAGAGTTCCAAGGGATGACATCCTCTCTTCTTTGTCTCCGTTGTTTATGGCAGCAAACTATTTGAGGCAGGCTTCCCGTCAGCAAGTAAGGCTCGCTATGGCTTAAGCCCTGGAGGGCAGACTTACCATCTAAGTCCTCTCTATGTTCTTTGCCTTTTGAGCCAGGGAGGGTCTTTGGTAAGGGCCTTGATGAGCTAATGGTGGGTCAGGTGGATACTAAAGGGAAGTCGTTGCGCCAGGCGATTAGAGGCAGACACAAGGCCTCTGTCAGAGAGCATGGTTCCTCTTCCCAGGTCATACCTCAGGCACGCTCAAGATTCCGCCCCAGAGGGTCCGGGCGGGGGGCCTCAAGAGGCGATCCTAAAAGGAAGCCCAACCTTTGATGGGACTCTGCTTCCTGTGATCGAGGTTACGTGATAGAGTCTCTTCGAACTCCACGCGATCGGTTTGTGTTGACCTACTCCCTTCCTCCTCTTCGGCAATCCATCCTAGAAGAGTCCATCAAAGAGTATATCAGCAAGGGGGGCCTGGAAAAGGTCCCTCCTTCAGAGTACAGGCTAGGTATCTACTCCCCAGTCTTTCTGGTTCCAAAACCTTCAGGAGACTGGAGGATGATAATGGATTTAAGATATCTAAACCTGTTTATAAGAAAAAGGAAGTCACAGATTCCATTTCAAGATGGAATCTGTGACTTCCTTTCTACAACACAGCGAAGTCATGATCACACTGGATTTAAAGACGCCTACCTGCATATACCCATCTTCCTGCCACACAGAAGGTACCTAAGAATTGCCATTCAAATTTCTGGTCATAGGGAGCATTACCAGTTTTCCGCTCTCCCTTTTGGCATTTTCTCTGCCCCCAACGTATTCACCAAGGTGGTAGCTCCAGTCAATGCTGCCCTCAGACTTTTTATAGTTCCCTACCTCGACGACTGGCTTATAAAAGCTCAGTCCGATACCATCCTCCTTAAACATCTTCAGATAGCCATATCCTTCCTACAGAGGTTAGGATGGCTAATAAATTGGGAGAAATTGGAAATAGTGCCATTCACCCAGAGGAAGTTTCTGGGATTCCTCTTAGACTCTGTGAAATTACACATCTCCCTGACCATTCCAAGGAAACAATGGATAATAACAGCTGCCTGGTTTCTCTTCAGGACTCAACACCTTTCCATCAGAACTGCAATGAGGGTCCTTGGCCTGATGTCATCTTTGGCCTTAGCGGTGCCCTGGGCACTTTGACTTCAGAGCGAGGTGTTGAGTGCCATGAACAGGTCCTCAAGGGGTCTGGACAGGAAGATCTGGTTTTTGTCCAGTACCTGTCTTTCCCCCAGATGGTAGATACCTGAAAGCCGGAAGGTCTTCAGTTCAACTGTGTTCGACCCTGTTGATGACCGATGCATCCCATTGGGATGGGGAGCCCATCTGGACAACAAGACTGTCCAAGGATATTGGAACAGTTGGAGGTGGGAACGTCATCCAATCAGAAAGAACTCAGAGCTGTTTACCTGGGAAGCAGGGAAGAAAAAGGTCTCAGGCAATCCTCAAAGAGTCGAGGATAATTTTTACATGGGCAGAGAAAAACCTGACCCACTTATCCGCTGTTCACATCAAGGGCTCCCTGAACATAGTAGCATATCAGTTGAGTCAGGGTATTACCGTATCAGGAGAATGGCCCCTCAATCCCGAAGTGTTCCAACAGATCGTCTGGAGGTGGGGTCTCCCGGAAGTGGATCTGATGGCGACCTGACTGAACGCCAAGGTGGAGACGTTCTGCTCTTTGTACCGAGAGGACAATCCCTTGGCAGTGGATGCCCTGTCCATCCCATGGAGGTTCAGGATGGTATACATATTCCCTCCAGTTTCCATGATACCAATGGTATTGATGAAACTCAGACAAGACTAAGTCTCTGCGATTGCTATAATCCCATTCTGGCCAAAGAGAACTTGATTTGCACAGCTCATGCAGATGAGTCAAGGCAATTATTGAAGGCTTCTCCCCTCCCAGAACATGGTTACCCAAGGAGAGCTGGAATGCCAGATTCTGAGGAGAAGGAACCTGACAGCCTGGAGGTTGACCAGTCCCTATTAAAGCATAGAGGACTGTCAGAGGCCATCCTGAAGACTCTCGCCTGTGCTAGGGCAGAGACAACCAATAAGGCCTATAAAAGGATTGGTAACATCTTTAAATCCTGGTGCCTGGACCTTGGTAAAAATTCCTCCAATCTCCCATTGGGGGTGATCCTGGATTTTCTTCAGGACAATCTAGACAAAGGGCTATCTCCTGCCACCTTGAAGGTGCATGTAGCTGCTTTGTCCGTCTGTCTAGGGAGGCAGTTATCACAACACTCTCTGGTGAGTAGTTTTCTCAAGGGAGCTATGAGGATTAAGCTGGTGGTGGCCGCTCCAGTGCAGCAGTGGGACTTGGGCATGGTCCTTTCAGCGCTATGTGATGTGTCATTTGAATCCCTGGAGGAGGTTGACCTGAAATATCTAACATTGAAGACCACTTTCCTACTGGACATGACATCTGCCAAAAGAGTGGGGAAAACTCCAGACTCTGTCTTCTGAGGAAACTTATATCTCTTTCTTCGAAGACAGGGTTCAATTGCAATTCCTTCCAGGATTCAGGCCAAAAGTACCTTCTTTGGCTAACATCGGTCAACTCATCTCCCTTCCTACCTTTTTTCCTGAGCCTTTCTCCCCTGAAGAGAGGAGACTCCATACATTGGATCTGATAAGGTGTCTGTGTATTTATTTGGATCGTGTTAGATCTTTTTTTTTTTTTTTTTTTTTCTTTTTTTCTTTTCTCTCTTTTCTCGTGTTAGATCTTGTAGAAGATCGGAGAACCTTCTTATTAATTTGGTTGGGAGGCATAGAGGTCTCAGAGCCTCTAAAGCTTCCATTTTTAGGTGGGTTAGGGAGGCCATCAAGATTTCCTTTTGTGGTCGTGGTACAGTACAGACCAAAAGTTTGGACACATCTTCTCATTCAAAGAGTTTTCTGTATTTTCATGAAAATTGTAGATTCACACTGAAGGCATCAAAACTATGAATTAACACATGTGGAATTATATACTTAACAAAAAAGTGTGAAACAACTGAAAATATTTCTTATATTCAAGGTTCTTAAAAGTAGCCACCTTTTGCTTTGATTACTGCTTTGCATACTCTTGGCATTCTCTTGATGAGCTTCAAGAGGTAGTCACCTGAAATGGTCTTCCAACAGTCTTGAAGGAGTTCCCAGAGATGCTTAGCACTTGTTGGCCCTTTTGCCTTCACTCTGCGGTCCAGCTCACCCCAAACCATCTCAATTGGGTTCAGGTCTGGTGACTGTGGAGGCCAGGTCATCTGGCGTAGCACCCCATCACTCTCCTTCTTGGTCAAACAGCCCTTACATAGCCTGGAGGTGTCTTTGGGGTTATTGTCCTGTTGAAAAATAAATGATGGTCCAACTAAACGCAAACCGGATGGAATAGCATGCCGCTGCAAGATGCTGTGGTAGCCATGCTGGTTCAGTATGCCTTCAATCCTACTGATATTATAAGTGTGAAAGTTTGTGTGTTTGGATGTTTGTGAGTTTGGATGTTTGTTCCACAATCACGCTAAAACGCCTGGACGGATTTGCGTGCAATTTTCCACAAACATAGTTTTCCCTTAGGATTGAGTCACAGGCTACTTTTGGTGCCACTAAACAACATGGCTTCCTAGCAGGAGACTCACAAAAGCAGGACTCCTAGCCCCAGCTATAGACTCACACACACTGCCTGGCATTTCCTGCCTCAACCTGCCTGCACACTCCTTACTGTCACCTCAGGAGTAGCCCTGACTCTACTCACTCACATTTACATATAGCTTTCCACTATATAACACATCACATTGTCTGTATCACTACATACACAATACAACACATCACATTGTCTGTATCAGGGTCGGACTGGGGTGCCTAGGGCCCACCAGTGGGATTATTTCCAGGGGCCCACCCTACTGCCATATGTAATATCGCCCGTCCAGTTTTTGCCATTATACACGTTTAAAGTGCATTTTCACGCACAATACAGTGTGCAAAACAGCTATGGCTACACTACTACTTCCTTCATGCAACCAAAGATCGCAGTGTCCCTTTGGGACTCTTTCACATTAGTGAATGGAGTCGCATTGGGTCCCTCAGGTTGCAATGTGACTCCATTCACTAACATGAGTGAAAGAATCACAGGGCGACATCTTTGGTTGTATGACAAAAGTTATAGTGTATCCATAGCCTTATGCTAGGTTCACAACAGCGGCAAGCTCTCCGTCATACAGGTCCACAATGGGACCAGAATGACGGAGAGGTGGACTATTAAAATGGCGGTTACACACAGACAGTGGCAGACCTCATTAACATAATGAGGTCCGCCAGGTGTCAGCCATTTTCAGGCAGATAAGGGTATGTTCACACATCAGTATGCCATCCGTCCGTTTGAATTCAGTTTGACACTTCAAAACGGACTGAGGCACATACTGATTGTATACTGACACCTTTTTATGCTGATAGCAAACGCTCTCCTTCCCCTAGAGGACAGATAAGGGGATTAAAAGTAGCAATTGTAACCAGAGTAGAGATCAGTATGTGTATCAGTCCGTTTTGAAGTGTCAAACTGAATTCAAACGGACGGATGGCATACTGATGTGTGAACATACCCTTATCTGCCTGAAAATGGCTGACACCTGGCGGACCTCATTATGTTAATGAGGTCTGCCACTGTCTGTGTGTAACCGCCATTTTAATAGTCCACCTCTCCGTCATTCTGGTCCCATTGTGGACCTGTATGACGGAGAGCTTGCCGCTGTACAAGGGGAAGCGGGGGCGGCAGTGAGCAGGTCCGGGTTGGTAAATAGGCCGCTGCCTGCTGGTAGATACTCCAGCAGGCAGCGGCCTATTATAAAACAAAAAAAAAAGTTATTATACTTACCGTCCGACCGCGCGCTGCTGCTCCCGCTGCTGCCGCATGCTCTTCTCTCAGACGTCTGTGTATCAGCGTAGGCGGCGTGATGACGCCGCCTACGCTGATACGTAGATGGCTGAACAAGCGCAAGGAGTAGCTCTCCTTGCGCTGGTTCTTAGGATTAGGGGAGGCGCCCTAAGCGCCTCCCCTAATCCTCCTCTGACATGGGCAGGGGCCCGATTGAAATCATTTTAGCATAGGAAGGGCCCGATCATCAATGGGGTGGTTAGGGGCCCGATCGGGCCCCTGCCTATGCTAAAATGATTAGTAGTATAGTCCGGGCCCGGGGGCCCACCGGGGGATCCCCCGGTGCTCCGGCGGGCCAGTCCGACCCTGGTCTGTATCACTACATACATACACAATACAACACATCACATTGTCTGTATCACTACATACATACACAATACAACACATCACATTGTCTGTATCACTACATACACAATACAACACATCACATTGTCTGTATCACTACATACACAATACAACACATCACATTGTCTGTATCACTACATACACAATACAACACATCACATTGTCTGTATCACTACATACACAATACAACACATCACATTGTCTGTACCACGACATACACAATACAACACATCATATTGTCTGTACCACGACATACACAATACAACACATCACATTGTCTGTATCACTACATACACAATATAACACATCACATCACATTTGCTAGCCCACCAAACTTTTTAAAGCACTTTTACAGTTTCACACGTCTCTGTCCGCCCAATTCTCAACGAAGTCGCGGGTAAAAGCTAGTTTTGAATAAATCCCCAACAGTGTCACCAGCAAAGCACCCCCACACCATCACACCTCCTCCTCCATGCTTCACAGTGGGAACCAGGCATGTAGAGTCCATCCGTTCACCTTTTCTGCGTCCCACAAAGACACGGTGGTTGGAACCAAAGACTTCAAATTTGGACTCATCAGACCAAAGCATAGATTTCCACTGGTCTAATGTCCATTCCTTGTGTTGTTTATCCCAAACAAGTCTCTTCTGCTTGTTGCCTGTCCTTGGCAGTGGTTTTCTAGCAGCTATTTTACCAGGAAGGCCTGCTGCACAAAGTCTCCTCTTAACAGTTGTTGTAGAGATGCGTCTGCTGCTAGAACTCTGTGTGCATTGACCTGGTCTCTAATCTGTGCTGCTGTTAACCTGTGATTTCTGAGGCTGGTGACTTGGATGAACTTATCCCCCGCAGCAGAGGTGACTCTTGGTCTTCCTTTCCTGGGGCGGTCCTCATGTGAGCCAGTTTCTTTGTAGTGCTTAATGGTTTTTGCAACTGCACTTGGGGACACTTTAAAAGTTTTCCCAAATTTTCGGACCGACTGACCCTCGTTTCTTAAAGTAACGATGGCCACTCGTTTTTCTTTTCTTTTTTTCTTGCCATAATACAAATTCTAACAGTCTATTCAGTAGGACTATAAGCTGTGTATCCACCTGACTTCTGCACAACACAACTGATGGTCCCAACCCCATTTATAAGGCATGAAATCCCACTTATTAAATCTGACAGGGCACACCTGTGAAGTGAAAACCATTTCTGGTGACTACATCTTGAAGATCATCAAGAGAATGCCAGGAGTATGCAAAGCAAACTTTTGGTCTGTACTATATGTCTCCCCCGAGTATCCTGAGAGTACATTCAACAAGGGCGGTCTCTACTACATGGGCAGAGAATAGGGCTCAGCCTTTAGACCATATCTGTTCGGCAGCTTCTTGGTCTTTACATTTGACATTTTTAAAACATTATAGACTAAACTCCTGTGCCTCAGATGACACGTCAGATGGGCGGTTGGTTCTAGAATCTGTAAGGCGAGGAAACCCTCCCTAAGGGGATTACTTGCCATATCCTCTGTAAGCCGATGGCTGGTCAGGTAATGGAGGGGGTGTACATCTCACCCAGACTACTCAGGTGGGTGAGATGAGAAAACTCCAGGAGTGTTTGTTTTCAGCAGACAACTTTCGTCTGCTGAGCATTTTGGTAAATGCTCAGTATTGGGCTGGATTTTTCAGAATGACAGGTAGGTTGGTAGTGGGATCTGTCATTCCACCCCTTCCAGGACACACTTTGGGGATGATCCGGCAGCAGAGAGTCTCCTCATCAAGGAGGCTTAAGAAGCCAGCTCCAGCAGCAACACTTTGGCCGAGCTTGGCTGGAGAGCAAACAGAGAGGTCATATTTTTGGAGCTGTGTCCTGAGTGATTCAACTGGCTTTTGATGTCTGTTATCCTAGGTGAAGTAACCTATTCTATATTTAGTTAGAGCCTAGCCGGGCAGGTATTTATTTTTGTATTGTTTCCTTTTGTTGCTGCACTATATTTTTGAGTGAAAATAAACTCTCCCTTTGTTTTTGGACTAAAGAAACTGGACTTGTGTGTCTATGCCACCCCACCTAGCAACCCCAGACCCTGACACCCAGGGCCGCCGATAGGGCAGTACTACTGGTACTGGCGTCAGGGGCCCGGCCAAATTGAATAATGGGGGGGCCCGGTTTTGGCCCGCCACCGTGTGCCGGCCCCCTGGCGCCCGTAGCAGTCATTGTGTATGTTCTATTTCAACTCAGATCTGCATCCAGAGGACGCAGATCTGAGTTGAAGACATACGCGGCTGAAGCAAGGAGCTGTGTCAGCTCCTCGCTTCACCGCTGCGTGCCTCTCTCGCTGACACATATGCGGCTGAAGCGAGGAGCTGACCTGTGTCAGCTACTCGCTTCGCCGTCTCCGCTACTGGCTTGTAGACACGATGTGATGACGTCACATCGCGTCTATAACTGTGCGCCAGTGAGAGACAGGCGCGCAGAGAGCTGCGAGGGAACGAAGGAGAAGGTAAGTCAGTCAGTGTAATGTGGAACGTGAAACTGGGGGCAGAGAGAGGACGGCATGACAATGGGGGCAGAGATGGAGGGACATGAATATGGGGGCAGAGATGGAGAGGACGGCATGACAATGGGGGCAGAGATGGAGGGACATGAATATGCGGGCAGAGATGGAGGGGACATGAATATGGGGGCAGAGATGGAGAGGACGGCATGACAATGGGGGCAGAGATGGAGGGACATGAATATGGGGGCAGAGATGGAGAGGACGGCATGACAATGGGGGCAGAGATGGAGGGACATGAATATGGGGGCAGAGATGGAGAGGACGGCATGACAATGGGGGCAGAGATAGAGGGACATGAATATGGGGCAGAGATGGAGGGGACATGAATATGGGGGCAGAGATGGAGAGGACGGCATGACAATGGGGGCAGAGATGGAGGGACATGAATATGGGGGCAGAGATGGAGAGGACGGCATGACAATGGGGGCAGAGATGGAGGGACATGAATATGGGAGCAGAGATGGAGGGGACATGAATCTGGGGGCAGAGATGGAGGGCATGAATCTGGGGGTTGAGATGGGGGACATGAAACAGGACAGAGATGGAGGGGACATGAAACTGGGGGCAGAGATGGAGGGGGGACATGAAACTGGTGGCAGAAATGGATGGGCGGACATGAATCTGGGGGCAGAGATTGGGTGGGAGACATGAAACTGGGGGCAGATGAAGGGTGTATATGAAGCTAGGGGAGAGATAGAGGGGGGACATATAATGTACAGGTGACTGTAGGAGGATTATACTGTGTGCGGGCACATGAAAAATTAATGAGAATGGGTGGAGTCAACATAACAGTGGGTGGGGCTAAATTTGCCGCGGTGCACAAAGCGCGCCGCACATTTTGTCCCTCTTTTGGTTCTTCAAAAGTTGGGAGGTATGGGTACAGGGGGCAGTGGAAAGATGTTAGAAGGTGGAGGGGGGGGTGGGATTGTTGGGACATCAGGTGTGCGGCACTGTGGAGAGGGAACGTCTGGGGCAATAATATATAATATATAAGTTTTTAGCTGGAGAACTACAAAGCACACAATAGCTCCAAAGGTCTGTGTGCTTTGTATTAATAATGATGTAGGCTGCTATGTTACTAGCATAGCAGCCTGTTTGGGGGTGGGACTTTCAATATAAAGGAGTGTTCACATTGCGTTTTTGGCCTCCCTTGCCGGGATACGTTGGTAACCAGTCACAATCAGCTCCCCACGTATCCCTGCACGGAGAACTGCAGGCCCCCCTTTTTTTTAATGGCCAGTTCTTCGTGCAGGGATAAGTTGACAGCTGATTCTGACTGGTTACCAACGTATCCCGGCAAGGGAGGCCAAAAACGCAATGTGAAAAAGCCCTGGGGATTTATTAAGAGGGCTCTTATAGATGGTGTTGGCTCTCTATAGGCGCGGTCACACGTAGCAGATTATACCTGCAAATAGAATCTGATTAAGCCTTGTAATGCTGCTAAATAAAGGGAAATGTAATACAGAATGGGTATGTCGCAAATTAAAGTAGTTTTAAAATGGGGGGGGGGCCCAGACACTTAGGCTGTATGGGGCCCCAAAATTCCTGATGGCGGCCCTGCTGACACCTCATATTGTGCAGCTGTGTTGGACGTAAGGGAATCATTGATTATGTAGATAATCTGTTTTCCCTTAGCTCTAACAACAGCACAAGCTTCCCCTCCCTAAGATTATGTTTGTGTACTCTAGTATTAACACTCAGGTGAGGTCTCTGTGCCCTATTAAAGGGTCCTAGTCATGCATATTCATTTAAAACGCTGATTAAAAATTCCACCTGTCCTACCAGCACACAGGGGCAGAAGATACCCCATATTGTGCTGCTGTTAGGACTAAGGGAAAACAGATTATCTACATAATCAACGATTATTACCAATAGAAACTAATCCAGTATACAGTAGCTATTATAAGCTAAAAATTAGCTCTGACAACTGCATATGGTCAAGATCATTGCTCCCAGCATGAATCACTGGAACCAAAATACAATGATGCCTCTTACCTGCAGCCAACATAGTCCCCAGATACCATGGCTGTCAATGAACAGCACTCTGAGTGAATCACAACTGACATCCACCGGGTTAACTCTCAGTTCTAAGTACAGCCCAGGCTAGCCGCTCTTGCAGTTCAATACAGGAGCCGGCGGCCATTTTGGGGTGGCTTCTCTATGCTCCTGTATAGAACTACAAGAGCAAGAGAAGCCAGAAGAGGCAGAGTTGTTGCAGAAGAAGGAGGCGGCGCAGGAAAGAGCTCTCGGGCAGCAATGGGGATGCGCTCATTGGCCTTTCAGCGCTGGGTCCCGCCCTCATTGCTGCAGAGAGCTCATTTGCATACCGGTTAAAACCGGTAATTCTACGGAACGGCGTGGCGGAGACCACGTCTAAAGGTAGGAGATGAATAGCCTTTCTTAAGGCTATTCCGACGTAGTAATTAGAAAAAAAAGTAGTTTAATGGTAGAATCCCTTTAACGGTGATACAAGCATCATTTCCCCTTCCTTCTCATTATAGTTATTGTTCATATCAGTTTGGCCACCAGTGCTAATCAAGTTTGCTTGTCAAATGGATAACTGATGTTTTTTTCTGATGTGAATTGCCTATTTAAATGTTGTTTACATATAAAATTTGGTATTGTCATGTCACATTAGTCTTAATTTTTTTTATTTAGATTCCTTACCACAGGGAATTCCTATGCCTCCCTGCATTTTGCATGGGTTGTCCGGGAGACATTTGGCATTATTTGAGACACATTGAAGCCCTCAGTGATGCCCTAGCCTACTTCTCAACAGTTACTTCAGATTACTGATGAATTCATGGAATCTTCTCAGTTTTCAAACTATTGTAGCCATGAATGGTAAGCCAACACAATCGTTGATTATGTAGATAAACTGTTTTCCCTCAGTCCTAACAGCAGTACAACCATGGGGGTATTTCTGCCCGTTTACTGATATGACAGGGGGAATATTTAAATTAACATAATTAAGTATGCATGACTAGCCCTATAAGAGGGCACAGAGACCTCTAAAATATACAGTCTTAGGGAGGGGAAGCTTGTGCTGCTGTTAGGAATAAGGGAAAAACAGATTATCTACATAATAAACAATTCTCTTACGTCCATACCAGCAGCACAACCATGGGGATCTAGTAAGTAATTCCTCATCTTAGGACCAACCGGCCAAAGGCGGTGGCCTCTGCAAAACAGCTCCCTCGGCTTGGAGCAAGATATATGGAAATCCTCAACACAAAAAGATCCAGCAAGGTCCGTGGTGGAATAAAAATTTCTTCTTCTTTATTGATTACAAAGTTATCATAAAACCGCAATGGGATACATAATTCAAGTGCGTCAGACAGTCTGATTGCATTGGATCTTTTTGTGTTGAGGATTTCCATATATCTTGCTCCGAGGCGAGGGAGCTGTTTTCCGGGCAGAGTCAAGTCGGCATACACGGGTGGTTATTAATTAGCCACAAGGAATCACGAGACACATTTGGGCTGAGTATTATCTTTATTTTTCTCAAAATTTTTCAGTCCTTTCATCCTATAGTGTTTGACAAAGGTTAACTGGACCAGGGGGCTGCAGAACAGATCTGGTCTAAAGGAAAGGCTCTACTTTCTGCCCATGAAGTAGCGACAGCTCTGGTTGAATGGGCTATCAGCAACCTAGGAGGAGAAACACCCTGGACTTTGAAGGCTCTCTTTATTGCCTCTCTGACCCACCTAAATATAGAATGATTAGAGGCCTTAAGACCCCTAAGTCTCCCCGATATATTAAACAGGAGGTTCTCAGACCTTCTAAAAGACCTCGTGCGGTCTAGGTAGACACAAAGGTGTCTCACCAGATCTAAACTATGGAGCCTACACTCCTCTGGGGAGGAAGGCTCAGGAAAAAAGGAAGGGAGAGAAATAAACTGATTTATATTGGCCAAGGAGGCTACTTTTGGCCTAAAATCTGGGCGATATCTCAACTGACCCCTATCCTCAAAAAAGGAGATATAGGGTTCCTCTGAAGTGAAAGCTTGGAGCTCTCCCACCCTCTTGGCCAATGTTATAGCCAAGAGGAAGTTGGTCTTAAAGGTCAAAAATTTCAAGCCAACCTCTTCAAGTGGTTCAAATGGTGCGTCACACAGCACTCACAGGACTGTGCCCAAGTCCCACTGTTGGATCAGGGTGGTGACTGCCGGCCTCATCCTCATAGCCCCCTTGAGAAAAGCACTTACCAAAGTGTGCTGAGACATCCGCCTCCCCAGACAGGCGGAAAGGGCAGCCACTTGTACTTTTACAGTGGCAGGAGATAGCCCTTTGTGTAAGCCGTCCTGAAGTAACTCCAGGATCACCAACACTGGGGGATCGGAAGAGTCCGTACCATGATCCAGACACCAGGTACTGAAAATGTTACCAATCCTCCTGTAGGTCTTGTTGGTTGTCTCTACCCTGGCACAGGCGAGAGTCTTCAGGACGGCTTCTGACAGTTCTCTATTCCTTAATGGGGACTGGTCAACCTCCAGGCTGTCAGGTTGAATCGCCTCAGAACCTGGGATTCCAGCTCTCCTTGTGTGATCAGGTTCTGGGAGGAGGGAAGCCTCCAATATTTGCCTTGACTCATCTGCATGAGCTCTGCAAACCAGGATCTCTTTGGCCAGAACGGGATTATAGCAATTTCAGAGGCCTGGTCCTGTCTGAGTTTCATCAATACCCTTGGTATCATGGAAACTGGAGGGAATATGTATACCAGCCTGAACCTCCACGGGATGGACAGGGCATCCTGCCGATATAAGGAACAGAACGTCTCCACCTTGGCGTTGAGTTGGGTCGCCATCAGATCCACTTCCGGGAGACCCCACCTTCCAAAGATTGGTTGGAATACTTCTGGATTGAGGGACCATTCTCCTGATACGGAAATACGCTGACTCAACTGATCCACTACTATGTTCAGAGAGCCCATGATGTGAACAGCGGATAGGTGGCTCAGGTTCTTCTCTGCCCATGTAAAGATCATCCTCAAGACTCTGAGGAGAGCTTGAGACCTGGTCCCTCCTTGCTTGTTCAGGTAAACCACCGTGGTCATATTGTCTGACCATACCCTGACCGCTTTCCCTTTGAGAAGCGGGGAAAAGTGTAGCAACGCCACGTACACAGCTCTGAGCTCTTGCTGATTGGATGACGTTCCCACCTCCAAGTCGTTCCAACATCCCTGGACTGTCCTGTCGTCCAGATGGGCTCCCCATCCCTGCTGGGATGCATCTGTAGTCAATAAGGTCCAACGAGATTGAACCTTCCATCTTTCAAGTGTATCCACCATCTGAGGGAAAGATGGGTATCGGGAGAAAGGCAAATCTTTCTGTCTAGACCCTGTGGTGACTTGTTCCAGGCACTCAGAACTTCCACTTGGAGGGAACGCAAGTGCTATAAAGCCCAGGGGACTGCCAAGGCCGAAGATGACATTAGGCCGAAGACTCTCATTGCAGTCCTGATGGTCACCAGGCGAGTCCTGAAGAGGAAGCGGACAGCAACGGTTATTCTTTGCTTTCATCGTATTTGCTTTCATCAGGCAGATCTGCAACTCTTCGGAGTCTAGGAGAAAACCCAGGAATTTTCTCTGGGTTGATGGCACTATCTCCGATTTCACGGGGATGCCGCGCATGCGCAGTTCAGTTTCGGCCGGCGTTAACCGCAACTGCGGCTTCTTTTTAGTTTTTTCCCTCCCCTCCTCTCATGCATGGAGGTAGGTAAATAAGGAACAGAGAACAGCACCGAGATGCATATGGTGAGGTACCGTAAAATAAGATGATCAATATGACAAGAGAGCTTCTCACCTTGAAAAGTTGTATACACAACTGATTGTTTTGGCTTTTAAACCACTTATGGAGGGGAGGTCTTTTTGCCCCTGGTGATGAGCCAGCAGGATCCACGTCACCCTAGGTGTCAGCAATATCGATAATGGACCGGACAAAGAGAGGATCACCGCGCTTAATCAATCGTCATTTAAAAATATATTTCTCTTTATTTCGGAAAAGGCAAACACAACGCGTTTCGGGCTTATCGCCCTTTTTCAAGTGTATAGACTAGATGAAAATAAGAACAACAACAACCCCAAGGGGGAAAATAAAAAAGGATGAACGAAAATAAAAATTAATAAATAAATAAATAAAAAGCATCCAAAATTTCTTTCCTTTTTTTAGTCAAATGACATATTTAAATGCGTATTATACAACACGATACTACATAGAACCAATATTCTATTTCCATAAAAAGAATTTTCTCAACATATGTCTTATGTCAACCAATACTATTAATGAACACAGTCTGTCTGTCTATAACGTTAGTATTAAGGATGGTGGTTATAGTGTAAAATGGCAAACTGATAACATGTTCCCAAATTACCTAGGCTAAATCCAGTCATGAAGTAATAATAGCCCATATATATTAAAAGAAAAATCCTACCTTGGGACTCACGTTGAGCTGGATGCTTTGTCCAGCCGACGGGGACTTGACCTATAAATATCATTGGTGGCAGTGAATGTCCGTGCGCCTTTTTCGGGCGTGTGCGCAGACTCCCGCACGTGTGAGCGGCGTCCGGCAGTGTAGAGTGCGCATGCGCCAGCCCGGTCTGCCGTGCGCATATGCGCTAAGTTTGAAATGTTATGAGTAGCCGCGCGCCCTTTCAATGGCGCGTGTATGGATTATCAAACAAATGATTGTCAATGCGCATGCGCCGACTGTTCCTGTCCTGCGCACTCCCACCGATACAGGGAGGCAGATCGCCGGCATGTGTCAGACCTCAGGTCCGCGCATGTATGTATATTAATACAAGCTGTAGATCGCTGGCAAAAACACTCAGCTTAAATCCATGCTGCACAATATAGCACCAAGTAAACAGCATTCACATTTCAACTTAAGACAATGGATGATAAATATATAAGATGTAAATAGTGGAAAGGGTAAAATAGTGTCATATATATTGACAACATGTTGATGAAAATAATATTAAATAAGTAATACCCATTAAAAATATATAAACATAAGAAAAGTAGCAATCAATTAAGAAACCACCAGTTTAAGAGAATCCATGACAATTTCAAAGCTTAGAATGTCCATAAACATGTACTCTCTCTCTCTCTCTCTCTCTCTCTCTCTCTCTCTCTCTCTCTCTCTCTCTCTCTCTCTCTCTATATATATATATATATATATATATATATACAGTCCTATGAAAAAGTTTGGGCACCCCTATTAATCTTAATCATTTTTAGTTCTAAATATTTTGGTGTTTACCACAGCCATTTCAGTTTGATATATCTAATAACTGATGGACACAGTAATATTTCAGGATTGAAATGAGGTTTATTGTACTAACAGAAAATGTGCAATATGCATTAAACCAAAATTTGACCTGTGCAAAAGTATGGGCACCTCAACAGAAAAGTGACATTAATATTTAGTACATCCTCCTTTTGCAAAGATAACAGCCTCTAGTCGCTTCCTGTAGCTTTTAATCAGTTCCTGGATCCTGGATAAAGGTATTTTGGACAAACAATTCAAGTTCAGTTAAGTTAGATGGTCGCCGAGCATGGACAGCCCGCTTCAAATCATCCCACAGATGTTCAATGATATTCAGGTCTGGGGACTGGGATGGCCATTCCAGAACATTGTAATTGTTCCTCTGCATGAATGCCTGAGTTGATTTGGAGCGGTGTTTTAGATCATTGTCTTGCTGAAATATCCATCCCCTGCGTAACTTCAACTTCGTCACTGATTCTTGAACATTATTCTCAAGAATCTGCTGTGACCCTCAACTTTAACAAGATTCCCGGTGCCGGCATTGGCCAAACAGCCCCAAAGCATGATGGAACCTCCACCAAATTTTACAGTGGGTAGCAAGTGTTTTTCTTGGAATGCTGTTTTTTTGGACGCCATGCATAACGCCTTTTTGTATGACCAAACAACTCAATCTTTGTTTCATCAGTCCACAGGACCTTCTTCCAAAATGAAGCTGCCTTGTCCAAATGTGCTTTTGCATACCTCAGGCGACTCTGTTTGTGGCATGCTTGCAGAAACGGCTTCTTTCTCATCACTCTCCCATACAGCTTCTCCTTGTGCAAAGTGCGCTGTATTGTTGACCAATGCACAGTGACACCATTAGCAGCAAGATGATGCTGCAGCTCTTTTGAGGTGATCTGTGGGTTGTCCTTGACTGTTCTCACCATTCTTCTTCTCTGCCTTTCTGATATTTTTCTTGTCCTGCCACTTCTGGGCTTAACAAGAACTGTCCCTGTGGTCTTCCATTACCTTACTATGTTCCTCACAGTGGAAACTGACAGGTTAAATCTCTGAGACAACTTTTTGTATCTTTCCCCTGAACAACTATGTTGAACAATCTTTGTTTTCAGATCATTTGAGAGCAGGCTGTCCATGCTCGGCGACCATCAAACTTAACTGAACTTGTATTGTTTTGTAAAGAGGAATGGTCCAAAATACCTTCATCCAGGATCCAGATACTGATTAAAAGCTACAGGAAGCGACTAGAGGATGTTATCTTTGCAAAAGGAGGATCTACTAAATATTAATGTCACTTTTCTGTTGAGGTGCCCATATTTTTGCACCGGTCAAATTTTGGTTTAATGCATATTGCGCATTTTCTGTTAGTACAATAAACCTCATTTCAATCCTGAAATATTACTGTGTCCATCAGTTATTAGATATATCAAACTGAAATGGCTGTTGCAAACACCAAAATATTTAGAACTAAAAATGATTAAGATTAATAGGGGTGCCCAAACTTTTTCATAGGACTGTATATATATAAAAAAAGGTTTTTAAAAACAATGTGGCCCTCAATTACAAGAATGAAAACATGGCTCAGCCTAATAATGGCCTAAGGAAATTATTTTCGTATTGGGGACAATAGCTCAACAATATTTAGATCCCCAAGGGATTGGAGGTAGACTAACCAATCACTAAGGGACCATCATCTCAACCCAAGCTGACAACTTATGGGACCCCTGGGTCTCCTATCCTGAGATATCTTCCAAGGCTTCATTTAAGCCTACCGGGGCTAAGGAGTTCATTTTATAGATCCAATACATCTCTTTCCTGCGCAGTGTACTGAATCTGTTAGCAGAGGAGATGGGAATATGATCTATCGGAACTACTGAAAAGTTCGAAAAGGAGCCGTCGTGGACTGAAGCTGCGTGCCTGGACACGCTATGTTTAAGAAACCGGTTGTTCACATTGAACCAGTGTTTCGTAAGTCTTTCTCTTAAGGACCTGATCGTGCGTCCAACATATTGGAGGCCACATGGGCACTCCAGGACATAGATAACATAATTTGAATCACAGGATAGACGTTGTGTGATCGGAAAAGTCTCCCCAGTGGCATTATTAGTTATATTTTTTGCCCCATCCTTAATACTTAGGCAGCATTTGCATTTTTTGCTATTACAACAATAGCTCCCTGTCGGTTTAAACTTAGAGGGATCCGGGTGGTCCTCATTGCTTCGAGTGCACAATTTGCTTGGAGCCAAGGTGCTCTTTAGTGTGCGTGCTCTTCGAAATGTTAGTTTAGGTTGTTTTGGTAACAAAGGTTTGAGGAAGTCGTCTCCTTCCAAAATAAACCAGTGCTCCTTCAAGATTTTTCTGATTTTGGAATGTGCACCATTATAGGTGGTTATGAAATTGATCCCATATGCCTCCTGATCATCCTTGTTCCTGGGTTCCTGGGTTGATCATCCTTGTTCCTGGGTTGGAGGCATTCCCATTGAGTGGAACTCGAGGCATGTACTCTGGCTGCGTTCACTAAACTCCTTGGGTAGTGTTTTTCCAAGAATCTATCCGTCAGGACCTTTCTCTGAGATTCGAAATCTCTATCGTCCGTACAGTTCCATCGAACCCTTTTATATTGTCCGAAGGGGACATTGTCCTTCCACTTTCTGTAGTGTAGGCTCTTATAGTCCAATAGGCTATTGCAGTCCACTGTTTTGAAGAAGGTCTTTGTGGATATCTTGTCGCCTTCTCCAACTAGAGTAAGATCTAAGTAGTTAATTTCTTTTTCGTTGGATTCGCCGGAGAAGTGTAGACCCCACTGGTTATTAAGATATTCCGTGAATTCTTTGAATTCGAGGTCTGAGCCCTTCCAAATAAAGATCATATATATTTATTTATTTACTAGCTGGTACCCGCGACTTCGTCTGCGGTGATTGTAGAAGTGGGTATATACAGGCGCGGGTAAGGGTTTCGTACTGTGTATAAGGTATGGGATATGAAATGTAACTGTGTATCTTGTTTTTGCTATAATTCTGAGAATACGTGAGACTTTTGTGTTGAAGTTAATTTGTATTTGAGCTGCTATACGGTGTTGTGAGAAACTGTACATAGTGTCTTTGGGACAGAGGTAGTTGAAGTTAATATACTTCGATATACGACATTGTATGATTTGTTATTTTCTGCCAGTAGTGTGTTGACATTTTTTTGCTTGCAAAAGTTGCCATATTCTGACAGCGGTCACTTTTTTATTTGTCTGTGTCAGGGGATGTCTTTTTTTGCGGGGCCGGGTATAGTTTTTAGTTGTTGCATTTTCGGGAAAGGCTATTGCTTTGATCACTTTTGATTGATATTTGTATGATAATGAAAATAGTGAAAAAACTGCGGTTTTGGACTTTTCAGTATGTTTGCCGCTACGGCATTAAGCGTCCAGGCAAAATATTTGTATAGCTTTGTAGAGCGGGCGATTTCGGAGACAGGGATACCTAACATGTATCTGTTTCACAGTATTTAACTACTTTTATATGTGTTCTAGGGAAAGGGGGGGGATTTGAATTTGTAATACTTTTTATTTTGTATTTTTTTATTTTTTCATTTTTTTTTTGTTTTGTTTTTGCATTTATTAGACCACCTACGGGTATTGACATGGGTGGGCGGTGTCGCGGATTGTCAGAGCGGTGGGGGTCGGCAAACATGGCTGCTCCGGAGCGTTAAAGAGAGCCTCCTGGAGTATCGTTAAGGTGAGGGGCAAAGTGGTAAAGTATATGTAGATGTGATTGTGTGGGGTTAGTGGCTAGGCTGTAGAGGGCAATATGAATTTTGGGGCTTGCTATGGTCCAAAGTGTGTGAGATTGCAGAGATGGTGGTGTGAATTTGGGTTTTGTGGGGGTCCTGGCACAAACGTATGTGTGCTATTGTGACGAAAAGTAGCCTATTGCGCAATCGGGTGTATTAACTATGTTTGTGGAAACTTTCAGTCAAATCGGTCGAGCAGGTTTTGCGTGATTGAGGAACAAACATCCGAACATCCAAACATCCAAACACAAACTCACAAACCCACAAACTCACAAACTTTCACATTTATAATATTAATAGGATGTTTTAATTTTTATTTTTGTTCATTCTTTTTTATTTTCCTCCTTGGGGTTGTTGTTGTTCTTATTTTCATATAGTCTATACACTTGAAAAAGGGCGATAAGCCCGAAACGCGTTGTGTTTGCCTTTTCCGAAATAAAGAGAAATATATTTTTAAATGACGATTGATTAAGCGCGGTGATCCTCTCATGCATGGAGGGGAATGATACCTGTACTCCCCTGGTCCTTCTGGCGGCCCTAGGAGGTCGTTTGGAGGTGGTTTTGGGGGACTCTTCGGGGGAAGCGGGTCCTGCCTTTTCCCCGCTCCTCTCGGCCTATTTAAACCCCCCTCTGCCTCCTGTTCTTTGCTTGCTCACTTTTGTGCTCAAGCTCGGTTGTCCCTAAAGGTTCTTTGGTGGTCTAACCGTGTATTTTGTTAGGTGGGCGGGGGGGGGGGGGAGGAGGAGGGATCTATTATTCCTAAGTTAAGGCCTAAAATAATTTGTCAATTTTTCTTCTCCTTAGTATGTCCTCCTCTTCCTCATTCCTCGGAGAAAGGCGACTTCCAAGAGGAAGCATCTATCCTGCGGCAAATGCAGAATTTCGTTACCTGATGGGTGTGAATATAGGTATTGTCAGGGATGCAGAGCACCCCCCTCAGAAGCCATCCCCTTGCGTGAGGTAGTCGGCTGGGTGAAGGACTTCGTCCATCAGTCCATGAAGGAAGTAAAGGATACCATCTTGCACCTAGCAAAGAGGCCCCGGATGGAGCCCTGTGAGCTTTCTCTCCCCCCCTTGGAAAATCTGCACATCAGGGATGTTGATTCCTCGGAGGAGGAATCAGAAGAGGCAGAGAAAGCAATTTTTCCGCTGGAGAAGATGCCCAGACTACTGAAGACCATCAGGTCGAGGGACCGCAATAGCGGCGAGGGATCGAGCCGAAGGTCCAGATCCTTCAGGGAGAACTCAGACCTAGTCCGTAGCATGGAGGTGGAGCAGAGACGGCCAGAAAAAGCGTTTATTTCTTCTAAATGCTTCAAATCCTTGTCCCCGGTTTTGAAACCCAGCAGGGAGTCTGGGGCTTCCCTCCGAAGGTGGATATAGCCGTGGCAAAATTTATCCAGGCGCACAGTTGTACCTACGGAGGAAGGGTCAAGCTTGCAGGATCCAATGAACGGTCGCGTCGAGGGCTCGCTGAGACAAATATATGCAACCTCCGCCGCCCAGGCCTCTGTAGGCATCTCTGCCAGCGAAGTGGTGTCAGGCCTTCGGGCTGAGCTGTCATCCCTGGCTAGGGACATTGATTCGGGGGTCCACCTGGATGATCTCCTGTCGGCCATGTCAGAAATCAATTTAATGGTGGACCACTTGTCTGAGTCTACATTCTTCCAGACAAAGCTGGCTCCTAGGGCAATGGTGCTCTCTACCGCGGCCAGACACCCCTTATGGCTTAAACCTTGGAGGGTTGATAATGCCTCCAAATACAGTCTTTACGCCCTCCCCTTCGAGCCGGGGAAGTTGTTAGGCAGGAAGCTGGACCGAATAATGGAGGGCCTTGCGGATTCAAAGGGGAAGAATCTCCCTCAGCCCTCGGGCAGCAAAAGACCTTCCTTTCGGGGCCACGGGTTCCCCAGAAGAGGCGAGAGAGGCCAGAGACGCACAGGACCCCCAAGCTAGAGGGGGAGGTCATGGTGCCTCCCGGGATCAGAAGTGCTCATCTTTCTGACTGTCCGACCCCCCCTCCCCCAGCCCCCGCAGCAGTAGGCGGATGACTCTCCCACCATGTGGCTGCCTGGCTCCATCATATTCACCCTGGGTCGTACAGCTGATCCAGGAAGGGTACAGGATAAGCTTCATCTCTCATCCTGCAGAAAAATTTGTAACAACTCGCCCTTTTCAGGGCACCAAACAACTTCATCTAGAAAAGTCCGTTCAGGGGTACGTGGACAAAGCTCCACTGGAGCCGGTTCCCCGTGCAGAACACGGCCAAAGCGTCTATTTTCTTCCTAGTCTTCCTAGTTCCCAAGTTATCAGGCGTATGGCGTATGGCGTATGATCATCGATCTCAGATATTTGAATCGATTCATCCACAAGGTGCGGTTCCATATGGAGACCATCAGATCGGTTCTACCCTTTCTGCAGCCCGGAGATCACTTCGTCACCTTGGACCTGAGGGACGCATATCTACATGTACCCATTTTTCCTGCACACAGAAAGTTTCTAAGAATTGCTGTATACCTAGACGGAATACTGTCCCATTTCCAGTTTACGGCTCTCCCATTCGGCATATCCTCGGCCCCCCACACCTTCACAAAGGTAGTGGCTCCGGTCGCAGCCGCCCTGCGCCTCCAAAGGATCTTTATAGTCTCATATCTAGACGACGAGCTCCTAAAAGCCCGGTCAAAGGAGGTCCTTTCCACTGTGGCATTGCTAAACGAGCTGGGCTGGCTAATAAACTGGCAGAAGTAGTGGTTCCATCAACCCGGATCCAATTCCTGGGATTTATCTTGGACTCTCGCAGTATGACGATCTCCCTGCCCTCTCCTCACAAGGAGAAGATTGGTCGAGCGGCTCATCACCTGTCCATTATCCGGAAGGTTACTATCAGGACGGCCATGAAAGTCCTGGGTCTTATGTCCGCCACCATCGAGGCAGTTCCGTGGGCGGCCATGTGGCACATGCGCCCGTTACAAAGCGAGATCTTGAGAGTCTGGATCCACAGTCCTTCAGGACTACAGAAGCCTATCCAGTTATCCATCAGTACCCGTCGATCACTGGTTTGTGGTCCCATCTCCAAGACGGGAAGTCCACTGTCCAGACCTCCTGGATCCTGTTGACTACAGATGCCTCCCTCATAGGATGGGGAGCGCATCTGGGGGAGACCCCAGTACAAGGTACATGGAATTGTCTGTAGAGAACGCGCTCATCCAATTGGCGCGAGCTTATGGCAGTTCACCGAGCACTTCTGGCATTTGCACCCCACCTGCAGGGACAAGCTGTGAAGATAAGGACGGACAACTTAGCAGCAGTCCATTACATCAACAAGCAAGGGGGAACCAGATCCCCCTCCCTCCTGCAGGTGACCAACCTGATATTTGCCTGGGCAAAGGAGAATCTGTCCCAGTTGACGGCAGTTCACATCCGAGGTCGTTTGAACATCCTAGCGGAGCAGCTAAGCAGAGGCCTAGTGACGACAGGTGAATGGGCCCTAGACCAGGACATCTTTCATCGTCTCACCGAGATGTGGGATCTCCCCGAGGTGGATCTGATGGCCACCCAATACAACGCCAAAGTAGAAAGGTTTTGCTCCCTGTACCGGGAAGACAACCCTTTGGCGGTGGATGCCCTGTCAATACCTTGGAGGTTTAGACTGGCGTATGTCTTTCCTCCTATTCCGAAGGTATTGGCGAAACTCAGGCAGGACCAGACTTCGGCAATAGTGATCATACCGTTCTGGCCAAAAAGGGCATGGTTTACCCACCTCATCTTAATGAGTCGAGGGACCTACTGGAGGCTTCCATCAGTCCACAACCTGGTAACTCTAAACAGACAGCTCTGCCAGGACCTGGACAGGTTCAACCTCACTGCCTGGAGGTTAACCGCGCCGTATGTGGAGATAGAATATTGTCCCAGGGAGTGCTAAGGACTTTAGCCCACTCAAGAGCGGAGTCAACTAACCGGAGCTACCAGAGGATCATCCGGATATTCTGAAGCTGGTGCGCAGATAACCAGCGCGACTTGCTAAGAGATTCGGTCTTGGAATTCCTTCAAGAGGGTCTTGAGAGGGGGCTAGCACCAACCACCCTGAAAGTTCAAGTTTCAACTCTGTCCGCTCTCCTGAAGACTCGGTTGTCACAAGATCCTCTAATCAAGCAATTCCTAAGAGGGGCCGCCAGGCTCCGCCCCCAGGTACAGCCTCCAGTCCCTAAGTGGGACCTGGCTGCGGTTCTACAGGGGCTCTGCTCTCCCCCCTTTGAACCCTTATCTGAAGTGGATTGGAAATTCCTGTCGTACAAGGTTACCTTCCTGTTGGCAATAACCTCCGCCAAGAGGGTTGGAGAACTACAGGCCTTAGCGGCCTCGGAACCCTTTATAACCTTTTTCCCGGACACGGTACAACTAAGGTTGGTCCCAGGATTCTTGCCAAAAGTACCTACCCTTCAGAATATCAACCAGGTAATCTCCTTACCGGCCTTTTTTCCCTCTCCCTCTTTTCAGTGGGAAGAGAAGATGCACAAGCTGGACTTCGTCAGAGCACTATTTACCTGGACCGCACAGCCTCTTTCCGAAGGTCAGAAAATCTGCTGATAAATGTGTTTGGCCACAACAGAGGTATCAAAGCATCTAAAGCAGGGGTGCTCACACTTTTTCAGCGTGTGAGCTACTTATTAGCTGACCAAGGCAAAAGATCTACTAGGGCGGGGCCAGAGTGGGCCTGTGGGCGGGGCCGGGGCGGACCTATGGTGGGACCGGACGGGCTTGTGGGCGTGGCCGGACGGATCGTGACAGCAGGAGACAGCGGCGTTCTGTGACTGCCCAGGGATCCCCGATGCCTGCTTCTTCACAGCGCAGGCTGACAGTTATCTCTGGACACCAGCAGGCTGGGGCTGCGGCAGCCCCGCCTGCCAGTGTCCGGAGATGACTCTCAGTCTGTACTGTGAACAAGCAGACACCGTGGATCCCTGCATCCCGCGATCAACCCATACGTCCTTTGCGATCTACCAGTAGATCGCGATCGACGTATTGGGCACCCCTGATCTAAAGTAACCCTGTCAAGATGGATCAGGGAAACCATCATCTGCTTCCTACATGCTCAAGACCTTCCGGTACCAGAGTTTGTCCGTGCCCAAGCAGAGCAGTGGTGACGTCCTGGGCAGAAAGTCGTTCCCTTTCTTTGGAACAGATATGTGCCACTGCTTCCTGGAGTTCGCAGCTGACCTTCGCTAGGCACTATAGGCTGGACTGGTGTTCGACAGATTCCACAGCGTTTGGACACTCTGTCTTGATATCAGCCTGCCAGGATCACCCACCCTGGGGTAATAGCAATACTTGCTAAATCCCCAGTTGTGCTGCTGGTTGGGCGTAGGGGGAATGGAAGATTATGAATGATAATCTGTTTTCCCTTAGCCCAAACAGCAGCACAAGGCTCCCTCCCAATCCTTGTTGTTGTAAATTTTGTATTTTGTATGTTATACTTTGGTACTAACACAGGGGGGAGGTCTTGCGGCCTCTTATAGGGGGTTAAAGCTGTTAGTTAATTAAAAATTCCACCTGTCCTAACAGCTCATAGGGGCAGGAATACCCAGTTGTGCTGCTGGTTGGGCTAAGGGAAAGCAGATTATCATTCATAATTTTCCATTTCCTTGATGTTTCTCATGTATATGCCTTGAAATTGGAGTATTCCGCTCATTTGTGTCATCAAGCATGTGTTCTCTTATATGACGATGGAACTGTCAAATAATCTTTCCCACATAATTCAGTGGAAAAGGACATGTAGCCAAGTATACAACCCCTGATGTTTTAATTTATGAAGTCATGGATTTTATACTCCTGTCGTATATTTACATTTGGGAGGTCTTACCTTCTGAATGAAGGGATAGGTTGAACATGTTCCAAGACTTTACGATCCAGCCAAGTGTCTCAACTGTCAGAAGTTGTTCAAAATACCTTCATATTATTCAATCACCAATGTTCTTCCCCCTCCTATATGTAACTTTAGAAGTGTTCACTAATATCCCCATCCATTGATAAGATGCTCCAATAGTTTAAAAAAAAAATTCATTACTTCTGTAGGTTATTAAATGTTCCTACAAGTCTGATAACTAGAGATGAGCGAACACTAAAATGTTCGAGGTTCGAAATTCGATTCGAACAGCCGCTCAATGTTCGTGTGTTCGAACGGGTTTCGAACCCCATTATAGTCTATGGGGAACAGATACTCGTTAAGGGGGAAACCCAAATCCGTGTCTGGAGGGTCACCAAGTCCACTATGACACCCCAGGAAATGATGCCAACACCTCTGGAATGACACTGGGACAGCAGGGGAAGCATGTCTGGGGGCATCTAACACACCAAAGACCCTCTATTACCCCAACATCACAGCCTAACAACTACACACTTTACACACTCAATACCACCTCTCTGACAGTAGGAAAACACCTTGAAACATGTGTATTTGGCACTTGCAGTGAGGAGAGCTTGTCACCAGCAGTGAATTTGGCCCTTGTAGTAAGTTGAGGTTGGCACCAACATTTGTTTTGAAAATCAGGGTGGATTGAGCCTCTAACCAGCAGAGTTTGGGCAAATTCATGGTGGAGGGAGCCTCTAAACACCCCAGTTTGGGCAAATTCATGGTGGAGGGAGCCTCTAAAAACCCCAGTTTGGACCAATTCATGGTGGAGGGAGCCTCTAACCAGCCCAGTTTGGGCAAATTCATGGTGGAGGGAGCCTCTAAAAAACCCAGTTTGGACCAATTCATGGTGGAGGGAGCCTCTAACCAGCCCAGTTTGGGCAAATTCATGGTGGAGGGAGCCTCTAACCAGCCCAGTTTGGACCAATTAATGGTGGAGGGAGCCTCTAACCAGCCCAGTTTGGACCAATTAATGGTGGAGGGAGCCTCTAACCAGCCCAGTTTGAACCAATTCATGGTGGAGGGAGCCTCTAAACAGCCCAGTTTGGGCAAATTCATGGTGGAGGGAGCCTCTAAAAAACCCAGTTTGGACCAATTCATGGTGGAGGGAGCCTCTAACCAGCCCAGTTTGGACCAATTAATGGTGGAGGGAGCCTCTAACCAGCCCAGTTTGGACCAATTCATGGTGGAGGGAGCCTCTAAACAGCCAAGTTTTGGGAAATTCATGGTGGAGGGAGCCTCTAACCAGCCCAGTTTGGACCAATTCATGGTGGAGGGAGCCTCTAAACAGCCAAGTTTTGGGAAATTCATGGTGGAGGGAGCCTCTAACCAGCCCAGTTTGGACCAATTCATGGTGGAGGGAGCCTCTAAAAAACCCAGTTTGGACCAATTCATGGTGGAGGGAGCCTCTAAACAGCCCAGTTTGGGCAAATTCATGGTGGAGGGAGCCTCTAACCAGCCCAGTTTGGACCAATTAATGGTGGAGGGAGCCTCTAAACAGCCCAGTTTGGGCAAATTCATGGTGGAGGGAGCCTCTAACCAGCCCAGTTTGGACCAATTCATGGTGGAGGGAGCCTCTAACCAGCCCAGTTTGGGCAAATTCATGGTGGAGGGAGCCTCTAAAAAACCCAGTTTGGACCAATTCATGGTGGAGGGAGCCTCTAACCAGCCCAGTTTGGGCAAATTCATGGTGGAGGGAGCCTCTAACCAGCCCAGTTTGGACCAATTAATGGTGGAGGGAGCCTCTAACCAGCCCAGTTTGGACCAATTCATGGTGGAGGGAGCCTCTAACCAGCCCAGTTTGGACCAATTAATGGTGGAGGGAGCCTCTAAACAGCCAAGTTTTGGGAAATTCATGGTGGAGGGAGCCTCTAACCAGCCCAGTTTGGACCAATTCATGGTGGAGGGAGCCTCTAAACAGCCCAGTTTGGGCAAATTCATGGTGGAGGGAGCCTCTAAAAAACCCAGTTTGGACCAATTCATGGTGGAGGGAGCCTCTAATTAGCCCAGTTTGGACCAATTAATTGTGGAGGGAGCCTCTAACCAGCCCAGTTTGGACCAATTAATGGTGGAGGGAGCCTCTAAACAGCCCAGTTTGGGCAAATTCATGGTGGAGGGAGCCTCTAACCAGCCCAGTTTGGACCAATTAATGGTGGAGGGAGCCTCTAACCAGCCCAGTTTGGACCAATTAATGGTGGAGGGAGCCTCTAACCACCCCAGTTTGGACCAATTCATGGTGGAGGGAGCCTCTAACCAGCCCAGTTTGGACCAATTCATGGTGGAGGGAGCCTCTAAAAAACCCAGTTTGGACCAATTCATGGTGGAGGGAGCCTCTAAACAGCCCAGTTTGGGCAAATTCATGGTGGAGGGAGCCTCTAAAAAACCCAGTTTGGACCAATTCATGGTGGAGGGAGCCTCTAACCAGCCCAGTTTGGACCAATTAATGGTGGAGGGAGCCTCTAAACAGCCAAGTTTGGACCAATTCATGGTGGAGGGAGCCTCTAAAAACCCCAGTTTGGACCAATTCATGGTGGAGGGAGCCTCTAACCAGCCCAGTTTGGACCAATTAATGGTGGAGGGAGCCTCTAACCAGCCCAGTTTGGACCAATTAATGGTGGAGGGAGCCTCTAACCACCCCAGTTTGGACCAATTCATGGTGGAGGGAGCCTCTAAACAGCCAAGTTTGGACCAATTCATGGTGAAGGGAGCCTCTAAAAACCCGTTTGGACCAATTCATGGTGGAGGGAGCCTCTAACCAGCCCAGTTTGGGCAAATTCATGGTGGAGGGAGCCTCTAAACAGCCCAGTTTGGGCAAATTCATGGTGGAGGGAGCCTCTAACCAGCCCAGTTTGGACCAATTAATGGTGGAGGGAGCCTCTAACCAGCCCAGTTTGGACCAATTAATGGTGGAGGGAGCCTCTAACCACCCCAGTTTGGACCAATTCATGGTGGAGGGAGCCTCTAAACAGCCAAGTTTGGACCAATTCATGGTGGAGGGAGCCTCTAAAAACCCCAGTTTGGACCAATTCATGGTGGAGGGAGCCTCTAACCAGCCCAGTTTGGACCAATTAATGGTGGAGGGAGCCTCTAAACAGCCAAGTTTTGGGAAATTCATGGTGGAGGGAGCCTCTAACCAGCCCAGTTTGGACCAATTCATGGTGGAGGGAGCCTCTAAAAAACCCAGTTTGGACCAATTCATGGTGGAGGGAGCCTCTAAACAGCCCAGTTTGGGCAAATTCATGGTGGAGGGAGCCTCTAACCAGCCCAGTTTGGACCAATTAATGGTGGAGGGAGCCTCTAAACAGCCCAGTTTGGGCAAATTCATGGTGGAGGGAGCCTCTAACCAGCCCAGTTTGGACCAATTCATGGTGGAGGGAGCCTCTAACCAGCCCAGTTTGGGCAAATTCATGGTGGAGGGAGCCTCTAAAAAACCCAGTTTGGACCAATTCATGGTGGAGGGAGCCTCTAACCAGCCCAGTTTGGGCAAATTCATGGTGGAGGGAGCCTCTAACCAGCCCAGTTTGGACCAATTAATGGTGGAGGGAGCCTCTAACCAGCCCAGTTTGGACCAATTCATGGTGGAGGGAGCCTCTAACCAGCCCAGTTTGGACCAATTAATGGTGGAGGGAGCCTCTAAACAGCCAAGTTTTGGGAAATTCATGGTGGAGGGAGCCTCTAACCAGCCCAGTTTGGACCAATTCATGGTGGAGGGAGCCTCTAAACAGCCCAGTTTGGGCAAATTCATGGTGGAGGGAGCCTCTAAAAAACCCAGTTTGGACCAATTCATGGTGGAGGGAGCCTCTAATTAGCCCAGTTTGGACCAATTAATTGTGGAGGGAGCCTCTAACCAGCCCAGTTTGGACCAATTAATGGTGGAGGGAGCCTCTAAACAGCCCAGTTTGGGCAAATTCATGGTGGAGGGAGCCTCTAACCAGCCCAGTTTGGACCAATTAATGGTGGAGGGAGCCTCTAACCAGCCCAGTTTGGACCAATTAATGGTGGAGGGAGCCTCTAACCACCCCAGTTTGGACCAATTCATGGTGGAGGGAGCCTCTAACCAGCCCAGTTTGGACCAATTCATGGTGGAGGGAGCCTCTAAAAAACCCAGTTTGGACCAATTCATGGTGGAGGGAGCCTCTAAACAGCCCAGTTTGGGCAAATTCATGGTGGAGGGAGCCTCTAAAAAACCCAGTTTGGACCAATTCATGGTGGAGGGAGCCTCTAACCAGCCCAGTTTGGACCAATTAATGGTGGAGGGAGCCTCTAAACAGCCAAGTTTGGACCAATTCATGGTGGAGGGAGCCTCTAAAAACCCCAGTTTGGACCAATTCATGGTGGAGGGAGCCTCTAACCAGCCCAGTTTGGACCAATTAATGGTGGAGGGAGCCTCTAACCAGCCCAGTTTGGACCAATTAATGGTGGAGGGAGCCTCTAACCACCCCAGTTTGGACCAATTCATGGTGGAGGGAGCCTCTAAACAGCCAAGTTTGGACCAATTCATGGTGAAGGGAGCCTCTAAAAACCCGTTTGGACCAATTCATGGTGGAGGGAGCCTCTAACCAGCCCAGTTTGGGCAAATTCATGGTGGAGGGAGCCTCTAAACAGCCCAGTTTGGGCAAATTCATGGTGGAGGGAGCCTCTAACCAGCCCAGTTTGGACCAATTAATGGTGGAGGGAGCCTCTAACCAGCCCAGTTTGGACCAATTAATGGTGGAGGGAGCCTCTAACCACCCCAGTTTGGACCAATTCATGGTGGAGGGAGCCTCTAAACAGCCAAGTTTGGACCAATTCATGGTGGAGGGAGCCTCTAAAAACCCCAGTTTGGACCAATTCATGGTGGAGGGAGCCTCTAACCAGCCCAGTTTGGACCAATTAATGGTGGAGGGAGCCTCTAAACAGCCAAGTTTTGGGAAATTCATGGTGGAGGGAGCCTCTAACCAGCCCAGTTTGGACCAATTCATGGTGGAGGGAGCCTCTAAACAGCCCAGTTTGGGCAAATTCATGGTGGAGGGAGCCTCTAAAAAACCCAGTTTGGACCAATTCATGGTGGAGGGAGCCTCTAATTAGCCCAGTTTGGACCAATTAATTGTGGAGGGAGCCTCTAACCAGCCCAGTTTGGACCAATTAATGGTGGAGGGAGCCTCTAAACAGCCCAGTTTGGGCAAATTCATGGTGGAGGGAGCCTCTAACCAGCCCAGTTTGGACCAATTAATGGTGGAGGGAGCCTCTAACCAGCCCAGTTTGGACCAATTAATGGTGGAGGGAGCCTCTAACCACCCCAGTTTGGACCAATTCATGGTGGAGGGAGCCTCTAACCAGCCCAGTTTGGACCAATTCATGGTGGAGGGAGCCTCTAACCAGCCCAGTTTGGACCAATTAATGGTGGAGGGAGCCTCTAACCACCCCAGTTTGGACCAATTCATGGTGGAGGGAGCCTCTAAAAAACCCAGTTTGGACCAATTCATGGTGGAGGGAGCCTCTAAACAGCCCAGTTTGGGCAAATTCATGGTGGAAGGAGCCTCTAAACAGCCCAGTTTGGGCAAATTCATGGTGGAGGGAGCCTCTAACCAGCCCAGTTTGGACCAATTAATGGTGGAGGGAGCCTCTAACCAGCCCAGTTTGGACCAATTCATGGTGGAGGGAGCCTCTAAACAGCCCAGTTTGGGCAAATTCATGGTGGAAGGAGCCTCTAACCAGCAGAGTTGTGGGAAAGCAGGGTGGAGGGAGCCTCTAACCAGCAGAGTTGGTGGAAATCAGGGTGGAGGGAGCCTCTAACCAGCAGAGTTGGGGGAAATCATGTTGGAGGGAGCCTAGTATTAGCAGAATTGTGCAACGCTTATGGTGGATGAGTATGAGGATGCGGAGGAATTGGAGAGGTTGAGTACAGACATGGAGTTTCATGTTGGGGTGCTTTACACAGGTGGGCACAAAAATGAAGGCTCTATCCAGTGGTGGTTCATTTTTATCAAAGTGAGCCGGTCGGCACTCTCAGCTGACAGACGGGTGCGCTTGTCAGTGATGATGCCACCGGCTGCACTGAACACCCTCTCAGATATGGTGTTAGACAGTGTGCCCCTCGTTTGTGTGGACCGGTGAGAACTTGGTTGCCTACTGGAGGAACTGCCCTCCCTGCCGCCACTGTCACATGCTGGAAACATCTCCATCATATTCTGCACCAATTGCCTGTGGCAAGCATTGATGCGATTGGCCCTCCCCTCTACCGGAATAAAAGACGAGATGTTGTTTTTATACCGGGGGTCAAGGATAGCAAAGATCCAGTACTGGTTGTCCTCCATGATTTTGACAATACGCTTGTCGGTTGTAAAGCACCCCAACATGAACTCAGCCATGTCTGCCACAGTGTTAGTTGGCATGACTCCTCTGGCCCCACCGGAAAGTTCAATCTCCATTTCCTCCTCATCCTCCATGTCTACCCATCCGCGCTGCAACAATGGGACGATTCGAAGTTGCCCGGAAGCCTCCTGTATCACCATCACATCATCGGACAACTCTTCTTCCTCCTCCTCCTCCTCCTCCTCCTCCTCCTCCATTAAACGCAGTGAAGCGGACAGATGTGTGGACCTACTCTCCAGCTGTGACGGATCGGATGCTATCCCTAACTCCTCTGTGTGATCTGAGTTATCCCTGATGTCAATCAGGGATTCTCTCAGAACACACAAGAGCGGGATTGTAAGGCTCACCATCGCATCCTCAGAGCTCACCCTCCTTGTGGACTCCTCAAAGACCCGTAGGATGTCACAAAGGTCTCTCATCCATGGCCACTCATGGATGTGAAACTGAGGCAGCTGACTTTGTGGCACCCTAGGGTTTTGTAGCTGGTATTCCATCAAAGGTCTCTGCTGCTCAACCACTCTATTCAACATCTGAAACGTTGAGTTCCAGCGTGTGGGGACGTCGCACAAAAGCCGGTGTTGTGGCACATGCAGGCGTTGCTGGAGAGATTTTAAGCTAGCAGCGGCTACTGTCGACTTGCGAAAGTGGGCGCACATGCGCCGCACTTTCACCAGTAGCTCTGGAACATTGGGGTAGCTCTTTAGGAAACGTTGCACCACTAGGTTGAAGACGTGGGCCAGGCATGGAACATGTTGGAGTCCGGCAAGCTCCAGAGCTGCTACCAGGTTCCGGCCGTTATCACAAACGACCATGCCTGGGCCCAGGTGCAGCGGCTCAAACCATATTGCCGTCTCATCGAGGAGGGCATCCCTCACCTCGGAGGCAGTGTGCTGTCTGTCCCCCAAGCTGATCAGCTTCAGCACAGCCTGCTGACGTCTACCAACGCCAGTGCTGCAACGTTTCCAACTCATAGCTGGGGTCAATCTAACAGCGGAGGAGGAGGCGGTGGCGGAGGAGGAGGCGGTGGCGGAGGAGGAGGCGGTAGAGGAGGAGGAGGAGGGGGGTGTTCTTCTCGTGTCCCTGCCAGGAATGTTAGGCGGGGAGACGAGGTACACCGGGCCAGTTTGGGAAGCAGTCCCAGCCTCAACTACATTTACCCAGTGTGCCGTCAGTGAAATGTAGCGTCCCTGTCCGCATGCACTTGTCCACGCGTCGGTGGTCAAGTGGACCTTTGTGCAAAGCGCGGAACTAAGGGCCCGCCTGATGTTGAGTGACACGTGCTGGTGCAAGGCGGGGACGGCACACCGGGAGAAGTAGTGACGGCTAGGGACGGCATAGCGAGGTGCCGCAGTTGCCATCAGGTCCAGGAAGGCGGGAGTTTCAACAAGCCGGAACGCCAACATCTCCTGGGCCAGCAGTTTAGCGATGTTGGCGTTCAAGGCTTGCGCGTGTGGGTGGTTAGCAGTGTATTTCTGCCGCCGCTCCAATGTCTGAGAGATGGTGGGTTGTTGTAAAGAAACGCCTGATGGTGCCTTTGATGGTGCAGGAGAAGGAGATAAGACAGGACCAGGGGAGGATGAGGTAGAAGTCAACAAAGTGGCGGAGGCAGATGAAGTGGTGTCCTGGCTCGTCCTCTGGAGTGCATCGCCAGCACAGTCAGCAGTGGCAGTGGCAGAGGCAGAGGCAGAGGCAGTGGCAGTGGCGTGAACGGCAGGCGGCCTTTGTCCTGCCGTTGCTGCCTGCCACTGATTCCAGTGCTTGGATTCCAAATGACGGCGCATTGAAGTGGTGGACAGGTTGCTCTTCTCAGAGCCCCTAATCAATTTCGAGAGGCAAATTGTGCAGACAACACTATATCTGTCCTCGGCGCATTCCTTGAAAAAACTCCACACCTTCGAGAAACGTGCCCTCGAGGTGGGAGTTTTTCGGGGCTGGGTACGAACTGGAACATCTTGGGAGATTCCGGGTGTGGCCTGGCTTCGCCTAAGCTGCTGACCTCTGCCTCTGCCTCTAGCTACCCTTTTTGGTGCTGCACCTGCCTCAACATCCACACTACTTTCCCCGCTTGACATCCCCCCTGTCCAGGTCGGGTCAGTGTCCTCATCATCCACCACTTCCTCTTCCAACTCCTGTCTCATCTCCTCCTCCCGCACAATGCGCCAGTCAACTGGATGCCCTGACGGCAACTGCGTCACATCATCGTCGATGAGGGTGGGTTGCTGGTCATCCACCACCAAATCGAACGGAGATGGAGGAGACTCTAGTGTTTGAGCATCTGGACACAGATGCTCCTCTGTTAGGTTCGTGGAATCGTGACGTGGAGAGGCAGGTTGAGGGACAATGAAAGGAGCGGAGAACAGCTCTGGGGAGCAGGGACAGTTTGGGTTATTGTTCTGTAAAGCTTCGGAATTTTGGGAGGAAGGAAGACAAGACTGTTGGGTAATAGGAGGAGAGGAGGCAGAGTCTGACTGGCTGCTGGACAATGTGCTGTAAGCGTTCTCTGACAGCCATTGCAAGACCTGTTCCTGGTTCTCGGGCCTACTAAGGTTTGTACCCTGCAGTTTAGTTAATGTGGCAAGCAACCCTGGCACTGTGGAGTGGCGCAATGCTTGCTGCCCCACAGGAGTAGGCACGGGACGCCCTGTGGCTTCACTGCTACCTTGCTCCCCAGAACCATTCCCCCGACCTCGCCCACGGCCTCGTCCACGTCCCTTTCCGGGAGCCTTGCGCATTTTGAATTCCTAGTTAGAAATTGGCACTGTATACCAGTAGTAAAAATTGTGGGTGCACGTAACCCCAATATATTCTTTGAATTCCCAGTCAGACACTGGCACTATATGGCAGTAGCAAGAAATGAGGGTATTTGTATTCCCAATATACTCTTTGAATTCCCAGTCAGACAATGGCACTGTATACCAGTAGTAAAAATTGTGGGTGCACGTAACCCCAATATATTCTTTGAATTCCCAGTCAGACACTGGCACTATATGGCAGTAGCAAGAAATGAGGGTATTTGTATTCCCAATATACTCTTTGAATTCCCAGTCAGACAATGGCACTGTATACCAGTAGTAAAAATTGTGGGTGCACGTAACCCCAATATATTCTTTGAATTACCAGTCAGAAACTGGCACTATATGGCAGTAGCAAGAAATGAGGGTATTTATAACCCCAATATATTCTTTGAATTCCCAGTCAGACAATGGCACTGTATACCAGTAGTAAAAATTGTGGGTGCACGTAACCCCAATATATTCTTTGAATTACCAGTCAGAAACTGGCACTATATGGCAGTAGCAAGAAATGAGGGTATTTGTATTCCCAATATACTCTTTGAATTCCCAGTCAGACAATGGCACTGTATACCAGTAGTAAAAATTGTGGGTGCACGTAACCCCAATATATTCTTTGAATTACCAGTCAGAAACTGGCACTATATGGCAGTAGCAAGAAATGAGGGTATTTATAACCCCAATATATTCTTTGAATTCCCAGTCAGACAATGGCACTGTATACCAGTAGTAAAAATTGTGGGTGCACGTAACCCCAATATATTCTTTGAATTCCCAGTCAGAAACTGGCACTATATGGCAGTAGCAAGAAATGAGGGTATTTGTATTCCCAATATACTCTTTGAATTCCCAGTCAGACAATGGCACTGTATACCAGTAGTAAAAATTGTGGGTGCACGTAACCCCAATATATTCTTTGAATTACCAGTCAGAAACTGGCACTATATGGCAGTAGCAAGAAATGAGGGTATTTATAACCCCAATATATTCTTTGAATTCCCAGTCAGACAATGGCACTGTATACCAGTAGTAAAAATTGTGGGTGCACGTAACCCCAATATATTCTTTGAATTCCCAGTCAGAAACTGGCACTATATGGCAGTAGCAAGAAATGAGGGTATTTGTATTCCCAATATATTCTTTGAATTCCCAGTCAGACAATGGCACTGTATACCAGTAGTAAAAATTGTGGGTGCACGTAACCCCAATATATTCTTTGAATTACCAGTCAGAAACTGGCACTATATGGCAGTAGCAAGAAATGAGGGTATTTATAACCCCAATATATTCTTTGAATTCCCAGTCAGACAATGGCACTGTATACCAGTAGTAAAAATTGTGGGTGCACGTAACCCCAATATATTCTTTGAATTCCCAGTCAGACACTGGCACTATATGGCAGTAGCAAGAAATGAGGGTATTTGTATTCCCAATATACTCTTTGAATTCCCAGTCAGACAATGGCACTGTATACCAGTAGTAAAAATTGTGGGTGCACGTAACCCCAATATATTCTTTGAATTACCAGTCAGAAACTGGCACTATATGGCAGTAGCAAGAAATGAGGGTATTTGTATTCCCAATATACTCTTTGAATTCCCAGTCAGACAATGGCACTGTATACCAGTAGTAAAAATTGTGGGTGCACGTAACCCCAATATATTCTTTGAATTACCAGTCAGAAACTGGCACTATATGGCAGTAGCAAGAAATGAGGGTATTTATAACCCCAATATATTCTTTGAATTCCCAGTCAGACAATGGCACTGTATACCAGTAGTAAAAATTGTGGGTGCACGTAACCCCAATATATTCTTTGAATTCCCAGTCAGAAACTGGCACTATATGGCAGTAGCAAGAAATGAGGGTATTTGTATTCCCAATATACTCTTTGAATTCCCAGTCAGACAATGGCACTGTATACCAGTAGTAAAAATTGTGGGTGCACGTAACCCCAATATATTCTTTGAATTACCAGTCAGAAACTGGCACTATATGGCAGTAGCAAGAAATGAGGGTATTTATAACCCCAATATATTCTTTGAATTCCCAGTCAGACAATGGCACTGTATACCAGTAGTAAAAATTGTGGGTGCACGTAACCCCAATATATTCTTTGAATTCCCAGTCAGACACTGGCACTATATGGCAGTAGCAAGAAATGAGGGTATTTGTATTCCCAATATACTCTTTGAATTCCCAGTCAGACAATGGCACTGTATACCAGTAGTAAAAATTGTGGGTGCACGTAACCCCAATATATTCTTTGAATTACCAGTCAGAAACTGGCACTATATGGCAGTAGCAAGAAATGAGGGTATTTATAACCCCAATATATTCTTTGAATTCCCAGTCAGACAATGGCACTGTATACCAGTAGTAAAAATTGTGGGTGCACGTAACCCCAATATATTCTTTGAATTACCAGTCAGAAACTGGCACTATATGGCAGTAGCAAGAAATGAGGGTATTTGTATTCCCAATATACTCTTTGAATTCCCAGTCAGACAATGGCACTGTATACCAGTAGTAAAAATTGTGGGTGCACGTAACCCCAATATATTCTTTGAATTACCAGTCAGAAACTGGCACTATATGGCAGTAGCAAGAAATGAGGGTATTTATAACCCCAATATATTCTTTGAATTCCCAGTCAGACAATGGCACTGTATACCAGTAGTAAAAATTGTGGGTGCACGTAACCCCAATATATTCTTTGAATTCCCAGTCAGAAACTGGCACTATATGGCAGTAGCAAGAAATGAGGGTATTTGTATTCCCAATATACTCTTTGAATTCCCAGTCAGACAATGGCACTGTATACCAGTAGTAAAAATTGTGGGTGCACGTAACCCCAATATATTCTTTGAATTACCAGTCAGAAACTGGCACTATATGGCAGTAGCAAGAAATGAGGGTATTTATAACCCCAATATATTCTTTGAATTCCCAGTCAGACAATGGCACTGTATACCAGTAGTAAAAATTGTGGGTGCACGTAACCCCAATATATTCTTTGAATTCCCAGTCAGAAACTGGCACTATATGGCAGTAGCAAGAAATGAGGGTATTTGTATTCCCAATATATTCTTTGAATTCCCAGTCAGACAATGGCACTGTATACCAGTAGTAAAAATTGTGGGTGCACGTAACCCCAATATATTCTTTGAATTACCAGTCAGAAACTGGCACTATATGGCAGTAGCAAGAAATGAGGGTATTTATAACCCCAATATATTCTTTGAATTCCCAGTCAGACAATGGCACTGTATACCAGTAGTAAAAATTGTGGGTGCACGTAACCCCAATATATTCTTTGAATTCCCAGTCAGAAACTGGCACTATATGGCAGTAGCAAGAAATGAGGGTATTTGTATTCCCAATATACTCTTTGAATTCCCAGTCAGACAATGGCACTGTATACCAGTAGTAAAAATTGTGGGTGTATATAGCCCCAATTCTATTGCTAGGGGACTTGCAGGGTATTTCTGGGGTGAAGGTGGGGGGGCACACCGTTGGAACGGGTATCGGGGTATATATCGGGTATACGGGAATACACTGACAGTGTATTCCATTCAGGATCCTGGGAAAGCTGGGTTGCGGCGATTGAGCCCGTCAGTGCCACGTTACACTGACAAGCTTCTCCCTGGAATTTAGCTCTTACAAGAGCTGTTGGTTGTCTTCTCCTTCCTATCCTAGCCTGTCCCTGCCTACCCAGAATCTAAGCCCTAGCTAGCTGGACGGAAACCTCCGTCCTCGGTGAATTGCAAGCTCAGAATGACGCGAAGCTGGGCGGCGCTGTTCTTTTAAATTAGAGGTCACATGTTTTCGGCAGCCAATGGGTTTTGCCTACTTTTTTCAACGTCACCGGTGTCGTAGTTCCTGTCCCACCTACCCTGCGCTGTTATTGGAGCAAAAAAGGCGCCAGGGAAGGTGGGAGGGGAATCGAGTAATGGCGCACTTTACCACGCCGTGTTCGATTCGATTCGAACATGCCGAACAGCCTAATATCCGATCGAACATGAGTTCGATAGAACACTGTTCGCTCATCTCTACTGATAACCCCTTTTTCCATATTTTAGGGTTTGGGGATCAAATCATAATGAATTGTTAATTTGACTACTTTTGTAGTAAAGCCCCATACCTTAAACCTGTCCGCCAAGGATCTATTGAGTAGCATATGTCCACCCTGACAGCCTCAATGAGAGGATCTGCTATATTTGTTTCATCTGGGGTATGTCTTTATTTTGGGGCCACTTGGTATGGTGTCTATTCCGACCACCTTAAAAATGAGGATTGTTTGCAAGTGGAGCTGAATACTAATGTGGAGTTATATATGTGTGTATCATCATTGCTTATGCCATCATCTGTACTATGTGGATGTTCTGCACCACCATTACTCTCTTGCCACTATCCATATTATCTGGGTTTTCTTTCAGATAAACAGCAAAGCCACTATGGTATGTTAATGGGACAACTTTAAATGGGGTTTTTTGAGCAAATTTTTTATTTTTTTTTATTAAAAAAAATAAGTTGGTTAGTGCTATTAATGGGTTAAAATAAGTGCAATACCTTTGCAGTGCTTTGAGAGATTGTTGGGCTTCCCTGGGAGTTCCTAGCAGCTTTTACCTTTGTTCACATGTTTTAGCTTCCTGTTCTTTTACCCTACCATAATGCAATGCTCTTCACTCAGAGCTGACTCACACACCCCTCATTTCCCAAGCTAGCCCACCCATTCCATCACACTTAACTGTCTTCCTGTTCAGATCTTCTGAGCGCAAGAGATCACTTCCTTGAAGTAATGTGATGGAAGAAAGAAGGATTATGAATGATAATCTGTTTTCCCTTAGCCCAAACAGCAGCACAACTGGGGTATTCCTGCCCCTATGAGCTGTTAGGACAGGTGGAATTTTTAATTACCTAACAGCTTTGACCCCTATAAGAGGCCGGAAGACCTGCTCCTCCCTTGTGTTAGTAACAAGTATAGCATAAAAAGAGCAATTACAAAGTGGTACACACACACATACAGAATCTGTACAACAGTACCTCCTAGGGAGAGAGCCTTGTGCTGCTGTTTGGGCTAAGCGAAAACGGATTATCATTCATAATCCTTCTTTCCCCCTACGGCCAACAGCAGCACAACTGGGGATTTAGCAAGTATTGTTTCCCCTAGGGCGGGTCATCCTGGCAGGCAGATGCCAAGGCGGAGTGCCCAAATGCTGTAGCATCGGCCGTACGCCAGTCCAGTCTGTAATGTTTGGCAAAAGTCAATTGTGAGCTCCAAGAGGCTGCCGCACCTATTTGCTCTAAGGAGAGAAACCGTGTCTCTGCCCAAGATGTCGCCAATGCTCGGGTGGCATGGGCTCGTAAAAATTCTGGAACAGTGTGTGTAGCTTCTCCTCCTGCTCCGAAGCAGGCGAGGGAAAGAAAACCGGCAAGGCAATTACCTGGTTGGTGTTCTGAAGTGTGGGTACCTTTGGCAAGAATCCCGGGACGAACCTCAGCTGCACCCTGTCTGGAAAGAAGGTTAAGAAGGGCTCAGAGGCCGCTAGGGCCTGTAATTCACCAACTCTCTTAGCGGAGGTTATTGCCAGCAGGAAAGTCACTTTAAATGACAGTTTACTTCCAGTACTTCCAGTCCACTTCAGATAGGGGTTCGAAGGGGGGCGCACAGAGCCCTTGTAGAACCGCGGCCAGGTCCCACCTTGGGACAAGGGGACATACCTGGGGGCGGAGTCTGGCAGCCCCCCTAAGGAACTGTTTGACGAGAGGATCTTGTGATAACCGTGTCTCCAGGAGAGCAGATAGAGCTGACACTTGGACTTTAAGGGTGGCAGGTGCTAGTCCTCTCTCCAGGCCGTTCTGTAAAAACTCTAGGACTGCATCTCTGTCTGGATCGCGGTGGTTGCCTGTACACCAATCTCGGAATATCTGGGCGATCCTCTGGTAGCTCTGATTGGTTGCCTCTGCTCTTGAATGGGCTAAGGTACTTAGCACTCCCTGGGACAATCCTCTGTCTGCGCGTATGGCGCGGTTAACCTCCAGGCAGTGAGGTTGAATTTGTCTAGGCCCAGGCAAGGCCGACCGTTCGGTGGCTTGAGCCTTCTCCACCCTCCCGGTCTCTGAACCTGAGTGCTCTGAACAATTTTGACATCTTCTCCATAGGGAAGATCTCCTTCTCCTCCTCAGAATCCGACGACGACTCCAAATCTCTGAGGCGCAGGTTCTCCAAGGGCGGGAGGGACAATTCACACTCCAGGCGCGGTCTCTTGGCCAGGTGGGAGATGGAGGTTTCCATCCTCTTCATGGAATCCTGGACAAATCCCTTCACCCAGGATACCATCTCACGCACGGGGGTCGCCTCAGAGGAGGGAGCTCTACATCGCTGGCAAAACCGGTACTGGGAGTCGTCCGGAAGAGGGATTCTGCAGGTGGCACATGCAAGGTGCTTTCTCTTTGAGACTGCTTTCCTCCGTGGAGGAATGGCGGAGGAGGAAGAAGAAGACATTCTGTGGGAGAAGAGAGAAACAACCATACTAACAAACTTGCCCCCATGGTGGGGATACTCCCCCCCTCCCCGGCCACCTCCACCAAACCTCACTCGGCGTAGAAAGTTAGCTTTCCACAGGACACGAATAACTGCCAGGAGCTTCTTCGTGCTGCTTGTACAGAGCGACAAACACTGAATGGTGGGTAGGAGGGGAACTTATAGGCCAGGGGGGCGGGAACTTCTGGAGGGAAACGCCCCCTTCCTCTCTCTGGGGCAAAGTTTGAATTGAGGTTAATGCCCCCCCCCCGAACTTCTCTGGCAAACGCTCGTCTCTAGGGGTTTTTTTTTTCCAGCCACTGCACGCCTCGCGCTACTGCGCATGCGCGGCGGACACCCCAGCCGGCGGACCCGGGAACCTAAAGAAAGGTTCCTAGGTCCGGAAGTTCCTCCCCGCACAGGGAAGCCCCAGCAGCGCAGCAGATGCTGCCAAGCGCGCATATGAGCCGGAGAGCTCCCCCGGCGGGGGGAGACGAAGTAGCTGCAGCAAAACAAAAAGGAGCAGGAAAAAAGTCTTCGGCTGTCAGGTAAGAGGGGGGAGAGAAGCAGACCCCTATGAGAGGTCAGAACCCCTGCTCCCCCCTGACCACCTGCCCTGTCCCACAGGACAGAAAAAAACACAAGGGAGGAGCAGGTCTTCCGGCCTCTTATAGGGGTCAAAGCTGTTAGGTAATTAAAAATTCCACCTGTCCTAACAGCTCATAGGGGCAGGAATACCCCAGTTGTGCTGCTGTTGGGCGTAGGGGGAAAGTGATGTGATAGGGTGATAGTATTTCTCCAGAAACAGGGAAACTGAACGTCACCAGAAAATCTGAAGATATCTAGGTACATTTTGTGTAAAGTTACTAAGTTAGGCAGGGGAGGGAGTTTAGAAATAAGATTTTTATCCCAGAAACCCCTATAACAATATGCATTTTTCCTCAAGTCCTCTTGGAGATGCAAAAAAAAAAAAAATGGAAACCCTATCCGCTTAACCCCTTAAAGACACAGCCCAAAAGTGTGTTAAGGACCAGGCCTCTTTTTTCAAAACTGACATTTGTCACTTTAAATGGCAATAACTTTGAGACGCTTTAACTTACACAAGTGATTTTGAGATTGTTTTCTCGTAACACATTATACTTCATGTTAGTGGTAAATAGTAATCAATATTTTTGTATTTACTTATTAATAAAATGGGAAATTTGATGGAAATTTGGAAAAAATTGCAATTTTCAAAATGTGAAATTCTCTGCTTTTCAGGCAGATAGTTATACCACCCAAATACATGAATAAATATTATCTCCCATATCTCTGCTTTATATCGGCATCATCTTTTGATTGTCTTTTAATTTATTTTGGACGTTACAAGGCTTAAAAGAGTAACAGCGATTTTCCAGATTTACAAGAAAATTCCCCAAACTAATTTTTTAGGGACAACTTCAGTTCTGAAGATGATTATAAAGGCCTATATATTAGAAACCCCCATAAATCACCCCATTTTCAAAACTGCACCCCTCAAACTATTCAAAACAACATTTGGGATGTTTGTTAACCCTTTAAGCATTTCATAAGAATGAAAATAATATGGAGGTGAAATTTAGACATTTAATTTTTTTTCACTAATACATTCATTTAGACCTAAAATGATCACATTCACAAAGGGTTATAGTAGAAAATGCATCTGACAGTTTATCGTGCAATTTCTCCCGAGCACAGAAATACCCCACATATGGGTGTAAACTGATTTTTGGGCAGACGCAGCGCATGGAAGGGAAGGAGCGACACAGGGTGTTTGAACAGCAGATTTTGCTAGAATAGTTTTAATGTGCCATGTCTCATTTGCAGAGCCCTTAGAGTACCAAAACAATTAAAAAAAAAAAAAGTGACCCCATTTTAGAAACTACACCTCTCACAGAATTCATCAAGGGGTATACTGAGCATTTTGACACAGCAGCTGTTTCACAGATTTTACTAACATTGGAATCTGTAAATGAAAAATGAATAAAATGCCACTATCCCCAAAGTTTTAAAGGAGAAAAAGCCCCCCACAGTTTAACAATTTCTCCTGAACACGGCAATACCCCGTATGTGGTCATAATCTGTTGTATGGGAACATGGCGGGGCTCAGAATGGAAGGAGCGCTATTTGGCTTTTGGAGGGTAGATTTTGCTGGAATATTTTTCAGGTGCCATGTCACATTTGCAGAGCCCCTAGAGTACCAATACCATTGAAACCCCCTAAAAGTGACCCTATTTTGGTACACCCCTCATAGAATTTATCTGGGGGTAGAGTGAGCATTTTGACCTCACAGCTGTTTCACAGATTGTATTAACATTAGGATGTAAAAATGAAAAAATTCCTTCTTTTCCAATAAATTGTCCATTTAACGCTTATTTTAAATTTTTGCAAGTAGTTAAAGAATTAAAAGCCCCCCAGAGTTTGTTACACAATTTCTCCTGAACACAGCAACACCCTACATGTGGTCATAACCTGCTGTATGGGTACATGGTGGGGCTCAGAATGGAAAGAGCGCCATTTGGATTTTCGAGGGCAGATATTGCTGGAATAGTTTTGAGGTTCCATGTCAAATTTGCTGAGCCCAGGGGCCACACGGTGGCTCAGTGGTTAGCACTGCAGCCTTGCAGCGCTAGAGTCCTGGTGTTCAAATCCCACCAAAAAATCATCTGCAAGGAGTTTGTATGTTCTCCCCGTGTTTGCATGGATTTCCATCCCATATTCCAAAGACATACTGATAGGGAAAAATGTACATTGTGAGCCCCATGTGGGGCTCAATCTACATTTAAAAAAAAAAAATAATAACTTGCTGAGCCCCTAAAGTATTGATACAATGAAAACCCCTCAAAAGTGACCCCATTTTAGAAACGAAAGAGGGACCGTCCTCCTTGTGGAAGATGAAAGGAAAACCGCGCTCGCCCAGGTACAGTGAAAAGACTTTATTTTGCACGTGTTTCGAGCATACTGCTCTTTCTCAAGTGCATATGATCAACCTTCCCAAGTTGAGGGTTAGTGCTTGAAGTAAACAACAAAGATTTTAGAAACTACACCTGTCAAGGAATGTATCAAGGGGTATTCTGATTTTGAGACTAAATATGCTTCCCAAAAATTGAAAATTTTATTTTTTTAAAGAAATATGCCATTTCGGTACCCAAAACATTGCACCCATACTGTGTTGTCAGAGACCTGCACTCCTAAAACTATTAAGGGGCCATCCCGAGGGGCAAGAAATTATATATGTGGGTGTGAACTGCTGCTTGGGCACACAGGGCTCAGAAAGGAAGGAGCACTGCACTTTTTAGCTTTTGAGGTACAGATTTAGAGGGACCCTCTGGGGGCCATGTTGTTTTTGCAGAGCCCTGGAGGTGGCAGTAAACTGGAATTCCCCAAGAAGTGACCCCATTTTGTGATCTCTGATCTCACCGCGGGGAGGGGGGGGGGGGGGGACAGAAAGCCACGCAACAGCTTGTTTGCTGTGATTATGTTTGATCACAGCAATCAAGGGGTTAAATCCTCAGATCAGTAAAAGCCGACTGGGGGTTATGGAAAAGGGTGAGATGTCGGTAACAGCTCTCACCCGGTTCCGCCCACTCACCTAGTGAGCGCTCCATGACGTACTATTACTTCATGGTGCGTGAAGTACCTAGCGTCCATGAAGTAATAGTAAGTCATGGGTCATTAAGGTGTTAAAGATGAAACCCATGTTTCCCATAGCCTATAATAGGGTCTACTTGAAATCAGCAAAGAGAAAAGTCCAGCTTGTAGGACACAATTATTTACAGAATGCTGCAATATGCAATAAGTGGTATGTGGTGATCCAGTAACCATAGTAGGATCACTTAATACTTAGGGGGTGTTCACACTACCGGCGGTGTCCGACAGCTAGTGTTCAATGCTAACGTCCACGCAAAATCTTGCGGATATTAGCATTGGATTACGTGTAGGATTTAGCTGTCTGCTTCAAAAAAATAAATATCAGACATCTTTGCAAAAGGACACACACGGACAGTAAAGGACACACCTGATGTCAGATTTAAAATAATGCAAAATGTAACAGACACAGCTAATGTCCACACAAGATTTTGCACGAACACTAGCCGTTGGGCACCGACGCTAGTGTGAACCCTGCCTTACCATATTGTCTTTATATCACATACCTACCAGCCCGCTTTCAGGTCCTGGGTTTGGATCTGTATCAAGCATTATGGACCTTTTCTTGGTTGTTTAGGAGGCACTCACTACCATTTTATTTATTTATGGACCAGCATTATATGTTTTTTGGCACATGGCATATACTGAGTAATAAGTGTCTGACAGCCAGGTGAAGTATGGGGCCCACAAGTCACCAAGTGCTCTGTGAATTGAAACCGGCAGACTAGCAATCCCACAGTTCTATTGAATGGACAGGAAGCCAGTCACATGGATCTTTGGGGGAATTTGTAGTTTCCTGTTCTCTCAATATACTAGTGTTAGCCCCCCAGCAAATTGACACTATTGGAACAGTAAGACGATGTGCAGTTTTGCTATGCAGACCACCACTACATTTAATAGAATGCACCAAATATTTAGTTACAAAATTTTATATAAAAAAAAAAAAAAAAAAAGATTCAGCTTTCTGGAGCTGGTTTTGGAGAAAGCCTCCTGAACACTCATTAGAGATCTCATTCTTTGGCTGTCTGGAAACAGCTTAGGAGCAACACCTGTCTCCAACATCAGTCCTTAGAACACACAAATAGCCCTAACACATCTACACCAATGAAGTTCTTGTACTAAGTCATACAGCACAAGCAGTTTACAAGGTTACTCAAGTATATAAATGCATGCCAAGAAAGCAAGCTGTAGCCATGATGGCATTACATAAAATGAACCACATGCAGTTTATTGCACAAATTCTTTATTCCATTCAAACATTGAACAACAGGGAAGACAAGTTAACACACAATTCCCTTTCATTTTTGGCATTTCTTGGTCCGACATAGGTTTGGTTTTTAACCTCTTCATTCACAGTGCATTTTAGGCTCCAACCTTGGGGAGACCACTTCTCCTTCAAGACAGTAATGGGATGTCAACATTTCAATAGAAATAATTCAGTTTTGTTTCTCTTGCTCGATGGCTGTAGGAGAGAAAAATGGGTACATTAAAAATAAGACATATCCTTTAATCTACTAACACCCACCAAGATAGGTGGGATCAGCCATCAGGGGGGGCTGGTGAAGCAGGGTGTGTCAAGAATACACCTAGGAGCCTGGAGATGCCAGTCACATATATAGTAAGAGTACAGAGCAGTCACTGAAGATTCTGTAGGAATTATAATGGCATGGACATTGCTGCACTTCCTGGCAGTGCTACAACCAGCCTCACAGAACAAAAGAGTCCATTTAGCTACACAACAGATACAAGAAGACTTACTCTCTTTAGTAGGCAGCGTGTTCTTCTCATGGGTCTCGGTTTTCTTTAGTTTGGACTTGTCGAACCTGCCGATTTCTCCCAGATCTGGCTTACCTTCCATGGCGTATTCTAAGGAACAGGAACAGAACAATGAGGACGGCGCACGGCAATTGCCGCTATGTTACTCCCACAAATATGGATGAGCAGACTCCCCAGCAATAGAGAAGCCCTGACTCGTAAAAGCGCCGGCCATTGTACAGCAAGGATGGCTTGTAAAATCACCTCAAGTCAGTCAGCAAGATGCCGGCCAGTCATCTGATAATAAGGGCAGCTATAGTAATCATTACCACAATGGCTTACATCCCATCAGCATCATTACACAGTGCTTACCTGTCACAGCGCACGACCTCCACAGCCTTACAGCAACAGCCCAGCTTCACAAGAGGAACAATGGGGAGCAGGACCCGGCCCCCATTTTATATACACGACCCAGCCCCACAGGACACGTCATTGCCTCTTATCATTGGTTGAGACAGAGAGAAGTTGTCGGCAGAGCGCATCACGTGATACAGTCCAGTCCTACGCCCAAGGATGGATCGGAACCGGGCACATGTGTGCTGCAGAACAATGGCTACTGTGATGGGAATGGCGGGAGAGCAGCCGCAGCAGGCAGTGATAAGCCCAGTGCTGTGTGCTGCCCTCACACCCGATAGCTTCTGTAGTCTGGCATGCACTGGTACTCAGCCTACATGCATGGCTTACCAACAGGGTGAGGGGGAAAGCTCGGCACAGGCTGCTGCAGCCAAGGGAGAGGCGCGTGCTGGATAAGATGCCATTGTTCCGCTGGCATTCAGCCCTGCCCTCTACACACCGGCATTTTCTGTGATACCATGTCCTGTCACATTGGGCATACAGTGGACTCTGTTTTAGGGTCTATTCACATCATGCTATAAGTCTGACAGGATTTTAGATGGCATGTATTATTACCTCCAGCATTGTTCAATATTCAGTCTACAGAGGGCTGTGCTAGAGGTGTAGTAGGTATGGGGGATAGAATGAACTGGTTCCAGTGTAAGAATACCATAGTAGACAGATTCTTGGGGACCCTGACCACCTAGTTTGGCTCCTATCAGAAGCCTGATGTTTTTTGTTTTTTTTTAACCCTTTCTTCTTTTAAGATTTTTTGGGGGTTTTTACTCCTCATCTGCCAAAAGGCATAACTTTTTTTGTATTTTTCTTTTCTCAAAAGAATGATGGACCATGTGTTACTTTTTGTGGGACAGATTGTACTTCACAGTGATACCCTTTAAAATTGGTCAGCCTATTTTTTTTTTATTAGGCTTGAGGATGTGAAAAAAAAAAATTATATATATATATATATAGTCAATAAGTTATAGTCGCCCAAAAATGTCATTACAAAATGCATCTCAGGCCTGGTTCACATCTGCACATGGGTTTCTGTTCGGAGAGTCCACTTGGGGACCCCCCGAACGGAAACCTAATCCAATAAAAAAGCAGTTACCTTAGGAAATTCCTGGACCCCATAGACTATAATGGCGTCCATGTGATTTCCGCTTGGTTTGCACATGAAAAATGCAGAGAGAAAAGCACGACAAGCAGCACTTTTCTCTCCACATTTTATTCATGTGGAGAGGGGAACAGAATGACCCGAACGCAGATGTGAACTGGGCCTGATACTGCAAAAAAACATGCCTTCATATGGCTGCAATTGTGCTAAAAATTTAAATACTGCGGCATGTAAACAGCACGGAAAAAGGTTGTTGGGCTGTACAAAACAGGAAAGGGATACAGAAGAAATCCAAGGAATTGATAATGCCAGTCAGCAGTGTTCAAACTGTGATTAACAATTGGAAACTCAGGGGCTCTGAAAACCAAACCACGGTCAGGTAGGTCAACCAAAATCTCAGCCACAACTGCCTGAAAAAACACAGAAGTTTGACAATAAATGGCTTCACCCAACCATTAAACTAACCATGAGTGGAGAAAAAAATTTTTGTGTTATCATACATATTCTCTGAAAAAAGGCAAAAAAAAATCTGCTGGGGTATGTAAACTTTTTAGCACAATTGTACATATGAAGAAAAATAAAAAAATATATAAATAATAAAGTGCACTAAAAATTAACTTTTATTGATAAATATATTAAAAGTTGAGATACCACACGATAAAATGGTAGAAAATAGATGGGCTAAACTGCATGTGTAACACCCCGTATGCTGCAATCTAGGCTGTGTCAAACTATGCTTCGTGGTGTTGGGTAAACTCCCTAGAAACCAACTAAATAGTTTCCTAAGACCCTAAATTGCAGAGTTATTTTCGAAAGGGAGACCCTCTTCAACACAAATGACACAGACACACCAGTGGCGTAACTAGGAATGGTGGGGCCCCGTGGCAAACTTTTACATGGGGGCCCTCCCCGGACCGACACCGAAGATCTCGACCAACTGACCACTATTAGCCCCCCCCACTATGATGCCCCATAGTGGCCCTTACACACAGTATTATGCCCCATAGTGGCCCTTGCACACAGTATTATTCCCCATAGTGGCCCTTACACAGTATTATGCTCCATTGTGGACACCTATGAACAATTATTATATTCTGGGGTCTTTTCAGACCCCAGAGTATAATAATTGAAGACCCAGGGGGGATAAAAAACCACTGTTACTTACCTATCCCCCGGCTCCACTGCAATCTCCGGCGCTGTCGGCCATTTTCAATAACAGGACACAGGCCCGGTCAGGTGACGTCACGCAAGTAGGCCCCAAGCAAGTAGGCTAGTGCCCCTGCCAGGATCGGTAAATAAGTAGGGCCCGTTACTCCAGCCGGTAACAGCCTATTAAAAATTAAAAAAAACGCAGTGGTAGCGGCTGTCGCCGGGCCCTCTAATGCCCCAAGCCCTGTGGCAACTGCTACCCTGGTAGTTACGCCACTGAGGCACACCATAGAAAAGTGCTGAGCCCCGGATTGATGGACTCAGCACCGCAGGCAGACGTACTGAAGACAGAGTGGCGGTTACATATCACAGCTGGCCGAGCACTCCAACACATACAGCGCATTTCTTTTGCTCTGATGTCAACCCTTGAACTAGGGAGCATCAGTTTGGCCCTAATATAAGTACCTACTGCCTCTGATGAACCAGCAACTACCGGGGAAACGCGTCAGCGGCATTTATGGGCCTAGTGTGTTACTTGTCTGTGTGTGTGTGAATGTACCCTAAGTCAATGAATTGCCACGCTGCCTTGAGTACGTCTGCCTGCGGTGCTGAGTCCATCAACCCGGGGCTCAGCACTTATCTATGGTGTGTAGGTGTCATTTGTGTTGAAGAGGGTCTCCCTTTCGAAAATAACTCTGCAATTTAGGGTCTTAGGAAACTAGTTGGTTTCTAGGGAGTTTACCCAACACCACGAAGCATAGTTTGACACAGCCTAGATTGCCGCATACGGGGTGTTACACGTGCAGTTTAGCTCATTTATTTTCTACCATTTTATCGTGTGGTATCTCAACTTTTAATATATTTATCAATAAAAGTTAATTTTTGGAATACACACTATTAGGTGCACCCTAAATATAGAGCTTATGAGGAAAATGACACTAGAAGTTACCCCCCTTCAAATCATAAGAGGTACTTGGGAAATAGTGGTACAGCTTACATATTCACTTTTCTCCATCCACTGTGCATTCCCCTTTAGGGATAAATTCTTTGAGGGGAGCAGTTCTCAAAATGGGGTTACTCCATATAGGGTTTCACTTTTCTGGTACCTTAGAGGCTCTGCAAACATGACATGGCGTATGGATACCAAATATTTAAAGCTGCATAATGCTCCTTCACATCTGCGCCCAGCTGTGTGTCCAATAGAACAGCTTTTACATCATGGGGTCACTTCTTGGGGAATTCCGATTTACTGACACCTCCACAGCTCTGCAAAAACAATATGGTGTCCAGAAAGTCCCTTTAAATCTATACTCCATTCTGAGCCCTTGTGTGTTTCCAAACAGTATCCCGGTAAATGACATGGCTTCACGACTGTTATGAATTTATTTTCACATACTATATTATACTTCTTTTGGCTGCAGCCTTATCTCTGATAAATCCAGGTCTGTTATGTAAACACTCAGCTAACCCTCAGTCCATTCTGTACATTCATTTTCATATTATCTGATCTGCTCCAGGCAGTGCTGACACACTGGATGGGAAAACACCTTTAATCCAAATTGGCAGTTTGCTACTTTTAAACATGCCTGGAAAAAGAAAATCTAATTTGTTGCAAAATTCTAAAACAACTAGAGCTATGAATGTAACCACAAGACAACAGAGTTCACCTCAAGCTGAGCTGACGGGGATCATCGGCACCAACAACACGCTCATTATATGGCGTCCCAGCAAGCTGCTGAGATGCCGGAACAATCACAGGTACAGGCAAGGAATGAGTTTAGCGGCAGGCCAGCTTGACAGCTGCTGAAACGCCAGAGCAGGTGGATTACCACCGCCAACAACACGCTCATTATATGGCTTCCCAGGGAGGAATGAGTTCAGCAGCAGGCCAGCTTGATAGCTGCCGAAATGCCGGAGCAGGCAAACAATCAACAGCAGCAGTTTGCTGAATGTAGGCGGATCATTGACGCCAACAATACTCAGATGAAGTCGCGGGCAGAGGCTAGTAATTTATATCATAAATAAATATAAAAATATTGATCAATTTTTAGCACTTACATAAAGTACAATCCATGAAAAAAAACAATCTTAAAGCCACTTGATTAACTTAACCCTTTCATGCATCAGCCAATTTTCGTTTTTGCATTTCCATTTTTCCAGAGGGAAGCACTACTAAACAGGCGCGGGATTTGAAGCCATCACGCTGGAAGAAGAGGACGCTGAAGGCGTGGAAGAGCCAGGACCAGAGGGCGTCGCTGCCAGAAGAAAGAGGAGGTAGGCATGCCAGAAGATGACATCGGATCGTGCATGACTGCCCACCGTGCACGTTCAGGTATGATTTACCTATGTGTTTTAACAGTTTTATTTTAAAACGAGACGGGGGTTTAAAATAAGATTACCGGTGCCTGAATAGCCTTTTTACGCGTATATGTAGGGCACATACAGCAAAATTTTGCTGATAGAGCCCCTTTAGGGGTAGTTCACACAGAGTAAACTGGCGTGTATTTTGGCGTGTAATTTTATGACTTCAATGACATTGACTTCAATGACATTTTTTTACACGTGTAAAAAAACCACGCCAAAATACACGTCAAAATACATTGAAGTAAATGGGAGTCTTATTTTACACGTATAATATACGCCAGTTTACTCCGTGTGAACTACCCCTAAGGTACTTTTAGTCTGTGTCCCCAAGAGGTTATCTTGGAAGGATGTTCTTGAGTCAAAAGGTTCTTTGTGACAGTGAAGCACCTTAACCCAGCCTTCGGACAGTGGCGGATCCAGGGTTTGTGGGGCCCTGGGCAATTGACTTTGGCGGGGCCCTACTTACTGGGGGTCTCGCACTTCTAACCTGTACTTCCCAACTGTTGAAGACTAGAAAGAGGGAACAAAACGTGCGGCGCGCGCAGCGCGCCGCAGCAAATTAGGCCCCGCCCACTTTTATGTTGACTCCACCCATTCTCATTCAATTTTCATGTGATTCCACACAGTATAATCCTCCTACAGTCACCCGTAAATTATATCTCCCCCCCATTTTCATATACACCCTTCATCTACCCCTAGTTTCATGTCCCCCCCCTCTATCTCTGTCCCCAGTTTCATGCCATTCTCCCCCTTTATCTGCCCACAGTTTCATTTCCCCCCCCCGTCTCTGCCCCAGTGTCATGCCGTTCTCTCCCCTTCATCTGCCCCAGTGTCATGCCGTTCCCCCCCCCCTTCATCTGCCCAAATGTCATGCCATCCCCCCCCTTCATCTGCCCTAGTGTCATGCCGTTCTCCCCCCCTTCATCTGCCCCAGTGTCATGCCATTCTCCCCCCTCCATCTGCCCTAGTGTCATTCTGTTCTTCCCCCCTTCATCTGCCCCAGTGTCATGCCATTCTCCCCCCTCCATCTGCCCCAGTGTCATGCCATTCTCCCCCCTCCATCTGCCCCAGTGTCATGCCATTCTCCCCCCTCCATCTGCCCCAGTGTCATGCCATTCTCCCCCCTCCATCTGCCCCAGTGTCATGCCATTCTCCCCCCTCCATCTGCCCCAGTGTCATGCCATTCTCCCCCCTTCATCTGCCCTAGTGTCATGCTGTTCTTCCCCCTCCATCTGCCCCAGTGTCATGCCGCCATGCCATTCTCCCCCCTTCATCTGCCCCAGTGTCATGCCGTTCTCCCCCCTCCATCTGCCCCAGTGCCATGCCGTTCTCCCTCCTCCATCTGCCCCAGTGCCATGCCGTTCTCCCTCCTCCATCTGCCCCATTGCCATGCCGTTCTCCCCCCTCCATCTGCCCCAGTGCCTTGCCGTTCTCCCTCCTCCATCTGCCCCAGTGTCAAGCCGTTCTCACTCACACTCACGCACACACACTCACCATTCCTCGTTCCCTCGCAGCTCTCTCCCTCAGACACATATTGTAGCCGCGATGTGATGACGTCATCACATCGCGGCTACAAATGCCGGAGGCCGGAGCTCAGCGTTAAAGCCGGAGCTGAGCTGTGACAGCTCCGGCTTTAAACGCCTATGTATTTCATCTCATCGGCGTCCTACCGGCGATGCGCTGAATACATAGGCGTTTAAAGCAGGAGCTGTGAGCTCAGCTCCTGCTTTAACGCTGAGCTCTGTTGGAGCCGGGACATGCCGACCGGGACCATTTTGTTAGGTCCCGGTCGCGCCGCGGGGCCCCGCTAAGCGCGGGGCCCCGGGCGGTTGCCCGGCTCGCCCGGCCCTGGATCCGCCCCTGCCTTCGGATGTTTGGTTCTGCCTTGGGATCTTAACCTTGTGATCTCCTCTTTCACACAGACTCCTTTTGAGACTTTTGAAAACCTGCGTATTAAGATCTTTACCCTAAAAATTGCCTTCCTTTTAGCAATAACATCACCTACCATTTCTGAGATCCAGGGTTTTTCTTCCCATGCACAGTCATTTCTGATGATAAGGTTACTATTTGACCTCTGCCTTTCTTTCTTCCCAAAATTGTCTCCTGAACAACAGGTAGTTTTCCTCCCTTCTTCTGTACAGATCCAAAAATCCCAGAGAAAAATGTTGGGAGATGTCTTATTAGGTACCTACACGTCTCTAAGGACTGGCAGAGATAGGAAATTTTCTCTTTCAGTTTCAGATGTAATATAAAGGGTTTGAAAGCTTCCACTTTCAATTGCTAGATGTATCTGGCAGTACATTTATTTGGCATATACAGTGCCAGCGTTAGAGGGGGCAAACTGGGCAATTGCCCAGGGCCCCTGTCCCCAAAGGGGCCCACAGGATCCGGATCCTGGAGTCAGGCCCGGCCATATCAATAACACAAAAGGACCCAGCGCAGGGCAAAGAGGCCCAGGAGAGGTAAGGCAAGGTGAGTATAACTGTTTGTTATTTTCCCTTACCTCCCCTGGGCCTTCGATTATTATACTCTGGGGTCTGAAGAGACCCTAGAACATAATATAATAATAGCAATGAGAGAGTCTGCAGGGACACTGTGGAGTATGATACTGGGGGGGCCTCTCTGGATAGCATATTATACTGTGTGGAGCCACTGTGGAGCATTATACTAGCGGAGAGGCCCCTCTGAAGAGCATGTTATATTCTGTGGGGCCTCTATGGAGCATTATATTGCGGAGCCCCTCTGGGCAGTACATTATACTGTGTGGAAGCCATTGTGGAGCATGTTGTACTGTGTGGGGCCACTGTGGAGCATTTTTCTGGGGGGGGGGGTCCTCTGCAGAGCATATGATAATGCGTGGGACCACTATGGAGTATTATTCGGGGGGGCACTAAGGAGCATTATATTATGGGGGCTCTCTGGGGAGAATATTATAGTATGGGTCACTGCGGAGAAAGAGCAATGTGTGGAGCCTGTTATGCTGTTTGGGGCCACTGTGGAGTGTATTATATTATGTGTGGCTTCTTGGAAGAATATTATAGTCTATGGAGCCATTGTAGAGCATTACACTGGAGGGGCACTGTGGAGAGGATATTATACTGTGGGGGACCACTGTAGAGTATTATACTGGGGGAACCTCTCTGGGGAGTATATTATATTATATTATATAGTAGCCATTGTGGAGCATGTTATACTGTGTTAGGTCACTGTGAAGTATCATACTGGGGGGCACTGTGGGGTGCATAATATACAATATGAAGCATATTATATTGTATGGGGCTTCTGGGGATCATATTGTACTTTCTGGGGCTACTAAGGGATAGTATACTGTGTTGGAGCTCTGCCGATTATGGGAGCATAATATACTGTGTGGAGCCTTATATGCCATGTGGGACCACTATGGGGGGCTCAGGGCTCATTTTATACTGTGTGGGGCCACTGTGGAGTATTATATACCATGTGGGGAAACTGTGAAGGGCTTAGGGGAGCATTTTATACTATGGAGCATGATATACCATGTGGGACATTATACTGTGGGGGAGGGGCTCAAAATTCCTGCTAGCTGCCCTGTGTGCTATGTCTGCATCACAGCTCCCTTACTATAATCTTGCACATACGTGTAGTGCTCCATGGCCATGTCATTCCCCATATAGTACTGTGCATATACTGGTCATAGAGTTATTGGGGCCTGCACAGTACTATAGAGGCTGACTATACTAGGGACATACTCAGTAACACCAGATAGTCAGAACATATGTAAGACTTAAAGAGGACCTTTCATCAGATTGGGCACAGGCAGTTCTATATACTGCTGGAAAGCTGACAGTGCGCTGAATTCAGTGCACTGTCGGCTTTCCTGATCTGTGCCCTGGGTAAAGCGCTATCGGTCCCGGTGCCGTAGCGCTTTACAGTCAGAAGGGGGTTTCTGACACTTAGCCAGGGACGCCCTTCTGCCCAGCAGCGCCTATCGCGCTGTAGAGTGTGAGCGGGGAGGAACGCCCCCTCTCTCTGCTCACACAGCTCGTCCATAGACGAGTATTATCAGGAGCGGGAGGGGGGAGTTCCTCTCCGCTCCACAGTACAGCGCCATAGGCGCTGCTGGTCAGAAGGGCGTCCCTGGCTAAGTGTCAGAAACGCCCTTCTGACTGTAAAGCACTACGGTACCGGGACCGATAGCGCTTTACCCAGGGCACAGATCGGGAATGAATTCAGCGCACTGTCAGCTTTCCAGCAGTATGTAACACTGCCTGATGAAAGGCCCTCTTTAAGTGAAGGAGACATGGTGTAGTCTATTAACAGGAAGCTGTTGGGTGGGGCCCCAGAACAAGTTCCTCTGGTGGGCCTAAGGCCCTTCGGTCCCACACTGTATTATATATAAGGGGGCTCTTATTTATAAGGGAGGAGCTATTATATATTAGGGTGGGTTACTATGAATAATTCTAAAATATTAAATATAAGGGGCTATTATAAGGGGGAACTACTATTTATAAAACGGGCTATTATTTATCAGGAAGGAACTATTTATAAGAGGCCTATAAAAAGGGGGAAACTATTAAATAAAAGGCATCTGTTAGGCTGAGTTCACACTGCGTTTTTTGGTCAGGATTTTGAGACGTATTCCGCCTCAAAATCCTCCTCCAAAAAACATCTCACCATACAGTCCTATGTAATCCAATTGTACTTGTTTTCCGCTAGCGGTCCATTCTTCAGGCGGATTCTGCCTGAAAAAAGCAATGCAAGTCAATGGGAGGCGGAAAATCCGCTTCACGGTTTTTGAACGCGGAATTTGACGCATTTTTTGACACGTAATTTGACAAAAACCGCCTCAAAAACCACGAGGCGTTTTTAAGAAGATAATGCCACATTCAAAAAACGCCTCTAAAAACCGCCTAAAAAAAGTGCCAAAAAACACCACACGAATTTTACTAAGGGCTCGTTCACATCAGCGTTCTCCTCTCTGTAGTTCAGGTTTCCGTTTCCTGCCTAAAACAGAGGCAGGAGACGGAAACCTGCAGGAGACTTTCTCACCCATTCATTTGAATGGGTGAGAAAGATGTCTGGCCGTGAGCGGCGGTGATCGTTTTGCGCTCTCCGCCGCGAAACCGTTTTTTTTTAATCCGGACACAGAGTCGGACATGCAGTACTCTGTGTCCGGATTAAAAAATCAGATTTCGCGGCGGAGAGCATAAAACGCTCACCGCCGCTCACGGCCGGACCCGGTCTGAGCTTTCCGACTTCTGGCATGCAGAAGACGGAAAGCTCAGAACGGACAGGTGAACGCTAGTGTGAACCTAGCATAAGCGGATTTTTCCTGACCAAAATCCTCACCAAAAAACTCTGTGTGAACTCAGCCTAATAAGTGGAAGCTATTATTTATAAGAGGAGAACTAATTATAATGGGGGTCTAATTGCCACTGGAAGACAATGGTGTTGTTTCTATATCAGCATTTGGGGCCCCACTTTTAATTTTGCCCGGGGGCCACACTTTGTCTGTTTGGCATATACTTCCCAGTCCTTGTGTTCGTCGGAGTGGTTCAATGTCCATTCCATTAGAGCAGTGATTACCTCCTGGACAGAGAGGTCATATTACTGTTAGGAGCACACATGCAGATACTGGATCCAGAGTACTCAGAATTGAGAGAAGCAGCAAAACTGAACCTAATGACCGTTAGAGGAAAAATAACAACCTAACTGCTACACCCCCAGAATGAGCCAAAGCCAGTCTCAGGATGTTTTCACCAGTGTTCCTAGTGGTGGAGATGGACTTGGCAAAATCCTAACCCGGAGTTGACAACACAGAGGAATGTGTCACAAACTGATTAACCGCTAGCAGAAGCTACAGAGCAGAATCGCAAGCATCTCACTTGTCGAAGAATAAATGACAGAGCAGGGTCAACAGCAGAGATAGCAGTAAAGTACAGGAGAGAGTAATAGGAGAGGTCGAGGTGCATAGCCAGAGTCTAATGCAAGAGAGGATAAGTACAGCAGAGTCGTAATCCAAAGAGAACTCCAGGTACACAGTCCAAAGATCAAAGCCAGAGAAACACAAACAGGAAGCAACAGGGATGGGAGCCAAAACCAAGGTGAAACCAATAGCTGGCATGGAAGAGAGAAATAGAGGGGATTATAAAGACCTGGTCCGGCACATTAATTAAAGTATAATTTCTTAAAGAGGAATTCGTCTCTGTGGACATAGCATTCTTAAGGGGCCACAGCAGACGTCACAACCCTAACAATTACTCACTGAACTTTTTTATCTTCAATGGAATTTATATCTTTAATGGATGGGCAGTTCTACCTGCAAGGGTGCTGTCATGGCCTTCTAGAAAGTTTCCAGTCAGTGTTTTTTTTTCCACACGTGACAGTGTACAAAAGGTGAGGAGCACCATTAGGCTTTTGGATGGAAATATTATTTTCAGGTGCCATGATGCATTTGCCCCTAAGTTGCCAGTGCAATGAAGAGTACCAAGAAGTGACTTTATTTTAGAATCTGCATTCAATAATTTAGCAAAGGGTGTCATGATCATTTTGACCCCAGAGATGCTTTCTAAAAAGGAATACGGCAGCAGATGGTACAAAATGAAAATTGAATTCTTTCCTTTCTTTTCTGCCCAGCTTGTGGCACTGTTCAAAGTCCTTTAGTGATTATGCTTTGTGTTCTGATTTGGAAACACTCTACATGCAGCCCTAAACTTTTACCTGGAAATACAATAAGGCTCAGAAGTGAATGAGCACTGTGTACATTTGAGCTGTAAATTGGTTATTTGCACTCCATTGGAAGGCATTTGCAGAAAATTTGAGGTAAAATTATAAAAAAAATTGCCCCCAGAATATGATCCCATTTTAGAAACTACTCCCCTGAAACAGTTTCTCAAGTCGTGTTGTGATTATTTTGAGCCCAAGACTGCTTCTCAAAAATTAATATGGAAAGTGAAAATTTAAATATGTTGTGCCCACTTTATATCAACAAAGACATGAACTCATAAAAGTAGGTTATATCGGGAAGAAAAAAGTTGCATATGTGGGTGAAAAATGCTGTTTGGACACACAGCAGGGCTCAGGAAGGAAGAGTCACTGTGCTTTTTGGCTGTTTAAGTGCAGATATAGAAGGACAGTTTGCAGGGTCCAAAAGGTGCTAGTACCTCTTGTTGTAAACTATTAAGGGGTGTAGCAGACATTTTACCCTTGATTGTTACACTATTTTAATTTCAAGAAAATAATGAAAAGTAAAGTTTGCAATTTTTTCTGGAGATACAAAATTTCAGCACCCAATATGTTGTGCCAAGAATGGCTACAAAAGGAATAGGAAATATATAAGTAAACTCTTATACTTCTCCCTTCTGCTTAATCCACTCCTGGCTTTAGCTAAAAAAAAAAAAAAAAAAGCAGCAAAATCTACAACAAAAAGGCTGTGCTTCTGCAATCTGGCGCTTTAGCCTTAAATGGGTTACAATGGATACAACAGATTTTGGAGTGTTTGTCTTTGACATAAGCTGGGCAAATTGTAGGGGTAATTGCAATTTTCATTTTTAGCAGCTGATGGTGAATTCATTTCTGGAGACAAATTAATGCAAGGAGATAAAAATGCTCACAATACTCCATCCCTTTTGCATCCTGTTGTGTGCCCAAACAATAGTTTATTCTCACATATGTGACATTGGACTTAGTGTCATATGTTTGGGCACACATTACATTGTTGACTACCACACTTTCATATATGTGGGCATAAACTTCTATTTGGGCATGCTGCAGGGTGCTGAAGGGAAGTAGTGCTATTTTGCTTTTAGAGACTAGATGGTCTGGTTTTTGGACACCATGTCATGTTTGTGGAGCCCCTGAAGTGCCAGTAAAGTGGAATCCCCCAGAAAGTAACCACATTTTGAGATTACACTCCTCCAAATCCCATACTATTTTCCCATAACCTTTTCCCAAAATAACCTTTGAATCTGGCATTCCTTTTTAACCATTTCAGATTTTTGCCATACAGTATAAGTAACATGTCACCTTTATTCTATGGGTTGTACAATTACAGTGATGCCTAATTTATGTTGTTTTCTATGCAGTGCTAATATTGTAGAATAAAAAGAACTGAAGAGACTTCACACTCAAAGTGAAATATTCAGAATTTTTATTATTCACCAAGCTGGTGTATAGAGAAAAAGCAAACAAAAACACTGTTGTTGCACATGTGTTGTACAGTATCAACAAAATACAGTATATATATATATATATATATATATATATATATATATATATATATATTATAATCTGTATATATAATATAATCCTGCACTTTATTTTTATACTGCCATATATTGGCTTGTTTTCATCAGGGCTGATACCATGGAGTACTGAGGGCCCCTTCACACAGAGTAAATACATGTGTAAAAATAAGACTCCCATTGACTTCAATGACATTTTACACGTGTATTTTGATGTGTATTTTGACGTGTTTTTTTACACGTGTAAAAAGAAATGCCATTGAAGTCAATGGGAGACTGATTTTTACACGTGCATTTTTTACATGTGTATTTTGCCAAAAAATACGCGCGTTTACTCCGTGTGAAGGGGCCCTGAGAGTCTGAGGAAGGTCTAGATGACCGAAAACATTTACATTACTCTACAGATTATACTATGTATATATTTTGCTGATATTATACAACACATGTGCAACTTTAACAGTGTTGTTGTTCACTTTTTCTCTATATACCGGTTGGGTGAATAATAAAAATTCAGAATATTGCACTTTGAATGTTAAGTCTCTTCAGTTCTATGTATAATGGGTTGGGACCCTACTTCATTACTTTCCATAGAAAGCCTACCACACTCTGCTGAGAATGTTGTAGAATAAAATTCCAATTAAGGGGAAAAAAAACAATCGTTTTTGCATCACTGTTTTCTGGGAGATCAGTTTTATTTTTCTGTTGACTGGTTATTTTTTGGCAGGACAAGCTGTGCTTGCTAGTGATATCATTTTGGGGTTCATATGACTTTATCATCACTTTTTATAGCATATTTTGTTTGGGAAGATAGCAAAAAGTAATTTTCTTCATTATATACAAGGTTTTTTTTTATCATATGTGTTAAATTTTAATTTTTAGTTTTATTGTTTTTGAAAGGTCTGTGATAACATCTTGAAAACTCATTTACAGAGTACTGAATAGTCCATTCCCATGTGGAATGAATAGAACAATGTACAACATATTACTAGCAACACTAAATGTGGAAAATGATGAACGTGAATTAGGACCATTATACTGTGGTCTGATTAAAATGAAGGCTTCCACCTCAGAAAGTGTTGCAATTTCCATTTACTGCAGAAGCACTTTATATTGATGTGGTTACTAAACTGTCCAAGCTCTAAACTTTGTATATGCATAAGTAAAATAATACATTATGAATAATACATAACATAGAAATACAACGTTTAGGCCTCATTCTCTCATCAAAGTTGTCATAATCTTTTTGTAGGAAGCAGCAGATGTTCTTTCAGCAATGACTCTGCTTTATTAGCATCAGGACAGTACTAGGTAATAAGTGCTAATGCCTCTTGGCAATACTTTCTTCTTTGTATACTGTTTATGGATAACATCAAACATTTTCTATATGGTCAAAGTCTGGTCTCTCTAGGTTAACAGGAACATTTAATACCACTTTAGCCAGAATAGATATCTCTGCTTCTAAGGCCTCTTAATTTGCTACATACATGATACTTTATTATAGACAAGAATTTATCAGAAAAAGTCATCCAATTATGAAGGAGTTGGAATGTGGAAACATCGAAGAGTCTGAAGTTTGTCTCCTGATACCAAGCCAAGTTTTTTGTGACAATGGTTATTCCAACATCATAACTAAAGCAGGCGCTGCATATGGCCCATGCTAGAGCACGTTGTGTAACATTATTATCAGTAGTCTGAGAGACCACCAACTGTGAGAACAAAGGAGATAAGGTACCACCTTAAGGCCTAGATCACATGGAGCAAGGCGATGTATTTTGATCCTGATTTTGACGTGGGAAGCCACATCAGAATAGGACCAAAATACACCTGCCACGACTTCCGACAGTCGCGGCACTCCGGTCTGGAGTAGGCCCAAATGAATGGACCTAGCCAGGAGCATGCTGCCGCGAGGTGGACGCCGTGGCTGAATCAGCTGCAGAATCTGCCTGAAGAAAGGGCAGGTCACTTCTTTTTGCGTGAACGGCAACATGCCGATAGTGCAAAAAAGAACGTTAGCGGTCTCCATAGACCACCATTGTGAGAGGGCGGATTATGACATGGATTCAGCGCCAAAATCTGCCCCCTCTTTCCCTGTGTGAACGGGGCCTAAAAGTCTTTTCCTGAACAGTGTAGTTCCATTGATGTAGTGTGTTCTGGAAGTGGATAGTGTGTAGTCCAAGGGATTTTACAAGTGAATCAAAATATTTCTAAAAAAACTGAACATAGGAGTCCTAACATAACAACTGGGAAATTTATTAAAGTTGGTGTTTCTTATGCCAGTTTTAATAAACTCTTCCGATGGTGCAAGACTTGCCAGTGCAGCAACTTGTAAGAGGGAAACCAGAAGATGGGAGTAATAGCAGTTAAGAATCACTGGTCATGGTGGCTGGGAAACTCCAACTCAAGTCCTGGGCTAATGCAGAGCTGAGGAGCCCTGCATGGTACCTGATAGTGGTAGTAGTCTGTACCTGCAGCTCTTCCTAACATTCCTCAGCATTCGTGAGCCAGGTGGAATTTAGAATGGCCCTTGATGATAATTTGGAGATGAAGCAGAGTTGAAATGTACTGTAGAACAGTGTAAATGGTAACCTTGAGCTTCCACTTAAAATGGAAGTTCGGCTCTTCAGCTCCCTGTCTCCCACTCTCCCTCCTCTGTGATACCTCCTAGGCTCAAACTGATTTTGAAAAGAAAAGTCTTTTTTTTAAAAAAAAAACAATACAATGCAGCACATTCATTTTACCTGTGAAAATGCTGCATTTCCCCATAGACTTATTGTTATGTTAGTAAAAAATGAACATGAGAAATAAATTAACAACCAGACCCCCCAACAATGCCTCTAGAAAAAAAAAACATTTGCAAATTCCCTCTGTTGAGTTACCATTGATTATGCTGTTAATGTGTTAACCCTTAGTTCTAACAGCAGCACAATATGGGGTATTTCTGCCCGTGTGCTGGTAAGACAGGCAGAACGTTTCATTAAAATAATTAATTACATATTACCCACCTTATAAAAAGACAAAGGAGACCTTCTCCCACTGTGTCAATAATAAAGAAGAAAAATATATTAGAAAGGGGGAAAGCTTGTGCTACTGTTAGGACTAAGGGAAAACAGATTATCAACATAGTCAACAACACCCTTAGGTCCTACCAGCAACACAATAAGGGGATGTAACAAGCAGACCCCTAGGGAGGGTCTTCTCGCATAACTGAGCTTAAAATACAACACTTCAAGGCCTCAGAGCTACGTACATCCAGTCTATAATGCCTTACAAACATTGACTGAGAGCTCCAGGAGGCAGCTGCGCAGCTCTGGTACAAAGGGACAGAGTGACTCTCTGTTCAAGAAGCAAAAACACCCCAAGTTGAATGGGCTGTGACAAGAGCAGGCAGATTCAACCCCTGAGAAAAGAAAGAAAGTCTTATAGCTTCCTTTATCCATCTTGATGTGGAAGTCTTAGAGGCCTTGAGCCCCTTGTTTTTGGAAAAAATGTTCACCAACAGATTTTCATATCTCCTGAATAGGGTTGAGCGATCGGGATCGGAAAAGATCGGATTCCGATCGGCGATCGAGTAAATTTCACGATCGAGATCGGAATTCCGACCCGATCTTTCCCAGCGGGATCGAGATCGGGGGTTATCTCAAGATCGGCTCAACCCCAAAAGTTACTTTTCCCATAGAAAAGCATTGACTAGGCTTGAGGATCGGGATCGGAAAAGATTGGATCCCGATCGGCGATCGAGCAAATTTCATGATCGGGATCGAGATCGGCTGCAAAATGATCGGAAATCGGATTTTAAAATCGATCTTGAAATCTCAAGATCGGCTCAACCCTACTCCTGAAATAAAAATACATTCTGTAAATAAATGTGTAGGCATCTTGCTAAATCCAGTGAATGAAGCTTAATCTCCACTTCTGAAGAAGGTGATGGAAAAAAAATTGGAAGAGAGACCAACTAGTTCATATTAGCCTGGGAAGACACTTAAGGATTAAAACCAGGGAGGAGTCTTAGTTGGACTCTGTCCTGAAAGAAAGATATACAGTCCTATGAAAAAGTTTGGGCACCCCTATTAATCTTAATCATTTTTAGTTCTAAATATTTTGGTGTTTGCAGCAGCCATTTCAGTTTGATATATCTAATAACTGATGGACACAGTAATATTTCAGGATTGAAATGAGGTTTATTGTACTAACAGAAAATGTGCAATATGCATTAAACCAAAATTTGACTGGTGCAAAAGTATGGGCACCCTTATCATTTTATTGATTTGAATACTCCTAACTACTTTTTACTGACTTACTGAAGCACAAAATTGGTTTTGTAACCTCACTGAGCTTTGAATTTCATAGCCAGGTGTATCCAATCATGAGAAAAGGTATTTAAGGTGGCCAATTGCAAGTTGTTCTCCTATTTGAATCTCCACTGAAGAGTGGCATCATGGGCTACTCAAAACAACTCTCAAATGATCTGAAAACAAAGATTGTCCAACATAGTTGTTCAGGGGAAGGATACAAAAAGTTGTCTCAGAGATTTAACTTGTCAGTTTCCACTGTGAGAAACATAGTAAGGAAATGGAAGACCACAGGGACAGTTCTTGTTAAGTCCAGAAGTGGCAGGCCAAGAAAAATATCAGAAAGGCAGAGAAGAAGAATGGTGAGAACAGTCAAGGACAATCCACAGACCACCTCCAAAGAGCTGCAGCATCATCTTGCTGCAGATGGTGTCACTGTGCATCGGTCAAAAATACAGCGCACTTTGCACAAGGAGAAGCTGTATGGGAGAGTGATGAGAAAGAAGCCGTTTCTGCAAGCACACCACAAACAGAGTCGCCTGAGGTATGCAGAAGCACATTTGGACAAGCCAGCTTCATTTTGGAAGAAGTTCCTGTGGACTGATGAAACAAAGATTGAGTTGTTTGGTCATACAAAAAGGCATTATGCATGGCGTCCAAAAAAAACAGCATTACAAGAAAAACACATGCTACCCACTGTAAAATTTGGTGGAGGTTCCATCATGCTTTGGGGCTGTGTGGCCAATGCCGGCACCGGGAATCTTGTTAAAGTTGAGGGTCGCATGGATTCCACTCAGTATCAGCAGATTCTTCAGAATAATGTTCAAGAATCAGTGACGAAGTTGAAGTTACCCCGGGGATGGATATTTCAGCAAGACAATGATCCAAAACACCGCTCCAAATCGACTCAGGAATTCATGCAGAGGAACAATTACAATGTTCTGGAATGGCCATCCCAGTCCCCAGACCTGAATATCATTGAACATCTGTGGGATGATCTGAAGCGGGCTGTCCATGGTTGGCCACCATCAAACTTAACTGAACTTGAATTGTTTTGTAAAGAGGAATGGTCCAAAATACCTTCATCCAGGATCCAGGAACTGATTAAAAGCTACAGGAGGCGACTAGAGGCTGTTATCTTTGCAAAAGGAGGATCTACTAAATATTAATGTCACTTTTCTGTTGAGGTGCCCATACTTTTGCACCAGTCAAATTTTGGTTTAATGCATATTGCACATTTTCTGTTAGTACAATAAACCTCATTTCAATCCTGAAATATTACTGTGTCCATCAGTTATTAGATATATCAAACTGAAATGGCTGTTGCAAACACCAAAATATTTAGAACAAAAAATTATTAAGATTAATAGGGGTGCCCAAACTCACTCAAAGTTTTGTGTGTCCCGTTCAGCAGGAGGGAAGAGGGGGGACAGAAATACAGGAAGTGACTAGCAGACACTGCATACAGCCTGGCTGAAAGGCTGAGATGGGAGAACCCCTTTAAGATGATAATCAGGGACGAGGTTAATGCCGATGTGAACAAGTGCCTGATGACCCCGGTGATGTTCATTCTGGTATTTCCCTCTAACTCAGCCACTCATCCTTTTCCTCCTGCTCAAACTTCGGATAGTGACAAAGAGGTGGGGGAACTGGATAACTCAGACTCCTCTCATGATACAACAGGGCTTCCTCTCTGTCTTGCTAAGGATACAGATTTCTTCCTTAAAGCTGTCCGCTCCACTATGGGTCTGCAGGAGTCTAGAGAACGCCTATATCTCTGACCAGGTGTTTCAATGTCTAGCGGAAAGAAAACTCAGTGTTTCTGGTCCATGAAAACGTGAAGTGGATCTTTGACAAGGAATGTCAGGATCCAGATATGAGGGCCTCCTTTTCCAAGATGTTCAAGGGTCATTCCATATCAAGTGATCCAAATATGAATATTTTTTTTACCTGACGTCTTTAGATTTTTTTTTTATGAAGTACAACTTTATTTAATTACAAATTAAAATTTTAGAATTTTTTTCTTCATCCGTTAATTTTTTGTGGCCTTCTAAAGTTTTGAAAAAGTGCAATTTTTGGCCTGGTATGGTTTTACATTTTTTATCATATCTCAGGCTAGAATTAAGATAAAGATTAAGATAAACGGTACTGGCTTTCATTTGATAGGTCACAAGACTATGTTTCTTCATATTTTGTTTTGGAGAAATCAAATTCAAAATTTCGATGCACAATTTTGAAAAAAACGTATGTTTTAAAATTGTGAAAAAATGCATATGTCCTACTTGTGTTCTTGGTTAGGCTTGTACAGGGTATTCAACTTGGGACCAAATTGGGATAAAAAAAAATTTAAGCCTTGAATCATCTGATTTTATGTTTGTGTGCGCTTCTTCCTTTTTTCTTTTCAAATCACGTGCTGAATTCAATATTTATATACAACAATAAAGAAACATAAAAAATAAATACCGGAAGTGCCAGAATAAATCCATTTTATCATCAGAACACAACTTGTTCAGCATTTTCAACCTGAATGCATTGAACAAACCAAAAGAAAAAAGGTGACCATATCCTCAAGTGGGATTTTCTAAATACAGATTTATCCCAATGATATGTTAACAAGATTAAAACCAATATTTAGAACCAATATTTTTAACACATTTTTTCTACAAGTAACAATTTTTTTTAATTATATCAGTAAATGTAATTTATTAAGAAGAATAGTACAGTAGTTACATCCTCATTCTATAAAATATGAACTAATCAAACAATTAATAGGACGTTTATAAACTACTGGCCTTTTATCATCAACTTGTCCCTCCTAGTGAGTGAAATGTAATCTTGTCCATAAGCGCTTACTAGCAATGTCACAGAGTATGTCCGACTTGTCATGGTGTTCGGCTCCATGGGATCCTATCATTAAAATTACATTTTTTTCAAACTAACACATGGGAATAGCCTTAAGAAAAGCTATTCCCACTCGGAGCGGTCCTCAGCATTCAAACAACACTGGGGGCGTCCCCAGTGCTGCAAGAGAACTCTCCAGTGCCGCCTCCATCTTCATCTGGAACAGCCTCTCCCTGCGTCTTCTTCTGGCGCTGGTTTCAAACTTCTGGGCATGCGCAGTCGGCTCTGCCATTGGGCTTCGGGCAGAGCTGACTGCGCCTGCCAGCGGCCATTTTCTTGTGGTTGCTTACCCCAGTTTACTGTGTAAGCAGCCACAGCGGTGGATGCCCTGACTCAGCCTTGGCCTCACTGTCTCTTGTATAGAACACTATGCTAAAAAAGCGCACTGCCACAAAAAATATTTAGCAAAAATATATCAAGCTTTATTTCAATACATTCTAAAACATATATAAGACAGAAAGTGGTGAATGAGGTGGTACAACCATAAAGAACGATGGAGGCCCAAGATGAAATACTGATAGTTAGTGATGAATAAATGACACATTACATACATATAAGGATATGTGGTATCCCAAGGGATGCAGGTGTTATAGTAGGACCTAATGGGGGTAGTAGTCCCTCTGATAGTTGAGCTGTTGTAATGGTCACGGTAGCTGTAGTGGTGGTCCTGACTGTGGGGCACCTCTCATAGGACACACAGCAAGTCAATTTTCAAAAGAAGGATAGCAAAAGACACAGTCCTTTGTTAACCAAAAGTTCCTTTACTGAGGACTCTGATAAAGTGCAGCAATACCTCACAGTGATACAGTCTCATGTACAATACCGCGGGTGCATGTGATGCTGGATTCCCTTGTAAGCTGACAGGTAATGGCTGATGCTGACACAACTCTCCTCAGATTTGGTTGTTTAGAGTATTGAGGAGACACAGTCCAGGTTATAGATACAGAAGAGGGATCTTTACCGGTTGGCTCCCGGCGGGTGACTAATTTGGGGTATATGTAGTTACGGTTACTGGGCTGCGGTATCCGATAGCCGGACGCAGACCTAATACACGTGGCCTGGAAACCACGGAGCACTGGACTTGAGCGGAGGCCCTCTTTAGGTCCAGGAATGCAGAAAGGCTCCTTTCTAGCTGCTCCTTTCTGTCAGGTTCTCTCCTTCTTGGAGGCAGTAGCAGTATGGCTGTTATCCCCTCTGTATGGACTGGTGAATGGTCCTAGGAGACTCTGTATCTTACATGGCCTGTATCTGTATCTTACATGGGATCCTATATCACCATGTAGCTCCTAGGTTTTGGCAGAAGGAATCTGAAAATCCTCTCTGGAGTTGGAGTAGCAGCAGGTGCTGTTACCTCACACACTACACTCTCCACAACATGGCTGCTCTGCTTTCCTTTTCCCTTCTAAGAGGAAGGCGGGGCTAAAGTCTCCACCCACAGCTTACTAGAAAGTTCTGCTCCTGCTGCATATGGAGTGATTGGGATCCTATATCACATGCACCTACATAGAGTGAAACATAGGTGGCAGCAGAATAGTACATGGCAATAAACACAATGTATGCACACAGGAAATACAGATAGATAGTGATACTCAGTATTAGTACATTGTGAGAGACATGACATTACATAGCATACAACTATTATAATGGCAAGAAGGAGTGTACTGGGACACTACAGATATATATAACATCCATAGTTTTTAAAGTGCATATATTCCATAAAATAATATAATACAAAGTAATAAATTACCTATGGGTGGACCTTCATGTAGTAAACGCGCCCCGACGCGTGTTTCGCCACAAAATGGCTTCGTTAGGGGGGAAGAAAAAATATTTGACATAACGTTTTCTTCCCCCTGACGAAGCCATTTTGTGGCGAAACGCGCGTCGGGGCGCGTTTACTACATGAAGGTCCACCCATAGGTAATTTATTACTTTGTATTATGTTATTTTAGGCAGTGCGCTTTTTTAGCATAGTGTTCTATTCACATAGCTTTGCCAATTTTTGCCCTATACTTAGTTGTGTGTATTCATTGTCTCTTGTATGCCTTCCCTCCATTTCCTCTCATTTCCCGAACATTGGCGAATATCCAGGAAGAAGAAGCAAGGGTAATTCTAATTGTACCTTTTTGGCCCAGAAGAGCCTGGTTTCCTCTTCTCCTACAGCTCTCCAGAGGACAGTATTGGACTCTTCCTGTCTTACAAGATCTTCTCTCCCAGGGGCCAATCCTACATCCAAAAGTCAGCCACCAACACCTTATGGCATGGCCTCTGAACAGCTCTTGTTAAAGGGCAGAGGGTTTTCCAACAGGGTTATCTCTACTCTCCTTTCTAGAAAGACTTTTACCTCTAAGATTTATCTCAGAACCTGCACACTCCAGTACACTCCAGCATACTGGAACCTGCACACTCCAGCCTTCCTGTCATATTCTACAGATAAATGGGATCTGTCTTCTCCACCCCCTGCCTCATTGATTCTGGAGAGAGGTGAATGTAAAACAAAACACAGTGCATATGAATAAGGAGAAAAAAACATGAAAATTAAAGAATGAAATGATAAAATAAAGTAAAAAAAAAAAAAAAACCAACACTGCAAAAAAGATAAAGAAACAAAATATAATAAAACAAAAAAGGAAAAAGAAAAGCTAAATAAAAATGGGGTAAATAGTGGCACTGACACAAACAAAGACAAGTACCAAGAGTATAGTAAAAAAGATGAAGGGAAACACATATGAAATGACCAGCATGAGTTCAACTAATTATATATGATTGTTTGTATTTTTCACGTTTACATTTACATGTTTCCATGTCCTCTGCTGTTACTGGAGTGTGAATGAAGAAGGGACCTTTTAACCCCTTAGCGACCCTTGACGTAACTGTACGTCATGGGTCGCATGGGGATGTATGGAGCGAGCACACACGCTGAGCTCGCTCCATACACGGCAGATGCCGGCTGTATAATACAGCCAGGACCTGCCACTAACAGCAGCGGTCGGTGCCCGAGCCGATCGCTGCTGTTAACCCTTTACACACTGCGGTCAAACGTGACCGCAGTGTGTAAACGGCGCCGGCGGCATGGGCGCCGCCATGTTTTCGCCGATCGCCGCCCTCCTGAACGTCACAAGAGGGCGGTGATCGGTTGCTATGACAGCCGGAAGCCTATTGAAGGCTTCCAGGCTTGTCTCTGCACTAGATCTATTAGACGATGCCAGAGGCATCGTCTAATAGAAGTGCTGCGATTTTCCTATTCACTGCAATACTGTAGTATTGCAGTGAATAGTATGAGCGATCAGACTCCCTAGGTTTCAAGGTACCTAAGGGGTCTGATCATAAATGTAACAGAAGAAAAAAAAAAGTTTTTAAAAGTATTAAAAAAATAAAAAAAATATAAAAGTTCAAATCACCCCCCTTTCCCTAGATCAGCTATAAAAGTAATTAAAGAACATTAAACATAAACATATTAGGTATCCCTGCGCTCCAAAATGCCTGAACTATTAGAATATTAAAACATTTATCCCGTACTGCGAACGGCGTAGCGGCAAAAAAAATAAAAACAGCCAAAAAGCGTTTTTTTCAACACTTTGCCTCCTATAAAAAATTGAATAAAAAGTGATCAAACCATCGGATCTTTCCCCAAATGGTATCAATAGAAACGTCATCTTGTCCCGCATAAAAAGACACCACAACCAGCTCCATACATGGAAATATGAAAAAGTTACAGGTGTTAGAACATGATGACACAAAATTTTTTTTCTATTTTGCAAAGTTTATCATTTTTTTAAAAGTATCAAAAAATTTCAAATACTATATAAATTTGGTATCACTGCGTTTGTACTGACACGTAGAACACAGGTAACATGTCATTTGTACCAAACAGTGAATGCTGTAAAAATTAAACCCATAAGAAAATGGCGCAAATGCATTTTTTCTCCAATTGCGCCTCATTCTGAATTTTTTTCCAGCTTCCCAGTACATTGCACAGCATATTGAATGGTGCCATTACAAAGTACAATTTGTCCCGCAAACAATAAGCTATCATGTGACTCTGTGAACTGAAAAATGAAAAAGTTATGGCTCTTGAAATGTGAGGAGGGAAAAACGAAAATGCGAAACCAAAAAATGGCCTGGTCCTTAAGGGGTTAAAGGGATTCTAGCATTAAATCACATTTTTTTCTCGTTGACATGTAGGAATAGCCTTAAGAAAGGCTATTCTTCTGCTACCTTTAGATGTCTTCTCCACGCCACCGTTCGGTAGAATTCCCGGTTTTCGTCAGTATGCAAATGAGAGAAATCTCCAGTGCTGCCTCTATCTTCTTCAGGAACATCCTCTTCATGTGTCTTTTTCCAGTGCAGGCGATCAAACTTGTAGGCCTTGGGCAGAGCCGACTGCGCATGCCCACAGGCCACAAGAAAATGGCCGCTTGCAATTTGACCACCTGTGCCGGAAGAAGCTACATGAAGAGGACGCTCCTGAAGAAGATGGGGGCATTGCTGGAGAGTTCTCTGATTAGCAGCTCCTAATATACCGTGGGTATAGGTTATATTATATCATTTATAAAAGAAGGGAAATGTGGAGGATGCCAGCTTGTGCCTGTGTCCATTACATTACATTCCTTGCCCAGAGTTCAACCTGCTCCTAACTTATGTTATAAATTTATACATAATCATGTTATGTTAAAGGGGTTGTCCAGGATAACTTAAAATCCCTACACTACACGCTCCCCCCTCCTATTTTCTAAATAACATTGATTATCAAATATGTATAGTTACCCATATCTCTGGGGCGGTCATGTGACCTCCCCAGGGGCATTTTCTGATTAACCGGTGACAATCTGTTTCCCCATCCCCCCCTCCCATCCACTCCATTCATACTTACCCATCCATGGCTTCTTCTGGCGAAACAGCTCTTCTTCCAGCAGTACAGGAAGAGGGCCCATCTCGCCGGAAGAAGCATGGAGGGATAAGTATATACTATGGGTCGGGGTTTAGGCTGAGTAGGAAGGAAATGGTGGGATAGTTAGAGAGACAGGGAGGGGAGTGAGGAAGGAGGGGTGAGATAAGTGAGAGATTTACTGAGGAAGTTAGATAGCAGGAAGCAGAGCATGTAAACGAGCAGAGATACCAACAGCCCTTAGAGGCACCCAGAAATCACTCAAAACACAAATATAGGTAAAATGGGTGCATTTATTAATCCATTAGTAGCTCTAACAAACATTTTTTTAATAAAAATTTTTTGCCCAGTAAACCTCTTTAATTATACTGACCACACCTTCTCTTTGTCTATGCAATGTATAACCAAAACTACGATGTATTTAAACCTCACACATTCGCCATAAGACCAGAATCCATATTGGTCACATAATTCTAGATGCGACTGTGTGGTTCTCTGAGCCAGCTAATAAGGTATAGGTTGGTTGACACTGCCATTCGGGGACTCCGTCTCTCATTCCGCTTAATATAGGTGGAGAGAAAAGTCCTGCAAACCTGGTGGACCCCATTATAATCTATTTCCACAGTTATATGCCTTTTAAACAAATAGGGTCCTCTAGGGGACCCGAAAAATGGAAACCCTTAGCGTAATCTAGTGTGAACCTAACGATACCTATAGCGTATTAAGCTCACAGTGAAGTAAGATGGTTGGGGGTGCTATCATGTGCTTGAACACTAAATAACTGTGTAATGGGTCATAACTTTAGTGGATACTAAGGGCTAAAATGGTTATTGTAACGTTTTTGAGCAGGATTGTATGGTGGCACAACCCTTTAAAACTTTCTGCAGATAAAAGTGGAGTAGTTGCATATGGCTTATGATTACTTCTTTTCCAAAGAAGTGGATGAAAAAACTACCAGTGTTGTCTGATTGAAACGACTCCACTTTGGATCTCCCCCAGTCCTGTATATTCAGCTAAATCATAAATACAATTAAAATATTGTTACATTAATAACAGTCAGCTTTAGGGCTAGTTCACACGTAGTTTTTTGGTCTGGATTTTGAAGCGTTAAGCCACATCAGAATCTGGACCAAAATACATCTCCTCGGCTAGCCGCAACTGTCAACTCGCAGCTCCCACTCCGGATTAGGTGCAAATGTATACCTCCCAACTTTTGAAGAACCAAAAGAGGGACAAAGTGTGTGGCGAGCTATGCGTGCCGTGGCAAATTTAGCCCCACCCACTTATGTGTTGACTCCGCCCATTCTCATTAATTTTACATGTGCCCGCACACAGTATAATCCTCCTACAGTCACCCGTAAATTATATGTCCCCCCTCCATCTCTGCCACCAGTTTCATATACACCCTTCATCTGCCCCGTTTCATGTCCCCCCTCCATCTCTGCCCCCAGATTCATGTCCCCCCATCTCTGCCCCCAGATTCATGTCCCCCCATCTCTGCCCCCAGTTTCATGTCCCCTCCATCTCTGCCCCCAGATTCATGCCCCCCATCTCTGCCCCCAGATTCATGTCCCCCCTCCATCTTTACCCCCAGATTCATGCCCCCCATCTTTGCCCAGATTCATGTCCCCCCTCCATCTCTGCCCCCAGATTCATGTCCCCCCTCCATCTCTGCCCCCAGATTCATGTCCCTCCATTTCTGCCCCCAGATTCATGTCCCCACATCTCTGCCCCTAGATTCATGTCCCCTCCATCTCTGCCCCCAGATTCATGTCCCCTCCCTCTCTGCCCCCAGATTCATGTCCCCTCCATCTCTGCCCCCAGATTCATGTCCCCCTATCTCTGCCCCCAGATTCATGTCCCTCCATCTCTGCCCCCAGATTCATGTCTCTCCATCTCTGCCCCCAGATTCATGTCCCTACATCTCTGCCCCCAGATTCATGTCCCCACATCTCTGCCCCCAGATTCATGTCCCCACATCTCTGCCCCCAGATTCATGTCTCCACATCTCTGCCCCCAGATTCATGTCCCCACATCTCTGCCCCCAGATTCATGTCTCCACATCTCTGCCCCCAGATTCATGTCCCCTCCATCTCTGCCGCCAGATTCATGTCCCCTCCATCTCTGCCCCCAGATTCATGTCTCCACATCTCTGCCCCCAGATTCATTTCCCCTCCATCTCTGCCCCCAGATTCATGTCCCCTCCATCTCTGCCCCCAGATTCATGTCCCCTCCATCTCTGCCCCCAGATTCATGTCCCCTCCATCTCTGCCCCCAGATTCATGTCCCCACATCTCTGCCCCCAGTGTCATGCCGTCCTCTCCATCTGCCCCCAGTTTCACGTTCCACCTCAGTGTACACATTACACTTACCTTCTCCTCGTTCCCCCGCCGCTCTCTGCGCGCCTCTCTCTCTCACTCGCACGCAGTTGTAGATGCGATGTGACATCATCACATCGCGTCTACACAGCCAGTAGGCGGCGTTCAGCGGTGAAGCAAGGAGCTGAACTGTGACAGCTCCTTGCTTCAGCCGTGTATGTGTTCAACCAGAGGACGCAGATCTGAGTTGAAATCGGAACATACCTCCCTGCAACCGGGACTCTGGGACACGTCACCGGAATCGTGAATGTCCCGCGGAAATCGGGACGGTCGGGAGGTACGACAAATGAATAGTCCGGAGGGATTGTCTTGATTGTCTTCTTTTTTTCCGCAAAAAAGCAAATGACCCATTGAATTCAATGGGAGGTGGGTTTTTTTTAGTAAGATTCTGAAGCAGATTCCGGAACAAAATCCGGCCCAAATAGCCCTGTGTGAACTAGCCCTTTGTAGCCTGCTTGTTGATGTTTTCCTGGTAAATAACATTCACAGACTTAGTACAAAGCAAAGATTACACAAAGGCGTTGCCATTCACATTACAGCCTCTCATGTCTGAATATTGTCGCATCACAGTTTCTGTCACTGTCCATTGTATTGCCTGGAATTCCTACAAGTGGTTTGTAAACCACAGGTCTTCAAGAAAATGGCTCCAGCTACAGACCACACATGAGCGCGCAGATTGCCCCCTGCTGGCCACTGTATCAGAAAGTGCGCGCACGGAAGGCACGGTCGGGGCTGCTCCCGGCTCAGGTTGATAGCGCAGCTTCCTCTTCCTGAGCAGCTTTCGCTTTCCTCTGGCTGGGTGGGTGAGGATGCAGTCCCCGGGAGAAGAGGATGGAGAGGTCGCTGGGCAGAGGGCGGGGGAACCGGACGAGATGGACGGAGCAGATGATTGTGAGATGGATTATGAGATGTTTGACCGCTATATTCCCTACAGGTATGGGGGATTACATGGAGTAGTTGTCTCCTTGGGTATACTGATGCAGAATATGTACATGTGTCTGTATGGGAATGTGTGCAGTTAAAGGGAAACTTTTGCAATGTTCAGTATTTTTGATTTGTGAAGTCAGGCCATGTCTTTTAACACTACTATGGCGTGCAAGTGGCGTATGTTTATTGGTAACTGCTGTATCCACAGAGAACGGAAGGAATGGGCAGATGTGACACCAGTTCCTCAAGATGATGGGCCGAACCCAGTTGTCCAGATTGTTTATAGTGAAAAATGTAAGTATGCCTATGTAGGGAATATGTTTCAGGGGCATAATATCAGTATGTGTCTCTTCAGATGAATGCAGATGACGGGTTTCAGGTTTGGACCTGGTTCACACTGCTTTAGTTGTATGGGGCAGATGGGAGCCCCCACTGTTGATCTAAATTTGAAGAGGAGATTCTGTTGTAAATAAGTTTCTGACGCCAGGAAATCGAAGCACTGGGTAGGTAGGTTTTGGGAGAGGGCAGAATTCTTTGTACCCTTTAAAGGGGGGAACAAATATGTTTCCTGATGATGAAAGGGTCATGAAAAGTGTAATATGTGCAGGGTCTTGCTAGTCAGTCTGTTCTATGACTGTATAAGCCTTCGTACACTATGCCCTATCAGTTTTCCTGTTGCTAATAATCACATTACGGCTGCAGCAAATTTTGCATTTGTATCTGAAGCTGTTGGTGTGTACAATAAGAAACAGTCTATGCACTGTGTGAAGACAGAACAGAACCTCCTGCCTCTACTTACTAGGATTCTTTCTTGCATTTTTTTTTTCTTATTTTAAAGTATTTGACAACTTCCAAAACAATACACAGACATGCACACCAACATAGGTGCCACTCCATGCAGGGAAGGCCAAAGGAAAATAAGACAAGCAGACTCTGCAGAGCGAGCTCGTAGAGGAAAACTTGTAGCAAAAATAAAAAGGTATAAGGAAAAGTTGGAAAGAGTGAGAAGAGGGCAGGGAGAAGGAAGAAGATCAAGAGAAGAGAAAAAGGAGGGTGGGTAGGGTAAATCCAGTGTATTGCCAAGAGTGAGATCAGTCCGTGGGTCTCCATTAGATAGATAACTTGATGGATGTGTGTTCAGTGAAATCGTGGTAGAGTATCCTTAAAGAGGACCTTTCATTGATTTGGGCACAGGCAGTTCTATATACTGCTGGAAAGCTGACAGTGCGCTGAATTCAGTCGGCTTTTCCGATATGTGCCCTGGGTAAAGAGCTATTGGTCCCGGTACTGTAGCTCTTTACAATCAGAAGGGTGTTCCTGACAGGGCCCCCTCCCTCTGCTCACAGTCCTCATCCAAAGATGAGTGTTATCAGGAGGGGAAGGAGGCGTTCCTCCCCGCTCACACAGCATGGCGCGATAGGCACTGCTGTGAAGAAGGACATTCCTGACAGACTGCTAGGAATGCTCTTCTGACTGTAAAGAGCTACGGTACCGGGACCAATAGTTCTTTACCCGGGGCACAGATTGGTAAAACCGACAGTGCACTGAATTCAGCGCACTGTCAGCTTTCCAGCAGTATATAAAACTGCCTGTGCCCAAATCGGTGAAAGGTCCTCTTTAAGTGCTTCATCTTCATGAAGATGTGATGACAGTCATCCAGTTGGACCATCAGATGTTTCATGAAATGCAACTCTTCTGCTTTTTTGAAAGGGTTTACAGAATCAGTAACATCATATTTTTAGAAATATTAGCCTTAGCTAGGGTTGAGTGATTGGAATTGGAAAAATTCAGATCGGCGATCGAGTAAATTTTGCGATCGGAATTCTGATCCCAATCGTTTTAGGCAGGATCGAGGTCGGAATTTATTTCCCACAATGCTTTGCAAGTATTGTGGGAAAAACGAACAATGTTAAGAATGAATGGATGCCGCCGGCACACAGCCTGTGCCGGCGTCCGGCGCTTAACCCCTTGCACGCCGGCTGCGTCCATTCATTCCTACAACATAGCAGGGAGGAAACAGAAGAGTAGATGGCATCCATTCATTCCTATACTCATCAGCTCTGCTACATCTGAGATCTACATCTCAGATGTAGCAGAGCTGAGTATACAATAAAGAGTCGATAGACAAGAACACCTACCGCTGCCACTCCCCGTCTGTTCTATTCTTGCCTCTTCTCGGTCCGTGCCCTCGGTTACTGTTACAGACCTAGGAAGAAGGTGGGGTTTGTGACTTAGTGTGGGCGGGTACTGTATCCGCCCACACTCTCCTAAGCCACAAAAAGCTCCGCCTACTCCCAGCATCAGTAACACTAGCCTGGGAGGTGGAGCACATACGGTGCTCTGAAGTGAAGACATGCGCAGTAGAAAGAAGAGGAGTGAGAACAGCGCGGATCATTAGCGGCAGCTGCTAAGTAGAAAACAAGGGGGACTTAGGTAGCTGGGGGATTTTTTAATCACTACACAGCATGGATTCTAACAATTAAAGCTTTCAATTGTTAGATTCCATGCTGTGTAGTGAATAGGATCGTTTTAAAAAATCCGATCTTTGCTTAGTAAAAAAAATCCCATTGACTTGCATTGGGATCGAGATCGGGTTCGAATGAAAAATGATCGGAAATCAGATTTTAAAATCGATCCTGAAAAGTTAAGATCGGCTCAACCCTAGCCTTATCATTGTAGGAATGAATGTTTTTTTGTTTTTTTTTTGTTTTTTTTCCCTTCAATTTATTTAATCAGTATTAAATTTTGTCTTTTGTTTCAGTACAGAGATAATAATCTGACTCTTGCTTTTTTCAGTCCGCGATGTATATGACTATTTTCGTGCTGTTCTTCAGAGAGATGAAAGAAGTGAAAGAGCTTTTAAATTGACGGCTGATGCCATTGAACTGAATGCCGCTAACTACACAGTATGGTGAGTTACCCACAATTATTCAGCACTCAGACTCATGCTTTCTGACTCTATAATGCTGATCATTTTGATTGAGTCTGATCTGTGGGAAATACCAAGACACAAGCCAAAGTGTTCTTGTCAAATTGATCTGCACATAGGAAGTGTGTATGATGTTCATTAAAATATTTGGCGGCTTTTATTTCTTTAGAACTTTCCAAATAATAGTTGATAAACTAGTTTCCGATATTTGTAAAGCAAATCTGTCATTTGAGAGCGCTTCATAGACCATAGCATAAGTAATTAACGTATGATTAAAAAAAAGTGAATTAAGATTTACTTCTTTAACCCTTTCCCTGCCGCCTACGTATTTATACATCTAGGCAGGGTGGTACTGCAGTAGCAGAACACTTTATAACACCTCCTTACTACCAATGCCGATTTCTCAGGATCAGTTACAGTTATAAAGATGATCTTGGATTCATTTTAAGGATGATTGCCCATACAGATGAGGAGCGATTCTCTGCTGAAAACGCTGTTTGACATGGAGATCTCAATGCAGACAGTGTTTTTAACAGCAGTTCGCTCCAAATCTGTAAGGCCTATCAAGATTCTCATTTTTAAATTGAGTCTAAGATCATCTTCATAGCCCTAACTGATCCTGAGATATGGAACTCTAAAGTGTCCTCCCCTCTCCTGCCTTAAGCTGCATCGTGGTACTGTGTGAAGGAGGAGGAGGAAAGAGCAGAGCTGCAGAGACAATGATAAATCATCATTGTCTGTGCACAACCTGTATGTGACCTCAGGGAGGGGGTAGCATATACTTCTGTGCTCTTTTTGTTTGTTTTTTTTCTCACCTATCAATCAAAGATCATATTGTACTTTTGCTCTCATTGTCACATATAGGGATAAGGTAATTACCCCTCTGAGCCTAATCAGCTGGATATTGTTATGTAATACCCCTCTGAACATACCCAGGGAGTTTATTGGCACTGTGACACTGATTTTTGCCATAGTCCAGGTCACAACGACAAAAGAGTTGCACCAAGTACTTGCACACCACATACACAAAGTCATCAATAACATTTATACTTGACTTTGTCCATACCTTTTTAGAGTAAAATACGCTGACCACTAACTATCTTCACTAGAGAAGAACATATAAAAGACAGGCAGAAAGGTACCATCAGCCACATAACACATTTTCACCCATTGAATGTCACCATATAAAATCCCAGTTTTTGGCTGCCAGAGATGCAAACTATACAGATAGCTCTGGCAGTGAAAGGGATAATACAGGGTGATTTAGCAAGAATGGTGCAAAATATAGAACAAATTATAACACAAATGTATTAACATACAGAGACGCGCAGAGATCTAAATTTTATCTGTACACTACAGATGTTCAATGTGATTTGCATTGATGACATGGCAGATGTCTTGGTGGTAGTTCAGTTCAGATGTGTGATAAAAGATGCAGGGTGTTAGATCTGGCGATCATGGAGGCCAGTGCACCATTGGTATCAGATAGATATTGGAGAACACCCAAATGGAAATATGGAGGTGCACCATCCTGCCATGTGAGTCTTCCTCCATCTGAGGCATGAGCCATTCCTTGAATATGTCCAGGTAAGAGTAGCCAGGGACAGCAACCTAACCAAAAAAAAAAAAAGGACTGTAGAATTTGTGCCTATTCATTACATTATACATGTTTACTTTAGGTAAGTCCCTCATATTTCAAAAAGCCACTTAGTATTTGGGGCTCAGAAAAACAATAATAACGTTGTGGCGGTTGACCTTCCCACTGAAAAATCTAATTTCTAAACACCAACACCTGTCAGCAAATTCATTCTCTTCCAATCAGCCCTGTATGTTAATGTAAAAGTCTTGGTATTTCAATGTGTCTGTTTTCATATCCTGAGGAAGATGTAATGTGAATGGCTGTCAGTGAAGACATTTTTGTAAGCTACACCATACAGTGGTTTGTGACCCCTGTAATTCCATACTTGTCAGCCTGATCAATTTTCTCTGTTCATACATGTTTCATATCCTGGTCACTGTCCCTTTTGAAGTTTTTGGGTGGCCTGACTGTTTCCCATGATATAAACACCTGATGCTTTCCAATTGCTTTACCCCAATGCTAAATGCAATCTCCATGTGGAGGACGTTTACATAATTTATCGTGAACCTTTCACTATACTGTCACAACTGCAAATTCCAACATGCACAAAGTTTTTCTTGCTTTGTCACACTATGTAAACACATGTCAATCTTGACTCTTGAAAAAGAAAAGCTGTGCTGTGATTGGTTGCTCTGGACAACTAAACCAATTTTGCTATGAATTTAGGTCACTGGCCATTTACTACTGATATTACTTGAACTACTGTGTTAAAGGGAGTCTTTCAGAATGAAAACAGCAGTGTGCTTAACAATCCTCCACTCTTGTGCAAGAAAACTGACGTAAATAGTGTAGGATATCAAACTATTAATGCAGGTCTGTGGGAGTTATATCAAGGTTCTCATAGACTTGCATAGTGAATATGATATCTTGTCCATATAGGAAATGGCTCATGTTTACTAACAGACAATGTAAACTTTCTGAAAACACGCCAGATTTATTACACTGTTGGTTGTTGCTGGATGGTAAATCTGGTGCATCTTTAGACTGTCTGGTCCAGGGATAGGCAACCTTCAGCACTCTATCTGTTGTATAACTACAAGTCCCAGCATGCATACTTGCTCTGCTGTTGTTGGAACTCACTGGAAGTGAATGGAGCATCTGGAGTGCCGAAGGTTACTGACCCCTGGTCTAGTCTTAAGTTTATGCCGCCTATTAGTTGGTTTACTTTTGGACCAAAATATGAAAGGGATTCTATCACCAGAACCTAGCATATCAACTCAGATACACAGGTTAGGGTCACTTAAATCAAACAAATGCTATTTATGTCAATATGCAAATTAGGCATTAACACTTACCCTTTGCTCCAAATAAGTAAGTGCCAATGCTGTAATTGCTCCAAAGAACTCATTTTACATATTGACAAAAAATATTATAATATCAGCATGTGAGGCACAGATTTGTGGGTCAGTGTGGATTTGCTGGGTTCTGGTAACACACTTGGGGCAGTTTGGCATATTTTGTAGTATAAAAGCCTGTCCCCCTTTTTGACTTTTCAAAGCAGGTGGAAACATGAGCAAAATGAGCCACAACTGTAAATCTGTAGAACTGTGTACATCAGAAGAGCAGAGAGGATGTCTGTGTTCTGAAGCCTATAACTTGATAATTTCATATTTCTATCACTACTACGGTAGGTTTATATAACAAGTGATGGTTCCTTTTGAAGGGGATTTTCAGAACTGGACATTTTCTTCTTAGAATGAAGTTGCCTGTTAATCCACTAATCCTCATGAGACTTTTATAACCCCTAGCGATGAGGAGTTCAAAACGATCTAGACAATTGCCCATTTCTCCTGCAGCTACTGAGTTAGAAATGTAATATGGCAATGGCACTGATTCAAAACTAAAGCGGTGTTCACATGGAGAAATTTGAAGGGGAATTTGAGTCTTCTGCCTTTAGAGTCCTCTCGAAATTCCATGCCCATGTAACCCACAGCAGAAAGTTTTAAAACCAGCTCCAAATTCTGTCTAGAATCTGCCTTTTGTTGTCTTCATTGGGGTGTGCAAGGACAGATGCTTCTTTTCAGAAATTAATAGTGCAGGTGAAATATAATCGACTTTGTATGACCTTCTTTAAGGAATCGGTTTTCTTCTCCACTTATTAGGATGCTACCTTTCTACATAGTATTCTACAGAGAGGAGAGGGAAGAGGAGGACACAGCTGCTGGAAAAGACACACACAAATAACTGCTTCAGCTACACTCTGAGTGATTGAGCTCTTCTGACACTATGTTGTCTATAAGATAAGACTCTACCACTACCCAGAATTAGGCAATAAATCAATTACTAGCCTCCTCCTTTTGAAAAGTCTGAGTGATGATGAAGAGGAGTAGATATGGGGCAACACGGTGGCTCAGTGGTTAGCACTGTAGTCTTGCAGCGCTGGAGTCTTGGGTTTGAATCCTGCTAAGAACATCTGCAAGGAGCTTGTATGTTCTCCCCGTGTTTGCGTGGATTTCCTTCCATACTCCAAAGACATAGTGATAGGGGAAAAAAAAAGGAGTAGATATAAAGAATAAGATATATTGCTAAATTTCTTCTATTCAAATATACTATTTATGTATTAAGTGTTTTAAGTGGACATGACACTCAGGGAAGTACACTTTGCACCCCCTTAAGCACTTTACTGGTGGGAGTTGGATCCCCCACTGATCTAATAATGATGATCAAGCCTAAGGATTGGCCATCAATATATAAGACTTGTAAATACTCCTTTGATAAAAAGTAGCCTCAGTACCAGGAGTTGGACTATTGGGGGAAGGGGGGGGGTGAGTAATATGCTGTAACAGAACAGATTAAGAAGTTCCACTGATTTACTATTGATGTCTGTTAGAGATGAGCAAATAGTATTCGATCAAATACCACGGTATTCAAAATACTCGTACTCTGTCGAATACCACACAGTAAACGCAGTAAAAATTCGATTCCCCTCCCACCTTCCCTGGCGCTTTTTTTTTTTTTTTTACACCAATAACTATGCAGGTGAGATGGGACAGAAACTAGGATAATGTAGGCATTAAAAAAAATGTATACAGTAGAGATGAGCAAGTCGTGAAATATTGGATTCGAGTAGACCTCAATATTCGACTATTCGATCGAATACTACTCGCTCATCTCTAATGTCCGTGTTTCAACCTTTGTGATTGCATTGAACCATTTTAACTCTTCATGTTGAACTGCATGAATGTATCTAACACATTGTCAACTTCAACTTGTTGTAAAGATGACATTAAAATTAGGTCCTATTGGAGTGTATGAGCATCTTATTCCTTTGGGACTCCATTCTCTAAGCAAAGTGAACGTTGCAGATGATCTTGGTACTTTAGATATCCTACTAATATTATAAATGTGAAAGTTTGTGTGTTTGGATGTTTGTGAATGTTTGTTCCTCAATCACGCTAAAACGCCTGGACGGATTTGCGTGCAATTTTCCACAAACATAGTTTTCCCTTAGGATTGAGTCATAGGCTACTTTTGGTGCCACTAAACAACATGACTTCCTAGCAGGAGACTCACAAAAGCAGGACTCCTAGCCCCAGCTATAGACTCACACACACTGCCTGGCATTTCCTGCCTCAACCTGCCTGCACACTCCTTACTGTCACCTCAGGAGTAGCCCTCACTCTACTCACTCACATTTACATATAGCTTTCCACTATATAACAGATCACATTGTCTGTATCACTACATACACAATATAACAGATCACATTGTCTGTATCACTACATACACAATATAACAGATCACATTGTCTGTATCACTACATACACAATATAACACATCACATTGTATCACTACATACACAATATAACACATCACATTGTCTGTATTAATATAACACATCACATTGTCTGTATTACTACATACACAATATAACACATCACATTTGCTATCCCACCAAACTTTTTAAAGCACTTTTACAGTTTCACACGTCTGTGTCCGCCCAATTCTCAAATCACTGCAGACGAAGTCGCGGGTAAAAGCTAGTATAGTATATATATATGTGTGTGTGTGTGTGTGTGTGTGTGTGTGTATATATATATATATATATATATTTATTTATATATATATATATATATATATATATCTATATATATCTATATTTATTTATATATATATATATATATATATATATATGATTTCTCATTTTCTAAAGAATAGCAAAGTATTTTTCCTATATTATGCAGTAACAGTTGTTTTTGATTTACACCTCAGGCATTACAGACGAGTACTTCTGCAGTCACTGAAGAAAGATTTACGTGAGGAAATGAATTATATAACAGCAATAATTGAAGACCAGCCAAAAAATTATCAAGTCTGGTAAGGGTAAAATTAAAAGGTCTATTTTTACTTGACTGAAGTGTAACAATGGCTGGGCCCTTTCAAGACTAAGGCTTCATATGTCCAATTGTCTGGAGCAGATTTTTACTTTTTTTTGAATAAATAGTGATTTTTTTTATTTTTGGGGCTTTAAGACAGAACTAGTATCTTTTAAAGCATCTGAAAACAGTCATGATGAAGATATTTTTATGCAGCTGCATAATATATATGATGGCAATAACCAAACCACGGCTGTCTTTTCAAACAGTGAGATCTCTGGCAGTAATATAGATACCACTGCAACCTTGGTGACCTATGAAAGGGAATTGGAATTGGGATATTTCTATCCTATATATTATGTAGCTGCATATAAATATCTTAATCCCGACTGGTTTTAACCAGTTATATCTCTGGAAATAATATAGATATTAGTGTTGATAAGGTCAAAGCCGTGTTTATGACTAATTGATCATTAATCTTGGGTAACTATCGACATCCTAATTAACTAGGCTGAGTGCCAGCAGTAAGGAAATTACACCAGACACACAATGTTGGTATTAGTTCCTCTCTCAACCAAGGAGGAAATACTGAGACGCTTTATTAAAACAACGTGGGGTTAAATAGTAGCAGAGAAAGGAAGAGAGATAACGTAAGTTTCATAATCATTCCTGATTGGTATGGTACATATCAATCAAACAGAAAATGATTAAGCAGTTCCGTATATAGCTAGCTACTCCCGGTCCTGCATGGTAACTTTGTGGAGCTGTCTTCTGGCAGCAAGCCAAGCATTTTTCTTGCACCCACCCTGGATACTGGCGCCATCTTATCATATAACATTATACCAGATTCAAGCATAAGCAACAATATCTAGCATTCAGCTTTTAAGAATAACAATGTTTTTCATACATTACATGATTATAAACTTCACAGTGTCACATGAAAGAAGAGAATCTCCTCTTTCATATGCAACAGCACGTTTGTACATTTTAGAGTGCCATAATATAACTGTTTGCAGTGACCCTCCCCTACACTAATTTTCTGTACATTTTACAGAGCCTTGTACTCTGTAACATTCAGTGAGAGGCAGTAACAGCTCTCTATACAGAAACAAGGGAAAGAATAAAAGGATGCAGGATTTCAAAGAAAAGCGCCAAAATTTGTTAAAGTATATTACAAAATATATTAATGTTACAAATACTGCCAGAAAATCAAAATTGTCCAAAAGTGTAGTTAAGTTGTTGTTTGTTTTTTTTTTGTTTTTTTTCAGGTGCTATGCAGTAGAATATACAAATAAAAAATTTCTTAATGAATAACTATTGTTGCCTTTTACAGCTCAAGCATTACACAGATCCTCAAGCTATTAGTTGTCATCAAATTCTAAATCACATGTGATAGATGTTTTTTAGTGTTTGATGGGGTTGTTCATAGAAGCCTGACTGTCTTAGTGCAAATTAGAATTGAGCTTAAAGTGGACTGTCATTAGGTCTGAAAAGCCCAATGCCTTACATCATCTGATAGGCAATGTATATCTGAGTATTTTGGCATTTGTTGAATTCAGATCCATTCAGTCAGTCCACAGGTATAAGCACTTCTTGTATGCAAATCAGAGTATACTAGCCAAGTGGACAGTAACACTGTTGTTTCTCTGGGGGCAGGGTGTCTGTGTGCTGTATGTCATACAGTATTATCTTCCACTGGACTAGTATACCCTACTTTGCATCAACAATAAAAGAACTTTTATGTTTGGAATAGCTAAATGGATTTTGATAGAAAAAAACAAACTCAAAAATGCTGAGGATGACATCACCTGTTAGATGGGGTTTGTCATTGGGCTTTTCAGACCTGGTGATATGTCAAAGGATCAAAAAAAGGAAAGCGCACCTTTCTGCATGTCACATGTCTTTCAAACTGATCTCTTCTTAGATTTGCGAAACTCAAGCTTGCCGTACTGAAAGTTAAAGGGCTTTTCTGGGCAAAAAATGTTTTTCTTAAAAAAGTGTCTATTAGTGCTATTAATGGGTTACTAAATGCACCCGTATACCTTTTAGCATGTTTTGAGTGATTTCTGGGTGTCTCCTGCTTTTGTTTACATCCTTCTCTTCCTTCTATGTAACTTCCTTAATAACCCCTCTCGCCTCACTCCCTTCCCTTCCTCACTCCCACCCTCCCATACAATGACTCCCTGCGGTTACATTGGATACTTCTGTTTATTTCTTAACCTTTTGCTGACCACTTATTGACTATATACATCCAGACAATCTGCATATAACTCTGGAAGAATATATTGGTACATCCTTGCAGAGTTACCAGTTGCAGGAGTGGGGGGGGTCAGTGATAATCAGATACTCCAAAAAGAAGGCAGGGACAGTTTATTACTGACCCTGCTTTCCCACTGTCTATACAGCTTTGTCTATACAGCTATGGAAGCCTCCATCTTGCAGCTTCATTTCAGTCTGGTGGTCATGTGATTGTTTGGTGCCAGGAACTGCATGAGTTGCTGGGATCCTAGAGGATCAAGATCAGCTCTGCAGTGTATACTGCAAGTTAGTATTCCACCTGTAACTGGAATGCATAGCATTTTGGCATACATAAGTAATGTTAAATGTGAAATTACAAGGAGGGGGGGGGGGATCTAATTTTAAAAAAAAATAAACAAAAAAGCAACACTACTATTAAACTAAATAATAAAAAAAATACTCTGAAAGGCAAATTATTTGAATAATTCAAATAAAAATGTATAGCATTCAAACCTGCTTATATATTAAAAAATAAATAAAGTGTGTGTTCATGAACCAGTGGTTAAATGAACGTGGCTAGGAAAGTCACATAATAGTAACTGACAGTTTCTAAACATCTATGGTTATGTTGCTTTTTTAAAATGTGTATCCCTGGACACCATTTTTTATCATATCATCTTGGGACTGGGGATTGGAAGTACTCATGGCTACTAATTGGTAACTGGACACGTCAGACTGATGAGCAGTGGGTATGAATTGTCTTTTCAATGAAGTATTTATATTTTCACTCCTTAGGCACCATAGAAGAGTTCTGGTTGAACTTCTAAAAGATCCCTCAGAAGAACTTAAATTTGTTGCAGAAATCTTAAACCAGGACTCCAAAAACTATCATGCTTGGCAGCACAGACAGTGGGTCATTCAGGTATCTTACCACTCATAACTAGAACAATGCTTCATTTTGTGTGGCCCGGTTTGTCTTGTGACCCTATTCTTTAATTTGTAGTATTTCTCTACTGGACGTTTTTGTCCTTCAGGAAGGTCTTATTTATGCTTATTGAATTTTTTTTTTTTTTTTTCATTTCTTTTTCGTTATAGGAGTTCAATTTATGGGACGGTGAATTGCAGTACGTTGATCTGTTGTTGGCAAGAGATCTCCGAAACAACTCTGCATGGAACCAAAGATACTTTATTATTTCTAATACATCTGGATATAGCAATCCCCAGATCCTAGAACGAGAGGTCCAGTAAGTGATATACTTATTCTTTATTAACATATAAGTGGGTTTTCCACAAATAACAAGTGATTCCCCCTGCAACTTGGACCCTCTGTGATTGTCAGAAGTGGAATCCCCCATTTGAATGGAATGAAGGTAGAGTATACATGCTACTATTCCATTCACTGTCTATGGAACTTACAGAGGTAGCTTACTGAAGTACAGTGCCTGGCTATCTTCAGCAGTCATGTACACTTTGTAGTATGCATGTCCCACTACCACTCTATTCAAATGGGGGACTCTGAACCCATTCTCATGATTGGTGTAGGTTCCAACACCCAGTTTACCACTGATTTAATAGTTACTCCCTTTTCAGTGAAAAATTTAAAGAAATCTATCTATAATGCCTGACAAACTCCAAATAGTGCTGTATAGGGCCCTTTAATTGAAGGAGAAACTTACCCTTGTGGCCACAAACCAATGAAGCAATGCAGAGAGACCATGTGTTTATGGATATGCAAACTCAAGTATAACAATGATCTAGTCTGAATTAACAGATTTGTCTACACATGGCCCAAGTGCTCCGAAGATCTTGCCTGTTTAACAATGAAAGGGTGTAGCAAATCCCACACTATTTTCCCACTATCTCCTAGGATTGTGGGACTTTCTGGGGCCTCAGTTTTTGTGTCCCTTCATTTACAAACCCTAAGTGAGTGTATCCTCAGCTGCTCTAGCACAGTCTGTACATTTTAACACCGTACTGTCCCCTCTTACTGGGCAGGTACTGGTGAAATTTAAAGGGGCTCTATCAGCAAAACCTAAAAAAGAATGATCTACTTATGCATCGTGCACGCTGGGCGGGCATTCAGGGTGTGTCTTCTTCTTCATCCAGGCCTCTTCTTCCTCCGATGTCCTCGGGTCCCGTCCTCCTCCGGCGCTCGCGACCTGACATTGATTTTAAAAAAAAATGGCCTGGGCGCATGCGCAGTAGCCGTAGTAGAAGCCGCATGCTACTGCACATGCGCCCAGGCCATTTTTTTTTTTTATCAATGTCAGTTCGCGAGTTCCGAAGGAGGACGGGACCCGAGGACATCGGAGGAAGAGGAGGCGTGGATGAAGAAGACGGCGCGCCCTGAATGCCCGCCCATCGTGCACGATGCGTAAGTAGATCACATTCTTTTTTAGGGTATTATTTTAAAACGGGGGGGGGGGGGGTAGTTTAATATAACATTTACGGTGCCTGAATAGCCTTTTTAAAGGCTATTCACGCATATGTGGGGCTCTATCATGATTTTGACTGATAGAGCCCCTTTAAACCTTTCTTTGAAACTGATCAGGAATTGATTGAGTTAAATGGTCTGCTCTGGGATGTATGATGCTGCAAATTTGGGGCCAACGTGTTCAATGACTAGCCTAATTTTGGATAGGCAGTAAAAGTGGGGGCATTTCGGGGAAGACACTTTGCATTATCGTGAAAGTAACCTCTCGGATGCCATCGTTGCATTTGACAACAGCATTTAAAGGGTTAATTGTTCATGATTAAAATTGTCTCAAATCCTGGTCACTGCTGCTAGATCCCTGCTGTATAAAACAGGGAAGACCAAGTGACTATGGAGCTCTGGTGCAAAATGCCATGCAAAGCTTTGAAGCCTCGTAATGAGGAATGTATATTTACATATTGTTGGTCCTTAAGTAGAGGACCTTTCAAAACCTTCTCCAACTGCAACTATTTGCATCCTTCAGTAGTTGCTGCTCCACTGACTCTGGCGCAGTTGGAGTTTTTCTCTAGTGTTCATTGTTGCTTAGAGAGTGGTGCTGTTAGCTTCAGTACTCGATCTGCAAGTTGGCCTGTCAACTAGGCATGAGCAAACAGACAAAGATCGCCGACCTGACAGCAGTGAACCAAATTATCATATCTGGCACCAAAACCAACTGGGGTGATTGCTTGGGAACGGTGGAGAGCTAGAGAAGGATACCAACTGCGCTGGAATCAGTAGAGCAGCAGCTATTAAAGGGTGCAAAGAACTGGAGTTGGTGGAAATGGTAAAAAGTACTCTTTTTACAGGACAAACATTTGGGTCAAGGTGTTTATTTGTGCAACTCCATCAAGGTTTTTTTTTTTTTTTGACAGTAACTTCTTTTGAATGTTTTCATAGTTTTTATACCACTCAGTCCTTTTAATATTTTTCTGACTATTGGTATGCTTTATTCTACTAGGTACGCTCTAGAGATGATCAAGGTTGCTCCTCATAATGAGAGTGCTTGGAATTATTTGCGAGGGTAAGATCCATACTGTTCTTGGAATTTTTATACTGTATGTTGTATAGAGTTTGCAGTTTTTCACAGGAACTATTCTCACAACTGTGTCTTTATGGCTAAAGCCCAACATTGTGGAAAAGCTGTTTTTTTTTGCTGCAGATTTTGCTGTGGCATTTTGAGACACAGCCAGGTGTAGATTTAACTGAAGGGAAAAGTGTAAGTTTTTCCTTTTATGTTTTCCATTCCTGCAACAGAAAAGCAGCTTTTCCGCAATGTGGGGCCTTAAACTGAGTCCGAGGGCCCCACATGGCCTAAACATTGCGGTTTGTCCATGGCGGAAATGCTGCAGCGTTTTTCAGTCACTGCAAAGTTGATAGGATTCTAACAAATCCCATCCACATAGTGCAGAAAAAGTGCAGCCAAAATGCTGCAATTTCCAAGAGGGACACAGTTTTGGAAATTATGGCATGGCTGTTTCCATAAAGGTATAACTGAAGCAGAAAGCAGACTTTCTGTGAAAAGAGCTGTGGGATGAACCATATGCGTTGCTGCTGCGGTTTTTCTTGCATTACTTTTTTTCTGCAGCTCACTACATGTGGCCTAGCCTTGATTTTTGTTGATCATCTGTGCAAAGAGGCATGGGGCGCATTGTTTATGTTGGACACTGTTTCATAGTGTCCATGCAATGTAATTATAGAGTCTCCACCATAAAAGTGAATGAGACAAGGGTATAATTACATCACATGGCCATGGAAGCTATTACACAAACACCATATGATGTAAACAGTGAAGAGGTCCCAACACTCATGCAGCTCTTCAGTTCGTGCAGGCGGGAGAGGAAGGTGAAGGGCAATCTTCCTGGTATCGAGAGGTGTATGTGAGAAACACAGCCCTCCCCCATGTTGCAGGTCCCAACAATATCATGAAAGATTCTACTGTCAAGGATCTTTTTATGATATCATGAGCACGTGTCCAGTCAAGTGCAGATCTATGTAGCCTTTTTATGTGTATAAAACTGTGTAAACATACTGTGTGTTGCAGGGTTGTGTGCGTATGTAGAGTGCATACGGCAGAACTGTATAAAAATGTGTAAACATACTGTGAAGAGCAGGCTGTTTTGTGTGTAGATGTACTGTTTGCAGCATGCTCTGTGGATGTACAGGTGTGGTGTTCACAGCAAAGCACATACAAATACAGTATTGTAAAATGTGAACTATTATAACTTTGTAAAACGTGCATAGGTGAACTTGCAGGCAAAAATGAATCAAATTGGAGTCTTGGGTAAATAGAAGTACATGATCAGAACACAAAAATAGTACTAAAGGTTAGCCAAAAATACAAACTGTATTTCCATAGTTATCAAATCACATTGTGGAACAGCAGTGATAAAAACATAGTGGGTGGTATTTATTAATGCTGTCTGAAGGTTAGGCAGTGAAAACTTAGCTTGACAGTCTTAGCCTAAAGCCGCACATGCACCAGAAGGCCCTCTTCACACGGCAGACTCTGCCACTAACTTTCTGTGGTTTCCACCCCAAATTCTGCCTCCTGTTTACAGTGGGAGGCAATGATATGAGAAGGACGCTGAAAAATTTGCATCCTGCTCTATCTTGCTACAGATGCCATGGCTGGAGACTTCTTGCTGAGTTGGCCACTCATCTGGGCCTAATCATCTACATTCCAATAAAGGACGTCTGCCTCAACCTGCTGAACATTAAGCAGGAACTATTTGAAAATATGTGTAAAGCATGTATTCCTGCATATATTTTCTGACCGATTTTGCTGAGATTCACATGTTATGGATATGTTCATGTGGTGGAATTTGAGCCTGAATTTGAGGCAGATTCTACTTCCAAATTTCACCTGAAACCAGCCTCAATTGAATTCATTGGTTGGCAGATGCTGTTTTTTTTTTGTTTTGTTTTTTCCCTCCTCCCTTCTTGCTGCTTTTTTCAGTTAGTGGACAAAAATCGCGCTTGATCTTCAGGTGGATTCTGCCTGAAAACTCCCACTGAAGTGACTGGGAGGCAGAATTTGGTGAAGCAGAAAAATTCAGCTTCAAAGTCCCAAACTTGAATTTTAAGGCCATGAAAAATTCCATCATGTGAACATATTCGGCATCTTCCCTATAGTAGAGAGGATTTTTTTAATATAACAATACAGTTTAAACACAACGGACTTCCCAGGTGATTGTGGGAGTGGGGGTACATGCAAGGATCAAGTTGATCTGTATGGAGAAGAATGCGTTTGCTTAGCTAGATAGATAGATTTATTTATTTTTATAATGTTTTTCTTATTTGATGTAACATTATTCTAGAAGCATTTCATACAATCAATATGTATGTTTTAGAATATTACAAGACCGAGGAATGTCGGATTATCCAAGTCTCTTGGAGCAGATTCAGGCTTTGCAACAGACGCATAGCTCTCCATTCCTTGTGGCCTTTCTAATAGATTTATACGATGACATGTTGGAGAAAAAGTGTGACAACACTGAGGAAATATTGAATCGAGCACTAGAGGTTTGTACTATGTGTGTGTTTGTTTTTTGTTTCTCTTAAACTGTGTACCTTCAGTTATAAACTTTACATAAATCTGTCTCCTGCATTGATCACTGACTCTCAATATACTGATAAAAGTAAAGACGAAGAGATAAAGATAGATTATCAGCTCAGATGTCACGTTACAACTGCTGCCCATAGAAGTGTATGGAGAAGGGAAAGCGATAGCAGCTGCAAAGAAAGAGACGCATACAGGCTCTTCTGCTGCAATACTTAAAGGATGTTTATAAGTTTAAACCACTTTATAAAATCAGTAGGAAATCCCTCCCTCATCATTGTGCAAAGAAATCCTAGTACAGTGACCACAGCATACTGTGCAATATGAATAGGATATCCTTTGTCAGTGGTTTGCAAGAGAGTAGGGTTAGGTCTTTACTGTGTACAGAGACCTCTTTAGTGGCTGTAGTATAGACCGTTCCAATGAATCCTTTTTTAAGGTAACTGATTTTGTACTTCCAGTTGAGTTCGGAAGGATATTCCAGAAAGCCAGAGAAAATAAAATATAATGGGATGAGTCAAATATACCGGTTTTACATCGGTTACAAGAGCTGTTATAATAGGTTGGCTCTATTTTCTTTGTAGGTCATGTTTCCTTTTTGCATACACTGTGACTGAATGAGCAAAATATCATTAGAGAGAGTATGTTAACAACTGCTCTGCTGTATTGAAAGTCTAGATAAAACAGGATAGTAGCACATTCCACACAGATAATATTCTGTATTCACTATCAACCCTTGTTTTGGGAAGAATAAGGATTTATTCAACCACTTGCAACAAAATTTATATGTTTTCAATTGACTCCAATTCAGCTGCCATACAGGACAATACAGAAATGAAGTTTGTCCCCAATATGGCTGTCCAATTGCAACATTTAAAAAAACGTTTTATTCTCTTCTGTTATAGCTAGATAGGTTTTACTGAACTTTGTTGATAGCCTGTCTTTGGGATAGACTATCAATATCATAATGGTGGGGGTTTCACTCCTTGAACCCTCACGATCAGTTGTTTGAAAGGGCTTCAGCCTCTTTGCTGTTTAGCAGTGGTTGTATGTGGTACTGCATACCTTCCACAGCCACTACAGGATGCACAGCATTGTGGTTGGCAACAGCAGCATGAGTGGTATAGTCCCTTCACACTGCTAACAGTCAAGACTCTACTGAGAGTCAAGCCACTGATTTAATATTGATGGCTTATTCTACTGTAAGTCTTTAAAGGGATTCTTCCATTAAAATGCTTTTTTTTTTTTTTTTTTTCTCGCCAACACATAGGAATAGCCTTAAGAAAGGCTATTCTTCTCCTACCTTTAGATGTCTTCTACGCACCGCCGTTCGGTTGAAATCCTGGTTTTCTTCTGTATGCAAATTAGTTCTCTTGCAGGATTGGGGGTGTCCCCAATGCTACGAGAGAACTTTCCAGTGCCGCCTCCATCTTCAGGAACAGCCTGGGTTTCAATCTTCTAGGCCTCGGGCAGAGTAGACTGTGCATGCCCTCGGCCACAAGAAAATGACTGCTTACGCTTACTTATATCTTATAAATAATCTAGAAATAATTTAAACATTTTTAAAAAATTATTTTGCGCCAAATGAATTTAGTTTAATAAAAGTCTGTCCATGATTTTATTTTAATACAAGGTATCATTTATTTCTAGCTTTGTGAGATCCTGGCAAAGGAGAAGGACACCATTAGAAGAGAATACTGGCGATACATTGGCCGGTCTCTACAGACAAAATACGACACAAATCCATCCCAGAAAGAACAGTGTAATTCTGTGGAAAATGAGTTGCAATAAAATGAGTATTTAACATAATTTCCTATTTTTACAAGTACGTAAAGCGAGATGTCACAGATTAATCTGATCAGTTATCTTACATGACTCCGTAACATTACTATAAAGGCTGACCAAGCTGTGTTTAACTATTTGTTTATAAGACTAGCATTTTGGAAACTTAACCATTACCATGAACTTTCAGTCTGGCTTCAAGCTTCTGTACATGTGAACATTCATAGACAAGCTGCCACATAAAAGCCTGTACTGGTATTAGTAGTAGTAATGGTGAACTATTGCATGCAAATAACAGGTATTCAGTGTTAAAAGAGAACTTTCTCAAAGGGGCATATAAGAATTGGTGTGGTGCACTCTATAAATGGAATACAATTATTAAATAATATACCATTTCAATAGCTTATTTCTGTAAGGAGAAATCATCACTTGCAGTTGGATGTGCAGTAATCACTGATCCCAATAACTCCAATTTAGGGCCAGTGGAGTACAAATCGTAATACATTTAGTGCACATTGAAGACAGTAAAATCAGTGCATGTAAGGAGCAAGCTTAGCGCTTTTAGATGTTATTTACATAATTCTCTGGCTGGGCTACAAAAAGCCTCTTCCTCCGCTCATACATGCCCTTTATTATGCACTTTTGAATGTGGCTGAAAAACATAGGTTGGGGGTGGAGGCGAATGTTTGGTTCAAAATCAATAGGCGGTTGATAAATTACCCTTATTAAGCAGCCCAAAATGCAGATCACTGTCCATATCTTAAATCTGCCTATTAACTGAGATCCACAAAATGAAAGCAAATAAATACCAATTAGGAAAGTCACTTCCTGCAGAAGTAAGGGGTATTAAAAATATCCAAATGTTTAGTAAAGTTTAAAAAAAATAAATACATTTTTGATCTAATAGTACAAAAGTCATAAGGATCAAATGTCACGGGCAAGTGGTGATTTCTACTGACAAAAGCATTACAGATGACCTTTCTTGAAAACGCCAAAAAAACTTGCCCATGCTCTCTTTTAGGAGTTTTCTTTTAAACAGCTGGAATTTAATTTGTTAAAAAAACAAAAAAAATAAAATAAAACTTCACTTGAATGTAGCCTTATTTCTTGGAATAAACCGAAAGAAATTTAATGAATTGTGTCTTTAATTTTTACTCCATACATTCTTTTGAGACTGAATTAGAGTAGGGCACACAGTCAGTGACAGAATAAACGCTTTATAGGGGTTATTTGGTGGGAATATACTGTATAATTTTTTTTTTTTTTTTTTTCTTTAAGGGGTTGTCCGGGATAAGCTAAAATCCCTACACTAATCTAAACACCCATCCCCCCTTCCTACTTTCTAAATAACATTGATTCTCAAAAATGTATAGTTATCCACATCGTGTGTGTGTGTGTGTATGAGGAGTCAGCAGCAGCCGCCTGTGCTGTACACATAGCAGAGAGAGTGCTCGCTGAGACTTCTGGGTGCACACTGGAGGCTAATTAGCATATGACTAAAAACGGGCTCATTCAAAAACTACTGAGGGGATTAACATACAAAAGGTATGTGTGGAATAGCCTTCCTAAAGGCTATGCAAGTATATGTTTAGTTAAAAATTTACTTTTCCCAATGATGGATTCCCTTTAAAGGAGAAAATACATTCCATGATCTGCTTTGCAGTTTCTCCGAAGCATGAAATTATTCCACATGAGGAAATAAACTGTATAGACACACTGTAGTGTAAAGAACGGAAGGAGCATATATTGGGATTTTGGAGGAAAGATTTTGCGGTGAAAATATACCTATACATATGGTATATTACCATATACACCTATACATATGGTGAAAATACCTCGGGTTGAGTCCCGCCAATTATCCCTTCCCCATCTGGAGTAGTAGATGAAATTTCCTCTGAGGAAGAAACTGAGGAATCCGAGAAACCCATCTTTTCGATTGAGAAGATGCCCAAATTACTTAAGACTATCCGGTCTAAGGACCGTGACAGGGATTCGGCAGAGGAAGGATCGTCCAGAAGATCTAAGTCCTTTAGTGCCAATACTGACTTGGTTCGTAGGATGGAGGCGGAATGGAGGCACCCGGAGAAAGCATTCAATCCCTCCAGACGTTTTAGAGCTCTCTTTCCTATCTCAGAGTCTCAACATGGCTCTTGGGGGTTTCCCCCTAGAGGTAGATATAGCGGTAGTTAAGGGCTCGTTCACATCTGCGCCCGGGACTCCGTTCTGCAGGTTTACGTTTCCTGCACAAAACAGGGCAGGAGACAGAAACCTGCAGTCATTTTTTAAACCCATTCATTTTATGCTCTCCGCGGCGAAACCATTTTTTTATCCGGACACAGTCGGACATGCAGTACTCTGTGTCTGGTTTTAAAAAAAAGCTTTGCCGCGGAGAGCTCAAAACGTTCACCGGTGCTCACGGCCGGACTCGGCATGACAGGTTTCCATCTTCTGCCAGCAGAAGACGGAAACCTAATACGGAGTGCTGAACGCTGGTGTGAACCCAGCGTAAGCTATCTAGACGTATGGTGGTTCATGCCGAAGACGAGTCCAACCTTCAAGACGCAATGGATCGTCGTGCGGAGGGATCACTTAGGCGGATTTATTCAACCTCCTCTGCCCAAGCCTCGGTGGGAATTTCTGCCAGTGAAGTGGTGGCAAAACTCTATTCAAACTTGTCCTCCTTAGAGAAGGACATTGATTCAGGAGTTCATCGTGATTACTTGCTGACATCCATGTCAGATATTTCCCTTATGGCCCTTCCCCCCACAACATTGCAGCGGTAGGAGGTCGCCTCTCTCTTCACATGTCTGCCTGGTCACAGCCTATCCAAGATCCATGGGTCCTTCCAATTGTACAAGCCAGCTACAGAATAAGCTTCACCTCTCTTCCACCAGACATACGTGAGGACCCGCCCTCTTCAGGGCATCAAGCAACTTCATTTAGAGAGGTCTGTTCAGGAGTACGTGGACAACGCCACATTGGAACCAGTTTCCTTCACAGGACAGGGTCAAGGTGTCTATTCTCCAGTATTTCTTGTACCAAAGTCATCAGGAGGATGGCGAATGATTATCGATCTCAGATATCTGAATCAATTTATTCGCAGCGTATGGTTCCGCATGGAGACCATCAGATCGATTCTTCCCTTCCTGCAACCTGGAGATCACTTTGTCACCCTAGACCTAAGGGACGCATACCTCCACATATTTTCAGTTGTTTCACACTTTTTTGTTAAGTATATAATTCCACATGTGTTAATTCATAGTTTTGATACCTTCAGTGTGAATCTACAATTTTCATAGTCATGAATATACAGAAAACTCTTTGAATGAGAAGGTGTGTCCAAACTTTTGGTCTGTACTGTATGTTCTGCGGCATCCTGGAATTCTCGTCTGATGTTCGCGAGACAATAGAGGTTGGACTGGCGCAGTGCTTGCCAAGATCTCCCTCCCTAGATGGGATGTTACTTGCTAGTTCCCCATCTTGTCCTACTGTTGGGCGTAGGGGGAATAGAAGATTATATGGATAATCTGTTTTCCCTTAGCACAAACAGCAGCACAAGGCTCTCTCCCATTGTTTATAGTATTGTTTGTATTGTTATATTGCCTTTTTTTCATACTTTTGACTAACACGGTGGGTGGGTGGGGGGGTCTCTCCAGCCTCTTATAGCGGAAAACTGTTAGCTAATTAAAAGTTCCACCTGTCCTAACAGTACACAGGGGCAGGAATACCCCATCTTGTGCTGCTGTTTGGGCTAAGGGAAAACAGATTATCCATATAATCTTCCATTATTTTCTATGGGCCTGTACATACAACTGTGATTTTCACAGTCCCATGTGCGGGCTACCTGTCCCGGCCGCATCAGATAGGACATGTTTGATTCTTGTCCTATTTTGTGACTTGTGCTTCCGTGGCTCCTATTCATTTAAGAAGGGAGCCGTGGAAACACAACTTGTGCACGGACGGCACTCGGGGACATCCCTGTGTGCACCCTGTGTTTTTTAAATCACAGTAGCCCGGTTGCAGCACGGCCGTCTGCAACCGGTCTTAGCCTGTTCTAAATAAGAATTCAGATTCCTAGGTTGTTCAACCTTTAACGACCAATATTGTACATGTACAGTGGGGCAAAAAAGTAGTCAGTCACCAATAGTGCAAGTTCCACCACTTAAAAAGATGAGAGGCGTCTGTAATTTACATCATAGGTAGACCTCAACTATGAGAGACAAAATGAGAAAACAAATCCAGAAAATCACATTGTCTGATTTTGTAAGAATTTATTTGCAAATTATGGTGGAAAATAAGTATTTGGTCACCTACAAACAATCAAGATTTCTGGCTCTCACAGACCTGTAACTTCTTCTTTAAGAGTCTCCTCTTTCCTCCACTCATTACCTGTAGTAATGGAACCTGTTTAAACTTGTTATCAGTATAAAAAGACACCTGTGCACACCCTCAAACAGTCAGACTCCAAACTCCACTATGGTGAAGACCAAAGAGCTGTCAAAGGACACCAGAAACAAAATTGTAGCCCTGCACCAGGCTGGGAAGACTGAATCTGCAATAGGCAACCAGCTTGGATTGAAGAAATCAACTGTGGGAGCAATAATTAGAAAATGGAAGACATACAAGACCACTGATAATCTCCCTCGATCTGGGGCTCCACGCAAAATCTCACCCCGTGGGGTCAAAATGATCACAAGAACGGTGAGCAAAAATCCCAGAACCACGCGGGGGGACCTAGTGAATGAACTGCAGAGAGCTGGGACCAATGTTACAAAGCCTACCATCAGTAACACACTACGCCGCCAGGGACTCAGATCCTGCAGTGCCAGACGTGTCCCACTGCTTAAGCCAGTACATGTCCGGGCCCCTCTGAAGTTTACTAGAGAGCATTTGGATGATCCAGAAGAGTATTGGGAGAATGTCCTATGGTCTGATGAAACCAAACTGGAACTGTTTGGTAGAAACACAATTTTTCGTGTTTGGAGGAAAAAGAATACTGAGTTGCATCCATCAAACACCATACCTACTGTAAAGCATGGGGAGTGGAAACATCATGCTTTGGGGCTGTTTCTCTGCAAAGGGGCCAGGACGACTGATCCGGGTACATGAAAGAATGAATGGGGCCATGTATCGTGAGATTTTGAGTGCAAACCTCCTTCCATCAGCAAGGGCATTGAAGATGAAACGTGGCTGGGTCTTTCAACATGACAATGATCCAAAGCACACCGCCAGGGCAACGAAGGAGTGGCTTTGTAAGAAGCATTTCAAGGTCCTGGAGTGGCCTAGCCAGTCTCCAGATCTCAACCCTATAGAAAACCTTTGGAGGGAGTTGAAAGTCCGTGTTGCCAAGCGACAGCCCCAAAACATCACTGCTTTAGAGGAGATCTGCATGGAGGAATGGGCCAACATACCAACAACAGTGTGTGCCAACCTTGTGAAGACTTACAGAAAACGTTTGACCTCTGTCATTGCCAACAAAGGATATATAACAAAGTATTGACATGAAATTTTGTTACTGACCAAATACTTATTTTCCAGCATAATTTGCAAATAAATTCTTACAAAATCAGACAATGTGATTTTCTGGATTTGTTTTCTCATTTTGTCTCTCATAGTTGAGGTCTACCTATGATGTAAATTACAGACGCCTCTCATCTTTTTAAGTGGTGGAACTTGCACTATTGGTGACTGACTAAATACTTTTTTGCCCCACTGTATGTCATTGGTTTCAAGGGGCTGTATGGAGCTAAGCCTTCTCCATACACAGCGGATGCCGGCTGTGTAATACAGCCAGTACACAATGCTAACAGCAACGATCAGTTCCAAAACTGATCGCAGCAGTTAGCACTTTAAATGCTCTGGTTAAATTCGGCTGTGGTACCTGAAGTACACAAGCGACTTTACCAAACACTGCCCTCTGGAACGTCATCAGAAGGCGACAATTAGTTGCCATGACAGCCAGGTGCCTGTTGAACACCCCTTAGGTATCCCCATGATCAAAAATGCCTGTACTATTAAAATATAAAAAATATTTATTCTATACAGGGAATGTTGTGGTGGGGAAAAAAATCTAGGCATAAGCATAAGCTGACAGCCAGTATACACTCCAACACCTCTGTATTGGAGCGTATAACACTGAACTAGCTATCAAAAGATCGTTGGTTCATGCCCAGTATTGAACAAATAAAATATGTAAAAAAAAAAGAAAGTTAAATATATATTTACAAATACAAAAAAATAAAAACCCCTCAATAAAATGCCCCTTTTTCCCTTATACAGTACAAAACCACACAAAACAGTATAAAACACTACATATTTGGTATCGCTACATCCGAAACCAACTGTACAATAAAACAAAATCATTAGATGACCAGCACTGTAAACATCGGGAAAAAAAACACATGATAAAAACACTAGAAGTAACAATTTTTGCCATCTCACCTCAGATAACAAGTAATAAAAAGTGATCAAAAAGTCATATATATCCCAAAGTGGTCCCTATAAAAAGTAGAGCTCTTCCCGCAAAAAATACCATATATAATCGAGTATAAGTCGACCCGAATATAAGCTGACCCCCCTAATTTTACCACAAAAAATGGGGAAAACTTATTGACTCGAGTATAAGCCGAGGGGGGAAAATGCATGACATTCTGTTTGTGCTCATGTTAATCCTAGCCGGCTTCAGGCCTATATGGTAATATCCCAGACGTCACGTGGTCTGGGATATTACCATATAGGCCCAAATCCTGTGGTAGTAGTAATAGCCTGTTACTGCTAGCACAGGTTTTGGGCCTGTATGGCGTCAGGCTGTTACTGCTACCATAAGGCTTTGGGCCTGTATGATAATGCCCCAGACGTCTGGGGCATTATCATACTGGCCCAAAGCCTTATGGTAGCAGTAGCAGTAACAGGCTATTACTACTACCACAGGCTTTGGACCTATATGGTAATGCTAGCACATGCTTTGGGCCTATATGGTAATATCCCAGACCCATTACCATATAGGCCCGAAGCCGGCTAGGATTAACATCGGATCCCAGAGAGGTGAGTAAAACTGTTTATTATTTTCTCTCACCTCCCCTGGGGCTCCGATTATTATACACCTCCCCCCCTCCCCCGAGTATAATAATAACGGCAGTGGGATCGCGGCCGGTGCTTGAGCCTACTCACTGCCAGCCTCCGCGGCCTATCCGCGGTGAGCAGGTCTGGGGAGGTTGGTAAATAGGCCGATACCTGCTGGGAATACTCCAGCAGGTGGCGGCCTATTATAAAACAAACAAACATTAAGTTCTCATACTTACCGACCTCGTGCTGCTGCTCCTGCCGCTGCTCGTCTTCTGCCGCCACTGTTCATCTTCTCCCGCGGCTACTCCTGCGTCTCAGCGTTGGGGGCATTATGACGCCGTCTGAGCTGAAACGCATTAAGACGTCATCGACACACGCCGGGTGTGCGCCTGAGCTAATGTGGCCATGTCACCCGGCATGATGTAGCCGGGGGAGGGGGCCGGGACTAGAGTGGAGGCCCACTGCAGCCAAGTAAATACGGTCAAGTCAATTACCGTATTGACTCGAGTGGTAATTGAACTGGTCCGCAGTGAAAGACATCTGTGGGAGGCCACTGGAGCAGCGCTGCTGCCGATAGGTGAGTGGTGAGGCAGCGCTGTCTCCAGGGCCGCCTTAAGATGTTTCCAAGGCAGAGAAGATGCTCTGGAAACATCTTGGGGCGGTCCTGGAGACAGCGCTGCCTCACCACTCACCTATCGGCAGCAGCGCTGCTCCAGCGGCCTCCCACAGATGTCTTTCGCTGCAGACCAGTCATGTGACATTTTCAGTTACCGTATTGACGCGAGTATAAGCCGAGGCGCACTTTTTCAGCACAAAAACTGTTCTGAAAAACTCAGCTTATACTTGAGTATATACGGTAATCCATCAACTAGCCCCGTCAATAGAAAAAGAAAAATGTGGTTCAGAAGATAGCAATGGAAAAAATAGATTTTTTTTCTCCAAATTCTACAAAATTATAAATACATAAAAAAACTATGTAAATTTGATATTACGGTAATTATATAGACTGTATCGAATAAAAGTAAAATATTATTTATGTTGTATAGTGAATGGCAAATAATTTTAAATGTTAAAAAGCAATTCCAGAATTGACTTTTTTTAATCTACCCAGAAAGAGTTAATAAAATTTTATTAAGTTATAGCCACCCCAAAATGGTGTAATTAGAAAATGCATCTCATCCCGCAAAAACACAACCCCTTATATGGCTACATCACAAGAAAAATAAAAATATTATAGCTTGTACATTGTGACAACCCAAATATCACCATATCTTTTGGACAAAATTATCCACATGAGACAGAAATTTTCTGATTATCCAGTGACTGTTTCCCCATCTCCAGAAATGGATTGTCACTACTACTCTCCCCTCCACCCCATTATACTGACCCTCCACACTTCTTCGGGTGACATGGCTCCACCTGTACTGCTCTTGTACTCTTCCATCTCTGCAGCAATGATCCACCTCTACTGCGCATATGTGGATGTGCAATAGAAGTGAATCATCGCTGCAAAGAAGGAGGAGTACAAGAGCAGTTCAGGAGGAGCTGTCTTGCCGGAAGAATCGGGGAGGGTAAGTATATAATATAGGTTGGGCAGAGTAGGTAGGGAATGGCGAGATAGCTAGAGAGACAGAGAGGGGGTGTATGGGTGGGGGGAGTGAGGAAGGAGGGGGGAGAAAGGAAGGAGGAGGGGAGTAGGGAAAGGTGGGAGAGAGGAAGGAGGGGTGAGTAAGGTGAGAGGGGTTAGTGAGGAAGATACATAGCAGAAAACAGAAGCATGGAGCAGTATTCACACTGAGTAAACGCGCATGTATTTTTGCAAAATACACGTGTAAAAATACACATGTAAAAAAAAGACTCCCATTGACTTCAATGACATTTTTACAGGCGTATTTTTACAGGCGTATTTTTACACGAGTAAAAAATATAATTGAAGTCAATGGGATAGCAAAATTTACAAGTGTAATTTTACTCTACAAAATAAGCTAGCGTTTACTCGGTGTGTTTATTAACCCATTACTAGCACTGACAGACATTTAAAAAAAAAATAAAAAAATTTGAACCCGGAAAACACCTTTAATGTCATAAGTTGGTATAAAAATGCTGTTCGGCCACATCAGGGAAGGAGCGCTTATTTTGGAGCACAGAGCTCCTAAAATGCCAGTAAAATAGAATCCCCTGACATGTTACCCCATTTTGGAAACTACGCCTCTGAAAGAATTTACCTGTGGGTACAGTGAACATTTTTAACCCCCTAACGCAATAATTTATCTTCCAGACATGAAAGTGCAGCTGATGGTGAAACGTGAAAATGACAATTTTTCCAGGAATATGTAATTTCAGTGCATAATATGTTGTACCTGGCTTGTATCAGACACGAACACTCCAAATGCGTTTGTGTCTGGGATACCCGCTTAGGGGGGCACCCACACTACCGTTGGTGATTGTCAGCAGCGTCCGTAGCTATTGTCCATTACAAGATTTTAGCAATAGAGCATCGGGAATAGGCGAGTATGATTTTATTTTTTTTATCTCCTTTGGCCTATTTTAGAATTATTGTTTTGCCCAGACAACCTCTTTAAAGGGGTACTCCCACGTCGCATACTCACCCGTCTTCGTTCCTCTAAAATCTTCTGTCTTCCGGCTTTGTTTCGTCATTGGTGGGCGGGGTCACATATGCAAAGCCAAGCGGCGAGATGCCGCCGGCCCTGCGTGCTCATACACCAGTCTACCCTTCATAATGCAAATACAGACCCGACACCCTGCGGGTCTGTATTAGCATTGTGAAGGTTAGACTGCTGTATGAGCTTGCACGCAGGGCCGGCGGCATCTCGCCGCTTGGCTTTGCATATGTGACCCTGGAGCGGAACAGCATCGCTTCTGCCGCTGCTGTCTTCATGCAGGGCAGAAGCATAGCGATGTTGCTGGCTTCACCTGCGCCGGCGTCTACCCCTGTATTGGCAGCCCCTTCCCCCCGAAGTGTAAACTACCCCCCCCCCCCCACTCCAGGCTCGCTCCCGTGCACTTAGCCCCTCCTCCCTCCCCCCTGAGAGCAGGCAGACACATCACTTGACTCAGGTCAGGGCTGTGGCCACAAAAAAAAGAATAAAGTAATATAGTGGACAAACAAAGCAGTTTTGCTGAAGCAGTGTATTTAGGAAAAGTCTTACATCCACATTAACAAGCAGTATAGATAGAATCCTTGAGACGGGACAACCCCTTTAAGGCTAACACGGTGACATAATTTTGTAAGATCGTAACATAAGTGGAGTAGCACTGCTGCCTAGGAGATACTGTGACTTCTACTAGAAAAGAAACTGAACAGTGCTCAATTTTTTGGAACTCCATTCACTTAGTTAACTGGAAGAGTCATTGGCCGACAAAGTGATTTTTGTGTAACAGAAGTAACCGGGAAAGATGCCATGTAGCTGTAGACTTCTTCCCCTCAGGTAACCTTCCTCCTCACTCTACCCCCGACCACCTCTTCTCTCCCATTTCCCTACTCGTTCTCACATAGCCTGCTCCCCTTTCTCATACTGCCTGCGCTGCCAACAGCCCCGCTCAGTTCTCCCCATGGGCTTCCACTACTACCAGCAGCCTCTTTGTACAACCTTACACCGTCCTACAAAATCCAGTATTGCTCCTCCTACCCCAGTCTGATCACATGATCATGACGTGTCTCTGGTCCTTTTGCTCACAAGGAAATAACATATACACATGCTCTGCAGCTTAGGAGTGAATGGCTAGAGACACCTGGTGCAGGCGGTCAGTGGACCAGACGTACGGGGTTTCCTCACAGCGGAGGGTCAGCACCCGATGTGCGCATGTGCATGTAGTATGCCATCTGTTATCCTAGACACCACGGTCAGTGTACGGGACCAGGGTCTTGCTTTACGTGTGTGCCGCTGTTCAGCCCAGCATATGAGCTATACACCCGCTGGCCTGAAGTCGATGCACTGACCCCTATAGAATACAGGCCCTATATACACACACAGACATAAAGTGAACCTAGTTAACCCTATAGAATACAAACCCTATATACACACAGACCTAAAGTGAATCTAGTTATCCCTACAGAATACAGGCCCTATATACACACAGACCTAAAGTGAATCTAGTTATCCCTACAGAATACAGGCCCTATATACACACACAGACATAAAGTGAATCTAGTTATCCCTACAGAATACAGGCCCTATATACACACTGACCTAAAGTGAATCTAGTTAAGCCTGTAGAATTTCTGAAAAGTGTATATCGTACTGGAAATTATTTGTTGTAAGGAAAGAAAACTCTTTATTTCAGTTGCGTTTCTCACTAAGGGCTCGTTCACATCTGCGCCCGGTCTCCGTTCTGCAGGTTTCCATTTCCTGGACAAAACAGAGGCAGGAGACGGAAACCTGCAGGACTCTTTCATACCCATTCATTTGAATGGGTTTGCAAGATGTCTGGCTTTGAGCGCCAGTGAGCGTTTTATACTCTCTGCCGCGAAACCGGTTTTTTAAAATCGGACACAGAGTTGCTACCTACTACTTGGTCAACAAAGATGTATTTACCCGATGACATTTCTTTTAATGTAGAATTTCAGTATAATAATAATTTTTTTTTAAGCTAGTGATAAGTCACTTATTCATTTCTCTTTTTAATGTTCTCTGACCTGAAGTGGATTCAGTGACCCCTATAGAATACAGGCCCTATATACACACTGACCTGAAGTGGATCCAGTGACCCCTATAGAATACAGGTATGGTTATTTTGAATAGTTTGTAAATTATTATATAGGACTGTCTGCTCTGGGGCCTACTCTCTGGTGATGGATTGTTAACCTCTTTACATTAGTACATTGGTCGCCTTCATTGCGTTAATGAAAATCACAGTGAATGATAGTTTATCTACAGGTCTTTGATAGATGCTTAGATACAGCATGTCATCTGACACAGGCCAAGAATTGTAGACTGGCAGCTTGGTGCATCTAGTATGGGCTAAGATTTTTCAACTTGTAAGACGTGGGTGTAGATTTTCCCTGAAAAAGGGCCTGATTTACGTTAGGTTCACACTAGCATTCGGGTTTCTGTTCTTCGGGTCTGCTTAGGGACCCGAAAAAATTATATCCGCTTAAAAAGCTCACAAACTCAATAGATTATGTGAGGGCTTCCCAGTTTCCTTACAAAATATTATAAGCGGAGTGGTGGATAGAGTCCCCGAACACTAGGGTGACTGCAGCCTCAGACTAGACAGTGTAAAGATATGTCAGATTTATCATCCAGCATCAGCCATTGTGGTAAATCTGGTGTATTCTCAGACATATGGACTGACTATTAGTAAATCTGGGCTGTAGGGAGTATCTATAGCAGTAATTGCCCTACATCACGTCAGTGGAAGCAGCTGAGATATGGGGAGTCTTTTGTTGGGTTCCTCACATGTTAGGTTTTAGCCGTCATGGTGGGAACAAGGTAGTCATTGGTAAACTTTTTTTTTTTTTCCCCCTCTAATGGCTCCTTGTTTCTAGTGAATGGGGATTTAGCACTGCCTGGAGGAGAGAACTCTTCTTTTTCAGCTCCACTGATGACAGACTCTGAATGAGTGACGTAAGAGGACAAGGAGTACTGTCGTGGGTTAGTATTTGATTACAGTAATGGGGAACCCTAATCCTCTATTCATTCCTGCCAGAACGCTATGATTAGGAGAAGTTTGAATGAAGTGGTGGTTTAGCATGCGCCTGTCACTCCAGTTAAAGTCTATATGACTTTGACAAAAATAGCCAACCTATAGTGGATAGGTGAAAATGCTTTAGACTACGGTATACCTTTAATGTTGATGAGTTTAGAAGATTTTTGGTATACATACTGTAATGCTGTTGCTGTATTTTTTCATTGTGTTGTTAAGTATTTTCCATTTTTTCTTTTTCTAGGATGTAACAAGATCTTACTAGTCAGAGAACAATGGATAAAAGATTTCATGGTAGTAAGAAGAGTGGACACTGGAATTGTCTTCTACTGCTTATAATCCTGCTGCTTTTCACAGTGGTGTTCATTAATATAGTGTTGTATGTATACCTGGAACATGCCTATGTGTCAACTAGCTACCCATATGCAGATCTCACTACTTGTCCTCAAGGTTACTTCAAGATTACAAACATGAAAAATTGCTCTGCGTGGCTGACCTGTGAGGTTATAAATAAGGAAGTACGCCGACTAAAGCTTGTAGGAGAAGGAGCTGTGAAAAAGGTGATTGTTTAAATAGTACGTTATGCTTTAAAGAATTGTCCATTGTAATTTAAGATTCAAGCTACTGTCATACTTGTCTTAGGCCACATGTACATGACTATGAGCACTGTCAGTGTGCTGACTGTGTTTTCAATAGCTAGCCTACTAACCCATTATATTCTATGACCGCATTCATGTGCCCGTGTATTTTCACAGGCCTGTGAACCCAGGGCAAGTCTGTCTGTTTTTCAGTCCGGGCTCACTGAAGTAACGTAATGAGTCCATTAGTGGCAAACAGATATTATCCATGTGCCTTTCAACCAAGCACCCGGCTTGTGCACACGGTTTTGTGCATGAGACCTAACACTATGTTCAGGTTTCCATCCTTCGGGTCCGCATGGGAACCCAAAAGATGGAAACCCTGTCAACGTACAAAGCGGTTACACACTGGATGCCATAGACTATAATTGTATCCGCTGAGTTTCCATCCGGTTTCCACTGATTTTATACTGAAACTGGTGGACAAGAAAGTCCTCCATGTAGTACTTTTCTCTCTGCCGATTTTAATTGGAATCTGGGACGGAGTCTCCTATGAAGACTCTAATGCTAGTGTGAACCTAGTTTTCATCAGTATTTTGCATCAGTATTTGTAAGACAAACAGTGGGTCCAAAACGCAGAAAAAAAAAACAGTTTACAAAAACTGATTTAGACTATGTTAATGTGAAAGAGGACTTAGGGCTCGTTCACACGGGGCAAGAGGGTCGGATTTTGGCGCTGAATCCACGTCAGAATCCGCCCCCTCACAATAGAGGTCTATGTTGACCACTAGCTTACTTTTATCCGTGAGCGATATGTTCCGGGTCACGGGAAAAAAAAGCGATCTGCCCTTTCTTCAGGCGGATTCCACGACTGTCGGAAGCCACGGCAGGCGCATTTTGGTCCTATTCTGACGCGGCTTCCCGCATCACAATCAGGACCAAAATCCACCAATCCGTTCCCTGTGTGAACTAGCCCTTAGAGTATAGCCATGTCACGTTCACGTTTAGTTTTTAGCTGATGTATTTTCAAAATTGCAACAAGCTCTTTGGTCAGTGTGGTTTAAAGGGAGCCTGTCAAAAGTAAGCTTGTTGCCTAAACACAATACCTTGTAGTGATGTTGCCCAGCAATCTAGAGCTGAGATTGGTGTCCTGACAAGCTAGAGCATGCCCCAAAGTCTCCCCCTCCCAATTTGCATTTAAATAAAATGGCAATTTTCATGATAATGGAGTCCCAAAGCTGGAAACTATAAAATCACCACAATAAGGTGCTATAATTAGGTTTATAACCAATTTAAACTGACAGTCTCTCTTCAAGGTTTCATGCCAGAAGCACTAGGTACTTTCAGTAGCTCCAATAGATTTTAGCAGTATCTGTACATGGAGAGAGCAGAGACTTAAAGAGGACCTTTCACCATATCTGGGCACATGCAGTGTTATATACTGCCGGAAAGCTGACAGTGCGCTGAGTTCAGCACACTGTCGGCTTTCCCGATCTGTGCCCGGTGTGAAGAGCTTACGGTCCGGTACCGTAGCTCTTCTATGGTCAGAAGGGCGTTTCTGACCATTAGCCAGAGACGTCCTTCTGCCTCGCGGCGCCTATCGCGCTGTGCTGTGGAGCGGGGAGGAACGCCCCTTCCCTCTGCTGATAATGTTCGTCTATGGACGAGCGCTGTGAGCAGAGGGAGGGGGCGTTCCTCCCCGCTCCACAGCACAGCGCGATAGGCGCCGCGAGGCAGAAGGACGTCTCTGGCTAATGGTCAGAAACGCCCTTCTGACCATAGAAGAGCTATGGTACCGGACCGTAAGCTCTTCACACCGGGCACAGATCGGGAAAGCCGACAGTGCGCTGAACTCAGCGCACTGTCAGCTTTCTGGCAGTATATAACACTGCATGTGCCCAGATATGGTGAAAGGTCCTCTTTAACAAATAGGGGTTGCAGGACTCCTACTTTTCCAATAACAGAGGGCCCATGAAGCGGGCTCTAGGCGTTTGCAGTTCGTGATTTAAAGAGGTATTCCCAACTTGCCCGCTCAACAACTAGCAGGCTGTCTGCTCTGTTCACTTCCTGGTTTTCTCAGTGAATTGGTTGGCGGGGTTTCACTTACTGTCTCCCAGACAAAGCCAGCTCTGCTTAGCTTTCTTCATAGCAGTACATGTTTGCAGTCAGTAATGAGGGATGGTTGTAAATAAATAAATTGGCACAGTATAACTGGAAGATGCAGAATATAAAGCTGATGTAGCAGGGCTGGATTTGATAGGTGAAGAGAGTCCAAATTTAAATGCTACAGGACCAAGAGTCAGCTTGCAATAAACTCAGTTTTAGGTCTGTTACATACAGAGGTAACAGACTCCCTATCTCAGCTCTTATCAGCAAAATTCAATTAGCAGACTGATAACTGGAAGAGGGAGATAAACAGCTCAGAAATATATGCTCGCTCCGAGCACTCAGCTCCTCCTCCCCTCTTAAGAGCAGGGAGCTACGTCACTTGTCCTGGGTGGAGAGAGAAGACCATCCCCAGGTGGTTATGAAAACACAGTGTAAACAATGAAGTGAATAACCTCAGATAGTAGCCAAACAAAGCAGTTTTACTTTTATTTTTCTGTACAATGTACTGGGCAGGTGGGCAAAAAATTCTGAATTTGGGGGAATTGGAGAAAAAGTGCATTTGTGCAACTTTTTTACAGGCTTCATTTTTACATCATTCAGCTGATGGGTAAGGGTGCTCGGTGTTAGACCCCACCAATCTAATACTCATGACCTATCGTATCTCAAAACCCAGAAAAACCCTTATGAAATTAATATTACTATTTACTTATTGTCCTGTTGTTTAAAGCCAGTAATTTAAGATGTAGAATGCCTCAATTATATTTCTGTTAATTAGATGCAGGACCACCAGGATTATAGAAGTCTCCATTAGTGTGATCTTGGCTTTTCTAGTTATTAATCCAAGAGTTTTTTGGCATTGTGTCAGCAGGTTATTGAAGAGAGCACTTCACATACCGTATTTTTCGGACTATAAGATGCACCTAGGTTTTAGAGGAGGAAAATAGGGAAAAAAAATTTTGAAGCAAAAAATGGTAAAATATACGGGAGTTGTGCTTTTGCAACAGCTGCAAGGCCACATTGACAGGTCACCCTGCAGCTGTACGGGGACGCATAGAGTGTTTTTTTTTTTTGCTGGGCCAGATGTACTTTTTAGTTATACCATTTTGGGGAATGTCTGTTGCTTAGATCACCTTGTATTGAAAAAAAAACCGGCGGTTTAGCAATTGTGATTTTTGACGTTCACCGTACAGGAAAACTATGAGTAGACTGGGCATTTTCGGACACAGGGATACCTAATGTGTATGTGTTTGACATATGATTGTCTACTTTTATATGTATTCCAGGAAAAGGAGTTGGTTTAGTTGACTGGGGGGGGGGGGGCAGGCTTGAACCTGCAGTCATGTGATTGCAAGTCCCATAGACAGCAATACAACTGTATTGCTGTCTATGGGACATTCTGTATATTACTATTATGGCTGGCCATAGACTCAGCCGCAATACTAATATAGCAGTGACAGGCCTGGGAGCCTTCATTAGGCTTTCAGGCGCTTCACTGGCTTCATGCAGGGCAGGATCGTAGCGATGTCTCAGGCCCCGGCACCTGTGTCGGCGTCTATCCCTCGCCGGCATCCGCCTCTCTATTACAGCGGATGCCGGGCAGCCACATTCGGACTATAAGACGCACCCTTCTTTTCCCAAAAATTTTTGGGGAAAAAAAGTGCGTCTTATAGTCCGAAAAATACGGTATATCTGGCAATCCAGTTTTCTTTCCCTTCACAGTGGAAAAACAATGTGTTATGAAGTCGTTTATGGATAATACAGTAAATGACTACTGTACTGTTGAAGTAATGACTGGGTCACTTATTTACAATAAGCAGTACTATTTTTTTTTTTCTGTTGTAGGTGTATTTGTCAGAATGGAAAGAATTGAAAGTGGCTTTGTCTCAGCTTACGATATCAGATCTTCGGGATGACTTTCTTCATGGATTACGGATGTTGCAGTCTCTACAGAGCAGACATGTAGCTACTCTTGTGGGTTATTGTGAGGAAAATTACAGCATACTGACAGAGTATCACCCTTTGGGATCTTTAAAAAATTTGGACAACGTATTTGACCTCCCTAAATACAAAAACTTTAACACTTGGCAGAATCGCCTGGGACTGGCAATAGACTATGTAAGTATTATTCGCTACCTGCACAATAGTCCCCTTGGAGTGCTGGTTATGTGTGATTCCAATGATTTGGACAAAGTACTGTCTCAGTACCTATTAACAAGTGACTTTCACTTGGTGGCAAATGATTTGGATGCTCTTCCCCTGGTGGACAAAGAGAAAGGAGTTTTGATCAAATGTGGACCACGAGAAATTACTGGAGATTTTGTTGCTCCAGAACAACTGTGGCCTTATGGTTTTGATAAGGAGTTTAGCAATGATCTTATGCCTCCATATGATGAGAAAACTGATATTTGGAAGATTCCAGCAGTTACCGATTATATCTTGGGTCATGTAGAAGGCAGTGACATTGTTCGCTTCCACTTGTTTGATATCCATGCTGAGTGTAAGAAGAAGAACCCAACAGAAAGACCATCAGCACAGACTGTTCTGGATACCTACAAGAGAATCATGACTTTGCTGATGAAGGAGTTATCTGTGTCAGATGCTAGAGACATGTTGTAAAATGTGACTGTTCTAACTCAGTGGTCTATTGTATAACAAAATTTGCTCTTTTATGTCCTGTACGTTCCAGTTGGTAATCTGTCTACAGATTTGTGCAAGTAATTGAAATGGATTGTCTACTGATAGTGTATACTGTTCACAATAAATATATGACTGAAAATAGCACACTGGTCAAGACTGTTTATTGGCCTGTGTTCACAAACAAAACTTTTTTTAAGATGATTTTCTAGACTTAGGCAAGTCTGAAACGTAAAACAGCTTAATCATGTGTCCCGGGAGGCAATCATACAGCCTAATGGTATGTATGTGTCCCATTTTATTGTAATTCAATGCACCTTATATACCATTTTACAGATAAGACAACACAATAAAAACTATACTTTGACTAGATTTTTTGGTTTTTCAAAATCTAAAAGTAGACAAAACCAGGGTCTCTTTACTGACTCATCAAGTTAGCTTGTTTGAGAGACAAATACAAACATTTGTTCTTTCACATAACACTATTGTGTAACCCTTCATTAACAATTCCCTCCTCTTGAAAATTGTACAAACCATAACTGGAGTACAGTAGGAAATACTAAGCATTTCCTGAGGACTTCCTAACTGTTCACCTCATTCTTCACAGATATATAGAGTTAACCATTTGTGACTATGTATACATATGTATTCACTACCATATGGTATGTAGTTCATGCTCATAGGATAGGCCTCATCATAAGACCTCTTTCTTGGTGTTACTTTCCTACCTGTATCTTACCTTTGCACCTTTACATTAAAAAACTTATAAACCTAATAAAATGTAATGGTCAAATAAACATATAACAACAGAAAAATCTGGAATAAGGTTTGCAAGATTCCCATAAATTACCCACTCGGGCCCTTAAACTAATTCATAGGGTTAAAAATAGAAAAGGTATTTCCCACCAACTATCCTTGTTGATATGTTCTTTTAGCCAATTTTCCTGCAGTTCTATAACCTTATCTACAGTTGGCTTGATCTTAAGATTGATAACAGGTTCTATATAGCAGCAACAAGTTGGGCTATATGTGACACATACCTCTTTGTGTTTCAGTGAGGTAGACTAATACCATAGTATTACCATAACGTCATGTATTGTTTAGTCATTAATATTCTAAACTATATTAGTTTAGCCCAATACTCTATAAATAATCTAAATAGTCTATTGACTGTTAACGTATCCCACATCTGTATTAGCATTAGATCTAATGATGCCTCATTTCCGACTCCTCCTGACGCTCCATGTGGCTTATTATCTATAGCTCTACAATGAAAGGGTTTGTTTGAGAATAACACTCACATCACCTACATCATGAGGTACAATGAACGTGGCACTATGCAGATGAGTCCAGCCTCCCAAGTGTATGTATTTAAATACATGGTCATTGCAAACCACATAGACACTGTCAGGCAACATATACTACACACCATAGATCAAAATGTCTAATAAATACATCAGCCGGGTGGAAGTAGAAAAATTACCGTAATGCTTCAGAAGCTATCAGCCATAGGGCTGTAATATGAGAAAGGACCACATTCGTCATTTTCATCCTGTTCAGAATTCAGATCAACCAATTGTATGCTTGCTCCTAGTTTTGTACATTGACTTGTATTACCTGATAGAAAACCACATGCTCTAGGCTATTTCTTGTTATGTACAGTTCTTAGGGAGCAAGATCTAAAATCACATTCCCTTTCCTTTGCTTGCTAGGTCCCTGTGCAGAGAAGCTCACCTTGAGGCCTGCTACGAGTACCTGTCCCAATACTGCTGACCTTATTCGCTTTTTATACCAGACCTCACCCCTGTTCTTCCTTAGGGTGCATGCAGACTACGTAACGCCGGGCGTGTATGAGAGCCGTACACGCCGGCATTACGGCAGACTGCCGAACACTTCCCATTCACTTCAATGGGAGCGCTCGTAACAGCGGCGTTTACGAGCGCTCCCATTGAAGTGAATGGGAAGTGTTCGGCAGTCTGCTGTAACGCCGGCGTGTACGGCTCTCATACACGCCCGGCGTTACGTAGTGTGCATGCACCCTTATGGTGCATTCACACGGAGGAAAATGGTGAGGAATTTGGTGTGGAATTACAGCGCTGAAAAAAAGCCTCCCATTTGACTTTAAATACTCCAAATATATCATCCATATACATATGACATGTTATGAAACATTTCGGTCTGACAATTGGACCTTCATAAGTCATCTTGATATACCAAAGTACAGAAAAATAAAAGTAGATGATAAAAGTGTAATCTATATGGTATGAATATTTACAAGATTAAAATCTCCCAGAAGATCAAGCTTGGAGAACCACCTTGCTCTAGAGATCTGATTTAGGGCTCGTTCACATCTGCACCCGGGGTCTCCTTTATGCAGGTTTCCGTTTCCTGCCTGAAACTGGGCAGGAAACGGAAACCTGCAGGCATTTTTCAAACCCATTCAAATGAATGGGTTTGAAAAGTGGCCGGCTGTGAGCGCCGGTGAGCGTTTTGGGCTCTCCGTGGCGAAACTGTTTTTTTTTTTTTTTTTTTAACCAGACACAAAGTGAAACATTCAGGACTTTGTGTCTGGTTTATAAAAAACTGTTTCGCCACAGAGAGCAAAAAACGCTCACAGTCGGACACGGTCTGGCAGGATTCCATCTTCTGTCTGCAGAAAATGGAAACCTGAGAACGGAGACTGAACGCTGGTATGAACCCAGCATTAGTAAGTAAGAGATGAAAGGAAGAGGGTACTGGTTTTTAATTGTAATTTTGTTTACATGATATTAGTCAATGATTGATCTCAAACCACCATCTTTTTTTTCTTAACAATGAAAAACCCAGCACCCACCAAAGAAGTAGTAGAACAGAAATAACCTGTTAGGATTGTAGTAAGAATACACGAAAATAATCCTATTTGCTACTGTTGCTTTAAGGTTGTCATGCCAACATATGAAGCTTTCTCTGAATCTGTAGCTAATTTGAGTTATGTCTGCACCCGTTCAAACTTTTGACCCCATTATACGGCACAGGAGGGGTGTTCGCTCATGATTACCTGCTCCTGGACTTTGGTCATTTTGTGTTGGCATGGTTAGGGTTACTTTTGTGTTTTGTGATTGACAGCCTATCTACCAATCAAGCCTGGGGCGGGTTCTGTACTTCCTATAAACAGGTCACCAGCCCACACATGTGCGCTGGCTGTTGTGACCGTGCTAAGCGCTTGTTCTACTCTTGCTTTGTATTACTGACCTCTGCTTTTTGGCTTTTGACTTCTCTTTGGATTTTGATTTGATACTGCTTGTCTCTCTGGTTTGACCTTGGCTTGCTGACTCCTCTTCTGTGTTGGTTTGTCTTATCCTGTTCTGTGTCACACTTATCCAGAGAAGGGACTGTCACCCAATTATTCTCTACCACCTACAGTAGTTGAGGAAAGTAGGTAGAGACAGGTAGAGATGAGCGAGTACTATTCGAAACGGTAGTTTTGAATAGCATGCTCCCATAGGAATCAATGAGAGCGGCCCGTGCACAGGGGGTTAAGTGGCAGGATACCAGCCCCGCCTGCGTGCCGGCTGCATCTATTCATTCTTATGGGAGCATACTATTCGAAACTACCGTTTTGAATAGTACTTGCTCATCTCTAGAGACAAGGGCTGGGTCAAGTTTAGAACTCACTGTCTCTGTGACGCTAGGTTCACACCTGCGTTCTTCTTTCCGTCTTCTGCATGCCAGAAGACGGTAAGGACAGACCGGGTCCGGCCGTGAGCGGCGGTGAGCGTTTTATGCTCTCCGCCGCAAAACCGGATTTTTTTATCCGGACACAGAGTACTGCATGTCCGACTGTGTCCGGATTATAAAACCCGGTTTTGCGGCGGAGAGCGCGAAACGCTCACCGCCGGACATCTCTCTCACCCATTAAAATGAATGAGTGAGAAAGACTCCTGCAGGTTTCCGTCTCCTGCTCTGTTTTAGGCAGGAAACGGAAACCTGCAGTACGGACACCACAACGCAGATGTGAACGAGCCCTGATTCCCTTCCTTCCAGGTTTCAACAGCAGCCACTGATGACACTGAACAAATCGGCAACTGAGGGGGGGAATATTTAAATTCTTTTCCTCCTCAGCCTGGTGTCGTCTTATTGGTTGTACCTGGAGTGGCTTTCTAATCCTGATTAACTGCTGTGAACTGACTTTTGGCTTGTTACTCCAAATCCACTTGTGTTCTGATAGACCTCACAGACTACAATTTGCAACTATCTTGGAAGAAGGGAAAAGATTTCAGATAACAAGAAATATTTCATTTGGATTTCATGGGCACAGCATATGCAAATGGGACTTGAGTTTGTGAGGTCTCCTGCTGTTGAACCCTCTCAGCCAAATCCTACAACAGCTGGATAAAATCTTGCATTTGGTCTATGAGTTTATGTATATGATCCAAAATAGAAAAAATAACTATTATAGGCCTGCTATTCTGTTATGATAGTATCTCTGGATCAAATATCAGAAATTGCAGGAATTGTCTGACAACAGGGAGCAGAAGAACTAGCTGTTTAAATCTCACATAGCGCTGAGAGATACATCCCAGGTACCCAAATGTCATCACCAACATAGTGTTTTGGGGGGCACACGGAAAAAAACTGGAGGTGGCCTTCAGAGGATGACGTTTCAGCCAGGGTCCACAGGAGATGGTAAGTAGAATGGGGCTAGGGGGAAGAAGCCTTTACACTGATGTGACAGGTCAGGATATGGATTACACCCAGAACCTCTTACGGAAAGGTAAAAAGTGTAATATATGTAGATTACATGACCTAGATATATTACTTACAAAATATATAATATTTTATAAAAGAATATATTACAAAGTTGGAAGGGGTGGCAAGGGGGACTTATATATAAAAATATTATATTATCCTGTACAACCCCTTTAAGACTATGTTCACACTATTGTTAACCACTTCAGTACCGGGCCAATTTGTGGTCCAGGACCAGACACATTTTAGGTTTATTATGTATGTGCGGTTTTGAGGTCTGTAAAATTTTTCTTGTATGTCTTAGGGTGCATGCACACTACGTAACGCCGGGCGTGTATGAGAGCCGTACACGCCGGCATTACGGCAGACTGCCGAACACTTCCCATTCACTTCAATGGGAGCGCTCGTAACAGCGGCGTTTACGAGCGCTCCCATTGAAGTGAATGGGAAGTGTTCGGCAGTCTGCCGTAATGCCGGCGTGTACGGCTCTCATACACGCCCGGCGTTACGTAGTGTGCATGCACCCTTAGGGTGAATTCACACTGAGTAAACGCTAGCTTATTCTGAACGGAAGACACATTCAGAATAAGCGGCGTCTAAAGCAGCTCCATTCATCTCTATGGGAGCCGGCATACGAGCGCTCCCCATAGAAATGAATGGGCTGCTTCTTTCACTCCGTGCAGTCCCATTGAAGTGAATGGGGAGTGCTGGCGTGTACGCTCCGGCATGAGCAGAGCTTGCCGTATACGCCGGCACTCCCCATTCACTTCAATGGGACTGCACGGAGTGAAAGAAGCAGCCCATTCATTTCTATGGGGAGCGCTCGTATCCCCGCTCCCATAGAAATGAATGGAGCTGCTTTAGACGCCGCTTATTCTGAACGTGTTTTACGTTCAGAATAAGCTAGCGTTTACTCAGTGTGAATGCACCCTTAGTCAACTAATTTTTGCATCTTTTTTCGGGGACACATAGGGCTTTATTTTTATGTTATTTTTATTTTCAAATGTGTTTTAATTTTTTTTATATCCAGGAAAATATAAACAAAATAGGAGGGAAATTGTGTCTAGTTTTCAATTTATAATTTTTTTTTTTTTTTATTTAATAACACAAAGTGTCACTGAAAAACTTTATAATATGGTTTTTCCTCTCCGTTACGGTAATTTTTATTTTGTATGGTGTCGTCGGGGGTGGGGCTATAACCTTTAATAACGGCGTTTTATTAGCGTATTATTTATTTTTTATTTTATTTACATTTTTTTAAAACTTTTTATTATATTTTTTTTCCAGATTGTGTCCCCATAAGGTGATAAGAGACCTTTGGGGACATCTGATCACTTTTTTTTTTGTACTTGAGGCTGATTTCTCCTATAACTGGGGCTGCTACGTTTAACCTCAGTTACAGGAGAAATACAGACTCCTGCACACTGTATACACAGTATGCAGAGCTGATCTGAGTCCTGTAGGACCCAGCAGCTCTGGCAGGACACTGCTCCCGGCAGATCACGTGTCTGCCGGGTTAGAGGGCAGCTGATTTATGGCAGCGTCCATAGCCGTGTATACAGCGCTCATTGAGCGCTGTATACACAGCGATGGAGATAGCAGAAGAGGTAATAAATCTTCCCTGTCTTCTCTCTGGGAGCTCCGGCTGAAGTTACAGCCGGCTCCTAGTGAAAGCAGCTACACGATCTCCGTGCAGCTGCTGTGTTCTGACTTGGACGTACAGGTACGTCCTGTCAGAACTAGGCAACCACTTCCCGGACGTATATAGTCTATGGGCGGTCCGGAAGTGGTTAAAGGGGTCCATTGCTGTCATCCATCAAAGGATGACAGCAACTGATATTAACGGTAGGAAAGTAGTGGACTCAGATGGAGCCCCCCTCCATCTGTTCCCATTGACTCTAATGTAAACAACATGACAGACACAGTCTTCCATCATGTTTGTAATGGAAGTAAAGGTCCTGTACAGGGTTGGACTGGTGAGTCCCCCAGTGGGCCTTGTGCCTTCAGGGGGCCCTACCAGACCCCCACTACTTTTTTTTAATAGGACTGCATTAACTTACCTCTCCCTGCTCATGGCCGGGGGCCCCCCCTGTATGCCACGTATTACTTAATTGCGACGTGCGCTGCACGAGGGCCCTTGCTGCTGACTGAGAGGAAGAGGTATCGAGCGGGAGAAGTGATGGAGCCAGGTTCTCCAGGGAGAAGTGGTGCCGCCGACTCGGTTCTGCTACTAGTAGTGCAGAAAGTCTACCACCCACAGACTTGTAGGCCACAGGCAGGTACGTAAATATCCAATACTGTCATAGGGAGAACAAGTGAAGAGGCTCATACAGTGTCTCCTTCACTATTCCCCCCTGTACAGTGGTCCCTTCACTACTCCCCTCCAGACAGTGGCCACTTCACCCGCCCTCCTGGATGACATGAAATGAGTTGTCTAGGATAACATACAAAAAAAAAAAAAGTTAGGGAGTGCACCCCCCCCCTCCTTTCTCTCCTGTCCCCAGTGTCTACCAGCATGGTTCGGTCTTGCACCTCTGTTGTTTTCTTGCAGCGGAAGTTCCCTCTGCATGTGACTACCTGTGACATCATGTGACCCCTGAGGCCCATCTTCCACCTGGAACGTCACAGCCAGTGAGGTCTTCTGACAAAAGCAGACCGAGCTGTGCTGGGAGGACACCGCAGCATCGGGATCAGGTGAGTGTTTTTGGTTTTTTTTCACCTTCCCGGACTAATTACAATAAAAAATTATGTGGGACAGTGTTGTTAAAGCGTTGTTAGGCGTTATATTAAAGTTGTCCAGGCATAATTTTTTATGGTTTATCTTCAGGATAGGCCATCAATACCTGATCTGTAGGAGACAATACAGGGCCGGAAGCAGAAAGCTCTGTCCACTGTATATTAGCTGGGCACTGCATCTCAGCACATATTGGAGTTAGTGGCAGCTAAGCTGTAGTGAAGTCGATGGGCTATTATACAGTAGACAAGGCTTTCAGCTTCTGTACTCGTATTTTGTACATGTCGGGTGCTGGAAATTGCTCCGTACAGCTGATGGGGCCGTGTGTCAGCCCACTAGTGATCAGGTATTTATGGCCTATCCTGAGGGGATGTCCAGTTAAAAATGGACAACCTGTTTAAGCTTTAAATCGAATGGGGGCAAAAAAAAACAACTCATCTTTACACGGTGTTCTGGTGCCTCCCAACGCAGTCCAGTATGCTCAGTTCCATGCTGATATGTGGCGAAGGTCCCAGTTGCGTTTGACCATTGAGACCTATCAGCGGCCTCAGTGAAGGGCTTGCGATGTCACTAGCTGTGACATCACGGGTCTCTTCCAGAGTCCTGCTGAGGCCACTGATTGGCCTCAGTGGTCACCGCAATCTAGTAGGTCATGGATAGGCAACCTTTGGCACTCCAGCTGTTGTAAAACTACAATCCCCAGCATGCATACTTCCTATGCTGTTCTTGGAACTCCTATTGAAGTGAATGGAGCAAGTTGGGAGTTGTAGTTTGACAGCAGCTGGAGAGCCAAAGGTTGCTGACCCCTGCAGTAGGTAATGGCCTATAAAAAAAAAAAAAAAAACACAGTAAAAAACCTGCCAGTTGGCATATATTCAGCAGCCCCCCTCCCCCGATACCTGAGGCCCCAAGCAATTTCTTGGGTTTTGTGGTGGGTCACATCATCACTGATTATTGCCTTGAGGGTCCCCACTTAACAGTGTTTCTAGTTAGTTCTTGTGCTGGTTAGGTGTTCTGTTATGGGGTATGGGTCCCATTGGGCAGGACAGTGGCACTGCCACCTCTCCACTCCCTATAGAGCTAGGTACAGTAATACAGGGATCCACGTGATTGGTTCTTGGCATTCAGCCAGCTTCTCCACCTTACGTGTGCTAGGATTTCATGTGCTCTTCAATGATTGGTCGCCTCAAGCACCCTCCCATGGTGTGTCTCATCTGTGATTGGCTGCTGGCTGTTCCCCGGCTGCCGCAGCGATGGGTCGAGCCGCTGAATTTTAAGGTGGAGCGTGGGGAGATGTTTTGGGAATTACAGTGAAGGGTTATACCAAGAGAGTGCGCTGGAGGGAGACATCCGAGACAGGCTTCTTGGACAGCCCTGTATGCTAATGGCAGGTTGTGTTTACAGCTTTAAGAAGCCGTTCCGTACATGACACAGTGGCGCTGGTTTCTATAGGGTGGAGGGCGCCTCAAGACCAGAGAACCCTGGAAAAGGGGGAGGAAGTAAGAAAACGGAGGGGGAGACGGAAGAAGAGGTGGAAGAAGCTGAACTGCGAGGAGGGCGGCGGTGACAGCGGGAGAAGGATGGGGCTGGCATGGCCCACCTGTGCCTCTGCCCACTGTCTGTGCCTGGTGTCCACCCTGAGCCTCATCCTGCTGGTCAGCTGCACCAGCTCCTCCATGAGCAGCAAGCCTCCAGATAGTAAGTGCTTGTCCCCACCCCTCATACATGGTGCTTGCTCCATCACTTTCCCCTACACAAGGTCTGGGCACTGCCCACTATATGTAGTTACTGATTTGTGCCCCCCACATGTCCAGACATCGTGTCAGTGTTCTCTCTGTATGAAGTGCTGATTCTTATTCGTGATCTCCCTGCACAAATCTTGTTTTCCCGTCTGGCCAATACTTATTACCCTGCTGAAGGGCATGTTATGTATTGTTAATAATTAGAATAAGTAACTGTATTTTTCAAGGGTTACATTTGGGCCACTGATCTCTCACTGTCACTGTACAGAAATGATGCTGCTTATAGCCTAGAAAGGTTCTGCCATTAGAACTGACATCAATGTGGACAGACAGTAAATAAGTAAGAATTGCCCACTTTCATGCCCACTTTCATGCCCACTTTTATGACGCTATCTAGTAGTGAAAAAAAAAAGAAGCGAGATGCCCTATTCTAGCCCCGCATTCCACAGCTGACTCAGCCGCAGCGTCCACGGCGTGAGACTCTCTCCCGATTAGGCCCATTCATTTGGGCCTGATCTGGAGCAGAATGCCGCGACGGCATGCCAGTGCACTGCATCGGAATTCCATTGCGGCTAGCCGCGCGGTGTGTTCACGTGTATACCTTAATTTGCATCAACAATGAAAGGGCCTATATCTCTCATATCGCTGAACGGATTTGGATAAACAAAAGTACAATATAACATCAGTTGATAGCAGTCAAATACGTAAAAGTTATATGTCTGCCCACCTTTATGCCAGCTTTTATTCCCAGAACCTGTTTGGGTCGGGTATTCCCTAACTTAATTTTATATGTGGCATCAACCTCTATATGTTAACATAGTGAGATTAGTGACTTAAAGTAATTTAACTTTTTAAAAACACCAGTTACTCAGTCAACTCATTAAAAACTGTTCACTTGCCCAGTTTCATGCCCATTCTTATGCTCAGAATCTGTACAGGCCAGTCTGATTTCTACTTAATATGATGCAGGGTGACAAATCCAACATATACGAGCAAAACAGATTGTGGAGCTCTTACCACCCTGGAACGAAGTTGTACCGATGTGACAGCTAGAACAGTAGTAGAGGGCTGCACAGAAGAAATCCCGGACCGTGGCTACAGGATATTGCTTGAAGTTATAGACGAAGAAGTTACTGTCCACTCCAGCATGCCGAATAAAAAATAACTTTCAATTGAAAAAAGTTAAAAACTTTACATGTATGTGGGTCCCATTCATGCTAAGGGAGCGTTCACACTACCGTCGGTGTCCGCTCCTAGTGTCCGCTCAAAATCTGTCACGGACACTAGGAGCGGACAGATGTGTCCGTGACACCTGTCATTGACTTGAATGGGCATCGGGTGCGTTCTTTTGCACTCCGTGCCCGTCCTTCCCTGTCCGCAAGAGAAGATGTCCGACTTCTCAAGCGGACAGAGGAACCCTGCATGCAAAAGTCTCCTGCAGGCTTCCGTCTCCTGCATCTGTTTTATGCAGGAAACAGAAACCTGCAATAAGGACAGTGAACGCAGATGTGAACGAGCCCTTAAATAGAACCTCTGACTACCTTTAGCACTTTGCATCCTTTGATAGATGCTGCTCTTCTGTTTCTGATGCAGTTGGAGAGCTCAGTCTCTCAACCTCTTGTCTGCTATGGCTCATGACACTTGGCACTAGAGAAACAAACTAGAATATCAAGTGCTAGAACTAACAGCACAGATTCTTCAGGAACAGTGGGAACTAGAGAAAATATACCAACTATGCTGGAATTAGTGGAGCAGCGGCTATAAACTGATAGTAAGAACTGGAGTTGGTGGAGATGATTTAAAGGGATCCTATCATTCAGACGACATTTTTTCTAAGTATCCCCTTGGAATAGCCTTAAGAGAGGCTATTCTTCTCCTACCTTTTGTTGTCTTCTCCGTGCCGCCATTTGCCTACAATCCCGGTTCTTGTCGGTATGTAAATTAGCTCTCTTTCAGCACTGGGGGCAGTCCCCAGCGCTCAGACAGCACTGGGGGCGGCCCCAATGCTGCGAAAGAACTCTCTCCAGCGCCGCTTCTATCTTCGTCAGGAACGGCCTCTTCATTCTCTTCTCCCGGCGGTGTCTTCTTACTTCTAGGCCTCGGGCAGAGCAGTCTGCGCATGCCTACAGGCCCCGAGAAAATGGCCACTTACAATACTATGCAAGTGTCCATTTTCTTGTGGTCTATGGACATGCGCAGTCTGCTCTGCCCAAGGCCGGAGGCCTTAGAAGTTATAAGCCACCGCCGGAAGAAGAGGCTGAAGATAACTCTGCTGAAGAAGAGGAGGCGGTGCTGGAGAGAGTTCTCTCGCAGCATTGGGGACGCCCCCAGTGCTGTCTGAGCGGTGGGGCCCGCCCCCAGTGCTGCGAGAGAGCTAATTTACATACCGACAAGAACCGGGATTGTAGGCGAACAGCGACCCGGAGAAGACAACGAAAGGTATTGTTTCCCCTAAAATAAGTCATCCCCTGAAAGTAAGGCATAGCAGAGGTTTTGTTGAGTTGCCTAATATAAGGCACCCCCTGAAAGTAAGACATCCCCCAATAATAATCTTTCTGCTCAAAGATTGTATGAAGAAAACCATTGTAGCCGGCTGAACACTGAGCGCAATGTTCTGTGTGCACAGGTATGCCGGCTGCTGACACCGCTGCAATACGTTGTATACACTGTTCCTGCTGCTGTAGGATGAGCTGGGAGATGCCCACTGTGTATACACTAAGCACCACTCTCCCATCTCTTCGCACAGCAGCAGGAAAAGTGGATACAACATACAGTATCGCAGCAGCCGGCTTTCCTGTGCACACAGAGCACCGCATACAGCATTCAGCCGGCTGCAATGTTTTTCTTCATACAGTCTTTGTGCAGCAAGTACATCTCAGCATAGCGCAGTGGTGGCAGCAGCACACAAAAATAAAAAGGACATCCCCTGAAAATAAGACATAGCATATCTTTAGGACCAAAATTTAACATAAGACACTGTCTTATTTTCGGGGAAACCCGGTAGGAGAAGAATAGCCTTTCTTAAGGCTATTCCGACGTGGTACTTAGAAAAAATGTCATCTGAATGATAGGATCCCTTTAAATAAAAAAAACAAAAAAAAGTTGTAGTTTGATCATAAGTGATGGCACCTGTAAAGAAAAAAAAATGGAGAGCATGACACCAGTAACAGAAATTTGCTTACAATATACATACTTTTAAAGTAATCTACTTTATTATCTTGTTTTTTACTCTAGTAGCCTCAAAAAAATCAGGTCATCTAAAAATGGACCAAGCTCTTCTACTAATTCACAATGAGTTGCCGTATGAGAAGTTTATTGTTTATTGGCGTTCCGATCAGTGTTACCAGGTACTTATTTTTTTCTTTTCATTTTCTTAGGTGTGTACACTTAAATGTATCTCAACTACTGGTAGTTATTAACTAAGTATGTGTTTTAGACCTCTATAATTAGAGCTAGTAGCTTATTGGCTCCACCAAATGGTCTCATACTGGCCTGCTGTGACCCAGTACCTCACATATACTATATTCCCTGCTATTGTGTTTTTAAAACTATGTTTTTTAAACTTTCACTGATGGATTAGGAATAGCCTGAAGAAAGGCTATTCGTCTCCTACCTTTAGAAGTCTTCTCCGGGCCGCCGTTCGGTATATAATCCGGTTTTCGCCGGTATTGTAAGCGGCCATTTTCTTGTGGCCAGCGGGCATGCACAGTTGGCTTTGCTCAAGGCCTAGAAGTTTGAAGCCACCGCCGGAAGAAGACGCATGAAGACCCCGTTCCTGAAGAAGATGGAGGCAGTGCTAGAGAGTTCTCTCTCTAGCAGCATTGGGGACGCCCCAGTGCTGTTTGAGCGCTGGGGTCCGTCCCCAGTGCTGCGAGAACTCATTTGCATACCGACGGAAACCAGATTATATACCGAACGGCGGCCCGGAGAAGACCTCTAAAGGTAGAGACGAATAGCCTTTCTTAAGGCTATTCCTATATGATAGTCACAAAAAAATTGATAGGATCCCTTTAATGCTCTAACCTTTGCACCTACTACATTTCTTTCTTAAAGAGGACCTATTTCCAGGTCTGAAAAGCCCAGTGACTTACATCATCTTATCCTATTAATATTATAAATGTGAAAGTTTGTGAGTTTGGATGTTCGGATGTTTGTTCCTCAATCACGCAAAACCCGCTCAACCGATTTGGCTGAAATTTTCCACAAATATAGTTAATACACCCGATTGCGCAATAGGCTACTTTTCGTCACAATAGCGCACATACGTTTGTGCCAGGACCCTCACAAAACCCGAACTCACACTACCATCTCTGCAATCTCACACACTTTGGACCATAGCAAGCCCCAAAATTCATATTGCCCTCTACAGCCTCGCCCTTAACCCCACACAATCACATATACATATACTTTACCACTTTGCCCCTCACCTTACCGATACGCCAGGTGGCTCTCTTTAACGCTCCGGAGCAGCCATGTTTGCCGACCCCCACCGCTCTGACAATCCGCGACACCGCCCACCCATGTCAATACCCCTAGGAGGTCTAATAAATGCAAAAAAAAAGTTTAAGTAAAAAAAATATAAAAACAAATAAAAAGGATTAAAAATTAAAATCACCCCCCTTTCCCTAGAACGCATATAAAAGTAGTTAAAAACTGTGAAACATATACATGTTAGGTATCCCCGCGTCCAAAATCGCCCGCTCTACAAAGCTATACAAATATTTTTCCTGTTCGGTAAACGCCGTAGCGGGAAAAATGGTCAAAAGTGCCAAACCGCCGTTTTTTCACTGTTTTGATACTGATAAAAATTTGAATAAAAAGTGATCAAAGCAATAACATTTCCCGAAAATGGTAGAACTAAAAAGTACACCCGGTCCCGCAAAAAAATACGCCCTATGCATCCCCGTACACTTACTTATAAAAAAGTTACGGCTGTCGGAATATGGCGACTTTTCCCCCCCAAATTTTTTAACACAGTTTTGGATTTTTTTTACGGGGTCAAAATGTAAATAAAACCATATAAATTTGGTCTCCCTGGAATCGTATCGAAACACAGAATACTACAGGGGACAGGTCATTTTGGTTGCACAGTGAACGCCGTAAAACCAAAGCCCGTAAGAAAGTCGCAGAAATGCATTTTTTCTTCAAATCCACACCATTCGGAATTTTTTCCCTGCTTCCCAGTACATTATATAGAATAAATAATGGCGGCATCATGAAGAAAAATTTGTCCCGAAAAAATTAAGACCTCATATGGCTCTGGGAGCGGAGAAATAAAAAAGTTATGGGGTTTAGAGGGAGGGGAGTCAAAAACGAAAATCAAAACATGCCATCGGCGGGAAAGGGTTAACTTCAAATACCTCTGTCCCAAAGTCACTATGTACAGTTTATACCAACACCGTATAGCAGCTCAAATACAAAGTAACTTCAACACAAAAGTCTCATGTATTCTCAGAATTACAGAAAAAACAAGATACAAAGTTATATTTCATATCCCATACCTTATACACACTACGAAAACCTTACCCACGCCTGTATATACCCACTTCTACAATCACCGCAGACGAAGTCGCGGGTACCAGCTATACTCAATATAACCTGGAAAATTTGCTATCCACTCCACTTTTTCAAGTACGCAAACATTTAACAAATCTGTATCCACCCAATTCTCGAATCACCGCTGACGAAGTCGTGGGTAACAGCTAGTAGGTCATATGTCCCAACTTTGAAAGGACGGTAAGAGGGACAGAATGAAAATTTATTCCCATGCACTTCCAACTTGACTCCAACCCTTCCCATCATTTTTTTTTTCTTTGTACCCCCACACAGCATAATGCCCCTACAGCCACCCTGATATGTTTTGCTCTCAAAGAATAAATTCCTCTCCAGTTGTGTCCACAGTATAATGCCCCCCTCCAGCTACTGCCACAGTATAATGACCTCTTCAGTTGCCTCCACAGTGTAATGTGTCCTTCCAATTGCCACCCGCAGTTTAATGTCCCCTTCTAGCTGCCTCCACAGAATAAATTCTTCCTGTGGTTGTCCTTTCTTGGTTCTCCACAGTGTCAAATAAAAATCACTAATACTCACCTCCCCTATTCTTCTGTCTCTGGTACAAGCCTTCATACAGCTGCAGGTGCAATATAATTGACGTCACCACGTTGCGCCTACTTCTGGAGAAGAAACAGAGTTCGAATGGTGAAGCTGGGAGTGGACGACTCCATTCTTCACCATTGTCTGCAACTCATGTGCGTCCGCAGGATGCAGGTGAGTTGGACCCGGGACATACCTCCCGCATATTGGAACAGCATCTAGAATCTGGGATTGTCCTGCTCAATCCAGGACAGTTGGAAGGTATGGGTGCTGACACCCTGAGCATTTTGGTATTCTGATTATCCAAATTGGTTCAGTCATTCCAAAGATAAAAGGCCTCCTAGCTCTGATGGAAATTAGAATATACTAACCAAGAGGTTGGTAATACTGCATTACATACAGCACACAGAGACCCCACCCCCCAGAGAAAGCACAAAGTAATGACCTACTTGACTAGTCTTCCCTAGTTTTCATCTACTCTAAAAGGGTTTATATCTTCAGACTGACTTAATGGATTTGAATAATCAAAATAACAAAATGCTTAGGTGCTCACTGGGGGACACATAACTAGATAGCATGCAGGAGCCACTGACCATAAACTATACTAACTAGTGATCCAGCAGAATTATTCCCATGATCTGCCAAGCAGTTTCTGGGTACCACTAGGAGTGGAGCGGCTTAAGGGGGTTGTCCAGGGAATGTTTTTGATGGACCCTAGGTTCCGGCAACGTCATGCCCCCAGGGTCATGTGATCAGAGGCAATGTTCGGCTCCCCAGTCTCTCCTACCCCCCTCCTTCCCTGACCTCACAGTTAATTAATTAGCTGTGCTGTGGGGCCAGGCTGATTATAGTAAAGTCAGTCCCCATAGCACAGGTAATTAATTACCTGTGAGATCGTTGGAGAAGTGGGCAGAGCAACAAGGGGAGCGGATTGACTCGGGAACTGAACACAGCTTATGATTGCATGACCTGGGGGTTGTGGCATCAGCGGAACCCCCGTTTCCATCAAAAGCACTCCAACTCATGTAAGTGACCGTTGTTCTGATCATCTGACCATAGCATACCGTAATATGTGATTTTTCGCTCGCTTATTTCCTTGAACATGTACTAATAAATCATAGAAAAATGTGTGCTGTGGTTTCCTATTTCACTGTGACTCGGGTTGGAGAACCCTTCCACTGACCACCCTTCCACTGACCACCCTTCAAGGGTTGTGCAGCACTTCTGTTGATTCACCATCAGGTGATGTATGTCATTGGGCTTTTCAGACCTGGTGACAGACCCTCATGTAAGTTATCCATAGAATAGGCGATAACTTACAGATCATTGGAGTTGCGACTGCTCTGACCCTCACCGATCAGGAGAGTGTTGGAGATAGCAAAGCATTGGGAATCTATATTTATAAGATATTGGAAGCATTCAGTATAATAATAGTGGCAATTTCTTTTTCTATCCTGGCAGTGCCTGTATCAAACTCTAGTTGTGTCAGATCTACGACTGGAGCGCCGTAGTGATATAGCTGTAGTAGATACTCGGCACCCAGTCACTCTGCAGATTAATGCCACCTCAGGGAATACAGAGCTCTGCCGGTAAGTTCTTAATACCAATATTTCCTGATTTCTGCATGTTTTATATGCATTTCCTTTTACAATTAAAGGGGCTCTATCAGCAGAATTATGCTGTATGAGCCCCACATATACGTGAATAGCCTTTAAAAAGGCTGTTCAGGCATCGCTAATCTTATTTTAACCCCCCCCCTGTTTTAAAATAAAACCATAAAAACATATATGTAAATTATACTTATCGTGCACGCTGGGCGGTTGTGCACTGTCCAATGTCATCTTCTGGCACGCCTTCCTCTTTTTTCTTCTTCTTTCGGCGACGCCCTCCGGTCCTGGCTCTTCCCTGGCTTCATCGCCCGCTTCTTCCGGCGGGATTGGTTCAAATCCCTCGCATGCGCACTATCGCTTGCCTCAAGGACGCGAGCGTACTGCCATCAAGAAAAATGGCGCCGGAGTGTGCGCAGTAGCGCTTAGGAGAGAGCGATACTGCGCACATGCCAGATTTGAACCAATCCCGCTAGAAGAAAAGGACAATGAAGCTGGGGAAGAGCCAGGACCGGAGGGTGTCGCCGAAAGAAGAGGAAGGCGTGCGAGAAGATGACATCTGACAGTGCAGACCGTCCTCCGTGCATGATAAGTATAATTTGCATACATGTTTTTATGGTTTTATTTTAAAAGGGCGAGGGGTTTAAATAACATTAGCGGTGCCTGAATAGCCTTTTTAAAGGCTATTCACGCATATGTGGGGCTCATACATAGCATAATTTTGCTGATAGAGCCCCTTTAATGGAATAAAAATGTTTTTAATGTATTAATTTTAGCACTGAAATGATAAATCATCTGTAGTTTTTGCCTGTCTTTGGGGATTCACAGATCAGATTCATATATTACATGGAGATGTTGATTTTTTTGTATCTGGTAGGCCATATCATTGGGGGTTGTAAATACAGTTTCCCACAATTGGCTAGAAAGAAGGGGCCATCGTAGTATGCAGAACACTTGTTCCACTTCTGAGATTGCCATATTTCTGATACAGACCAATGGCATTTTCATTAGTATAATTTGAATAATTTCCCCTTTTACTTGGGACAGCAGCCCCAAAGCAATGGTTCATACTTAAAGAGGCCCTTTCATCAGTTGGGGCACATGCGGTTTTATATACCGCTAGAAAGCCGACAGTGCGCTAATTTCAGAGCACTGTCGGCTTTCCCGATCTGTGCCCCGGGTGAAAAGCTATCGGTACTGGTACCGTAACTCTTCACCGTCAGAAGGGCGTTCCTGACAGTCAGTCAGGAACGCCCTTCTTCATAGCAGCACCTATAGCGCTGTACTGTGAGAGCGGGGAGGAAAGCCTACCTCGCCTCCTGACAGTGCTCATCCGTAGACAAGTACTGGGGGAGGTGTTCCTCCTCGCTCTCACAGTACAGCGCTATAGACGCAGCTGTGAGCAAGGGTGTCCCTCAGTGACTGTCAGAAGCACTCTTCTGACGGTGAAGAGGTACGGTACTGGCACTGATAGCTCTTCACCTGCGGCACAGATCGTGAAAGCTGACAGTGCGCTGAATTCAGCGCACTGTCGACTTTCTAGCGATATATAAAACAGCATGTGCCCCAACTGATGAAAGGTCCGCTTTAACCTCCCTAATATGGTTCCTGCTATTTGCGACTCAGAACAAAATGGCTTTCTGTTTGTTCCCCGCTATTCTCACATGCTTATATCTGATGTAGTTAATTTTGTGTTGTGATATTATATTTTTTAAAGTTTAGTTCAGAAGAAAAGTTTTCTCTAGGCTCAGAAGTGCTAGAATTCTCAGATGTTATTTTGTTTCATTTTTTTTCTACAGCATTCATTACAGGTTTAGAGAATTTGGAAACTATTCCTTATGGTTAAAGGCAAACCATTCCAGTACCAGAGATATAACTTGTGAAATAATTATTAATCAGAACCCCGGTTACACCAACCTTCGTGAGTTCTTATTAAGTTACTTTTGCAACACTTACACAAAACTCTTGCAATTTATTATTTCTAATAAGAATCGCCTGTATTTTTATTTTCTCTGCAGCCATCATCATTGCCTTTTTTATATATGTGGCCATTTTTATAGTACTGTTTCTCGGATCGTTTTTGTTACGGTAAGCAAAGTCATATTTGACATATTATGCCAAATGCTTTTTTTTTTTAAAAAAAAAAGCTCTCAAAATCTTCTTATGTACATATCTTGTCCTGTTAAAAGGATTCTCTATCTAAGCAGGACCATTTTAACACATTGGTGGGCCCAGTGCAAGAGTTTCTTAAGTGGGCCCCCCCCCCATGACCCCCACAAATTATGATGCCCCTTTGTGGCCCTCATAAAGTATAATGCCTCCTTTTGTGGCTCCATAAAATACAAGGACCTGCAATGGCCCACCACACAGTCCTATGTCCCTGCAGTGGCCATACAATATAACAGCCCATCATACATTAACCTGTACCCCCTCCAGTTGCCCCACAGTTTCATGTCCCTCTTCTCTGGGTGCCCCCACAGTGCAATTAAAAAAAAAAAAAAAAGTACCTTCTTACCCTTTTCTGTGAACAGTGGAGAGTGAACGACCCAGTCTGGTACCGTTAGACATGTTTAAAGGAGTGGAACGGAAACCGTGTAGTGTAAATTGGGCATGAGGTTTCTGATATAAGGTCTCAATGTGGTTGAGCGTGTGGAAACTCAGACCTTTCTGGGCCAGTGCTACTATGAGAAACCTCTAATCCATCCTGTTGAAGGCCTTCTCTGCTTCTAAGAATAGTATCGTCAGGGTAACACCCTGGGTGTCTGCATGGTGAGTCATGGAGAAGGCCTCCAACATATTGTCCCTCACCTCTCTCGTGGGTATGAAATTGACCTAGTCTGGGTGAATCAAGGATCCCAGGAGTTGGGCAAGCCCATTTTCAGTGAATTTGGTGTGGATATTTAGAAGTGAAGTGGGACAACAGCTCAATCATAATTAAGGGTCTTTTTCTTCCTTGGGAATAACTGTGAGAAGTGAATGAAAGAAAGAAGGGAGTGTCGTTGGCGACGGAGTTGAATGCAGCTAGAACGAGGGTGTGCGATCCTCAATCGGGGTCTTAAAGGGGTATTCCCACGTCGCATACTTACCCGTCTTCGTTCCTCTAAAATCTTCTGTCTTCCGGCTTTGTCTCGTCATTGGTGGGCGGGGTCACATATGCAAAGCCAAGCGGCGAGATGCCGCCGGCCCTGCGTGCGCGCTCATACACCAGTCTACCCTTCACAATGCGAATACAGACCCGACACCCTGCGGGTCTGTATTAGCATTGTGAAGGCTAGACTGGTGTATGAGCTTGCACGCAGGGCCGGCGGCATCTCGCCGCTTGGCTTTGCATATGTGACCCCGGAGCAGAGCAGCATCGCTTCTGCTGCTGCTGTCTTCATGCAGGGCAGAAGCATAGCGATGTGCCTGTGCCGGCGTCTAACAGTCCCCAGCATCCGCCTATTACAGCGGATGCCGGGGAGTTAGATGCCAGCACAGGTGAACCCAGCAACATCGCTATGCTTCTGCCCTGCATGAAGCCAGCAGCGGCAGAAGCGATGCTGTTACTCCGCTCCTCCGCCCCCCCGCCCCGGAATAGCAGCATCGCTTCTGCCGCTGCTGTCTTCATGCAGGGCAGAAGTAAAGTGATGTTGCTGGCTTCACCTGTCCCCCAAAGGGTAAACTACCCCCCCCCCCTCCAGGCTGGCTCCCGTGTACTTAGCCCCTCCTCCCTCCCCCCTGAGAGCAGCAGACACATCACTTGACTCAGGAGCAGCTAGGTCAGGGCTGTGGCCACAAAAAAATGAATAAAGTGAGATAGTGGCCAAACAAAGGAGTTTTGCTGAAGCAATGTATTTAGGAAAAGTCTTACATTCACATTTACAAGCATTATAGATAGGATCCTTGTGACGGGACAACCCCTTTAAAGAATACGTCCGAGAAGCCATCTGTCCAGGAGCTCTTCCCAGAAGGAAGATCTCTAATGGCAGTCTGTAGTTCTTCTACAGAAAACAGTGCTTTCAGGGAGGCAATGTCTGCGTCAGAGAGCTTAGGTGGGCCCATGGGGAGCTAACTCTTGAGTTAAGGAGGTCTGTGGGGTTGGGCTGGGGATTATGAGATGTGAGGTTGTAGAGGTACGTGTAATAGGAGTGGAATGCGGAGGCGATTTCCTCTGTCAAATGGACTACATGACCCTTTGAGGTTTTGCTGTAGGGTATGTATGTTTTGGTGTCATGCAGGGCACACACTAGGAAATTCACGCGTTTGTTGTCTCATTCATTAAAAGAATGGGCACATAAATGACGCAGACGGGCTTTTTTGACATTAAGGAGAGATTGTAGTTTGTAGCCGATATAAATGAGTTCTCTAGGGGTGTAAATTTTCAGAGCTTGTTTATGTTGCGCATCCAGAGTGTCGAGGGTGGCTAGAAGTTCATTTATTTTCCTACCAGCATCTCTCTTGTCTCGCTTTATGGTTAAAATGCGCTTTTGGGTAGTGCTAATTAAAGGGTCTGTTTCCACAGAGTTTTCTGGCAGCAGATTTTGAGACGGAATCTGCCTCAAAATCCACTGCCAAAAACATCTCCCATTGACTTCAATGGGAGCCACTCACTTTTGTTTTCCGCTAGCTAGTAGCGGAAAAAAGAAGCGAGATGACCCTTCTTGCTGTGGATTCCACGGCTGAATCACCGTGGTACGAGACACGATCCAGTGTAGGCCCATTCATTCGGGCCTAAACAGGAGTGGGATGCCGCGACGGCGTCTGCATTCAGTCGTGGTGAGCCCCACGGAATGTTCACTCAGCTGAAAAATTTTCCACGACCATTTCCTCCGTGTGAACATACCCTAAGGCTTCGCAGCATGTGGCAGGGGGATATGGTATCTCTAGAATGGTCATGCATGTATGTGTCTGCTTTAAAAAGATAGCATCTCGTAGTAGAAATTCGTTGAGTTGCCTGTGGATGGAGATGGTAAAGTGAGTTTAAGAAAGGCTATGATCAGATAGGTATAGGTTACCGACAGCTGTGTAGGTAGTCTGCAATAGTATTGGATGTTGGACTAGAATGTAGTAGAGTGTACTGTATGAGCAATGTATGTTGGAGAAAAATGTGTAATCTCTCGTGTCAGGGTGGAAAGTCTCCAAGCATTACATAGCTGGTATTTATGGGGCCTTATGAACCCAATAGAGGTGCGACCTGAAGAGGTGTTGAGGAAGAGGGTTCAGAGTCAAATTAAATTCTCTGCAAACTACTAGAAGGCCCTGAGCAAAGTGTGTCACTGTCTCTATGGTCGTGAGTAAGAAGAGGACCTGGTGCGTGTTTGGGATATAAATATTAGTTATAGTATGAACACGAGCATAGAGCTCACATTTCAGCATCATCATCATGGTGGGATGCCAGGACTCTACATGGCAGGTTTTTGTGGAAGAAGATGCTTGTACCTTTAGTTTTAGAATGTGTTTTACTACTGTGGTACCTATTGGGGAAATAGCAATAGTGATACGGTCAGTTTGGAAGTGGGTCTCCTGTAGGCAGAATATATGAGCCCGGGATTTGTGAAATGAATATAAAGTTTGTGACCTCTTTTTGGAGTATTGAATCCCCTAACTCTAAGGGACGATCTTTGAATTTCTGCCCAGATCTAAGTGGGGGGGTAACAGGCATGTAGGAGAGATGGCGGAGTGGGGGTGCGGGCAATGCAGCACACAATGGCAATGCAGCACACAGTGCCATACAGATATAATGAAAACCATCAGTAGTAAAAAAACAAAGGCAAAAAGACATTTTTGACGGTTAGGGCATTCTAAAGGAGGCTAGCTAATAGCTAAGTGAAAAACTCAGTAGGGAGCCCCTTAGCTTCAGAAGGTACCCTATGGGGGGGTGTGAGGGAGTTCCCAGGGGGGCAAGTGGGCATGCGCAGTCGGCTCTGCCCAGGCCCGATGCCTGGCAGAGTGAATTCAGAGCCGGAAGACGCCGCGGGGAAGCTACATGGAGAAGACTTCTAAAGGTAGGAGAAGAACCAGCGTTGATTGGCCGACTGTATAGTATTCGGCCAATCAATGCTGGTTCTGTACTCGATCGAGTACGAGTATTTCGAATACCGTAGTATTCGATCGAATACCTACTCGATCGAATACTACTCACTCATCTCTAATAAAGCCATTAATAGGTTAGTTCTAACTAGGATAGGAGAAGCTTTGATATACTGCCAGAGCATGGGGGATGAACAGTTGACTATGATAGAAACAGATAACACAGAATACTTTCCAACAGGAAAGCACTTATCTGTGCGGATAACACCGGTTCATATAGTTGATGCTTCAGCAACTCTGATTCCCAGATTTGGAGCTGTATTGTCTACGTTGAGGTCTCTGGGAACGCAGGGTCTTAGAATGATCCCAGAGACTGTTTAGAAAGTTGGAAGTCCAGAAGTTCCTACTGAGTCTCAGAGAACGGCTTCCCAGTGTGGTAGAAACAGCGGCAGGATCTCAAGTTCTTGGTGGAATGATGAAGGGTCATTGAGGGAGAAAAGAATGATGGTAGACTCGCCTTTCTTGATGTGGAGTGCAAAGGGGAATCCCCACATGTATTGATTCTTGCGGTCTTGCAGAGAAATGAATAGGTGCTTCGACACAGCTCTCAAAATTGCTCGCGCAAAATTACGCTCGTTATACTTCCGTAATGACCCATTGAAATGAATGGGATCTGTTTTGAGTGCTCACATTCTGACACGTGTATACATGCCAGAATGTGCGCCCTTAAACTCTGTGTGAACTGGCCCTTAGAGTACGTCTGGATAGGTCAGGAAAAAGTATCAGTTTAACACTGTCAGAGTAGATATTTGAGCGTTTTTTTGCATTATGTCCTCTTTGAGAGCACAGACATTGATTCTGTATATAATGTCTTGCAGATGAGAGGGATCAGGATTTTTGGACCTTAGTGGTCTATGAGCTCGGTCAATTTCAATAGGTGAAGTTGCAGGTCTCTCAAAGAGCTTAAGTTAAAGATGCCTTTAAGGGTTGGGAGAAGGTCTGAAGTTTCCGTAGTCTTTTGTTTGTCCCCCAGTTAGTTTTCTAGGTCGTCAAGCTTGGTTGCCAGATAGTGTTGCCGATTGATGAGATTTGGCGAAGGTCCTGAATGTGTGCAGAGACTGAGGCTTAAAAGGACTCCAATTCAACCCTGTCATAGAGGGAGGCCATCCCCTTGTTTACTTTCTGGAGGCCAAATTCAGCAGTAGGCAGGGGCTCAGCAGAGTCGGGGAGAAAAGATGGCAGCAAAGGCAGCATGTTAGGGCCCCTTCACACGGAGTTTACGCTCCGTGTATTCTGTACATTTTACACGTGTAAAAATACAATATACTAATACAAAATGTTTGTATAATACGCATTTTTTTTAATGCAAGCAGACGCGTGCGCAAAAAGACGCGCATTATACGAAAAAGCTATTGTACTCAATGGCCAACTACATTTTACACGTGTATTTTTACACGTGTAAAATGTTCAGAATGCATGGAGCGTAAACTCCGTGTGAAGAGTGGGTTTGAAGATTATGATTGCAGGGGATATTATGAATCCTGGTAGCGAGTTTGAGAGTAGGGAATGCACAGAAGTATTCTTGGAGGCAGTTGTGTGAAGATTGAATCAGAGCAGAGCGAAGGAGGGAGGTCAAGTGCTGATTGGAGAGTCTGGGAAGGGGGTAGCAGGAGATCAAGTCAGATGTATGGAGGAGAAAGGTTGTAGACAGCTTTGCATATCATAACTAATATCTTGAATTGAATTTGTGGGGCAATGAGTAGCTAGTTAAGGTATTGACCGAGGGGAGGTGATGGGTGTATTAACCGGGCAACAGAATTAAGGATGGATTGGAAGGGAGTACAATTGTTAGTGGGAGATAAGGGCATGGACTAGAATTTTTATAGACTCCGGGGTGAGGAAGCAGCGAGAGTTGTTTTTGAGGAGTAGGTGGCAAGAAGTAGTAAGAGTTAGTATGTTTTTTGTTTTTTCTTTTAAATTTCAGGATTAGTAAGCAAGAGGACAAGAAAGAGGCTATAGCTGTAGACACGCTGGGACTCTGGATATCTGAGTAGTAATATCTGAGTTAGGGCTCGTTTACATCTGTGCCCGTACTCCGTTCTGCAGGTTTCCGTTTCCTGCACAAATTAGGGGCAGGAGACGGAAACCTGCTGGAATGTTTCAAGCCCATTCATTCGAATGGGCTTGAAAAGTGTCCGGATGTGTGTGCTGGGGAACGTTTTATGCGCTTGGTGGCAAAACCGTTTTTTGTTTTGTTTTTTTTTAAACCGGACACAGAGTTGGACATGCAGTACTCTGTGTCCGGTTTAAAAAAAAAACGGTTTAGTCACGGAGCGCATAAAATGCTCACCGACGCTCACGGCCGGACTCGGCATGACAGGTTTCCGGAAACCTGAAAACGGAGATCGAATCCTGGTGTGAACCCAGCGTTAGAGAGATATATTTCAGTGTTGTCAACATAGCAGGAATATTGAAAGGCTTAGGAATTTATGAGCTGTTCTAGGCCCAATGTGAAGAGGAGAAGAACAGATTATTGCATTATATTTGTATTGTACAACATATTACATAATTCATAATGGTAATGCCAGATCTGTATGTGCCCTCGGATTCTTCCTTTTAATGTTTATGAAAGGAATTTGAAGCATGCAGTTATTGTACAGTAACAGAATGTCTAGTAGTTCTATATTAGCATTAATAATTATGTATTTAGATATGTTACTGCATTATGTAAAAAAAATGCAACAAAACAGGAACCTGTTTCAGAAAAATCAATAGATCAGCATTTATTCTTCCTTTTTTATGCAGCTGGACCAACTATTATTTGTTAAATGTGACTTATGGTTTCCTGTCACATTGTCTATGTAGTGTATAGTTTTTTACATAAATATTAATTTCTTTGAACTTGAGAGTTGTACAGCTTAGGGGGCGTTCACACTACCGTTGGTGACCATTAGCAGTGTCCGTAAGTATTATCTGTTACAAGATTTTAGCAACAGACACTATTTGAAATGTCAGAAAACCGTTAAAATTTCCATTGATTTCAATGGCATTTTAACTTGTGTTCGTTAGTGTCAGTTTGTGTCCGTTTACACCCAGTCCGTCAGGAATCCATTTTTTTTGTCCAATGTACAAAATAATCTTAAATGCAGGACTTTTGTGTGTGTAAGGGGGCGTTCACACTACTGTCAGTGTCCGACAGCTAGTGTCCGCTGCTACTGTCCATTCAAAATCTTGTGCGGACACTAGCTGTGTCCTGACATGTAGGTTTTTGCTGTCCGCTTGAAAAGTCGGACATCTTTGGGAACGGACAGTTAAGGACACCCACGGACAGTAAAAGAGCGCACCCGATGTCCATTTAAATGAATGCAAAATGTCACGGACACAGCTAGTGTCCGCTGCTAATGTCCGCATAAGATTTTGAACCGACATTAGCAGCGGACACTAGCTGTCGGACACCGACGGTAGTGTGAATGCCCCCTTAGAAAAAATGGATGGCAAGTGTCTGTTATTTTTTTTTTTTTATTTTTTTTTGTTAACACTGAAGTCTATGGGCAACAGACTTGTAACGGACAGTGACTGATAGCCATCAGTTACTGTCCGTTATTTTGTGTACGTTTTTTTCTGCGCATGCTCAGAAAGCGGAAAAAAACAAAAACAAAACGGACACTAACTGATGCTAGTGTTTCTGTGGTTTTTTTGTTTGTGTGTTTTTTTTTGTTTTTTTTTATTAAATGGATCAGTTACAAAAAATGGACCATTAACATCAGTTAGTTTTTGTTTGATAGGTTTAATTTTTTTTTTTTTTTTTAGATAATGGAATTCAACAGTAGTGTGCACCCTGCCTTACATATTTTTGGGCCCTATTCTGTTATGTGTTGAGCTGGTGGGCTTCTCTTGGTGTGACAAAATTGCTGCACTGGCTGCTCAGAGCCAATTGGATGGCTACAACCTGCTGCTTCCCCTTTCATTGCAACAATAAGCGGATCCTCTTCCTCATTGTCTACAGTTTACAGCTTGAAACAGGTGGCCAGGTCCTATTGTGCAGGGATAAACAGTAAAGGGGCCATAATGTTACACATGCTTCAGGATCAATGTAATGCTTCAATAACTTTATGTAGTGCACAAGTTAAATAACAATGTAGAGCATATATGCTACCATGCAGCAGTAAACAATATTTTATCATTATTGATATTGACCCCAGTGATGCCACAGGATACACAAAAGTGTTATAATAAGGTACTGAAAAAAATAAAACTTAAATAACAGTACAGTACTAATACATTTTGTATTTTGGTTTTCCTCAATTCTTTGTATACTTTAAACACCATCACACTAGAAAAACCCACAAGGATGGCAGTTTTATTAAATACTGGGCGAGCTAGTCTTATCATATTGGGGTAGAATGCGGTCTTAAGTTTTAGAGTGTGAAAAAATGTCACCAGCTCCGGCCTCAAATTTAAATGATCAACTATTAACCATTATCAATACTATATAATTAATTAGACGCATAGTTTGTGGCATATTTGTTGGGCATTGCAACTGACCAAGATGCATGGACTCTCGGAGAATGCATCTAATTCTTAGCACATCCTAAACTGCTACAGAAGACCTCACATACTGCGTACAGACATTGTTCTTGATGAAACCCACCTAGTATGCCTACTTTGGTGGTGAATAAACCACCTACTGACTGTCAGAGGTGTACTGTAACCTCCTTTGTAGATAAAACCTTTGTATAAACAGTTAATGCAATTTTTCTATATTTTCAGTCTGGACACTGTACAGAATTGGCTATGCAAGCAGATTAATCCTGTTGAAACAGATCGGCTCATTAATTCTGTGAGTTTATAACCTTTCTTATGTACACATGTTTGAATCCCTGTGTTGTTACCATGATGAATCCTACATGGCTTACATATTTCACAAGTGTGTATGTATTATCTTACTTTAATTTCATGGATTAACCGCAGCGTTTTTCTCTTTGTGTGTTGTGATTTCTAGGAGCTTGGCTCCCCGTCTAGGGCTGATCTCAGTAGCCAGGATGCACATTATGCTTCTTGGAATACTGCTTCACAAAGACTCCGCTCACTTGACACATTTAGAGGGTAAATATTTCCTTTGCTTGTTTTTAACTTTCAGAAACCTGGCCCAGACACACAATGAAATATTTAGCGAATGTTTTCTCCTACCTTCATGTCCATAAGTTTGTTCCTAGTATTCAGTATTGTGGTGAGTAAGGGTTGGTTTAGGCTCAGTTAAAATACCATTAGATTTGACTGGAGGAATGCAGCTGTTCAAACCAAGGGCACCGTGATAAAACTCAAACAGTCCTATACTGCACAAGTGTGAACCTAGACTTGGCTGTGCAGTATTTTTCTTATCTTCGTTGTATTTAAAAAGCACCCTAGGGAAATTGATGGCAAAACTGATCTCATAGTTTCCTATTTGGTCAGGTTTGCGTCCATAGGCATTTGTATAGTCCTTCAAACTGATATGGCGGTCGCCCTCAGCAGGCAATAGACTAATCTTGTAGTTTCACGTCTTTAAAGGAATTCTGTCTTCAGCCTGGTTCACTCATGCGTTCAGGCCATTCTGTTCCCCCTTCTGCATGAAATATATGTAGAGAAAAGTCCTGCAAGCGGCATTTTTCCTCTCCACATTTTTAGGGGGCATTCACACAGAGGGACAGCATTAACACGATAACTCGTGGCAGAATCAGCGCTGAAAAAAGACTCCTATTGACTTCAATGGGTTCCGTTTTCCACGTGGAACCCATTGAAATCAATGGGAGTCTTTTTGTCCTGTTGATTTCAATGGTTTCCGTGCAGAAAACGGAACCCATTTGCCGCGAGTCATCATGCCTGAATCAGCGCCTCTGTGTGAATGTCCCCTTAGTGTGGAGACCACATGGATCGCATTATAGTTTATGGGGTCTGTGAGTTTCCTAAGTTAACCGCTCTTTGGTGCAGATTAGGTTTCCATTCTGGGTAGGAGGGTCCCCAGGCAGACTCCCTGAATGGAAATCCATGCACAGATGTGAGCCAAGCCTGAAGTTAGTGGGTGTTCAAACTGCCTTAAAAAGTGTGCCTATTGTATTCAAGTATCATCCTTCCTATTCTCATCGGTCACCACACATTATAAACCACACGAGAGGCTGGTCTATTAATCGTTACAGACCTGCCACCTCAAATCTTATGAGAAAAAGGAGGGGTACCTTATCTAACTACCCTACCCTGTCTATAATATGGATCTATTCTAAAGATTCTGAAAAGGAGATTATTTAAAACACTCTAAAAGGGGATTTTTTGACTATCAGACATTATAGATGCATTCCTACCCTCTACTAAAAGGAAAATGTTTGTTTTGGTACCGTGTTAGCCAGTGGTTATAAAATATAAAAAACAAAAAAACTTTGCAAGTCTTCAGTAGGTGATACCTTTTTTAATGGCTAACTCATAATGATGACAGAATATGACGTTTCGAAGCTTCCTCTGAGCTTCTTCTTCAGTTATATCTGAAGAAGAAGCTCAGAGGAAGCTTCGAAACGTCATATTCTGTCATCATTATGAGTTAGCCATTAAAAAAGGTATCACCTACTGAAGACTTGCAAAGTTTTTTTGTTTTTTATATTTTATACCCTCTACTAGTTTATAATGTGCGGTGACCGATGAGAATAGGAAGGATGAGAAACCTACTAGAGATGAGAATAGTTTTTCATTTGCATAATACCGTGCGTTATTATGATAGGGATACCTACCTAGAGATTCCATATGATAAGACTGTAAGGCAGTGTTGCAATCAGCATTTAAGACTGTGACCTGAGGTCGGGACACAAGTGGGAAGATTGGATCTGTAGGATGGTGAGACCGGCATATGCAGATCTAAGTGCGCTCATGTCATCTGTATTTGCCTATGGGTCCATCTGATTTCAAGCGGAAAAGTGTGCTGCAAATATAACTTGAATGAAGGGGACTATATGCTGCGGCTGTGCCCGTAGTGGGAAGCACAGGTAGCCAAAACAGTCAGTGATAATCTCTAAGGGCTCGTTCACATCAGCGTTGTGAACTCCGTTCTGCAGGTTTCCGTTTCCTGCCTAAAACAGAGGCAGGAGACGGAAACCTGCAGGAGTCTCTCTCACCCATTCATTTGAATGGGTGAGAGAGATGTGCGGCGGTGAGCGTTTTATGCTCTCCGCCGCGAAACCAGGTTTTATAATCCGGACACAGTCGGACATGCAGTACTCTGTGTCTGGATAAAAAAATCCGGTTTCGCGGCAGAGAGCATAAAACGCTCACCGCCGCTCACGGCCGGACCCGATCTGTGCTTTCCGTCTTCTGGCATGCAGAAGACGGAAAGCACAGAACGGAAAGAAGAACGCTGGTGTGAACCTAGTGTATGTTGTTGCGCATGCATGAGGAGATGGTATATTGTGCTGTTCATAGACACGTGGAGAAAGGCGTGTATCTAGCAGCCAATTATCTACATTGCATTTGTAGGGGCAGGACTATGGGCGACGTAAGAGATAGGTGCGTCTGCCGCTAATTGTAATTGGATCTTATTGCCTTGGTAGGTGTGGCAAGAAGTTTAAGAGACCGCAGTGGAGTAGGGCAACTCACCACTGAATGTGGAGCGGCGGTCCTGCCGGTGGTCAGTTTATCATACCGCTATATCGCAATACCAGTTGTTACTGCTTTCAGTTGTGAGGAAAAGTGTTTTATGACCCCTGATGAATCTTACAAAGAAGGTAACACGTAGGGTCAGTTGCTATTAGTTAGTGTGATGGTTCAGTCTCCCTGGTTGTCTGAATAGGAGACCTGGCCATTGAGTCCTTCCTTCCTCTCTGTTGGCGTGGCGTTAGGCCAGTAACCTCAGAGGGGAGGAGGGGTGCACTCGCTGAGCCTACGTACAAGGTCCCGTTGTGGCAGCCTTGAGAGATTGGACACTATATTGCTTTTTTGAGGGAGTGAGGGTAATATCAGTCTCTAGGGACATTATCAGAGACAGATCACTCCATTTTTTCTTCTCACAAGAACGTTGTACACCTAACAGGGTGTTGTGTGTGGTTTTGTAGGTGTGGTCTTAACATATATTAAAGGGGCTCTATCACTGGGGAAAGTCATTTTTAACTAATCACATGCTTGCATAGCCTTTAGAAAGTCTATTTCACACCTAGCTTTAGTATGTAGATTGCCTCAGTGGTCTCTGAATAAGTCCTTTTTTATTCATATGCTAATGAGCCTCCAGCCAGCTCAGGAAGTTCCCATCAGCCTCCTCTCTTCTATTATCTCCTATGTGTGTGAGAGCAAACAGGAAGCTGAGTCATCATCATCAGCAGCAGCAGTCTCCCATAGGAAACAACAGGAGAGGAGTGCACGATCTATCGTGCACCAGTCTAATTAGCATATGAATAAAAACGGACTTATTCAGAAACCACTGAGGCAATCTATATACTAAAGGTAGGTGTGGAATAGACTTTCTAAAGGCTATGCAAAGGTGTGATTAGTTAAAAATGACTTTTCCCAGTGATAGAGCCCCTTTAATTAAAGTCAACTTTTAGTATTTCTTGGGTGGTTAGTGTTAGCTGCTCCTCTGTGAAATTAGAATTTAAGAAATACAACACGGTCCTCTAACGGTAAACAGTTACTATGAGATATTGTTTTATTTTATTTGTTTTTTTTTTTTTTTTTTTGGTCTTAGGCTTTCTCTTATAATCATGGTATTTGTAAATTATGGTGGGGGAGGCTACTGGTTCTTCAAGCATCAGAGCTGGAATGGTGAGTTATTAATTATCACATTATTATTGTGATTTATAGAAAATGATGTCTTGCAAAATCCATATTAAAAGCTGTTAGATGAGACACTTGCATATAAGCTTACATTAGCAGATATTATATTATATTAGCAGAAGGGTCCACTGGGTGTCCATCAGGTTTCCGCCATTTATGTACTGCAGAGAGAATAGTCCTCTGTGCAGGAGTTTTCCCTCCACTGATTTTTGGCTGAACCTGCAACAGCGTCTCTTACAGAGACTTCAGCACAGATGTGAAAGAAGCCTAAGAATTCAACAGACTTATTAAACCACATTAGACATTTCAATAAATCTGGTGCAGTTTAAGACTATCTAGTAATGGTTTGCACCGTCTAACAGTATTATTTAGACAGTGCTGATAAATCCGCCCAAGTGATCTAGTACTATTAGATAAATGCATGTTGTATCACATCTGCAGGTTGAGCAGTCCACTAAGCAATAAATGCATAAGAATGGTGCGCCTACTTTATTTTCTAGGCACTTAATGTACTTCTTTTATTAAATTATAGGTCTCACAATAGCTGATCTGGTTTTTCCATGGTAAGCATTTTTTATATAAAGTTTACTCATTATAATGTAGAATGTGTGTTAAGCCCTTCTCGCCAGAGGATGTTTCAATTTTCGTTTTTGACTCTTGGAGACATAGATACCTAACGTGTATGCTAAGGAGTTGGTCTGCAACAATACAGGTATAGGGTGCGTGGCTTTTTTTTTTTTTTTTTTTTATAAATATATCTTATTGCGGGTATTAGCATTGGGTCTCCACTATAGAATACAGTGGAGAACCAGTATGTATGGTAGTCGCTCTGCAGGTCTTTAAAGATCTGGCATCCGCCGTACTATTACGGATGTAATGAAGCAGTTGACAGCTTAGTGCAGAGATGGTTCTGTGTGTCATTGCACTATTCATTGCATTATTGTGATCTGCTGTGGTATCTCACTATTATCTTACTTTATTTGTCTATGTATTAGATGTTTTTTGTTTTTCTCTGATTTTTTTTTTTTTTTTTAAAGGTTTGTTTTTATAATGGGAACCTCAATTCATTTGTCCTTGATATCAATGCTGCGTAAAGGGAACTCCAGATGGAAACTGTTTTGGAAAGTTCTTTGGAGAAGCATTCAGCTATTTCTCATTGGATTATTTGTGATAAATGAGAATTACTGCCATGGACCATGTAAGTTTTTTTTTTTTTTTTTTTTTTATATGTGTCTCCTTTTAAAGTGTTGTATTTTTAGCACCTTCGATATGAAGAAGTGGCAGCTTATATTGGTAATATCACTGATAATTAATATTAGCAATGTATTTGCAGAATACTTTATATAAAATTAGCCCCATACCTTGTGGAGTATATACATTTAAGTACAACCATTAGTATAATAGTCAGCAGCTATGGACTCCAGCATATATTGCCACTCCCTGTCCTTTCACTGTGGTTTAATGGGATGTTTCCATTTTCACAGCTGTTGTATGTAAAAAGTAGAAATTACCTCGAGTATCACATCCCTCTCTTTAAAAAGCAATGCAAGTGAAGGGTTGAATATTTGCTGTGCCCTCCTGGACAGGAAAGGCATGAGATTAGTGTGTACCAGGGAGGAATGGGTTCATTGGGAATATGACTTCCACAGCCACTGTTAGGGAATGGTAGTAGCAAAAACGTTAGCCACCACAAAAAAAATTCTGAAGGGCCATTTACACGTGCCGAGACAGCAGCAGTGATTGGTGGCAGATATTCTTGATTACATGCAGCATATTATTGTTGCTATATGGGGATGAGCAAATTGTTTATCCCCATTTAGTTTGTTTTTGTCAGCAGCACATTGTCCTGTTTTACATGGGATGCTGCCAACAATTGCTATATTTATGTATACATAAACAATTCAATCACCTGACGATCGAGCATTTGGGCATTAATCAGATGACTGTATGTGCATTAACAATGGCCGATTATCAAGAACAAGCCTGCCTAGGACTGCTTGTTCTCAATAATTGTCCCTTTCATTTTCCTTGAGTATATTATTGTACTATTATTGTTGCATACCTTCATCAAGTTCAGTTCCTTCCATCATTAAATAGCTGCCCCTCCACTGATTCTGGCACAGTTGGAATCTTTTCTCTAGCCTCCACTGTTCCCAAGTAATCAATGCTGTTAGTTTTGGTGCTTAATATACTATTTAGGCTCTGTATTGTCAGAAGTGGTGTCAGGCAGGAGCAGGAAGGAAGTGTGATTCTGACATTAAAGTGCTTAAATAGCACATCAGGCACCAAAACCAACTGCACTTGTTGCTTGGGAACTGTGGGGGCTAGAGAAAAAAATCCAACTGAAGGTCCTCTTTAAATTGCATATTGGAAATAATTTTGTGAGGAGCAAATGGCCACAATGCTCCCAGACTGGTTGAAAAAATAAAGAAATTCAGCAGAGAGCAGGAATATCGTAGCAAATGGGTCTAAATTATATCATTGAGAAAAGACTAAAACACCTTAGCATTCTCTGTACTGAAAATGTTTACAAATACTCTTTATTTTCTTTTCAGTATCCTGGAGTGATATCCGAATTATGGGTGTTCTTCAGCGGCTCAGTATTACTTACCTTATAGTTTCAGTTTTGGAATTGCTCTTTACAAAGCCTTTACCAGATCCAATGCCCCAGGTGATGAAAACATATGTACATAATTATATGTATATTTCAGCTGCGCATTGTAAATCATTATGTTCTTACTTTTTATAATGTGGTTTTATAACATGGTTACTATCCTTGGGCAATTATGACACACAACGTTTTACCTAGATTATGATTAAAGGGATTCTACCATTAAAACCTTTTTTCTGTGGATAACACGTCGGAATAGGCTTTAGAAAGGCTATTCATCTCTTACCTTTAGATGGGATCTCTGCCACGCCGTTCCTTAGAAATACTGGTTTTTACCGGTATGTAAATTAGTTCTCTGGCTGCGATGGGGGCGTCCCCCAGCGTTGGAAATACGACGAGGTTGTCCGCATTGCTGCTCGAAAACCGGCTCCAGCGATGCCTCTATCTGCAGCTGGATCTTCCCCTTCCTTCTTCGTCTTTTTTTGGCGTCACGTTGGATGCCTACGCAGTTGGCTCCTGCCAGTGGGACACTAGTAGAGCCGACAGGCCGCAATTGCACGCATGCGCAGTCGGCTCTACTAGTGTCAGCCGACAGAGGTGACGCCGCCGAAGAAAGAAGGGGAGGATCCAGCAGAAGATAGAGGCGGCGCAGGATCCTGTTCTCGGGCAGCGGTGGGGATGCCCCCATCGCATTTTCAGCGCTGGGGCCGCCCCCATCGCTGCCAGAGAACTAATTTACATGCCGGTAAAAACTGGTATTACTAAGGAACGGCGCGGCGGAGATCCCATCTAAAGGTAAGAGATGAATAGCCTTTCTAAAGGCTATTTCGACGTGTTATCCACAGAAAAAAGGTTTTTAATGGTAGAATCCCTTTTACCATAAACAACTATTTTAGAGCACCCCCTTTTACATGCCATACACCCTATTTATATGCCACTGAATTTTGGTTTTAGTTACTCACATATCAGCAATCCTGATTGGATAGTGTGCAGTTAGTGAAATATCCTTTAGTCCAGGGGTCAAGGGCCACATCAGCCTTATGGTTCTATTCAAAGGGCCATTAGTAATTCCGTGACTGTATATATGTAGCAATGCCAGCTAGGCATAGTTACAAATTTTAGCTGTTGCAGGCAATTATAATAGCCCCCTGCATAAGTAATGCTGTTACCTATGGGTGTACACTGTTACTTCCCTAATAGAGCACCCCCCAAGTAATTGTCCCCCCTATATAGGGACTACTATTAACTGTTGGTGGGCACTATTACTGCAATTACTGTAGTTCTCACCCCCCCCCCTTCACACACCCCTTCAGACACACAGGTAATGCTATTACCTGCAGGGGGACAATATTACTGTAATAGTGTCATCGTTCCCCTTCCCCCACATACTATTCAGTAATTCTATTATACTTCCAGTGCAGAGATGCACAGGCCGGGACCTTCCCTGGCACACAACAAATGTTCAGCTTTTGTTTTCCTCTTTTGATTTTGTCCCTTAGTCTGTTATATCGCAGGGAGGCAATAGAAGACGCACACAAACTGAATTATTGAAATCCTTGATGTCAGCAAGTGCATATCTATTAATGAAGCTGACTTTCCCTTTTGGTTATTTTTCAATTAATTGCTCAGCCCTACCAAGAAATCGCAGCAGTTGCTGTGTGTTTTGTTTTGTTTTTCTCTGAACTTACATCAAGACACGCAGTTTTTGCAAAATAACAGAACTACTGAATTTTACAGTTGCAGCATGATAATTGGGCAAAACTAAGGCAAAAGCCCATGAAACCAAGCCTAAGGCTAAGTTCACACTGCTACTTGGAATATGACTGCTGCAACGTCTGTTACGGAACGCAAGTAATAAAAACTTTAGGTTCCACAAAAAAAAAAAAAGCGAACATTCAACACATATATTATGTTTAATCTTCCTTTTATGCCAATTTTTATTTTTGCATTTCCATTATTTATTCTCCGCCTTTCAAAAGCCATATATATATATATTTTTTTTATTATTTTTTTCTGAGATTGGGAACTTAAATTTTTATACTTTAAAAATGAATGTGTATATTTAAAATGCAAAATGCTTCCCGTTCCTTTCTACAAGCAGAATAGGACTTGTCATACAGTAACTATGCAGAACTTGAGTTCCTGTGGATATTTAATTTTCATTGACGCCTGTAAGTAATGTTTTTACTTTCTAGAACCGTGCATGTTTCTTCTTGCAAGACGTGATCCCTTTCTGGCCTCAGTGGCTGATAATATTGGCCTTGGAATCTGTCTGGCTATGTTTGACTTTCTTGCTTCCTGTTCCTGGATGCCCCACGTGAGTTTCTTATAATATATGCATGCTTGGCACTAAAGGAGCTGCACATTACGCAGGGTGTTTTTGTCAAAATAATGTCCGAAAAAAGTGATTGATTGCCTTGGACAACTTCTCCACTTTTGTTGTGCATCCATTTGATAAATCCCCTTGTTTTTCATTTTGAAGAATCATTATATACAAATAAATATTGGTCCAGTGACATTGTCCCTTTCAGTCATTACTTATGTGCGTTGGATGACAGGGGGTCTAGAGCTCAGGTGTCAAATACCAGGCCCATGGGCTAAAACCGGCCCGCGGTCTTGTAACCTTATGGCAGGGCCTTAACTGCCATGAGGTCAGTCCCTGAGGATCTTTTCCTACTCTATGTCACTGGAATGGAACGGATTAGAAGCCCCCATAGATGTGAATGTATCGTGGAATGCTAAGTCGATCCCACATCAGATGAACATGCATGGGTTTCTTAGAAGTCAAAAAGATTATGAGGTTTTGGTGTTATTAGTTGGGTATTAATGTTGAGGTCTAGCATTAAATGCCAAATGGCACCAAAATGGCAGAGAAATTATTTAGCCTTTAACAGATTCATTCCTTTTGTTGTACATTTAATCTAGACTTTGTTTTTTGTATACTTCTAGTGGTTATCTTGGACCAGGAGGTATTGGAGATTTTGGAAAATATTCAAACTGCACAGGAGGCGCAGCTGGTTACATTGACCGCATAGTACTTGGTGAAGACCATGTGTATCAACATCCATCTTCTAATGTGAGTACTACTTCCAGGGCCGGCTCCAGGTTTTTATGGGCCCTTGGGCGACAGAGCCTCAGTGGGCCCCCTTGTAAAGGAGGTGGGGGAGTCGAGACACTGTGCGTTGCAGATGAAGCGAGTGACGTCATGCAGGAGTGTGGCGTCACCAACGCCATACCTCCCAATCTTTTAAAGAGTAGAAAGAGGGGCAAAATGTGCGGCGCGCGCCGCTGCAAATTTAGCTCCACCCACTTTTATGTTGATTCCACCCATTCTCATTCATTTATTATGTGCTCCCACACAGTATAATCCTCCTACAGTCACCTGTAAATTATATGCCCCCCCTCCATCTCTCCCCCAGTTTCATATACACCCTTCCTCTGCCCCCAGTTTCATGTCCCCCCTCCATCTCTGTCCCCAGTTTCATCACGTTCTCCCCCTTCATCTGCCCACAGTTTCATGTCCCCCGTCTCTGCCCCAATGTCATGCCGTTCCCCCCCTCCCCTTCATTTGCCCCTTCAGTTTCATTGGGCCCCCTCCATCTCTGTCCCCAGTTACATGCCGTTCTCTCCCCACCCCCTTCATCTTCCCCAGTGTCATGCCGTCCCCCCCCCCTCCCCTTCATTTGCCCCCTCAGTTTCATTGGGCCCCCTCAATCTCTGTCCCCAGTTCCATGCCGTTCTCTCCCCACCCCCTTCATCTTCCCCAGTGTCATGCTGTTCTCCCCCCCTCCATCTGCCCCAGTGTCATGCCGTTCTCCCCCCCTTCATCTGCCCCAGTGTCATGCTGTTCTCCCCCTCCATCTGCCCCAGTGTCATGCCGTTCTCCCCCCCTTCATCTGCCCCAGTGTCATGCCGTTCCCCCCCCTCCATCTGCCCCAGTGTCATGCCGTTCTCCGCCCCTCCATCTGCCCCAGTGTCATGCTGTTCTCCCCCCCTCCATCTGCCCCAGTGTCATGCTGTTCTCCCCCCCTCCATCTGCCCCAGTGTCATGCCGTTCCCCCCTCCCCTTCATTTGCCCCCCAGTTTCATGGGCCCCCTTCATTATGTTTCACCTTAATATGTAATACAAAACAAACACTTACACTCACCTTCCATCACTCACCTTCCATCGTTCCCCCGATGCTCCTCTCTCTCTCCCTCCAATCACATACGCAATGCAGGAGCTGTGAGATCAGCTCCTTCTTAGCTCCGGACCGGCTTGCGTGTGTAGGCGTGATGCGATGACGTCATCGCGCCTACACACGCAAGCCGGGCTGGAGCTTTAAAGCAGGAGCTGATCTCACAGCTCCTGCATCGCGTATGTATTCCAGCTCATCGGCGGATGGACGCCGATGAGCTGAAATTGTGACAGGCAAGTGCCGGGGGGCCCCCAGAGGCTCTGTGGGCCCCGGCACTTGCCCGACTATGCCGTGCGCTGACGCCGGCCCTGACTACTTCTCCAGTCTCCTCTCCATTTCCATTATTGGATGCTGATTGTTATAGTCTCACCCCTAGTGCTTGGATTCCATGCAGGGGAGTCCGCATGAGGACTCCCCCTAACGGAGTACCAACGCAACTGCAAGCGCTGTGCAGTAAGTACATGGACCCCATAGACTATAATGGGGTCCGTGTGCTTGCCGCGCACTGCCTGCACAAATGATTCATGCGGGCAGTGCGCAACAAGCACATGGACCCCATTATAGTTTATGGGGTCTGTGTGCTTTTACAGCACAGCGCTTGCAATTGTATTCCGTCTGGGAAGGGGGGGGTCTCCAAGCGGACTCTAACCGAATGGAATACATACGCTAATGTGAACCGACCCTCAGTTGGATCTGTGTTACAAACAAAAGTTGCAGGTCTTACATATATGTATAAGTATAAATGTTTATAAATATTTATATTTTTCCTGTATTTTGTTGCACCAGCTGGATTAGTTTCTGTTGCTATACCGTTTCCTAGGTCATGTGAATTTCTTGGCATATACTAAGAGAGAGCTGTAATGTATGGCATAGTCTGTTGCAAGGAATGGCACAATTGTTTGATGCATACTGCCTCAGCGTATGCCAGAAGACACATTATAACTATGGTAATGTTTGTGGTGAAAAGTAGCACTGTAACCGAGTGCAAACAATATGCACTACATGTCACCCCAAAATGTTTTTCTTTGTTTCCTTCTCAATGATTTCTGGATGTTAAAAAGTAGCAGAAGATATAATAAACTAAAAAACCAAAACCAAATGTACCTGCCTCTTTAATGTGCCACAACTTCAGGACTGATGTTTCTGTATCTTAAGCGTTACGCCTTATAGTTGATGCAAATAAAGATGGTACATGACCAGTTATTGGCCATTATGATAAATCATCACTCTCGGGAAGAAAATGGAGACAGATCAAGACTACCAAAGCATTTGTTGTTACTTTTAACTTGGAGGTGAACAGTGTAAGATGACATAATGTTTTTTGTTTTTTTTTTCCCTGTAAAAAAAAATAATTTTACCCTACCATATATGTTCTGTGCAGTGGTACACATAAGGAAATGCAATTTGTCCTGACAAAAATAAGGCTTGCTAGTAGAGATGAGCGAGTATTCGAAATACTCGTACTCAATCGAGTACCACTCGCTATTCGAATGCTATACAGTCGGCCAATCAATGCTGGTTCTTCTCCTACCTTTAGAAATCTTCTCCGTGCAGCTTCCCCGCGGCGTCTTCTGGCTCTGAATTCACTCTGCGCATGTCCGCTTGTAGTGCGGACATGCACAGTCGGCTCTGCCCAGGCCCGATGCCTGGAAGAGTGAATGAAGAGCCGGAAGATGCCGTGGGGACGCTGCAAGGAGAAGACTTCTCGGAGAATCCAGTCCGACCCTCATGGACTTGGTAAGTGTAATTTGATAGAACGTTGCCTACCCCTGAAATGAGCATTTTCCCCCCATAGACTATAATACGGTTCGATATGCGATTTGAGTAGTCGAATATTGAGGGGCTAATCGAAACGAATATCGAATCTCGAACATTTTACTGTTCGCTCATCTCTACTTGCTAGCAAAGTGACCTATGAGTGTATTCCCCAAATTCCATCACTTTAGAAAAATACTGCCCTCAATATAGTAGGTTGTTTCCCATGTAAGTGAACACTATAGATCGTAACTTCAAAATCCTCTGTAGCTGACCTCCTAACATGTATGTTTCTGCAGGTGGTCTATAAATCAACAGTGCCTTATGATCCTGAAGGAATATTAGGAACTATCAATTCAGTGATAATGGCATTTTTTGGACTTCAGGTACTGTAAATTAATTTTCAAAATAATCAGTTTTATCTACTTAAATTATAACTGTCTTCACTTTAATCACTGGCATCTACTGTCAGCCTTTACGGTCAGCTGTGCCTTGCAGACGTTATGTTCATGATAACTCTATGGAAGCCCTGTTATGGCAGTTCATGGATTCTGAGGCACAGCAGTCAAGAGAATAGGTGCAGTACAGTCCCATTGCGTAACTCCCCTTAGTAACATAGATTTTAGTTTTGACACTTGCACAGGTGTGAACCAAGCCTAAGATGTGTGTGCATCGGACTTGTATATTATAGTATTTCTATATTTGTAGTATTTTACTGCATTGTTGAATATTAGTTTATGGATGGGAGATGGTATTCTGTTTTAATAAATGTGCAGAACTTTCTTTTCACTCTTACAGGCTGGTAAAATTCTTGTGTTTTACAAGAATCAACACAAGCAGGTGCTGGTGAGGTTCTTCACATGGAGTGTATTCATGGTATGTAATGGGATTTTTCACTTTAATGGATTGCTGATTTGAATGGTTACTGATTTCAGAAGATTTATGTTTAAATTATTGTATGGGAATCATTGAGCACATCTGATTGGTCGTAGGTACACCCGAGCTCCTGCCTTTTATGCTATGGCCTGGTAATTGCCTGCTGCAAGTAGAGGAGCCTGATAGTTCCATGTAAAGAGGGGAGCAGGTACCCAGTCTGAGACTACTAATACAATAAGGGTCCCAGTAAGATAACAATGCCTGGCCATTTTCTGTTTGTCTGTTCTCCTGGCTGGGAGAAGGATGAGAGGTACCTGGGTCGTTCCAGCAGCAGGACGAAAAAAAAGCATGCGGCAGTCTCCAAAAATGGGTATAGTGTGCACTTAGGGAGCTTTCAGGACTCTCATTTTGGAAAGCACCTTATTCCTTCTTCACCTGATGGTATAAGACAGACCTTCAGTATGTGCTTTCCACCTGCATTTCACATGAGCACATCTGAACTCTAGCTGCACATTTCATTATATATATATATATATATATATATATATATATATATTTTTTAATGCAATTCTCCTGACTACCTTACTGCACCTCGGGTGAGATCATTCTGATTTGCACTATGGTCTTGTATCATTTAAAATCTTTAATAACAACTGGTCTGAGCATTTCACTTGTGACTGTGTAAAGTAATAACGTCACTTTAAATAACTTGGACCATGGTAGAAGCTGTTTGGTTGGTGCAAAGCCAAGTAATTTGATGCTGGTTGCTCTAAAAGAGATGGACCTTTTGCCATTATGCCTGCATAAAAAGAGGAACAGAATCTGCAAACTGTAGATATTGCAGAATATCAGAATAATCTAAGGCCTTATGCACACAGTCTGTGTGCTAGTCATGTTTTTCACAGCTAGCACCCTGACCCATTCATTTCTTCGGCCCCATACAAACAACCATGTATTTTTATGGTGTTATAGTAGTTGGAGGATCAACTCCCACTGCATAAGGTGGCATGAGCAGAAGATAGTAAGGAGCTGAGCGGCAAGGGCAGAGACAAATGCCTGCCTCCAGTTCACAAACTGCTTCATTTCCATATCACTTCAAGTTTTTGTCAAGTGATGAATATAACAAAGGTATGAGATTCCTCACTGTAATACGCTCTATAAAAGCTGAATATGCTACAAGATGGAAGACTCTCTTTAATGATGATGTTGTTGTTAAAACTGACTTCCATCAGAGGTGTTTACTTAGTGTTAGAGCTCTATCATTGCTTCAGCACGAGAGTTGCTTTTGTATAGTGTTTATACAGGTTTCCAATATACTTTGATGGCATCACCATTCACATTTTATACATTTTTGTTTCTCTCTTATTCCAAGGGTGTTATTTCTGCAATTTTGACTAAATGCTCAACAAATGAAGGTTTTATTCCTGTGAACAAAAACCTGTGGTAAGAGAAAAAAAATCATGACTGTTCTAGCAACTGTTCATCTGCATTTGTATGAATTTTGATATTTCTGTTCTAGTGTGTGTATATAATAGTGGGTTTTTGTCGCTCTTTCCCTCAGTCCTCTTAGCCTAAGTTCACATGAACAGTCCATTTCTTTCTTTCATCCATCATAGGATGAGAATAACAGACTTATAAGGTGATGGTGACTGACAAAGACTGAGCCTCCTCCATCTGCAATTACTCCATTGTAAAACAAAAAAACAAAAACTTGTTTATCACAATTGCTTTCCAAGGGTTAGAAAAATCATCCATCGTGCTTTGTGCATTATAGTGAAGGCAGACACAGGGGCCTCATCAGTCATTCTTTTGCTGTTTAAGAACATTGCTGCTCCCACCCATCATAGGATGAGAGCAGACTGTAATGGAGGTCATGTCAACTTAACCCTGGTTGTGCGTGGGTGGACAGGGGTTCTAAGTTTGTAAATGTTTGACAACATGTTAAGCTGTATTTAAAGTTATATCTTTGCAAAAAAAAAAAATTCGTACTGAAGACTAAACATATGCTGTAGTTAGTCAGTGTTGGGCTGGATTACATTTGGCACAATCGCCAGCTTTACCGTGACAACTTTTGGTTGGTCTCCGTTTAATCCAAATAAGAGTTGAGCATTTTCTGGAGAGTTATTTCAGTCTTGAGCATACATCACTACTGTCCATTCCACCTGTACCTCCATTCTATAGTGGCTGGCAAGGTGACTTTGTGACAAGATGTACAGTGAAACAGTTACCTTTATAAGTTATTGATAACCATCACTGTGCTAATGGAGACTGCAGACAACAGAAACCCAGATATGCTGTCAAAATGGCAGGGAAGAATAAAAAACTTCAAGTGTTCCAACAGCCCCTCTTTTCAAGTCTAAATTGTTTTTGTACTGGATTTGAGGGCTCATTCTTATAGCAATTCTTTGTTCCTTGAAACTATACTATGACCCTACAGGTTTAGCCACATATACTGTTATGGACAGTATGGGCCAATATGGCTGTGCGAATGAGGTTTTAACAAGCGTTTATTAATGGGTATGAGACTTAGTGCTTTATATGTTGACATTGTATGGCTTTTTATTTCACAGTGACAGTAAATCCTGTCCTCTTAGTAAATGATGCATGTCTCCATACACTTCCCTGTATTCTTATTCACTAGCTGTGTACCATCTAGTGTGCATTAATATATTGGCTTCTAACTTTACAGTACCTGACATTTTAATATGTACATTGTTTGATTTAACCCATATAGGTCGATCTCCTATGTGACAACCCTAAGTTGTTTTGCTTTCTTCCTGCTGATGCTGATTTATTTCCTGGTGGATGTCAAAAGGGTTTGGATGGGTGGCCCATTTTTCTATCCTGGTAAGAATACTGCAAACCTTGAATAAAATTCAAGGAATTTTGGAATAATATTCCAAAAAATGGAAATCCCTTTCCTTTTAATTGTTACATGTTGTTCAAATATAGTTTGCAGAATCCCAGACAATAGGGATAGAAAGGTAAGGACACATGCTCAGGTTTTGTCGATGCAGTTTTTGATGCCAAAACCAAGTGTGGAGCATAAGTGGAGAGAACATGTAAAGGACAAATATAATCCGGTCCTGGTATTGGCTTCCAAAAATTCATTAAAAAAACCAAACAACTAAACATGTCTCCATAGCTAATAGTTTGTACTTATTTCCTTATGATGTTTACATGTTCAGGTTCAGTCAGGGTTTTCTTAAAACATTGTATTGGCATAAATTGTACTAGGCATTCTGTTAAAGAGTAGATGCGTGGGTGGGTGTGTGTGTGTGTGTGTGTGTGTGTGTGTGTGTGTGTGTGTGTGTGTGTGTGTGTGGGGGGGGGTAAATCAGGACTAAAGGTTTTACATAAAATGTGGTGTTAGTCCAGTTCCATGCTGGTGGTGGCGTGTTTATTTTTTCAGACATTAGTAACTTCACTTCATATTGTAACCTCACATTAACCCAAGGGGTATTCCGTGGTATATATTTTATTAATATATGCGGCTGCTAGTGGGCCAATAAACATAATTAACAGAACTACATCCAGAAACACACTATGTTTCTGGATGTAGTTATAACATCAGTCGGTTCTAGGGTCATAGGTGGCATCACTAATAATTGACAGATTAATTCCAAAATATTTCTCATTACTGATGGAGTGACACACTATATACCCGGATACTTGCCTGGAATGAATCATTGTGTCACTTATTAGTGGCAGCATCTGTGACCCCAGAACCAACTGCAGTTATCACTACATTCAGGTACAGCGTGTGTAGTAAATCACTGAATAGAAGACTGTTTTCCCGTCCAGACTTAAATAAAATTTAACTTTTAATCCATGATGTTAAAATTACAAGATACACATACAAATGGTGAAAAAAGTTGGAAAAACAATGAAGTGTCTTAAAAGAGTGTGTCATCCCCTCAGTAATGAGAAATAGCCTGGGATTATTTAGTGTATCACTTACTTATTAGTGACAGATCCCCGGCACGCACACTGGCAGCACTGTGCGCACCCCCGCCTCTCTAGGCTAGTGTTACTGCTGGAAGTAGGCGGGGCTTGTTGTGGCATAGGAGAGTGTGGGCGGGTACAGGGAGGGGAGACGTGAGTGATGTACTCACGTCTCCTTGCCCTGTACCGGCCCACACTCTTAAGCCACAACAAGCCCCGCCTTCTCCTAGCATCAGTCACACTAGCCTGGGAGGCGGGGGCGTGCATAGCGCTTTGCCGGCGTGCGAAGAGAGAGGAGAGAACAACGGCCCAGAGCGGCATACACATCGGGAGAGTAGGCAGCAGCAGTTCTGTGCAGGTAAGTGGGGGGGACTAAGTAGCCGGCGGATTTTTTAATCACTACATAGAGTGGAGGCTTCAATTTTTGGACTCCATGCTGTGTAGTGAACAGGATCGTTTTTAAAATCTGATCTTTGATCATTAAAAAAAATCCCATTGACTTACCTTAGGATCGGGTTCGAATGGAAAATGATCGGAAACCAGATTTTAAAATTGATCCTGAAATCTCAAGATCGGCTCAACCCTAGTCCCCAAGGTTTATGGGATTTTATACAAGCAACTGGGTTTTTTTTCCCCCTAAAACAGTACCCCACCTGTCCACAGGATAATATGGTATTGCAGCAGCTCCTCCATTTGTTTGTTTAGCTAATTTATTAATGCTATTGTGTCTGTTCTGGAAGCAAGAATACAAGTTTGTGTATTTCTGCATGGATAGTAACATATTCACCATTAAATACAATCTTCTTTCCCGATTCAGGAATGAACTCTATCTTGGTTTATGTTGGCCACGAAGTCTTTGAAAACTATTTTCCATTCAAGTGGAAGATGCAGGACAGTCAGTCACATGCACAGCACCTTACCCAGAATCTTGTAGCTACTTCTATTTGGGTGGTGATTGCATATATCCTGTACAGAAAGAAGATATTCTGGAAGATCTGATCCCCTGTGTATTTTGCTAGAAACCAAAGGAAGTGCCATGACAGTCTCATATTGCAAAGATCTTTTACCTTGGACCATACAGTTTAGTTGGTGTCAGTTTTTGGATTTGTTTTAATGTTGTCTGTCTCATTACAGAAACCACTATAAGGCGACGGCCAGGGAAAAAAAAAAAACAAAACAAAGATTTTAATTTTTTATTTGTCATTGTGCCCTCAGTAGATGTAACCACATATAAAAGAAACCATGTGCAAACACTAATGATGCAAGATAATGTCCATATACATGTTACTATCTCTTTTATTCTCTAAACAGATATTTATCTTGTGCAGACCTGATCTGATATTAGGACTGCTAAGGAGATAATGTTTACTTTTCCAATAATGTAAAATGTTATTTTTATGCTATTTTAATATATTCTATGAATGTTTATTAAATGTCTTGCTTCGTAAATCAATGTGCTTCAAGTATAGACACACTTATTTGATATGTATAATATTTGCAAAAAAACCCCCCAAAACAGGTGGATATGGCTCTCGTGAAAAATTGCTAATCTAATCCCCTTAGGTCTGGTTCACATCTGCGTTCGACAAATCTGTTTGAAGTCAGTATTTTTTTTTTTCCCCTTCTTCATTCTGAGTGTGCAAAATGGGCACAAATTGATTGCTATCAGTATATAATCAGTTTTCCATAGACCTTAAAGGGGTTGTCCCATCACAAGGATCCTATCTATACTGCTTGTTAATGTGAATGTAAGACTTTTCCTAACTGCACTGCTTCAGCAAAACTGCTTTGTTTGTCCCCTATCTTACTTTATTCATTATTGACACAGCCCTTGCTCAAAAGTCAAGTGATGTATCTGCCTGCTCTCAGGGGGGAGGGAGGAGGGGCTAAGTGCACGGGGCGAGCCTGTGTCTGCACTACGTGACCTACCTCCCTGCTCTCAGATAAGGGGGAGGAGATGCTTTAATTTCTGAACTCGTCTTCTGTTCTCCCAGTTATCAGGCTAGCTAATTTAATTGTGTTCATTATGGCAGAGACAGGCAGTCTCTGTATGTAACACAGAATGGAGTTGCTCCTGCCTGTACTTCATAGTCCAATATTATGCATATAGTGTTATTTGAGGACCTTTGATGACATCACAGGCCCTTCAGCCGCCCCATAGGATCACACTATGCGGTGGGCGGAGCTACACTAATTTGGGGTGGAGCTAAACAGCAGGTTGCATGTGAAACCCCGCCCATCAAATGACGCAAGAAACCAGGAAGAAAGATTTTACAGCAGTGAAGACTGGTGAGTATGCGACGTGAGAATACCCCTTTAATGTTAAAACAAAACTGAGTGGTTGCTGTCCTTCTGGAATCCTTATTTTTAGTACGGAGACAAAATCCTGCAAGTTTCACTTTTTTCTCTGCGCAAAAGAAACAAAGCAGATGGAAATGACACAAACTGATACATATGGATTACTTTTAAAACCCATTTGAAATCAATGGGTTTTAATCCAGACAGTTTGAAATCAGTTTTTGAAGATGTCAAATACTGATTTCAAATGGATTTGCTGAACGCAGAAGTGAACCGGGCCTAACATGTTTTAGTAATTATTTTTATTCCTCTTGAAAGAATTACGCTAGGTTCACATACAAGTCATATTTCTAGTCTGTTGGAGGACCAGAATAAAGGACCGCCAAAATAGCAGATACGTATGGAGTGCATTTGGTTGTCCATTGTTGTTTAAAGTGCGGGAGTATGTGCAGTTATATGGGCTTTTTCACCTGGTGATTTTAGGAGGATACTGCGAGTCTCATTGTGTTTTTTTCTGGCCTTGGTGCTAATATTTAGTAACGGGACAGTCACACTACTGTTATGAACATCTATTCCTATGACATTAATAGTAGTATAGTAAGCCCTCCTCAGTTTGCATATGTTCCCATTGACTCTAATGTAAAAAAAACCAGAGGTAAATAAATCAAACAAGAGCTTCCTTCTAAGAGAACAAAGTCCTGAATGAACAAAATTTTCTGCCCTCAGACTAATCAAGTGGGGTTTTTTTTACCTGAGGGTGCTCAATCTGCAGCAATCACACCTTGTCTATTATTCTCATTATATGACTAACTAGAGTAACTGACATGAACTACAATAGTGTGAACCTACTGTGAGGCCAAATTAAGATGGCCGTATCATCAAGTGCATGTTGCAGCCATATATCCTGCCCACCCAATCTATGGATCTAATGACCCAAATTTGCAGCACCCTATTGATTGATGGTACTGTATTTTTGGATCATCAGGACAAGATTTGTAGATGTGTTATGGATGAATGGTAGGGTTGTATTACGCTACTCTGAATATGGCTTAATGCTATCACATCGAAGTATTATTAGTACTTTTTAATTATGTGCCAAGATGTGGGGAGTCATACATGGCTCCAGAGCCAGATGGGGATACTGCCTTAAAGCTAAACTGAACATTCAGACAACTTTTGATTTTCTGGCAGTATTTGTGTCATTAATATGTTTTGTAATATACTTTAACAAATGTTTTCACGCTTTCTGGTTGAAAACACAGTTGGGGTTAGGGTATGTATATGCAGCAGTATAATATGATAGAGAAATCCCAATCCTGACTGTTTTCAACCAGTAATAATAATTTAGATAGTACTGAAGCCTTTTATAGAGTGGCTGAGATAACAGAAGTCACTTGTAATAAGCAGCCATGATTCTGCTTCATTAGTGTCCGCACAGTACTAGGCAATGAGTGCTGTCACAGACAAGTTTTATTACTTGTCACCTTTTCTAGAAGTTTACACTCTGTACAGTGTCATCCAATTGGTTGGTCTATCAACTGACAGAGTTCTGTAACATTTTTTTTTAAATAGTTTTTGGCCAGGAACGTATCCTTGCTTCTAAGGCTGATTGCTTTGCTTTAGATGAGAATTAGCCAAAAAGGTCAGCCAGTTATGAAAGCGTTGCAGTCCAACTGTGGGAAAATAAAGTAGTCATTTAATTGTCTTAGGCTGCTATCACAGTCTTTGTGACAGTTCCACAGCCCTATACCATATACTTTTGTTATTAAGTCATTCCAAGACTCTTGCTAGTACATTCAGTAGGTAGTAGGAACTATAATATACAGGATTTATTTTTTTTTTATAAATCCATCCACCCATTTGAACAACTTGTTCCTGGGAAGGTTGTATGTAAATTGGTTCTTATTCTGCAACTGGATAGTAACGTTTTCTCAGAGAAAATAAACAGGATATTCAGAACAAAAGGATCTTTATTTACAATGACACTAAGACGACATTATACTGTACACAAAAGGTCACCAGATTATTTACATCACAAATAGGCAAAGATATTCAGTATAAAGTATAACCGATGTTCAATGTCAAGCTAAGCACTGCAACAGCAAAATCTTTTCATTGATACAAAAGCGATGCAGGACAACCATGAGATTTTCTGCGCAGCGGGAAACCTGTCGCTCCATAGCCAGCCGGAAGTCTTCTTTCACTCCTTTTGTAATGCCTCGGGTTACTGTGTGATGTCTGCCACAAAACAGATTTGCTTAAAAGTTGTAAATATTAAAGTGTGCGCTTCACTTAAAGGGGCTTGCCAATTAACATGCATTCAATGTATGTTCAGTAGGGGTCCAACTTCTTAGCACAAACTGGCTGGATCCCCTAATACCAATGTTTTGGGGGGAGAAAGAATGGAGTCCATGCTACCAGCACGTCACCACACTCGACTTGGCAACACTGGATCTCCACAAGAGTCTTTAGAAATAGGAAATTCTTACTCTCTAATAATTTGTACTTCCTTATTTAGATAACAGATAAAGCACAGACTGTGTATCCATAATGAAAAGAATGGGAACCCTTATACTCCTCTCTGCACCACCACAATTTAGTCGTACATCATACACCTGGATAAGCATTAGTGTCTTCACCATCAGTAGTCATCTTTGAATTGATGTGCCTGAACACCACAAATATTCTAGAAGCTACAAATCAATGCTAGAATGTACTACACTAGTGTTGTGATCACAAATGTATAAAGATTTGATGGATGACCCTATTAAAAAAAAAAAAAAAAAAAAAAAAAAACTTACCTTGCTATTACAAATGTATAAAAGGGACTACTTACTACAGACAACCCCTACTTAAATTGCTCTGTGAGGCTTGAGAGTTCACAGCAGGTTAGCCAATGGTAAAATTACTGAAGGCTACCACTGTACTTTCCCATGGGTTAGTGAAGTTAGAGAATTTTACCATTTACCTATTTACACTGCAAAATATTGTGTTGTGCGTTTGTAACCTGCAGCATGTCACTTTGTTGCCTATTCCACAGCGGATTTCCCCGGTTACAATTTCAGAATATCCCACAGCAGACAGCCACATGTGACCATAGTCTAAAACATGTTTATCCATGGATAGTCAAACTTGAGCCTTCCTATATTAGCTGAAACCATGCACCCCATCAAGGCAATCATCAACAGAATGGGAAAGATTTAGCAATCATGTCTAATAAGTCCAAAGTGAAATCAGACAGACTTTAAATCTGTCAGTAAGAAAATCAGCATAAAACTAATGACAGCACCTTGTAGGGTGGCTTCTACACTTTCCATAGATGCCTTTCTTATTCTGCACTGCAGCTCCATTTTCATAAAATTCAGCATTTTATTCTTATGCAAATTAGCTGAATAGTACATTAGGGGCGTGTCTTCCAGAGCAGATCATTTAGAGCAGAGAGTGAAGCCCCAGTAGAAGACACGGCCCTAAAGAATAAAACACTGATTTTCATGAAAATGGAGCTGCAATGCAGAATAAGAAAGGCATCATTGGGAAAAAGTACAAGCTGCACTACAAGGTACTGTCATTAGCCTTAAATTACTTTTCCAGCTGACATACTACATTAAACTGAACCAAATTTATCACAATGACTGATGCTGAATGAAAAATCTGTTGACGTTTTTGGCTGTGTAATCTACCTTTACCACATCATTTGTTGGCTTAGTAGGACACGTCATATTAAGTGTCTAAAACAAAGTCATGTACTTTTATTGTACTAAATTCTGGCATATTTGTATTCATACATATGCCTCTGTAAGAATCTTAATAAAACAATATACCCTTTAAATTCAAAGGGTTACCTGTCCTTTACTGACGATATAATGCTTTGTATAAGGCATCGTAATACACTACCTCCCTCCCTAATTCTGCTCAATTTTTAGCAAGAAGACCCAAAATAAATCCTGCCCCAAAGAAACCTAAACCATTGTGTTCTGCATCTACAAAGAATGACTGCACATACAGATATAAAATTGTAAAGAGTATCATGGGCGACTGTCTTGCGTGTTGTAGACGTGGGCAGCTGAAAACAAACACCAGTCACTCATGGAACAATGCTGAATGTCACAACTTTAGACTCAAATGAAGAATAAGAAACTTAAAAAAAAATAAAAAAATGTATGGGCAAATTATTGCACATTAAACATCAAAAACTATGGGGCTGTGAAAAAATGTTGACGGACACAGCACATCATGAGCAGGCTTAGTGGACTTAGTACCTGTCACTGGTTGCTATGCTGGCCTGAAGGACAGGCATGAATTCCTGCTGCAGCAACCCCAGGGTAGTGCTAGAGGTCCTTCAAAAACAACAAACAGTAATATCTTATCCTCAGCTGCAAAACACTACAGTAAAAAACATACAAGACTAATAGCAGATATTATAGCTGTAGGGCTCTCCAAAATATTTTTAGATTTTTTCATGTTTTTGTTAATGGGTAGTGGATTAAGACTCTAATAGAGATATCCTACTCGTGATCATCCCATATCGTCTGCAGAGGAGTGCTAAGACATTGCACTAAATAAGAATCTCAGAGTGGATACAAAGCCAAATGTTCAAACCTCCACAACTACTTATGGGCAGCTTAATAGTCTTATATCCATGGAAAGTAAAAACGTTTATCCAGATTCAGCCGAGGCGATGAACATCAAAGAATAGATGCGGTAGATATATAAAATTTAACTTTTATTTTCATCCAAAGTCATAAAAAGTTACATAGTACTCTTGTAGCCGAGAGGAAGGGACATGGCGTTCCCGAAACGCGTAGCTGAGTTTGGATTTCCACTAACCCTATCAGTTACTATGTAACTTTTTATGACTTTGGATGAAAATAAAAGGTAAATTTTATATATCTACTGCATCTATTCTTTGATGTTCATCGCCTTGGTTGAATCTGGATAAACGTTTTTACTTTCTATGGATATCAAGACACAGGTCAGTCCACCCGAGTTCTGGGCTTCCTAAGGTGTTAGTGTCGCATATGGTGAGCTGAAAAGACTTTTTTGTACCTTTGTTAATAGTTTTATAGTGGTATACTGGTGATGAAGGGCTGAAAGGAATTATTATTGTAAATTATTGCAAAGCTGTAAAGATCTGTTCTTCTACCTCATTCTACTGTAAGTATCACAAGGTGTGTTTCTACATATTTAATAAAACAGAATAATGGGTAGCACAATGAGGCACTATGGTATTGGGTGCTTTAATCCCTTAAAATAATTTCCCGGGGAGCACTACTGATGGACCTGGGAGTTCTAGCAATGTCATGACCCCCCATATTATATGACCTAATGCAGTGTTCGCCGCCCACCCCCCCCCCCCTCCTCCTCCTCTCCCTATGAGATTGGGGAAGGAGGAGGAGGACGGGACATAGTGAACCGGGGGATTTAATGCTGCTTTGGATCCCAATATGTATGTACCCGATATAACCCTGTCATCGGAACCCCTGGGGTCATCAATAGCGATCCCTAAGACCAGGTAAGCAAATTATTATTTCCCAGAAAACCCTTTAAACCCTCAGGACCAAGCCAGTTTTTGCATTTCTGTTTCTCCCTCCCCACATTCTAAGAGCCAGAATTTTTTAAAAAAATTTCAGTTCACATGATGGTTTATTGTTTGCGAAACAAATTGAACTTTGTAATAGTGCCATCCAATATCCTATGCAATGTACTGGAAAGCTGGAAAAAATATCAGTATGAGGTGGAATTTGAGAAAAAATGCATTTGCGCCAATTTCATTTTTATGGTGTTCACTGTGTGGTAAAAATGATATGTTAGCTGTATTCTGTGGGGCAGTACACTCACGCTAATACCAGATTTATAGAATATTTTAATAAATTAAAAACTTTGCAAAAAAGGAAAAATTTCTCTGTGTAGTCAGATTTTTATGCAGGACAATATGCCATTTTATTGATACCATTTTGGAGGAAGTTCTGATGACTTCAGTTCTTTTCTCCTTCACCATATGGGATAAATATTTTTATATTTTAATAGTACAGGCATTTTAGAGTGTGGGGATCCCTAATGTGTTTATTTTCTAAGAGATCTAGACCTTGTATTTTCTTTATACTTTTAAAAACTTTTCTTTTAACTTTTTATTTTTATACACCTATGGACCTTGAACCCGAAGGGGTCTGATCACTCATACAATACGAATAATATATTGCCATTATAGTAAAATCTATTGACTTCTATTACACGCTGCCTATGGCAATGTGTAACAGAACTATAGTAATGACAAAACTGGGAGCCTTCAATAGGAGGGGGCAATTGTGCCTGCACAGTTTGGATGGTGCTGGCTGTATTATACAGCTGGCATTCGCCGTGCATGGAGTGAGCTCCGCTCCGGAGCCCTCTCCATACAGCTCCTCATGCCTGATCACATACGTAGACATGATTCTGTGTGACGGGGCTAAGAACATTTCACTTTATAAGGTAATGCTTATTAACCCCTTAATGACGCAGGGTAGTTTGTACATTAATGCTCGGTGACTTTTTTCATATCTTCTCTCCCAATCTTCCAAAATTCATAACTTTTTTTATTTTTCTGTCCACATAGCTATGTGAGGGCTTATTCTTTGCGTGACGAGTTGTACTTTCATTTGGCACAATTTGGGAGACATATATTGTTTTCATTAACTCTAATTTACGTTTTTGACGGTCCATGTGAAATAACAAACAATTCTATCATAATTTTTTGCATTTTGTTTTTACAGCATTCACTCTGCATTAAAAATAACATAGCAGCTTTGTCCGCTGGGTCATTATGATTATGACGATACTATATTTATATTGATTTTATTGCAGGTTACCAATAAAATTAAAGCAAAATGGAGGAGAAACACTGGAAGTTTGTACTCCCTTTCTTTTTGTATTTACTGGGGAACAGAGCACCATGGATATAGGCCTAGGGGAGGCCTAGGAAGAAGATGGCAGGCACAGGGATGACTGAACAGGGTGCCGAAGGACCACCACACCAGTGCACCGGAGGTGATGCGGGAAGCCAATAAGGTACCATTAACTTAGGAAAATACTTTAGATACCCAGGTTATGATTATACATGGGATCTAAGAAGATAACACCTGTGATCTGAGCCCAGCTCCAAATGTGGGTGTTACAGACAGAAGTCTGCTGTATCTTACAGTGTGTACCTGCTCAGCTTCAGAGTGGCTGCCATCACCATGATGTAATAATATGTCATGGTGTGGGAAGTTACACAACTCCATGATGCACCATTACTTTGTGCGGCAAAGGGTTAAAGATACTTAAAGGGATCCTATCTTTTACACACAATTTTTTCTCCCCAACATGTCGGAATAGCCTTAAGAAAGGCTATTTGTATTCTACCTTTCCTTTACTTCTCCATGCCGCCGTTCGCCTGCAATCCCGGTTTTTCTCAGTATGCAAAGGAGCTCCCTCGCAGCACTGGGGGCGTCCCCAATGCTGCCAGAGAGCTCTCCAGCGCCACCTCCATCTTCTGCAATGAGGTCTTTACCGCATCTTCTTCCGGTGGCGTCTTCTTGCTTCTAGGCCTAGGGCAAGCTGACTGTGCATGCCCACGGCCACAAGAAAAATGGCCGCTTCCACAGTATTGAAAGCGGCCATTTTCTCGTGGTCGGCGGGCATGCGCAGTTGGCTTGCCCTAGAAGTAAGAGAAAGCCACGGTGAAGACCTCATTGCAGAAGAAGATGGAGGTGGCACTGGAGAGCTCTCTGGCAGCTTTGGGGACGACCCCAGTGCCTTTTGAGCGCTGGGGCCCACCCCCGTGCTGCAAGAGAGCTAATTTGCATACCGAGAAAAAACGGGATTGCAGGTGAACGACGGCGCGGAGAAGAAAAGGAAAGGTAGGAGACAAACAGCCTTTCTTAAGGCTATTCCAACATATTAGGGAGAAAAATTTGTGTTTAAAAGATAGGATCCCTTTAAGAACATATGCCATTCAGGCCTGCTGTACTGAAGCACTTGTTGAATTCTCTGTTATATGCATATCCGCCTTCCTCCATTCTAGACTAAAAATGTGGGTCCATCTGCCACAGCAGCTGTGTGTGTAACCAAATATATATAAAGCAACAGAAAGGTAATAACAAACACTCACTTGAGTAGCACTCCTTGATTGGGAATCAATTCCAAGTGAATCTTACCACCTTCTTGAGTCCGTAAATAAGCAAACTCTTCAAGCATATCAATGTCTGCATACAAAATTGAGTACATTATACATAAATTAATACATACAAGGTTGTCCATGAGGCAATATCTGTTATTCAGGAATCTAATATTTTTGCAGCAGAAATGTCAATTAACACATTAAAAGGAGACTAAACCCTGAAAACTAAGAATAAAAATCTGCATCATAAAGTTCATCTCTAAGTCTGCCTGGATTGGCTACTAAACTGCAGCTTTGAGTAGTTTGGCAGAAATCTTGCAAACAGATTAGACAGAGTCCTGCCACTCTACAGGGCCATTACCAACTGAAGACAAGCACTAGCATGACATCACAGGAAGTTTGAGAGGGGGCGGGGCTAGCTCTAATGATATAATGGACTGCCATTGAGTGTAAAGGAGACAGAGCAGCTCTAGCACATGAATTACAGCAGGGAGAGGGAGCATTAATGTGTGTGGTTTTCATCTACTTTGTGTTAATCACGAGATTCCTAAAAGGCAAAACTAGCTAGCTATGTGATAACTTAGAAAGAAATTTATATAGGTAGATTTTGCTTCAGCAACAGTCTGTATTACAGCACTGACTGTTATGTTACCCAGCTTTCTTGGGACTCTGAACGATACATCTGTCAAGTTAAGGAATAATTTACAGAACATGGAGGAGGGTTTATTTGCGTATATGTTATACTCAGCAGTTCCTAATACAGCACTACCTGGTATGCTGCCAAGCTTTTCCAGGATCCTGAAAAGCACCTCTCACATGATATGGCACAATTATGTGTCATAGAGTAGGAATTATTTAGAAAAATGTGATATTCAGTATTCTCTAAGTCAGATCCACAGGCTATGATAAACTTTCCCGGAACCCTAAAGTACAAATCAAGCACATATTGACATAATTTGTGGGCAAGCAATGGGATTTATTTGGTACTGCATTATCCAGCTTTGTCGGAACCCTAAAAGTGAAATCCGGTAAGCTATGGTATGATTATAACACAAGGAGGTAGATTTATGTAGGTAAATACTCAGTATTCCTCATGAATACATTGCAGTGCATTATACTATTTAGCCTACGGGTGAAAAGAAACCTATTAGATTGTGCCTCTAGCACAGGGGTGCCCAATACGTCGATCGCAATCTACTGGTAGATCGCAAAGGACGTATGGGTCGATCGCGGGATGCAGGGATCCCTGGTGTCTGCTTGTTCACAGTGCAGGCTGAGTCATCTCTGGACACTGGCAGGTGGGGCTGCCGCAGCCCCAGCCTGCCAGTGTCCAGAGATAACTCTCAGCCTGCACTGTGAACAAGCAGACAGCGGGGATCCCTGGGCGGCCACAGAACGCCACTGTCTCCTGCTCTCACGCTCTGCCCGGCCCTGCCCATATGCCTGGCCCACAAGTCCGTCTGGCCCCACCCATAGGACCGCCCCACCCACAGTCCGGCCCCCCCGCCCACAGGACCTCCCCGACCCCGCCCACAGGACCGCCCCGGCCCCGCCCTAGTAGATCTTTTGCCTTGGTCAGCTAATAAAGTAGCTCACACGCTGAAAAGGTGTGAGCACCCCTGCTCTAGCAGAATCTAATAGGTGAATTCAGATATCTGTCTGCACCAGGAATGCTTCCAGAGAATACGTTAAACAGACACTCAAGACACAGAGTGAAAGTAAGTCTTAACATATGAGACTAAACAACATAAAAACATACTTGTTATGTAGTTGAAGAAATTTTCATACTGGAAATTTCCTTGTTGGCAAATCTTTCCTATAGCTTTTAAGAACAAATTCTCTCCTCTGGGCCAGTCATGCTGCAGTAACACAATCAGGTGACCAAGTGCCATATCATCTCTATTATCAGAAAAGGCTCGGAGCTAAAAAAGAAAAAAAAAGGACATTAGCCATTATAAAACAAGGCGGTCATTAAAAATATGATCTTTACTAACTCAAGAAGCCCATACAACTTCAACAGCTGTCAGTCGAACACTCTAGAAAATTACCCATCTGGGGGGAAAAAACAAAACAAGTGCGGGCACGTTATATTTCTGCATGATTTACTTTCTTCCCTCAATGTCATGTCTCAGGAAAAAGAAAGGAAACCACCCATAAGCAAAGGTTTTGACTGACTTTTCTAGACCAGAATTTAAAAAAAAATAAAAAATTCCTACGCAACCCCTACCCAGGGGTAATTTGTAATGTATAATACCCTTTAGTCAATTTTCATTTTATTTTCAGTGAAAAAACTGCTATTTAGGATTTCTGTCTACTAGCCTAAGCAAAACCTCAAACAGGAATTCTCTATTACCTTACAATTTCTTCACAAGGAAATTTTGAAATGGACTCCCATGTAAAACTGTGTAATTTAATTTGACATTAAGTTGTCATTTCAAAGAACATTTGAACTACTTTCCTGTCCGCATGTTTTGTGCGGAGATCTGGCGGCAAGCACACGGACCCCATTATAGTCTATGGGGTCCGTGTGCTTTTACTGCACAACGCTTGCAATTGCGTTTGGTATTCCTTTCGGGGTGGTCCCCATGCGGACTCCCCCGAACGGAATACCAACGCAGATGTGAACGAGGGGTCACTCTGCCAGATGACTGAACACATTTGTTTAAAGCAAAAATATGAAAATTTAGAAGAAAAATCAAGAATTACCCAAGGTTGAAGAAAATGTAGATTTATAGTCAAAAATTGCTCAAATCTACTTCCAACCTAGTCAAGCCCTTTAACTGATATGTTCCAATATTACAGTATTTTTATAGGTCTGTTACTTACCTTTATACTTGCCAATAACAGCTGAAGACAGTACTGCATTACACATTTACTAGTGCAAGGCAACAGCTTGAGATCAGAGCCTAAAAAACAAATTGAAAATTACTGTACATATATTCCAGACTATAAAACGCACCCCAGATTCAGATAATAATTATTAACAATATGATAAAATATTTAATACTAGTTAACATTTCCTTGGTGATCAAAGGAAGTGGAGGGGTTTAATGTAAAGAATGTTGAAGGTCTAGTCTAGTGCTTCCTTTCTTGGTAAGTGAGTAGGTTAGTAGCTAATAGTCAACTACTAATAAACTGAGGGTGTCCTTATCTATCAATCAAGCTGCCATCCTTTAAGATTTAAAGCGTCACTAAATTTGTGGACAACTTTTGATTTCTGGCAGCATTTGTGACAGTAATAAATATTGTAATATACTTTATTAACAAATGTTGGATCATTTCTGTGAAATCCTGCATTTTTTCACTCTTCCCCTTGCTTCTGTATTGAGAGCTTCTCCTGCCTCTCACTGAATGTTACAGTGTACAAGAGTACTGGACTGTATAGTAGAGAAAATGACATTATAAAACATACAAACTTGCTTTGTTTGTCATATGAAAGAGGATATTCTCTCATGTCACGTGACACTAAGGTTACAATGCTATCCAATTATTTCCAACTATGCAAAAGAAAGTCCACTGCAGTATCAGGCAATAGGCGGGTGCTTGGAGTTACAGGTTTAACTCCACAGAATTAATCCCTTTGATCCCCACGAGATCAGTGTGCTATCAGCGTCTTTCCTGGAGAGCACACTGACCCATTCATTTTTGTGGGCTCCTGCACATGATCATGTGCGGGCCAACTGTATGGGCACCAAAAACTCAGACCAGGCCCTATTCTTGTCCAGTTTTGAATGGTTCCGCAGCTCCTATTAACTGAATCATTGCTACATGGAATAAACCACACCACTATTTTGTAAAGTTATCTGGCAGAGCTGCCATTTTCTTTGGCTAAATCATTTCCAGAGATATCACTGGTTGGAAACACAGTCAGGATTGGAATTTTTATACGATAGTTATTATACAACTACATATAAATATCCTAATCCTGATTGAGATTTCAACCAGTGATATCTCTGGAAATAATTTTAGATAGCACTTGGTGTCATATGAAAGAATAGAATCTCCTCTTTCATAGAATTCAAAAAGCAAGTTTGTACGAGGGTAGTCTGAAAAGTTTCTGATCACCACATGTAGATGGCAACACTCGTCAACCAAAGTTGGAGAATGTGCTCACAAAAATTTCAGCCGTTTTGCACCAGCGGTTTTTCTTTGACAGTCATTGTAGTGAGTTGATGCGAGTGATTTTGTGAAAATGGATGAAAATCGAATATCGAGCTGTCATTAGATATTTGTTTTTGAAAGGCAATACGTCTTCGCAAATTAAAGACGAGTTGGACGCTGTGTATGGGGACTCTACACCATCATGTACCACCGTCAAATTTTGGGCAGCTGAATTTAAACGTGGCCGTACCAGCTTGGTTGACAAACGTTCTGTGCGGCCAAAGACTGCAACCACAGATGAAAACATTGCTCATGTTCATCAAATGGTGCTAGAGAGCCTCCGCTATCTCTCTAACCTTCATTCGATGGTTCTCTATATTAGCAGAGTAAGAAGTGGGAAGGAAACTAGGATTTCTACAACAAATATACAAATCGACTTAAGAATCATAACCTTTCCTTCTTAAAAGGTGGTTTTCATTCCAACAGTCAGTGCTCCGAAAATTTTAGGAATAAGCTTTTATTTAATTTTTCGATATAGGACTATAAGAGATCAGAGAATCCAACAGGCTCCAATGAGATCTTTTAATTTTGTGTTAGAGAATCACCACTGTGACCAGAGCTTTGTGTAATATTTTAAAGGTTGTGTGTTATTTCTACTGGCAAAATTATGCAAAAATTACCTTTCCTGAATTTAGGCTTTACTTTGGATTGCTCATCCTTGGTCTTGGAAATGTCTTGAGGCGGGGGTACAATAAAATTCATAAGTTCCAGAACCTTTTCACATGTTAGCTAAAGAAAGAGAAATAAAATATTACTTCTATACATCACAAGTGTATGGTGTTGGCTTTTTAACAACTACATGCAACAATGTATTTGTCTGTTGCTTATTTTACAAATATAGAACATGTAAATAACTAAAAAATAAGGTGACTTTGACAACAGGACAGAAAAACATGTGTGGACAACCTATATAGCTGTTTTGACATGTCTTCTATTTATATGAGTCATGACTACATACAACAGAAGATGCTGATGAACCTCTGTGATTCTACTGCTATAAAAGGAACATTGCAACACAGAGTCAAGTGCAGTATGATGTTATACAAACAAGATGACCAACATATATTTATGGCAGAGTCCAGATATTTCTACAATGTTGTCTGTTCTTTAGCCCTTCTCCGTAATAGCACTGTTATGATCAGCAAGTGTGGGCTGGTGGCTACCTTATTTGTTTATTCATACACATAAGAACGACTAAAGAGAGTCAGTAGCTGGCTACTAAATTCATCTCTAACCAGGCAACTTTTCTCTTTCCTTACACTTTACATGCATCATAATTCATTTTTTTCATTGTCCAACCTTATACTCCCCAACAGCAAAGTGGCAGGCTGCTAGTTGGATAAGAGCTCTGTGCTGCTCCAAGTTTCCCTGATTCAACATCTGCTGCGATGGAGAATGTGGCCCTTGTAAGGCCGCCATGAGATGAAGACTATTGATTGCTTTCTTGTGTTGTCCCTATAGGAAGAAAAGTGTTTACCAAATGAACAACCAACACCCCAAAAATACAAATAAAGTATAGAAATGAAACCTTTTTAAGCCAGATCTACATGAGATATACTGGTAGCAAAAGTGGAAGCAAAGAAGGTGTGATTTAACCAAGTCTCATCTATATTCTGAGCTAAACTTTAATTTATGCTGTGAGTCTTCCCTGTGGTTTACAGCCCTTGTAAAGGAAGCAATGGGATGCTTTCAGTCACTTTTAAAAAAAAATACCACTGGAAATTTAAAAAAAAAAAAAAAAAAAAAAAAAAAAGGTAAACAACTTGGGCAGTTTTTGTAGCAATGACACTCAATGTCTTTACACTTAAAGGGATTCTATTATTGGTGTCTGTGGTTTTGAGATAAAAAGTCTATTCTACTACTTTTTTTTTTATTCTCTCCACCTTTCCATTGTATTTCTGGTTAATTACTTTATGTAAATGATGTAAAATTTTGTTTTCTTTTCAAGTTCTCAATTTCAGTCATTAATAAACAATGGCATAGCTAAAACTATAACACTATATCAGTTACAAATGACCTAGGAAAAAACTTAAAGTGTAACTAAACTTTCAGACAACTTTAAATTTTTCTGGCAGTATTTATGTCATTAACACATTTTGTAATTTAATGAACACATTTTGTCTCCATTCTGTGAAATCCTGCATTTCTTTATTCTTCTCCTGGCTTCTGTATTGAGAGCTGTTCCTGCATCTCACTGAGTTACTATGTATGGAGTACGGAACTGTGTAAAATGCATGGAAAATTATGGTGTGGAGGGAGACTGCAAACTGTTATATTATAAACATTATAAAACATAGAAACTGCTTTTCATGTCACACAAAGGACACCAAATATTATATTATTTCCAAAGATAACACTGTTTGAAAACAGTTGGGATCGAGATATTTAAATCATATATATTACACAGCTGCATATGAATATCCTAATCCTGACCTTGGCAACCCGACCTACTCTTTTTTTTTTTTTTTTTAAATGTAGATTGTGAGCCCCACATAGAGCTCACAATGTACATTTTTCCCTATCAGTATGTCTTTGGAATATGGGATGGAAATCCATGCAAACACGGGGAGAACATACAAACTCCTTGCAGATGGTTTTTTGCCCATGGCGGGATTTGAACACCAGGACTCCAGCGCTGCAAGGCTGCAGTGCTAACCACTGAGCCACCGTGTGGCCCCCAACCTGACCTACTCTTTCATAGGAGAGCCTCGTTCTGAGTTCCATAGGAATACATTGAATCACACTGAAAAAAAAGCCGCTCCATCGCTGCAGCATCCTCCTCGGACTTTCCACTAGGTCTCTCCCACTCTGATTACCAACTGACTAATACAAAGCTCCTTATCATTGGATGAGAGTAAGCACGAGATCTTTTTTATTTAATGTGCTGGGTAGCAGTAGTATTGCTGTGCTACCAATGTAGTCAGTAGTTCTACTCAACAGATGGGGAAAGTCTCATGTGCATTAACACGCCCGATAGTTTTTTCAGAATGGAAATGTGCTCTCTGTTCCAACTGGTCTGAGGAAGAGCAGGGCAGACAAACAGATTATTTCTCTAACAATAAATGGTCTCTGTTTTCTATGGATAATGTATAAATTTAAATCCAGACAAAGAGTTTACCTGATATATGACCATATCTGTAAGGAATATTCTAAGCCACAACCAAGTGTCAGTCTTCCAGGGTAAACAAATTCTGGAGAACTCTAAACATTTAGGGCAGATTAGAAAGAAGGTAAGAAGGTATGATTTGCTAATGATAAACAAATACTGTAACGGAAAAGTTAAAAAAATAATTTTATTAATTTACTAATGTATTTGTTTTAATTTGAAAAAAAAAATCCTAATGGGCTTAGACATATGTCTCTTTGGTTGCTATGACAAATCAAATTTACAGAAATAAAGTTACGTGCTGAGTAGATCCTAAAAAAGAAAAGCCAAAAATAACGCCAAACTAGGTGGACCAAGGGGACATTTAATGCCAAGCAACTGACTGCCCGGACTAATCCCAAAAACCAGTTCCTTAGTACCCCAGTCTGAATGAAGTGGTGGTCGCACTGGCTTATTGATTCTTCATTTCTATAGGATGGCTAATGCTTTACTTGGTTAGCTCAGGCAGGCCCCTAGAGTTGAATAAAGCGGACAGTGCTCATGCATTACCATTTCTCCATTCACACAGGGGAATAAGATAAAATAAGAAATCTATGTCCAAATAAGAGATTTAAGTTGTCTTTGTGAGAAAAACCCTTTAAAACTATGCCTAACAAAACATTGTTTTTGAGTTTAACCTAAAACATTTGTCAGGTTTTGGGTTTACCTTTGTCAAAAGCTTCTGAGGAATGCAGAAGATCCCAGCATTCTCTTGCAGTTTTAAAGCTTTCCAGGACTTCAGTAGGGTTAGCAAGATCACTTTTATTTACAATCACATGACGACTTCGACCTTTTCCAGAGAGGTCTTCATCATCTGAACTCTAAACAAATTGCAATACGGTATTATCAACATAATCCTATTAATGGATTGGCAAGACATCATAAAAATCACCTTTATATCCATAAAATAAAGGAAAAAAATTGGATTTTTGTACTCACTGTAAAATCCTTTTTCTCGTTGTATTCATTGTGGGACACAGCACCGTGGGTAAAGACCTGGCCACTAGGAGGCTGATACTAGGAGTATCAAAAGATGTCAGCTCCATCTCTGGGCTGTAATCTCTCCACAGAGACTATGCTAACCAGTTTGCACCACAGCAGTAGGAGAGAAACAAAAATAAACAAAAGAACACAGAACCAACACTATCATGTCTTGAACCCGAAAACTAAACCAGAGCAGGAACAAGAAACAAGACTGGGCTTTGTGTCCTCCAATGATTAGAACGAGAAAAGGATTTTAGGGTGAGTAACAAAAATCCATTTGTCTTCTTCATTTCATTGGGATGTCCTAAAGAAGTCCCAGAGGGATGGAATTAAACAGCCAAGCGGGCAACCTAGCGCACAGTCACTTGCAGAACCTTTACAGCCCAAGCTGGCATCAGCAGAGGCCACAGAGTGGATCTGGTAGAACTTGGAGAAAGTGTGGACAGAGGCCCAGGTGCCAGCTTTGCTGACCTGGGCAGCAGAAGACACATAACGAACAGCCCAAGAGGCTCTGACAGCTATCATGGAATGAGCAGTCACATAAAGAGGTGGCGGCCTATCCTTGAACTGATAGGCCTCACTGATAGCAAACCGAATCCATCTGGAGATGGAGACCTTGGAAGCAGCCAGGCCCCTGGCAAGGGCTCTCAGGGAGAAGGAACAAGGCGTACGTATGACGAGTATCAGTGACAGACAAATAGACTTGGATCGCCCAGACTACATACAGGCAGTGGAAACGCGGGTGCTTTGGGTTCAGGCTGAAAGATGGTAAGACAATGTTCTCATTGATATGGAAGGACAAAACCACCTTAGGCAAAAAAAAAAAGGTGACCGACGAAGGACAACCTTGTCCTTGTGGAGCACAAGAAAGGGAGGCTTTCATAGATGCTGCAGAGGAAATTAACGGCCACCATGAAGCCAACCTTCCAGGACAGAAAGCGAAGAGAGATATGACGTAAAGTACCAAAAGGGGGAGCCCGTAGAACCACAAGGACTGTGGTTGCAAAGAAGGAGGGTTAGAGAGAGCACAGCTTGGAAGAAGGTCCTCACCTGAGGCCAGAAGGCCAGGGTCTTCTTGAAAAGAATTAAAGAGAAGAAAGAACAAGGTCAAGACTGGACTGGAAAAAAGCCAGGATCCTAGGAAGAGAAAAGGAAAGCCATATGTACGACAATAGATCTTTGCAGACTGAGGCTACTGAGCCATGAGAATGTTCTGGATAACAGGCCTCGAAAATGTGCGATGCTTTGAGACCTTGGTTTCAACAATGAAACCATTAAACGCAGCTGAGATAAGGTGGGGTGGAACAGCAGTCCTTGAGGCGGCAGAAGTCTGACCGGGGATGCATGAGAGTGGTGGTGGCGATGGCTTGAGGATCCTGGGACTGGCAATGTAGCAGGGAGTATTGTGGTTCAGGTAGGAGTTCTACATCGGGTGCACCCCACTGGGAGCACAACTGGAGAAAGAACTTGTGAAACAACCACTCTGCTGGGGCGAGCTTTTCTCAAGCTTTCTCGACCAATTGACCATGCCTGGAATGTGGACTGCCGACAGGGCTGGAACATAACGAGCCACCCAAAAAAAGTCAGAGGCTTTTTGTCTGGCTGCCTGGCTCCTGGTGCCCCAGTGATGGTTTAAAGAGGCACCTGCAGTGGAGTGGTCAATCCTGACTCTGACTAGATTGTCCTTGGAGGAGAGAGGTCCAATGAGACAAGGCTAATATGAAGGATGATCTGGAGGGCGTTCCCAGCTTTGGACTATAGGTCTTGAATAGTCAAGGCATCAAAGTCCGCTCCCCAGCCCTTCTGGCTTCAGTGGAAATCACCTGCCAAAGGAGGTAAAGAAAGGATTTCCCCTAAGACGCTCTCATCGAACCCAGATAGAATAAGATTGCCGAGGCTGGACAGAGACTTGTCCCAGCAAGTCAGAATCATAAATTGTAGAGGATGTGAGTGGAAATGAGCAAAAGGGATGGTCTCGAAAGCTGAGACCATTGTGCACAGAAACTCCATGCAGAACCGAAGAGTGCACGGGAACTTCATTCAAAGGTAGAGGATCAGGATCTTGGACTTCGGGAAGAGGATCTTGACCTGGTGAGTGTCAAAGATCAAGCCCAAGAATTTGATGTGCTGAGAAGGCACAAGACACCATTTTTCCTCACTGATGAGCCTGACAAAGGAAGTCCAAGGTGATCTGCAAGCTGGTCTGATCACTTGGAGACACACTGGTCTGGTAAAGGAATGAGAATATCCAACTTCCTAGTGGAATGCAGGGGACAGTGAGGCTGAAGCCACTGTTCCTTCAAGATATGGTCAAACTCCCCATGTATGGGGGAAGGGCGGCAGCTGTGACATAAGAAGATGTCGGTTCTGGGTCTTCTGACTACACGGATGGATAAGGGAAGTCGCCCAGTTAGAGGGAAGATCCACTGGAGAGGGGACGGGAGGGTCCTGAACTGACTTAGGCGGAAGGCAAGGAGAGAAGATGGGCTCAGCCTGGCCGCATGGCAACTTTTTATTACAGAGGGTGAACCTATAAAATGTGGCAGCACCACAACGCAATGGGGTGGGTTGTCTCTTCACAGGAGGACATGGAGGAGGGGGGGGGGGGGGGGCAAAGAAAATAGGGGTATACCCAGGAGGTTAACCTACTAGACCACTGAAAGAATTTCTGATCGCCAACTGCTGTAGAGAGTCTTCACAGAGAGGGTTCCCCAGGTGCTGTATTTAGGAGGACTGAAAATCCCTGAGGAGCTTGCAGGAGCTACTGGTGAAGCAGGAAAAATAGGAAAAGAAGTTTCCCAGGTGAACAGTATAGGGAAACAAAGAGAGACCTCTTTGGATTGCCTACTGACCAATGGGAAGTGCTAAGAGGGGTTTGAAGGTCAGGGAAACCAAGGGGGAAGATGAGCCAAGTTGTGGCCTAGTCCCTTGCTGAGACCAGGGATCAAAGTAGAAGCTGGGGCTGGCGGACCTTGGCACAGATGCCACCTGTGATCTATGGAAGGCCAAAGGAGGCCTTAAATAAAAAAATAAAAAAATAAAAAAAATTGCCAGGGATGCAAGACAGAAAGACCTTAGTTACTGCAAACACTAGGCTAAAATTGGCTATCATAGTGTCTGTAGAGAGGGTAGAGCCTAGCAGTGAAGCAACATCTTTTGTTATTCCTAGTGTTAGCCTCCCAGAGGCCAGATCTATACCCATGGCATATGTCCCCCAATGAAATAAGTGAGAAAAATCTACTATCCAACCACTATTTCTTACATTCGATTTGTGGTCTCTAGCTCAAACTATACTGATACTCCAACATCTAGTTTCAGTAACTGTTCAATTCAATATAAGAAATAAAATAATGGAAAATTACCATGGGTTTCTCCCTACTGTCTGCAAGTTTCCTCCTTTTGTGGATGTGCTTGCTGGAATTAATCTCAACTTCACTGAAAATGTTTGAGGTGTCTTCCAGCAGAACAATGGGAACTTGGTTTGAAGTGTTTGGTCCTATAAAACATGACGTATATATTAGAACACAATCTGGCAGCATGATAACTCAGTGGTTGGCACTGCAGCGCTGGAGTCCTAGGTTCGCATCTGACCAAGAACAACATCTGCAAGAATGTTTGTATGCTCTCCCCATGTTTGCATGGGTTTCCGCTCACACTTCAAAGACATACTGATAGGGAATTTATATTGTGAGCCCTATAGCAAGTTATTGGACGTCTGTAAAGCACTGTGGAATATTAGTAAACTACAGAAGCAAAATAAATAATAACTAGAAGTCTTATCACTCATGCAGGTATCTTAAGGTATGTTCTCACAGCGTTTTTTTGCTGGCAGTTTTAGAGGTGGAACGTGCCTTAATAAAAAATGCTCCCCAAATTCTCCCTTTCATATTTTTTCCTCCAGTTTTTGCAAAACTCTTGCAAAAAAAATATGCTAGTAGTTTTTTTTTTTTTTTTCTACCTTCCATTCTTTTCCATGGACTTTGCAAAGCAGAATCCACCTAAAGATAAGTGCTGACACTTTTTTTCCCTATAGCTGATCACTAGAGGAAAATATCTTCTACTGAATCCCAGTGAAATCAATGGAAAGGAATTGAGAATTTTTAAGGCAGTTTTTGAAGAAGATTCTGCCTAAAAAAAAAAAAAATCCATCTGAAACCCCCCCAGTATATACTGTATAACCTACCCTTAGAATTCATAATTTGTAGAATTTTTTTTATATAGTGACCTCAGTCAATGCTGTGCAACACTGAGCTCAAGTGGTCAAAATGTTAAATGAGTGAGGCTACTTTCACACGGCCAAGTCTACATGTGAGTGAAAAATTACATGGCCTGTACATTATACCACGAGAAGGACTTCTAGCATTATAGTTATGTATGATACTAGCAGTTTCTCCTTCCCAGCGATATACTGTCCCATACATTATTCACTACAGAGCAGTATGTTGCTGGGAGGCAGAGACTGATAGAATCATGCATAACTATAATGCTAGGAGCCCATCTCCCGGCATAATGAACAAGGTGGGAAATCCAGCACCAGCACTGACCGAGTCTTATGTCTAAGGCTTAGTAGTGTGAAAGCAGCCTAAGTCTATAAACGCCACCCTGTGACCTCTTTAATATGTACACAAACCTGAGAACATCTTTTAACCTGACAATGATCACAAGTCAGACAATGGAGACACATCCCCTTTAAAGGGAGCTACATAGAACACGCACCTTGGAAGAGGGAAGGCTGAATAGCACTGATGTACTGGAAGACGCTTTTGAAGAATATGAGCAGGGTGGAATAAACAACCTGATTCTTATATTTTGCATGAGCCTCATTGTCAAAGTTGCTAATATATCGACAGAGTTCTTTGACGCGATGAAAAAGGTCACTAAAAGTCCTATATAGAAAAAAAAAATGATTCCACAATAACCTACCAGCATCTCATATGTACACAGTCTTCAATTATAGTAAAGAAATAAGGGGAGAATATGAGAGAATGCAGAAAAGTCTAAGTTTTTATGAATCAAGAAATAATACTAGAACTCAGATGATTGGTAGAAATCCCAACCTGGTTCCCTTGTCCATCTGCCATTCACATCGCATGCCAACCACAGACAGGATTTTAAAAAGACGATCCCAAGGGTCCAGTATTTGTGAAGATTTTTCTGTCAGACCCTCAATAATGTATTTCTGTGAGCTTCGCTTCGTGGGCGATAGTACATCAGCTGCATCTTGTGTACCTGAGTATGAAGACAGTTATCAATAGTTCATTTACCCCGCAAGTATTCTAAAGTAAACATCACAAGAAATAAATGTAAACTGGAAATATAAAAGATTATCAAATGCATATCAAAGTAATCACACACAAAAAAAAAATTTGTTCAGTCATGTGTAGTCCTTCATACCTTGATGCTGGGCATCTGTCTGAGGTGATCGTGTCACATAGTTGATATAAAATTCAGCAGCTTTGTTCAGGTATTTGTACAAGAGGCTTGAGGGTAAGCGGACATCCAGGTTGTTAATAATAAGGGGTAGAACATCACACACTGAAAAAAAAAACAAAAAAAAAAAAAACCACTTAAAAATTAGCATAAAAAGGTATAAAATTTAAGATATGATATTAAAATTGTATTTTTAATAGTAATAGTATGAGGCTCTGTGAGGGAGAGAACCTATGTCAATGTTCCACTGATACAGGAATAGATTGTGAAAAACAATTAAATACAGAAAGGAATACATTCAATTTCAGGTATTTGATGTATTAGTTACTGCACTTACCAAACAATTTTCTGAAACAGTTTACAGGAGATTCCTGATCTTCCAGATTCTCAGCATCCAACAAAGTTTCACCTAGGCTAACCTGTCATACAAAATACAACTGATTTAGAGAAGAACCTGGAATTTGAAGGCCCACAGCAACATCAAAAATGCCCCTTCTATACCCGTTACTCTGGGTTCACACCAGTGCCTGGACTCAGTTCTCAGGTTTCCGTATTCTGCATGCAGAAGACGGAAACCTGTCATGCCGAGTCCGGCCGTGAGCGCCGATGAGCGTTATATGCTCTCCGCAGCGAAAACCGGTTTTTAAAACCGGACACAGAGTACTGCATGTCCGACTCTGTGTCTGGTTTAAAAAAAAAACGGTTTCGCCACAGAGAGCATAAAACGCTCACCGGTGCACACGGCCGGACACTTTTCAAACCCATTCAAATGAATGGGTTTGAAAGATGCCGGCAGGTTTCCGTCTCCTGCCCTGTTTTGTGCAGGAAATGGAAACTTGCAGAACAGAGTCCCAGGCGCAGATGTGAACGAGCCCTTAACAGTAAATTGTATTAAGGCAACACAAGTGCTTGTTTTGTGCGGCAACAATCAGGTGGACAGTAATGTCTTATCAGTTCTTTCCTACAAAAGGTGATCCAAAACATAATCTGCAAGATGACAGGAGTGATGTACAGCTCTCTGGACCTCTGGTGATCTGTGTGCCAGCTGAACTAGACATTTGTGAGTAATCATTAAAGGCAATTTTTATTTTTGGCCTATCCTTAGGATAGTCCCTATAAATCTGAGTGGTGTGGCAGGATTACAGTCAACCCGCACATGGATTAGCTGTTTGGGCGGTATGTCCAGTTGTTAAATACCACGAGTTACTATATTCATGTCATTAGAACACATTAACTATATACATATGTTAACATAACACTTCTATCTTGGTGTACAGAGGCGTGTCATGGGCATAAACTATATTGAAGGCACAATATTGGTACAAATGACTGGCAGGCACATGTGGGAGGGCAATGGTGGTTGCTGATCACACTTATGTGATGGTTCACACTTATGGACAAAGTACATTTGAATACACAAAGGGCTGTGTGGAGTCTCTGATCTCCAAACTATAACTATGAAAGCCTAACAATGGACAGCTGATACATCTATTGCTCATCTATTTTCCCTGATTCAACTTTTCATGAAGACTTAAAAAAAAAAAAAAAAAAAAAAACTTAAAAATGGAAATTTATTGAAGAAGAAACCAAGAGTAGAAATCGCATCAAATTATTATAATTTTTTTTTATTTTTTTACATCGGTCCCCATACTATACAGAGCAGGTAACTGAAGCAGTTAGCTCTGTTACTGCAGCTCATATTGACATCAATGCAAGCAGAGTTGCAGTACCCGCAAAATGTAACTGATGTTAAGTCTCACAAATTTCTTCAACTAATCGGAATTCAACCAATTCAACATGGTTTTGTCAAAAAATGTGTAAATAATCCTAATACAAATCTCCTTACCCCATGTTGCACTACAGTTTCAGGAAAACGTCTCAACAAAAGAAGAAGCATCTCTGCCCGTTCCAGAGTATTAAAACATTGTTCTGTAGCTTTCAGCAACATTTCACACTGAACACGGCCAGGAAGAGCCTCAAACAGGCCTGGAAAATATAACACACAAAGTAAGACAACTGTGACATGGATTAGCGTATGGTTCAATGCTAATATAGCAGGGAAAAACCTCAGGGCCTTGAGAAGACGGCTCACTGTTGCCACATCAAATGGACAAGTCCCACAACCTTGCCTTGGACAAAACATTCAGGGAAGAAAACAAAAATGAAAGTAACCACTCAGATGCTGTGGTCGCGTTTGAGGGGTTTCTGGGTTTTTCCAAGACTTCTATAGAGTTGGAGTCAACAGTTGAGACCCTCATTTGGTTAAAAAGGGTGCCATGTTCAGATGATCATGGTGCCTCTTCACTGAATACCAAAGTGACTGAGCTGCTGCTTGTACTAAGTGACCTATGAATAACATGCCAAGAAGACAGGAAAGAGGCCACAAAGCTCTTGAGGGAAGAAGCAAGAATACCAGTTGTTTCCAATGACTGACACTTTGAATCCCTGCTGTGCAAAACAGCAAAGATTCTTTAGTTATGGGGCATCAGTTCATCTTTGGCAAGAACCACCTTTAAAGAACCAAAATATATCACACATTTAGATTTTCAAAGAGGTTAAACATACTTACTGTTGTAGTTTAGTTTGGATAAGTCAGTAGAACACATGACTACGTAACATACAGTGGCACATTTTATCAATAAACCAGGAAATAAAAGACAATGAGAAAGGGGAACAATGGAGAATCTTCTAAGTGCTTAAGTGAAACAGCATGATGAAAAGATGCAAGGAGCAGCAGTAGGGGAGGCAGTTCAGTGTACAAAAGATGGAACCGGCTAATTTAGCAAGTATGGAAGGAAAATATGTAAATTTATAGAAACATTGTTACACAATAGGGCAGATTTATTAAAATAGACTAATAGCATAATTGTAGCACTCGCAGCGCAGCTTTTATTTTGTATTCTACCCTGAAAAATGAAAGTTGTATTGTGATTAGTTGCTATTAGACCATTTTAATAAATCTACCCCAACATTCTAGCTCCATTACACTGCATACATACCTTTAAATGTACAGCAATTACTCCTCATCTATGTGGTGAAGACCCAGGCCTATACAGAGTTTTCACTGATGCTCACCTCTTGGACTATGTAACCAGATAGTGAATGCATGTAATCTTTAAAACATGGTAACTCACCAAAGTATCTATCTATATGCCAGGTCTTTCCTTACCTCGTAAAAATTGTGTTTGTTTATCCTGTAAATCATTTCGAAGAGCAGCCGTAATAACACTTATTTCCCTCCAAACCACAGGCTGGTCTGAAAAGTTCACAAACCTTTATTACAAAAAAAAAAAAAAAAAAAAGTAAAGTGTAACTTAAAAATCAGATTCTTTAAGAAAGTACTTTATTTATTAGCTACTTGAACAGAAAAAGAATTTATGCTTAAAATCAATTAAAAACATAGAAAATCATACACAAGTGGGAGACACAGTGAGAAGAGCACAAAGAGTATTCATGATTCACACATATACCATAGAGGGGTCAGAGTAGGCTAAAGTGTGTACTGTTATAATTCACCAAATATATATAAGTATGCACAATAATTTAAAGATTGTAGTCCAAAATGTAAGCTACAATAATGAAAGTCCAAAAAATAAGAAGAAAATTAAAATTAAAAAAAAATACAAAATTATTACATTATCCACAAAGTGGAGCATTTTACTTAAAAGGATCCTATCACTAAAACTCATTTTCTGCTTAACACGCAGGAATAGCCTTAAGAAAGGCTAGTCTTCTCCTACCTTTAGATGTCTTCTCCGCGCCGCTGTTCAGAATATAATCTGGTTTTCGTCGGTATGCAAATGAGTTCTCTTGCAGCACAGGGGGAAGACCGCAGCACTCAAACAGCACTGGGGACGTCCCCAATGCTGCAAGAGAACTCTCCAGCGCCGCCTCCATCTTCTTCAGGAACAGGTCTTCTTCCCGTCTTCTTTCGGCAGAGGCTTCAAACTTCTAGGCCTCAGGCAGCCGACTGCGCATACCTGCCGGTCACAAATCTATAAAAATATTTTTCCTGTACAGTAAACGCCGTAGCTGGAAAAAAAAGTTGTCTAACTGCCCCTTCCCTGAGACTGGGTCCCCCCACCCACTTGGAATTCAGTCTGTCTATAGCCAGGCTGAATATAGGGTATCTGCAGTGCTCCTGTTCCGTCAGGAAGGGGTTAATAGGAGCACTCCAGATACCCTATATTCAGCCTGGCTATAGTCAGACTGAATTTCAAATGGAGGGACTCCCACTCAGAGACCCGACGTACGTTTCACACCCTTCGTCAGGGGGCTGCGTGTATTTGGAGAGTTTGAGTAGATCTTTATGTACCGTGTTTCCCCAAAAATAAGACAGTGTCTTATATTAAATTTTGATCCTAAAGATATGCTATGTCTTATTTTCAGTGGATGTCTTATTTTATTTTTGTGTGCTGCTGCTACCACGGCGCTACGCTGAGATGTGCTTGCTGCGCAAAGACTGTATGAAGAAAAACATTGCAGCCAGATGAACACTGTGTGCGGTGCTCCGTGTGCACAGGAAAGCTGGCTGCTGCCACTGCTGTGATACCATACGTTGAAACCACTGTTCCTGCTCCTGTGGGATAGTTGATCCCCTCCACATACAATGCTTAGTGTATGCACAGTGGGCATCTCCCAGCTCATCCTACAGCAGCAGGAACAGTGGATACAACGTATCAAAGCGGCGTCAGCAGCCTGCATACCTTTGTACACGGAACATCGTGCACAGTGTTCAGCTGGCTGCAGTGTTTTTCTTCATACAATCTTTGCACAGAAAGATTATTATTATTGGGGGATGTCTTACTTTTGGGGGATGCCTTATATTAGGCAATTCAACAAAACCTCTGCCATGTCTTACTTTCAGGGGATGACTTATTTTTGGGGAAACAGGGTATGTAGGCAGATTTAAATGTGGCTAGGGTTTCATTTGCTATTTGCACATGCCATTCTTGCACTATATCTATTGATTCATTTATGAAGCTAGATACATCTTAAGTAAAATGCTCCACTTTGTCGATAATGTATTCTGACCTATGTATTTATATATTTTTTGCACTTGCATTATTGTAGCTTACATTTTTGACCTACAATCTTTAAATTATTGTGCATACTTATATATATTTGGTGAATTATAACAGTACACACTTTAGCCACACTCTGACCCCTCTATGGTATATGTGTGAATAATGATTACTCTTTGCGCTCTTCTCACTGTGACTCCCACTTATGTAGGGTTTTCTATGTTTTTAATTGATTTTAAACAAAAAATTATTTTTCTGCTCAAGTAGCTAATAAAGTATATTTTTTTACAGCTTACATTTTTGTGGACATTATTCATTATCTTACTAGCCTTGATACTAGCTAGGTATATCAATGTGCTTTGAAGTATCTGTTGGCCATTAACTCTAGTGTTGAGTATTTGTAGGTTTATTATTATCTAATTTATTTTAGATAATTTTCTTATCTATTTAAGAAAGTACATCTCAAAGAAATAAAATATATCTAAATATTTCACATAGGATATTGTTCATTATTAAAGAGGTTATACAACGGAAAAAAGATATATCCCGTGAAGGTAAATATGCTTTGTAGCATAATCCCTTTAAAGGGAACCTGCCAGCACCAACAACGTTATTAGATCAGCCACAGTGCTCAGGGCCATGAGCACTGCGCTATACTTTGTTTGTAGAATGTCTGCTTAATTTTGAGGAAATTCTACTCCTAGCAAATGAGCTAAGAATGGATCAGGGGCATGTTTTGGCCGAGCTGAGCATCAAAGCAACATCTTTTGGGGAAGCTCCGATTAAGTCATTGTCACTGGGAGAAGTATTGAGTGAGAGGAAGATCTTGTTGTGATGCGCAGCCACCCCAGAACACCCTTCCCCCCCGTTGCACCCTTAGCTCAGGAATAAAAATCAGCTTTTTGTGAATAGCAAGCAGCCATATTACAAACAAATTCTAGCTCTGTGCTCATGGCTTTGCACTCCAGAAAGTACTGGGGCAAGTTTAATAACGTTTTTGGGGTTGACAGATTTCCTAAGACCCCTTAACAGTCTCCTTTGAATAAAAAAAAAAAAAACTCCTGAAAACTTAAATTTTTTTAATTGCAAATATACTTGCCACATAACTCAGTGGTGCCAGAACATAGGGAACCCCACTCAAATGACACCATTTAATGGAGAAACCTGTCACGGCTCTGGGAACAGATGCTGCCCCTGGATCCGTGGCAGATTCCATCATGAATCTGCCTGGATCTTGCCGTGGATTCTGCGGCTCAGAAGTCCCTGCTGATTAGGCTCATTCATCTATTCATGGGCCTAATCAGCACGTTCCACAGCCCAGTGATGAAGCTAGACTATCAGGAACGCCCTTCTGACAGTGAAGAGAGATCGGTGGCCAACTACACGAGCGTACTGCGCCTGCAAACGAACTGAGCACACCACTATGGCCGCTCCTACCCGTAGTGGTATTGGGCATGCCCGCAATTTTAGTTTGAACAGCATGACATCAGAGGCCAGTGCCCGGCCCAATTTCTGGGAAGGAGGAGAAAAGATGGAGCACAAGCATCAAAGAGGCAGTTTACAAGGCATGACACAAGGGGTTCTCAGAGCACTGGGAGAATGCCCCTGGTGCTCATTTGGATAAGAAAAAGCGTTTTTAGAAGGTGAAGAAGAAAAGAAGGAAAGGTAGGAGTAGAAGTGCCTTTTTACAGGCTATTCCAACGTGTGTTTAGGTAAATATGACTTTTGGCAATGATAGATTCCCTTTAAAATATCTCTGTAGTTGAAAAGTTCTGTAACATGGTTTAAGTACATAGCTCATTATCTCTCTATCTTCTATTTGATTGTATACAAAATTATTTGCCGCCTAACCTTTTTAGATAAGAGATGCACTTTAATACCCTATAGAACAAAACAATGTCACTACAAGTAAAAATCACTTCATAGTGTTCAGTCATAATAGCTAAAGTAATCTAGCTGTGAAGGGGTCAAACATTAAAGAAATGCATATACAAGAATGTTGAGGCTGTGCTCTTACCTGTATTATTGTGTGATTTTTGACAGCAGTATAAAATGCAGCCTAAGATCCATTAACCTGATGTTGGGGACATTAAAGTGTCCTCATAAGAGTATGTTGCAGAGTTCCAAATTAGATAATTAATTAACTCTAACACTGATCTGTTCAGTGTCACATCAATAATCCTCTTAAAGGGAACAACCTAATAACTAAGTAGAGTGAAACCTCTTTGAAATAAAAACGGCATTAAAAAGGGGTCCCTAATGAAGGCTGCCAATATAAATCTATGTTGGGTCTAAATCTGTCCCTGAAATCTGTCTGTGTAACAAGGTAGATGATTCAAAGAGGCTGTCTTTTGGAGAGGTTTCATTTCACTGTATATCCAGGCCTAACATATGCTTTGATGAGAATTACTTACATATCGTACAACAGTCTTCCAGCTGAAGCCGTACGTTCTGCATTTCTTTCAATATTGTACATCTCATACTAAAATTAAGAAAACAAAGGGAAATAAGTTTGATATGTATTTGGCATCTGGACAAAACTAAGATCCACACAATGATCCATAGTTTGCAGTTGACTGTGTGCCACAAGCTAAAACGTTGCTCAGTAATGAAGGATCCACTACTTTATTACACAAAGCACATCCCACATGAGGGCAGGAAGTGAGAATTTAAAAAGGTTATTCAGGTGCTGCTATTAGTTTGTAAAAAGACCCCACCGTTTGTTTCTTACCTTGGAAATCGATATGCAAATCAGCTTGATCACGCACGATGGGCGTTCTGTGCACTCCTTAGCGTCATAGTTTCTGGACGCCCACCGCTTTTCCTTGTACCTCCAAGCCCCCCTCCTCCTGCTTCTTCACCACCTCCATCGTCGGCGGTTTCTATTGAAATAATGTGCGTGCGCAGTAGCGCTACTGAGCATGCTCCAGCTCGTAATTTTCTCTACAGGAAAATGGCGCTAGAGCGCTACTGTGCACACACGTTATTTCAAAAGAAACCGCGCAACAATGGAGGCGGTGAAGAAGCAGGAGGAGGGGGGCTTGGAGGCACAAGAAAGAGCGGTGGGCGTCCAGAAGCTATGACGCTAAGGGGTGCATGGAACCGTGCATGATCAAGCTCATTTGCATATCGATTTCCGAGGTAATAAACAAAAATTGTGGGGTCTTTTTACAAACTAATAGCAGCACCTGAATAGCTTTTCTCAAGGCTATTGAGGCATATCTTTAGCTCATAACACGTAAATCTGGTGATAGAGCCCTTTTAATAGAAACTGCTGCACTACCGCTGACAGCCCACTCCCCTCTCCCCCACATTGACTGCTGCATACACATTCATTCATGGGCTAAGGCTCCATGAAAATATGATCACTTTATATACTTGTGTGAGGCTACCGGCTGACACATGACGACAATAACACGTGATCATAGCCCACTATTTACTAGGAAAACAAATGAGGCCCCTCCCGTCGCACACATAGTATCTAGGATGCTCCACTACAGGACATCTTCGTATAAAGCAGCCACACTGAGAAGACCCTCAGGGGATTGGCACACCTGGATATTAAAGTCCTGCGGATATAGGGTGCGGGCGGTGATCAGCCATGCCCGAGCTGCACAGGTGTCCTCCTTTACCAGCTCCCGCGCCCTCCGCACAAGAAACTCACAGTCCCCAAGCCCCGCCATGTTCGCCAGCTGCGGAGTCTATTAGAATCGTCATTCATGGGCGCCACTACGCGCATGCGCTCTGACTAGAGCCCTCTGCGACGAAAGCAGTTATCACTATGGCAGCCAGGTCTACTATCATGAAAACGCGCCCACTCCAAAGGCCGTATAAGGACGTGAACTTGTGATAGTTGTAGTGAATAAAATACGGTGGCCACTATGGCCAGCACAGGGCGGGTTAAGGGTTGCACACAGAAAGGTATAATCAACCTCTGCTTCAACCTTGTAGCACTAAACATGTCGAGGCTTCTGGGGTGGTAGCTGTAACACAAAGCTAACCGAGACAGTGCCACCTAGTGGATCCACGCTGCACCTTATTTTATTAATTGGCCAGCCTAATTTATTATTATTATTATTATTATTATTTTTTATTTAAATATAATAAAAACAAACATACTCATCTGTCCCCCAGCGCAGTCCATTCCTTTTGCCTGGCTGTCTTCTTTTTCTGGAAGTGTTCTCCAGCTGTGACGTCCAGCGTAATCTGCAGCCTAGGGTGCATTCACACTATGTATACGGCAGCTTATTCTGAACATAAAACACGTTCAGAATAAGCGGCGTATAAGGGTGCATGCACACTACGTAACGCCGGGCGTGTATGAGAGCCGTACACGCCGGCGTTACAGCAGGGCTGCCGAACACTTCCCATTCACTTCAATGGGAGCGCTCGTAACAGCGGTGTTTACGAGCGCTCCCATTGAAGTGAATGGGAAGTGTTCGGCAGCCCTGCTGTAACGCCTGCGTGTACGGCTCTCATACACGCCCGGCGTTACGTAGTGTGCATGCACCCTAAAGCAGTTACATTCATTTCTATGGGCGCTCCCCATAGAAATGAATGGGCTGCTTTTTTCACTACGAGCAGTCCCATTGAAGTGAATGGGAAGTGGGCTCGGCAACTACAAAAAAAGTCAGTACTTCTTTGTATAGGAAAAAAGTAGCGGGGAATTCGATTGTTAGAGCGGACAGTTTCCACCCTTTACATACCATCAAAAGTGTACCCATAGGAGAACTTATAAGAACAAAGAGAGCGTGTAGTGAGAAGTCTAAATTTTTGGAACTTGAAAGCAACACCCTATCGCGACTCCAATACAGAAAATATCCTAATTGGATGCTTAGACGTGCCAGTAGTAAGGTGGAAAGGAGGGATAGGAAAGATCTACTTGAAATAAAAAAAGGTAAACCATAATGGAGATGATGGTAATTATAACAACAAAAGGGTTGTATTTTCAACTCCCTATAGTCCCCAATTTAGGGAAATTAGGAAAATAATAATGAAAAATTTACCAATATTAGAGACGGATGCGATCTCAAAAGAGATCCTAAAAAATGGAGTCCAATGTATTCCTAGAAAGGCTAAAACCCTGGGTAATATTTTATCTCCTAGCTGTCTTTCATCTAGAGATGATGTTTTTCCTTCTGAAAAAGTGGGCTTCTTTAAATGTAAATCTCAGAAATGTAATGTATGTAAGTTTACAAGTGATTGTGCCATCATCTCTAGTTATGCTTCCCCTTTCTCACATAAAATTGAAACCTATATGGACTGTAATAGTGAATATGTGATTTACTGCATAAAATGCACTTCGTGCAATGTTGACCATATAGGATGTACAACAAGAGATCTAAAAAACCGAATAGGAGAACATGTTAGGGATGGTGGCAAAGATATTAATGACGGCATGTCGGGGGCATCCAGGCATTTTGCTGTTCACCATCAGGGCAAGGTACACACGCTGCGGTTTTATGGAGTAGAAAAAATACACAAACCGCTTAGAGGTGGTAATATGAAAGCTTTATTACTGAAGAGGGAAGCATGGCATATTCATCAATTCAATAGTAGAGTCCCTTATGGGATGAATATTAAATCAGATTTATCATACATATACTAAATATATGCCATCCCTTCCTTTTTGATAGGCAGTTTCATATATCATCATTAAGAGGTTTTTTCCATACTTACCGTAATAATATCCAGCACGCATTTTATGGTAGTATATTTTTCTATTGTGTTCACTGTCCTTTGGTAAACTTTCCGACTGCTCTTTCTCCTATGACAAGGATATTTCATATAACTGAGCTAGAGGGCGCTCCTGTAGTTATCTCTATGTCTGATACCTTATAAGGCCAGATAGGTACCATGTGGTACGGGAGGTGATGTGTGCCATGGCCCATTGATAAAAAGTAATGTATACAGAGAGGCGGGGTCTTTTTGTTAGACGGAGCCTCTCTTTAATCATGTGATCCCTTCTATATCACATGATCGGTTGTATCATGTGATCGGATAACTGTGACCTTTGGATAATATACCTATGCCGATACAAATATAGAACATCAGAGCAAGAGGTAAAATAAGATTTTTGTATTTCAACTGTGATAACTTCATAATGGTGTATTCCTTTTTCTGAATTAGATTAGCATCATTATTTTTGTGATCATTATGCAATCTAAGTGGGTATTCTTTTCTTCTCACTAAAGTTTCTAAGAACATTTACTTATAGCAAGTGAGTACTATAAATTTAATATATACTTGGTTTTTGGAATATTTGGATAACTTTATTTGTATTGTTGAGGGCAACCAATCGCCGATATGCAAAAGGTATTTTGTAGGCGATAGTAGAGGTTAAATGTCATTAAGCCTCAGGTGATACTTATGCACCGGATATTAGGTAGCATATAAATGTGTGCCTAGTAAGGAGAGCTGATACACTATGACTAAGAGGTCTATTTACCTCGAAACGCGTTAGCGGTTTTTTATTCCACTCTATATGTTTTCTTTCTATCACTTTGTTTGTGCTATGTAAACTGTTTTTTTACAAGATGAATTAAAGAAACGAGTTTTAAAGATTGGAGTGTTGCGGACCATTACCCCCCCTTTTTTCTCTACTCTTCGCATGAATGGGAAGTGCCCGCGTGTACGGCTCGGCATGACCTTTTATTTATTAATCCTCCCAGCCGTTTTTGAATTGGCCCTCTTTTATTGATATGCTGATTAGCCACCACGGAGCATCGGAAGTGTCTGTGATTGTCTCTGAGCACTGCTTGTGTGATATGTGTAAACAGGGGGAGGTAAGAGCAGGGAAGGCTGATAATGATGATGATGACTCATCAGCCTTCCCTGCTCTCACCTCCCCCTGTTTAATTCAGCTAAAGGAAAATAAAACAACCATTCTGACTGACTCTCGGAAACATAAAACCTCAAATATTGCTCCATCACCTGGTTGAAGCGTTTAGTCTGGCCATTGAACTCAGGATGGATGGTAGAGGAAAAAGACAAGCAAATCCCCAAGTGATGACAAAAGGCTTTCCAAACTCATCAAACTGAACACCCCTATCAGAAACAATGTTGCCTGGAACCCCATGATGTCTAACAACATGGTCCAAAAATAGTCTAGAGAGAGTCTTGGTATTGGGTAGCTGGGCTAAAGGGACAAAATGGTACATCTTACTAAAGCGATTGACTATCATCCAAATAATCGACTTCCCATCAAACAAGTAAATAAGTGATAAAACAATGGAAATGTGTGTCCAAGGTCTTTTGGGTTCCGGTAAGAGAAGGAGCTTAGCCATAGGTTGGACCCGAGGGACCTTAGACCGGGCACATGTATAACAAGCCAAGACGTAGACCACAATATCCTCAGACTTGGTAGGCCACCAAAAATATCGAGAAACTAGTCTTTTAGTACCAGAAACCTTAGGGTGACCACACAAAACAGAATCATGAAACTCCTTTAAAGCCCTGAGTCTAAATTAAAGTGGAACGAATAACTTCCATTCTAGAACCCCCTGAGAAGCTAATTGCTTATTTTGTTAAATTTCTAACGCTAGATCAGAAGACACAGCAGAAATAACAATACCCTCGGAAAGAATAGGATCAGGTTCAAAATCAGAGGGTTGTGACTGACTAAAACCACGGGACAAGGCATCAGTCTAAAGGTAATCACAAAATCAAATCAAGTAAAGAACAAATCACACCGGATTTGTCTAGGATTTAGTGTTTTAGCTGATTCCAGAATGGTAAGATTCTTGTGATTAGTCAAAACATTAACTTTATGTCTGGCTCCTTCTAGAAAATTTAGCCACTCCTCAAAAGCCCATTTGATAGCCAACAACTCTCGGTTCCCAATATCATAATTTATCTCCGTAGAAGAAAACTTTCAAGAAAAGAAGGCACAAGGTCGAAGCTTAGTCAGGGAAGTGGTGCCTTGAAACAATACAGCTCCATCCCTGCCTTCCGAGGCATGCACTTCCACAAGAAACGGAGAAGTGAGATCTGGTTGACCTAAAATAGGAGATTCAGTAAAGGTCCGTTTCAGTATTTCAAAGGACAAGACCACATCTTGACTCCAATGTAACAAATATGCCCCTTTTTAATTAAATCAGTAAAGGGTTCAGCAATGGTAGAGAAATTATGTATGAACTTTTGATAAAAATTAGCAAAACCTAGAAACTTCTGTATTGCCTTTAAGGAGGTGGGTTGAGTTCACTCAATAATGGCCTGGAACTTGGCAAAATCCATATGGATAGCTCGAGACAAGATTTAACTCGGGAAGAACAATTCCTGAACTCCAAAAAGGCATTTCTCCAATTTAGCAAACAAGTGATTTTCTCGAAGAACCTGAAGAACAGACCTGACATGCTTGAGGTGAGTGTCCCAGTCAGAGGAAAATATTAGAGTGTCATCCAAATACACAATTACAAACTGACCCATTAAGCTACAAAAAATATCATTTACAAAGTTCTGGAAACGCACAGGTGCATCACTTAGATCAAAAGTCATTACCAAATACTTGTAATGACCCTCTGGAGTATTAAAGGCTATTTTCCACTCATCGCCTTTACGGATCCAAACCAGGTTATAGGCCCTTCGCAAATCTAGTTTATAAAACCACTTTGCGGCCAAGATCTAATTCAGAAGATCAGGGACGAGTGGAAGGAAGTATTGGTTTTAGTCGTGATCTTATTCAATCCATGATTGTCAATAAAGGATCTTAAACCTACATCTTTCTTTTTTTTAACCACTTCAGTACCGGGCCAATTTGTGCTCCAGGACCAGACACATTTTAGGTTTATTTTGTATGTGCGGTTTTGAGGGCTGTAACATTTTTCCCGTATGTCTCAGTCAACTAATTTTTGCGTCTTTTTTCGGGGACACATAGGGCTTTATTTTTATGTTATCTTTATTTCCGAATGTGTTTTAATTTTTTTTATATCTAGGAAAATATAAACAAAATAGGAGGGAAATTGTGTCTGGTTTTCAATTATTTTTTTTTTAATTTAATAACACAAAGTGTCACTGAAAAACTTTATAATATAGTTTTTCCTCTCTGTTACGGTAATTTTTATTTTGTATGGTGTCGTCGGGGTGGGGCTATAACCTTTAATAACGACGTTTTATTAGCGTATTATTTATTTATTTTTTATTATTATTTTATTTACATTTTTTTAAAACTTTTTTATTATATTTTTATTTTATTTTTTTTCCAGATTGTGTCCCCATAAGGTGATAAGAGACCTTTGGGGACATCTGATCACTTGTTTTTTTGTACTTGAGGCTGATTTCTCCTATAACTGGGGCGGGTACATTTAACCCCAGATACAGGAGGAATCCAGCCTCCTGCACGCTGTATATACAGATTACTGAGTTGATCTGAGTCCTGTAGGACCCAGCAGTTCTGGTAAGACTCTGCTCCCGGCGGGTCACGTGTCCGCCGGGTCAGAGGGCAGCTGAATTATGGCAGCGTCCATAGCTGTGTATACAGCGCTCATTGAGCGCTGTATACACAGCGCTCGAGAAGGCAGGGCAGGTAATAAATCTGCCCTGTCTTCTCTCTGGGAGCTCCGGCTGAAGTTACAGCCGGCTCCTAGTGAAAGCAGCTACACGATCTCCATGCAGCTACTGTGTTCTGACTGGACGTACCGGTAACCACTTCCCGGACGTATATAATCTATGGGCGGTCCAGAAGTGGTTAAAAAAAAGAAACCGGCTTCTGCAGAAGAAACAGGACGAATGTGACCTTTAGCAAGAGAGTCCCACACATAGTCCATCCTGGCATGTCTCTCAGGTTCAGAAAGGTTATACAAATGACCCTTGGACAGTTTTGAGCTTGGGATCAGATCGATTGTGCAGTCATAAGGCCTATGAGGCAGAAGCAAATCTGATCCAGACAGTGTAGGATACAAGAGGCTAAAATTTAAAGAAGTACAGGATTTAAAGTAGTCTGAACTCCATTGAACAATATCTGCAAGTCTCCAGTCAACCATAGGATTGTGCCTCTGTAACCATGGTAACCCCAACAATACTTCAGTTGGTAAACTCTTTAAGACAAAAAAGGAGTGAATAGTACCAATAAATAGTGTCATAAGAGGAGTAACAAATTTTACTCACTATTGAGATAATGGTGTGGAGTCAAATGTGGTCACAGATACTGGATTCACGAGGGGAATCAAGGGAATGGAGAGTTCTTGAGCAACTCATGAATCCAAAAAATTAGTGGCTGACCATTACTCTGCATTACAAGCATTACACTGAAAACTAAGTTCAGACAACAGCATTTTAAAAGGCAACACAGTCTTTTGCTGGTAAATGGTCTGAAATACCTGCTCGCCTAGACAGTCTTTCCAAACACCATCTAGGCGCTGAAGTTTCCTAAACCCCAGGCGTTTCAGACAGACAATACAGAGTATGTCCAGCCTACCCGCAGTAGAAGCACAAGCCTCGCTGTCTCCAGGAATTGCATCTGTCCTGAGGGGAAATAGTAGAACCAAATTGCATAGGCTCTGGAGTGGGTTCAGGAGTGGAGACTGGAGAGGAACAGTAACAGCCGAGCTGTCAGGATCCAGGTGTATTGCTTTGCCCATTTTGTTTTTATCTGCCCTGTTCCAAGATGGAGAAGACTGCTTCTTTCGGCACACCCAGTTCCTGCTTGGACTTTGCTTAAAAGGCCTCACCTACTGCTGCTTAGTGCCTCAGTATCAGCACTGGTTTCTGGACTTTGGCTGCTGAACCTCCCTCTTCTGGCTTTGGGACCTTGACTGCAGAACCCCTCTCCCTCCTGGCTCCTGGACTCTGGCAGTGGAACTCTCTCTCCTGGCTTTTGGACTCTGGCAGTTGAACTCTCCCTCTCCTGGCTCCTGGAATCCATGACATCGCTACAACACCTGCATGGACTTGGATAAGTTGTCTGCACTCTGTTCCTACATACTATTTGAGCATTGTCTGAACTCTGTTCTTGCATATCGTGTGAACCTGTGTCTAAAACTCTGTACCTGCACAAGATAAAGAACATTATTGACTGTATATTGTTGTGCAAGTCTGCTTGCGGGCCGGTGGCTCAAGGTATCCCTAGATTAAGGAGTATCATTACAAGATACTGAGGCCATTATGGATACCGCTGCCGTGCAGGCGTTTGACATCCGCATTAAAAAGCTCAATGGACAGGTGCAGACAACCAGCGATAATGTGCACGCACTGGGATTAAAGATTGAATCAGTGGATAATCGGTCCACTAGTGATCTGCAAGCAGTCAGTCAGATGCTGCAGGAGGTGAGCACATCCCAGCAAGGACTACAAGCAGCTCTGCAAATCTCCCAGCAGGAATTGCACACCTTTCGGCTTGAGATAAATTAGGCTGTGCTTGCTTTGGCAGAACGCTGCACCCAACTCGAGACTGCAGGATCGACTCCGCTCTCCCAGAGTACACCAAGGCTGCCGCCTTTTCGTTTTGGAGGTGAACGGGATAAGTTCCGGGGATTCGTCAATCAGTGTCGTCTGTTTTTTCGGGCCCACGCCGCCCATTACTGCACGGATACAACTAAAATAAATTGTGTGCTTATGCTCCTTACCCATAAGGCACTGGCCTGGGCAAATCCTTTAATAGAGACTGATGATCCCTGCTTACATAACTTTGACAAGTTCATCGCAGCTATGGCCCAACTGTTCGATGACCCAAACCGGTCATTTACCGCAGAAAACGCCCTGTTGGCACTACGACAGGGTAAACGCTCAGTCGCAGAGTATGTTACGGAGTTCCGGCGATGGGCGGTTGATACTGCCTGGTCTGAAGAGGGTCTGCTCCCCTTGTTTCGCCGAGGTTTGTCCAGCCCTATTAAAGATGAACTGGCCCGAATTGAACCTCCTACGGATCTCTCCGATTTCATTAACCTCTGCATTCGTATGGATGTCCGTCTCTCGGAACGCAAGCTAGAGAGATGGACTTCATTAAACCGAGGTAATACCCCCTTACCTTTTTCTTCCAGCCGGGGGTCCCAAAATCAGGCGATGCAGGAACCGATAGCAGAACCCATGCAAGTGGATTCGCTCCGCAAGAGGGAAAATGCAGAACGACGCGAGCAGAGACTTCGGGAAGGAACTTGCCTGTACTGTGGAGCTAAAAACCATTTTTTGATGAATTGCCCCAGGAGACCCCCCAGGACTATCGCAGCATTAGCTGAGAATGAGGATGAGGAGCCCAGTTCAGACATGGAGTCTTATACATCAGAACTTGCTCCTTCGCTGAATATGGTTGTCCAATCCCTAACATCAGTCGCTCCACACATAGAACTCAAGGATAAGAATTCACACTTCTTCCTGCCCATTAAGATCTGGAAGGGGACTCAGTGGCTCCAGTGTCTGGCCATGGTGGATTCGGGAGCGGGGGGGTAACTTCATGGACGGTGCGTTTGCAGAGCGTCACGACATCACTGTCAGGAAGAAAGATTCCCCCATAATTATGGAAACCGTTGATGGCTCTCCGTTGACATCGGGTCCCGTGGATCACGAAACTGAGACCCTGAAAATCCGCATCGAACCTCAGCATGAAGAAGTCATCACATTCATGATCATTTCATCCCCGCACTTCCCACTCATCCTTGGCCTACCTTGGCTTCAAGCACAGAACCCAACCATCAATTGGGAGACTAAAGACATTGTTTTCCCAAAAAGGGCCGCTGCTTCTTGCCATTCCCTGAAAGATTTCCCTCCTGCACATAAGCAGGAGCCTGGACCCTCCTCTGCTTCGGGTGTCGGGTTGTCGGAAACTGGGCTTCCTGCGGTATATAAAGAATTTGCAGATGTGTGCGACAAGAAGAATGCGGATGTACTTCCCCCTCATCGTCCATATGATTGTCCGATAGAATTATTATCTGGGGCCCCGATACCATTCGGACATATTTACCCCCTGGCCGGTCCGGAACTCAAAGCACTAAAAGAATACATAGACGAAAACCGAGCCAAAGGATTCATTCGTCCCTCTTCCTCCCCAGCCGGAGCCCCGATATTTTTTGTAAAGAAGAAGGACGGTTCTCGGAGGCCCTGCATTGACTATCGAGAGCTCAACAAAGTGACGGTGAGAAATCGTTACCCATTACCGTTGATCCCCGAGCTATTGGAAAGAGTTCGACAGGCGTCCATTTTTACTAAGCTGGATCTACGAGGGGCTTACAACCTGGTTCGGATACGGCGAGGGGATGAGTGGAAGACGGCTTTTCGCTCCAGGTACGGTCATTTTGAATACCTTGTCATGCCTTTCGGACTCACTAATGCCCCTGCCACTTTCCAGCATCTAATCAATGATATATTTCGAGACTACCTGGACAGGTTTGTGGTAATCTACTTGGACGACATCCTGATCTACTCGAACAATATGCAGGAACACCAGGATCAGGTGAAAGCAGTATTACAGCGTCTAAGAGAAAATCACCTATACATCAAACTGGAGAAGTGTGAGTTCCATAAATCCAAAATACAATTCTTGGGATATGTCATTTCTCCACAGGGACTGAGCATGGACACCAGCAAGGTGAAAGCTGTCCAGGAATGGCCGACCCCAAAAAACAGCAAGGAGGTACAACGATTCATAGGTTTTGCAAACTTCTACCGGCGCTTCATAAAGAATTTTTCTGCAATTGTGTCGCCTATTACCTCACTGACAAAAAAGACTGCAGTTTTTCACTGGTCCCCACAAGCCCAGAGCGCATTCGATCAACTGAAGCAGGAATTTACTACCGCTCCACTCCTGATACACCCTGACCCCGAATCTGCTTTTATTGTGGAAGCAGATGCCTCAGACTGTGCTATAGGGGCTGTTCTTTCGCAGCGAAGCGGGATAAGGGGGTTGCTCCACCCCTGTGCCATCTTCTCCCGAAAGATGTCTACCGCAGAGAGGAACTATGATATAGGCAATAAGGAGTTATTAGCTATTGTTTCTGCTTTTAAGGAATGGAGACATCATCTTCAGGGGGCAGTGCAGCAAATTGTTGTTCTTACAGATCATCGGAACCTGGAATTCTTCCGGTCCGCGAAAAATATGACTACCCGACAAGCCCGATGGACTTTATTTCTCAATCAATTCAATTTCATCATTTCTTACCGACCAGGTTCCCGCAATGGCAAGGCAGATGCTCTTTCCCGAATGTATTCCTCCAAACCAAGTTCTGCCCCTTTGCCAGAGCCTATTCTTCCTAATTCTTGTTTTTTAGGTGTCATACACAACAAGGACCTGATTGCCGATATTAAGGATGCGTATGAATCGGATGCCTTTCTGTCTTCACCCCCGGAAGACGTCTCCTTGACTTTCCATGGTGTGTGGGTTCGCGACGGTCGCCTCTATGTCCCGGAAGCCGCAAGGCTTAAGGTACTCAAGCTAATCCATGATTCTAAACTCGCAGGTCACAGGGGGATCCAGAAGTCTCAAGAGTTCCTGTCTCGTTTCTACTGGTGGCCCGGATTTCAAAAGGACGTCAAGAACTATGTTCGCTCCTGTGAAGTCTGTGCCAGGTGTAAGGTACCTAGGGCCTTGCCCACCGGTCTCCTGCAGCCCCTGCCTGTTCCATCTCGGCCTTGGGGCTCGATCTCCATGGACTTTATTGTAGACTTGCCGCCCTCGCAGGGGCAAACCACAGTTCTGGTTGTGGTAGACCGTTTAACTAAAGCAGCCCATTTCATCCCGTGCGCAGGTCTCCCATCGGCTACCACCACCGCCACTTTGATCATACGGGAAGTCTTCCGGCTACACGGTGTTCCTGACGAGATCATCTCAGATCGAGGAGTGCAGTTTACCTCCCGATTCTGGAGAGCGTTCTGTGCTGCAGTAGGCATCTCAGTTCGGTTGTCCTCCGCTTATCATCCCCAGACAAATGGCCAGACGGAACGGACAAATCAGACCTTGGAACAATATTTACGGTGCTACATCAGTCATCAGCAGGACGATTGGGTTGAGCTGCTTCCCCTGGCTGAGTTCTGCTTTAACAACTCTCAGAGCGCGACCACTAAACTTTCTCCATTTTATGCCAACCTAGGCTACCATCCGCAGATCCAACCGCAGCTCCCTGTGGACACTTCGGTTCCTGCCGTTGCAGAGAGAATAACAGCCTTGCAAGGTATCCTGGTAACTTTAAAGGAGACCCTGGCCACGGCCCAGACCCGCTATAAGAAGGCGGCTGATCGGTTCCGGAAGCCGGCTCCCATTTACAAGCTCGGAGATTCGGTATGGCTCTCTACTAAGAACTTAAGATTGAAGCTGCCTTCGCCCAAGTTGGGCCAGAAATACATCGGTCCTTTCAAGGTTTGCGGTATTGTAAGCTCCGTGGCCTGCAAACTTCAACTACCCAAGACCCTTAGGATACACCCGGTATTCCATGTCTCTTTGCTGAAACCCACTGTTCCTAATTCCTTTTTAGGTCGGTCTTCCCCACCCCCCGATCCCATCATGGTTGATGGCCAGGAACATTATGAGGTGGAGGACATCTTGGATTCCCGATTCTATCGAAAGCACCTACAGTACCTGGTCAAGTGGAAGGGGTACCCTGCTGAAGACAACTCTTGGGAGCCGGTGAGTAACCTTTGCGCTCCACAGCTGGTCCAACGTTTCCACCTAAGGCACCCCAGCAAACCGGCTCCAGGGATCGTCCAGAGGCCACTCCTAGGGAGGGAGTAGTGTCAGGATCCAGGTGTATTGCTTTGCCCATTTTGTTTTTATCTGCCCTGTTCCAAGATGGAGAAGACTGCTTCTTTCGGCACACCCAGTTCCTGCTTGGACTTTGCTTAAAAGGCCTCACCTACTGCTGCTTAGTGCCTCAGTATCAGCACTGGTTTCTGGACTTTGGCTGCTGAACCTCCCTCTTCTGGCTTTGGGACCTTGACTGCAGAACCCCTCTCCCTCCTGGCTCCTGGACTCTGGCAGTGGAACTCTCTCTCCTGGCTTTTGGACTCTGGCAGTTGAACTCTCCCTCTCCTGGCTCCTGGAATCCATGACATCGCTACAACACCTGCATGGACTTGGATAAGTTGTCTGCACTCTGTTCCTACATACTATTTGAGCATTGTCTGAACTCTGTTCTTGCATATCGTGTGAACCTGTGTCTAAAACTCTGTACCTGCACAAGATAAAGAACATTATTGACTGTATATTGTTGTGCAAGTCTGCTTGCGGGCCGGTGGCTCAAGGTATCCCTAGATTAAGGAGTATCATTACACGAGCATTCTCTCGTACCCTCACGTAAGCGTCTATTCAAACGTATGGCGAGCTTCATACAATCATTCAAAATGACTGGTTGCGGATAGTTCACCCAGAAATCTTTGAAAGGAATTGGAGAGTCTGTTGTGGAAATGGCAAACGAGTCGGATCATTCCACTGTGACACAATGGACCACCTGCGAAACTCAGAACAATATTCCTTGGTGTCCATGAAGCAAGGACAACAGGTTAGACTTGACCACTGCCTGAAGATCCAGCTCATCATCATCATTGAAGATCTCCTTGTAGAAGGGAAATAATTATTCCCTTTCGCTGTTGCTCAATCCCAGACGAAGTACAGTATACAGCTTTCACTAAAGTTAAAGAATGTTTTCCTCTCTCCAGAGAACCTATCAGGTAGATTAAGTTTAGGTTCAAGAGGTAACTGCTCATGGCGAGCAACTTGTGAACAAACCTGTTCGTGTTCCTGTACTCTTTGGGCTAAATTCTGTACAAACTGAGTCATGCCCTGCATCTGATCCACCAGGGACTGTCGGTGTTCCATGGTTCCTTTCGGTTTGGTTGGCTATTGCATTAGGGGCTCAGGTACAGGGTCCAGAGTAGTCAGAATAGAGAGAAACAGCATCACTGAACCTAACAACCGCTAGCAGAAAAACTGTAGCTAAACTGCTACACTCACAGTATGAGCCAAAGCCAGTTTCAGGACATTTTCACCAGAAACTAGTGGTAGAGATGGACTTGGCAGAATCCCAGACCAGGGTTGACAACACAGAAGATTGTGCCACAAATTGATTAACTGCGAGCAGAATTGCAAGCAGCTCACCAGACTAAGATAAGCAACAGAGCAGGGTTGGCAGTGGAGATAGCAGCAAAGTACAGGAGCAAGTTATGGAAGAAGAAGTTGAGGTACATAGCCTGAGTCTAATTTACACCACGCCTCTGACACATATAGTGGCAGGTCTGGGCTTTCATTAGGTCTCTGGCTGCCATGGAAATCTCTTAGCACTCCACAAATTGCAGCACCAAGTGTTGGGATCGGAATTGTTTATAAAATGTTTTTGGTAGTGTTCGTCTGGGGATTTGAGCTGGTGTCCTGTGGATCTTTGGTCGGTTCTTTTGCCGCTGAGCTGTTGAGATAGTGATTGGGTATCTACCACAGTGATTACTTAAGCTTACTTGGTGTCTCAGTAGATGCGAACTTCAGGTATGTGTAATTGTTGTCAACCAATGAGGTCTTTCCAGGGTCTGTAAAAGGCTGACTGCTGGCTTAAGTCCTCACCAGTTATTGTGGTTACCAGCTAGGAGTCTTGGCCCAGTCTTGAAGGAGAGTTTAGTTGGAATTTTACTGTTTCTGGAGCTGAATTGGAAGTGGTGTGTGTTTTGTTCTGTGTGAGAATCTGCTTTTCCCTTTTTACATTCCTACTCAGCCCCTGTCCTGCATTTCTGGCTGCCTGTCACTGTTTTGTTAGTGAGTTTCTGTTTTGGGTTTCAGGTTTGTTTGAACCCATCCTGTGAACCTTTCCTGATTACTCCACTCTTCCTCTCCTCATTTCCTGTTGTGTGTTTTTGCTTGTGCTGCACCTGTTAGTTCTCCAGCATGTTCCATTCTAGGTAGTACTGTTTACAGCTGCACTCATCCTTTCACTAGGGGTGACCGCCTCTAGCTTCCCACTTCACAGCCTCTTTCAGCTCTCATCCTACCTGTCTGTTAGGTCTTTGTGTTTAGAGAGCCAGTAGTTGTCAGGGACGAGCTTAGCTCGGGTACAGCTGACCAACACCCTCAGGCAAGGCCTAGTCAGCCATCGTAGCATTAGGAACAGCTTTCCTTCCCCGTTTCCCTAGTAGTGCTAGCACCATTCAGTACTACGGTTGTCGGGCATTGACACAACCGTGACACCGAGCAAGGGTCGATTGGGGCATGAAGGGAGCCTCTTCCCACTTTTTAACCACTCAGATGCTCTGGGCACTATTGTCTACGGAATCTGAGGAGTTAAAGGGGCATTCCCATCTCAAGGATCCTATCTCTTTTGCTAGCTTATAAAAATTCAAGAGTTCTGCCTGCAATGTGAAATTACTCCTCCCATTGTTAACACATCTTTCCATGGAGCATGGTATATGTGATATGTGACGTGAGTCACTGCTCTCAGGGAAGGATGATTTCTCTCACTGTTATCGGCAGCTCTGCCTACAAGACAATCTGGTCAGTTAATTGAAGTTTGCTGATAAAGGCTTTGAGTGCCGTGTCTGTAATCTCTTTGTAAGTACAAACACTGAGTCTGTTCTCTGTAGAATTATGGTAAGTGTTCTATACCAACCTGTGTAATGTAATATACATATTTTGTGCACATTATCTGATCTGCATTTATGTTAGACTAGCTGGTACCCGCGACTTCGTCTGTGGTGATTGTATAAGTGGGTATATACAGGCGCGGGTAAGGTTTTCGTAGTGTGTATAAGGTATGGGATATGAAATGTAACTTTGTATCTTGTTTTTGCTATAATTCAGAGAATACGTGAGACTTGTGTGTTGAAGTTAATTTGTATTTGAGCTGCTATACGGTGTTGTGAGAAACTTTACATAGTGACTTTGGGACAGAGGTATTTGAAGTTAACCCTTTCCCGGCGATGGCATTTTTTGATTTTCGTTTTTGACTCTCCTCCTTCTAAACCCCATAACTTTTTTATTTCTCCACTCCCAGAGCCATATGAGGTCTTAATTTTTGCGGGACAAATTTTTCTTCATGATGCCACCATTGTTTATTCTATATAATGTACTGGGAAGCAGGGAAAAAATTCAGAATGGGGTGGATTTGAAGAAAAAATGCATTTCTGCGACTTTCTTACGGGCTTTGGTTTTACGGCGTTCACTGTGCAACCAAAATGACATGTCCCCTGTATTCTGTGTTTCTGTACGATTCCGGGGATACCAAATTTATATGGTTTTATTTACATTTTGACCCCTTAAAAAAAATCCAAAAGTGTGTTAAAAAATTATTTTTTGAAAAGTCGCCATATTCCGACTGCCGTAACTTTTTTATACGTGCGTGTACGGGGATGTATAGGACGTCTTTTTTTGCGGGACCAGGTGTACTTTGTAGTTCTACCATTTTCGGGAAAAGTTATCGCTTTGATCACTTTTTATTCAAATTTTTATCAGAATCAAAACAGTGAAAAAATGGCGGTTTGGCACTTTTGACCATTTTTCCCGCTACGGCGTTTTCCAAACAGGAAAAATATTTGTATAGCTTTGTGGATTGGGCGATTTCGGACGCGGGGATACCTAATATGTATGTGTTTCACAGTTTTTAACTACTTTTATATGTGTTCTAGGGAAAGGGGGGTGATTTGAATTTTTAATCCTTTTTATTATTTTTTTTATATTTTTTTACTTTTTTAAAACTTTTTTTTTTTGCATTTATTAGACCGCCTAGGGGTATTGACATGGGTGGGCGGTGTCGCGGATTGTCAGAGCGGTGGGGGTCGGCAAACATGGCTTCTCCGGAGCGTTAAAGAGAACCTCCTGGAGTATCGTTAAGGTGAGGGGCAAAGTGGTAAAGTATATGTATATGTGATTGTGTGGGGTCAGGGGCTAAGCTGTATAGGGCAATATGAATTTTGTGGCTTGCTATGGTCCAAAGTGTGTGAGATTGCAGAGATGGTGGTGTGAGTTTGGGTTTTGTGGGGGTCCTGGCACAAACGTATGTGCGCTATTGTGACGAAAAGTAGCCTATTGTTTAATCGGGTGTATTAACTATGTTTGTGGAAAATTTCAGCCAAATCGGTGGAGCGGTTTTTCCGTGATTGAGGAACAAACATCCGAACATGCAAACATCCAAACACACAAACTCACAAACTTTCACATTTATAATATTAATAGGATTTCTAGTAATCATAATAATCTCTCATGATAAAGGCAAAGTCCATATTGTGATACTTCATAGTGTCCTGTTCATCAAACCGTGAAAGCATGCCCACCAGTTGGTGGAAGAATGCAGGAAGTGAGAAGAGACAGCAGGCAAAGCTGCTGAGACAGGGACATAGGAAAACTCCCCTTAAAATTTCAAGAACAGAAATATCACCCAACCATACAATTGCATTGCAGGGATGGGGGAAACAGGATATAGAGGGAGCAGTCTCTGATCTTGACTACTGCACATGGGTGTCAGCTATATGACACAACTAGCAACTGCTGGATATGCAGTGGACTCAGCCCTGAAAACCATGCCATATTGTCTCTGTTCATATTTGTTGTACAGTGGAGTAACTAGGAATGGCTGGACCCCAAGGAGAACATTGGACATGGGCCCCTCCCCCCACACAAACCACATTCCTGCACACACTATTATGTGGCATAGAGGCCCCTGCACACACTATTATGTGGCATAGAGGCCCCTGCACACACTATTATGTGCCATAGTGGCCCCTGCACACACTATTATGCCCCATAGTGGCCCCTGCACACAGTATTATGCCCCAGTGTGCACAACCCGTGAACAATTATTTTCAGAACCCAGAGTATAATGATCAGTGACCGAGGGAAGATACAAACATAAAAAAACAATGTCACTTACTTCTCCCTAGCTCTGGCGCACTCCCTGCTACTTTTGACAATCTTCACTGTTGGACCAGACGTCACATGAGCCAGCCGGCATTGCAACCCATAATGACACCCGCCTGGCCCACGTGACGCCTTGGAAGTCACCAAACAGGCCCGCAGACTGCCGGAGCACAGGAGAGGTAAGTAATAGTGGTTTTTGTGTTCCCTCACCTCCCCTGGCCCTCTGATCATTATAGTCCAGGATCTGAAAGGACCCTAGGTCGAGGTCTTTGGTGTCGGGAGGGGGGGGCACTGCCATTCCTAGTTACGCCACTGCTATCATCATAATGCCCCACCCTTATGACCACATTTATTATTAAAATAGCCACAAATGTGTTAAAAAAATAAAAATTATACTCACCTGCCTGCTATTCTCTTATGGACAGAGCCACTGCCTCCTCTTCTTGACCTGCATTGTATGTGCAGTGTCTACATATAGGACAATGCTGTGACATGATATCATTGCGCCCACCTGTGCCAAGAAGCAGACATCTTCTGTTCTCAATGTCTTGTAAACAGTAGGCCTGAAGGACCTTATGGTTTACTAGACAGTCAGTTACCGGGGTTACAGGGGGTCTGATCACTAATGCAATGCATTACAATGCTAATGCATTGCAATGCATTGCAAAAAATCATCCTCTCTTTTGCGGGCTGCATAAACCAGCATGCAAAAGAGAGACTTTGCAGACAAGCCTGGGAGCCTTGTACAGGCTCCCGGCTGTCATGGCAACATGACGTCATCCCTGGAGCATCTCCAGGAGCCGGCGATCCCGGGCAAAATGGCGGCGCCCATGCGCCGCTGGGAAAATGGCGCCTCCGGCGCCTTTGACCGCGGCGCCGGAGAGGTTAATGCCTCCGATCGGTCCGGGGACCGATCGGAGGCATTAGAGCCGGTTGTCTACTGCTTAAAGCAGTAGACACCCGGCGGCTATGGCGGCCGCCCGGCTCCCGGGCGGTCGCCATAGTTACAGACCCGACATGCACCGTACTATTACGGCGCATGTCGGGAAGGGGTTAATGACATCAATTATAAAAACAGCCAAAAAATATGTAAAAACAATAATGTGGTGCACACACAAAAAAATTATGGTGTAATGTTCTGGTTGGAAATAATGCCAGGATGATATAGAGGGGTTTAGGTGTTGGCAATTGCTAATGACTGTGCAGTCTAGTGTATATATACTGCTCAAAAAAAATAAAGGGAACACTTAAACAACACAATGTAACTCCAAGCAACACTGACAATCAATTTCACATGCTGTTGTGCAAATGGAATAGACAATAGATAGAAATTATTGGCAATTATTAAGACACACTCAGTAAGAAGTGGTTCTGCAGGTGGGGACCACAGAGCACATCTCAGTACCAATGCTTTCTGGCTGATGTTTTGGTCACTTTTGAATGTTGGTTGTGCTTTCACACTCGTGGTAGCATGAGACGGACTCTACAACCCACACAAGTGGCTCAGGTAGTGCAGCTCATCCAGGATCACATCAATGTCAGGTGTGGCAAGAAGGTTTGCTGTGTCTGTCAGCGTAGTGTCCAGAGGCTGGAGGCACTACCAGGAGACAGGCCAGTACACCAGGAGGCATGGAGGGGGCCGTAGGAAGGCAACAACCCAGCAGCAGGACCGCTACCTCCGCCTATGTGCAAGGAGGAATAGGAGAAGCACTGCCAAATGTGCATGTGTCTGCACAAACGGTTAGAAACCGACTCCATGAGGATGGTATGAGGGCCTGATGTCCATAGATGGGGGTTGTGCTTACAGCCCAACACCGTGCAGGACGCTTGGCATTTGCCACAGAACACCAGGATTGGCAACTTCACCACTGTCGCCCTGTGCTCTTCACAGATGAAAGCAGGTTCACACTGAGCCCATGTAACAGACGTGACAGAGTCTGGAGATGCTGTGGAGAGCGATCTGCCTGCAACATCCTTCAGCATGACCAGTTTGGCTGTGGGGGATCAGTAATGGTGTGGGGTGGCATTTTTTTGGAGGGCCGCACAGCCCTTCATGTGCTCGCCAGTGGTAGCCTGACTGCCATTAGGCACCAAGATGAGATCCTCAGACCCCTTGTGAGACCATATGATGGTGCGGTTGGTCCTGGGTTCCTCCTAATGCTGGACAATGCAAGACCTCACGTGGCTGGAGTGTGTCAGCAGTTCCTACAAGATGAAGGCATTGAAGCTATGGACTGGCCCGCCTGTTCCCTGAATCCAATTGAGCACATCTGGGACATCACGGGTTGCTCCATCCACCAATGTCACGTTGCACCACAGACTGTCCAGGAGTTGGCAGATGCTTTAGTCCAGGTCTGAGAGGAGTTCCCTCAGGAGACCATCCGCAATCTCATCAGGAGCATGCTCAGGCATTGTATGGAGGTCATACAGGCATGTGGAGGCCACACACACTACTGAGCCTCATTTTGACATGTTTTAAGGACATTACATCAAAGTTGGATCAGCCTGTAATGTGTTTTTCCACTTTAATTTTGGGGGTGACTCCAAATCCAGGCCTCCATTGGTTAATAAATTTGATTTCCATTGATTTTTCTGTGATTTTGTTGTCAACACATTCAACTATGTACCGAACAAAGTATTCAATGAGAATATTGCATTCATTCATTCAGATCTAGGATGTGTTATTTCAGTGTTCCCTTTATTTTTTTGAGCAATGCATATAATCCTGCAGGACACTCAAAGCTTGTCAATTACAATGAACAGAATATTAGCATAACCTACTACAGGGAAACTTTGACAACAGTGTTTGGGTATGTGAAATAAAATTTTGCAGCTTTGTGTGCCATTGCCAGTCTTAGAAACCAATCCTAACTGAATATACACTCACCGGCCACTTTATTAGGTACACCTGTCCAACTGCTCGTTAACACTTAATTTCTAATCAGCCAATCACATGGCGGCAACTCAGTGCATTTAGGCATGTAGACATGGTCAAGACAATCTCCTGCAGTTCAAACCGAGCATCAGTATGGGGAAGAAAGGTGATTTGAGTGCCTTTGAACGTGGCATGGTTGTTGGTGCCAGAAGGGCTGGTCTGAGTATTTCAGAAACTGCTGATCTACTGGGATTTTCACGCACAACCATCTCTAGGGTTTACAGAGAATGGTCCGAAAAAGAAAAAACATCCAGTGAGCGGCAGTTCTGTGGGCGGAAATGCGTTGTTGATGCCAGAGGTCAGAGGAGAATGGCCAGACTGGTTCGAGCTGATAGAAAGTCAACAGTGATTCAAATAGCCACCCGTTACAACCAAGGTAGTCAGAAGAGCATCTCTGAACGCACAGTACGTCGAACTTTGAGGCAGATGGGCTACAGCAGCAGAAGACCACACCGGGTGCCACTCCTTTCAGCTAAGAACAGGAAACTGAGGCTACAATTTGCACAAGCTCATCGAAATTGGACAATTGAAGATTGGAAAAACGTTGCCTGGTCTGATGAGTCTCGATTTCTGCTGCGACATTCGGATGGTAGGATCAGAATTTGGCGTCAACAACATGAAAGCATGGATCCATCCTGCCTTGTATCAACGGTTCAGGCTGGTGGTGGTGGTGTCATGGTGTGGGGAATATTTTCTTGGCACTCTTTGGGCCCCTTGGTACCAATTGAGCATCGTTGCAACGCCAAAGCCTACCTGAGTATTGTTGCTGACCATGTCCATCCCTTTATGACCACAATGTACCCAACATCTGATGGCTACTTTCAGTAGGATAATGCGCCATGTCATAAAGCTGGAATCATCTCAGACTGGTTTCTTGAACATGACAATGAGTTCACTGTACTCCAATGGCCTCCACAGTCACCAGATCTCAATCCAATAGAGCATCTTTGGGATGTGGTGGAACGGGAGATTCGCATCATGGATGTGCAGCCGACAAATCTGTGGCAACTGTGTGATGCCATCATGTCAATATGGACCAAAATCTCTGAGGAATGCTTCCAGCACCTTGTTGAATCTATGCCACGAAGAATTGAGGCAGTTCTGAAGGCAAAAGGGGGTCCAACCCGTTACTAGCATGGTGTACCTAATAAAGTGGCCGGTGAGTGTATATAGTATAAGGATTTAATAAACTAAAGATTTTTTTTCTACAGTCCAGATTGCTAAGAAATTTGTCACTAGAGTGAAAGGAACCACAATTTCCAGGAGATTTGAAAAGTGCTTTCCAAATTAGTAATAGCTATTTTCAATGATCTCATGAACAGTATTGAAAGGTGTACATTGTAACCTCCCAGGTTACATATGGAATGCCATATTTTCATTTCCACTTCAGTATAGGCAGGGGCATACTATCTGTGCAATTTGCCCTAGAGATAACAGGACCATTTGCTTCTTTAAAAGTAACAAATAGTAGTACTTTTTCTTGAATGGTAGTTTGCATAAAATAGATAATCTTTCTTATTAATGGCTTTCAACACCAGTAGAGTGGCAGACAATCATAATTGGAAACCAAGGACATGTCCTCTTGATCAATGGGGGTACCAGCTTTCAGACCCCTATTGATCAGACACTTACTACAGAATCTGTGGAGAGGTAATAAGCTTAAGGCGTAACTAAACTTCCAGACAACTTTTGATTTTTTTGCAGTATTTATGTCAGTAATAATTTTTGTAATATATAGCCTGTAGTAGAATCAATGCTGAGACCAGCCTAGTACCTTCAACAGGCTCATGGTAATGGATCGCCCGCCCAGGATCTCATTCCGGGTGCCAGTGAACCTCTCCAAAATGGTGGTGCCCATGCGTCACCAGGAAAATGGAGGTGGGTGCATAAGTGCATTAGTGTCTGATCTTTGCTGTTATAATACAGTAAAGACCCGGCAGCCAAAGTAGCTTCTCAGTTCCTGAGTAACCGCCATATTTAAACACCCAACATCTACCGTACTATTACGGCAGATACCAGCAAAGGGTTAAACAGTTATATCTCTGGCATTCCGGCATCAATGATTGTGGTATCATAAGAATGGCGAGATCTCCTTTTTTTCTAGCTTTGTTTTTTAAGGCGATATCACCAGTTGAAAACAGTCTAAATTAGGAGCAGCTACAACTGCATATAAATCTGCCAACCCTCGCTGTGTTTTCAACCATAAATAATGTCAAATGAAAGCTGACATTGTAAAATGTCCAAGATATAACAGTTTGAAATGACCGACCCATCCTCTGTTTCTCTGCATTATGTATAAACCCAGTGAACAGATTTCAGCTAGCAATAAACTGGAAAAGAAAGTGGATTTCAGTGTAGGATTTCACAGAAAGGAGCCAATATGTGTTATTAAAGTATATTGCTATATTAAAGTCTCAAATATTGCCATAAAATCAAAAGTTGTTAGAAAGTTTAGTAACGCTTTAAAACTTTAGTTTAGGAAAAAAATAATCTAGACCCATTTTCCAGAGCAGTTATCACTTATTTTCTGAGCAATAAGCATCACTTTAATTTATATACTTTATTATTCAGCTAGTGGATTGTTTTCAGTATTGTAAATATTTTATGTGATATTTTTGTGAATTCAGATGAAACGGATTCCTCTTTGTTTTTTAATCTAAACAGTAGAAGCAATGAAGGCATTCTAAAGAGTCCATGTATCACAAAGAAGGTTGTGTTTACAGGAAAACACAGTGATTATACCATTTGAAGTTTCACAGTAATGTTTATTATTATGCAGTTGCTTTGAGGTTTGTCTCTATTTTATTATAAGATCTTGCTTTTAAGATTCATAAAAAGATTATGCGGTGCCGTTAATCCAGACATTTCCTGCAAAGGTTACCTGAAAAGTATGGCAATTGCAGTCCCAGATAAAAAGCTGCGGCTGAGTAAAGAAAACTAAATGCCATCATCTTAAGTACAATTCTTATAGAATGTATCTTAAGTATTGTATCTTTCAAGTTCAAAGGGGGATTAGTCTGTCTGTTACCTCTCCCTATGTCTGGAAACACAGAGCTCATAAAAGAGAAAAAAAATTCTAAACATTATGTGACCCATTAGAGTAATTATTTACTTAGAATTTCCAAAGAAAGTCAGATCACAATGGTAAAACTTCTCTTCATTTTGAAGCAGACTATAAAGATAATCGTAAAAATCTGATCTACAGCTTATTATAAGGCTTTCTTTCTATTCTAAAACAGTTAAAATTACTTTTATTTATTTCTCTTATAAAGCAACAATGTAGAAATATCAGTATGTCTTTAGAGTATAGGAGGAAACCAGAAGCAAGACCCTGGAAGAACATGCAAATTCCTTGCAGATATTGTCCTTAGCTGGATTCAAACCTAGAAGTCTAGCACTGCAAGAAAGCAATGCTAACCACTGTGCTGACTTTGATGATCTTTAATAAATATTTGATGCCATATTGCCCAGCAGATTTTCACCACATGACCTGGCCATTCTCTGTCATCAGGGAGTTTTGGAAGGAAGACACAGAAGTTCTTTCTTTTCTCACCTGTCCTCGATGCTCTGGTGTCCTCCTGTGTATCTTGGTTCTTCTGCTCTGGCGGCTTCTCTCAGGTCTCTTCCGGAGTTCTGTTGCAGCCATTGATTGGCTTCAACGTGACCATTGAGGTCACTCAGCAGCCTCAGCAGGCCTCAGGAAGAGGACCTATGATGTCACAGGTAGTGACATTGCAGGCCCTTCACTGATTGGCCTCAGCAGTCACATGACCGCCTAGGCCAATGAGCAGCTTCAATGGAATTCCGGAAGAGACCTGGGCGAAGCCACTGGTGCAGAAGAACCAGGACATGTGAGAGGACACCGAAGGAATTGGGGACAGGTGAGTATGCATTTTTTACATTTTTTTCAGTGCCCCCGGCTGATTTAAAAGTTTGAAGGGTTGTTTTTCCCTGCCAGTCTTCACTAGAACCTACACCTCCTCCTCTTTAACCTAATCACTTCCTTTCCTCTGATTTACAAACCCCTGCACCTTGTCACCTAGTTTTCCTGGAGATTTTCCTTAAAGACATCCTCTCCTTTTGCTATTAGCCTCTGTTGATGCTTAAGTTATTTCTCCCTTTTCATTACCTTCTTTCTCCCCCCCACTATTCCCAACTGTGTATTGTTCGCCCACCAAATTCCCTCCTGCTACTCCCCTCCCCACTCTTACCTCCACATTGTATTTGACGACAATCATATGCTGTTTTTACTTTTATTATTTCTGTTATTTTTGAAAACTCTAATAAAAACTTTAATGAGAAAACCTGAATGTCTGTTTTGTTTTTAATTTATTGAGGAGGTTACGAATACAACAGGATAAACCTATTTTGCATGTGGTTTTTCTAATGACCATGCAGTGGAAGCACATTTTTGCAAAATGGATTGTTGCTGATTAGAGATGAGCGAACACTAAAATGTTCGAGGTTCGAAATTTGATTCGAACAGCCGCTCACTGTTCGAGTGTTCGAACGGGTTTCGAACCCCATTATAGTCTATGGGGAACATATACTCGTTAAGGGGGTAACCCAAATCCGTGTCTGGAGGGTCACCAAGTCCACTATGACACCCCAGGAAATGATACCAACACCCTGGAATGACACTGGGACAGCAGGGGAAGCATGTCTGAGAGCATAAAAGTCACTTTATTTAATGGAAATCCCTGTCAGCTTGCGATTTTCGCAAGCTAACTTTTCCCCATAGGAATGCATTGGACAGTGCTGATTGGCCAGAGTACGGAATTCGACCAATCAGCGCTGGCTCTGCTGGAGGAGGCGGAGTCTAAGATCTCTCCACACCAGTCTCCATTCAGGTCCGACCTTAGACTCCGCCTCCTCCGGCAGAGCCAGCACTGATTGGCCGAAGGCTGGCCAATGCATTCCTATGGGAATGCAGAGACTTAGCAGTGCTGAGCCAGTTCTGCTCAACTACACCGTGTGCCGGTCAGCCCATCTGATATAGCAGAGCCGAGTGTGCACACTCGGCTCTTCTACATCAGATGTAGCAGAGCCGAGGGTGCACTAGAACCCTTATGCACACTCGGCTCTGCTACATCAGATGTAGCAGAGCCGAGGGTGCACTGGAACCCCTGTGCAAACTCAGCTCACGCTAATAGAATGCATTGGCCAGCGCTGATTGGCCAATGCATTCCATTAGCCCGATGAAGTAGAGCTGAATGTGTGTGCTTAGTTGAACTACTCCACCGGCGTAGTTGAGCTAAGCACACACATTCAGCTCTACTTCATCGGGCTAATAGAATGCATTGGCCAGCGCTGATTGGCCAGAGTACGGAATTCGACCAATCAGCGCTGGCTCTGCTGGAGGAGGCGGAGTCTAAGATCGCTCCACACCAGTCTCCATTCAGGTACGACCTTAGACTCCGCCTCCTCCGGCAGAGCCAGCACTGATTGGCCGAAGGCTGGCCAATGCATTCCTATGGGAATGCAGAGACTTAGCAGTGCTGAGCCAGTTCTGCTCAACTACACCGTGTGCCGGTCAGCCCATCAGATGTAGCAGAGCCGAGGGTGCACTGGAACCCCTGTGCAAACTCAGCTCACGCTAATAGAATGCATTGGCCAGCGCTGATTGGCCAATGCATTCTATTAGCCCGATGAAGTAGAGCTGAATGTGTGTGCTTAGCTCAACTACTCCACCGGCGTAGTTGAGCTATGCACACACATTCAGCTCTACTTCATCGGGCTAATAGAATGCATTGGCCAATCAGCGCTGGCCAATGCATTCTATTAGCGTGAGCTGAGTTTGCACAGGGGTTCCAGTGCACACTCAGCTCTGCTATATCAGATGGGCTGACCGGCACACGGTGTAGTTGAGCAGAACTGGCTCAGCACTGCTAAGTCTCTGCATTCCCATAGGAATGCATTGGCCAGCCTTCGGCCAATCAGCGCTGGCTCTGCCTGAGGAGGCGGAGTCTAAGGTCGGACCTGAATGGAGACTGGTGTGGAGCGATCTTAGACTCCGCCTCCTCCAGCAGAGCCAGCGCTGATTGGTCGAATTCCGTACTCTGGCCAATCAGCGCTGTCCAATGCATTCCTATGGGAAAAAGTTTATGTCACAAAAATCACAATTACACACCCGATAGAGCCCCAAAAAGTTATTTTTAATAACATTCCTACCTAAATAAAGGTTATCCCTAGCTATCCCTGCCTGTACAGATATCCCTGTCTCTTAGTCACAAAGTTCACATTCTCATATGACCCGAATTTGAAATCCACTATTCGTCTAAAATGGAGGTCACCTGATTTCGGCAGCCAATGACTTTTTCCGATTTTTTTCGATGCCTCCGGTGTCGTAGTTCCTGTCCCACCTCCCATGCGCTGTTATTGGTGCAAAAAAAGCACCAGGGAAGGTGGGAGGGGAATCGAATTTTTGTTGGAGTTTGCCACGTGATGTTCGATTCGAACCGAACACATCGAACAGCCTGATATCCGATCGAACATGTGTTCGATAGAACACTGTTCGCTCATCTCTATTGCTGATATGTGACTAGTGATGCATGTTTTATACCTTCACCTTGGAATAAAGTTGAATATCATTGGATATTTTGATACGTTTTGGACTAGAGCACTGATATACCACTAGAAGACTTGGCAATCCTATGAGGTATGATTATCTTAGTTTGATTGCTGTACAAATTGAGAGACGCCTATGAGAAGGAGCTGTGCCAGTATTCCCTTCTTTGTGGTTATATGTGTTATGGAATTATATTTAAGCAATTCAACAATAGAGGATGGAATTGCTGTTTAAGCAATTTCCTGATATGCAGCAAGCAACTGTCAGGACAAAAAGGCAGCAAGTAAAACAAGCGCCCTGGTTTGCAGACTCTAAGGTATACCTGAGTTATTTACCAGAGCTATTTACTGCAAGGCAGTATGGGACCCTGGTTGCAATCCTGGAACAAGGTGCCAGATAATAGGTGCACTTGAAGACTATGAACCAAATCAGAATCTCAATAGTGGGCAGAGGGAGTAAAATACAAACCAAGGTCAAAGCCAGAAGAGTACAGGAATTGCCAAAACAAAAGTAGAGGCCAAGCCATCGTTAAAACCAAGAGATCATGCATACAGCCAAATCAGAAACAGAAGAGTAATCCAGGCCAAGGTGACAAAACCAGGAGTTCAGCAAAAAAGGTAAGGTACCAGAGCCTAGAATACAAACAATCACAGACAGGTGATAAGTTTCAATGCTATGTTTAAATACACCACCTCAGCTCTGGATTGCACAGTGAAGCACCACTTTAATTGACTTTTATCACAAAGCTCTGACTGGCTGAGCAGACCAGGTGAAAGCAATCTTAACCCTTTCCTGACATCCACCATACTAGTACGGCGCATGTCGGGTGTTTAACTATGGCGGCTGCCCGGGAGTCGGGCAGCGCGATAGCCGTCGAGTGTCTACTGTGTTAGCTCCAGGGCCAATGTCACTTTTCCGGTCTGCAGTCTCTTTCTTTTGCAGGCTGGTCTATGCAGCCTGCAAAAGAAATTATGATTTTTTTTGCAATGCATTAGCATTGTAATGCATTGCAATAGTGATCAGACCCCCTGGGGTTCATGACCCCTAGGGGGTCTAATAAATACAAAACAAAACAAAAAAAAAGTATAATTTTTTTTTAAAAAAGGATTAAAAATTCAAATCACCCCCCTTTCCCTAGAATACATATAAAAGTAGTTAAATACTGTGAAACACATACGTGTTAGATATTCCTGTGTCCGAAATTGCCCACTCTACAAATCTAAAAAAACATTTTTCCTGTTCGGTAAACGCCGTAGCAGGAAAAATAGTCAAAATGCCAAACCGCCGTTTTTTCACTGTTTTGATTCTGATAAAAATTAGAATAAAAAGTGATCAAAGCAATAGCATTTCCCGAAAATGGTAGAACTAAAAAGTACACCCAGCCCTGCAAAAAAAGACGCCCTATTCATTCCCGTACACGGACGTATAAAAAAGTGACGGCTGTCAGAATATGGCGACTTTTAGAAAAAAAATTTTTTAACACAGTTTTGCATTTTTTTTAAGGGGTTAAAATGTAAATAAAACCATATAAATTTGGTATCACCGAAATCGTACTGAAACACAGAATACAGGAGACATGTCATTTTGGCTGCATAGTGAACGCCATAAAACCGAAGCCCGTAAGAAACTCGCAGAAAAGCATTTTTTCTTCAAATCTACCCCATTCTGAATTATTTTCCAGCTTCCCAGTACATTATACAGAATAATTAATGGTGGCATCATGAATAAAAATTTGTCCCGCAAAGATTAAGACCTCATATGGCTCTGGGAGCAGAGAAATAAAAAAGTTATGGGGTTTAGAAGGAGGGGAGTCAAAAATGAAAAACGAAAATCAAAACATGCCATGGGCGGGAAGGGGTTAAAGCAATGGATGTACAATGAATGCAAGCAGGGAAGGCAGCAGCATAGATATGGAGAGTGTTAACAAAAGGGCTAAGTTCACATCAGCTTCATTTAAGTCTGCTGTTCTGATCCATCATAGGGTCAGAACCATGGACTGTAAAACTAATATACTGTAATTTTGGATGAAGATAGAGTATGTTCTGTCTGTCTAGGTGATATCAAACAGAATCTATCTTATATTTGAAAAATAAATATACTATACATAAGAATGCTTCTGTCCTGTTTTTTACATAACAGATGCAGACAGAATGTGCTCCATCTGCATTCATCATTATATAAGTTTTTGAGTCCATTGTTTTGATCCTATGATGGATCAAAATAATAAACTTAAAAGAAGCTGTTGTTAACTTAAATGCTGATGTAACCTAAATATAACAATCTCAAATGTGTTTTCTACTGGTTATACTTGTAAAAATAATGGAAGAATGGCAATTTTGGTTGGAATTTAGGTTTTAAATTTCCCCAGGTACTGTCATGAATGTCAGTGTTGGCACTCCTGAAATTTTTCCAGAAAATGAAGTGCTTCTCCCAGAAATGGATTGCAAATATACGTTTTATTATACACATATTTATTTCTTTTGTCTGTATTTGAACAACCCAATAAAACTGAGAAAAAAATACAAAATTATATAATTTCATGGAAAACTCCAAAAATGGGCCAGGCAAAATTACTGGCACCCTCAGTTTAAGATTTGTTTGCACACCCTTTGAAAGAAATACCTGAAATCAATGGCTTTGTATAACCATCAACAAACGGTCCCTGAGGTCTCAGCTAAAGGAACACAATATTAGCACACTTATATTCTGAAGCGGTGGTATTAATATGGTGGTGTTAAATCATAGAAGTAAGTGGAAATGAGAAACTCCCTAAACCATTACAGTACTGAGCAAAATAAAGAATATGTAGTAAGAGTTATTGGATTAGCATAGACCTTTACCATTTAGGTTCACATCTATGCTTGCACTTACAAGACAGTCCACTTGGCTAAATTGAAGGTTTGCATTTTATCAGCATATAAAATTATTCATGGATCAGTGATAAAGGAAAGGTCACATCATCTCCCGTGAGGTGAGAAAGATTTGAAGAGTCACTTACATTCGTTTTAATCTTAATGTAGAAAAGCTAAATCTTTAAGGCTAAATGTCATCACAAGTTCCTATTCAGATCCCTATACTTGATGGATGGCAAACGTGAGCATAATCAGTTCGGCTAGGGATAGAATAAAGTAGTGAAGGTTAGTTTCTTCAAAGAGTGCTAGATTTCTACTTCTTTTAAAAGATTGGGAATGCAAAATGTATTTATTGAGGCATGTGATGATCTTGAAATCCCTGTGGTCGGGAATCCATTAATAATAATAAAATACAGGAATAATTCATAATAGCAGATAATTTGCTACATTCTTTAGATATCATATACATAAAAATACAAGGTGATGTTCACATTACCATTATTAAAATTCAGTTGCTCATTAACAGTAACCTGAAGGCAGAAATTTTCTGTCATATTTTATTTTACTTTAGAGTGAATGCAGGGTGCTCCATCTGCATCAGTCACCTTATTACCATTAAAGTCCATTGCTCTTATTCTGTCATAGATATGAGCAATAGACATTAATAACGATAGTGTGCACTTACCCTAACATAACATAATTCTGGATCATCTTTATTGTAACTCAGCAGTCATTAGTACTGACATTAGTTTGATATCGATTTTCCTTGTGAAAGACTTCTTTTACCTGTCCTTTTAGTGTTCCACTACTAGGTCACTGTTGATTATATGCATCACTGTGTTGTCCCTATACTTTCCCTATATATTCTGACCCTATGCATTTCTTCCATGCTAATCTTCAGAGGTAATATTAACACAGTATATATTTTTTATGCTTTTATAGTGTCAAGCATAATCTTAGTGAGACATTGATATTTATCTTACTGATAAATAACATGAACAAGTTCCTTTATACTTCCAACTGGAAAACAAAGTATTAGTTTGTAGTATGTAGTATTTCATGCTTCTCAAAATGCGATAATCTACATGCATATTAAAATAAAATAAACATATCACAGAAACAAGAAACATAGGTTTGTTGATTATCTTTGGATATGTGATTTATTTATTTTTTACATTTCATGTTCCAGGAGTTGAGATCCCCACCAATCTCCTTGCAGTTAGCAAGCAGACAGATTTACTTTCTTATCATTTATTGATCATTCTCTGACTTTCCCAATCTAATCTCCATGATTCAGAATGGCTAATCACAAGATAACTACGACAGCAGTAAAATTTGACAATGTATACTTGAAGTTAATGGTTATTTGGGAATCTTGTTGGAAAGGGAAAGACTATCTGTAAGATCCTTTTAAAGAAACATAGGAGTAGATGGTGTAAAACTAACAGTAACACTTGGACTGAGGGGTTTGAAGTAACCCCTGACACCTGTATTATAAATAGCACATGGGATAGGCTTATCCTGACTATGGAGGAGTAAAAACAAAGTTTCTTTCAATCACACAATTACAGCCCACAGTGGGCAAAAGAAGAAGGGCTCCACTCCACTCTTGGGTACAGGAACTGATAACTCTGCACCCTACTGATTGAACATGCCATTCTTTATTGTGTGTGAAGAGGCTATGTCCCAGTACAAGATTTCTCCTGGGGAACTGCTCCTTTTGCATCCTCTCCTTCCACCTGACTCAGACCACAGCAAGAGTCAACAGCAAAGTTTTTCTCCTCCTGCATCTTCTGCTGGAACTCCTGTGCCTGCTGCTGGATATTTGGCCTGCATTTGTCATTGCTCTGCAGTCCTCTTCTCCCTCAGGCCTGCAGTTTCAGACTATTAAATACAAACTATTGTTACTGATTGCTCCTTTCCATTCTCTTATAGAGGCCAAAGCTGACTGCATCTACTACTTATCAATCTTTAACTGCACAGTCCTCTGACCTAAGTTTCAGCCAACCCCAGCACCCTAAACCAACAGCCACTGATGCCTGCTATTTCCTCTTTAGCACCAGTCACAACAAGCAGAAGAGGAGATATTGCTGGGACTGGCACTCCTACATTCAATCAATCATCATTAGAAATTAAAAGAAAGCCCCCTCCCACACACTTTATCTCCAGGGTGTGCCGCTTGCATCCTGCCTGGTTAACCTAGCCAGTAGTTACTGATGCAGTTGCTGCCACACACGTGGAGTATTGAGCAAATAATTCTGAACACCTGGAGTGGCAGGACAGAGGCGCATCCATAAAGACATGGAAGCCATATTGACAGCAGCTGCACAGATGGCTGGACAGGACTACCTAGCCCATTCCCAGCCAGCTTCTAAACACATGTGGGCACATGCCCAGAGGGTACTCCTTACTTTGGCTATGACTCAAACTTAGGAACATTTGTTTTCTACAGAAGTGTGTGTTTTTGAATAAAGGGACAAAAATGGTAAAGTGTTACCCTACCTGGCCCGATCTGAATGCCCTTGAGTCTCTATCTCTCTCTTTGTTTCCTTTAATGATATTACTTGCATAGCTCCTGGTGATATTAACCATTATCCTATCTTTGATCCACCCATCTTTCATCTATTATCAGAACTTCCCACACTCGTATACAAGACTTCTCTCGAGTTGCACCACTTCTCTGGAATGCTCTACCCCGGACAATCAGATTAACTCCCAATTTCTACAGCTTCAAGCGCAAACTAAAGACACACCTTTTCAGTCAAGCCTATCCCAATTCCTAATTATAAACCCTTCCGTACCGTAATTAGAATCCCCAAAATCTAACCCTCCTCTGTCCCGGCTCCCACATTACCCCACAAGATATGATGCCATTTCAGGCTAACTTTATATGTCCAGGCACCATCTGCATGTTAAAGGAAACGACTGCTGATGGCTCATAAAGTTTTATGTTTGTGTAATGACAGTCACCTCTACTACAAAATTTTCTGACCACTGTATAAGCAATGCCGCCCCTGCTACCTCTTGTGTCACCCCCTCTACCTCATAGATTGTAAGCTCTTGCGAGCAGGGCCTTCAGTCCTATTGTGTGAAATGGCTTTCTTTGTAATGTATCTTTCTGTCTGTATTTGAACCCTATAAATTGTACAGTGCTGCGGAATATGTTGGCGCTATAGAAATAATATGTATTATTATTATCTCTGACTGTTTTTTTTTACTACCTCTATTGGATGTATTTGGATCGGTGATATACTCCACAGCAGGATCTATCTGCACCCCTGCAGGTGGTCTTATAATATAAATTTAGGGGTATGGGTATCTCTCCACTTGAGTATCAAATTCTTAACCTTGTTCCCCTGGTGGCCTTTACTGTGAAGCAACTTAAATTGTAGTAGTCTCTTTCCCTCTTACTTTACGGCAAGATTAACTTCTTCTCAATGTTTTACCTTCCTACATTTTCTTATATCTATTTCACACCTGTCCCATATTTTTACTTATGACATTGTTACTCCAACTGGACATTATGTTACGTTGGCTCTACTATCAGGGAAGAGTGACAAGATTTAGTTATCCCTCCTAAGCTCTGTACTTAGCCTCCCAGACTGTAGACCTAGTTTGGTGTGTCGCCCATGCAACTATCACAGTAAGAGCAATAATCATCTGTAAAATTTAACTTTTAATACTAGAACACTTACGTAATATTGTCAAGATGTGAAATCTAAGTAATCACTTGGGGCAGTAATCAACCTAATGATAGTATGGTACCTATACTGCCTTAGGCTCCCAAGATTATGACAGACACTATTAACAATTATCAAGCTAATGAGAGTAAAACAAAGACCTATAACTGATTAGCAAAACCCAAATACCAACCAATAGAAGATGTCAATATACGGCACTGAAATGGCATTTCAATAAAAATTTTAATGTTCACTTTGCACATTAGTTTTTCAAAAGTACTCTTGGGCTCAAAATGATCACTATGCCCCTGATAAATTTTTTTTAGAGGTGCAGTTTCCAAAATGAGGTCACTTCTTGGTACTTTCCACTACACTGGCACCCCTTCTCAGCGCTCACCTTCTTTACAGATGTTCCCTTCTCTAGTTTTTCACTGCTTCCTTCAGAGCAACTAGTCACATACAGCACCATTTAAATAGCGCACATGCGCTGTACATGACTAGCTGCTCTGGAAGCAGTGAAGAGGTTTAGAAGGAGAGAACATCTGTAAAGAAGGGGGTGATGAGAACTGGGAAAGGCTGATGATGCAGGGGTGCTCGGGGAACATTGAGAAGTCTTCCGATACTCCGTGCAGGGTAACTAGCATATCAAGAAAAGTGGGCTAATTCAAAAACAGCGGCACCAATCAATGAATAACAGGTATGCCTGGAATAGCCTTTCTAATGGCTATGCAAAGATATGCTTGTTTAAAAATTGATATAGCTAATGATAGACTCCCTTTAAGATTCCAAGGGATCGAGCTGGTTAGACTGCCCGTCAGAGAGGGGGGGATTGGAATAAAAAAATATTACAGAGAGAAGCATATTGGATTTTTAACCCCTTAGCGACCCTTGACGTAACTGTACGTCATGGGTCGCAGGGGGATGTATGGAGCGAGCTCACACGCTGAGCTCGCTCCATACACGGCAGATGCCGGCTGTATAATACAGCCAGGACCTGCCACTAACAGCAGCGGTCGGTGCCCGAGCCGATCGCTGCTGTTAACCCTTTACACACTGCGGTCAAACGTGACCGCAGTGTGTAAACGGCGCCGGCGGCATGGGCGCCGCCATGTTTCGCCGATCGCCGCCCTCCTGAACGTCACAAGAGGGCGGTGATCGGTTGCTATGACAGCCGGAAGCCTATTGAAGGCTTCCAGGCTTGTCTCTGCATGAGATCTATTAGACGATGCCAGAGGCATCGTCTAATAGAAGTCCTGCGATTTTGCTATTCACTGCAATACTGTAGTATTGCAGTGAATAGTATGAGCGATCAGACTCCCTAGGTTTCAAGGTACCTAAGGGGTCTGATCATAAATGTAACGGAAGAAAAAAAAAAGTTTTTAAAAGTATTAAAAAAATAAAAAAAATATAAAAGTTCAAATCACCCCCCTTTCCCTAGATCAGCTATAAAAGTAATTAAAGAACATTAAACATAAACATATTAGGTATCCCTGCGCTCCAAAATGCCTGAACTATTAGAATATTAAAACATTTATCCCGTACTGCGAACGGCGTAGCGGCAAAAAAAATAAAAACAGCCAAAAAGCGTTTTTTTTCAACACTTTGCCTCCTATAAAAAATTGAATAAAAAGTGATCAAACCATCGGATCTTTCCCCAAATGGTATCAATAGAAACGTCATCTTGTCCCGCATAAAAAGACACCACAACCAGCTCCATACATGGAAATATGAAAAAGTTACAGGTGTTAGAACATGATGACACAAATTTTTTTTTCTATTTTGCAAAGTTTATCATTTTTTTAAAAGTATCAAAAAATTTCAAATACTATATAAATTTGGTATCACCGCGTTCGTACTGACACGTAGAACACAGGTAACATGTCATTTGTACCAAACAGTGAACGCTGTAAAAATTAAACCCATAAGAAAATGGTGCAAATGCATTTTTTCTCCAATTGTGCCTCATTCTGAATTTTTTTCCAGCTTCCCAGTACATTGCACAGCATATTGAATGGTGCCATTACAAAGTACAATTTGTCCCGCAAACAATAAGCTATCATGTGACTCTGTGAACTGAAAAATGAAAAAGTTATGGCTCTTGAAATGTGAGGAGGGAAAAACGAAAATGCGAAACCAAAAAATGGCCTGGTCCTTAAGGGGTTAAATTAACAACTGTAAAACTACAGGGCTTGAATCATATCTTGTTCGCTTGCTTTATTTAATTCCATCCCCTCCTTCTGTAACAAATGGGTCATTGGTCTAGCTTATATGTTTCATACTACACTATATACTGACTATTTTTACTGTTAGAAAACATCTTTATATACCCTGTGGCAGCAGAGCTGCCAGCTTTTATGGGGATACTGTTATCGGTGTGTGCTTTGGCTGTTTGTTTGTGAGACACATAATAATAATCATCTGAGACTCGGGATACTAAGACATCTTGGTCAATTGAACTGTCACCCGTTTGGGATTTACAGCTAATTGTCTGTATTACACTTATGGGAATTAGAGCTATTCTCTGTGAGTTGCGTATATTTTCTTGCCCTGCTGATCATGTTATAAGGGGATTGAGCTTGTTATTTAAATTTGGATAGTTTTACAGGCATTTTGGGCCTATTAATTGTTGTCCATCACCTGGCCCCTCCCTGAGAGTTACGCGATATTATTGAGGTCATATAAATATTGCATCAATTAAGGGGATATCATAGAAGAGCTCTATAGCTATCATTTTTTTCCCTAAAGCAGGGATATGAATGGGGATGAGCCATGAAATTATGGCATTATATAGTAAGCTATAATTTAACGTATATGGCCTCAACGTATTTGTTAACCTTAACATAATTATAATATATATATAGTGAGAGAGTGAAGGGTGTGGTCTGGGAAGACAGGTATGTCCCAGCCAGGCAGCTAAAGGGTGTTTGATAAAGGTCCACACCAGGGAGGTCAGCTGACTAATCAGGTCCTAATAACAGTCTGAGTGTGAATATTAGCAGGGTGGCACCACACTGACAGAGCTGAACTGTCCAGACTGGACCTCCAAAGCAAGTACTGTGCCACCCGTTGTTGTTGCCAAGGTGGGAGACTGGTAGCCAGGCTTCTGTATAGACAGGGAAAAGTTTCCTTGTGTTTAAGTTAGTTTTCTCAGCCGAGTAGGGTTTTGTTTTGTTTATCCTGAGGCTTTGCAAAAGAAGTGTATGCGTTACATGTGAATAAAGCCCGAACTTGTGTGCAATCCAGTGTCTGTCTGTGTCCCTGTTTCCTGCACTGCTACAAGCATCTACCTGAGCGATTCCCCACTAATATATATATATATATATATATATATATATATATATATATATATACTGTAATGTAACATCACTTATCACTTGTAACAATATAGCTTGGCTATGGTTACTCTTCTGTCTTTTTACAGATTTTGACTGCTGGGTTATCTGATGGGAGGCTTGCTAATACAGTCCTATGAAAAAGTTTGGGCACCCCTATTAATCTTAATCATTTTGGTACTATTCCGTTATCGGGCCAGCAGCAGCGCATTTCAGCACCAGCTTTCGGGACAGCAGTTCAGTTCAGCAGCGGGAATTACAATGACATCCGAGGACTGCTGGCCCGATGCTTGTGCCCAGTAGCCAGTACATCAATGACCCCCCCTCCATCTCCTCCTCCTTCCAGTGCTGCCCCCCAGCTCTCCTTACATCTACCCCGTACCCTCTCCCCGCCACATGACTAAGCCGATGCTGGCCCGATGATAGAGGCCGTGCTTGTGTGTAGTAGGCAGTACATCGATCGATGCCCTCATCCTCCTCTTCCTTCCAGTGCTGCCCCCCAGCTCTTCTTACATCTGCCCCGTACCCTCTCCCTGTAATAGGCCTCACCGTAAATCTTGAGCAATGAATGCTACTAGATAGCCGCCGGACGCTGCAGAAAGTTTGTCCCTCCGGCTCGCTGTAGCTCACCGTTCCTATAGTCGGCGTGTTTCTTGTCAGGGCCTGGATTGAGCCCCGGTGTCTTTCCTTTCGGTCTCGGTACTAGCGCTGAGGTGAGGCCTAGTCGTGTGGCGGGGAGAGGGTACGGGGAAGATGTAAGGAGAGCTGGGGGGCAGCACTGGCAGGAGGAGAAGGATGGGGGAGGGGGGTCATCGATGTACTGGTTACTGGGCACAAGCATCGGGCCAGCAGTCCTCGGATGTCATTGTAATTCCCGCTGCTGAACTGCTGTCCCGAAAGCTGCTGCTGAACTGCGCTGCTGCTGGCCCGATAACGGAATAGTACCATCATTTTTAGTTCTAAATATTTTGGTATTTGCAACAGCCATTTCAGTTTGATATATCTAATAACTGATGGACACAGTAATATTTCAGGATTGAAATGAGGTTTATTGTACTAACAGAAAATGTGCAATATGCATTAAACCAAAATTTGACCGGTGCAAAAGTATGGGCACCTCAACAGAAAAGTGACATTAATATTTAGTACATCCTCCTTTTGCAAAGATAACAGCCTCTAGTCGCTTCCTGTAGATTTTAATCAGTTCCTGGATAAAGGTATTTTGGACAAACAATTCAAGTTAAGTTAGATGGTCGCCGAGCATGGACAGCCCGCTTCAAATCATCCCACAGATGTTCAATGATATTCAGGTCTGGGGACTGGGATGGCCATTCCAGAACATTGTAATTGTTCCTCTGCATGAATGCCTGAGGATTTGGAGCGGTGTTTTGGATCATTGTCTTGCTGAAATATCCATCCCCGGCGTAACTTCAACTTCGTCACTGATTCTTGAACATTATTCTCAAGAATCTGCTGATACTGAGTGGAATCCATGCGACCCTCAACTTTAACAAGATTCCCGATGCCGGCATTGGCCACACAGCCCCAAAGCATGATGGAACCTCCACCAAATTTTACAGTGGGTAGCATGTGTTTTTCTTGGAATGCTGTTTCTTTTTGGACGCCATGCATAACGCCTTTTTTTATAACCAAACAACTCAATTTTTGTTTCCAAAATGAAGCTGCCTTGTCCAAATGTGCTTCTGCATACCTCAGGCGACTCTGTTTGCGGCGTGCTTGCAGAAACGGCTTCTTTCTCATCACTCTCCCATACAGCTTCTATTTGTGCAAAGTGCGCTGTATAGTTGACCGATGCACAGTGACACCATCTGCAGCAAGATGATGCTGCAGCTCTTTGGAGGTGGTCTGTGGATTGTCCTTGACTGTTCTCACCATTCTTCTTCTCTGCCTTTCTGATATTTTTCTTGGCCTGCCACTTCTGGGCTTAACAAGAACTGTCCCTGTGGTCTTCCATTTCCTTACTATGTTCCTCACAGTGGAAACTGACAGGTTAAATCTCTGAGACAGCTTTTTGTATCCTTCCGCTGAACAACTATGTTGAACAATCTTTGTTTTCAGATCATTTGAGAGTTGTTTTGAGTAGCCCATGATGCCACTCTTCAGAGGAGATTCAAATAGTAGAACAACTTGCAATTGGCCACCTTAACCCCTTAAGGACCAGGCCATTTTTTGGTTTCGCATTTTCGTTTTTCCCTCCTCACATTTCAAGAGCCATAACTTTTTCATTTTTTAGTTCACAGAGTCACATGATAGCTTATTGTTTGCGGGACAAATTGTACTTTGTAATGGCACCATTCAATATGCTGTGCAATGTACTGGGAAGCTGGAAAAAAATTCAGAATGAGGCGCAATTGGAGAAAAAATGCATTTGCGCCATTTTCTTATGGGTTTAATTTTTACAGCATTCACTGTTTAGTACAAATGACATGTTACCTGTGTTCTACGTGTCAGTACAAACGCGGTGATACCAAATTTATATAGTATTTGAAATTTTTTGATACTTTTAAAAAAATGATAAACTTTGCAAAATAGAAAAAAAAATTTGTGTCATCATGTTCTAACACCTGTAACTTTTTCATATTTCCATGTATGGAGCTGGTTGTGGTGTCTTTTTATGCGGGACAAGATGACGTTTCTATTAATACCATTTGGGGAAAGATCTGATGGTTTGATCACTTTTTATTCAATTTTTTATAGGAGGCAAAGTGTTGAAAAAAACTCTTTTTGGCTATTTTTATTTTTTTTGCCGCTACGCCGTTCGTAGTACGGGATAAATGTTTTAATATTCTAATAGTTCAGGCATTTTGGAGCGCAGGGATACCTAATATGTTTATGTTTAATGTTCTTTAATTACTTTTATAGCTGATCTAGGGAAAGGGGGGTGATTTGAACTTTTATATTTTTTTATTTTATTAATACTTTTAAAAACTTTTTTTTTTCTTCTGTTACATTTATGATCAGACCCCTTAGGTACCTTGAAACCTAGGGAGTCTGATCGCTCATACTATTCACTGCAATACTACAGTATTGCAGTGAATAGGAAAATCGCAGCACTTCTATTAGACGATGCCTCTGGCATCGTCTAATAGATCTAGTGCAGAGACAAGCCTGGAAGCCTTCAATAGGCTTCCGGCTGTCATAGCAACCGATCACCGCCCTCTTGTGACGTTCAGGAGGGCGGCGATCGGGGAAACATGGCGGCGCCCATGCCGCTGGCGCCGTTTACACACTGCGGTCACGTTTGACCGCAGTGTGTAAAGGGTTAACAGCAGCGATCGGCTCGGGCACCGACCGCTGCTGTTAGTGGCAGGTCCGGGCTGTATTATACAGCCGGCATCTGCCGTGTATGGAGCGAGCTCAGCGTGTGAGCTCGCTCCATACATCCCCATGCGACCCATGACGTACAGTTACGTCAAGGGTCGCTAAGGGGTTAAATACCTTTTCTCATGATTGGATACACCTGGCTATGAAGTTCAAAGCTCACTGAGGTTACAAAACCAATTTTGTGCTTCAGTAAGTCAGTAAAAAGTAGTTAGGAGTATTCAAATCAATAAAATGATAAGGGTGCCCATACTTTTGCACTGGTCAAATTTTGGTTTAATGCATATTGCGCATTTTCTGTTAGTACAATAAACCTCATTTCAATCCTGAAATATTACTGTGTCCATCAGTTATTAGATATATCAAACTGAAATGGCTGTTGCAAACACCAAAATATTTAGAACTAAAAATGATTAAGATTAATAGGGGTGCCCAAACTTTTTCATAGGACTGTATAGCTATCACCCTTATTACACTGTTGAGACATGCCAATACTATTGAATACAGCTTTAATGTAGCTCTGATTGTAGCTAAAGTCTATGTAATTAACAGCGATTTATGTTTTATCGGCTGGGCCCTCCCTGAGCGTTATGCAATATTATTATAATTATTTATTTGGGAGTAAAACATCAATATATCCATAGAGCCATTTAAATACAACTCAACGTCCCCTTTGTGCCACCAGGCAATGCTTTAAGAATGATCACCTGCTTTTTCCTATAAAGATTTATTATCTATGTGCTTATGGGGTCACTTGATACCTGTTTGTGCCATCAGCAACGTATTATTTTTCCAAATTGTCTATACAAAAGCTCTCTGGTAACTAAGGATGCTTTCTAGTGTCTAGACAAGGCCAGTCCTTTTAGAATGAATTGAGAGTGCGTGTCCAGCAGCGTCATTCTTGATATCCGCATTGCAATACGAGACCTAATCCCTAACAGTTGGGGAGGAAGTAGGTCTGGTTTTTCCATGGTGCTTGGTACTGATAGCTACCCCATATAATACATAAGGGGTTTTTTTTTACCCATGTGGTATAGCCATTACCAGATGCTCTCACGTTGTTTGATGGACTTTTTAATAGTTGATTAGTTTTCTGGCAGCTATTATACGATTTTATGCTTTGATTTAAGAAAAGTTAATTTTTAGTGTTCTCAAATTTTTCATTTTTAAATACCAATTGACGCTTGAGGTTCACATTTTCCGGTTCTCTTGGAGACTTGAAAAATGGAAAGCTAACCTGCTTAAAAAGCAGTTACCCATGGTAAACTGTTGACCCCCATAGATTATAATGGGGTCCGCTGGTTTCCGCCCAAAAAATGCAGAAAAATGTGGAGAAAATATACTGCTTGCTGACTTGCTGACTTAAGCAGGACTTTTTTCTCTGCATTTTCTAAGCAGGTTCAAGGGAGCATATAGTAATGTACTGCTTCAAGCCTATTTTAAGCATAAAAATCACAATTGCACTCTCCTTTTGTTGCTTGTGCAAGCATTTAATGAGTGAAACACTACAGAATAAATAGTGATAACTGCAACTGTACTCCAATGTTACGGGCCTGTTGTAGTCCTTTATCAAAGTTGCTATAAAGTAAACATATAAATAAATTAAAAGTCAAAAATCACAAACTGAAATAGATGTACATAATTAAGTAAGAATAAAGTCATGCACAGAGATAATCTTGCATGACATCATATGGACATCATAAACAGGAGTAATACAGTATGTCCATGGTATGTATAATGAGTATCAAACTGTGAATATTTTTTTAAGTAATGTAAGTAAGGATCCATGAATTGTGGGCAATTGCTGTCTACAGGAAGGATGTGCAAAACATAAGAACCATTCTGCACATAAAATAACTATGCAGGGGGCCACATAGTGGCTCAGTGGTTAGCACTGCAGCCTTGCAGCGCTGGGGTCCTGGTGTTCAAATCCCACCATGGGCAAAAAAAAACATCTGCAAGGAGTTTGTATGTTCTCCCCGTGTTTGCATGGATTTCCATCCCATATTCCAAAAAAAGACATACTGATAGGGAAAAATGTACATTGTGAGCTCTATGTGGGGCTCACAATCTACATTAAAAAAAAAAAAAAAAAAAAAAAAAAAAATAACTATGCAGTGGTTGATCTTGAGATTATGTAATAAATTGTGTTTTTATCTTAATTTTTGTCTTGTATATATTTTGGTATCTTTGCAACACCTTGATTATTTTCTTTTTTAAACATTCTATTGCAGAATTTTTATTGTGCTTAGGATAATTGTCTTGTTTTCCGAAATAGTTTTGGCCAAGATTTAGCTTTTGGATAGATGGCCTCATATATGATTCTAGACTAGTTTGGTATATGGAGAAGTTTATGGTCATCTCAAAGATTAGAAGATATCCAGAAGGCATTAGAAAGGAGAAGCTTTCTACTGTCAACCATTCCAAAAAAGCAAGTTCTCAGAACATTGCATGTCCTATCACCTTGTCCTGATATAGTATTGGCCAATATTTATTAACAATTCTCTAAAAAAATATAGCTCTGATTATTATACTGTGTTATCACAGGGATTTTAAACTCCTACTCTACCCCCATTTTTTTACATTTTTCTCTATCTCTTTCTTTACTGCGATAAAGAAGTTATATGGCCCAGAGTTGTGAGGAGATACTGTTAAAGTACTGCATATGACACTGTATGATCGCAGCAGTCAGGGGCATAACTAGCAAAGATGGGACCCCATAGCAAACGTTTGACTTAGGGTTCCCCCCCAGACTACATAGTGCCCCCTTTCTGGCCCCCACATGGTATAATACCCCACTTACACACACTATAATAACCTCCACACAGTATAATGTCCCATAGCATCCCCTCCACATAGTATAATGTCCCGTAGCGGGCCCTCCACACAGTATAATGTTCCATAGCAGCACGTCCACACAGTATTATGCCCCATAATGGCCCCTATGATGTTTGTTTCAAATATTGGAAACATTTCTGGTTTGCAAGAACCTGAGATTTTTGGGGTACACCACCCACAAACTATAATTATAGTAACCTCAACAGGTAACTGGAGTAAACCTAGCAGGTAATGGGCCCTATTTACTTACCGATCCTCATTTCTGCGAATCACGGGGCCTCCTGGAGGGCAAAAGAAGAAGCGGAGGTCCAGTGAGCAGGAACGAGGATCGGTAATTTAGGTAACTGAAATTGTTATTACTACACTTGGGGGTTGTAACATTTCTGACTGTTAAGGTCTCTCCGCCACCCTCTGCTCACACGCTGCGGTGCAGGAGGCGTGTTCAGTTTGATTCTGTTATGTCAGTCCAGGTAGCTGCAACGGGGCTAAGGGATAGCAGTAGGGAATCTCGCCCTGCACTACTCCCACTAGCTATCCCGGTCCCTGCCTCACGGGTGTGGGTCGGCTGTACTCAGGCTAAGCCTGACCCCGACAGCTCCTCTCTCACTGATTCCGTAGGCCTAGAGGGAAGTGGGAGAAGGAATGCCTTATAAGACCTCTAGGGACTGGAGACTAAAGGGGGTCACCCCTAACGAACAAGTGAAGCTGCTACTGACAGGGACTGACAAGGGTGTGCGCTGACTAACAACACAAGCAGCACACAGGAAAAAATGTGGGAAAGGATTCCCCCAAACCAATATGGGAAGGAACCTTACACTAGGAAACAAACACAGGGAAACTGAGTAGAAATCAAAGGATAAGGCAATTCACTCACACAGTCAGTTATACACAGAGGGAGGATTGGTGAACACAGAAGGGAAAACACACAAACCAACTCGTTCACCCAAACCTCCCAAAAACCAACCACGGAACTTCCTCTATCCCAGAACACCAGCTACTCCTCCTGCTAAGGCCTAGCTCTGTAAAAGCGACACTCAGCACAGAACCATGGAAGGCATGGGTTTAAATACAGAGTAGAGACCACTCCTCCCAGGTGCAAATGGGAGGACAGACTAATCAACCAGGAGATAAAGCTGCCTACCATCAGTGCGCACGTGCAAGTCAGAAGGTGTGCACCAATACTCACAACAGGACAACCCCGCAGCGCCAGGATGCCACCCCAGACACTGCGCAGCCAAAAACTCCCCAGGTAAGAAAAATAGAAAGTAAAGAACCTAAATACTCCTAACAGGATCCTCCCCTCAAGGAGAAGACTCCGGATTCTCTAGGAGCATCCTTCTTCGGGAACTCCTTGTGGAATTTCTCCACGAGTCTGGGAGCTGACACATCCGACTCCAGGACCCAAGAATTATCCTCAGGACCGTATCCCTTCCATGCCACCAGATACCGTAGCTTCCCCCGAACATATTTGCTATCCAGAACTCAGGATATTTCATACTCCCCGGACTCAGAAACTGGTGGAACCTTAACTGGAGACGTTCCCTTCTTGGCCTTCTTTAACAAGGAGACATGGAAGACCCGGTTTATCTTCCACCTTTTAGGTAGTTGCAGCTGCGCCGCCACTTCATTTACCATCTTGATGATCTTAAAAGGACCCACAAATCTGGGACCCAGCTTCTTGCTAGGAACCTTCAACCTGATATTCTTGGTGGACAACCAAACCATCTCACCAGGGAAGAACTGCAACTCTCCTCTCTTCCGATCCGCCTGGACCTTAGCCTGGTGCGACGCCCGCACCAGATTCTCTCGGATACGGGACCATACCCCTTGCAGCTTTTTAGAAAATAGCTCCTCCTCCGGAACTGGGGAAGAAATGGAAGAAAATACTCCGAAAACAGGATGTCTACCACCGGAGTGGCATTGGAATCATGGTTGTTTAGGGAAAATTCTGCCAGGGGGAGAAAGGCAGCCCAATTATTCTGGTTCTCTCGAACAAAACACCTCAAAAACTGTTCCACATCCTGATTCTTCCTCTCTGTTTGTCCGTTAGACTCTGGGTGAAACCCGGAGGAAAACGACAGTGTAACTCCCAACCTGCTGCAAAAAGCCCGCCAGAATTTAGCCACAAATTGCGGTCCCCTGTCCGAAACGATCTCCTCAGGAAGACCATGCAACCTTACAATTTCTTTAATAAACGCCTCAGATAGTGTCTTGGCACATGGCAGCCTGGAAAACGGGATCAAATGGCACATTTTCGTGAAGCGGTCAACGACTACCCAAATGACCATGAAACCCTTAGACACCGGAAGGCCCGTGATGAAATCCATAGACAGATGAGTCCAAGGTGCCTTAGGAGGTTCCAATGGATGTAGAAGACCGTGGGGATGGGTATGCGACGCCTTGGCTCTTGCACAGACCGAACAATTTTGAACAAACTGCAAGACCTCCTTACTCCACCCTGGCCACCAAAAATTCCTAGACACCAATCTCATGGTCTCTGAAACCCCCGGGTGACCAGCAAGAACCGACTCGTGACACTCCCTCAGGAGACTTTGTCGGAGAGTAGTTGGGACAAAAAGCTTGTTTCTAGGTATCTTGGAAGGTGCAGCGTGTTGCGCTTCGATCAAGGCCTTCTCCAATTTTGTGCCCAATACTGCTACCACCACTCCATCCCCAAGAATAGTGGCAGGCGCCTCTCGTTCCTCCTCAGTCGACATATACCGGGATAAAGCATCAGCCTTAACATTCTTTGAACCCGGCACATAAGTCACGTTAAAATGGAACCGCGCAAAAAATAGAGCCCATCTGGCCTGCCGTGCATTTAATCTCTTCGCCGACCCAAGATAAACCAAATTCTTGTGATCAGTAAATACCTGGACTGGCCTTCTGGCCCCCTCCAGGAAATGACGCCAATGTTCGAACGCTAGTTTTATTGCTAGTAGTTCCCTATCTCCGATGTTATAATTCCGTTCAGAGGCAGAAAATTTCTTAGAAAAGAAGGCACAGGGATGCGTACCCTCCTCGAACTCCTGAGAAAGTACTGCTCCCACCCCCACCGAGGAGGCATCCACCTCCACTCGGAAGGCCAACCTCTCATCCGGCTGTCTCAAAATGGGAGCGGACGAGAATCGCTTCTTCAGTTCTTCAAACGCAGCTAGCGCCTCTGGCGACCACTTAGCACAGTCAGCCCCCTTCTTAGTCAAGTCCGAGATAGGTTTCACAACCTCAGAAAATCCCTTGATAAACTGGCGATAATAGTTGGAGAACCCCAAGAACCGTTGGACCGCCTTTAGGTTCTCGGGTCGCGGCCACTCCAAGACTGCCCTGACCTTCTCAGGGTCCATCTCGAACCCCTTGTCCGATAGGATATAGCCAAGGAAACATAATTTATTGACCGCGAACACACATTTCTCCAGCTTAGCACTTAATTGGTTAACCCTCAGGAGATCTAAAACCTCTCTCACTCTCTCCCAATGAGTCTCCAAATCCGGGGTGTAAATGAGTATATCGTCCAGATAGACCACAACCCCCCTCCCTATGACGGCACTTAGTACATCATTAATAAAATTCTGAAAAAACGCAGGCGCATTGGTTAGACCGAAAGGCATCACAAGATTCTCAAAGTGTCCTAGGGGTGTGTTAAACGCTGTTTTCCACTCATCCCCCTTCTTGATTCTCAGCAAGTTATACGCCCCACGTAAATCTATTTTACTAAACCAGCGGGCTCCCGTAATCTGGCTGAATAGATCCGAGATCAACGGAATGGGATAGGGATTCCGCACCGTGATTTTGTTAATCTCCCTAAAATCCAAACAAGGGCGCAACCCTCCATCTTTCTTCTTTACAAAGAAAAACCCCACTTCTACTGGGGACTTAGATGGGCGAATATGCCCCACCTCTAGACTCCCCTCAATATACTCCTTGAGCGCCTCCCTCTCCGGAATAGTGAGATTGTACAACCTTGTCTTGGGTAACACTGCATTTGGTATAAATTTAATCGAGCAATCATAGGTGCGATGTGGTGGTAATGTCTTGGCTGCCCTTTCCTCAAAGACCTCCCTGAACTCACATATTTCTTGAGGCAAATTGTCTATAGACAAAGACATAACGGATATGGGCAGACATCGACCATTACACCCCTGCCCCCAAGAAACTACTGACTCGGTCTCCCAGTTGATAATAGGGTTATGCTGCTTCAGCCAGGGCCACCCCAAAACTACTTGTGCTGGTAACTTAGACAACAAGAACAAGTCAATCTCTTCCCTGTGGCCACCCACAATAAACTCCAAACCCTCCACCTGTTTGGAGATGACAGCTTGCTGTAGAGGGGTCTTATCAATAGCCCACACCGGTATCTGAGACTCCAAGACCAAAGGACTCACCCTTAATTGCTCACAAAACTCTGAGTCAATAAGGTTGACTGCCGAACCACAATCAACCAAAATCCGGCACTTCTGCCCATTTACCCATCCTTCAAGGGTCAACCCGGCAGTCTGAGTACAGGAAATATGCACACCTCCCTCCTTAGTAGGTTTTCTCCCTTTACCCTCAATAGACCTGGGGTTATTAATCTCCTTGGCGAACCATTCTCTGGAGGGGCATACCCTTGCTACATGTCCCATCCCTCCACACACAAAACAGCGTACTGTGCGGGACCCTTCACTCTTGGGTCTTGCACTTCGCACAGTGGCCCCAATCTGCATGGGTTGGTCCCCCGGGTCCTCTCTAAAAACAGAGAATTGAGGAGGGCTAAGCCCCCCAGGACTCTTGTCTCCACGCTCCCGGAGGCGCCGTCCAACTCTAATTGCCAGCTGCATGGCCTCATCTAGATCTCCCGGAACAGGGTGAGAAACTAGATGGTCTTTAACCTGGTCCGAGAGCCCTGTCTCAAACTGACTAAGTAGAGCGGGGTCATTCCAGTGTACTTCTGCTGCCCACCTACGAAACTCTGTGCAATATTTCTCTATAGCGTGATCCCCTTGCACCACACGTCGTAGGTTATACTCAGCCGTGCGTACCCTGTCTGGGTCGTCATACAGTAACCCCATTGTGGAGAAAAACGCCTCTACAGTTAGTAAGCAAGCTGAGTCGGCTGGTAACGAATGTGCCCAGATGAGGGGATCATCTCTCAATAAAGTAATAATAATCCCAACTCTCTGTACCTCAGAACCGGAGGAAAACGGCCGTAGCCGGAAATACAAAAGACAGTCCTTTTGAAATTGGAAAAAATCTGACCTCTTACCTCGGAAGGGTTCAGGTAAGCTGACTTTTGGCTCCAGAGGCCGACCCACAGGGGCGCTACTCACCTGCCTCTGTATGCCCTCCACCTGAGAGGCTGTGTGTTGAGCCAACTGCTGTACTTGAGATACGCCAGAAGCTTGGATGGCATCCATTCGTAGCTTGATCCCCTCCATCTCAGTGGAAATCTGCTGCACCGCCTGGTACAACTGTTTCAGGTCCGTCATAATGCAAACGAACCTTTTTTTTTTTTTTTTTACCGGCTGAGTGTACTGTTATGTCAGTCCAGGTAGCTGCAACGGGGCTAAGGAATAGCAGTAGGAAATCTCGCCCTGCACTACTCCCACTAGCTATCCCGGTCCCTGCCTCACGGGTGTGGGTCGGCTGTACTCAGGCTAAGCCTGACCCCGACAGCTCCTCTCTCACTGATTCCGTAGGCCTAGAGGGAAGTGGGAGAAGGAATGCCCTATAAGATCTCTAGGGACTGGAGACTAAAGGGGGTCACCCCTAACGAACAAGTGAAGCTGCTACTGACAGGGACTGACAAGGGTGTGCGCTGACTAACAACACAAGCAGCACACAGGAAAAATGTGGGAAAGGATTCCCCCAAACCAATATGGGAAGGAACCTTACACTAGGAAACAAACACAGGGAAACTGAGTAGAAATCAAAGGATAAGGCAATTCACTCACACAGTCAGTTATACACAGAGGGAGGATTGGTGAACACAGAAGGGAAAACACACAAACCAACTCGTTCACCCAAACCTCCCAAAAACCAACCACGGAACTTCCTCTATCCCAGAACACCACCTACTCCTCCTGCTAAGGCCTAGCTCTGTAAAAGCGACACTCAGCACAGAACCATGGGAGGCATGGGTTTAAATACAGAGTAGAGACCACTCCTCCCAGGTGCAAATGGGAGGACAGACTAATCAACCAGGAGATAAAGCTGCCTACCATCAGTGCGCACGTGCAAGTCAGAAGGTGTGCACCAATACTCACGACAGGACAACCCCGCAGCGCCAGGATGCCACCCCAGACACCGCGCAGCCAAAAACTCCCCAGGTAAGAAAAATAGAAAGTAAAGAACCTATATACTCCTAACAGATTCTTTGCTTAGTGTTTTTTGTTGCACTCTGTGAACACTGCTCTGTCTCTGTAATCGAATTTCCACCACACCCATCACCTGCACTTTGTTTCCCTCTGTTCACCAAATAGTTAATTCTAGCCTTGCCTGTGTGATTGACAGCCTGTCTTCCAATCAAGCCTAGGTCGGGCCTTGGGCTTCCTATATAAAGGCCATCAGCCCACATAGGCTGGCTGGCTATTGTGACTCTGTCCTTAGACTTTGTCCCTGCTAAGCTCCTTCTGCTACTATTGTATTACTGATCTCTGACCCATGTTATTTACCTCTCCTGGGCTCCAATGCAACTCCTCTGCAATGACGTCACAGATGGGGGTTACGCCGGCATCATGTGTCATGATGCCGGCCTGACCCAAATGACGTCTCTAAAGATGCTGAAGGCAGCAAGGAGTCCCTTTGGATCCCAGGAGAGGTAAGTAACACAGTTTTTTTTATGTTTGCTCGCCTCCCCTGGGTCTTCGATCATTACAATCGGGAGTCGTATAATAAAGTTTATAATAACAATTTCAGTTACCTGCTACCTTACTTACCGATCCTCATTTCTGCTCACCAGACCTCCACTGCAGTATCAGTATCAGCCTTATTTACAGATCTATTTTTTTTTTTCATAGGCCATCCATTACGTGCTGGGGTAACCCTAGCAGGTAACAGGCCCTATTTACATACCAATCCTCATTCCTGCTCATGGCTGCCTCCACTTCCCCTTCTGCCCATGCATAGTTTAGGTTACTCCAGCAGGTAACGGCCTATTTAATTTATAAAAAAAAAAAAAAAAAAAAAAAGCAGCAACCTAAGGTCAAGAGCCCTGTAGCACCAGCCGTAACATACTAGCTTTTTGTAAATAAGATCAGGAAGACCAAGTGAGAGTCAGCACTGGACAATTGGAGGAAAGACTAGATGAGTAATGTTTTTTTCATTTTTTCATTTGGTTTATAACATTGACATCTGTTAAGAGAAACAGTTAAATAACTCCTGATTGTCACAATAACTACTACCGTAAGGCTGGTCTTACACGACCGTAGTGTTTTTTGCGGTCAGCAACACTAAATTTCACTCCAAAAAGTCATTCCGCAGACATCCGTGCCCATCGGCACACACCCATAGAGTTCTATGGGAGAGTCCGTGCCGTGCTGTGATGTCCGTGACTTTGCGGACCTGCGGCATTCAGTGCGGACCCCGGTGATGGCACGACATGCCACAGATAAAATATCCAGTGGTGTAAGAAGCCGCACTGAATACATTGTGTCCGCAAATGGTCCGCAATTGAGAACCCACAATTGCGGACTAAACTTACTGTTGTGTAAGACTAGCCTAAGCAGTTTCAGCTATTGCGCTCATAGATTGTGCCACTTCCAGCAACAGTAATACCCCATGCTCTGTTCAGCAATTCTCCTCTCTGGCAAACTCATCTAAAGCAATGCAGTAGAGTTTTTTTCTGTGTTTTCCTTTGTGTCTTTCCTCCTGCTAAGAGATCTGTATGGAAAAATGCTTCCAACTCCGCAGGTAAAAACATGTTACAATTTTCAAAAACTTTACTCTTTCACAACATTTCTTTTCCCGCAATGTGTGCTTGAGATTAAATGAAATCTCCTTCACTTTGTTGGTACTGTATATATTACAGAATATGTGTTGATTCTTAATGTTATTTCTCTCCTTGCTGTCTCACCACATCAGATCTTTTACAGAGTATAAGTACCTGAATGCTTGCTTAGGACAGTTAGTTGATGTTTCTTTTATATGAAATCATCCATTTCTACCCCATTCAGCTGCTCAGGGAACAAGTCACTTTTAAATGGCAGTTAATCTCCTGTACTGCACAATAGTCAGGAGCTCGCAAATGATGGACTCTGATTTCTATGAAGCCATATAAATAATGTATCCATAATTATCACTCCATTTCTCTCTGACTGCTAGACTCGAGAAAGAAAATACTCATGCTTCTGAAAAATGAGCGGTGTTTGACACTTCCGGATCATTAATTGCATCTGACTAATAATCCGTTTGCCTTCAATCGCGTATCTGTGAAGAAAAAAAACTATTGATGTTAATTTTTTTTTTCTTCTTTTCATGTCTTTTGTTCACTGTGAATAAGCTGTGAAAATGTGTGGGTGAAAGCCTGTACAGTGTTCTGGAATAGCAGTGTACTTTAAAGACATCAATTTAATGTGACGCAACCTTTTCCAGCAGCCCATTGTTTTTTTTGGCATGAGAGATGCTCTATAATTTAGCATGTGGTTCTACATTATCTTTGCTGGGAAATGTCACTGGGGGACATTTAGAAATACAGTGCCCAGTGGTTTAAACCAAGTGGCTTAACATTTTATGAATGATCCACATGAAAGTACATCTGTTGTTTTACAGTTATTACACCTTTAGGGCTCATTCACACGGGGGGCGGTGGGGCGGATTTTGACCAAATTTTGACTCGGGCAGCCAAGTCAAAATATGGTCAAAACCCGCCTACCACAATGTCATGGCTTCCCCCACCCCGGAGTCGGCTCAAATGAATGGGCCGACGCTGGAGGTTGCGGCTGCCAGGCGAAAGCCGCGGTTCAGCGAGTTGCAGCTTCTGCCTGAAGAAAGGGCAGCTCACTTCTTTTTTTTCCCGCTATCGGCAGTTGCCGATGGCGGAAAAAAGAACGCTAGTGGTCTCCATAGACCACCATTGTAAAGGGGCGGATTATGACGTGGATTCCGCTGTCAAAATGCGCCCCTTTGGCCCTGTGTGAACTAGCCCTTACTGTAAAGACTCATGCACACAACCATATTACGGCTCTATATAATCTTCAAATTGTATGAATGGGGCTCTAATGTTCTTCTTCCACATGGAATCAATCAGAAGTCTCTGGTCACAGGTTCATAAGAGGACCTGTGACCAGTGACAAGATGCAGCTATAAATGCTTTGGGAAAAAATGCAGCATCAATGCTGTCTGTTTTTGCTGCGATTTTCTCTTCCCCTATTAAACATATAGGGAAAATGCTTGAAATTCTCTAGCTAAGATTAACATGCTATGTTTTTGCCTTTTTTTTTCCCCACAATGTGTGAATGAGATTAAACAACATTTCATTCATTTTGCTAGTACTGTAAAATGCAGCATTTGTTTCCGCTGCGTTTCCATAATGTGGGGCTTTAGCCTGATTCCATGCTTTGAGGAAATGATGCGGGTTTTGGTGTAGATTCTGCTGTGTTGTGTTAGCCAAAGCAATTTGTGGCTTCAATGAAAAGGGAGTCTGTCAACCCAGATATCCCTACTAATGTAAGCATAGCACCATGTAGCGTATCACATGCACTATCATACCGATACTGTGTAATTTCATCCTGGTAATATGGAAAATTCTATTTTATAATCTTTATGTAAACGAGGAGTTTGCAACATCAAGGGCATGTATCCCCAAGTTCCAGCAACACCAATCATCCTGCCTCACCGCCCAGTTCCACCCTGCTCCCATTGTGCTCAACAATGCGGTGTCCCTCAAGCAGACGCAGTTCCTTGTGGATTTTGGGGGACACTGTAAAATGTTTCAGTTTGAACATATGGGGAACATAAAAAGTTCAATTCCCCATTTTCATTGAGGTCTTCAAGTTTAGCTTCTGTAACAATCTACGGAAGCCTTCACACCGAGTTTACGCTCCGCTCATTCTGAACATAAACTCGTTCAGAATGAGCGGCGTTAAAACAGATCCCAATTCTATTGGTGCCGGCATATGCGCGCTACCAATTGAAATTAATGGGAGGCTTTTTTACCTATTGCTTTCAATGTGATAGGCGTGTATGCCGGCACCCATAGAAATCAATGGGATCTGTTTTAACGCCGCTCATTCTGAACAAGTTTACGTTCAGAATGAGCGGAGCATAAACTCCGTGTGAAGGCTTCCTACCATAGTGTTTTACTAAACATGGGATTAATTGATAATTTCAAGATCGGTTTACCCATACTGATGCAGTGATCTCTATCCATGACGATGACATGGAGCCCTTATCCCAAGTCTTAAAAACAATGGTAGTGTAATTTGCAAGAGATTACACACCTGAGAGTTCTATGTCCGAAATATTCAGATGGTGTATAGACTTCATTTGTCTCAACTGCTCAAAAAGATGTGGAAAAATAATAACAGAAACAATGAAAAATAGCAAAAAATTTTTGAATAGTATATCTACCATAAAAACTTAAAGGGAATGTGTCATGAGAAAATGACCTTAAAGACTTGACACTGTGCTTTGAACTTGGTTGTTAGTGATACAACCAAAAAGTTTTATATAAACTTTCTCAATTCCAGTGAGCTTGTGTGTTCTATGTAAATGGCGATATAATTCCCAGTAACTACATGCTCTTGCAGGCTAAAAGACTCTAACCCACCGATAAGAGTGAGTGGCCATATACTTAATGCTGTATTTTTGTTATGTATTGTACATTTTAAGCCAATAATATATGAAAACTTGAATTTGTGTTTTTAAATGCTGTTTTTATAAAAATAACATTTCCTGCAACTGTTTCTTAACTCTTCCATCCAACATATTTATAAATTAGTAAGGTGAATATCTTTCGTACAAGGGGGAAGCAACAACTGTGCTGCCATTGTATCAACCTCATGGGTCCTTGAAACAGTGCCACTTACTGTAAGGGCTCTTGTTTTAGACCCCCATGTAGTAAGAGCCCCTGTTACAGGTCCCAATACAGTAAGGGTCCATGTTTAAAGGGGCTCTATCAGCAAAATCATGCTGATAGAGCCCCACATATGCGTGAATAGCCTTTAAAAAGGCTATTCAGGCACCGCTAAAGTTATATTAAACTACCCCCCAGTTTTAAAATAATACCCTAAAAAAGAATGTGATCAACTTACCCATTGTGCACGGTGGGCGGGCATTCAGGGTCCGCCGTCTTCTTCATCCACGCCTCCTCTTCTTGCGATGTCCTCGGGTCCCATCTTCCTCCAGCGCTCGTGAACTGACATTGCTAAAAAAAAAAATGGCCTGGGCGCATGCGCACTAGCATGCTGCTTCTACTACGGCTACTGCGCATGCGCCCAGGCCATTTTTTTTAGCAATGTCAGTTCGCGAGCGCCAGAGGAAGACGGGACCCGAGGACATCGCAGGAAGAGGAGGCGTGAATGAAGAAGACGGCGGACCCTGAATGCCCGCCCACCGTGCACAATGGGTAAGTTGATCACATTCTTTTTTAGGGTATTATTTTAAAACTGGGGGGTAGTTTAATATAACTTTAGCGGTGCCTGAATAGCCTTTTTAAAGGCTATTCACGCATATGTGGGGCTCTATCAGCATGATTTTGCTGATAGAGCCCCTTTAAGGCCTCCGTATAGTAAGGGCCTATATTTTAGGCCGACACATCAGAAGAGTGCTGCAAGCACAATTTTCCTGCAGTGTGTGGCCTCAGCCTAAGACATCATTCACAGGTCACCCTCACATGGTATGCTCCCACATTACAATGATTCCCCTCAGTTTCCCTAACAGCATAATGTCCCCCTCCATCTACCTCCACCTTATAAAGTCCACCTCCAGCTTCCCCCATAGTACAAAGTCCCCTTCCAGTTGCCCCATAGTATAAAGTCCCCTTCCAGTTGCCCCCACAGTTTTTAATGTCCCTCTACAGCTGCCCTCACAGCATAAATTCTCTTGGTGCATTCCCAACTTAATGTCCTTCTCCAGCTGCTCTTACACTTTATTGTCCCTTTACAGATACCCCCAGTGTAATGTCCTACTCCAATTGCCCAAAGTTTAATGTCCCCCTCCAGCTGCCCCCACAGTATGAAGTCCCTCTACAGTTTTATGTCCCTTTCTAGCTGTCTCCACAATATAAATTTCCCCTGTAATTGTCCCCACAGTATCAAAAAGCATATAAAACTAATGCTGTCTCTGCACTAGGAGCCTTTCAGTGAGCAGCAGGCACAATGTAAGTGACATCACTCCTCCAGCTCCTAAGACATCGGGTGCAAGATGGGCCGAATGGTGAAGCAAGGAACGAACGGAAGGAATGTAAATTCAGCTGAAGCCAATATATACCAGGAAAGTGGGACAGGACCCAGAATCAGGGACAGTTGGGAGGTAAGTGAGTCTATTGAGTGATCTGTGAAAATATAATGTTCTATTTTTTCTCATGTTGTTCACTTGGATCAGTAAAACAACAGTCATGTGAATAGATCTATTAAAGTCTATGGGTCCGTGTGCTACTTGTTAATAGAACAGCCAGCAAACAGCCATGGAATCTTGGAGAGAGATAAACATTAATCTCGTGGGCGTGCCAGATGAAGGGGGCAATTAAACTAGGGACAGTGTATAGAAAGCAATGGTACCGCACACTCAAAGTAAAATAAAGGTGCTAGCAGACAAGGAGTCCTCAGACCCTTAATCCAATAAAAATACAGTAGATGCTGCTGCACACAGTTAACGTGAAAGGTGACAATTTATTGTAGCATAAGTGATAACAAAATTAACGCCATGAACAGGTTTAGAAAGCATACAGGAATATGGTAGCCACTAGATCATTAATATTAGTATGACGTTTCGGTCTTTGACCTTCATCAGATCAGATCTAGAGCGTGTCAAGGCACTGAAGAAACATGGCGTGCCTTGCCATGCTCTAGATCTGATCTGATGAAAGTCAAAGACCGAAACGTCATACTAATATTAATGATCTAGTGGCTACCATATTCCTGTATGCTTTCTAAACCTGTTCATGGCATTATTTTTATCACTTATGCTACAATAAATTGTCACCTTTCACGTTAACTGTGTGCAGCAGCATCTATTTTTATTTATTAAACTAGGGACAGATGAAGGGGGACATTAATTTGATGGCAGATGGAGGGATACATTAAATTGGGGACTGACAGAGGGGTGGACATTAAACTGGGGGTTCAAATGGAGAGTGACATTAAACTGGGAGCAACTGGAGGAGGACATTAAACCGTGGGGGTAGCTGTCTGCCTCTAGTTGCCCCCAGTTTAATGTCCCCCTCCAGCTGCCCTAGTTTAATGTCCCCCTCTATTTGTCCCTAGTTTAAACTGGGGCACGAGGAGATGGACTTCATACCATAGTGCAATTGGAGTGGAACATTATATTGTGGGGGTCACATAATGTTAGGGTATCTGTAGAAGCATTATACTGTGTGGGGGCATAAAGAAAATGAGTGAGAATGGACGGAGTCAATGTAGAAGTGGGTGGAGCTAAATTTGCTGTGGCAAGTATAGCATTTTGTCCCTCTTTTTAAAAGTTGGGAGGTATGCAAATGGAAAGCTGCAAACATACAATTACAGGGGAAAACACAACATACAATAGCAAAACAATAAATACAGCCAATGGTACAAAACAACATAAAATACTGTAAATACAGTTTAAGCAGAGTCCACTGGGATGCTGCAATTGGTGTTAGGCTGGGGCCATATGGGAACGCTGCCGAATTTCTCTCAGGGTAATTCAGCAGTGTAGTCCATCTGAATTTTTTATTTTTTTTTTCTGCAGCTCACCTATAGTCATCATTGCAGGTTCCCGCAGTTTTCTGCTTTTTTTTATTACAAAGCCACAGGTGAAATCTGCAGCAATAACTGCCATGCTGTGTGTTTAACATCTACAGTGCAGGTCACTTTGCACTTGGGTTTTAGTCACCCCAATGCACGCTGGACCAGACAATCGTGGTTGATTACAGAGCGTCTGGGACAGGTGAGTAAGATTTTTTGTTTTTGTTTCACCTTCCCCAGCTTCCTGCCAAAGTACTGAGATTCCTGGCGAACCCCTTTAAAGGGTTCACCAACTTGCAGGCTGTCTGCTCTGTTCACTTCCCGGTTTTCTCTGTCACTTGCTGTCTCCCAGACAAAGCCAGCTCTGCAATCTCTCTTCATAGCAGTACATGTTTGCAGTCAGTAATGAGGGATGGTTGTAAATAAATTAGCACAGTATCACTGGGAAGATGCATAATATGAAGCTGATGTAGTAGAGCTAGATTTGATAGGTGATGAGAATCCCAAATTTACATGCTACAGGACCAAGAGTCAGCTTGCAATAAACTCAGTTTTACGTCTGTGTTTACATACAGAGGTAATGGACTCCCTGTCTCAGCCCTTATCAGCAAAATTAAATTAGCAGACCTGATAACTGGAAGAGAGAGATAAACAGCTCAGAAATACATGCTTGCTCCGAGCACTCAGCTCCCCCTCCCCTCCTGAAAGCAGGGAGCTATGTCACTTGTCCTGGGCGGAGAGATAAGACCATCCCCAGGTCCATGGTTATGGAAATGCAGTGTAAACAATGAAGTGAATAATCTCAGATAGCAGCCAAACAAAGCAGTTTTGCTGAAGCAAAGTATTTAGGAAAAGTCTTAAATCCACATAAGCTAGCAGTATAGATATGATCCTTGAGATGGGACAACCTCTTTAAAGAGGACCTTTCACCACTTTTGGGCACATGCAGTGTTATATACTGCTGGAAAGCTGACAGTGCGCTGAATTCAGCGCACTGTCGGCTTTCCCGATCTGTGCCCGGTGTAAAGAGCTTACGGTGCCGGTACCGTAGTGATCTATGGTCAGAAGGGCGTTTCTGACCATTAGCCAGGAATGTCCTTCTGCCTCGCGGCGCCAATCGCGCTGTGCTGTGGAGGAACGCCTCCCCCCTCTCCTGATAATACTCGTCTATGGACGAGCTGTGTGAGCAGAGGGAGGGGGCGTTCCTCCCCGCTCCACAGCACAGCGCGATAGGCACCGCGAGGCAGAAGGACATTCCTGGCTAATGGTCAGAAACGCCCTTCTGACCATAGAGCACTACGGTACCGGCATCGTAAGCTCTTTACACCGGGCACAGATCGGGAAAGCCGACAGTGCGCTGAATTCAGCGCACTGTCAGCTTTCCAGCAGTATATAACACTGCATGTGCCCAAAAGTGGTGAAAGGTCCTCTTTAAGTAAAACGGGTAGATACAGGACATGTCCTATCTTTTCATGGGCCATTTACGCAGTCCTTCAAATAAACGAACATGTGAATAGGGCAAAGATGTGTTATTGTTTTGAAAATGGCTGCAACATGTCTCTTTTTCACTGTGGTATGAACAAGAGATAATTTTTATGAGGATCGGCTTATTGAACGCCAGTCTTCATAACCAGTGGAACAGGGAACTTATTTATAAGTAGGTGCACACTTCTTCACTTCTTCTGCATAGATTTTGGTGATCATCTGTGCCTCTGAACTTGTGTAAATGACATTAAATCTACGGGAACCCTATGATTTGTAAAGTTCTATGGAATATGTTGGTGCTACATAAATACAGATTTATAATTATTATTTCTATTAGCAAAGTACAAACAGCTTTTCAGATCTGTAATTTTCCCTATGCTTGAAATTGCAAGAAAAACAACCTTCAGATTTGTCATTCTGGATTCTAGGAAAGTTGGATGTCAGTTCTTGTAATAACTGTAAAGGTACATTTAAATAACTGGATGGAAGGTTTAAAGTGATTGTCCGGGTAGTTTCAGTTCAGTTATCCTGATCCGGCAGATGATGCTGATGGACCTAAGGGTTTTGGGCCGCGTCGTGACCCCTGGGTCATATGATCAGAAGCAGCTCTCGCCTCCTCCTGGATCTCAGGGGTAATTAATTACCTGTGCTATGGAGGCTGGCTTTACTATAACAGCAATTCATTAACTGTAAAATCAAGGAGGGAGGGGGTGGAGTCCCTATTCTGATCACATGATAGGCCAGAACTCTTGTGTCCATCATCACCAACCATTGGGTCAGGTAATTGAATTTAAACTCCCCTAATAACCCCTTTAAAAATTGAATAAGGGAGATTTATGAAGACTAAGGGGGCGTTCACACTTGTGCCCGCTTCCCAGCGGTCAGTTTTAAAACTCATACATTTTAATTTGTTTTAAAAGCAAATCACTGGTGTCCGTATGAAGCCGTTTCTTTTTACACAAAGGGTAAGTTCAATGAAGGGGCCTAGTCCAGACCAGGGTGTACCTTCAGGCCGAATCGCGACGCGAAACGGCCTGAAGAATGAGCATCTCGCTTCTTTTTCCGGGAGCCGGAACAAACTGGCTCCCGGAAAAAAGACCTGAGCGGATACGGCCTCAAAAGCACTGTGACCAGGGGGCCCTAGAAGACGAGACCCACTTCCTGCTACACTGCACCAAATAGTCAGCTGTGAGGGCCGTCTACTACCAAAGACTCTCTGCCCACATCCCAGACTTCATATCTGCAGATGAGAAGAGGAAACGCTACATCCTACTGGGAGAAGAAGAGGCCACTGTGGAGATCGCTGCCCGATACGTGTCCAGCTGTCAGCAAACAAGAGGAAGATGAGACTCCACGGACTGTTATACCCCAAACCACCCGCCCCACCCCACCTCCCCATATAGCGGACACCAACTAAGAGGAAGATGAGACTCCACGGACTGTTATACCCCAAACCACCTGCCCCGCCCCACCCCATCTCCCCATATAGCGGTCACCAACTAAGAGGAAGATAAGACTCCATGGACTGCTATACCCCAAATCAGCCCCCCCCATACTCTCCCCCTCGACTCCAACTCCCCCCCCCCCACTTTACTAGCTTTGGCAATGCCAAATATCCATTTGGACGTGCCAATAAAGCCTATTTGATTTGATTTGAAAATCCTGACCAAAAAACTCTGTCCGAACTTACCCAAAGTCCTGCATATCCAACCTTGTGTCCGGCCAAACGGTTTTCTCCGCGGGCAGACACAGGCGCAATTGTGAACACCCCATTAGCCATCTTTATATCCCCTGTGCCAGCGAGTGTGCCTCATTTATGATAATGAGCACGTCTACTCCTATATGAGGCACAGCCTCTGCCTTTGCTGCATCTGCCTTGAAAACTATGCAAATTCATACCTGGTCTAGATTTCTGGTATCATTTACGCCAGTTTTCTTGTATAAGTGATAATAAATTCACCATGTCTTCTTTTTGGGTAAGTTGCAGGAACGGCGCAAAAAAACACCAGTTGTAAACTTGAGGTTTGTAACTTTCTGCACCAGAAAACTGGCGGAAAATAATAATCAATCTTCCCCATAGCATTGGAACATAGCTGATGATGTTTTAGAATATCTGGAATTGACTCCTAATTAGATTCTAAATCCTATTTTCCAGTAGATTGTAATGGTTTATGCAGAATTTCCCTTCAGCTATCTGTGGGATGCAGTCACAGCTGTCAGTACACATTTGTCCAGCAGGTGTCGCTGCTGCCTCTTCACACCGGCTGGCTGTTGTGTGGAGCTCTGGGCACAGGCAGTAGACGGTGGCAGAGCTGAGGCTGGGAGAAGACACAGTACACAGAGCGCTGCTGCTCGTTGTGCCCACTCAGCTGGCGGTGCCCTGTGGCTTCCACCTGTGCCTGCTGACTAGTCACATTGTGCCATAGTTGCTGCTTCTTGTAGTGACTCAGGACATGGTTTCTCATTACTCTTACTTGCTGAGCTTGTTCATCTATTTAGGACAGAGGAAAGTTTACCGGCCAGGCACCCGGATAGCAGAGAGCCAGTGTGGATTATATGGGACTCTGAGGTAACATTGATCGCGGATTAGCAACCGATTTACCATCGACAAGATCGCACGAATGGCAATTTGATAAGATGGTGAACTTTACTGCTGCAACAGGAGCTGACTCGTAACTTCAGACTGAGGTAACCTGAGCAGATATTCCCAAGACTGCAGGCATGTCTTCTGTTTTATGAATGGGTGCTTGTGCCATGTGCCTGGCTGTCTGATACCAGGAAAGACATGCCATAATTCTCTTTATTAAGATGTCAATGACTATGATTCCATCATGTCAAGTGACTGCTGCTACAGAGAGCGCTTTATTCCTGAGCCCTGTCCTCCCAGGTCCTGCCAATGTAATGGGACTTAACCATTTAGCTCCTGCACAGAGACCTACTCCAAGGGTTCTCCCCCTTCCTATGCATCCACATGATGGATAGTATCACAAACCATAAAAAACTGAGTACCTTGTGTGCATGGAGTAGTAGTGCACATGTATGACCATCACTACATTCACTTCTGTAGCTGGGGACAGTGTTCCATTAATATGAATGGTGTGGTGGTCACAAATGTGCACTATTGCCCCATTCACACAGGGGGCCCCTGCTATTAAGGTGTTATTACTGGGAATATCCCCTTTAATATTGTGAGAACAGAATGGAAATTTCCAGAGTAATGATCTAGCCTATATACCAGTGTAATGTACACCCACAGGTGCAGTAAGCCGGCTCCTATATCACACAGGTGCCTGGCTGTTACTATACAGGATACTGGAATGAATGTGCTCGCACATTATTACACACAGCTCAATAAATATCAAAAATGTAACAATGTAGGCATTGCAAATATTTTATGTAGAGAGAATATTACAGAACCTAAGTGAACAAGCAGATCAACTGCTTTGGCATTACACTAATACATAATCTATTTGGGTGTTCTAACAATTCAATAAGTTCTTCTGTTGCTCTTATTCTGTTTGCCATCATTGCCCAAATAATATAAGCTACAGGTTTCAGTATTAGCAGGTGACACTGCCGGATCTGCCACGATCCTGTGCAAGAAGAAATTCACAAGGGGTAGAATGTCCCCAGTTGCCAGCAGTGCTCAGGGATGGACACTGGCTTGTAAAGCAGACTACAGTACAAATTGAATGAGGTAAATTTGGCAGTCATTGCTTTGGTAACTTCCTATAAGGGTACATTTGCGTGAGATGTTCTTGAATGCATGCTCAAAACCGCATTAAGGCCCCATGTTGCAGAAACAGATTTTTTTGTTTGTTACTGTTTTTTTTTACTTAAAGCCAAGAATGGTTATTAAAGGAATGGGAAATATATCTGCTTGATCCACTACTGACTTTGGATCAAAAAAATGCAACAAAATATGCAATAAAAAAAAGCAACGTGAGACCTCAGCCTAAAACAACCACAGACCTTTTTACGTTTTTAGCACAATTTGAAGGTTTTTTTTTCAATGCAGTTTGTGGCAGTACGATGTGTAAGCAGAAAAATGGTTTCACTGTGCATCTAAAATGTCTGATCTCCCCTGTTTCTAGACCCCTTTTCATGAGCAGTGGTGGTGCAACTTTGTGCCAAACCTCTAAAGCCAATTATCACCCAGATAGCGGTTTCCTATAACATGTCCATTGATGGTATGTAACAAAAAAAATCCCAATCTGAGTACTTGAACGCAACGCATTATAGTCATGACTCCAAAGTTTAGTAAACAGATGTCCCAGCTTAGATTACCGATCATCTTCCATGATTGCAATGGCATAGATCATTTTCATTTATCATGAGACAAATGACAGCCTTCCTGCTTGAGATTCACGAGTATCAATATATCATGGTTGTTACCTGATAATCTTCCTTTTACTAGCTATACACTTACTTTCATCAGTTTTATTGAAGATGATGCTGAATAGTAAACAAGTACAATTTGCATATAGTTTTGGCTAAAGCCCCACATAGCGAACCATAGCCAAAAAATGCTGCAGAAAAGACCACGGCAGAAATGCATTGCGTTTTACTGAAAGTCTTCGGAGTTTTTCTTCTGCAGACTTTCTGCTTCTACTATACCCAGAGCTTAAAGAGGACCTTTCACCACTTTTGGGCACATGCAGTGTTATATACTGCTGGAAAGCTGACAGTGCGCTGAATTCAGCGCACTATCGGCTTTCCCGATCTGTGCCCGGTGTAAAGAGCTTACGGTGCCGGTACCGTAGTGCTCTATGGTCAGAAGGGCGTTTCTGACCATTAGCCAGAGACGTCCTTCTGCCTCGCGGCGCCAATCGCGCTGTGCTGTGGAGCGGGGAGGAACTCCCCCCTCCCGCTCCTGATAATGCTCGTCTATGGACGGGCTGTGTGAGCAGAGGGAGGGGGCGTTCCTCCCCGCTCCACAGCACAGCGTGATTGGCGCCGCGAGGCAGAAGGACGTCTCTGGCTAATGGTCAGAAACGCCCTTCTGACCATAGAGCACTACGGTACCGGCACCGTAAGCTCTTTACACCGGGCACAGATCGGGAAAGCCGACAGTGCGCTGAATTCAGCGCACTGTCAGCTTTCCAGCAGTATATAACACTGCATGTGCCCAAAAGTGGTGAAAGGTCCTCTTTAAATTGGATAAAAAATGTAGGGATAACTCTGGAATAAAGAGAGTAGGAATCAAAGTCGGTGCCACAAGGACATCAACACTAATCACTGCTTCATGCCTCCCACGTCGTCACATCCCCTAAGACGCCTGTCAGAGACAAGTGGGTACAGCAGATGGAGGCATGCTGGTACCAGATAACTCCTATGCAAGAGTTTAAGGGTTGTTTCAGTAAGGGAGACTTAATGGCTACTTCTAGATCAAAGCAGTGGTGCCAATGTACTAAAGTCATAGAGCCTCCCTGGTTCGTCTTTCATTGTACTATATGTTTCAATTTCAGATTGTGTGGGGAAGTATTCGTTTGTGAATATAATGAGGAGATGAATCCACGGCCAAATGGATATGTATCGCAATAATGTTCAAAAGAGGTGGGATGGGTATTCCCTAGATTTGTAATAAGGGGCTACAGAAATGACAGATCTGGTGAAAGAGATATTAATTGTTAACTGGAAAAGCAAATTTAGCCCTCATCTCCTCCACCTTCATTAACAGATTATATATCAGAAGATGGTGTAACTTTCCCTGCTCTACCACCACTTGAAGGCTGGCCTCTCCTACTCCAGTGCAAACATAGGATACACTAGCTTCTACCTGCGACTTCGTCTGTGTGTTGTTGGCATCGATGATCCGCCTATATTCAGCAAATTGCTGCTGTTGATGGTTCGCCTGCTCCGGCGTTTCAGCAGCTGTCAAGCTGGTCTGCCGTTGAACTCGTTCCTCGCTCTGACATCTCAGCAGTTGTTGGCGTCAATGAATTGCATGCTCTAGCGTTTCGGCTGCTCTAAGAGCTGCTTAACGCCTAGCTTGCTCAATCCTCCTCATCTCCGCTATAGGAGTCTGTTGACTTCTGGCTACTTTCATAGCTCTCGTTTTTTTTAGACTTTTGCGACAAATTAAATTTTCTTTTTCCCCGGCATGTTTAAAATTGGCAAACTGCCAATTTGAGATAAAGGGGATTTCTTATCTGTGTCTCACAGAACACTTATGCATATCAGATAATATGTAGATGCTTGGACAGAATGGACTCAGTGTTATCTGTGTGTTTACATAGAGAGATAACAGACCTGGCTTTATCAGCAAAGTGTAATTAGCTAAGAGAGTCCTTCTGGCAAGAGTAGTTTAATATAGTATATGAACATAAATTCATAACAGTTGTGAAGCCATGTCATTTACCGGGATAAAAGTCTATGTGTTAATCCAGATTACAAACTATCTATGTGCCAAATTTCATCCAAATCTGTTCAGCCGTTTTTGCGTGATTGAGGAACAAACATACAAACTTTAACATTTATAATATGTAGGAAGGATTAGTAGGATTAGTAGGATAGGATAAGAAGTAGGATAGGATAGGATTGCTGGTGCATAGGAATATATTGCTGGGTCAATTGTAATTTGTATTGAAAATGATTTTTGACTCCATTACCACTGCAAACAATGCAGGGCGAGGGGGCATACCCGGCAGGTCCACCAAACTATATGTATGAAACGTGACCGAGACAAAGGGAACCCAAATCGTTTAAAAGTAGTAAAAGAGAAGGGCCAGAAGACTGTGTCAAAAGCAAATGAACAGGAACAAATCCATCTTGATCTGGATTGTGAGGGATAAAATAAAGGTAAATATTTTGTGATTTGAGTTTAAGAGGTAGATTACTTGGCAATGTATAACTGAAAGGGAATCATGTCAGGTTTTGGTATTATTGCTATTTGAGCAATATAGAATTCCGGAGGCATCTGGTTACCTTGCAAGAGATAGTTACAATAGATTTAAATGTATGGCATTAAGGCTGAAATGAAAGTTTTGTAATACATGGCCAAAAGTTCATCAGGACAGAGTCTTTCAGAGTTTAGGCCAAGGCCCCACATAGCGTCCTGTAGCAAAAAAGCACTGCGGGAAAAACCGTGGCGGTAACACATTGCAGTTTTACCCACTGCACTTTGGGCAGAAAGTTTGGCAAGGTTTTTCTCTGTGGACTTTCCGATTCAAATATACGTATAAGGAAACTGTCATCATTTCTGTAAGTATAATTGATATGCTGCGATTTCCAATTTTTTGTTTTTACTGCATGTATTTTACAACAGTGTAAGGATTCGCTAGAATCCCATCCACTACACAGTGAATGTAAAACGTGGCATTTTTTCTGCGTCTACGCCACGTGGGCCCCTCGGCTTCATATTGGATTTTGTGTATTCTATAACCTCTGCTGTAATTGGTGCACATAATGTTTCCACCAAGGCCAAAGATAGATGAATCATATGCAGAGTTAAGAAACTCACCTATAATTTCAAGAGGAGAGACCATAGGGATCAAATGAAGTGACTGGTAGTATGTCTGAAACATCTCATATATTTTGTCAGGGTAGGAAGTTGCCTCGAATAGCGTAAACAGTATTCATTTGTTTGGCTCTCAATTTGTTAGCCAGCATCCTATCTATTTTTCCATAGTGCAGTATTCTGTAACACACTCCCCCATCTCATCTATTTCTTAATTTTACCAGGCACAGTGGACGTGTCTTGAATAAAGGCAAGGAAAGAGAATTTATTAAAATAGAATCAATTCTGGAATAGGATCTGTAAGCTGCAGAACAGTACAAGTAACACTGGGAAGGGTCATGGGATCCCCACCAAGTATTAGTGAGCTGACATTGTCAAACCAGGGCCTGAAGGGTGTGTCTGTCACTGGCAATAATATCCATTCTATGTGGGGTGGAACTGTCTAAACTAGCATTTAGAGAGGAATTAAAATCACTACTCCATATCAGAGTCTGGTAGGAAATGGGTTAAAGCCTTGCAAAGATAGTTCTAACAGTCCAATTGGAGAACAGTTGAAGCATAACTACAAATTATTAGAGATGAGTGAGTAGTGAAATATTCGAAAATTTGAATTTCGATTCGAGTAGACCTCAGTATTCGACTATTTGTTCAAATATCGAATCCCATTATAGTATGTATTAGTGCATTACTTTTATTCATTGTCTAATTGTATTGAATTGTATCTTGTGTTATGATTACATCATCTGACGTAAAAGTGCAGTGATGAAAAGCATTTCTGAAGTCTGTAGTGCTGGCTATTTTTGGAAGTTCTGAATATTCTTAAACTTTGAATGGTGGGGATAAAACATGCGCACAGCAATGTAAATTGATACCTAGGGTGTGTTGCCCTTTGTGTGGTGTAATATGAGAACCCATCACCTTTCCTGACATGTCCATTTTAGTGAATTCTTCTATTGTTCATGAAGTAACAGTGCTTTCTTTTGGAACTCTACATTGTGCCATTTCTCTTTTTTTCCTCTTAAAAAAATCTGACTCCTACTATAATAATATTATATTAATATTAATCCTATTAATATTATAAATGTGAAATGTTTGTGAGTTTGTGGGTTTGTGACTTTGGATGTTTGGATGTTTGGCGGTCAATCACGCAAAACCTGCTCCACCGATTTGGCTGAAATTTTCCACAAACATAGTCACTACACTCGATTGCGCAATAGGCTACTTTTCGTCACAATAGCGCACATACATTTTTCCCAGGACCCCCACAAAACCCAAACTCACATCACTATCTCTGCAATCTCACACACTTTGGACCATAGCAAGCCACAAAATTCATATTACCCCCTACAGCAGAGGTCGGCAACCCCTGGCACACGTGCCAAGAGTGGCACTCCTGCCATATTTCACTGGCACACCAGCAGCACAGGACCTGCAAGAGTTAAATGAAGTCCGTGCTCTGCTAGAGCTGAGGCATAAGGACACTCCCCTTTGAGGGGGGTGCAGGAAACCCAGGGGGTGGAGCTTAATCGCTCAAGTCTCTGCCTGCTATAGTGATAGCTCCTGCCATCTGCACCCTGCAAACGTTCCCCTAGGAGGAGAGGAAGCTGCTAGCAAACTGAAAGTAAGAAACACACAGCTCCCTTCCTTTAGTTCCTATTCTCATTAATGTCAGGCATTTGGAGTTATTAGTTTAGTGTTAGTAACTCCATGTGCCTCACATTAATAGGAATAAACCCCATCATGTCCCTCATATTAACCCCTGTGTGCCTCACATTAATAGGAATAAACCCCATCATGTCCCTCATATTAACCCCTGTGTGCCCCATATAAAGGTTACTAATATGTGAGACATATGGAGGTACTAATAAAAGACCTCAATAATGAAGATACTTAATTATTACCTCCAAGTCTCTCACATATCAGTAACTAGAGATGAGCGAGTAGTGTTGGGATCAGTCGATCCGAACAGCACGCTCCATAGAAATGAATGGATGCACCTGGTACTTCCGCTTGGACGTAGCCGGCGCTTAACCCCCCGCGTGCCGGCTACGTCCATTCATTTCTATGCGAGCGTGCTGTTCGGATCGGCTGATCCGAACAGTACTCGCTCATCTCTATCAGTAACTCTTACACAGGGGTTAATGTGAGGGACATTATGGGGTTAATTGCTATTAATAAGAGGCGCATGGAGTTACTAAACTGTCATGCACAGGGCCAGACTTTATGTTGCTTGCTCAAGAGTATCCTGTGCCCAAAACTTACATGTACTGGTGCAAAATAACAAATCATACAACGTCGTATATCGAAGTATATTAACCTGAAATACCTCTGTCCAAAAGACACTATGTACAGTTTATACCAACACCGTATAGCAGCTGAAATACAAATTACATTCAACACAAAAGTCTCACGTATTCTCAGAATTATAGAAAAAACAAGATACAAAGTTACATTTTATATCCCATCCCTTATACACAGTACGAAAACCTTACCCGCCCATGTATTTACGCACTTCTACAATCACCGCAGACGAAGTCGCGGGTACCAGCTAGTTAATTAATAAAGTTTGGATGTTTGTTCCTCAATCACGCAAAAATGGCTGAACGGATTTGAATGAAATTCAACACATAGATAGATTGTAACCTTGATTAAAATATATTTTATCCCGGTAAATTACATGGCTTCGCAACTGTTATGAATTTATGTTCACATTCTATATTATACTGCTCTTATCTCAGCTTCTGAGAAAGCCAGGGCTGTTATCTCTCTGTGTAAACACAAGCTAACCCGCTAATTTTTATTTAAAAATGGAACCGGGGTTTAATATAACATTTACGGTGCCTGAATAGCCTTTTTAAAGGATATTCATGCATATGTGGGGCTCTATTAGCATAATTTTGCTGATAGAGCCCCTATAAATGAATGCAGAATGTCACGGACACAGCTAGTGTCCGCTGCTAATGTCCGTGCAAGATTTTGAATGACATTAGCAGCGGACACTGACGGTAGTGTGAACGCCCCCTAAGATACTCCATGTGCCTCATATTAATAGCAATTAACCCCATCATGTCCTTCACATTAACTCCCTGTGTGCCTCACATAAGAGTTACTGATATGTGAGAGACATGGAGGTAATAATGAAGTATCTTCATGATTAGTACCCCCATATATCTCACACATCAGTAACCCTTATGGTGAAGTACACAGGGGGTTAATGTGAGGGACATGATGGGGTTAGTTGCTATTAATATGAGGCACATGGAGTTACCAAAACTAAATGAATAACTCCAAATGCCTGACATTAATAGGCCTAGTAACCCCCCTCCCCCCTCCAGCCTGTACCTGCGTGTTCTTTCTTTACTTTCACTTTGCTGAAGCTTCCTCTTCTCCCTCTCATGTGTGCAGGATGCAGGACGGCAGGATCTTCTGTATAGCGATAAGCTCCGCCTCCTGGCTCCTCCTCACCCTCTCATTGGTTGACAGAGGGCAGCCAGAGAAGGGGGGTGAGGAGGAGCTTCCTGAGAGAGCTGAGTGGAGCGTCCTCTATCAGTAGCTGCAGCTCCCTGCACTGGCTGCTCGCTGTTAGCCGATGCTGCAGGTACACAGTGTTCTTCACACATATACTTCCTAATAGGGAAAGTATATGTCGGAAGCACACTGTGTACCTGCAGCATTGGCTAATACAGCTACTGATAGAGGACTGACAGGGGGCCCCTGCAAGTGCTGGGGCACTCTTCAATTGCTCTGCCGACTGACCCGACCTGCATTTTGTTAGGTCCGGGCCCTGCTGCGCGGTTGCCCGGCTCGCCCGGCCCTGGATCCGCCCCTGATCTGAGCAGTCTCTCCCTCACCTTCTGTCTCTATTTTCCCCTCATATATTGTAAGCCCTTGCGGGCAGAGCCCTCTATCCCACTGTGCCAGTTGATTACTGTTAGTAATATACTTGTTTTGTATATTTTGTGTACAGTATGTAAACCCTCAAATGTAAAACACCATGGAATTAATGGTGCTATATAAATAAATAATAATAATTAATAATAATTTCTGCTATTACACTCTGCTATTCTGATCTCACTTAACACTGTTAGGTTGTAGAGAAGAGGCTACTAGTGCACAGAAGGAGGTAATAAATTAATCAACTAGCCAGGAGAATACTGCTCAGTTCCTCCCTGCTCAGTAGAGCTTTATGTAAGAGACTGATTATGGAGACAAATATAATGTAAAAGAGCAATCAGATTGAAGATAAGGAGGAGGGCAACAGCTTAAAAAGAGGTGAAGAAAACAGATCTCCTTAATAAGATATACTACAGAGTTGCTTGTATTGAAATGTACTATTAATTTATGAAAAGTTCTTTATAACTGGAGGTATGCTTTAAATCCCAACTAAAGTTTGATAGACTTCATGGTTTGGTCGAATTTGTGTCTATGGGAAACACTGATCGAAAGATACAAATGTGATAAATGTTGAAAGCAGAGAGAAGGGCTTTTTACAAGAGAGAACGGTTAAGAACTCCATTTCTTTATTTCTCCCATTAAACACTGTTTATCTGAGAAAATCAATAGTCAAGAAATGTCATGCTGAAAGTAGCTGTCTATGATTTTGATGTATAGTAAGGCTACATTTCCATTTGCATTGGAGTCGTTCCAGCACAGAGATCTGTCAGCAGTAAATTGGTTCTAACCCTAATCTCAGTGCCTTGTAGAAAATATTCTAAAGTTTCCAAATATGCCTCCTTTATTCAGCTTTGGAGCCCCATTTTCATGCAAATTGCCACTTGTGTCTGGTTGCATTAGTTGTGATTCCAGGCATCTTTCTGCTCTGAATAGAGAAATGGTTGCATCCAAAAAACAGGAGCTGGCCAAACAATCTATAAGTGTGAATGCAATCCAACAAGAAACTAACAAAAATTTTACTAGGATATACCAACCACCTTCTGAATAGTTGGAGTTGGACTGCCACTATTCTCACTGATCCTGACTGCTTTTCACTGCACAGTGTCACTCTGTAGCCGCTGGGATTAGGGCTATATGGCAGTTCCCTGCAAATCTGGTGGCTGTCAGCACCACTTTGCATGGACAATGCAGTATGCCCTAAGGCAGAGCTGCCCCTTTATTTTTAGGATCAGTTTGGATCATAGCAGATAGAGCCTAACTGATCAGAAAGTGATGACATATCCTGGGAGTCTTCCATAATTTTATATTATGCTAATAAACCTTTTAAAATTCCACATTTTCAGCATTTCAGTCCTGTTGACTTTGTGTGATGAGAATATTAAAAGTGCACTTCCTACCATCTTATGTAAATATGGCCAATTGTTGTATTGGAGGCATTTACAATGAGACATTGTAAAGACTGTGTTACAGACATCTATCAGAAAGCCATCATGGATCTTTGGCTTTGATACAGGAAATGAATAATTTAGCTGAAAAAGCTGGACTATTATGTAACAATGAAATATATTGCCGCCAGAAAGGGTCTCATACTTAGGCTTATTATGATGAGCCCAGCAATTTTGTGTGGCATCTGTAGAAGTAGTCTGTAGCGCTCACGTATGCATCATCCGCTCCTCAGCATCCCCTTCATAATCAGGTAATGTATACTTTAATCAGCAAACAGAAAAACATTGATTACATTGGCAGGAAATGGAAATGATTCTGCGCTGCTCACGCAAATAAACCAAGTAAATGTTTCTCCAGCGTCACAGGCAGAACCTATCATTATGGCTGTGAATTATGTTGAATATGTGGATGGAGGTGAGTTTTAACTAGCTGTACAGTTCCAGCTGAGACTACACTCCTGCGAGGATAATGCTAACAGGCTTGAAGCAGATTATACACAGTAATGAGGATTTTAATTATGATGGGACAAAATGCTGAAATAATAGGACAGATGTACACACTGCTGTTCCATTCTGGAGAACGACATGTTTAACCTCAGTTTTGTTGCATTCTGCTTTCTACTGAATTGGTTAAATGAAGTTGTGCTTAGCGCATTAGATCACTGTGTTCAATCTGTGAGGCTGATGTACAAGTGTCTTGAAAACATACATCAGTTGCTTTATGTCCCTCAAACAGATGAGACCTTTATAAGGTTGGGTAAATGAACACTCCTGATGTCACTGTAGACTAGACTGTGGTATGTCTAGTGCAGTGCGAGAAGGGGCAATGCATGACCTTTCTTTAATATCTTCTAAATAGCAAAGGCCCTGCACTTGTCATTACAGATTTCAGTTTGCAGGGAGTGTCCCTTTAAGGCCAGGATTGGGCCAAGAAATCTTATTCGTGTGTCAGGCTAACAGCTCATGTGAATTGCACTTACAGCATCATTCTGATTTATGATGCTTTGGGCTTTAGAACTATTGCGACTCTGCTGCTCTGCGCTAACCACGTCATGTGAGTACAGGACACTATAACCTTGAAAACTGAAGTTTACACCATCATAAATTAGTATGGTTCTGTAAACTCTGTTCTCATGATCCGCGGTCAGGCCAGTGAATATTGTATATGTGAAGAAGCCAATAGAGTTGGAGTTGGATTTCACAAAACTCTCCCTACAAAGTAACATTGCTGATCTCAACAAAGCCACACCAAATCTATAAGGTTTTGGTGACTAGACCTTAAAGGAGTTATCGGGGGACTTTGTATGTACTGTACTTCCTAAACAAGTTTTCCTGTTGTTGCTTAAAGATCCTCTTTACTATACAGTGTATACAGTGTGGTAGATTTATCATACCTTAAATTCCCAATGCCAGCTTTGATCAGCCCTGTGAAGTAATATGCATCTATTTTATTAAGAGGCTCATGCCTCTACAAATGTTGGCGTATCTTCTGCTCTGTGTGCAAGAATCCCAAACCTTTGAGGCATAATTTAGGCTGGTCATTGGTCATGTGTGTCCATACTGACACACATGATCCATTATGTTGGAGATGTACTACAAGCAAAAATCTGAAGGCTGTTGGCACTTAAGCACTTTGCACCCCACTGTCCCCATCCACTCTTGGTTTTGGGGGTCCTAGCTCATGGCCTCATTAAAGGGGTTGTCTGGCATAAATGGAAATGCCTACACTAATCTAAACACTCTCCCCCTCTTACTTTCTAAATAACATAATTAATCAAAATATATATATTTACTCATATGCCTGGGGCCGTCATGTGATCGCTCCAGGGACATTTGCTGGTTATCCGGTGAGGATCCTTTTCCCTGTTTCCAGAAACGGAACTTCACTACTATCTCTCCTCCCCTTCCACTCCAGTATACTTGCCTCTCTTCCTTCCAGGCTTCTTTCTGTGGGACGGGTCCTCGTTCTTTTCTGACTTCCGTGCTTGTCCTAGTACTGCTCTACACTCTGCTGTTGATAATCCACTTCTACTGAGTAGCTCCCATGCCTGTGCAGTAGAGATGGATCGTTGCTGTAGAGAACAGAGCAGCATTGGGACAAGAGCGCATGCCGGAATTCAGTAAAGGATAGGCCATCCCGCAGGAAGAAGTCTGGAAGGAAGAGAGATAAATATATAATGGGGTCAGGGGTTAGGTTGGGAAGAGCTAGTAGTGGATGGGATAGCTAGGGAGACAGAAAGGGTGTGTATGGGAAGGGGGAGTTAGTTGAGGGGAGTTAGTGTGGAAGTTACATAGCAGGAAGCTAAACCAAGTAAACAAATGCAGAAGATACCAGGAGCTCCCAGAGACACCCAGAAATCGTTAAAAACACAGCCAAAGGTATATGTGTGCATTTATTAACCCATTAATAGCACTAACAATCCATTTTTTAAGAAAAAAACCAACAACATTTTTTTGCTCGAAAAAACCCCTTTGACTTTCAAAACTTTTGACTTGTTGCTATGACAAGTTTTATTTGTAGGTAAAATGAAAGGGATGTAAAATCAGACTTATTATTGTAGTGTATTCTGAACAGCGTTAATTCACCTTTAGCAGAACAGTTCATCATCAATAGATATATCTAGACATCCGTTTTTGTACGCAGGTTTCTGTGTATTATTTATAAAGAACTTGTCCCACTGGATATTTAGAAAAGATCCTTCTTCCTATTGAGTGAAAGTATAATAAATAATGCATGCAGAAATGAAATGTAGTTATGTATTAACCACAAAGACTCCGTCACAGGATAGTGGGAGAACACTTAAAACCTAAATGGTAGCATCATGCAAAAGACCAGTAAAGCATTTAAGTTTACATTTGTATTGGGTTGACAGCTCTAGCTAGTCAATGAGATGTATGCAATCTCATTCAGTTTCCTTGCAGCTGGAAGGGAACTGGAAATGCCATAATAAGTAACAAAAACAAAAATAATCTCTCTAGTGCATACATGTCAAACTGCATTCCTAAAACAATGCAGATTACGGATGTGCACTCTTCTGCACTGCAGGCACACACAACAGTTTACTGGCTGTGACACATTAACAAGACTTGAAATATCTGTATTTCTTCTATTGTTCCGGCCATACAGGAATGCAGTGGTAACGCCTTGATCTTTACTATGGAGGCCTTGGTGACCTTTCTTATTTATATATTTCATTAAATTCAACAGTTTTCTCTTGAAGGATTGCTTGGTATTGATGAAAAATAGCATAATTTCTATTGTATGTAGAAGAAATATGTTAAAAATGGAATTCAACGATTGTGTTTTTTTTCTACTTATTACTATGTATCTACTATATTTAGCTTGGCCAAGCATATTTGTTCATAGTGTGTTGTTCCTTCTTCATAGTTTAAGGAGTTGCAGCCCAAATAATTTTTAATTCTCTATATGAATTTTGGCATTATACAGTGGGGCAAAAAAGTATTTAGTCAGTCACCAATAGTGCAAGTTCCACCACTTAAAAAGATGAGAGGCGTCTGTAATTTACATCATAGGTAGACCTCAACTATGAGAGACAAAATGAGAAAACAAATCCAGAAAATCACATTGTCTGATTTTGTAAGAATTTATTTGCAAATTATGGTGGAAAATAAGTATTTGGTCAGTAACAAAATTTCATCTCAATACTTTGTTATATATCCTTTGTTGGCAATGACAGAGGTCAAACGTTTTCTGTAAGTCTTCACAAGGTTGGCACACACTGTTGTTGGTATGTTGGCCCATTCCTCCATGCAGATCTCCTCTAGAGTAGTGATGTTTTGGGGCTGTCGCTTGGCAACACAGACTTTCAATTCCCTCCAAAGGTTTTCTATAGGGTTTAGATCTGGAGACTGGCTAGGCCACTCCAGGACTTTGAAATGCTTCTTACAAAGTCACTCCTTCGTTGCCCTGGCGGTGTGCTTTGGATCATTGTCATGTTGAAAGACCCAGCCACGTTTCATCTTCAATGCCCTTGCTGATGGAAGGAGCACAAGTAGCTCCTCCATGTAAGGTAATCCTGTGTAAAGCAATTTTGTATAGGATTGCTTTACATGGATAGAGAGGCATCAGTCCTATGTCAGTTACCAATAGTGGGATTCAGAGTGGCATGCTCCATCAAACTCTGTTAGGAAGCATTGGTTGTAGAATATATCTGTAGATGTAGCTTTCATGTTGAAAAAAGGGTCAGACCATCCACAAAATGTGTAGTATGTTTTAATAAATACCATTTTAGAGGATAATACTTTTTAACAAGATAGTGTTTGTGCATATTGCAGAAGTATATTTTTATCACTTTTGAATGGTTGTTTAGGTTAAAGTTACACTTACTATATTGAAGAGGTGGTTTTGTCCATGTACTATATATCAGTGGTCAGAGGAGCAAATTGTCATAAGGAAATGTGTAACGTTATCAAGATATGGTGTGTTTTATACAATATGGACAGTTTTAGTAGATGTCTAAAATGGACAAAACCATTTTCTAAGATGATGTTATACACATTGCTGCACTTTAAGTATTTTTTTTTTGCAGGTGGTCTAACATGTAATATCCCTCATATATTGTTGGATAGATGTGCCATTCATCACTTCTACATTTACAGAAGCAAAGTATGACCCAAGTATATTTATTTTTACATTAATCCAGCATATCCAGATAGAAGAATCTGGTAATGTTGTCAGTTTGGCGCCAGTTCCACACCATACTAACAAATATACTACTTTAATGATGTAACCTACATTTCTACAAGACTTGGCTAAATACCTCCTTGCCATAAGTTTTTACATTTTATGGAGTAGGGTTGGAAAGGAGCACAAAGTATGTTAGTGAACAGTGCCAGCAATTTGGAGTGATATCAGAGTGCATAGCTTTTAATAGTTCCTGCAACACTGGAACGGAGATCCCTGTAGTATAGCTTCAAAGCTGATCAAAACTTTCATTTGCTGGTTGGGAAGAATATGATCACACTTTGAAGTTGTATTTTGGATGCCTGCAATGCTTGTGACTTTGTAACACCGATATCAATTAAGTGCCAGAGGGGTATTTACAGTCTAAAAATAAAAGAAGCCATGTCTCTTGAGAAATTAGTGGTTGGTTACATATGAGTGTTAAGTCATTAAGTAGCTGCCCCTGAAAGATTACTGTTTTTACACATAAGCCTAAAAAGACTAACTAATCTGTAAATTGCCATCTTATCTATAGTCAGGTGATCCAGATGTCTAAGGGAGCCTTCACACAGAGTATATGCTCCGCTCATTCTGAATGTAAAACTCGTTCAGAATGAGCGCGTAAAAATCAGCTCCCATTGATTTCTATGGGTGCCGGCATACGTATGCTCCCCATTGAAATCAATGGGAGGCTTTTTTCCTTATTGCTTTCAATGCGATACGGAAAATTGCGCACGCAAAATTACACGCGTTATACGCCCGTAACGACCCATTGAAATAAATGGGATCTGTTTCGAGCGCACATATTCCGACACGTGTATACGTGCCAGAATGTGAGCGCGTTAACTCCGTGTGAACTGGCCCTAATAGAGGCAGAAGGTCAGCAGGGGAAAACTTTGCAGACTTTTGTTTTTGCTACATCTCAATCAGTGGGGCCTTAGCCTAAATTTGCTATTAACCATACTTCAAGTGAGCTGTAATCTTTTATTTTCTGACTGAAATCGTTTCCACCATATATACTTATTGTTTGTCAGCACACCTTAAGCTATATTCACGCAAAAATGAGTAATGGTGGCCATTTGACGTCAGTTTTTTGTAACGGACATCACATAGCAATATTAAATTCAAGTGAATGAGGATGTTATTTTGGTCTGTTGTAACGGACTGTCAAAATGTAGGTCATGACCTATTTTTGTCCATTCTCAAGGACCTCTCCATGCACTTAAATGTATGAGGACTCAGTGAAAATGGGTGCCCCTCAGATTCAAAACAGCTGTGAAAAATGGACGTTTTTCACCTCGGATGTGTGGAAGTAGCCTAACTGTTTACGTGGGTCATTGTGCTGCAAATAGTCAAGCACCTATAATGTGAAATAAATTGTGTTTATATTTCTTCATTTGTCAGCTGATCAAAAGAATATTTAGGGCACAGCCACCCAGTGCAGCTTCCACATGTGGTTTTTGTGACCATAATGTTGCAGATGACTAACAACTACATGGAAACACACTGGTGAATTCACTGACAACAATAATACTTTCTTTCCCAATACACTGACTATCATTGACATGTTTGAGGCCAAAGCCCGACGCGGCGTAAACGCCACCTTAAAAGGGGAGTGTTTTTTTTTATAGTATCTGTAAATTCACATTGCAGAAAAATACCCCCAGTGGAAATGTTGCGATTTTCAATCCTGTCACTGACAGTTTCTGTATATAGGTATAATTGAAGCAAAAAGTCAGAAGAGGAAAACTTTCTGTGAAAAGCGCTGCGGAAAAATCTGTGATGTGCTACTGCCGGGGTTTCTCCCGCAGCATTTTTTGGTGCGGCCTGCTTCTTGGAGCCCTAGCCTGAAGGTGTAATGTATATCCTACACAGCTAGTTTCCTATTTAGTACCATACCACAGACATTGTACTGTGTGACTGTGCCCCTATACAGGCCATTTATCTGGAAACAGTGTTCCTGGGAATCATAGTTCCTGGAGCTGATCAAATCTATTATCCAAGTAAAACCTAAACTTAACCACCACAACACTTAAACAGAAGTTTTCCAAGTGTGTTTTTTTTTTCTTTTCAAAATAGGCCCAGCACAGTCCACTCCTGTAGCTCTGCTGTTTTGCCCCATTCCTCTTCACACTGTACACTGCTGACTTCAGGCACAACTCATCCAGCTGTTACTTACAGAAGTACTCCGATGACTCTGCTATAGTCGGCCTTATCACTGATGGCGATGATAGGGAATACAGAGACTTAAACCGGGATTTTGTTGAATGGTGCCAGCAGAACCAGCTCAGGATTAATGCTGGGAAGACCAAGGAGATGGTGGTGGACTTTAGTAAACGGAGAGGTGCTCCGACCCCGGTGGAGATCCAAGGAACATGTATTGAGATAGTCAGGACCTATAAGTACCTGGGCGTGCTCCTCAATAATAAACTAGACTGGGCTGATCACCTGGAGGCGCTGCACAGAAAGGGCCACAGCAGACTCTACCTGCTCAGGAGGCTGAGGGCCTTCGGAGTCCAGGGGACACTTCTTAGGGCCTTCTTCAACTCTGTGGTTGCCTCAGCCATCTTTTTCGGTGTGGCCTGCTGGGGAAGCAGTATATCAACCAGGGACAGAAATAGACTTGACAGGCTGATCAGGAGGGCCAGCTCTGTCCTGGGGAGCCCCTTGGACCCAGTACAGGTGGTGGGTGACAGAAGGATACTGTCTGTGGTGACCTCCATGCGGGAGAACAAATCCCACCCCATGTATGGGACCCTGATGGGACTTGGCAGCACTGTAAGCGACCGTCTGCTTCACCCCAAGTGTGAGAAGGAGCGCTATCGCAGGTCCTTCCTTCCAACCGCGACCAGGCTGTATAATCTACATCAGACCAAACGAAGAGCTCTCCGCACAGAGAACTAATGATTATGAGGATGACCATGAGGTCTTCCTCTTTCTCTTCTGTTTTTCCTTAGCTGCCATGGACTCCTAGTATATCTTCTCTTCTCAGCTTATCTGTGTCTACGTCTGTAACATATTACTCTGTATTATCCTGTATCTGTATTACTATGCTGCTGTAACACGCTGAAATTTCCCCAAGGTGGGACTATTAAAGGATTATCTTATCTTATCTTTTCTTCTGGCGGAAGTCCCTGTTGCACTTGACTGCTGACAGTGTCCAAAGGGACATGGGATGTCACAGCTTGCGAGGATTAACTGCAAAAGAAGACAGCCGAGCAGCAGGAAAGTGAATGAACAAAAGAGAAATGTAAATCAAATCAATATTTGGTATGTTCACCCTTTGGAGGAGTCCTACAAGTAATGATATGGCCCCACAGAGTCCTGATCTCAACATTGTTGAGTCTTCTGGAATTACAAGAAAAGCGAGAATTATTTGAGAAACATTACATCCAATGAAGACCTGTGGTTAGTTCTTTGGTACAACCTCCCTGAGTTCCTTCAAAAATAATGTGCAAGTATACGTTTACTTTTTTGAAGGCAACGTACGGTCACACTAAATATTTATTTGATTTAGTAAGCCTTCACATGGAGTTTATGCTCCGCTCATTCTGAACGTAAACTCGTTCAGAATGAGCGGCGTTAAAAAGGATCCCATTGATTTCTATGGGAGCCGGCATACGTGTTCTACCCATTGAAATCAATGGGAGGCTTTTTTACCTATTGCTTTCAATGTGATACGTGCAAAAGCCTTCCATTGATTTCAATGGGTAGCGCGTGTATGCCGGCACCCATAGAAATCAATGGGATCTGTTTTAACGCCGCTCATTCTGAATGAGTTTACGTTCAGAATGAGCAGAGCTTAATCTCCGTGTGAAGGCTCCCTTAGATTTCTCTTTTGTTCATTCACTTTATTTTGTTAATTGCCGCAAATAAATAATTAACACTTCCATTTCTGAAAGCATTTTTACACTATGTTCACCCTAGCGTTCATCTCTCCCTTGTTCGGGTCTGCATGGGGACCTAGGAATTAAAACAGCTGAACATGTGACTAAATAACCTACCGTAAGACACATGTGGCATAGTCGTAATAAGTGGGGCCAGATATAGGTTTGTGTGAGTGCTAGGGAGACTGAGCCTCAATAGGCCCCTTTGCACTTCAACTCATATGGCCAAAGTGTGTTCCTGTAAGGGGGTATTCACATGGAGTAAAGTGGTGCTGATTCTGCCACAATAACTTGCGGCAGAATCAGCGCTGAAAAAGACTTCCCACTGATTTCAATGTGTTCTGCGCATTAAACGGAACCCATTGAAGTCAATCAGTCTTTTTATCAGTGCCGATTCTGCCGCGAGTTACCGTGGAAGCAGTTCTAGATGTATAAGTACAGTCCTATGAAAAAGTTTGGGCACCCCTATTAATCTTAATCATTTTTAGTTCTAAATATTTTGATGTTTGCAACAGCCATTTCAGTTTTATATATCTAATAACTGATGGACACAGTAATATTTCAGGATTGAAATGAGGTTTATTGTACTAACAGAAAATGTGCAATATGCATTAAACCAAAATTTGACCAGTGCAAAAGTATGGGCACCTCAACAGAAAAGTGACATTAATATTTAGTAGATCCTCCTTTTGCAAAGATAACAGCCTCTAGTCGCTTCCTGTAGCTTTTAATCAGTTCCTGGATCCTGGATGAAGGGATTTTGGACCATTCCTCTTTACAAAACAATTCAAGTTCAGTTAAGTTTGATGGTGGCCGAGCATGGACAGCCCGCTTCAAATCATCCCACAGATGTTCAATGATATTCAGGTCTGGGGACTGGGATGGCCATTCCAGAACATTGTACTTGTTCCTCTACATGAATGCCTGAGTCGATTTGGAGCGGTGTTTTGGATCATTGTCTTGCTGAAATATCTATCCCCGGCGTAACTTCAACTTCGTCACTGATTCTTGAACATTATTCTCAAGAATCTGCTGATACTGAGTGGAATCCATGCGGCCCTCAACTTTAACAAGATTCCCGGTGCCGGCATTGGCCACACAGCCCCAAAGCATGATGGAACTTCCACCAAATTTTACAGTGGGTAGCAAGTGTTTTTCTTGGAATGCTGTTTTTTTTTTGGACGCCATGCATAATGCCTTTTTGTATGACCAAACAACTCAGTCTTTGTTTCAACAGTCCACAGGCTTGTCCAAATGTGCTTTTACATACCTAAGGGGGTTCTGTTTGTGGCGTGCTTGCAGAAACAGCTTCTTTCTCATCAATCTCCCATACAGCTTCTCCTTGTGCAAAGTGTGCTGTATTGTTGACCGATGCACAGTGACACCATCTGCAGCAAGATGATGCTGCAGCTCTTTGGAGGTGGTCTGTGGATTGTCCTTGACTGTTCTCACCATTCTTCTTCTCTGCCTTTCTGATATTTTTCTTGGCCTGCCACTTCTGGGCTTAACAAGAACTGTCCCTGTGGTCTTCCATTTCCTCACTATGTTCCTCACAGTTGAAACTGACAGGTTAAATCTCTGAGACAACTTTTTGTATTCTGCCCATGAACAACTATGTTGAAAAATCTTTGTTTTCAGATCATTTGAGAGCAGGCTGCCCATGCTCGGTGACCATCAAACTTAACTGAAATTGAATTGATTTGTAAAGAGGAATGGTCCAAAATACCTTCATCCAGGATCCAGGAACTGATTAAAAGCTACAGGAAGCGACTAGAGGCTGTTATCTCTGCAAAAGGAGGATCTACTAAATATTAATGTCACTTTTCTGTTGAGGTGCCCATACTTTTGCACCGGTCAAATTTTGGTTTAATGCATATTGCACATTTTCTGTTAGTACAATAAACCTCATTTCAATCCTGAAATATTACTGTGTCCATCAGTTATTAGATATATCAAACTGAAATGGCTGCTGCAAACACCAAAATATTTAGAACTAAAAATGATTAAAATTAATAGGGGTGCCCAAACTTTTTCATAGGACTGTATATCCAGCGTAGCCACATCCAGTCACCATACTGCTGGTACTATCGTGATTAACTACTTCTGTGTCCCATTGCTGACTGCCTGGTTTTACTTCTACCGTACGCCAAATAATGATATATAAAGAGAACACAAATTGGAGTTTCATTTTCTCAGAAGTAAAAGCACAGATACTCCAGGGACTGGATTCTGCTACAGCACATAATAAGGGCTTAAGCACCCACTCATATTATAGAGGAGGAAAAGACCAATAATAGTGCAACCATAGCCTGCTATGGGTCTACACTGTACTCCTAGGTATACCCAATTTTATAAGCAGGACACACAGGATTTCTTTCCATTCTAAGAATGAGTAAAGAAAAACAATAGAGACACCATGAAAAATATGCATCACCAATATCTAAACACAGGCATTTTTTAAAGGGATTCATTAGAATACCCCTTTTAAACTAAATACACGTAGGAATAGCCTTAAGAAAGGCTAATCTTCTCTCACCTTTATTATTCTGATCTGCGCCACCGTTCCTGAGAAATATCTTCTTTCTTCCTTATGTAAATGAGTCTTCTCACAACACTGGAGATGTTCACCTGCACTCAAACAGCTCTGGGGTTGTCATCAGTGCTGCTTGAAAACTCTCCAGTGACATCTCTGTCTTCTTCTCCGTCCGCCTCTTCTCTCGTCCTCCCATTGCATCTTCTTCCAAAAGCGTCGACTGTGCATGTCTGTTGGCCATTTTCCTACATGTATTTAGTTTAAAAAGGGTATTCTAATGATAGAATCCCTTTAAAATATTTTTTTCCAACGAATGCCGAACAAGAGAGGCCACAGGAAAATGGCCGACGGACATGCGCAATTGGCGCTGTTGGACAAAGACGCGATGGGAGTGTGAGAGAATAGGCGCTCCATAGAAGAAGACACAGACATCGCTGGAGAGTTTTCAAGCAGCACTGATGACACCCCCAATGCTGTTTGAGCGCAGGTGAACGCCCCCAGTGCTGTGAGAGAACTCATTTATGTAAGGAAAAAAAGAAGATATTTCTCAGGAATGGCAGCGCAGATCAGAATAATAAAGGTAAGAGAAGCCTTTCTTAAGGCTATTCCTACGTGTATTTAGTTTAAAAAGAGTATTCTAATGATGGACTCCCCTTTAAAGTATTTTTTTTTTCAACAATCCTGTTACATTTATCTTTACATTATCTTTTGATCAGCACCTAATACAAGTTTTTTTTCAAATGCTAGCATCTACCCCTCTCAGGGTGGCACTATCAGGATTTTGCACCCATGTCATCTTCACCAGATCTGTTCATACTCCGTTCAATATACTTGCAGCTACAACAACAGAGATATGCATTTCTTTTTTACACCATTCCTTGTTTAGTTTTCTATGTCTTGAGTCAATGTCCACAGATCAGACACGGATGGCCTATTCTTAAAGGATGAAAATTACCGGAAAACCCTTTAATAGTAAACCATAAAACAAGCCCTTGGTATTTTTTTTTTTTTCTTACTAGAGTTCCTTTAAATCAGTCCTAATCTCAATTGCCAGGTAACTAGAATGCTCATAAATTCTCTACTGGCCTCTGTTGTACTACATGCAGTGGCTCTGGCCTTAACTTGAAATGAAACATTTATGGATTATTAGTTAATACTATAAAAAAAACACAAAACCGGTAACAAGTAGCATCCCATAATAAGAATTTTCGCTTTCTAAAGTAAAATTGTCAGTGAGCCAGCGCAGGAGTAAACAGAGCTGTTGAATGTGGCAGCATCATAAGGACAAGGACACAAAATCAGGTTTCATTTATGCAACCTTTAAATTCCAAAACAGGAAGGAACCATCTTTCCTTTATAGTTTCTAGTCCTTTATGATCCACTATTCGTTTTGGCTTCAGAAGCTGCATCAATAAAGTATGCCTGTGTCTCCTTACCTAAAATATCACTGGCTTAAACCAAAGTCTTTTATGCAAATTAAAAGGCTATTCCTTTTAAACCTACATATTGCTAATGGTTTAAAGGTCATGATAAGGAAGAAGCTACTACTACAGTATACAAGATATTTCCTCCTGACATTGGTATCTGGAGCGAGAACAAGGTTGCGTCAGTTTATGATTGGAAGTACAAAGTGCAAGACAAAGTGTACTTGATAGACAACAGCATTCCATAGAACTTGGACTAACACCACTTAAGCCCGGTTCACATCTGCGTTTGGTATTCCGTATGGGGACCCCTGGACGGAAAACTATACGCATTAAAAAGCGGATGCTTGCAGTACTTTTCTCTCCACATGTTTCATGCGCGAACTGAATGGAAACCATTATAGTCTATGGGGTCCGTGTATTTTACCAGGTAACCACTTTTCTATGCATATAGGTTTCAGTTCAGGGGGCCCCCAAGCGGACTTCCCAAATGAAATACCGAACGCAGATTTGAATCGGGCCTTACACAATTTCTACAATTATGTATTATTATAGTGGTAAATGGTCTTAATATAGGTTTCAAATATTTTTCTTAGTTTACTGACAATAGTGAAATACCACTTTGCCTAGTGGTTAGCTACAGAAGTCATAAGTGAGTGTTGGTATGCCATTATTGGAACCCACAATAGAGGCTGGAGAGGAAGGATTAAAGAAAAGAAGTGTATTATTTTTTGTGAGTTTTTGACATTTACCGTTCCTTTAACAGTTGTAAGTCAGGAGCTTTCACCAGTGGTTATACTTAATGGGAGTCTGTCAGCACACACAGAATATGATATACACTGTTCAAAAAAATAAAGGGAACACTCAAATAACACATCCTAGATATGAATGAATGAATGAAATATTCTCATTACTCAATACTTTGTTCTGTACAAAGTTGAACGTGATGACAACAAAATCACAAAAATCATCAAAGGAAATCAAATTTATTAACCAATGGGAGTCACCCCAAAATTAAAGTGGAAAAACACACTATAGGCTGATCCAACTTTGATGTAATGTCCTTAACCCCTTAGCGACCCTTGACGTAACTGTACGTCATGGGTCGCATGGGGATGTATGGAGTGAGCTCACACGCTGAGCTCGCTCCATACACGGCAGATGCCGGCTGTATAATACAGCCAGGACCTGCCACTAACAGCAGCGGTCGGTGCCCGAGCCGATCGCTGCTGTTAACCCTTTACACACTGCGGTCAAACGCGACCGCAGCGTGTAAACAGCGCAGGCGGCATGGGCGCCGCCATGTTTCGCCGATCGCCGCCCTCCTGAACGTCACAAGAGGGCGGTGATCGGTTGCTATGACAGCCGGAAGCCTATTGAAGGCTTCCAGGCTTGTCTCTGCACTAGATCTATTAGACGATGCCAGAGGCATCGTCTAATAGAAGTGCTGCGATTCTGCTATTCACTGCAGTACTGTAGTATTGCAGTGAATAGTATGAGCGATCAGACTCCCTAGGTTTCAAGGTACCTAAGGGGTCTGATCATAAATGTAACAGAAGAAAAAAAAAAGTTTTTAAAAGTATTAAAAAAATAAAAAACATATAAAAGTTCAAATCACCCCCCTTTCCCTAGATCAGCTATAAAAGTAATTAAAGAACATTAAACATAAACATATTAGGTATCCCTGCGCTCCAAAATGCCCGAACTATTAGAATATTAAAACATTTATCCCGTACTGCGAACGGCGTAGCGGCAAAAAAAATAAAAACAGCCAAAAAGCTTTTTTTCAACACTTTGCCTCCTATAAAAAATTGAATAAAAAGTGATCAAACCATCGGATCTTTCCCCAAATGGTATCAATAGAAACGTCATCTTGTCCCGCATAAAAAGACACCACAACCAGCTCCATACATGGAAATATGAAAAAGTTACAGGTGTTAGAACATGATGACACAAATTTTTTTTTCTATTTTGCAAAGTTTATCATTTTTTTAAAAGTATCAAAAAATTTCAAATACTATATAAATTTGGTATCACCGCGTTTGTACTGACACGTAGAACACAGGTAACATGTCATTTGTACCAAACAGTGAATGCTGTAAAAATTAAACCCATAAGAAAATGGCGCAAATGCATTTTTTCTCCAATTGCGCCTCATTCTGAATTTTTTTCCAGCTTCCCAGTACATTGCACAGCATATTGAATGGTGCCATTACAAAGTACAATTTGTCCCGCAAACAATAAGCTATCATGTGACTCTGTGAACTGAAAATTGAAAAAGTTATGGCTCTTGAAATGTGAGGAGGGAAAAACGAAAATGCGAAACCAAAAAATGGCCTGGTCCTTAAGGGGTTAAAACATGTCAAAATGAGGCTCAGTAGTGTGTGTGGCCTCCATGTGCCTGTATGACCTCCCTACAATGCCTGGGCATGCACCTGATGAGGTTGCGGTTGGTCTCCTGAGGGAGCAGTGTATTTCTTATTCAGGACTGCTGCTTCATTCTTGTAAGAATTGTTTTTTTTATCCCTTTGCAGAAAAAGGCTTTAGAGGCGTTGATTTCACTCAGTGGGCTTCACTATCTGCTGCTGCACAGCTCTGCCACTGTTAGATGACTGACATCTCTCTCCTCTACCTCAGCACGGAGTACTAACTGTACTGTGCATGTCTGAAGATGACACACTACACCCACCTAAATCCAGCTCTCCTCACTATCGGATGCAGTGTATCATCATCAGATATGCACAGTACAGTTAGTACTCTGTGCTGAGGCAGAGGAGAGAAATGTCCATCAACTAGCAGGAATGGAGCTGAGCAACAGTTAGCAGCAGTAGATAGTGAAGACGACCATTGATAGAAAGTCACACCCCAAAAACCCTAGGGATAGGGATAAAGAATGATTTTTCCAAGAATGGAACAGCAGTCCTGAATAAGATGTACATCACTGGTAAACTGTGCTGACATAGAACATAAACAATGAATGAGGTGATAGCATAATCTGTGCCTGAACATAATCTATAATGTGTCAGAAATGTATCACATGTACATATTTTGTCCCTTTTCTGTTGACAGGAGCATGAGATTTATTAGCACTTTACACATTAGCTAAGCTTGTGGAAAATAATTAGATTTACTATTTTAGTTGATTCTTATTTACGTTACACTTGGCTGCTGGGTTTGTTGAGTCTGTTACAAGATTGTGTATATTGGAATGCTGTGAATGGGATCATTTTGTCCTATGAAAATATTATGCCTATGACAAGTAGATTCCAGTATTTTCCAATTTTGAGTCACCTTCGTACAGGTGTCACCCTGAAAACGTTAAAAAAAACATGCCATATTCCAGTTAAATGTGCCTAAATAATATATGAACATTTTGAGTATATCTCTGTTGGTTCAGCATTATTTATTTTTAGAATTAAATAAAACCTAGCAATAAAAATAAAGTATACAACAGGTCCCAAATCAGGTTAATATTACTATTTTAGGCTGAGGCCCCAAGTTGTGGAAATGCAGCTTTTCTTATTACAGATTTTCTTGCGTTTTTTTTTTTGAGCCAAAGCCAAGAATGGCTACAAAAGGAATGGGAAATATATAGGAAGTTCCTATATTTCTACCTTCAGCTTCATCCACTCCTGACTTTGGCTCAAAAAACTGCAGCAAAATCTGCAATAAAAAAAGCTGCGTTTTCGCAACGTGGGGCCTCAGCCTTAAAGGGATTCATCAGATAGTAGAGACTTTCTGTAGTGTGCTACAAAGTTCCTATTACATAGTAGAAAAAACACAAAAAAAGCACCGCGCGGCACCCAGTGCATTACCTCTGGTGATACCATGCACTATATATAAAGAGATGTAGCTATAATCACCTCAGGGCGCTGTGATATAGTCACAGCACTCAAATGGTACTACACACAAATCTGTATATAACAGGCGGAAGCAGCAGATAACAAACGCACAAGGCGTACATGAATTTGCAAAAGCAGGACCAGTTCAAAGCTCCACAACCAGTGTAGACGAAATGAAAGAAATCCGCGCTTACCGACCGATGTCTTGCCAATAAATCTTTAATAAAACCTTTTCACACAACGCGTTTCGAAACCTATGGTCGGTTTCTTCATCAGGTGTACATAGGAGTCATATAAAAACACATCATGCATCCACCATATATATACATATGAACGGGTGGGCGTTCAAATAAAAGGCCCACCCCTCTCTTACATCACTGCATCACGACCATAGGTTTCGAAACGCGTTGTGTGAAAAGGTTTTATTAAAGATTTATTGGCAAGACATCGGTCGGTAAGCGCGGATTTCTTTCATTTCGTCTACACTGGTTGTGGAGCTTTGAACTGGTCCTGCTTTCGCCTATTACATAGTGTCTTTGAAATGTTGCCAGAGAAGCGACTAGGACTTCTGGGGACAAGTCACTAAACGCATCCCAGTACAAGAAACCTTAACCTCAAGGAGGCGCAATCACCCTTCTTTTTTTATTCCTCTGAGATCAGCATGATGAGAACAGAAAATGAATGTAAATTAAATCAATATTTAGTGTGACCACCCTTTACCTTCAAGACAGCATCAATTCCTCTAGGTATACTTGCACACCGTTTTTTAACTCTGCAGGGAGTTTGTTCTCAAGATCTTGCACAGATCTTCTTGTTCAACTCCTTTTTGTCTCTTTGTGTAATCTCAGATAGACTCAATGATGTTGACATCAGGGCTGTGTGAGGACAATATCTGTACTTGCAAGACTCCTCCTACTACTACATTCTTGCATATGTTGCCGCATTTTTTTTTTTTATACCTGCCTAACACATTTGCACAGTACTAGTTGTTTCTATCTGTATATTTAGTTTAATCATGTATTCCCAATAACTGCTGCTAAAATGTTTCTTTGCACTTTCCTTAGGTTTCAAGCCCATGGTGATTCAGTAAACTATACCGAAAAAATGTCTTTTCTAACCTTGTTTAAAAACAACTTGAAATACAGCCCAAGAAAACTCTGCAGTATTTGGCGTATTTTCAAAGGTAGCAGCTCAATAAAATTGTCTTTGAATCTGGCATATTTTAACAGACTTTGCCCAGTATGTAATACATGTGCCCTCTCCAGTGTCCTTCCATCTGAAAGGCACAAAAACTAAACTTTGAGAAGACAGAAACACAAAGCAAGATTGAGCTTTCTCTGCTGTAGCTACACTGTAGCCCATGCAGCTAATATTCCAAAGGGTCATGAAAAGGCAGCTCCTTGGATTTACACCAAACATACTTCTGTAAAAAGTCAGTATGCAAGAACACGCTGCATACCTTTATTTCGGTTTACTTGCATCTTTATGTATGGAACTGTTAATCTTAAAACATCTTCTGATTTACTGTTAAAAGGTAGGACTGCATTGTGCAAGTGCTCCCTTATCATAACTTGGAGATTTTTCCTATTGAATCCAGTGGTACTGTCAAGCACATGCATAATAGACTGCACTTCTAGCATCTTCAACTTCCTTCATCAGTGTCAGTAGTTCAGAAGATGATGCAGGTTATGGAAGGAAACAGTAGTAACAAAATAGCTCCACTCATATACATTTTGTGTAAAGGGGGCATTCACACAGAGTAACGCAGCGCTGATTTTGGCACGATAACTCGTGTAACAGTCAGCGCTACAAAACAGAATCCCATTGACTTCAATGGGTTCCATGTAATGTGCATAACACATTGAAATCAATGGGTTAAAATGCCTCCCATTGATTTCAATGTGTTACGTGCGTTAAACAGAACCCATTGAACTCAATGGGATTCTGTTTTGCAGCGCTGATTCTTACGCGAGTTATCGTGCAAGAATCAGCGCCGCGTTGCTCTGTGTGAATGCCCCCTGAGGGGCAAGTTTCAGGCGGATTCCGCCTGCAAAAACCAACACAGTCAATGGTGGAAAATCCACGTGGAGTTGGCAAAAACCATGTGAAAAAACCACTAGTGGTTTTTTCAAGGTCCATACACTGTGCTGGAGGAAAAAAACATTTCCTAATTTACTGCTAGCAGAAAAAGGAAACCATTGAAGTCAATGTGAGGCTTTTTTTTCAGCATTGAAATTCCACACCAAATTCCTCACCATTTTCCTCTGTGTGAATGGACCCTGAAGCTAATTTTTTACTCGCCAAAATCCTCACCAAAAAACTCTATGTGAATGGACCCTTAGCTGTCACTGTTTCGTAGCAGACCTAGCTTACTGGCTACTTCTGTGTTTTGTTCCTTTTGCTATCTTTTTAATTATTAGTGTTGCTTACTTCCTCCCGCATATCCCAGTGTGTCTCTTTTTCTATAAGTCTGTGTCTTTTAGTCCCCCTTTAATTGAGCAGTGCATTGAGTTTATTACATTCATGTATTCTGTTTTTTTCCGGTGTCTTGTATGTCTTGTTTTGTAGTTCTGAGTTTTATCTGTGTGCACGTATGCTCCTCAGTTGTTTTATTCCATTATTAACCCTGTTTTATGCTTTTCCTGTGATGTCTGTTTTTATCTCTGGTCCTGTACCTCCAGCTACCTTTGGCCTAGTGCCTCCTCGTACCTGTGTTTGTCATGTTCTGGTCCCTGTCTGATTTTAGTCTGTTTACTTGTCTTGGTTTTCGTCTTTGTTCTAATAATTGTGTTTTATTCTGTTTCTGTGGCACTCCGTGAGATTCCTGATCGGCTACTTCCAAACTAGGTCCACCTAAGGAGGTTATGGCCTGGTGGACTACCGTCAGCAAAGAATCGATCCTCATATGGTCTGTTAGGATAAGGCGGTGGTCCCTAGTCAAACCAGTTTGGTAGCACTGTGCGTACATGAACTTATGCCTGTGCTTGTTTTCTGTACTCAGACAGAATTCTGAGCAGACTTAAGTGTTACTCCACTGCGAAACTTACTGGCCCACGTTTGTCTGCCCCCATGAGTTGGAGACTTGCGTATTATGGTGGCCAACCTAGCACCTCTTTGTCAAGTTTTCAAATCTTAGCAAAGTACTCAGTACAAAGAATGATAAAAGTAATAAAATACAAAGACTACAAGGTAAGAAAAGATCAAGCATGTAAAGGCAATGTAATGCATATGCTAAAATCAGTGCAATATAATAGTTCTAAAAACTTAACACTATGTAGGAGTAGCAATCAAAGATACACTTCTTGAAAAAAACTGTGGGAACATTAAGAATATCAGTTAAACTAAATTACAACAACTAAAGGGTTACAGACTTTAATTGATGAACTGTCCTTACACCTAGGACCCCCACGGATCAGCTGTTTCCACTTCACAGGCCATGTGATTTACCAGTCAGATGGCCTGCCTAAAGCTTAGTTCCATTCAAGTGAATGAGCTGAGTGGAAATATCAAGTACAGCTGGTATACAGAAGTACAGCGCTGTTCCTGTTTTTCTGTGAAGCACCCCCTCTGCTTACCAGAAAAGCCTCTAACTGGTGTTAAGCAGGGGGCTGGGTGTCAGCCTCCCACTGAATAAATTTCATCTATGTTACTGCAAATGAAATTAACCACAGTTGCACAGGAGACACAACAGCAAGATAATCCCGAACAAGGGAACATTTTTGTGGACAATTACTCTTCCCTTTTCCTTGCTAACTAAATCTTCCCTAGTTTTGTGTTTTGCTGCTCCTTTACACTACTGGTAACATTAGGCAGTACCTGCAGCACATTCAAATTGCACAAGTACCGCAGCTCCCCCACATTTACTGAGCCTACCCACAAATATTCAAGAGCACAGAACAGATAATATAATGCCATCTGCTACACAAGTAGAGATGGACAATGCTATAGAAGGACATTCGCACAACATCAGATCCAGTATCTGCCCTTTGGCAGTGCTCCTCCTTTTTCTCCTTGTACATAGTCCCACAAAATGACCTACATGCTTCTGAAAAACTGTCATGAGGGCCCAACATCATGTAGCGGGACCTGTGCTATCAACCAAGTTCAATTACGATTTGCCATAGAACATCAGAAATGGCAGGTCTTCTGTGGTGACATTAGAGCAGATCCACACTGAGCACATGTAACAGGCTTGAAAGCTGTGGTGATTGTTTTGCCTGCAGCATCATCCAGAATGACTAGTTTGAAGGTCTGGGAGACTTAGTCTTGAAGGTGGTGCAAACCTTCACATGATCAGCAATTGTACCTTGACTGGGGTGAAATCTGTAGAGCTGTGAAGGTAGACCATGTCCATTCTTATTTTTATACATGCTTTATACTGCTTAAGAAATTATATTTTTCTTTGTGCAACGTTTATACATTAAGATGGCGCCTGTATCCAGTACCACACCCAGATGCTGACGCACATGATCGTCATGTGGTTTACAAGAAAGTCAGTATCATTTCCTGGGAACTCGAAAGTTAAAAGATGTTGAAATTTAAGAGCCAATGACTGATCGCCAGTGTATTCGGATACAAGACGTATATGCTTACAGCCTGCCGTTATCTTATCTTTCTTGCATTCCTGTATAAAAACTGTAACTTCCTTAATAAACCTCAGTTCTGTGTGAATAGGCATCACGCTCATTGCATGGACTGAGATTGAAACTGCATCAATGTCAGTGTTTATCTTTGTCAGCGCGCACATGCATGATTGATTTGGAGCAGGTGACTGACCACTGGAAGTGACCCGTATTCTGGCGGGGGTTCTCCCTCAACAGAGCCACTATCAGACCCGAAACCGCTGCAGTGGGCCTTGGGTTCTTCCTAGTGCAGAACAGTCTCCAACCTCAAGTGTGTAGGCAGTTCTGGTCTTCTGTGATGGCTTCAGAGTTCACTTGTCATGCAATTCCGGTTCCAAAGGAGAGGCTGGAGCTGTAGCTTTAGACTAGAGTGGTGGGATTTGAGAGGGTATAGCAGAGAGAGAGCAAGAGACTTCACCAGATAAGTAACACCCAGCAGGAACTTGGCAGTTAGTCAGAAAAGAGAGATAAAAAAGAACATCAAAAAGTAGTATTTTCTACCCCATATTCAAAACAATTCAATTCCATTAAAGGCATTATAGAAAAAAATATGCCTATTTTAATGCAAGATGCTATAACTCGAGAAATATTAAAAAATGGCATTCAGATAGTAGCAAAAAGAGGAAAAACGTTAGGTAGTCAGTTAGCCCCGAGTTTGTTTTGTAATATAACTAAAACTCCTTCCACTTGGCTTAATATGGTAGGTTTTTTCAAATGTGGCATGAATAGGTGTGGAGCGTGCCAGTATGTTAAAAAGACGACTAGATTTTATAATTCAGGAAATTCACAAAGTTTTCCCATTCTAGCTTTTTTAAATTGTACCACAGATCATGTGGTGTACGTTATTGAATGCATACAGTGTCAGCTAATGTATGTCGGCTGCACGATTAGATCAGTCAAAATTAGGATAGCTGAACATGTAACAGGCTGTAACAAAGATAATGAGGGAGTGTCAGGAGCATCACGACATTTCTTTGTTAAACACAAAGGTAATACCTCGAGTCTTAAATATTACGCTATTGAATATGTATCCAAACCCCCACGTGGAGGGGATTGGCGGAAAAAAGTTCTCCTTAGAGAGGCTTTTTGGATAATGAGGCTGAAGACACGTTATCCATCAGGCTTAAATATGAGAACAGATATTTCTTATATTTATTGAACACAAATATTCCATGTATACAAGTTAATGATGTTCAAAAATTTATAAGAGAACTTTAAAGGTAAATAAAATATCAATTAAGTAGTATGAAGTATTAAATGTTTATAGTTAACATCAAATTAGGCACATAGTACAATACAATATAAGGTACAGTGTCAAAAATTAAATACTCACCTTTAATGAAGCAATGGATGAATATGCGGTTCAAGCGGGCACTTCCTGGTTTACGTATGCGTTCCAATTAGTAGAACGTTTCTGATCATGTGATAAAAGTAGTCACGTGCAGATCACGTGATTCTGTGAGAAATGGATACGGGCTGGAGCTTTAGGCAGAAGCCGTTAATATATCAACAAATGTGAGTGGGAATCATACATATACATTACATTAGTAAGGTTCCTCTTGTGTTACGAAGAAACTTAATATAGTGGAAAATAAGGAACCATTATAAGTATTATAAAATCTATATGGTTTATTCATTTATTTATTTTTTATTTTTAATATGGCATTATGGGTAATCAGACATGGTTCAGACTAAGCGATTTGTATTAAGTTTTATGCAGCAGTAATATATATATGTTTTTATAGATATGAGAATATGCTGATAATGATTAACATGGAAAACATATAGAAGTACAATGTTTGTATGTTCCATGCAATGTGTCAAATGAGTGAAAAGCAAGAGTTAATTGGCAGTAGGTGGGAGTGGTTAATCAACGCTATGGTTTAAAAGATGTGGAGGTAATCATAAGTTTAAGCCGAGAGGAAGAGACTACATGTCTCGAAACGCGTCGCTTTATTGTTGATGTACCACCATAGTTACGATGTAACTTTTTTATTTGAAAATGAAGAATAAAAGTTAAATTTTACATATCTGCTGCAATATTTCTGATTTCCATTCTGGATGTAGCTGGTGCACCTTTATCTTTTGGATTACAAGTATTCTTTGGGAGGAGTCCACCCAACACCGTGCTCTCTGGAATTGGGACATTTCAAGCTTATATGGTGAGCTGAATTGTAACTTTTTCTATATTAGTCAGAAAATGACACCTGAATGAACAAAACTTCTTTTTCCTGCTATTGCTAGCACTGTGAATGTACTATACATGTATATGTGTGTGTGTATATATTTATCGTTGCCTCTATCATTGTTTGCAGTTGGAGGGCTTAAAGGGTAGTCTATATTTAATACTGAGTGTGCTTTATCTTTCTCTGGTAATATATATATATATATATATATATATATATATATATATATATATATATATTTGCTTTCTGATCTGAGTGAAGAAGGAAACCATTAAAATGGAGCAAATTGTTCCCAGCATTAGGCCATATGCAAACGAATGTATGAATGTGTAGGGTCCGTAGAAAAACAGCACATGGATGATTTCCGTGTGCTGTTTGTAACCTCCACAGACCAATAGATCTCATTGCATTGCTTTAAGATGTCACAGGAGCAGATGGCACTGGAGGCATGGGAGGACACTAGAGCAACGGGGCCCATTGAGTGTGCATTTTTTTACATTTTTTTTCACTGCTCCCAGCTTATTTAAATTTAAAAGGGTTGTCCATTTTTGCCTGGACAACCCCTTTAAGCAGTATTATGTACAGAGTAAATGCAGAAAGTTTTTGTGGTGCAGCTTCAACCAGTACTTAAAGTAATTTCAGATATTGGGGGCATCATTTTAGCAACTTCTACAGTACAGCCTAGTAAAATGTAGCAGTATTTGTTATAAACCCTTACTGTACCTATAGAAATGTGCATTTGAGGAACTAGAGAGAAAGGATTAACATCTTTGGCAGGTTATATGACCATAAAATGTTTCACTTTAGCATACCTCCCAACTTTCAAAGGATAGAAAGAGGAACAGTTTTTAGAAATTTATCTACACCCACTTCTACATTGACTCTGCCCTTTCTCATTCATTTTTCCATGTGCCCCCACACGGTGTAATGTTCCTACAGTCACCCTAACATTATATGCCCCACATTATAATGTTCCCCTCCAAATGCCCCACAGTATAAAATCCCTCTCCTGGTGCCACCATTTAAAATGAAGGAAACTAGAGTGGGACATTAAACTGAGGCAGCTGGAGGAGAACATGTTCCTCTCCAGCTACACCCACGGTTTAATGTCCAATTTCAACTTGCCCTCAGTTTAAGGTCACTCCCTCCTTCTGCTTCCTCTGGTTTAATGTTACTCTCCATCTGATCTGTCCCCCAGTTTAATGTTCCTTTTCACCTCCCCCCAGTTTAATGTGCCCCCTCTATCTCTTTCCAGTTTAATACCCACCCTTCATCTGCCACCAGTTTCATGTTCCCCCTCCAATTACCCCTACAGTTTAAATTAATAAAACATTGTGTGAGAAGGTAACAGGCAAAGTGCTCGACTCCAGATGTATCAGCCCCAGGTTTCTGACATATGCGTGGTCCAGGGCAGATCTAAAGTAGGCCTCAGCCCAGGTGTAGATCCTGGGCTCATTACTCACACAGAAAAAGGCTGCAGAGTTCATGGCAGTTCCATGAGTGGAAGGAGGTGTATGGTTCAGTCCAGTAACCCTGAGTCCGGTGAGACAATATTGCTCCTGTTTTGTTCGTGTGGCTGGATGTAAGCCACACGTATAGTTAGGCTAACCTACTGTTTAGCGAGCAGGTATTTCATTTAGTTTTTTGCTAAAGTTAAGGCTGTATTTTGTTTTATTTTGTGCCTGAAGTCAAGGTCTATTGATTTTCCTTTTTTTTTTTTTTCTAAATAAACCAGTTTGCTACATGTTTTGTTTCCCTGTCTTGACTGTTTGGGTCCCCACCACTGCTTCTACTGAGCTACCTTCCCCACAACTGATACTCGCCTCTTCTCGCTCCCCTGCTGCTCTGTCTGAGGGCTCCCTCTCTGGACTGTTCGCTCCTGCAGGCACGATGTGGAGGATAAGGATGTGCTTCACATACATTAGTGAAGCAGGAGCTGTCTGCGGATGGCTCCTGCTTCATCATTGTGTTTAACTCATCTGTATCCGGAGAGGACGAAAATGAGTTGATATTGGGACACACCTCCCAACGTATCAGACAAGATCTGGAATCTAGGACTGTCTTGCTGAATGCAGGATGGTTGGGAGGTATGCTAAGGACCCACATATTGAAACACCAGAAAAAAACGCTGTGGAAAAAATGGTGGAAACGTGTTGTGTTTTTTTTTTATGCAGCAATTCTCATTGTGTTTTTGTACAGTTTACCTTTGTAGACTTTCTGCCTTTATTATATCTATACTGAAAATGTCAGTGTTTACGCAGATATAATTGACTTTTTCGCTGAAGATTTTTTTTCTGTAACGTGTGGTTGGGATTAGCCAGCATCCCATTCACTGGGCAAGTACTGTAAAACGCAGCGTTACTACTGCGCTACTACAACATTATTACTGTCAAAGTACTGTAAGAACAAAACAAGAAGACTGGTTCTATGTAATCTATTCCCAAAATCTTGCACCAAATGGAATCTTCTGTTAGATATATAACAAATATTTCTATGGTTATTTGTATACATATAGGTCTTGAACAGTAAATGGATGGATTATATTTATTGCCTGGCAAAAGGCAAAATCCTCAGGGGACACTGACTAGTTAGCAAAAATAAATACTGTTTTTCATCTTATTTCGTCTTATTTATTATCAAATTGCTCAGTTTCTATTGAAATATGGTTCTTCTTTCAAGCAGTATTTAAATTTACATTTCTGTATTTTCTCACCGTTGTCAGCAGTATCAAATTTATGGAAATGTAACTGTCAGTTCATTGAGTTACAAGTTTTATCTGTTTACAATTTGCAGCTGAGCATCTGTTATTGCATAGAGGCACCACAATAAATGGCTTTGTCACAAAATTATTTACTCGAGGCAGGAGAACAAAGCCATGATTTAACCATACGTTTGGTCATTACGGCTACAGTTAGCCCAAGTGACTTTTCTATATTTGTAGGCAAGTGATTTATCAAAGGTAAGGTGAGCACGTTTCTCTGCCACAGCAAGGCAGGAATACAATTGCAGAAGATAAACTTTAACTATGTAAATTTATTGAATGAAAAAGAAATGGCTTGGCAAGTCTGCAAAGCTCTAAAGATTGCCTCGATTTTTTTTTTCATTCACTTACAGTCCAGATTTACAGCTCAGTTAGAATGATTGGATAATGCATGTGGCATCATATACAGTGTTGGCCAAAAGTATTGGCACCCCTGCAATTCTGTCAGATAATACTCGTTTTCTTCCAGAAAAATGATTGCAAGCACAAACTCTTTGGTATTAATATCTTCATTTATTTTGCTTGCAATGAAAAAACACAAAAAAGAATGAAAAAAAAGTCAAATCATTGATCATTGTACACAAAACTCCAAAAATGGCCCAGACAAAAGTATTGGCACCCTCAGCCTAATTCTTGGTAGCACAACCTTTAGACACAATAACTGTGAACAACCGCTTCCGGTAACCATCAATGAGTTTCTTACAATGCTCTGCTGGAATTTTAAACCATTCTTCTTTGGCAAACTGCTCCAGGTCCCTGAGATGTGAAGGGTGCCTTCTCCAAACTGCCATCAAGAGATCTCTCCACAGGTGTTCTATGGGATTCAGGTCTAGACTCATTGCTGGCCACTTAAGAAGTCTCCAGTGCTTTCTCTCAACCATTTTCTAATGCTTTTTGAAGTGTGTTTTGGGTCATTGTCCTGCTGGAAGACCTATGACCTCTGAGGGAGACCAAGCTTTCTCACACTGAGCCCTGCATTATTCTGCAAAATTTGTTGGTAGTCTTCAGACTTCATAATGCCATGCACACGGTCAAGCAATCCAGTGCCAGAGGCAGCAAAGCAACCCCAAAACATCAGGGAACCTCCGCCATGTTTGACTGTAGGGACCGTGTTCTTTTCTTTGAAGGCCTCTTTTTTTCCCCTGTAAACTCTATGTTGATGCCTTTTCCCAAAAAGCTCTACTTTTGTCTCATCTGACCAGAGAACATTCTTCCAAAACGTTTTTGGCTTTCTCAGGTAAGTTTTGGCAGCCTGGCTTTTTTTTGTCTCTGGGTAAGAAGTGGAGTCTTCCTGGGTATCCTACCATACAGTCCCTTTTCATTCAGACACTGACAGATAGTACGGGTTGACACTGTTGTACCCTCGGACTTCTGGGCAGCTTGAACTTGTTTGGATGTTAGTCAAGGTTCTTTATCCACCGTCCGCACAATCTTGCGTTGAAATCTCTCATCAATTTTTCTTTTCCGTCCACATCTAGGGAGATTAGCCACAGTGCCATGGGCTTTAAACTTCTTGATGACACTGCACACAGTAGACATAGGAACATTCAGGTCTTTGGAGATGGACTTGTAGTCTTGAGATTGCTCATGCTTCCTCACAATTTTGCTTCACAAGTCCTCAGACAGTTCTTTGGTCTTCTTTCTTTTCTCCATGCTCAATGTGGTACACACAAGGACACAGGACAGAGGTTGAGTCAACTTTAATCCATTTCAACTGGCTGCAAGTGTGATTTAGTTATTGCCAGCACCTGTTAGGTGCCTCAGGTAAGTAACAGGTGCTGTTAATTACACAAATTAGAGAAGCATCACATGATTTTTCAAACAGTGCCAATACTTTCGTCCACCCCCTTTTTTATGTTTGCTGTGGAATTATATCCAATTTGGCTTTTTGACAATTCTTTTTGTGCTTTTCCATTGAAGACAAATTAAATGAAGATAATAATACCAAAGAATTTGTGATTGCAATCATTTTCTGGAAGAAAATGAGTATTATCTGACAGAATTGCAGGGGTACCAATACTTTTGGCCAACACTGTAAGGTATGCACAGTGGATTTCCTTTAATTTGTGGATTTTCAGCTAAAGCCGTAGTTGAGCAATGAGAATTTCATCTGTTTAGAAAAAAACTGTTAGCAGCCGATTTTGTCTTAGGCTGAGTTCACAAGGAGTGTTTTGGTCCGCAATTTGAGACGGAGGCCGCCTCAGATTCCGGACCAAGAAATGAGTAGCCGCGACTGGATGCCGGTGCATTGCATCGGCATCCAGTCGCGGCACTCCGCTCCGGATTAGGCCCAAATGAATGGGCCTAGTCGGGAAGGAGTGTCTTCAGGCGAACGTCCAAGGCTGAACTGGCAAACGGCATCCGCCTAAAGAATGAGCTTCTTTTTTTCTGGGAGCCAGAACAAACCGCTCGCGGAAAAAAAAATTGATGGATTCCACCTCAAAATCTTGACCAAAAAACTCTGTGTGAACTCAGTCTGTGTTATTTTAGGCCAGTTTCACTTCTCATATCAGTATGCTTGATATATTTTTCACTAACGCCTGATGGACCCCATTTGATTTATAATGGGAATTGTTAAGTCATTGATTCTTCCTGTCAAATCTGCTCAGACTGCGGACAGATATACCGACTGGAATGTAGTCTTAGATTATTTGATCCAGAATACTTGGTGGGTAGATCTCAAGGAAGGTACTGTAGTAAAAGAGGGCCTGTCACCTCTCCTGACATGTCTATTTTAGTAAATAACAATTCTACATTGTGCTCTTTCTCAGTTATTACCCTGTCAGCTCTGATTGGATAAGATAAGATAATCCTTTAATAGTCCCACAATGGGGAAATTTCAGTGATACTGTTTCATAGATGGTACAGTAGTATATAACAAGAGAGAAAACACATACAAGCTCATGGCAGACAGAGAAATCCTAGGAATCATAGCAACTGAAAAAGAAAGAAACACGGACACACTGCAGGATCATTTAGTTCTCTGTGTGGAGTGATGTTAATAATACAGCCGAATGTGGTTGGAGGACACGAGGAGGGGGATCACAGCATGTAGATATAGCAGGCAAAAAAGTTTTTTTTGCAGAGGTGGGGGACATATGCAGCATATGCATCATGATAACATGTGGCAGTTCCTTTGGTAGGTAGTGAGATCTCCTGCTCACAGCTGATAGTTCGGTATCTTGCATCAGCACTATTGTCCATTAACCACAAAAAAAAAAAAAAAAAAGCCCCAAATGTCCTTCATCACAAGCCCTCCTCCTCCTTTCTTCTTACCACTGTGTTCTGCTGCCCAGAGAAGTCTGAAGCCATCCAGGTAGACAGGCTGCTGCTCTCTTGCCAAACTTCCATAAACACATGGGGGAGGTGGATGATGGTAGGTTCCCAGGTTGTAACAGAGTCCTACGTGTCCACAGTAAAAGAAAGAAATACCAGTCCGCTGTAGGCATCTTCACACATCAGCAATAGACACTGAAAATCATCTCCTTGAAAAAACAAGTCCGCACTTTCCTGCAGGTCTCTCCTCCAGCTTTGTCTGCCGCATGGTGTCCATGTGGTTCTTAGCTCGTGAGGGGATGGTAACAGGCACATGTGCACAACAGGAAAAACTCCAGGTCTTGAGTCATTGTCCATGCTTTAACAATAGAAACTCCACAGGGTCTTCCATTCGATTTATAGTGCTAGTTTGCTTAGTTAGAGGATTCTTGAAGATACAGACAAAGAGAGTGAAAAGGAAAGATAAAGGTTGCACCCAGCTTGGAGCCCTGTATCGAGGCAGCCACTCAAGGCGGCGCCAGGAAATACCGGATAGTGTTAGAGTGTAGGGACACTTCTCCAATTCATATTTGTCAATTTATTTACACATTTGTAGGGGGAATGCCAGAGGAACAGTTCAACGCCAAGTTAAGAAGAGATGCTTCAGAATTATTATTCAATGGAAAATCTATGTGCTAATACAGACATGTTGGAAGAGCAGGCGTGACAGCTTTACTTTATTTCACGTCAAAAAAATTACTATAGGTACTAATATAGGAGCCCTCAGGGTGACTATGTCCATACAGGACTTGTGCATATCTGGAAAGGACATATTTAATAGATTATTAAATCTTATTGCTGAGATATGTGAATAATTTGGAAAGTATCCCATAATCCATACGCCCTTATGTCAGGCGGTTCTCTTCACATGCCTTTTCAAATAAATTGTATTCTGTTGGACCTTCGAACCTTGGACCTTTTGTGTCAGAGCTTGGGGTTACTAGTTGTATTGGCATAACAAAATGCAGCACTAGAAAAAACATTGGGGCAGACTGACTATGCCGCTATGGCAGGCCTTGCTGACTGTTTAAATAGCATTTGTACAGTTTTTTTTCTGTGTAAATTACAATTTGACATCACAGTCTTCCAAAAAGCGGATGTGGCCGGACTAATGGCCCTGGCAGATTCACCCATAATTTATGCCAGTTTTCTAGGTGCACAGACTGCTGGAGGATCTGCACCTAGATAAATTAAACACATGTTCCGGCAGTACAGGATGTATCAAGGCCGCTATTGAAAACTCTGCTCTTGATAAATTGGCCCCATTATAACTATAGAATGCTGATCGGAAAAAGAAACCGTAACATGTTTTCAAACTGCTACAGAAACAATATTACTGTCCAAACCTGTCTATTGGTGTAAGTCTTCAGATCTTTGGCTGTGTTGTGTGACTCCACTTTTTTGCTTTAAAAAAAATAATTTATTTTTCCGATGGTGTGCGCAATTCTGCTTTCCCCTTTTGTAGTATACCGGCTCATTCCCTCAGGAATCCATAGAAGTTGAAAGTACCATGCACAACCCTTGTCCTGCTGGGATCCAGTACCTAAATGTATATGTACAAACAAATACTTCTCTTTGCTCAGTGGTCCCAACAACCATCAGCTATCATTGTAGTAATATAGTGAGCTGTTGGCACCTCTTTGGCACTATAGATATAGTATATTAAAAAGGGCTGCCTGAGACTGTATAGGGCCTGTTTTTCCAGAAACTTCTTCACTAAATGTAAATTTCAATTCCTAGCACAGCTCACATTCAGGATTGTCGCTGTTCTTGAAAAAAAAATTTTTTTTTCTTTTTTTTATTCTAATTTCAGAAAACCCCGGTGAATAGATGAACCAAAATGTTGCAGAGTTCCAATGTAGTACTGTTCCATAGCCACGAGAGATGCCTTTTCTAACACTGTATAGTCAGTGGTAGCTAGCTCAGACCATGGGGAAACACACACTATTGACATTACAGATGTCCATTCGGAATGGAGCAGTAACAAGAGAGATATGACAGTTCTTCCCAGCACTGCAACACAAATATACTGGCTTTCCACCAGGGAAAAAGCTAACAGTGAAAAGTTCTTCCTGGCATAGAAAAACATAACTCTTGGCATCCTGCTTTGTGAACATACATGATGTGTTGATTGTGTTGACCTTTTAGGTTCACTTCGTGTCTAGTCGTACAGGACTGAAACAATGTAGTCTATGAAGCACACATGCACATTAGACTACTTTGCACTCTACATAGTGGTCAGTGTTTTTTTTTTTGAGGGGTTCTGCATGCAAAGCCACAAATGTACACGTTATGTTTGTTTGCCATATTGTTTTGTATGTTTGCAGATGTAAGATAAATTAGCAGGAAACAAATGTACGTATTAAAATGATAACTTGCCAGCTTTCCTTGAAACATCTGCATTGCAGAGAATGTATACAATCGGATCTCACTTCTGAGATTCTTTATGCGGTATAACATAGCAATACATGTAATTACAGTACAGCCTCATCTAAGAAACATTCTTGCTTTTATTTTACCTTTTCAGATTACTGAAATCAGACAAACATCTATGTACAATGACTCAGAATGGTGAGTAGTGATGGAATATTACGTCAGCTTTTTTTATTGAAGCGGATACTCAAATTTTCTCCTTTTTCTAGTATATACCTTCAGTCAAACATGAAACCTAACCAATTCTTAATCACTGAGGCAGATTTATTAATACTGTCCTAAATTTAGACAAGATAAAAATAGACCAGACACAGGAACTTGGTTGGACAACATTTATCATGGAAGTGCATACTGTATGATGTAGCTATTCCTATAAGCCATAAAAGGTAAGTTCACACAGAGATTTTTGCTCAGGATATTGAAGCCGTATCTGCCTCAAAATCCTGACCAAAAAGACAGCTCCCATTGAAATCAAATGGAGCTGGTCAAGTGTTTTTTTTTCTGGCTAGTTCCGGCTCCCGGAAAAAGAAGCGAGGTGCTCATTCTTCAGGCTGTTTCGCCTCGTGATTCAGCCTGAAGAAACTCTCGACTAGGCCCATTCATTGGGCTTAATCTGGAGCGGAGTGCGCCACTGGATGCTGGTGCAGTGTATCGGCATTCAGTTGCGGCTACCCGTATTTTAGATCGGAACCTGAGGCGGCCTCCGCCTCAGGTTCTGGTCCAAAATACCCATGTGAACTTACCCTTAGTTTACTGGTGGCTAATAGATCTGTCTATTCATCTGTTCTGCTTTTGATTGCCGAGTGTCATCCATTTTGCTTTTGTTTTCTATGGCTTTTAAACAGATGAACTTCATAGAGATTTTTTGACCCAACCCATGGATCCTGATTTTTATGGACGCAACTCAGACGTCATTCTATTTTACACCATTCAGCCCGTCAAATCTAGATGAACCTAATCGGCATTTCAGTTACTGAGGCCTTAAAGAATCAGCTGTTAAAAAACAAAACAAACAAACAAACAAAAAAAGCTGTATTTTATATTACCTGCATAGTGGATTCTGTCTAATTCCATCCATAGATTGCAGAAAAATTTCCACAGCAAAAATGCTGCAGTTGTTTTTTTGTAAGTCGCAGCATGTCAATTATACCTACAGGTATATAGAGGTAGAACGCCCGCAGAGGAAAACTGCAGACTTTCTGTGTGAATACGTTGTGGGAAAAATACGCAATACATTTCCACTGCTGTCTTTTCTACAGCGTATTTTTGCAGCGATTCGCTACAGGGGCCTTAGCCTCAAGGTAAATCCCTATAAATCCCTGATGGGCTCATGTCTTTTTGAAGGATACCTGAATGAAGCAGGGAAAAAGATTTAATGTTTTGTTTATTTCCCGTTTATTTTTAGACCCAATTTTCATAATAAAATATACGCTGTCTTCATTCACTTAAAACATGACATGAATATATTTTAGTAACTTAGCAACCACCAAGTAGCCCACATATTATTTTTCTGTGTGCGCAATAAGGAGTCATTTACATCTTGCTGGAATTTATTGCATTTGACTCTCAGATGGATCTTATAATAACTATAAATTTGGGGATAATTGCTCTAAAACGCTCCATGGTTTTCTGTAGCAGAATTCATGGTTCAGAGCAACACAAGTAGAGCCAGCTGTTGCTCCCATGAGATGCACTGATGGCTTGTAACATCTTTATTCTACGGTTCTTACAAATAATTGCTTCTTCCTGGGAAATATTTAGCCAGCACAGAAGATGAAGCTTACAGATACATTTCCAAAGTTATAGAAATTTTTAAAAAAGAAGGTTTAGAACAATGTGATAAGCAAGTTAAAATGTTCATGCAGTGTAATTTCTTTAGTTTTGTGTGGAGTATCCCTTTAGAGGGATTCTACCATTAAAATCAAATTTTTTCTTACTAACACATAGGAATAGCCTTAAGAAAGGCTATTCTTCTCCTACCATTAGATGTCTTCTTCACGCCGTTGTTTCGTAGAAATCCCGGTTTTCGTCGGTATGCAAATGAGTTCTCTCATAGCACTGGGGGTGGGCCCCAGCCCTCAAACAGCACTGGGGGCGTCCCCAATGCTGCAAGAGAACTCTTCAGCACCGCCTACATCTTCTTCAGGAACAGCCTCTTCACGCGTCTTCTTCTGACGCTGGCGGTCAAACTTCTAGGCCTTGTGCCTCGGGCAGAGCTGACTGTGCATGCCTGCAGCCCCAAGTAAAATGGCTGCGTACACAGTAAGTGTCCATTTTCTTGATTTTAATGGTAGAATCCCTTTAAATTCAGGGCTGGGACAGCACACAGAATCTTTAATTCAGATGAAGGAAAGCCTAGCTGGGGTATAGTCCACATGTACTTCTATGGCAGTCTCCATAGAAAATTAGTCACAATACACTAGTCTGTGTGTGTAATATTTTGTAGACATCCATTGTTTACACTGTGCAGTTTTATTCCATTGTGGATTTAAATTTGCTGCATTTTTAAAAATCCAGAGCATGCCCTAAAATGTATCACCCTACCCCTTGTGTAGCTATGGATGTAATGAATATTTGCTTAGAAGCCTTAAAATAGAAGTAGAGAAAGTTGTCACGCTGTAACTGCAGCAGTAGGTAAGAGTGGAAAATCTACTATGCTCAGCTTGCATGTCATGTGAGTAGAGCAGGTCGTGTTTTTGTTTCTATGCAGGGTAGGATTGTGGGGAGGAGACTTGGTAATTATAAAATCTTGAAGGAAAACAGAGAAAGGTTAACTGCTGGAAACCTGTCACGAATGGTTGATCTGTATAACAGTTATAGAAGATGTAGATGGAAAGAGATTTCCATGTAGCATGCTTAGACTAGGCTATGGGCTTGTTCCTGAATTTCAAGACTTCCTATTTTGCTACTGTTTTCAACCTGTGTTAGGCTGAGGGTGCAACTACCCGTTACCATTACTATAAATGCTTGACATAAATGTAAGATATAGAAATCATAGAGCATACTAGCTATGCCATAAAATCCTAATACTTCAGCATCCTCTAGATGACAAGCTTTTGTTGGGTGGGTCGGATGCTAATTATAATATCCATCAAATAATAGAAAACTAATATTTTAAGCAGTGGCTTGCATTAACTACTATAGACCTGCTATAGAATACTAAAATGTTCTGTCCCCCATAGGTGGCCTGTAGTAGTGTATGTAGTTCTCATGAAGGAGCCCAAATATTTCCTCATTTGTAAATCTCCAATGCATACATTATGATACATTATTGAATAGTACCTTTCCAGCTTAATAAAACATCACATTCTCAAGAAGCCAGTGAAATAGCAGTGCTGTATATACTGCATAAAACATGAATCCTTAAGCAATGAATTAACAAGCCATCTTTATGAGGCCGACTAGTGCTCTGTTATTCTGAATGAATAGAACTCTATGCAGGTTTTGAATAAATCATACTTTTCAGGAAGAGTCCTGTGTAAGTGTGTGAAGCCTACAGTGTTCTCTTGTAGGGCAGAGAAGTTCATTAGAACACAGCCGGTTTCATAAGAAAGTCTCTCCTTTTATAAAGCTTGCACATTTCACATGCTAAAGAGAAACGTACTTAACCTCTACCCCAAAACACTACAGATTAATAGGATTGTATTAATGAATGTATACAGTACTAGGTCCATCACATTTGTGATATTGCATCACTTCTGATAACACTAGTGGACCAGTCTTTATAGATGCATGAAAGCAGTCTTAGAAAATGTTATGTAGTTCCTTACTTCTATTTTACAATATAAATGCATCATCTCTAGCTGTTTGCTTTCTCATATTGGTAGAATTATTCCAATATAGCCTCTACCCTTGTACATATGTTGTCTGTAAAGAAGTGGCATAGTTAACCCAAACTTCTGGAATTGGTTAAACTGCTGCGGCGTGATCTATCCTTCTGCAGAAGTTTGGGTTAACTATGCTACATCTGTATGTCCTCAAACAGCGCCTGCAAAGTGGTGCCCAGAGTTCAGATGCTTGTGCTCCAGAGTTCTCCAGCCTAACAAAGCTGCTGGTACTACTTGTCAGTTATATTGGTTTTAATTGGGCTCATTTTTTTGTCATCTGTTCAGTCTGAGCACATCCTGACAGGGTGGGAATGGCATGAGCTCTGAAGCTGTGTCTGTGTCATCTGCCGACAGCTTCCTCTGATCCCAACCTTAAAGTTTCACTGTTATCAATTGCGACCTCGAAGTAGAGGGAAGGGTGCACACACAGAACACAATCACAAGGTGTCAATGTGTTGCTATGTGTATGTAACAAAGGGCTCTAGATTTACCCACACTTAACATGTCACTGAAATATTGACAGGCATAATACACAATTGAAAAAACTTAGAAAAAGCAAGTATCCAAAGTTTCCTATACTTGTAGTATACAATAATTAGACAGTTTTTTGTTTGTTTGTTTTCACTAAGATAGGAACTCTTAGTTTCTACAACCTAATCTTTTCTGCCTACATGACTTTTGGGAATCTACTAGCTGTTGTCCAGGCTGATGAACAGGCTTAGATTCCTGCTTGACATGTTTTAAGCAAGCCATGCAAGAAAACAAGAGTGAAATACCGATTACAGCCCTATCTGACAATTGGAAATGTAATGAGTTCGGACTAGTATTTGTTCATGGATTTTCTATTTCGTTCACCAGAAATTGGACACTGACTTTCAAGCACGGGTTTAAAGAATGGGTGTTCATGAATGATAGGCAGACAGACCTTTACAGTATGTATCTGAAGTGACTGGTGGAATAAAATAGATTTTACTTCATAAGTATCCTTAGAGAGCTCATAAACATGACTGTGTGTATTGATCTTTTGTGCAGATTTATAATACAATGCCATAGAATTCTTTAGGCCTATACTGTAGTAATGTGTGTTTGTTATTGCATGCTGTATTATAGAGGTGTATCCTATAGAATAATTACTTATAAAGGCACCACATATCATATTAGCAGCAGGCAAATGGGTTGTCTGAATTAGTTAAAAATTAGTCTGTTTTTTGTTAATATAGTGTGTAAATTATTGTTATTATTATCTTCCCTTTTACAGGCTGTGTCAGTGATGTTACATTTGTACATAGCTGCAGCCAGTCACTGACCTGAGGTGTCAACGCATGGCACATGATGGCTGAGACCAGTCATTCACAAGCCACTTGTGTACAGAATAATGCTAGGGGTAGTGATCAGCTGCAGCCAATGTGTAACTATAGTACAAACAGAAGTTATCATACACATCATCAAAAACCAGTAACAGCGGGCAGCAGGCTACTTCCGCAGACATTCTTCAATGTTGTATTGTTCATTCTGGCTATTGGAGGTTCTTCCCAAGTTGCTCTTGACTGTTGTGAATATGGAGGACAGTCTTCTGTTTCATCGTGGTATCATACATATTGTGGTATCATAATATTTTCTAGTATGTATAACTTGTCTTCACAAGTAAATAATAATGGGGGGTAATTTCATTAGTGTTGTGCCATTTTTGTGTTTATACTACATACGGTACTAGTATAAAGTACTCCTCTAAGTCCTGGAAAAGGTGTGAAAGAAGAAAAAAAAAGGTGTTTGCCTTCTCTTACTGGAAAACAGCAGATCTTCTTTACTCTGTAAATGTTTTTGGACAAACATACTAAATATAAATATTTGCCTGCCACATTCTCAATAGTAAGATTCTTAATTGATAGTTCAGTGAAACAGAAGGACATTAAGAATATCTGATATCAAATCTGTTCATAGAACTTACCAGTGTTGGCAGTTAATGTTTTTCCACATGAATCTGGAAGACCCAGGTGAAGGACAAGAAAATAAACATTATCAACAATAGAAGTTGTTGTATGTATGTATGTATGTGTCTGTGTGTCTGTGTGTGTGTTTTGGTTTTTTTTTTCTCGTGTTTCAACTGACACTAATGATTCAGCAGGACATGGAGAGACTGTTGTATAACACTATGCTATGTTCACTTCTGCATCGTAGTTCACCACTTTCAGTTTAAAAACAGACACCCAATGGACTACCTTATAGTCAAAAAGGTCCATCAAGCTTCATATGTAACCACTATTTTTGTGGTTTGCCTACCAGTTATTTTGGTCTTCCGATGGATCAGAATAATGAAGAGCTGATCATAAATGTCAACATAGTCTAAATTCACATGGTACGAAGATGCAGCTGATTTTATTTGCAGGTAAAGCTGCATTCACACGTCCAAGTGTGCCATCCAATGGTCCAATCCAGTCTAATGAATATAGAGCAGGACCTATCCTGCTCTGTGTCATGGGAACAGATCAGAAGCCCTCATAGCAATAAGTGTATCACAGAATGCACTCAGATATCACTCGAGTATCATCTAAGTGCATTCTGTGGCAAACTAGGTTGTGTGCATGGGGTCTAAAACCAACAGCAAAGTACAATGGCAGGCTAGTGGATGAGATTCAACAAATCCTCTACATGCTGATTTAACCTGTTGCGCAAACATTAAAATCTTTATCATGCTTAAAGGGGTATTCCCACGTCGCATACTCACCAGTCTTCGTTGCTGTAAAATCTTCTGTCTTCCTGCTTTGTTGCGTCATTGGTGGGTGGGGCTACATATGCAAAGCCAGCGGCGAGATGCTGCTGGCCATGCGTGCACGCTCATAGATGGTGAGACCAGTCTAGCCTTCACAATGCGAATACAGACCCGGCATCCGCTGTAATAGAGAGGCGGATGCCGGGGAGTGTAGACGCCGGCACAGATGCCTGCAACATCGCTATGCTTCTGCCCTGCATGAAGCCAACAGTGGCAGGAGCGATGCTGTTATTCCGCTCCTCCGCCCCCCCCCTCCCCTCCGGAATAGCAGCATCGCTCCTGCCGTTTTTGGCTTCATGCAGGGCAGAAGCATAGCGATGTTGCAGGCATCTGTGCCGGCGTCTACACTCCCCAGCATCCGCCTCTCTATTACAGTGCATGCCGGGTCTGTATTGGCGGTCCCTTCCCCCCAAAGGGTAAACTACCCCCCCCCTCCAGGCTGGCTCCCGTGCACTTAGCCCCTCCTCCCTCCCCCCTCAGAGCAGCAGATACATCACTTGACTTATGACCAGATAAGTCAAGGGATGTGTCAAAAAAGAATGAATAAAGTAATATAGTGGACAAACAAAGCAGTTTTGCTGAAGCAGTGTATTTAGGAAAAGTCTTACATCCACATTAACAAGCAGTATAGATAGGATCCTTGTGATGGGACAACCCCTTTAATTCTTTTGTGGATTTACCATTTTTGGTATAGAGGGGTAATCTCCTTGCTCGGTTTCCTGCTCTTTTTGGATGGTCTTCCATGGATGGAGTCTTCCACACTGCGGCACTCCTGGGTTGAATGCACCAATGCATTTCTATTCAACCAGAGTCCAGTTATCAAAGGTTTCATATGAACCCTCTGCCTTCCTTTGCCTGATCACGGAGAAGGTTCTTTGAGTACTCTTGAGCTGTAAGGTGTCTTTGTGTTCTGAGTTTTTTTTTTTGGTATTCACCTGGCTTCAGTTCTAACATCATGTTCCTGTTTGTTTCCTGCCCTGTTTGTCCATATAGAGTAGGTGGAGTATCTATACTCCATCTACCCTGAACCTGGCTTGTCTACTGTTGATAACAAACTGCACCTGCCATGACCTCAGTCCATCTGACTACAATTGCTGCTTGCTGGTTACCATTAACCAGAGTCTAGGTCTATCTATGGTCAGCCATTGCGAACAGAAAGTACTCCAGTGAAAACCATCTATGATTCCTTGTAAAAATTCTTGGGCAAAGAATAGCAATTCCATAACAACCCTTTGGGTACATATTATTTCACTTACAATGTGCATGTAACTCATTTGGATTTCGGTGCAGTTGCAATGCAGATTTGCAGCAAAATTTAAAGTGGATTTGCTGTGACAAATTCGCTAAAACAGTATCTTAATGGCTATTTTATTCTGGCTATTACTACTTAGTACTTTAATAATGAATTTTTTTTATTGTACATATTTATCACGCAGATTTAAAAAAAAAGCAAAAACTAAAGATGATGGTTATTATAAGCAAAAGCTATTCCACTGAAGAAGGAATTTTCTGGTTGTAGTGCAGAACTTGAGACGTTCTCAGTAGTACTTGGCCTTTGGCCATGTTAATGTTTATCTGTAATTGTAGCAGTTAATCACTATTTAATACTGTGAGTCAATATATTGCTTCTAATGTGCGTCATTTTCTGTTCAGTTGCATATTGAAAGGATTAATGATTAAACTGTGAAGGTTTGAGACCTTGTATTATGGCAGTGGTTAGTGACCATGGAAAAAATAAAAATTAAAGGGGCTGTCTGGGTCTATAATATTGATTGCTGTGTCCTCTTCTCTACTTACCGAGCACAGTGTTGTACATTGTATATTGCCTTTGCTTGGTATTTCAGCTCATCCCATTTCATTTAAATGGAACTGAGCTGCAGCTTGGCCATGTGACCAATGGATGTGAGGTCACTGTCCAGTGAAGAGGAAGTGGAGTTCAATATCCTAGGCCTGGATAACCCCTTTAAAGTGTGCAAGTAGTAAGTCCACCTATAGATGGCACTACTAGGCACACAATGTGGCTTATCTGATGACTCCTTTTTGTGTCTTTATTTGTTTCGTACACTAGCTATGAGTAAGGGGCATTACAGCTCTCAAACTCATAAGCCATGTTTGTACTAAATATAACCCTGTGTTATGGTTTTAAAAACTTTGGATTAAAAGTAAATTTTTATGATTTTCATTGGTTGCTGGATGTTTTTATATTTTCTTTGAGTATTACTGCAAAGTTCGCCATTGAGTCCTGGGAACTTTTCCACGCACCATTATATGGGAATCAAGTAATACAATTACCGTATTTTTCGGACTATAAGACACACTGGACTATAAGACACACCTATGTTTTAGAGGAGGAAAACAGGGAAAAAAAATTTGAAGCAAAAAATGGTAAAAATATTTAATATATGGGAGTTGTAGTTTTGCAACAGCTGCAAGGCCACAAATATTATATATTTTTAAAGCTTTTTTTAAAAAACTATTTTATTAGTTCCTAGGGGGCTTGAACCTGCAATCATTTGATTGCAAGTCCCATAGACGGCAATACAACTGTATTGCCGTCTATGGGCCATTCTGTATATTTCTATTACGGCTGGTCATAGACCCAGCCGCAATACTAATATAGCCTTCATTAGGCTCCAGGCTGTCACCCGAACAGGTCGGCTCCTGCGATATCGCCACGCAGGAGCTGGCCTGCAACTTTACAGGTATGGGGCCGGTGGGGACTGGCCTCGGGGGGTAGTTTACACTTTGGGTGGGAAGGGGGAAGGGGCCGTCAATACAGACCCAGCATCCACTGTAATAGGCGGATGCCGGGGAGGGTTAGACGCTGGCACATGTGCCGGGGCCTGAGACATCGCTATGCTCCTGCCCTGCATGAAGCCAGCAGCTGCAGGAGCGATGCTGCTATTGCGGGGAGGGACGGAGGAGGGGAATAGCAGCATCACTCCTGCTGCTCCTGGCTTCATGCAGGGCAGGAGTGTAGCGATGTCTCAGGCCCCGACACATGTGCCAGCATCTAACCCTCCACGGCATCCGCCTTCCTATTACAGCGGATGCCGGGGAGGCACATTCGGACTATAAGACGCACCCTTCTTTTATCCCCAAATTTGTCTTATAGTCCAAAAAAAAACTTGTTTGAGCGAAGGGAGATTTTTTTTATTATTGTGTTCATAAATTTTTCGAATATCGCTAACTTAGGCTAGGTTCGGGCCTGCTCCAAATCCTCTTGCAAGCAGGACTTTTCTCTGTGTTTTTTTCAGCAGAAACTCACGCAGAAACTCACGCAGATTCCATTATAGACTATGTGGTCTGCAGGTTATTGGTTTCAAGCAGGTAAGGTATCCGTTTCTGGGGTCCCCAAGCAGAGCCGTGGAATGGAAAGCCAAACACTAGTGTGAACCTAGCGTTAATTGTGTTTTCCAGTAGTAGCTTGCTGCCGAGCTCTTGCATATTTGTGTCCTTTGGTCCTGTCACTAACCTGCTGGCTGACTTTTGCTTCCAAGTAGGGCCCTCTTAGCTCCATCCGTGAGGGATTTGTTCCTACAGAGCAGCAGATCCTAGGCAGCAACACAGGGAGGATTGGCCTAACTTTTCATCTACATGTCATATCAGCTGGCCGGTGTGTCTACAGTATATAATATGAAGAGTATCTGTATGTAGTACAGTGAGTGCACCTGGTGGGTGGCTCACCTGTGGGCCAGCCCAAGCATGGCCATAGACATCATATTTATGCAGACATGTCTGACTGTTTTCATTGATACTCGTGTCCCTAAAGGGAGTCAGCAGTGAATCCTACTAACATTATAAATGTGAAAGTTTGTGTTTGTGTGTTTGTTCCTCAATCACGCAAAACCGGCTGAACGGACTTGAATGAAATTCGGCACATAGATAGATTATAACCTCAATTAACACATAGTCTACTTTTTATCCTGGTAAATGACTTGGATTCACAAATTATGAATTTATGTTCATATACTATATTACACTGTTCTTATCTGAGCTTCTGAGAAAGCCAGGGCTGTTATCTCTCTGTGTAAACACACACTAAGGTTGGTCTTACACGGCCATAACGTAAATCCATAAATGGTCCGCAATTGAGGGTTCTCTATTGTGGACTGTTTGCGGACACATTATATTCAACGCGGCCTCTTACAGCACCAGATATAATATCCTTGGTGTGGCCGGGCCGCAACCGCATGTCCGTAATGGCCGTGAATTGTGGCACTGCACGGACTCGCCCATAGAACTCAATGGGCGAGTGCGGCAGGACACGAGCGTCTGTGGAGTCTAGGTTGCCGATCAGCAACTAGTGTTGCTGATCAGCAACTTGCGGACCGTACATTCAATATGGTCGTGTAAGACCAGCCTAACCCTTAGTGTGCCTGCTTTAGCATATTATCTGATTTGGTCCAGGTACTGCAGACAAACTGACATGGGCAAACACCTTTAAACCAAATGAACAGTTTCTCAATTTTAAACATGCCGGGAAAAAGAAAATCTAATTTGTCGCAAACAACCAGAGCTATGAAGGTAGTCAGAAGTCACAGAGTTCTCCTCGAGCACAGCTGAGGGGGATCATCGACGCCAACAACACATGCATTATATGGCATTGCAGCGAGCTGCTGAGATGCCGGAACAATTACAGGCATGGTGCGAGGAACAAGTTCAGTGCCAGGGAAACTTGAGAGCTGCCGAAATGCCGGAGTAGGCGGATCATCAACGCCAAAACACGCTTATTATATGGCGTCCCAGCGAGTTGCTGAGATGCCGCAACAATCACGGCCACAGCGTGAGGAACGAGTTCAGCAGCATGCCAGATTGACTGATAGAAAGAACAAGGAATATTTAGTTTACTGTCCCTGCTTTCCTGATCCCTGTGCACTGTGATCAATGAGCTCTGTATACACAGTTATGGGAGCTGCTATCCTGCGGCTCCCCTCTGACTCTGGTCACGTGATCCGCTGGGATGAGAGGCTGTTACGTAGAGCTGTGGACCCAAATCTGTAGTTATGGGTAAGGGGCTGTATTTCTCCTGCAACTGGGGCTAAAGGTATCAGCCCCATTACAGGGGAAATAATACACCCTTTTTACAGGTTCTAGGCCCACTCCTAACAACACTATACAAAATAAAAATTACTGTAACGGAGAGGAAAAACAGTTTTAAAAAGTTTTTTTTTAGTAGCAATTAAATAAATTAAAAAATAATAAAAAAGTGAATAAGACATGTTTTCCCTCCTCTTTTGATTATATTTTCCCAGATATAAAAAAAAAAAAAAAAATCATGCAAAAATAAAAACATGAACATAGTCCTACGTGTCACTGAAAAAAGTCGCAGAAATTAGTCGAGTAATGCAAATGATAAAAATGTTATAACCCTCAAAACCGCACATGCAAAAAATTGAAAATGTGTCTGGCCTGAACCACAAATTGGCCCAGTACTGAAGTGGTTAATTTTAGTTATCATCACTGGATAGGTGATGACTGCTACAGTAGAATGGTGGGAGTGTGACTGCTGGGACTGCCATTAGTTGATAAAATGGGGAGCCCTGGTCCCCTGTTATCTTCTGCCTTAGGAGGAGATTAATGAAGATAAGGCTGGGTTCACACTACCACCGCTATCTTCCCCGCGGTTTCCATCGTAAACCCCGGGGAAACTGGACAGGGGGCGGCTTGCTGGTGGTCAGCTTTAAAACCCAGGTGACCACTGGTGTCCGTATGCGGCCTCTTCGCCTGGAAACCAGGCATGTAATACTTTGTATCCGTGCAAAAAAAAAAAAAATGGTTTGCAAGCAGAGTCTGCATATGGACATCGGCGGTCAGCTTTAAAAACCCTTTCATATGAATGGGTTTTAAAGCTCACTTCTGGCAAGCCGTCCCCTGTCCAGTTTCCCCGGAGTTTACAACAGAAACCCCAGGGCGGACAGCAACAGTAGTGTGAATCCAGCCTAAGGGAAATTTCCAAGGGCTGTGAAATCTAAAGTTTGTTTGTTTCCATTGCACAACATAAGCTAGTTGGGACAGGTTTCTGTAGTGCATGAGGGTAACTTACTGGCCTAGGATTGTACTGTAGATACAAAGAATGGTTATATCATTGCACATAGTTCTGAATGATAAACTCTGTTTTATGCGTTAACACCACATACGAGGATATTCTCTGAGTATATATATATTGCTCATTTCTTACGATTATTTTCTAAAAGCTACCAGCTATGCATTTTGCTTTCAACATTTCCATATAACAAGCACTTTTAGAGGTTTTTATGATTTCGAAGAAAATGTTCATGGCTGCAGCCACTGTATTTCAGTTTGTGATAGATTTATACCCTAGCATGTCAAACAGGGAATAGCTGTGTGTCAGCCAACCATGACCTGCTCTAAAATACAGGAATGGGTGCAGTGAGGCAGTGTTGTCAATCTTGAGTGAATACCATAATTGGCTTAATTTACTATTTGTTTCTCAGATACTGACACTAAAGTATTATTTATCACTCTTTTTGTGCTTAAAGGATGAGCTTGACAATATTCTTGTGTTTTTTTGTTTATTTTTTGTTTATTTTTTACTGATTGTATTAGCTATAACAGTTTTTGCTTACAGAGAGCTTTCATACAACCTTCTACGGTAAATGTGTTGACAAAACCTCGTGGGCCGGTTAGAGGCAGAATGTTTAAATGGGGATTCCAGATTCCATTTTTTTTTTCTTTTTAAAGACGTGAAGCATACATTTTTTTGGTTCACTCTTTTGTTCTGTACAGTATTCTGTACAATTTAACATCTCACACATACAGCAGAGCAGTAAAGCCTGAAGGTATTTTATGAAGGACGATAACATGCTTATAATGTATATTCTAGGTCTGTGAAGTCGGTGTGCCAAACCACTAACTCCCACTCCTCTATTTTTCTACATTCTGACTTCACTCCTGCTCTGACTCCAACTTCATCAGACATGGTCTGTCACAATCATAAAGCTACTCCAATTCATTAAAAGCTAGTGATTGCGTTTCTATGAAAGTAAATATGTAGCAAACTATTTGACTAATGAAATATACAATATTAATAATCATATAGTTAAAAATCTTTTGATGCTAGAGTGAGTCAGTAATGTTTTTCCAACTCCAAGATTGATCGCTCTTGTATATATAAATATAATTATTTATTACTAGCTGGTACCCGCGACTTCGTCTGCGGTGATTGTAGCAGTGGGTATATACAGGTGCGGGTAAGGTTTTCGTAGTGTGTATAAGGTATGGGATATGAAATGTAACTTTGTATCTTGTTGTTGCTGTAATTCAGAGAATACGTGAGACTTTTGTGTTGAAGTTAATTTGTATTTGAGCTGCTATATATACGGTGTTGTGAGAAACTTTACATAGTGACTTTGGGACAGAAGTATTTGAAGTTAACCCTTTCCCGCCGATGGCATTTTTTGATTTTCGTTTTTGACTCCCCTCCTTCTAAACCCCATAACTTTTTTATTTCTCCGCTCCCAGAGCCATATGAGGTCTTAATTTTTACCTGGGGCAAATTTTTCTTCATGATGGCACCATTATTTATTCTATATATTGTACTGGGAAGCAGGGAAAAAATTCAAAATGGGGTGGATTTCAAGAAAAAATGCATTTCTGCGACTTTCTTACGGGCTTTGGTTTTACGGCGTTCACTGTGCAACCAAAATGACATGTCCCCTGTATTCTGTGTTTCGTTACGATTCCGGGGATACCAAATTTATATGGTTTTATTTACATTTTGACCCCTTAAAAAAATCCGAAACTGTGTTAAAATTTTTTTTTTTTTGAAAAGTCGCCATATTCCGACAGCCGTAACTTTTTTATACGTGTGTGTACGGGGATGTATAGGACGTCTTTTTTTGCGGGGTCGGGTGTACTTTTTAGTTCTACCATTTTCGGGAAATGTTATTGCTTTGATCACTTTTTATTCAAATTTTTATCTGAATCAAAACAGTGAAAAAACGGGGGTTTGGCACTTTTGACCATTTTTCTAGCTACGGCGTTTAGTGAACAGGAAAAATATTTGTATAGCTTTGTAGAGCGGGCGATTTCGGACGTGAGGATACCTAACATGTATGTGTTTCACAGTTTTTAACTACTTTTATATGTGTTCTAGGGAAAGGGGGGTGATTTGAATTTTTAATCCTTTTTATTTGTTTTTATATTTTTTTTACGTTTTTTTAAACTTTTTTTTTTGCATTTATTAGACCTCCTAGGGGTATTGACATGGGTGGGCGGTGTCGCGGATTGTCAGAGCGGTGGGGGTCGGCAAACATGGCTGCTCCGGAGCGTTAAAGAGGTAGCCTGCTGGAGTATCGTTAAGGTGAGGGGCAAAGTGGTAAAGTATATGTATATGAGATTGTGTGGGGTTAGGGGCGAGGCTGAAGAGGGTAATATGAATTTTGTGGCTCGCTATGGTCCAAAGTGTGTGAGATTGCAGAGATGGTGGTGTGAGTTTGGGTTTTGTGGGGTTCCTGGCACAAACGTATGTGCGCTGTTGTGACGAAAAGTAGCCTATTGCGCAATGCAGTGTAGTGACTATGTTTGTGGAAAATTTCAGCCAAATCGGTCGAGCGGGTTTTGCGTGATTGACTAACAAACATCCGAACACACAAACCCACAAACATCCAAACTCACAAACTTTCACATTTATAATATTAATAGGATATATAATATATTTATTGTTATTATTATTATTATTATTATTATTATTTTATTTTTTTATTTTTTTTGGGGGGGAGCTGATTATGAATACTGTTTTTGAGGTGCTGCATCAGTTTGTGCATATTGTTATTGGTACGGAGATCTATTCAAATAAGCCTAATAGGAACTTGAATCCTAATAATATTATAAATGTGAAAGTTTGGATGTTTGTGTGTTTAGATGTCTGTTCCTATACCTTGGACTGGAAGAAAAATAGTCTTAAGCTAGGGCCACACAGCAACTTTGGACAAATGATAAAAGATTGCTGCGTCACTCTGCAGTCCTTCACTCAAGGTAGTGAATGGAGTCTCATTGGGACCCCGAGGATGCCACGACTGTCACTAGAAGTCATGGTCGCTGCACCCTCTAGTTGATAATGTGACTCCATTCACTAACCATGAAAGCAACATGGTGATCTTTGGTCACGCAATGGGAGTTGTGGCCAAAGTTGCTATGTGGCCCTAGCCTTATAGCTCTCTTATGTTAGGAGAGCTTAGGTTTAGGTTGGAAGAATATAGTAATTACAATGATATGTTTTGTGTCTTCATTGTAAACTGACTGGCACTAATTTCATAGAGGAGGATTTTTTCAAACCATGACGGTATTGTATATTTGTATTCTAGAGCAGCGTCTACTCAATTTTGCACCCTTGTAGCGACATAACAAGTTGTGTTTATACAGATGCTGATGTAAAGCAAGGGCGAATCTAGAAGGCTTATGTTTCGCTTTAGAAGTTGCCAAGAACAACAGCTGCTTTAGGCTTATGTGATGTACCCTAACTCCCTTCTTCTCAGCAGCTGGATTTTTGCACTTGTAAACCTAAGCTCCTCCACTATGGTGTCTACCTATTAGGTTACCAATTTGTGTAGAGATAATCTGCCTTTATTTATGGGAAAGAAGCTGTACTGTGTGACCTCACATATGATCTAAGAAAGCCAATGTTGTCAACTATTTGGAAGAGTGGTTTCCCAGACATTGCTATGACACATGAGAAACCATTGTAAAAAGAACATATTTGGCAATAATCTTAAAATGAAATGGAGAACAGTGGTAAAATAAAGTGGTGAGACACCCAATTGTGTGTCTTGTGTCTGTGTTTATTGCCCCTGTTTTGGTCATAAAATGCTTGATTCACTTAATAGAAAAGTAATGTGGTCTTTTGGCAAGTTTTATTTTCTATGCACAGTCTATTATTTTTGTACAGTATGGATATGTAGATTTAAAGATTCTATTAAAATGAATATTCTTTTGTACTGAATCATAAAAGTAATAGAAATCATGGCTGCATGCTGATCAAAATGCTACTGTTGTAGCAGGATGTGCCAGGTGTATATGCCATAGGTATGTCAGTCTAGTGTATGCCATAGGCATAAATAAAACTCATCTACTAGTCCTCTCTATACCATGTATAAAAATGTCACTTTACTGTTTATACTATACACATAAACAATGCTACTGATGATAGCAATCAAATATACCAAAACGAATGTTAGATCTGCTAACATTGTATGCGAGGTCACTACAGGTTGGAGGTGTAGTGCATCGGGTTCAGCATCTGGCTTTGTAATCGGGCCAGCAGTCAGCAGTGCAGTTCAGCATCGGGCTCTCAGCAGTTCTGCATCGGGCCAGCAGTTGGCGCTACTTATCAGGCTAGCAGTTCAGCAGTTGGCGCTATTCTGGCAATATGCGAACGAAAAGTAATGAAAGAAATGAACGCGCCAAAGTAGTGAAAGAAATTAACGTGCCAATTCTGGTAGCTTAACAGTTGTCCATTGTCTTCATTTCGGATAGTCACAGTAGTCTTAGTCACAGTAGTTTGGCAGAATAGCGCCAACTGATGCTGAACTGCTGACTGCTGGCCCGATAACAGAGCCCGATACTGAACTGTTTACTGCTGGCTCGATAACGGAAAAGTACAGATTTAAGTTGTTTTTTTTGTTTGTTTGTTTTGTTTGTTTTTTTAAAATACATTTTGCCTTTTGTGGGATGCTCAATTACATGGTAGTCTTTCCGTGTTTTGGGCTGGTTGTGGCTGGTTACTTCTTGTAGCTCCCTAGATAGATATCGGTACTTTTCTGTTATCAGGCCAGCAGTCAGCAGTTCGGCATCGGGCCAGCAGTCAGCAGTTCAGTTGGCGCTATTCTGCCAAACTACTGTGACTAAAACTACTGTGACTATCTGAATTGAAGACAGTGGACAACTGTTAAGTTACCAGAATTGGTGCGTTAATTTACCCTACAAATTGTACAGCGCTGTGGAATATGTTGGCGCTATATAAATAAAATTTATTATTATTATTATTCATTTCTTTCACTACTTTTCGTTCGCCAAATGCCAGAATAGCGGCATCTGCTGAACTGCTGTCCCGATGCTGGTGCTGAACTGCAATGCTGGCCCGATAACGGAAAAGTACCTCTAAATCTTTATTAATGCATAATTTAAAAATTCTGAATTCTTAACTGTTTAAAAAAAGACTAGTGACAGTGACACAATAGGATCCAGAAATAACCAAGAGAGATATCTGTTAAATGCATCATACAATAAGACTAGATGGCATAGCACCCCACCCACCCCAGAAAGTGAGAGGGGGGCACACTGGCAGGGAGGCTAAACAAAAGCCTTAAGAGACATGATGTCTTGAAACTGATTACACATGTTTTGAAGCCAGCTAAGTGTCCATTTCTAAAGATCCCCAAGCTTACGGTTATCACAGACTCTTTAGTATTCTGTTTTGTTTTTTTTTCTCCTGTTTATTTTAAGGCTGTTTGTAATTTAATGTTGCTTTATCTTATCCTATATAAAAAGCCCTGAAGCCTATGAGTTTTAAGTTGTTAAATGTAAGATTACTTATTTTGCTCTATGAACCCATTACTTTTTTGAATTATGTTTGAGTCTGACTGTTGAAGAGATGCCTGTATATGTTAGTGTGGTTTCCACGAAGTCATTAAGTTGGTGGAGGCAGCGTGTATTTGGGGTGTGTGGACTGTGTTGGGGCGCGATAGACACTCACTTTGCAGCCTGAGTGAAGGGTTAGTGCAAGTTTGAGTGGGTGGAGTGAGTTCACCCCAGACAGGCACACGTGCTAGGACGGCACATATGTGACATGTACATGTCACCACAAAAGATGTCAAGAGTGACTGATACACATAATAAAGTAACTGTCTGCTGGTGCACCTCTCCCCTATTCATGGAATATTGAGCACTGATCAAAATAAGTGAAATGAGCAGAAATGAAATAGTGTCCCATAAATCTGAATGGGATCTGAAGAAATTGCGAATGCTGCCTATAAATAAGAGTATGACATGGATCCTCTAAAAACTAAAGCAATGATGTCAATGTAAACAGAGTCCTATCAAAGTATATATTTGCTAAGCTTACTTGTGCCTTAACTGCAGTATCACCATAAAATTCAGTATTTCCCCAGGCACTACTGCAATGCATGCTTCATGACTTTGGGCAAGCGAGCTGTTCAGTTGTTTTAATACCTTGTTTTGCTTTGTGATGCGACTTAGAGTTTCATTGCTCTTCACCACCTATAGCAGGAATATGTGCTGTGTGGGTAGGACAGCCATTTGTGTGGGCATCCAGACATTTTAATTTGCCATCAGTTATGATGACAGCTTTGTACAGTAACGGCCTGGAACACGACTTTAATATGTGCTGTCTGCTATTCGAGCTTTACCAATAAATACCATCATCACTCATTTTGGCACTAGTGATGCTAATCTAACACAGACAGAACTTGTAACATTTCTAATTATTTGCAGCACCTCGTAGACGCTGTTATTCTTGTCTAAGTGGCTGACTGTGGTGATGTAATTGCATTCTTAAACTAGGTTCACACCTGTGTTCTGGACCCTACGAACAGAAACCTAATCTGCTTTAAAAAAACAAGCAAACAAACAAAAAAACGGTTACCTGTAGACCCAAAGGTTATAGTTGGGTCCGTTGGGCTTTCGCCCGAAAAATGCAAAAAGAGTATACACCATATAACAATAACAGATGTTGTTCTATAACACAGAAAAGAACAAATGTTTAAGTTCTAACTATGAAAACCAAAGGCATCTCCAAGGCATCATAAGTGGAGTGTTTAATTTTCATGGCGAGACATATCCAAAGCTATAGCCAAATAAACTGATGATCGTAATCTAATGCTAAATTAAACATGTACTTAAGCTTTTTTTTTAAGTTTTTAACATGGTAAATTTTAAACAATGTGGTGTGCACTTGTGCTTGTTGTACTGATAGGAAAAGCCCCTTTTAACGCTAGAATTGCTCCTGTTGTATAAAGTGATATCACATCGCCTCCAGCAATTCTGATAATGTTGGGTCACTGCACTGCTTTAGCACTGTGTCCTCGTCTTAGGTTACATTTTACAGTGGTGCTTCTGGCCCACCATTTCAGTTGAATGGGGATGCTTGTGGTTTCCTGCACAGTGGGTGGCTGCAGGGTAAGAATAAAACTGAAAGAGAAAGCAGGTGTATACCAGCAGTGCATCCCCTTAATCTCTGGAACAGTACAGAGTCCCAGTGCTCAGACCTCCACCGATTATAAAAAATAAATAAATATGGCATTTCATAGTAATATGCCATCACTTTGTAAGATAGGAATACCCCTTTATGCAAACTGGTTAGATTTATGTCAGTATTAAACAACTCTCTCAATACTTTAGCAATTTCCTAAGTCTACTAAACAAATTAATTGGCCATGTATTCCATTCGCATCTCTATAGGTCACACTCACTAGCTACCAAATATTCAATGCATCTCTAGACCAGCATCATCAAGGGCTGTTTTCTATAAAACTCTCTGGGCACCCATCTGCGGAACACATTATACTGTGTGGGGGCCACTTTGCTGCAGATCGTACTGTGTGGAGGCCACTGTAGAATAGATTGTACTATGTGGGGATCACTGTGGAGCAGATTGCATTGTGTGGGGGCCTCTCATTATTTATATTACACAATATCTGTTTTATGGCAGACAAGTGATATTATTACAGGCTGTAATATAATTGCATTGCCACTATAAAACAGATCCTGTGCGATGTAAATAATAATGGTTCAAAGTATACAAAATACAAGCTTTTACCATGCAATACAGAGTTGTTTTGTATCATTAAAATATCTGTAAAACTCCATTTATACGACTATATTTTGCAGGTCTTCAATTGTGGATCTGCACAGTATTAAGATAAATTGGTCTCGGTCTCCAGAAGGTTCGCCATCACTGGTCTAGGCTGTACCTCTGATGTGCCCAAAACAATTGTTTAGCAAGGTAGCCCTAGTCATCCAGTTATTTTAAAGAGAGTCTGCAAAGCCCCAAATTACCTCAAAGGAAAATCTGCACGATTGCCATAAGTTTCACAAACATGTCTTTGGTTTGACCCTCCATTTTCTCATGGCTCTTAACACAATAATTTGAGGGGTGCAGATATAGCAATGGCTGGTTTTGAGACAAAATTGTGGGCACCAGCAGGCAGAACCAAACTCCTGATGCACAAAGAAGTTAATTTGCATGAACATGAAAACTTTTTGCTGAAAAGTGAGAAAACAGAGGGCAGACCAAAGGCATATCTGTAAATTATGTAAGGTGCTCTACAACATGTTGAGTTTACATTGGGGTGATTTAGGAGCTGATAGACTCTTTTAAAATGTGCGGCTTTTACAGTTTTACTATTGGGGTAATTTGTAGTTGCCTGTAACAGTCCTTGGCAATATTTGCTCCTTACCCGAGCTAAGGCAGCATTGCTTTATAACCCTAGGGGATAGCTTTGATAAATGCACAATATTGTAGAAATGATATATAGCTTTCATACTGTACAGGAGTATGCCAAACAAACATTGAATGTACAGATATCTATCTATCTATCTATCTATCTATCTATCTATCTCTATATATTTATCTATATATGATTTGCATATTCAATATCTACATATCTTTGTATTTGGAGTTACTGCTGCAATTCTGTTTCTTTGCTTTTGTACATGATTTTGGTAAAAATTGCAGCAGTCAGCGAACAGACAAGACGTTTTCTGATGGGGAAACAGGAGAAGAGTTGCACCAGGTTTTTAATTTAAAAAAAATTGATAACTTGGCAAAAAATAAAATATAAAAAACATTTTTCTCATTTTTCATGTTCACCCAATGGCTTTTTATATAGCATGTCTGGTTTTCTCTAGCATTGGCTTTTCAAGCAGTTTGGGGCAAAAAAAGAAAAAAATCAGACATTCATTCAGTCATTCTTGGAGTCACTGAAGGGTAATGAGGATCCAGTTTTTCAGAGTACTTTCACAGCATTAGGTTGGAAAAAAACACTGCACTACTATAATGAGATTCCTAGATAAGTTCTCTTGAACATTAGTGCATTTCATGGGATGTTTTATGGGAGCAGTAAATATAATTCTTTTTCACTGTTATCAGGGTGAGTTTTTTGTTGGATTTATTTTACGTTTTATTAGTTAACCTGCAGGCATATGAGAAAAAGATAAGAGACAGCACAGGGAGTACATTCAGTTTAATGCACACAATTTATCTTTCCTTTCAATGACCAATTCATCTTGTTTGCAACTTATATATTATATGAGAAACGTGTTGTTGCAATATCATGCAGTGAACCTATTGTACACTCTGTGTGTGTGTATAAAAATGGCGTTGTGACCTGATATCTCTGCTTTAATAGTTAATCTACATCAGGGCTTGGCAACCTGCCGTGTAATAAATAAAAGTCTGATGACCCCTACCCTAAAGTCATATGTCACAAACTGTAACATATGTGCTATCATACTGTGCTCCCAACCAGATGCATTTACCAACTGGATTTGGCTATAGCTGGATCTGGGTACACAGTTTCATCACCCAAAAAGAAACACCCTAAGGCTGAGGCCCCACCTTGCGGAAATGCAGCTTTTTTTTATTTTGTGGTAGATTTTGCTGCGTTTCCAGGGGTGGATTGAGCATACATTTACATGGTTCAGCTTCCTGCTATGTAACTTCCACACGGGCTACTTCTCACCTTACTCCCCCCCTCTTTTCCCCCCTGTCATACACCCCCTCCCTCCCAGTCTAGCTATCCCAGTCACAACTATTAGCCCTTCACTACCTACTCAGCTGAAACCCCGACTCCATTATACACTTACCTCTTTTCTTTCCAGTGTTCCTCCTGCAAGACACTCTTTTCTGACTGCCAGTGCGCACTATAAACCCAGTGCTGCTCTGTAGCCAAGGAAAGTGTTCTTTTGTTAGAGGATAAACAACTGAACACTGGAGGTAGGACAGCTGAGACCCCCACTTATCCTGAGAATGGTGGGACTCTCACTACGTTGCTCCCCCCCTGTTTGTACATTTAACCTTATTCATGCTCATTTATTAATTGGTTAAACTGCAGCAACGTAATATCATAAAGAAAAGAAAAAAACTATGGAAAATCATTGAAAAATGTTTATCAATGACTTTACTTTTTTTTTTTTGTCTGATGCGATAAGATATAATGCTGCAGCGGTTTGGGTTAGCTGCTACGACTGTGTGTTGCAACTTCCATGCACTGAGTGTTAGGGCTATTGTTGCAACCACTTCTGTATCAAAATAATCAATCGTCTGAATATTAGTAACTTATTCAGACAATTTTTCATACTTTAAGATGGTTTTTTTTTCTGTTGTTTTAACATAAAATGTAAGCATAATTGAGATAAATTCACTGGGATGGGTATTTTTAGTTTGCTTTTCTCACTGAATTCCAAATATGAAAGATGTGAAAAGATTTGCAAATTCAGGAGATGTGATTTTTATTTTTTTGGTAATTATTGTATACAGTAATTATCACATCACTGCAGCTGAATGTAATCTGCAACATGAAGATTTGTAACATTTGTTTTCAGGGTAACCTTTTATTTTATGTTACTTTTACAAATGCATGGTCTATACATTTACCTTGTAACAGTAATTTTATGTATATATGCGTGTGTGTATATGGTGACCACACATTGTGCCAACATTATCTGCCATTAATCACAAGATGTCTATCTTGCGTATGTCTCTGTGGCCATCCACAGGTTTTATTGAATTCATTTTGTGAGAAACTGTAGTCCTTAACCAAACTGGAGCAAAGGTAAGGGTGGACACTTCTGTACCACACAGTAAATTATTCAACCAAAGGCTGGCTACTGCTAAACATATGTCAGTGGAATTTTCTTTTCTCCTATATAAAACAATAATAACAGGCTACTGTTAGTGTTTTTGTTGTTTTTTTTTTCTTTTTTTGTTTACCCTTTTTAAAGGTGTTCTCCAGGAACAAACAAAAAAAAAATAAAAGATAAAAAAATCTCTGTATTTATGCTTTGAAAATTGCTGACCTCTTAGTGCAGACACTCATCTGAATGAATGGGATGAAATACTACATTTTCCTCAGTGACTGTTGAATCTTTCCCTTGAAAAATCTAATGTTTATTGTATAAAATAAAAAGTCCCAGTAACACAAATAAAATCAAGCTTAGTTTTAATTTTATTTGAGAAAGAAGTGAAAGTTTAAGCTGGTTGTAATGGCCAACAATGATAAAGGAGTCTGCTAGTCTCAGCATCTCCTGAATTTCCTAAGTAAAGATTGGCTAAGAACAATTCTACAGGATTCTCTTCCCTTCTCTCTGCAGTTCTAACTTACCCTTGGTTCACATCTGCCTTGGTATTCTGTTTGGGGGAGTCCGCATGGGGACCCCCCAAACGGAATACCGAACGCATTTGCAATCGGTGTACAGTGAAAACACATGGATCCCCACAGACTATAATATATCTCAGCAGGGAACATGCGGACAAGGAAAGTACTTCTCAATCTACTTCTCTGTTCGCATGATTCGTGCGGAGATCTTGCGGCAAGCACACAGACCCCATTATAGTTGGGGAAGATCTGACATTAGTTGCAAATCTCCAATTTATGTCTTTTTAAAATCCCAGTTATGCACAGCCCAGCAGAGGAACCAGCACATTTATGAAGATAAATGTGTCTCCTCATAGATTAGGTGTCTCTTCCTCCACCAATATGAAGAGCTATGTGGAATACAGCAGGTTTCATAAATATGTCTTGGGTCTTCAATCCTTTTTCATTTGACGTTTCAGAATAATCTGGTGTGTGTACATAAACTGGTGAGAAGTGATCTATATGTGCTTGACTGAGCCAATTCTCAGCTGTGTGTCTAACAGATCTTTGTTAGCAGAAAAAGGAATCCTTTCAAGTGTGAATGGACCCATAGAGTTCTATGCGTTCTGCTAGGTTTTTTTTGTCCACTAGCGGATTTTTTTCTGCTAGCGGGAAAAAAAGCTTCTTTCAGGCAGATTCTGCCTGCAAATACCAACGCAGTCAATGAGAGGCGGAAAATCCACGTGGAATTGGCAAATTTCCTAATTCCTGAAGCAGATTTGTTCCTCGCCAAAATACTCCATGTGAGTAGACCTTTAGGCTGAGTTCACATGGAGTTCAATTCTATTGGGAGGCTTTTTTTGGAGGTGGGTTCCTGATCAAAAAACTCAGTGTGAACTCACCCTTAGGATGAGTGCACACAGGGTATTTTGAACCGGAACCACCTGAGGCGGCCTCCGGTCCAAAATACGGGTAGCTGCGACTGGATGCCGGTGCAATATACTGTCATCCAGTCCCGCACTCCGCTCCAGATTTGGCTGAATGAATGGGCCTAGTCGGGAGGAGAGAGTGTCTTCAGTCAGATTCGCAAGGTGAATACACCTGAAGAATGAGCATGTCCGTTCTCACGGGGTAATTTGGTCAGGATTTTGAGGCCGAATTCGTCTCAAAATCCTGACCAAAAAGACGGCTCCGATTGAAATAAATGGGAGCTGGTCAGTTCTTTTTTGCTGTCAGTTAAGAAACTGTTTTTTTGAAACTGACAAAGTCCTGCATGTAAGACTCCTTACGGATTGAATGTAAATGGACACTAATGGACACAAGATAAAATCCCATTGAAATGAATGGAAATTTTAACAGATTTCTGATGGTTCAGCTAGTGTTTGTTGCTAAAATCTTGTAACGGACAATAGCTAGGGACTCTACTGATGGTCACCAATAATTATAATAGTGTGAACGCCCCCTATGCTGATCAAATTTGCTTTCCTGAAGGTCAAGGCTTTTGTGATTCACTGTCAATACCTATTGAAAGAAAATTTATATATATATTGTGTTACAGTCCCTTTTTAGTAATGTTAGTCAACCTGTTAGTGAACACTTAGGCCGGGTTCACACGGAGTTACGTGCCGCGAGATTTGGCACGTAGACGCCGCGTGACCCTTTGCGTGCCGTACACGCTCCCATTCATTTCAATGGGAGCGGGGAGCGTATGCGCCGCGCTAGTTTGCGGCCGTGCATTTATTCACGGCCGCAAACTAGCGCGGCGCATACGCTCCCCGCTCCCATTGAAATGAATGGGAGCGTGTACGGCACGCAAAGGGTCACGCGGCGTCTACGTGCCAAATCTCGCGGCACGTAACTCCGTGTGAACCCGGCCTTAGGGTGCATTCACACGATGTAACGTGCAGCGTGATCTGGCACGTATACGGCGTGTCAGAGTTTGCGCGCCGTAAAAGCTCCCATTGATTTCAGTGGGAGTTAGGATCGTATACGCTGCGTTATTTTGTGTATACGTGCCAGATCACGCTGCACGTTACATCATGTGAATGCACCCTTATTCAGTATAATGGGGAAGGGGTGGTTTCATTAACTGCTGCACTGTAGATTTTTGAAGGCAAACATAGGCTATTCAGCATACTGTCAGGTTTGCTGGAATGTGCCCCAATTGCAGAGATAGCGGTGCTGTTAGTGCCGGGATATCTGTTCAAAAATTGTCAAATTGGTGGCCTTACAACTCAGATTCTTCGCTTGACAGTACACGGAAGAGTACCATCAGAGCTTAGCTTTTATTTGTTTGTTTTCTGCAATGTGTGGATAGGATTAGCCAGAATCTCATTCACTTTGCTAGTACTGTAAAATGATGTTTTTCGTTTTTTTCTTTTTCTTTTTTTCTTTTCTGCAAAAATGCTTGTGTTTCCACATCGTAGGGCCTTTAGACTTAGGTTTCATAATTGAGACCCTTTAGGGCAAGATACACAATAGGTGGCTTTGAGTCTACAATCATTCTCTTTTGTGGTGAAAGAGGGTCCTATATTTATCAGAGCACACTGTGAATTAAAACAATCTGAATAAGAGATTGTGGCTCATTTCACATAATTTCAACCTTGAGTTGTTAAAAACTTTCTGACTTATATTCTTGGTAATATTGATAAATTGTTTTTATAGACAGAGGAAAACAAAAGGTGGCAAATACATCTTTTTTACAGAACAATAATTTTGCTACTGTCAGTTGCATTATATCACAATACAAAGTTTTAATATACAATAGTAATTTACTGTAAGACTTTTTTTTTTGTGTGGAGAATTCATATCTTATGGATTCTGGCACTTCTACTTTGACAACTATATATAAGGAGCATGATAAAATACCAGCCTTAAATTGTACCACTCCACAATGACAGATTAAGAAATTTGGTTCTGCATTTCTGATTTTAACTGTGCTTTAAAACGTAAGCTATCAAAGTTTTATATGTAACTTTTAAAAATGCGATTTAAAGGGTACCTAAGTTTTCAATGGAACTTACAAATAATGAAGAGTTCTCCTGGGGGCATCCTGTTTTTTTGGGGGAGGGGATAATCACCCCATTTTTGCTTGCAGCTTGTTCTGTAGTTCAGTCAGAACAAGTGGGTGGGTACATACTGTGGACCTATGCCCAGTAGTTATTCACAAGCTCCTTTTATCCCTATGTGGAGTCAGAAGAGATAACTAAATTGCGTGTTTTTCCCTGCTCTGTGAAGATCTGTCGCTCTGACCAGAGAAGAGATGCTGCGCTTGTCAGTAAATGCACAGAGCTATGCAAAGCTCGGAGCAGAGAAGTGCCTGTGCAGAGAGTATGCTTGTGAAGGAGCTGCTGGAGTTTTTAGGGTGAAAAACTATAGATTTTTTTTTTTATGAACTTGATTTTCAATTATGTTCAGAAAAAAAAAGTATTCTCTGTTTGAATTCAGCAAAAGTTATGCAAATAGTTTAGTTTGTGTCCATTTGTCACTAAAATTCAGATATAACTACAATTGCGCAAATGCGAGGCGTGGTAGCTCAGTGGTTAGCACTGTAACCTTGCAGTGCTGGAGTGCTGGGTTTGAATCCTCCTAAGGACAACATCTGCGAGGAGTTTGTATGTTCTCCCCATGTTTGTGTGGGTTTTCTCTGGGTACTCTGGTTTCCTCCCACATTCCAAAAGACATACTGATAGGGAATGTAGATTGTGAGACTGTGACCACAATGTCTGTAAAAGCATTTCGGAATATGATGGCACTATACAAATAAGCTAAATAAAATAATAATTATGATAAATGTCAAACTTGCAAGGTTATGGGAAGCTGAGATATGGTGAGAGCTGTGGCGGTTCCCTCCCTTTGTACTGTGATACTTTAGGGTCAGAAATCAAAAGTTTACCTTTCCTGGCCTCCTACCAAAGTACTGAGATTCATAGACAAGTCCTGTACGAGTACATGTGGCATGTCTTTGGGGGTTTCGAACATTGAGATGATATTGATCACTAGAATGTAGGAAATTGATTTCCTTCAGCTCTCATTGACCTTTCTCAGCTTGAGTTAAAGAGAGTCTGTCAGTAAAACCTAGCAACCTGCTGCACAAAGAGGTGAGGGTCACCTGAAATAAATTGTGTTTATCCCTTGTGAATCAATGTCTTCATTGCTAAGTTTTTTTCAATATGCAAATAACATTTTGGAGCAAAGAGGTAAAAGGCAACAAGTTCATTGCGCCAAATAGATCATCTGCATATTGACAAAAACTGTTATCTCAACAATTTGCGCATTGATTCATAAAGAGAATGCACAGGCTAGGATAACCTGAATCAAAGTGTGTATTCTGCCTGTGAATCTTTGCCTCCATTTCTTTGGGTGACCCTGAAGACTGAGTTAATGTGCTGGGTCTTTTGGCAGACTCTCTATAATATGCTCTCATTCTATTATAGCCTATGGTCCAACAGCATCTTTCCTGAAACAAAGCCATAAGATGCAGATGGAAGATAGAGTGCATGGTTCGCTGACATACAGTAAACCTATTAATACCTACTGTACAAAATGTAGCAGTACTGACCATTGTTGGCTGACCATGGAGACACTGTCAGATATATGTGATGCTGGCTTCCTCGTCCTACTACCAAACTACTGACTGCAATAAAGAAAAAGTTCATCATATATTCTTTTCAGGCCCTCTCTGCCTGCTGCAAGCTATGAGTCTGCAGGGTTAACAGAGATTTCATGATTCTGATGAAATTTAGACTCTTTGAAATGACTTGTCAAATTAATTCAATTAATGGCACAGCTCTACCTTATGGTATGTTCACTTTGGCTGATTTGTTGCTGACTCATTTACTTGATTTTTATATTTGTACGTTTCTCAGAATAATTGTCAGTGTTTAGTGTCAAAGATTTATCCAGCAATAAAATTGCTACTTAAAGGAAAATAGGGGGAAAAGTGTTATTTTCATTCAGGCTTGTGGAGCCAGTAGGCCAATCCACCAACACCAACTTCTATATTTTGCCACAGCCCGACTTAGACTCCAACTCCAACTCCTACTCCTTCATAAATGGCTGCCCTTGGTCCTGACCAGACAGAAGCTGCAAAGCTCCTCTAATTCACAAAGAACGCTTGTGACTGAATTCCTATGAAAGTAAATATGCATCAAGTTATGCATCTAATAAATTATACAATCCCAATAATTGTATAATTAATTTTATGTTGAAGCTGGAGTTGGTAACTTCTTTCCAAGTCCACCCATAACTGACTTCTTAGCCCTAATCCTTAGCCTTCTTTACTGCTGTCATAAACAGCATTTCCCTATGACATCATGGCTATAAAAATAACTTTTTGCTTGGCAAAGTTTATAGCTGTTTCTTGGCTCTTCTTTCGGCAGTTTCTCAGAGTCTACAGCTGATATGATTTGTTGTGTACATGACTTGAACAGGGAATTTTTTTTATGGTGTCATTTACTTTTTACAGCCTAACTTCTGACTGCAGGTAGGTATTGAGACACATTTTGCACATACCAAGCATCCACTATATTAGCTGTTGGAGGTATTGACCATCTATAAATGATATTTCACTGGTTTCACACATTTGTGATAGGATAATTCATCAATGAACTGCCAGTAGAGAAATCTCACGCTACAGTGCTATGTGTGCCATTGCATCAGTATCGTAGGTCAGTGTTTATTTGGTATTCGCACTCCTTAGTTAAAGTGTGCCCGTCATAATTGTTCAGTTCCTTTTATCCTGGCAAAAGTTGTTTTTCTTCCTATGAAATTTAATGTATACAGAACTACTGTACAAGCCTATATTGGTCTATAGATGTCCCATTATGAGTCTGAATATCTGAGCCAATGTATTAAAATCTTCTTCACACAAAGTTTACAATTCTTTTTAATCATCTAAGACTGTATTCACAGTTCCATATTAGGACTGCAAAATTCACATTTTATGAAACTCAGTAGCCTATTTGTTAAAAAGTGATGGCTAGGTGCAGCAAGGATAGGAAACAATATGCCTGTTATTTTGTACACGCAGTCTGGTTTCATATGGGTGCTATTCACTCTCACTCCGATATTAAAGATGTAACAATCGGAGGCTACAAATATAAATCTAGCCTCTTTGTGGACTACATGTTGTTAACCCTCTAGTTTCATTACCAAACCTGATTGCCACTCTTTTATCCCAATGTCTGATCTTAAAATGAACACCACTAAATCATAAATTCTTTACTGTAACATTCCACCAGCCATCACTGATTTGTTTGACTTGAACTTTTAGCTTTCAGACTAGGGATAAGTATTTGGCCTATTTAGATATTAATCTTTGCAACTCTCTAGATGTCCATGTCAAATAGAACTATGCTGTTCCTAATTGCCTGGCATTGCCCCACCCTCTCCTGGCTAGGTAGAGTCCATTTGGTTAAGATGATTACTTTGCCTCACATTCTATATTACTTCTGCACCCAGTGACCTCCTTCTCCTTGGCTACTCTCCAGACGGAGATTTTCAACTTTGTCTGGGCTTACAAGAAACCATAGATTCGTAGGCACATTATGTAATTCCATAAGAGAGTAGGAGGGCTGTTGGTCCCTCATTTTTACAAATTTTATGTTGCTGCTAGACTTTCTCTATACATAATAAAATTGACCACCTCAATAGAATCAGCACTGGTAGCCCCAGTTTCTTTACATGTTTTACTGTAGGTCCTGAGATCAGCGACTCACAAAATCCCCCTGGCTGCCAAGGTAACTGAATTTTAGATATTGCAATTGTGGCAAAGAATCCTCTGTAAGTATAACTTTCAATGCCTGACTTCGCCCTTAGTTCCATTGTTTTACAATCCCCTTTTCCCTCCACCTCTCCTGAGGTATTTGGTGGAGGCAAGCTCTCTTTCGCCACCTTAATCATTTCCACTCAAACCAGCAGATCTTCATCAAAAACTATGTTACTGCTAAATTCTCCCCATCCCCCTAAGAGGCATTTCACACTGCACAGGTCTTCAATTTTCTTCATTGTCTTGCCCCATCTAATGCAGAGCTTTCCCCTCCTGACTTTGAGAGACTATGCCTATATCGAGCTGTGGACAGAGGTTCTCACATTTATTTATAGCCCTATTGAATGTCCCACCTCTTAAAGGGATTCTACCATTAAAAACAATTTTTTTTTGCCCCTAACATGTAGGAATAGCCTTAATAAAGGCTATTCTTCTACCTTTAGATGTCTTTTCCGCGCCGCTGTTCGGTAGAAATCCCGGTTTTTGTCGGTATGCAAATGAGTTCTCTTGCAGCACTGGGGGCGTCTCCAATGCTGCAAGAGAAATCTCCAGTGCCGCCTCCATCTTCTTCAGGAATGGCCTCTTCATGCTTCTTCTTCCGGCACTGGGGGTCAAACTTCTAGGCCTTGGGCAGAGCTGACTGCGCATGCCCGCAGCCACAAGAAAAATGGCCATAAAGTATATGGCATCCAGTGAAAGCAGTACACCAGAAAAACAAATAGAAGGGCCCAATACCAGTAAATTTGAATAGGATAAAAGTCTTAATAACCTTCTGCATTTTATTGGTAACATTCCTCACTGTTAGATAATGTCACACTCAGGGCTCGTTCACATCTGCGTCGTCGGTCCTTATTGCAGGTTTCCGTTTCCTGCATAAAACAGATGCAGGAGACGGAAGCCTGCAGGAGACTTTCTCACCCATTCATTTGAATGGGTGAGAAAGCTGTCCGGCCGTGCGCGGCAGTGAGCGTTTTGCGCTCTCCGCCGCGAAACCGGGTTTTATAATCCGGACACAGAGTCGGACATGCACTACTCTGTGTCCGGATAAAAAAATCCGGTTTCGCGGCGGAGAGCCTAAAACGCTCACCGCCGCGCACGGCCGGACCCGATCTATGGTTTCCGTCTTTTGCCATGCAGAAGACGGAAACCATAGTACGGAGACCCCAGACGCAGGTGTGAACCCAGCGTTAGCTTTTCAGCAGCCTGTGTTTGTATACCTAGCAAAAATCACCTGTTTTATTGGAATCATATAATGGGTAATAGCTCTGTAAATTTGTAAGAATAAAAGCTACAAGGTGACTTGAACTATACAGAACACTTTTCATTTATTGAATGCTAAAATGTCATGTTAGCATTTTTTTAAAAATTAATATTAAGCAATGTATAATAATGTTTTTCTTTATTATCATTACATCAATGACTGGCTCACAGAAATCCCTGTAGGCTGCACGAGACCGGTAGTTGTCCCTAGTGAGGGACGCCTATGATAGACTTGTTTTCCTTGTAACTCTCCTAACAAAAATGGATTTACTGACCTTTTTGAAAAGTATGAAAAACGTTCAAACTAGTTAGGGTGCCTTCACACAGAGTTATGCTCCATGCTTTTTGTCCATTTTACATGTGTAAAAATGTTTTTTTTTTAAACACGCGTCTTTTTGCGCCTGCAAAAAGACGCGGGCAAAAAGACACGCTTTATACGAAAAAAAATCTAGGATAGATTTGGGAGGCTTGCAGAAAGCGTTTACTGGTACCCAGGACTGCAGCATCCAGGTACATGTGCCATAGCCCTACAGGTGTTACCTCACTCTGCTCCCAGTCACATACATTTACCAGGTACACATGTACTTACATTGCTTCTAATGGGAAAGTACAGGTGTATTAAGGCAAATAGCGGTAGTCGCATGTGACTGGGAACGCAGTATAACAACACCCTTGTGCTATATCACTTTAGTATAGGGGTCGTCAGCTTTACAATTATTACCGGCACTCCAAGGACCTCATCTTTGATCTTTTAATTTAAATCGGCACACCGAACAAAAAAGGTTGCCTATCCCTGTGCTATACAGTATTTTAACCTGATCTAGGAGCCACTACATTTTGTATGGTTTAATTCAGACTCAGTGGCGTAACTACTGGGGTAGCAGCTGCCACAGGGCCCGGGACATTAGGGGCCCCAGCTACTCCAGTCAGTAATGGGCCCTATTTACTTACCGATCCTGGCAGGGGCTGGGATCAGTAAGTGGCCCCACAAACACTATTATTATTCTCTGGGGTCTTTTCAGACCCCTAGTATAATGATCGGAGGCCTGGGAGAGGTAAGGGAACATAAAAAACTGTTACTTACCTCTCCGCGCTCCAGACAGGCTTCGAGCCTAGTTGTATGACGTCCCTGTCATCACAATGATTGGGGCCTGCTTCCCGGATCATGTCACATCCGGACATCATTGAAGATGGCCGACACCACCGAGGACTGGAGCGGAGCTGGGGATAGGTAAGTGACAGTGTTTTTTTATGTTGGTATCCCTTCTTGGTCTCCGATTATTACTCTGGGGTCTGAAATACTATGGGGCATAATACTGTGTGCAGGGGCCACTATAGAGCATAATAGAGCACATAGGAATGCGGGGGGAGGGTTGTCGGTAAGTCGAGGTCTTCAGCGTTGGTTGGGGGGGGGCCATGTCAAAGGTTCATCACGGGGCCCCGCCATTCCTAGTTACGCCACTGTTCAGACTGCAACATGCAGGTCATTATTTTATATTGATATTTGTTAGCCAAAACCAGTAGAACCTATACTCTGAGCTGGTGCAAAGTTTTGCCATTCTGGTTTATTGGTTTGTATTCCACTCCTGGTTTCAACTTATAAATACTGATGCAAAGTATACAGTATAATGCCAGCTGAATGAGGTCTAAGGCTGAGACACCACAACTCTGTTGAGGTGTGACTGCAGAAAAAAAATCCAGTAAATGTTCTGTAAACTTTACCTATCAGTTGAAGATTCTTCACTGTGGTTAGAATAACTGGGGTCATACAGGCAGTACCTGCCACGGGTTATTGACTGCATGCTCCTGGGAACTAGGTGAGATAGTAGATGAGAACCAAATCATACTGCAGCCGAAAACCCAGCATTGCAAAAGCTGAGAGCTGTAGGGAGCCTGTAGAGAAATTCAGCGGATTGTTTGTAGTGTGTGGCCCTAGCCGAAAGCTCCATTGACTGGTAGTCACAGGAATAACCCTGCACTTCTAGGCCCTCCACCTCCCTAGAAGTTATAGTAATACACCCCACTCTAACTTTACCTGAGACCATTTTCTAGTTGTGCTCAGCCCTAATTGAATTTAATCTTGGAATTGATGGACTTCCAGAGCTGTATATACATAGAGAGAATATATAGAACATTTCAACCTTTTTCACACTGTTCATAGATTCCTATTACTGCAAATTTCACACGGCTTTCTATGCAAGAAATGAAAATCAGCCTATGACATATCTTTGTTTCCCAGTTAAGGAGCTCCCCAAAATTTCTATAACAAACCTTCATATGAAAGGTCCAGTGCTTCTTAATTATGGTTCTAAATAATTCAGAATATGTATATATTAGGGAGCCTTCACACGGAGTTTACGATCCGCTCATTCTGAACGTAAACTCGTTCAGAGTGAGCGGCGTAAAAAACAGATCCCATTGACTTGAATGGGTGCCGGCATACGCGCGCTCCCCATTGACTCACTGGGAGGCTTTTTTACCTATTGCTTTCAAAGTGATATGCGCGTATGCCGGCACCCATTCAAGTCAATGGGATCTGTTTTTTATGCCACTCACTCTGAACGAGTTTTCCGTTCAGAATGAGTGAGCGTAAACTCCGTGTGCAGGCTCCCTTAAACACACGTTTGTGAATAAATTCATCTTCTAAAAAGCAAAAAAGGTTTCACAGCTTGAAAAACACGTCACAATATATTTGCACTCCCAGAATGGCTGAATAGCCCATGACAAACATGGCGTGTTCTATTTATCTTCATGAGTGTAACCAACTAAATAGAATCTGACTGAAGAATTTATCTCTTTTTGTGCTGTGGCTTGATAAAGGCGGACCTCTTTGGTTACACATTTTTCAAAAAGTGACATTTTTGTTAGGCTTGGCTGATTTATTTCTTTTAAAAGCAGTATATTGGGTGGAAAACTATTTAAAAACACACTTGTTAAAACGGTTTGTATACACAGTGAGTAAAAAAATCCCACTAGTTTGCCCACTGAGTGCAAAGAGGCTTCTAAGTTGCTAAGTGATAATGACTTGTTATGAGAACATTGGGTGCCAAAAACCTTATTCAGTATGTACTTGTAGTTGAGGTGGACTGTTGAATACGGTTATGAGATGAGCTTTATCCTTGTATGTAGATCTGCTTCTGTAGACACCTCTTTTAAATTTTGGCAGAAGAGGAGGGGGTCTGGCTACATGTTTTTCTTAATGGAGGGACCAAATGTTTAACGAAAGTGAATTTGGTGTCACTAAAACATTTTTTTTTCTATTTTTGGTATAAATATAAACTTGTAAAAGTACTATACATTATGGTCGTCTATGTAAATCTCTTCAGGCCTAGTTCACATCTGCGTTCAGGGTTCCGTACGCATAGAAAAGCGGTTAACTGGGAAAACATGCGAACCTCATAGGCTATAATTGGGTCTGTGTGTTTTTCGGAGAAACATGCAGAGAGAAAAGTGCAGCTTGCTTTCGTGTGGAAACCACACAGACCCCATTATAGTCTAATAGGGTCCACGTGTTTTCCCAGGTAACCACGTTTCTATGCTTATAGGCAGGGGTGTAACTACCGCCATAGCAGCGGAGGCAGCTGCCACAGGGCCCGGGACATTAGGGGCCCAGTGACAGCCGCTACCGCTGCTATCATTATACTCGGGGGTCTTTGCCCACAGTGGAGATGCTACGGGAAAAATCGTGGCGTTGTACAGTGCAGGCAAAGTGGATGGGATTCCACTTTGCGGAAAAGATCGCAGTGCGGACACGCTGCGATTTGCAAAGCCGTTGCAGCTTTGCAAATCGCAGCATGTCAATTATATCTATGGAAATGCCGGCGGCTTTCCCGTAGATATAATGTTAAGAGAAAGTCCGCAGAGGAAAACTCTTTTCTTAAAATGCGTTCATGCAGCGGTTCTTCCCGCAGCGCTTTAGTGCTGCTATTACGGCCTGTGGGCCCTTAGCCTAATGCAGCTAAAAGACATGCCTTTCTGCTAGTAGAAAAAGGATCCCATTGAAATCAATGGGAGGCTTTTTCTTGAGCGCTGAAATTCAGCACCAAATTCAGCCCCATTTTCCTCCATGGGACATGCTGTGTTTTTTCAAAAATGCATATGTTTTTGAAATCTCAGGTTTTCTGCAACATTTTTTCCTGCAGTATCTGGAACTTGGAATTCACGTCTGGAATTCATGTTGCTGGTTACGCAGTTTTGTTTTTTCCTCTTCAATTCTATGGCAGGCAGAAATTATGCTTTTCCTTTAGCCTTAGGAAGACTTAGAGATTTAAAGACATGTAAATACCACACAAAATACCACACACTGGAGAATTAGATACACATGGCAAAGGATTAGATACACGCATCTGCACACAGTTGTACACACCAGAGGATTAGATATGCGCGTCTGCACAAAGTACCACACGCTGAAAGATTAGATACGCATGTCTGCACACAGTTACACATGCCAGAGGATTAGATACATGTGCCTGCACGAAGTACCACACACTGTAGGATTAGATACACAGTTCAGCACACATTATCACATGCCAGAGGATTAGATACGCGTGTCTGCACAAAGTACCACACTACAGAGGATTAGATATGCACGTATGCACAAAGTACCACATGCCGAAAGATTAGATATGTGCGTCTGCACACAGTTTCACAAGCCAGAGGATTAGATATGCGCGTCTGCACAAAGTACGACACACTGTAGGATTAGTTACGCATGTCTACACACAGTTCCACATGTCAGAAGATTAGATACACGTATCTGCACAAAGAACCACACGCCAGAGGATTAGATACGCGCGTCTTCACACAGCACCACACGCCGGCTGGAGGATTAGATATGCGCATCTGCACACAGTACCACAAGCCGAAGGATTAGATATGCACGTCTTCACACAATACCACACGCTGGAGGATTAGATACGAGCCACTGCACACAATACCGAATGCTGGAGGATTGGATACGTGCGTCTATACACAGTTACACATGCCGCTGGATTAGATACGCACGTCTGTGCACAATACCACACAATGGAGGATTACATACACGTCACTGCACATAATACCACATGCCGAAGGATTAGATGCACGCTATTGCGCACAGTACCGGTAGGGTTAGATACACGCATCTGCACACAATACCACCCGCCAAGGGATTAGATACGCTTGTCTGCACACAGTACCACACACTGGAGGGTTAGATACGTGCATCTGCACACAGTACCATACGTTGGAGGATTAGATACACAAGTCAGCACACAGTATCACATGCCAGGGGATTAGATTTGCGCATCTGCACACAGTACCACATGCTGGAGGATTAGATACACAAGTCAGCGCACAATACCTCATGCCGGAGGATTAAATACGCATATTTGCACATAGTACCACTAGCTGGAGGATTAGGTATGTGCGTATGCACAAAGTACCAAGCACCAGAGGATTAGATACACGCGTCTTCACACAATTCCACACGCCAGAGGATTAGATACGCACCACTGCACACAATACCACACGCCGGAGGATTAGATACACGGCTCTGCAGAGAGTACCACATATTAGAGGTTTACTCCAGGTTTCCATAGCAACCCAGCCATTTATCTTCACTGCTTTATGTCAGATTTAAAGAGGCAGGGCACTGTGGATGACACTGTTACACAAGGTCGCATACACACAGCTTTACTCCAGATCTCCATAACAATATACAATGATATCCGAAATTAGATGCTTATGGACACACACACAAACGATATACAAAAATACAACAGTGCAAAACTGGACAATTCTTATGGGGCCACTACACAAACAAAAAATGAAATATACCCGTGCGAAGCTGGGGCCTCCTGCTAGCATATTATAAAGAGAAAAATTACTTGAGTGTCGCTTTCAAAAATGATTGAAACTTTAACATAAATTTGATCCTGCTGCATTATTCCTGGTCTATCCCACATGCTTTTCCTTGTTTTGTATGGATGAAGCTTGTTGTTTGCTGTAAAATTAATTGAATTTTCTAGCACCGAGTGCATCACATTTCTGAGAGTAAGCTCATCTCATTGCAGGACAAAGAAAATGACAAGAATGTTTTAAGAGATCATTATCGCCATAGTGAAATTGATTTTGTTCATTGACTGTTTTAGTCAGTATTGTTTTTTTTTCTAATTGATATTAGCCATTCTTAGCTGTAAAAAATGTGAGACAGATTCCCTTTAGAGACTATTTTGTTGATGTCTGCTAATTATGGATTACAGAGGTTTCTCCAATTAAGCATGACCTTCTAGTAAGTAAGTAGTGAAAATGAGAAAAAGGACCGTTCTAATGGGAAGTGAAATATCTTTTTAGGCTGGGGCCCCATGTGGTGTAAACGCCGCAGGAAGAAAATGCAGAGTTTTACAGTCAATATGTAGTGGGTGGGATTCTAGCTAATTCCATCCCCACAGTGCGGTAAAATACGTGCAGCGAATATGCACTTTCCGTCACGGTTTTGGAAATCATAGCTCGTCAGTTATACCTATGGAAACGCTGCTGGTTTCCCAACAGGTAGAAATGAAGCAGAAAGTTGACAGAGGGAACCTCTGCATACTTTCTGTGGGAAAAGCTGTGATGCATTGTCGCCACATTTTTTTCTTGCAGGGTTTTTTTTGCTGCTGGCCGCTACATGGGGCCTGAACCTTAATAGGTTTTGGATGATTTCATTTAAGTTCTCCTTCCTATGGTAGATGCAGGTCTGCTGCCTAGAATGAAGTAAGTCCTAGCACTTCTCTCCCAGACACCATATCATATTGTCTAGGCTAAAATTAATTTCAACCATTTTAGGTTCTGACCAGTGGAAACTCAGCTGAAAAAAGCTGCATTTTACAATATGAACAAAGTGAATGACATTTGATTTCATCTCAGTTAAATATTGAGGGGAAAAACAGCTGCAGTAAACTTGCAGTTTTTAAGCCGGGGCCCCACAGGCCTGGAAACACCGCGATTTGGCCGCAGGAAAAATCGTGGCGTTTTACAGTACGTGCAAAGTGGATGGGATTCATGCGAATCCCATGCCCACTTGGCGGGAAAAATTGCAGCGCGGACACGCTGCAATTTCTAAAATTGTCGCAATTTTGAAGATCGCAGCATGTCAATTATATCTACGGAAACGCTGGCAGCTTTCCCATAGATATAATTGAAGAGCTCAACGGAAAAATGGCCTAAGTCCACATTTTGTCATATTTCAAATTATTACCTAGAAAGCTTCTTTGTACCTCGTTCTATTCATTGGGTTTACAAGGTACCTAGGATTAATGACCTAAGTCCATATATTTCAATGCAGAAGAATTTACATTCAATGGAATAATGGCCTAAGTCCAATACAAACTTACTTACTTCACTCTCGTTGGTCATTTTTTCATTGAAATCGTGACTTCCTGTCTGTTGTTTATATTAGTGTAAAAACTTTGTCTTATTGTTTAAAAGGCTCTAAATCGACTTTTGCACATATTTAGCGCCGAAAAGGGAGGCAGGTAATTATTATTCTTCATCGTTTAATAATTTTTACGGTATATTTGACGATATTAGCATAAGATTGCACTTAAGCCGACTGCTGCGGCAACCATAAAGATACGTGTGCTGTAGCGCCTTCGATGTGTAAGCCATATTTAAGATGTGCCTTTATTTCTGTTATGCAATTTTTGTATTAAATTTTGGAACTTATACAGCTTTGAAGGTACTCCTGTTAGATGTCGTGCAACTTTTGTTATAAGCGTGCTCGCTTAGTCCCGGTCAGAATTTGTACACCCATGATTAGGATTAACGGTGTTCATTAGCTGATTACATTGGATAGATATATTCCACAATAATGCCCGTTTGCTTTAGGCTAAAACTTTAAATTTCGTTTTTCTCACAATATTGATTTTTGGACTTAGGCCATTTTTCCGTTGAGCTCTTCAATTGTAACTGAAAGTCCGCGGAGGAAACTCCATGAACGTTCTGTTCAAAGCGCTGCAGGAAGAACGTCAATGCGTTCATACCATGGTTGTTCCCACAGTGCTTTAGCGCGGCGGTTCTGGCCTGTGGGGCCTTAGCTTTAAAAAGTTTTTTAAAACACAGACTTTCTGTCTCTATTATACCTATACAGATACGCCAGCGTTTCCATAGGTGTAATAGACACAGCTTGCTCTAAAGAAACAGGCACACATATACATGTGCCAGGTCTGTGGTTGAAAGGCACAGGCAAAACCACATGGATGACCAATTTGTCACAAGACAAAAACCTATAACAAAAGAGTGAACAACACTATTAATTAATTAATTAATTAATTTGTACTGTTTTTCGCAAAAAACTTTTTTATTAACTCCTAGTTAGGGGCGTTTCTAAACAGAATAAATATTCATTCCTTTCTGGCAGCTTGAAGTATTGTCCCTTCGTATTGTCTTGTCTTGAGGACACTTTTAAAGCTACTGTATTTGCCAGTGGCAATTTTTTTTTTTTTTTAATAGCAGAATTCATCGGATGAGCCTTGGATTTTTGTGTTGTAGTTTGATGTGATGCGGATCAGTGGGGCTAATCTCCATGTAGAATCCCACCACGGTTTATGCGTAGAATCTTAAAGAGGGTTTCCCACGAACATGAACATATTTGCAGTCCATTAAAAGCCAAATTTTTGCAAATATAAATAATAAAAAATGAGCAAAGACAAAAATCTGTGAACGCTAAGATGGTTAAAAATTTTCAGTGCTTTAAAGATTTTCTTTATCTTCAAAAGTGTTTATTTTTTGTCAACAAAATATAGACACTGCCAATGTTCATGGGAAACCCCTTTGCTAATTTTTTATTTCTTTTTTTTTTTTTTAATTCAAACTTTATTAATTTTTTCAAAGTACAGAGAACAACAACAGTACCATAGGCAAATTTTTATTTCTGTGAATTTTAAATCCATCTGTAAAAGTATGCACCGATTTGATTTGAACCATGGATTACCATAGAAATCAATGGAATCTAAATCTGAAGTGGATTTTTGCACGCAACACATGTTCAAATCTGCATGATAAAATCCTGCATGTGAACATGCCTTAAACTTTTCTTAGATTATAGAGGAAAATTAAATAATTGCTGTGATGCCATTACCTTGCTGGGAATTACCTTTGCAATTTTCAATATAAACTGTAAATTGATAGTAATATTGCCTAGAGTGCTGCTCTGTGCAATAAGTTGGTATATTTTAGCACATTACAATTCTTTTTAATTACCTTTCTCTCGAGCTTGATTTTTGGGATCATGCTACTGGGAAAAAGTAAAATGTGTTTTACAGAGATTGCTTCCGTTTAGAAAACAAAAGTATTATTTTGTCGTCTGATATCAGAATGCTTGCACAATATTGATGCATAAATGTCACATTTTCATTCTTTTTATCTTAACATAGCTTAATTTGATTTACTTATAATGTAACACTAATTGATATGTTAATCTCAAGAAAGCACAGAAAGAAAGCTGCTGCGTGTTTGAAAACCGGAACTCAGAAAGGGACTTTGAAGTGAACAGTCTTTTATAAAGTTCTAGCTTGGGTTAATAGAGAAAGTGATTTTTCTAGAATTTGTTGTATTACTATATTTTCATTTAAAGAATCCATATTCAGATAAATTTAAGAGTGATAATAGTACAGTCAGAACAATTTCAAGCAAAATACATTGCTTAAAAGCGGGTCTGTCGGATCCAAAATTCTTCACAAAGATCAGGGCTGTGTGGGAGTCGGGATCAATTTTGTTGTGGACTCCAGCTTTAAAATAAGATTATTAGTTATGTTTTAATCATATTATACAATTATTGGTATTGCATAATAAATTAGACACACAGTTTGTTCCGTATTTACTATCATAGGAATTCAGTCACTAGTATTTGTAACAATTTAAGGCTAAGGCCCCACATAGTGAGATGCAGCAAATAAACTCATCGTGTTTCTTTCCGCATGGTTTTTATTGCATTTTCATAGGATTTACTCTGACCCTTTTATAACTATATGGAAAATGCCAACGTTTGCACGGATATAACTGACATACTGTGATTTTCAAAAACATGAGCGTTTTTGAAAATGCAGATTTTCCGTTGTAGATTTTGTTCTGCAATGTGTGGATGTATTAGCCAGAATCACATTCGTTTTGCAGGTACTGTGAAATGCTGCATTTTGCAACGTGGGGCTTCAACCTAAGGGAGTTTTACTGCTGTAGACTGACTATGGCAGTCAGCCATTTATGAAGGAGCAGGAGTCTTGACTTACTGATTCTATGAAAAATGATGTAGACAACAGTAATTCCTCTGTGTCAAAGGCGAGTGGCATTTTGCTGTGTGAGGGCCCTATCAAACTCCTTCCTCTTTGGGCTTCCTGTACACCTGTAAGACTGTTCCATTTGTGTCATAGCAGTGATTTATAATGGAGTCTACTGAGACTCTGTCAGTTTCTCTACAGTTTTGACAGCTGGTTAGCACTGGCAGCAGGAAGTGCTGCTATTATTGTAAAAAATGAATACACTTCTGACCGAAGCTCTGCTTAGGGCCCTGAATGTGCATGTGAACAGGTCCTATTCACGCCCATACACTTTACATAGCTGTCGGCTGAAAGCTCATTCCACCATCAAGATCTCTCCCAAGGTGCTAAGCATACATGTGTTTTAAATCTGGAAAAGGTTATGAACCTCTACCAGGCATCCATATTTTCCAACTGTCCCGGATTCTGCTGGATCGTCCCGGATTGTGGATCCTGTCCCACAGTCCCAGTCGGCAAGCGGTGTGTCCTGGATTCAACTCATCTGCTTCCGGAGGACAGTGATGAGTTGAAAGCAAAAGTGAATGAAGCATGAGCTATCCGTGAACCGCTCCTGCTTCACCGCTGTGTTTCCTATGCACTCTGGCCCTATGAGCTGTAGGTGCGATGTGATGGCGTCACTCACATCGCGCCTACAGCTCCCAGAACATTATATGACTGGAACTGCAGACAAAGTGGCAGGGGAGTGAGGAGAGGCGAGTATCAGTGTTTGTATATTAAACTTTGGGTGCATATTGAGGTGGAACATGAAACTAGGAGCAGATAAAGAGGTCACATAAAACTGGAGGTAAATGAAGGGGGGACATTAAACAGGGGGAGATTATGAGGGACATTAAACTGGGGACAGCTGGAGGTGGACATTAAAAAATGGGGGTCACTGGACGGATACATTAAGCTGGGGGCAACATGTTATCTACCTCTAGTTGCCCCCAGTTTAATGTCCCCCTCCAGCTTTCTCAGTTTCCCACCCATTAGCCCGAGTTTAACTTGGGGCACGAGGAGAGGATCTTCATACTGTTGGGCAATTGGAGGTGAACATAATGTGGAGGCATATAATGTTAGGGTGACTGTAGGTGCATTATATTGTGTGGGGGCGCAAAGAAAAATGGATGGGAATGGGCGCAGTCAACGTAGAAATGAGTAAAGCTAAATTTGCTGTGGCGTGTGTAGTGTGCCATATACCTTGTTCCTCTTTCTGTTCTTTGGAAGTTGGGATGTATGGCTTATCTCCTGTGGAATCAATTTTCGGGTATATTGAAGTCCACATGCCAAAGACATGAGTGGTTGTCACTCCAGAGGGATTGTTAGTCCCTGTCTCGTATAGGGCTCACAATGTTTTTAAAATGTTGTGGAACATTTTGGCTCTGTACCAGTAACAGAAGGAAATAAATTTAGATTTGGATAGAAAAACTGCATCAAAATCTGGACCAAAAGCAACAAAAACTCCCACCATGTTTTGGCTTGAAAATGCAAATTATTGTAGGTAAACACAGTACTACTTATGTCTCATGTAGCATGCATAATAAAACCTCTCTAACTGAAATGGGAATTATGTTACTTTACTGACAATAACATAAAAGTGCTTCAAAAATTCCTATAACCATCTGTCTCCTGCAGGCCATGGGAACTGTCTACTACAAAATGAAGTCTTATTTTGTTAAATATTCTCGTTACTAAGGTGTAAATGAGTTCAGATCTGAATTAAGTAAGTTTACCTCACTTCATGTCCATAGGGCGTAGCTTTGCATATGAGCAGAATATGCGTAATGTAGTTCATTCATCACTCCAAGTGAAGTGTGTGATGGCAGTGAAGTGAATTCACTAGCAATATAGAATCTTAATTCCCTTCATAATGTGCAGATCCATAGATGTGAATGTTAAGTAGATATAGTTTTCTCACTATATTTCTCTGTTTCATTTGAATTTGTAGATAAATATATAAAGTGTGTATAAATATAATATATATGTATGTGTATAAATATATATATATATATATATATATATATATATATGTACTATACCATTTGCAAGAAACAAATACAATAATACATAAAAATTATTTTAAAACTAGCTGGTACCCGCGACTTCGTCTGCGGTGATTGTAGCAGTGGGTATATACAGGCGTGGGTAAGGTTTTCGTACTGTGTATAAGGGATGGTATATGAAATGTAACTTTGTAGCTTGTTTTTACTGTAATTCAGAGATTACGTGAGACTTTTGTGTTGAAGTTAATTTGTATTTGAGCTGCTATACGGTGTTGTGAGAAACTTTACATAGTGACTTTGGGACAGAGGTATTTGAAGTTAACCCTTTCCCGCCGATGGCATTTTTTGATTTTCGTTTTTGACTCCCTCCTTCTAAACCCCATAACTTTTTTATTTCTCCGCTCTCAGAGCCATATGAGGTGTTAATTTTTGCGGGACAAATTTTTCTTCATGATGCCACCATTAATTATTCTATATAATGTACTGGGAAGCAGGGAAAAAATTCAAAATGGGGTGGATTTCAAGAAAAAATGCATTTCTGTGACTTTCTTACGGGCTTTGGTTTTACGGCGTTCACTGTGCAACCAAAATGACATGTCCCCTGTATTCTGTGTTTCGTTACGATTCCGGAGATACCAGATTTATATGGTTTTAGTTACATTTTGACCCCTTAAAAACAAATCCAAAACTGTTAAAAAATTTTTTTTTGAAAAGTCGCCATATTCCGACAGCTGTAACTTTTTTATACGTGTGTGTACGGGGATGTATAGGGCGTCTTTTTTTGCAGGATCAGGTGTACTTTGTAGTTCTACCATCTTCAAGAAATGTTATTGCTTTGATCACTTTTTATTCAAATTTTTATCAGAATCAAAATATTGAAAAAACGACGGTTTGGCACTTTTGACAATTTTTCCTGCTACGGCATTTAGCGAAAAGGAAAAATATTTGTATAGCTTTGTAGAGCGGGCGATTTTGGACGCGGGGATACCTAACATGTATGTGTTTCACAGTTTTTAACTACTTTTATATGTGTTCTAGGAAAAGGGGGGTGATTTGAATTTTTAATCCTTTTTTTTGTTTGTTTTTAATATTTTTTTTACTTTTTTAAAACTTTTATTTTGCATTTATTAGACCGCCTAGGGGTATTGACATGGGTGGGTGGTGTCGCGGAATGTCAGAGCGGTGGGGGTTGGAAAACATGGCTGCTCCGGAGCGTTAAAGAGAGCCTCCTGGAGTATCGTTAAGGTGAGGGGTAAAGTGGTAAAGTATATGTATATGAGATTGTGTGGGGTTAGGGGCTAGGCTGTAGAGGGCAATATGAATTTTGTGGCTTGCTATGGTCCAAAGTGTGTGAGATTGCAGAGATGGTGATGTGAGTTTGGGATTTGTGGGGGTCCTGGGAAAAACGTATGTGCGCTATTGTGCCGAAAAGTAGCCTATTGCGCAATGGGGTGTATTAACTATGTTTGTGGAAAATTTCAGCCAAATCGGTCGAGCGGGTTTTGCGTGATTGACTAACAAACATCCGAACACACAAACCCACAAACATCCAAACTCACAAACTTTCACATTTATAATATTAATAGGATATTCAGATTGTACAGCTGAAGAATGAAATGTGTCAAGCCGCGTAATGGGACAGTGTGAATGCAAGACATCATTATTGTCCCTGCAGTATAGTCTACCCTGCGCCCTGTAATGCATGTGTTTAAGCAATGGTCTGACTTGTAGCTTGTGGAATGTGTTCTGAGGCTAAAGATTTCAAAGCTTAAGCAACCATAGAGTAATGTTGTGTACAGAAGTCAATACGGTATGAAAAGTTTATTTTCTAATGGTACTTTAAATAGTCCTACAAGGGCAGATATTGTGTGGAATGGAACCACCAAGGTAAAAACAATCAATGAGCCTTTCTGCTCATCTGTCTCGGCAGAAGAGGGTTGGTCTGAATTTCTTTCCCCCAAAGTAATTCCTGTACATGAATGCACTTTTCTGTGCTTACTTTTAGTGAATAGCATCAGTATAGACAAGAGGAAAGATTGCCCCTTGAAGCTGTAGAGCACAGCTGCTCTGTAAGTAATGCAGGACTGACTCCAGCTAGTCCTGAGAGATGATGCAGCACAGGGAACATTGCAAAACTGTCTTCAGCCTATTTAAGATCTCTCTGTTCTGTGTTTCCAGCTCACAGAGGTATCTTTGATGCAACAGAAAGGTGCTTTTTACTTCTTTCAGTATATTTGTGGATTTCATGACCTCTGGGAATAAAGAACATAGAAAAGATTACTCTTTTCTTAAATTAACCACCGGGTCTATGGATCTAGCCCTGCATATGTTTGCTTGTCACCAGGATGCCATTGGGATGAATGGAAACGCTTGTATAGTGTTCTAACCTTCGCCCAAAACATGAACGTGTGCAAGTGTTACTTTAGAAACTACTGTAGTTGGCCAAGCCTGCTGTGTGCAGATTACTCTTACTGCAAACATGCTTTTTATTTTTTATTTGCTATCTGATACATTATAATGTATTCAAATTAATATTTTAAATTCTATTTTATGTATTTTTTTAATATCTAAACTGTAAAAGTTAATTTTGGCTGGTCTGACTAGAGCCGCTCTATTTGTTGCTTTTTAATAGATTTTCAATTTGTATTCTGGAATCGGACACCTTTTCATCTGAAGAAATCTGAATTAAGAGGTAAGACTTTGTTTTTTTTCTGTCTTTCTTTGAATTGCGATTTTTGGAATGAATATAGTACATTGATGGTTTAATGTGTTATGCAGTTTTTATATTTTTTTTGCATTTTACTGGGTAGAATTGGTAAATGTATTCCATAGATTTATTTCAAGGCCTGCCTGTACGAGTGTCAGTGCATGTTCTAAACATCTATATTCTGTCTTCTAGTTTTATATGAAAGAGTAGTAGTAGATGTTGTTTGTATGTTTGTAGTCTAAGCAGGCACTTTTTATTAAATGTGTTTTTCATGGAATATTTAGATAAATAAGTTCATTCTTTTATTTTTTTCCCTAATTGAATCAGGTTTACATATTTGTAATACAAAATATATATTTATTTGTGTATAACGCATACTATATATATATATATATATATTTTATATAAGTATAAAATATAAAAAGAATATTTGAAATATACGTATGTGCCTAAAGTAAATACAGATGAAAGTATAAAGAATAGACAGGCCAAAAAGCTTCATATTTATCCCAATAACATACTTTGCATGATCAGTTTGGTGTAACTCTTGGTAGATGTTTTCTATTCCCTTTTCTGTTGGTGTTCTTATCAATAAATTATCAATATGGTACATGACATTAAGAAATGTAGCACATTTCCTTTTAGTAACTCCCGTTTTTCTAGTAATTTTTTCAGAAATGTAAAGAGAGACGTATCTATAATAAATTTTATTGAATTTTTTGTATGTCTAGTATAGTTAGAAAGTGAATGAGAGTACACTGAATTAACAGCGAAACAGAATAAATATCAGTTTTTTAATATGTGATAGTGGGAGAACAACTCCTATAGCAACCACAGGGACTGCCATGGATCCTGTGCGTAGTAGAATGTACAGCAAACTTATTTTACTTTATACCTTACTTCCTACATATAAAGCGCTGAAAACTTGATGTTGTGAGTGGCTGTGACATCAGATCTACAAACACTGTTGATTGGCATTAATGTATTAAAGAGAGCCCTCTGTTAGAAGAGAAATGTTGGTTGCTGTATCGAAGGGTGTACCCTAGCCAAAGCTTTAATATTGCCCTCTGGAATGAAAACAAGAAAGCTTTTAAGAAGGTGATATAGAAGTAATAACATAAAATATACAGGCACCATTTCTTACTCCCCAGGCCCCATAGATCCCTTTCACACCACGTTTGTGCCATGTTCTTTAAAAAAAAAAAAAAAGGAAGCCTATCTGTATATTTAAATGCTTACTGTGGGAAGCAGTTATGTCTCTTTCCATGGCAAGTTTGGCCATAACACAACCCACACAATTATATGGGTTTTGGAGATCAGTTGGTCCTGGCAGTAGTAGGTTACGTTAGGGCCTTTTTTCCTTGCTATTCCCAACTATTATTCCAAAATGTAGTAGGTGATATTTTACTTACTGATCTCTGCTCTTGTTCAGGCCTTCTCCACTTTGTCCTGCAGGGGACACTGCACGCCTCACATCCTGACATTGTTCAGTGTGTGGACGTGGTGCACAGAGTTCCCTGGAGGCTGAAGTGTTCTTGGCCCAGAACGAGAGTGGAGATGAATGCCTTATTTATGGGTTAGTTCACACGCAAATCCGCGTGTGCATATTCCGTTGAGGCAGCCGAGATGGGATAATGGTGCAGTGCTCCGGATTAGGCCCAAATGAATGGGCCTAGCCCAAAGGGGGCTGCGGCGAGGCAGATACCGCAGCTGATTCATCTGCGGAATTCGCCTGAAGAAAGGGCAGCTCGCAAAAGGTCTCCCTAGAGCACCATTGTGAGGGGGGATTATGACATGGTTTCCGCGCCATAATCCGCCCCCTCTTTGCCAGTGTGAACTAGCCCTTATGTGGGTAGCGATCTAATGTGGGACCATAAAAGGGGCAATGTACTGTGTGGGGCCAGTAATGGGGTATTGTACTGTATGGGGAACAGTAAAGAGGTGGAATTCTATTATTCTTTATTGTCCTGCAAATGAGTGTGCACTTTCAGTAAAGAGAGAATGTGGTCTGAAAAATGGTAATGCTTGGGACACCCGAAAGGATATACATTCATAAATTCATGCATCTTTTTATTTTTGTGCATGTGTAGATAGAAGGAAATGGCTTAGGCTGCCTTCACACAGAGTAACGCCGGGCTTGTAAAAATCCTCATTCACATCCGTACACGCGAGCGCTGTGGAAGGCTCCCGAACACTTCCCATTCACTTCAATGGGAGCGCTCGTAATGCCTTTAGAAAGGCTATTCAACTCTTACCTTTATTTTTTCAGGTACATGCCACTGTTTTTGAATTTTTCTTTTCTTCACTATGGTAATTATACTCAGAAAGCACAGAGATCTAAGAATAGCATTGTCTTCCATTCCAGTACTGCCTCTGTCTTCTGCTTCGTTGACCATTCTCCTTCTCTACAATCCTTTTCTTATGCGAGCCACCACAAAATGGGTGACAGACATGCACAGTCAGCTGTTCAGTCAGCCATTTTGCGGTGGTCTCGAGTAAGAAGAGTAAAGAAGAGTAGAATATCCGAAAGAGTAGAAGACAGAGGCGACGCTGGAATGGAAGACAATGCTGTGCTTTCTGTGCATTTTGGTCATTTTTCAATAATAAATAGGGCTTTAATTTTATGTTTTTATTTTTACATATTTTTTCTTTAATATCTAAGAATATGTAAATAACATTTTTTTTTTGTAATAGCATAAACTGTTACGCTAGGTTCACACCTGTGTTTGGGTATACCCTCGGGGGAAGGGGAGGTTGGTGTCCGCTTGGAATGGGGAATGAAATCCCCCACCACAGAGTCAGTTCAGGTGTAAACCTAGCCTTACAAATTAAATAAATAAATAGATTTCTCTTTCCATTATGGTAATTTTTATGAAGGTGGCACATATTGGCTAGAACCCCTGACATGGGTGTGGTAGTGGTGGTTTCATTCTTTCTTTATTTTATAAATTGTGCCCCCCATAAAGTTATGATAGATCTTTGGGGCTGAGGAGTTTTTTCTGCTGATTTTCCCTGTGATTGGGGCTGATACTTTAGCAATGCAGACAGCTCCCTAAACTATTATTATTATGCTTACTTATATAACACCATCATATTCCGCAGCACTTTACAGATATTGTCGGTCACTGTCCCATATAGGGCTCACAATCTACATTCCCTATCAGTATGTCTTTGGTGTGTGGGAGGAAACCGGAGTACCCGGAGGAAACCCACGCAAACACAGGGAGAAAATACAAACACCTTGTAGATGTTGCCCTTAGCAGGATTTGAACCTAGGACTCCAGCGCTGCAAGGCTGCAGTGCTAACCACTGAGCCACCGTGCTGCTTTAAGACCTATTGAATACTGTGTAAACAGCTATCGAGACGGCAGAGATGGTATTAACCCATTTATGCCTAGAGTTCCATTATTATAAATGGGTTAAATAGATTGTCAACTGGTGGTCCTAGAATTTATAAAGACTGCTATTCTAGGTCTACAATTGTACCAAACCCCACCTATCTCAAGAAGCTTAATCCCCTCATCCCTTACTTAAGCCTGGTGGGACATCCAGTTGGAGAGTAAATAAAGAGGTGGCCCTCTCCACATTGGCCTCTCTTTTGGCAGCTCTTTCTGTTTTCTTCTATGGAAACCATAGAAATAGCCGAGAATACACAATTTTTTTTTTCTAACTGAGCTCCTGTATGAATTCTAAGTTCCATAGCTCACCCATGAGCACAAGTCATCACTATTCTTCATAGGTCTTTGGGGGAGAATCTACTGTATGTATAATGTAATATTTAGTATGGGCATACATTCAGCTTTGCCATCTCCTTATGAATGCCTGCCTCTGTTATGTGTGTCTAAATAATTGCGTACCTTGGAGAACCGAGAGGTAAAGGTGATATCATTTATTAATGTCATAAATATTGTGTGTATCTATCCTTACTTTATTTTTATGTCTTTTTGTGCTCCTGTTCTCACATTGTCATTCCCTCAGAGAAAAAGTTATTTCCTTCCTCTACAGACTATATATGAAAAAATAAAGAAGCTGCTGTCTTGAAAGGAAATAGCTTGTGGGTGTATGAAGACTCTCAATGCTACCTGCATGCAGTTTTAATCCTTTTACCATATAATTAAAATGACATAACTGAAACTCTATATGTTGACTGAGAACTGCCGTCTGATGTGCATATATTCACACACTACTACATGAATTCCCCTACTTTCTAGTCACTATGTAACAGGGAATGAAGAAGAGAACTATCCAGCCAGAGGCCACACGACAATGATACTTAATTCATAAAGAAGTCTTCCAGCTTTTATCTACCAGTCAAATCAGACTTGGACTCAGGCCAGACATAGTGAAATTGCTTGCATATTTTTGCAGTAAAATTAAGAGGTTCACCTAAAGATTTTATAGGAAACGTTTTTGCTGCAAATTTCTCTAAGTGGAAAACGCTAAGAAAAACGCTAAGAAAAAGGCAGTGTTTTCACAGTATTTTTTTTTAGGTTGTAGTGAATTTCACTGCTTTCACTATTTGGGGGCCTTAATTTGTAGACTGAAAGAGAGAATTCACGTGGTCTGTCCACTGTTGCCATAGGAAATGTTTAGAAGTACCCTGGTTTTTGTATAACAAATAGAACATGGAGTGAAATATAAAACTACACTAAACCTGGAATCGCAGCACTACTTTAAATTTATAGTTCCTTCTTATCAAGTTAACCCCTATCCATAGCATAGATGCAGATCAGTGGAGGCGCGAGTGTAGTGGGGCTCTAACCAGGAGGGACAGGGGTTGGGGAGTTTAGTCCTCTGTTCTGAATGGAGTGATTGGGCTGGCCCACACCCCACTCGATTCATTTCAATGGGATTGTTGGAGATAACTGTGCGCCCCCATTGAAATGAATATTAAATATTTACTTTCATAAGTCAATCACTCACTTTTTAATGAATTAGAGGAGCTTTACTGCTTCACTGACCGTGGCTGTAAGCTATCTATGAAAGGGTCAGAGCAGGAGTTTGTGTTACTGGCTTTGTCTACCAACTCTATAATACTGCTTTTGAGAAGCATTTTATAATTTTTTTCTGCTTTTTGGAAATCCATAGTATTGGTAATGAGATTGGTAAATCAAGTGTCGTAGGGGCTTTATGATGCAGAATATTTTCTATTATCAGTGTTCATTTTTCTGCTGTTGGTGTTATTTAAAAGATGAGACTACTGTATATTTATACCTCCTCTGTGACTTTTATAGGGTTTCTGATGCCCCCCTTATAAGTCAATGGGGTATGTGTGTTGCTGTTCACTTCCTTTTATACATGTCACATCCTGCACAATTTGTCTGTTTTTTTTCCCAAAAACAAAACCATTTCACAAGACCCATTTTATAATGTACCTTTACTTTGACTCTTCAGTTCAGGATATTCTAGCGATTCTGGTCTTGTTTTACTTAAGTGACTCAATAACATTCTTTACTTATGAAAGTCTATCCCGTAGTGACGTTATCATTATTGGCAAGTGTAGACATGGTGCTATGATACCTGTTGTATTATTTACTCTTGGTTGGTTGAGTCTAAGTACTTTTCACACAGTTTTAGTGAGGCGCTCTATTGACATACTTCCTAGCATTGTTTTTACATGTGTGTGAATCTTTATTGCATAGCAGGCTTTTCTCTTGGCAGTGATATGATAAAAGCAGCTAGAGGAGATGTAAAGCCCCTTTGTTTAAATATTTTTATTTTCTGAGCAGTAAGTAAAAAATGCTTTCATGTGGCGTAGTCCATATTAATCCATTTTAAAGTAATATTGCAATGTGTGAATATCTTTGAAGTAGGGTAGGTTTTGTATTACAAAGGCTGCGTTCACTTCCTGCTATTCAGACGGGAGCATTTTCTGAGTGCCTTGTCTGCACAGACGGAATCCATATAATAACAAGTGCAGCGGCCTGGACTTTTCTGTGTTGTCTTCTTGGTTAGTTATTGTTCTCTGGGATGTTGACTGTATTGTTTTAAGGATAAATTTGGCTTTTTTTCACTTTTAAATTTTTCTGATTTAATGGTTAATTTTTACTTAATAAAGATCTATTAGTAGGGGCAGATAAGTTAATACATATGCACTAGAATTCTTGTGTAATACTGGAGCACATGCTTCACACCTCATTTTCTATGTGTTTTAGACAGTCTCTAACAGTTCTTGCACCTCATCCAACAGGTGGATAGGGTTTGTCGCAAAGGGGACAGAATTCATTATACAAAACTGTGCAGCAGACAATGCAACAAAATGCAGGACAAAAAGTGGTATAAAGTTAGACTAGACAATGTAAAGCTAAGGCCCCAACACTGCACTGCAGTAATAAACACTGCAAAATGCAAAGAGCTTTTGCTACATTTTTCTGTGCACTTTTTCTTCCGCTACATCTTTTTTCTCCCCAATGTGTATATGAGATTAATGAAATCTCATTCACTTTTTCGGTATGATAAAACACAGTGTGTTTTTATGTTCTGATGTAATGTGTGCCAAAAAAAGCTGGTACACGTCTCATGTTGTATGTGTTGTACACACTATCGAACAGTTTCTGAGCCTTGTATGACAGGTGGATGGGGCTGGTTGAAGGTGGTGTGGCTTAATATACTAAACTGGGAGCCAGAAATTGTGCTAAAACTTTAGAAGTTGCGCCAAAATTTTGGCCATTATGCCAGATTTGTGTACCAAAGCTTAATCATAAACTAAGCCAACTAATAAGTGGTGTGAAGCTAGACCACAGTGCAAAAGTACATCGGATTTTCATATGGAAAGTCTTGTGCATTTTAAGACTGTCTAGTCTAACTTTGCATGTTGAACTTAAAAGTTAGACCATTTTCAGTTTATCTTCCCCAGTATCTGCTAATTGTGGGAAGTCCTAGCTGGTGTACCCCCTGAAAACACTTAACCTCACGGAGACCTGCTTACGTAGAAGTGTGATCAAGCATCCGCTATTATGAGCATATAAATAGATTTATCAGTTCTAACTCTTTGATAGCTATTGTTTTAAAGAGGACTGACATACCAGCATTAGCAGAGGGACAGTGGGATGAAATGCTCCATCAGCTGGCAACTTTTGTCTTTTCTGGATATGACAAGATAATCCTCCTACATGTTTTACATAGCTTTGGTATTACACTGAAAGGTTGAGAATTCATATCTACAAGGCTGATACTTGTCCCTAATGTTTAGCTGCAGCAGGTTACTTTTCTCAGAAGTTTTTGGATAGTCCTCTTTGTTGTTACAATTCTGATGGTGGGTGTTGCTGAAATGGTTACAGTATTTTTGTTGTTCTCATTGAAGAACTCCCTTCAGTAACTTCTCAATGATAATCAGCTGAGTATGGACAAGGGGGGTCCCAATGATGGGACCTATGGAAGTCAGCTCCTGTTTGCAAGGAAAGTAGACTCCTAGATCCCATTTCCCCAATCAGATGCTTTGATAGAAATGAGTTTAATATTACAAATGACTAATGTTCTTTATGCACCAGCTGCTACTGCTGATAACTCTGAACCCAAATACCTAAATACAGTGCTATGGGACTTTACCTGAAACAGGACAAATTTAACCCTTTAAAGTTTATATATATATATTACATTAAAAGACTGAAGAGTCTGTTTAGTTGTTTGCACATACAAGGCAAGAGCAAAGCAAAACAGTTTTTTTGCAATGTAAAAACTGTTATATATATATGCGTGTTATTCAGTGTGCATATTGTGAGAGTTTCACTCTGGGTTGCTTTTGCCATGGTCAAAGGGCACATGTCTGTTCTGTCAAAACCAGGCCAACAAGCAGAGGTTTAAGCCAACATCGGATCAGATTTATTGGTAAGGTTGTGAGTATAATTAAAATAAAACGGCAACAAAAGAAAATCCTTGGCTAGCTGATGCTCTACAATAAACATCCCTTACAACAGCTGGAAAACTTCTACCTCCTAGCTTACAAAATAATTACAAAAAGCACAATGTCCAACAACCTTTTACTCACTCAAACTGGCTTTCTGTGTCCCCAAGCTGTGAGTTACCATCCCTGAATCACTTAGTAGGTAAGAGACTTCTGCTGCTACTTCATATAAAAGAAGAATCTGGGAGAACTAAACCTCCACGTGCACAAGTGTCACAATATGTGTTTTGCACACATTTAGGTCTTGTGTTTCTAGACTGCTAGGCCACACAACTCGATTGCTCGCCATGTCCTGTCAAGTTAGCTGGCAGCAAGAATGATTGCTGAAGGTCCAATAAGAGCTTGACACTGACATGGGTAGCAGCTGAAGAACAGGTTATTCTGGCATCTAGGGGCCAAAAGTCGATGGACTGATTGGTGACTGGGGAACTGGTGGAGACCAGAGTCAGCTTGTTCATTGGGGCAGCATGGATAGCTGGAGGCTGGAATGGCTTTTAAATGCAGAGAGACAGTAGGCTGGAAGATGAAATGAGTGACGTTAGGCCTGTAGCGATGCTGCATAGTGAGTTGCCTGGACTTGGATATCTCCAGCAAGTCCTAGAGCGTGAGACATGAGCAGGCAAAGGACCACTTGACCATCTTGTTACAGGTCTATCCACTATGCTGTTTCTGTGTTTGTCCTGTAAATGTCTTGTCTGTTTTTTCTTTATTCAAATAAATTATTTTTAAAATGTTAGTTTCCTTTGAATCCAAGCTGCTATGAAAATGTCTAGTTAAGCCCTCTGTAATAACATCCAATGTACTGTTCCCTGTGCGAGTCACGATTAAGGTAAATGCAATATTTGACATTACAGACTCTTTACAAAAAGAACAGCTTTTATGCAAACATCTATTTCTTATTCCATCTTGAATGACTGAAAGTCTGTGATTGTATCGCATAAAACTTCAAAGGTTTTCTGGTCAAGGTGCACTGAAGTTTAATAATTCTTTTTCATGATTCAGAAGAAAGGGACTGCAATTTAGAATTTGCCTACCAAAGAGAACAAAAAGACGACCGCTTTTTATCAAAGCAAATAGTGAGATGGCTTTCCTTGATAGAAGCGGGCTAGTGTCCCTGCCATGATTACGCTGGCGGAGTAACACCGTAGCAAATGTGTTTAATTATAATTGTTCCTTTAATGGTTTGCATCAAATGCTCATTGTTTCCGAACAGATGGGATGGTTATTAGAAAATACTCCTAAACTGTTGGAAAGCTGATCGAGTAAGAATGAAGGTTAATGGCAATAGACTGCTGCACTAGCTTTTCGTCTACGTCTCTACATTGTTTCGTTAAAACAGTCATTCTCACCGACAACAATATTGATGATGATGATAATATTTTGATACAGTATTATAATACTATTTTTGAATATAGTTTTTTTTTTTGCAGTCTTAGTTCAGAAGAACTGCAGAGGGCCTACATCTTGTAGCCATCATACAGTTTTGTTACAGGTAGTGTATATTATGGACATCTGTAAGGTGTTGTCCATGTTCTCAATTTGGAGTGGAAACAAGGCACATATAAAGATACAGGAGTCTTTATTGTATTTTAGTATTCTTTTAAATCTGTTATGCATTATTTCTAGGGAAGAAGAGCTTCAAACATATAGTGCCAAGAGGGCACTGTCACCCTGAGCATTTTGGTGTTTTTTTTTTATCCAAATCTCTTTATCCATTTCAAGGATTTAAGCCTGTTGGTATTTTTGCAAATTTTAGTGTATTCAAAGTGGGTGTAACATTGTTGTTTGTCTTGGGGCAGTTTCTCTGTGTGCTGTATGGTATGCAGTGCTTTTATCCATCAGAACTAGTGTATCATTGGTCTTTTGAGATCTTGTGACAGGCCCTCCTTAAACAGTAACGTGGTAGAGATTATGTTAAAAGTTAATAGAATACGTAACCTGCATTAAATTGTTGTGTGTTAAGAGCACCTTTCACTTTCTCTGCACTGTTAGCTTTCTAGTCAGTACATAATACTGTGATAAGTTTGCTGCCTGGGGAAGAAGGGTCACAAATGCCACATTCAGTGTCAAGTGTTCTCACAGTTCTCACTTAAAACACTCTTCACAGACATTGAATATGGCACTTGTAACCCCTTCTTCCCCAGACAGCACACTTATAATTGTTGGAAAGGAGAAATTGCAGCAGGCAGTTGCCAGCACAGTACTGTGTGCTGTACAGCCTGCCCTGCACACATGGGTTAACCTCACCAGTCTCCACTCACTCTCCAAAAGGACTCGGTGCTGCTCACTCCATAAGATGAATCCCCCGCTGTATCTTCTTCCTGCACAATGTCTTGGCCCCTCCTCCATTGTCAGGACGCTCGCTGAGGCTCTCCCCACCGGAACCCAACAACTTAGGGGGACTCGAGTCTCAAAAAGTAAACTTTATTTTTTATTTATTTTTTTGTCATATTAGCTAAGGTGTCAGGCCCTGTAGCAGCTGCTACCATGGTAGTTATGCCACTGTTTCCAGTGGTATATAAAACCACCAGTGCCAATGAATTCAGCATTCTGTCAGATATGATAGTACACGCCCAGGTGGCGGAGATACAGTCCTATGAAAAAGTTTGGGCACCCCTATTAATCTTAATCATTTTTTGTTCTAAATATTTTGGTGTTTGCAACAGCCATTTCAGTTTGATATATCTAATAACTGATGGACACAGTAATATTTCAGGATTGAAATGAGGTTTATTGTACTAACAGAAAATGTGCAATATTCATTAAACCAAAATTTCACCGGTGCAAAAGTATGGGCACCCTTATCATTTTATTGATTTGAATTCCCCTAACTATTTTTACTGACTTACTGAAGCACAAAATTGGTTTTGTAACCTCAGTGAGCTTTGAACTTCATAGCCAGATGTATCCAATCATAAGAAAAGGTATTTAAGGTGGCCAATTGCAAGTTGATCTCCTATTTGAATCTCCTCTGAAGAGTGGCATCATGGGCTACTCAAAACAACTCTCAAATGATCTGAAAACAAAGATTGTTCAACATAGTTGTTCAGGGGAAGGATACAAAAAGTTGTCTCAGAGATTTAACCTGTCAGTTTCCACTGTGAGGAACATAGTAAGGAAATGGAAGACCACAGGGACAGTTCTTGTTAAGCCCAGAAGTGGCAGGCCAAGAAAAATATCAGAAAGGCAGAGAAGAAGAATGGTGAGAACAGTCAAGGACAATCCACAGACCACCTCCAAAGAGCTGCAGCATCATCTTGCTGCAGATGGTGTCACTGTGCATCGGTCAACTATACAGCACACTTTGCACAAATAGAAGCTGTATGGGAGAGTGATGAGAAAGAAGCCGTTTCTGCACGTACGCCACAAATAGAGTTGCCTGAGGTATGAAAAAGCACATTTGGACAAGGCAGCTTCATTTTGGAAACAAAAATTGAGTTGTTTGGTTATAAAAAAAGGCGTTATGCATGGCGTCCAAAAAGAAACAGCATTCCAAGAAAAACACATGCTACCCACTGTAAAATTTGGTGGAGGTTCCATCATGCTTTGGGGCTGTGTGGCCAATGCCGGCATCGGGAATCTTGTTAAAGTTGAGAGTCGCATGGATTCCACTCAGTATCAGCAGATTCTTGAGAATAATGTTCAAGAATCAGTGACGAAGTTGAAGTTACGCCGGGGATGGATATTTCAGCAAGACAATGATCCAAAACACCGCTCCAAATCAACTCAGGCATTCATGCAGTGGAACAATTACAATGTTCTGGAATGGCCATCCCAGTCCCCAGACCTGAATATCATTGAACATCTGTGGGATGATTTGAAGCATGCTCGGCGACCATCTAACTTAACTGAACTTGAATTGTTTGTCCAAAATACCTTTATCCAGGATCCAGGAACTGATTAAAAGCTCCAGGAAGCGACTAGAGGCTGTTATCTTTGCAAAAGGAGGATCTACTAAATATTAATGTCACTTTTCTGTTGAGGTGCCCATACTTTTGCACCGGTCAAATTTTGGTTTAATGCATATTGCACATTTTCTGTTAGTACAATAAACCTCATTTCAATCCTGAAATATTACTGTGTCCATCAGTTATTAGATATATCAAACTGAAATGGCTGTTATAAACACCAAAATATTTAGAACAAAAAGTGATTAAGATTAATAGGGGTGCCCAAACTTTTTCATAGGACTGTATCTGTACGCCATCAGAAGGATGGGTCTTATTCTTCAGCATCATTGCTGGGTAGTAAAGAACGTGGTTATTATAACATATGGACATGGACAACTATGCATATTTTGACCTTTGTTGTGTTCATTCTAACCCACAAAGTTAACCTAAGATTTTTAATTCACAGTTAACTCTAGAAACAAAACCTTTGAGAAAATGTTAACTGAGTAGTTTTTACTTAGAAAGGCTATTTTAGTCTTCTATTTCTTGTTTTCCTGCTCCCAGCCCTTTTTGATTAAAATCCTTCATGTTATATGCTAATTTAATCTCAGGGAGCAAAGAGGGCGTCACCCCTGTGCTCCGAGCACAGCAGCTTCATACCCTGCTTGCCACCTCCTCAATGTTTTTTCACAGCCCCTTCTTCCAAATGGATGCTCCTCCTCATCTCTTTGCTTTGTCTCTAGCAGCCAGGGTCTTCAGTGAGACAAAAAACTGCAATTTTGTTGGGTCATTTTCATTTAGATTTTTCCAAACTGTACTAGTTTGATATGAATGCTGCCTAACGCTTAGTAAATACAAGTAATTAGAGAAATAATGGAACAAATTAATACAACCTAAACAGAGTTGATGCAAAACATACATAGAGTATAATATAGCATAATATATTAAAGTGTTTAGTCTGTTATAAAGAGCAAGAGAAAGGTTGGTATTCATATCTGTGTGCTATGCCAAGCATGAAACCCTCTGGAGCTGTTGTGGTTTTTTTTGTTTTGTTTTGTTTTTTTGTGGGAACGTCTAAGATAGATCTTAACAAAGAATTGATTCAGGTTACAAAGTCAAAATGAGTTTTTTTTTTATATAAACAGCAAAATTGAAAAAATGGTCATAAAGTTCAGCTGAGGACTGTATAATTTTTCACGCTGCAGTATAAAATACATTGAAATGTGTTATGTTTGTGGCTTATGTTGAACAATGGCATGACTGTTTTCATGTAGTCCACAAGCAGTGAATAGTGTTGGCATATAATACGGCATTTCAGATCAAGGACATCCTTTGGCTCCACCAATGTTTATGTTACATCATTCTACTATATTTCAACATTTTCAAGCACATAGCTATAAGGCTGAACATTTTTTATTTTTGCTCAGACTACATTTTGATGAATATAATTTACTGCTGTTTCTTTATAGCCAGGAAGATTTACTAATATTCTCTAAATTTTACATGGTGTTACTTACACTAGAAAGTTTTAAACTGTGCCAGATTTATCACAGTAACTAGATCTGAATTTTTAGCCCCAATTGGTGTAATTTCGTTTAAAACATTTGGCACACGGCATCACATCTTAAACACACCCTGTTCCCTACAACTGTTAATAAATTGAAAGAATAAGTAATTGTCATTTTTTGAGATTTAATAATACAGTTTCTTTTGTCAAGAATCACGATTATAAGATAAGATAAGATAATCAACTATTCAAACATATCTGTTCTATTAAACCCTACATTTTGACAATTGGGTATTATCATTCCCCTTGTTTAGTGTAAGAAAGTATACATACTAGTGATGAGTACTTCATAAACTATACATTTAAAATGAACTGATCTTGAAAGTGAAATAATTTAGTTCACATTCCTGGCAAAGATTAGTTTATTAGGACATAAAGCAAGTGGGAGGTGCAAGAGATACAGCACCGCAGCCCCTCCTGCAGACTCCCTCACTGACACATTTAGTTTCTAATGTTGGTAAACCAAAGTGGAAAAACTTGTGTGAGTGAAAGAGTCTGTATGTGCAACTTCATGCAACTCTCCCCTTTTTGTGATAAACTCACCATATTGTTAGTCCAGAGATCTAGTCTTCTCTCTGCAAAGTATGATAGGTGCTACTGCATGGCTTTTCAGCTCTGCTAAGTTGTTGATAAGAGGCTGATAATACACAGAATAAGGCAATACATCAATTAACCAGCCAGTAGGAGAAATCTTGTGAATCCCTCCCTGCTTCATAGAATTGCATGTGGATATAATATAACCAATCAGTCTGATACTTATTCACACGTCCACATATCACATAAGCGGGTTGTCCTAATTTTTCTGTATACATCTATTTATTTCAATGTGTTCAGACACACTTTTTAATTTTTTCCCTCTGATGCATCACACCATTAAAAGTTTGAGTACATGAGTAAAAAACATGAAATGTTGTCATCTGTTTTTCACTAACCCAGAGACATACAAAATACAGAAAATGAAACAAAAAACAGTTTATTTGATTTTCGCAGACCTAAAAAGCAGATCAACCAAGGAAAGTACAGCATCTGCAAATGAGTTGTGAGGGGTGAAAATCCTGGATCTACTATGTATGGGAATGTGTGAATGAGGCTTTATCTTGATGCGTAGGTTAGAGCTGAATAGAAACAACCAATGCACTTTTTTTTTTGCATCAGTACTTCTCTGTAGAGTTTCTGCATGGTCTTGGGGTTGCAAGAAATAGAGAATGTTATAGAGCAGATTCTCCTCTACTCACTGTGTGAAATGTATTACAGCTATTCTCCACTTAATAGCTCACAGTGGAATGAAAACTATAGATATAGCATACAGAGGGGGATGCCAAGAAATACTGCAGAATATAAGTCCTATAATGACCAGAAATTGTGTTATTTCTCATTGACACACACATGGCAGCTTTATCCTGAAAAGTCACCTGAACCGAAAGGAGTGCATTAATTTGAAAAGTTACCTTGTGTTTAGGGAATAGTAAAAAGTGGTGATTTTTTTTTTTTTTTGGCATATTTTACCAGTATATGCTAAATGTGCATTTTCAGTGTGTGTGTGTGTATGTTGGTAAGTCCCTGTTTAAAGGGATTGTCCAGGATAAAAAAAAAAATTAAATTAGGCCAGGTAGGTGAAGAAAACCCCCCAAAACAATAAACTTACCTCGGTGCTTTGGTATGTCCCAGCACAGTCCACTCGTGCTTCTCCAGTGTTTTCTTCCGGCTCACATGACCGCTGAGGCCAATCAGTGGCCTCAGAGAAGGACATGGGACATCACTACCTGTGACATCCCAGGTCCTTTCTTTAGGCCCAAGGCAAGGGACCTGGGATGTCACAATGCAACAAGGGCTTTTTTTGCACAAGAAAAAAAATCAAAGCAGCAAGACTGGAGAATCAGGGACAGGTAAATATGGCTTTTTTTTCACTCCAATTCCCCCCTCATACTAATAAAAAAAAATCCTACTATTATGTGAAATGTTGTGGGTTTGCATGTTTTTGGGTTTGGATGTTTGTTCCTCAATCACGCAAAAACGGCTGAACAGATTTGCATGAAATTTGACGCATATATAGATAGGCACCCCGATTAAAACATAGGCTACTTTTTATCCTGGTAAATTACATCACTACACGACCACAGTGAAGGAATGTAGGTTCACACAACACTAAAGGACCTGTGATGACATCATCACAGGTTCTTGAGCCATTCTAGGATAGGCTAGGCAGTGGGCGGAGCTACACACTATTTCTATATAGGATGAAGCTGGACAGTGTGAAAGCTGATGAAAATGGAGTCTCATGGAAGATCAGGAGATTACAGAACATGCAGGATGTGTGTGGGCAAGAGGAGTATATCGTAGAGTTTCAGTGAGTACGACGGGGAATGTGTTGTTGTGCCTCTGATGGGAGAGGTGGGAGAACTTTGGCACATTTCAGCAACATCCATTCAGCCCTTTGTAACACAGAAGCTGCTCAGACAGTCACACAACAAAACCCCTGTAATCACAATTGCCCGGTGTAGCAGAGATTACGCGGCGCTGTAGCACACCTCTGTAGCTTCTCTATATGCAAACAAGTACATACAGCTGGGTATCCTACGCATATGCAGCAATGTAACAGAGCCGTGGGAGCAGGCTAATTGAACTTTGGCAACATCCATTCAGCCCTTTGTAACACAGAGGCTGCTCACACACTGACATAAGAACACCCCTATAATCCAAATGGCCAGATGTAGCAGAGCTTCAGCCACGCTGTAAAACAGCTGAGTACGCTCTCCATATGCAGAAATGAACATACAACTGAGTATGCTGCGCATATGCGGCGATGTAGCAGAGCCGAAACGTGGGAGCAGGTGGATCATCCACAACAGCAATTGGCTAAATATAAGTGGTTCAGCACCAACACTAACTTGCAGATGAAGTCGCGGGCATATGCTAGTATATCCATATATATATCCATATATATCCGTATCCTGGACAACTTCTTTAATGCTTCCTCCTACTGCATATGAATAAAATTATGTGAACTGTGTAGTTTTGGGAATTTTGCTCTATAACATGCAATCATTTTTGGTGTTTACAGTTACTTTCCTGTTTAACCATACAAACTGCTATCATGTTATAATGGTAAAAGCACTCTGGAAGCTCTTAATGTTTAGTTCATGATTTGCTTTTATGTTTTGTGGAGATAGAGTCATTTTGTAATTTTCTGAATTGAATTACAATTGTGTTTTAAGAAGAAAATGTAGTTTAATGCTGCAAAGAAGAGCTGAAAGCAGCACATTAACATTGTAGACTGTATACATTTTTATTTTCGAAGATGAAAAGTTGGTGTTTTGGCTGTACAACTGCATTAAAGATTACAACAGAAATATATTTTATAGTTTAACATGACATTATAACCTGTTATAAACATTGGCATGCGATTGATTGCAACTGTGATACGGCCTTACATCAGGGTGACACCCCAAATTGTTATTCCTAGTGTAGATCTACAACTACAGTATTGCTCAATCTCCATGTTCATACTGTCTGCACAGTACATTTTGCGTATACATATAAATCTCAGCTGCCATAGACTATCTTCTATAATCAGGTGGTCCTTTTTTGTTTCAAATGTTCTTGATGTATGTAGTGCCTGAAAGTGGTGTGAACTTGACCTTAGACCTCATGCACAGGTCTAAGGATGTAGAAAGTTGAATCATTGTGTGATTTCTGCTATGTGATGTGGCTTCACCTCAGATCTGATATCCAATCCTGCTGCCTAACGATGGCTTCAAAATTCAGTCTTTCTGCCAGGCTAAGGCTCCATCGTTTTTCTCTAGAGTTTCCATATGAACAATGAACATGCTGCCTTTTTTTTCCCACCATGTGTGGATGGGATTGGCCAAAATCTCATTCACTTTGCATTGTAATTCATTGCATTAATGATCAGACACCCTGGGGTTTATGATCCCTCAGGGGTTTAATAATAAGTGCAATAAAAAAAGTAAAAAATAAATAAAAAAAAATATTAAAAATTCAAATCACTCCCTTTTCCCTAGAACACACATAAAAGTACTTCAATACTGTGAAGCACATACACATTAAGTATCTCTGTGTCTGAAAACGCCTGATCTACAAAACTATAAAAATATTTTTCCCGTACACTCAACACCGTAGCTGAAAAAATAAAATCAAAAGTGCCAAACTACATTTACATTGCATGTAATTTTACATGTACATTTACATGTACATTTAGGAACCACACACATTGGCATATTTTTCAGAAAAAAACCCTATTGTTACTAGAGTAAACATGGTGACTCTTTGGCCCAATGTAGCGTATTTTAGTTTGGCTAAGAAAAAATTGACATGCTTTAAAAAGAGGCCATAGTTTAAATGGGCCACAAGGTCTTTTGTCTTAAAGTAAGCTAACTTGAAGGTGGTATGAACGCAGCCTAGACTGTCTAAGGCCAAGGCCCCATGTTGCAGAAACGCAGCTTTTTTTGTTACAGATTTTGTTGCGGTTTTTTGAGCCAAAGCCAGGAGTGGATTGAGCAGAAGGTAGAAGTATAAGAACTTTTTATATATTTCCCATTCCTTTTGTAGTCATTCTTGGCTTTGGCTCAAAAAACCACAACAAAATTTGCAACTAAAAAAAGCTGTGTTTCTGCAACGTGGGGCCTTAGCCTAAAGATACCTCAAATTTATCATGCAGCAACATCCACTGTTATAAATCTGGCGGATTTTCAGACTGCCTGTCTCAGCTTACATTATATAAAAATTAGTAAATCTGAGCCGTAATATGTTTATCAGTTCTACGGGATTTACCTATTAATTTAAAGGCCAGAAGGGGAAAACTTGTTATCTGCAGCAAAAATCACCTGACTAAAGGCCCTTTCATACTAACCTTTTCTTCTGTCAAAGTGCTGTCTGTGAAAAATAAAAACAGACAGGCTATGGACCCATCAGTGTGCTGTCCATATTTCATCCGTTTGTCACAAGACTGCATTTTTTTTTTTGCAAATACACAGATAAAACACTGACCCACACCACTGTTGTCTGCAACCGGCCTAAATCCGTTGGATATTTTGGCACCAGAATAGAAATCTACACCAAGTAGGAACTAGTGACTAACTCACTCCAGAACTAAATCACTGGTTTGTGGCATACAAAAGTTCAATATGCCAAACATGCACATAGATTTCATGATTATTGACTTGCAAAATCAGAAACTACATTAAAAAAAATTGCTTCCAAACTGTACGTATGTATGTGTATGTGTGTGTTATGTTTTTGGTTTTTTTTCCAAATTAGGTTTAATAGCGCTCAACTGCACCAACTGAATACACTCTTTAGACTGCCCTTGCATGGTGCAACTCGGTCATATGCAGTTACCAGCATTTACCAGGATTGCATCTGTTTTTGTTGTTTGGAACTTTGTGAGACTAGTTTGTGAACAAGTGTAAAATCCAGATGTGTGAACCACAAAACCTAGCGAACATCAATACAGAAATATGAAGCAGAGAAAATCAAAGGTATATATGAGCAAGTGCCATACATTCTATAAGTGTATAAGGAATAAAATCACAAGCTCTCCAAATACACACCAGAGGATACCCGAGAGCACTGTAGTAAAGATACAAGTGGGAAATCAGTGTTGGTATAAAATGATCATATCTTACAATTGTATGGAGTTGAAACTGTTTCTTCTGCTCAATGTATCATCTTAAAATGACTCTTGGTGCCACTTGCTAAGCGATCACACTCTCTACTTCCCAGAAACCTACTCCTGGGACTAGCATTGTGATTACAGCTCAATTTTAGGTAGACAGACTCCGTATTATGTCATTAAGCTTGTCTAGAAGTTTTCTTTTATTGCTAGGAAAAAATATGGTTAAAAACTGACATTGAGTAACTGTTGTAGGAATATTATTGCAGATCTATTCATTATGTTATATATTATAAGGCTGTGACAAGCTTTTAATTTTCATGTAAGACTGTGTTTATAAGAATGGTTGAAATAACTAGCGGCAGACTATAAAGATTCCTTACGTCTACCTACTGTCTGTATTATAGTCTAGAGCTCGTTTCTACAGTACAGGTCACCATTTGAAACTGACACAGTGATTCGGTTTTCCTATGCAAATTGCAATACAGTATCTTGTGAAACTAATAACTAGAATGCTATCAAAACAGTTTTTTGTTCTGTTTATTGGAAGATGTGTACAGTAATGTTATATTCATGGTACAACATCACCAAGGCATGTTCTGAGTGTTTGTTTGTTTTTGTTTTTTACATAAGCTTCTCAAGAGGACTTAAAACATGCATGTTATATATATAAATTTACTTATTTAGCAACAAAGAAAATGCTTGCAAAAATTCTGTGCCAGCATATCCTTTCTTAAACTCATGCCATGTACAGGAGTGAGATGCTCTTACTATGTTTTAATAGGATGTATGTCATATTAAACTGGGCGCCTCTCTGGCCCTTCATGCCCCAGAAAATCAAATGTAGCCCAACTATGAGCTGACATAAAAGTGAGCAGTAGAAGGGTCCTCCAATCTCCAGGATCATATTTAAAGTTACAGTTTAAGGTAAATTGAATATGTTTTATGTAGCTTGCTCCATTTGCTAGATACATCTGATTATGTCTCCTCAGTGTTTATATCTTATTGCCTAGGTTTCAGACTACCTCTGCTATCTAGTAGCAATGGCTGGGGGCTTTTAGTCTCTATTACTTTTATTCTTCCCCTTTAAGTCATATATGCATATATACTTTAAAATACTAACTGCAGTGGTCTATAATGGCAAGAAGTTAACCTTTCTGTCAAATTCAACATTGGTTGTCTTCACAAGACAAACTTTCAGGCTAAGGCCCCACGGGACGTCCCGCAGCAATAAAGCACTGCGGGAAAACCGCGGTGGGAACACATTGCGGTTCTTCCCGCATCGCTTTAAACAGAAAGTTCAGAGTTTTCCTCCATGGACTTTCTGTTGCAGTTATACCTACGCCAGAGTTTCCGTATGTATAATTGACATGCTGCGATTTCTAAAACCGCAACGGGGCCCCGGCCTTAATGCCCTTTCTGAACATGTGTAGTCTTGATATATTTCATGGACATGGCCATTAAGCAAGCGCAAATTGGTTCTGGGGAGTTGTTTTGTGGACTATGAAAAGAAAATGTCATGCCCTTAAATAACTGTCCACGAATGTTGTGTTTGCTCTGTATTTCACTAAAGAATAAGCTGCTGTTATGGAAAGATTATAGATGGCAGAAAGAAAGCTGTAAATAAGGAAAACTGCACACAGAAAGGTAAACTTCAATCAATATGTACCAATGACAGGTTCACTTGCAATTGCAAAGATGGTTTGTATTGATGCATTCGAGTAGTACATGCTTGGGGGGGGAAAAAGGAATAAAACAACTATTTCCTAAATTGCAGAGAAGCACAAATCAGAAGTTTGACATTCTGTTTGTAAACCTTGCATAAGAATATTTATAACCTCTATTTTCATGTCTGTAAATCAATCAGGAAGTGCTGAGAGGAGCTTTAAGACGAGTGGAAAAGGTGAGCAATTCAATAGTACTGAGATTTGAAGGCTGTAGAAAGTAGAATTTAGTGTGTGACAGCAAAGCCTTACATAGTCTGTTGAGCGCCATCCCATTCCATTGTGCTTCTGTTCTCTAGACCTGGAGGGCAAGGCTGAAGAAAACAACATCCACACTGTGTAATCTTGAGATGTGCCTTTTCAATTATTCTGTCTCTTCTGACCTCATTCATGTATTCCTTCTTAAAAATGTAGCTATCTACTATGCTTAACTAAAACTGCCTATGGTTCTGTGTCAGATAAGGACGCTCGCATCCTATTTATGTTGAGCTCCTTCTTCTAAATCAACCTGTACATGTGGAATTGTAGTAGAAAGAGATCCTATTCCAAATGACAGTATTATAAAGGCATTCTATTTTGAATGTATAAATGTTGCTATAGCTGCTACTATTAGTATTTTTCATATTTTGGTAAATACTACTGGAGAAGGTAACACGCCTGATCTTGAATTTCCTCCATTTGTACACAGGCTATGGAACTCTTTGTAACCTTTTTCAATTAATCTTTTGCAATCGACTTGGTTCCCCAACAGCAGGGACAGTCATAATCACATGTCCTTATTGGGGAAGCAAACCATTCCCAGTCTCTAGGTTTCCTTTCACCATGAGACTAGACCTCTCCTCTGCATCAGTTTGTGTCCCTTCTGCAACACATTCCCGCACAGAACAACTCCCAGCTGTATGGGCTTCACTTTCCACATTTCCCTCTTCTATCGAGATGATGACTGAGTAGAATATAGAATAAGGAAATAGATGCTAATTCATATTCTAATTGTCTCCATGACAGCATTTTGACATGTTACTGAGGTAGGTGCACTTGGCTTAGCCCACACAATTTTCAAGACATTCATTGAACTGAAATGGAATATCGGTTGAGCTCGTACATAGTTGGGATATGTTGAAATGTCAGAATTCATGGATTTCCTTGAATGCCAGAGGCAATAGAGGTAAAAAGCAGTACAAATAAATAATGGAGCAGTGGAGTATGAATATCCACATAATGTAAAGTGTACATATAATTTGCACATTTTTGATAAAGGTGTATGTGTACGTACACCCTTTGAGGTAAATGTAATCTGTAACTATAATCTGAATCTAATACTGGCTTTGGCTCAGAAGTTCCTAAAAATCTCCATGATATTTATACATGCCAATCCAAATTGTGTTTTAATTAATAAATCTCAACATTTTGTCTATCACATGACACCAAAACTAATGTTCAAACAGTTATAACTTAGGCAATATAAAATGTAGAAGTTATACTCCCCTTAGCGTCAGTCTCTTGTATATTAGTGCCTGTACGCTTTTTCCAGTAAGCAGCAGTGCAAGAAACAGGGATATTTTACAGAAGGGACAGAACGTGGATTTCAGCAGAGGATTTCATGGAAAGGAGAGAAAATCCTTTTAATAAAGTAAATAACAAAATGTATTAATGCATAAACTGAGGGATGGCATTTTTTAATTGTTTATTCCAATAGCTAGCGGATGATATTTTACTCATTGATCAAAGCGCCAGTGTTGCCTTCCTACCGCTCTTCAGGCATAAGCGATGGACAGATGTAACAAGAGTGGCGATCAGAGAGTAAAACATTGTCTGTTGGAATAATCGAATAGGCAATGGCCAAACTTGTGCTTCACCAAGTAAGTAAAAACTGATATCCTGTCCTCTCACTTCTTCTGGCGTCCTCCGGCCTGCATTTGATGTCATACATCCAGGCTCATGCTGCTCTGCACGCTGTTCATAACCACTGAGTAGCAATTGCAGGCCTCAGCGGTGACCCCGTGGTGCATATCAGAAAAAGGCCTGAAGAGGACATCAGAAGCTGCAAAGACATCCACCTTTTTATAGGTCGCATTAGGTTGTAGAGAGGCTAAGTTCACCCCCGCATGTAACGTATGGATTCCCACTATAATAAGGGTAAGTTCACACAGACTTAAAGGGGTTGTCCCATCACAAGGATCCTATCTATACTGCTGGCTAATGTGGATGTAAGACTTTTCCTAAACATTGCTTCAGCAAAGCTGCTTTGTTTGTCCACTATCTTACTTTATTCAATTCATTGTTGACACAGCCCTTGGCTTATCTGCTCAAAAGTCAAGTGATGTATCTGCCTGCTGTCAGGGGGGAGGGAGGAGGGGCTAAGTTCACGGGAGCAAGCCTGTGTTTCTAGCTATTCCTGTGTACACCATGTGACCTAGCTTCCTACTATCAGATAGGGGAGAGGAGCTGCTATAATTTCTGAACTGTCTTCTGTTCTCCCAGTTATCAGGCTAGCTAATTCAATTGTGTTCATTATGGCAGAGACAGGCAGTCTCTGTATGTAACACAGAATGGAGTTGCTGCTGCCTGTACTTCATAGTCCAATATGGATGGGTGGAGCTACACACAAATTTGGGGGCGCAGCTAACAGGTTGCATGTGAAACTCCACCCACCAAATGATGCAAGAAACCAGGAAGAAAGAAGATTTTACAGCAGTGAAGACTGCTGAGTATGCGACGTGGGAATACTCCTTTAATGGGGTGCCTTAAATCCACCTTCAGTTCCTTCCTATTCTCCCATTAATTTCAATAGGAGTCACGCTGAGTTTTTCCTCTCGAGAGGAAAAAAAATCTGTTGCTGACTCCCTTTAAAATGAATGGGAGATGGTTTTTGAAACAGATTCCGTCTTCAAAAATCTTTGTGTGAACATTCCCTAGGTTTTACTGACACTACCTGGTACTTACGGATTAGTCTGTGGACTTTTTGGGGCATTGGGATGTTCTGGTAAAGGTAAGTTCTCCTCTGCATTAGTTTTCTCCATTCTTCTGTTCCATCATAGGAACAGAAAATGGAAATAATGATTAAAATGGTAGAAAAAAAAAATTTAATCACCGTAGTTGATGTGGAGAGACCTCATAGATTATACTGGGGCCAGTTATCTGTTATGGTGTCATTTTGCTAGGTGAAAAAATACAGTAAGACTAAAATACAAAGTAACAGGTATTGAATTGGTTTTTCAACTATGCAATTCAATAGGAATGGTGCTCTATGTTCAATATATCTCACTGTGTGCTCTTTTACTGGCATGCACACTTGCTTTCAAAACAGCCTCAATTCTTCTAGATACACTTTTGCACAGTTTTTGAAGGAACTCTGCAGGGAGATTGAACCAAACATCTTGGATGAAGGATTTGCTCATATCTTTCATGTTATCTCAGACAGACTTACCTTCTCAGGAGGCTGAGGGCCTTCAGAGTCCAGGGTCCACTTGTTAAGGCCTTTTTCAACTCTGTGGTTGCTTCAGTCATTTTTCTCGGTGTAGCCTGCTGGGGGAGCAGTATATCAACTAGGGACAGAAGTGGACTTGACAGGCTGATCAGAAGGGCCAACTCTGTCCTGGGGAGCCCTCTGGACCCAGTACAGGTGGTTGGTGACAGAAGGATACTGTCTGTGGTGAGCTCCATGCGGGAGAACAAATCCCACCCCATGTATGAGACCTTGATGGCACTTGGCAGCACTGTAAGTGACCGTCTGCTTCACCCCAAGTGTGAGAAGGAGCGCTATCATAAGTTCTTCCTTCCAACCCTTGTCAGGCTACATAATCTACATTAGACTAAGTGAAGATCACTCCGCACAGAGAACTAAATGGCTCTGAAGTCTTTTTTCTTTCTTCTCATACTTAGCTGCTACGGACTCCTAGTATATCTTCTTTTTCTTTTTCTCAGCATATGTGTGTCTACTTCTGTAATATATTACTGTTTATTATCCTGTATCTGTATTACTATGCTGAAATTTCCCAACTGTGGGACTATTAAAGGATTATCTTATTTTATCTAATGTTGAGATCCGGGCTCAATCAATCATTTTCAGGAAAGGGTGAACACACCAAGTATTAGTTTGATTTACATTTAGGTTTTGATCATCCACTCTGCATCTTGTAAATTGGAAAAAAAACAACAAACAAAAAAAACTATTATCGCTTCTATTTTGAAAGGGGCTCTATGAGCAGATTAACGGGTTATGAGCTAAAGATATGCCTGAATAGCCTTTAAAAAGGCTTTTTACTAATAGCAGCACCTGAATAGCCTTTTTAAAGGCTATTCAGGCATATCTTTAGCTCATAACCCGTTAATCTGCTCATAGAGCCCATTTAAAAGCATTCTTATTTTGCAATATTTTCCCCCACTCATGCCTAAAACTTTTGCAAAATACTATATGTATGTCATACCCTCTTTCCGTTTTCTGTATTCAGTCTTCTGTAATTAAACTTGTTACATATTAACACCATTACAGCTTTTTTTGGCCTAGCACTTTGGATACCTGTAATGTTCTAGTAATAAAACCTTTAGTGTGTATCTGTATGCAGCTGCATTTAGTAACCTGATTATATGGTGCTTTGCTTTGGAATGTTGAATACAAATATTCTGAAGGGAAGTTCTGTTTTTTTATAGAATTTTTTTTTATTTTTATTTTAATTGGCAATCTGTTTGCTCATATGCATGCTGGTAAACACAAGTGCTGTTTTGGGCTTCCTTCTAAATCAGATTATTGACTAAAGTAAGCTCAAAACTCTAAATGCTGCCATATTTATAATAAGCACTTTAAATGCAAAAATGGCATTTTGTCAGATTACTCAGAGCGTCTATTTAACTATAGGATCCCCTCATCTGTGCTCCGTGAATCCAGTCCGTGAATTTTGACCCGTAATGTGGTGTGCAAAGCAGAACTGTATAGCGGACCACTTATTTTCTAGTCTGGTTCTGTTTCATAGATGAATTTGGAGCTTCTAGAGGGAATCTTGATGTAATGTGTATCAGGCTGCAGTGTTTGTTTATGTCAAATGCATTTACCACTATATTCTGAGATGGTGACAAACATTTTCACAGCGCATCTCATTAACCATCTGTTTGATACAGACCCTGTATACACTCATGTACATGATGTCTCAACTTTGTGTAACTTACGGTTTACACAAACATGCAAGGTATTGATGTATAATATACAGTCATAAGAAGTACACCCTCTTTTATTTCTATGGTTGTAGGTAACAGGACATAATAATCTGCTCCTTAGGTCTTAATATTGGGTAAATATAACCTCACATGAACAACAACACACAACAGATTCCATTGTTTCATTATTTTAAAAGTGAGTCCAAAGTCAAAAATTCAAGTGTGAAAAACTGAGTACCCTCTATGAAGCCAATAACTGTAGAAGTACCATTGACGTTGGGTTCAAACCAGCGCCTGAACTCCGTTTTCAGGTTTCCATCTTCTGCCGAGTCCGTCCGTGAGCGCCAGAGAGCATTTTATGCGCTCCGCGATGAAACAGATTTTTTTTTAAACCAGACGGAGTACTGCAGGTCCAACTCTGTGCCCGGTTTAAAAAAAAACGGTTTCGCCGCGGAGCGTATAGAACGCTCACCAATGCACACGGCCGGAGGCTTTTCAAGCCCATTCAAATGAATGGGCTTGAAACATGCCGACAGGTTTCCATCTCCTACCCCTGTTTTGTGCAGGAAACGGAAACCTGCAGAATGGAGTATGGGCGCAGATGTGAACGAACCCTAACTGCCATTACTCAAAAGGAATGGAATTTCCGTATGACTTTATCAGTCTTTCACATCATTCTGGAGGAATCTCGACCCACTGTTATCTACAATGTTGCTTCAGATTGTTGTGATTTGTGGACATTCTTTTATGTAGCTCTCTGCTATTTAACTGAATGGTAGTAGTCCTGGGAAAAACGTATGTGCGCTATTGTGACAAAAAGTAGCCTATTGTTTAGTCGGGTGTATTAACTATGTTTGTGGAAAATTTCAGCCAAATCGGTGGAGCGGTTTTTCCGTGATTGAGGAACAAACATCCGAACATGCAAACATCCAAACACACAAACCCACAAACTCACAAACTTTCACATTTATAATATTAATAGGATAAGATCTGGGATAGGAAGAACTACTGTATACCAACCAGAAATGATCATGAAGGTCCTCCAATTGTCTGGAGTTTGTAATAGAACCACAGATTACTTCTACTTGAAAGGTTTAGTTTTGTTTTGTGCTGATTTTAATTTGCTGATCCAAATACTAATATACAGTTCCCCTGCTATTAATTTTGTGGATGAGATCCCATATTATGTATTCCGTCTGTGTATTTGGAAAATCAGAGTTGTGATCAATGCAGAGAGCGCTTCACTTTTATATTAAGCATGAGCCCAGCAAATATGTCTTGATTAGCCACGTGGAACCTGTCCAACTCAATCATACATTGGGCGAAATTCCAGACAGCTTAAGACATAGGGGACTTGTGTAAATCTATAATGGTTGTGCTGGGTCTTTCATGGCATTTTTCATTACCAAACAATATTTATTCATTTAGTAACATCTTTAATTTATATTACCTTTAGTTGAAAATTGTGTTTTTAAGACGCATATTGTACTAATAAGCTGTTGTGAATACTGGGCTTAAATCTTTGGAGTTGAAATCTCCCAGCCTTCCCTGACTTAAAGGAGTACTTCCACAGAAACTTTTATTTTATCTCCTGCTACATGATATAAATATCATGGTATTGAAAGTGATATTCTTACTGGTCTCTGTATTTGCAAGTAATCCATTATTTTATGATCCTCAGCGGTGCCATGTGACTTACATTTTACAAATGGAGCTCACTGCATCATACCTTACTATGATCCTATAAGTTCCTTAATGTGCGCCAATGTACTGAACTGACATAAAGCTTTCAGTTCACTTGAGACTAGCCGTTCAGGAGCCACTGCATCATAACTTTCTATGTTATATTCATGGAGCGGCGTTCAGTCTGGGAAATATCGCCCAAACAAAGTTGTGTGAATACGGGCTAGTATCTTATGTGTAGGCATAAAGTCAGTTTCTCAACACACATCAAAGCAGGCCCTTTCCCCAGTTATCAAAATAGGATCACAGCTTACAGTAGGTTCACACAACAGTGTTTGGATTTCTGTTCCTCCGGTCCACTTAGGGACCCGAGAAATGGAAAACTAATCTGCTAAAAAACCCATACTGACTGTTTTCTTGTGTATCAACTCTTGCCCTCTTTCCCGACTTTGTATTTGTTCATTCTTTCTGAGCTGCCTGATTTTTCACCAACCTCGCCTTTGACTACTGAACACGTTTCCACCCGTAGTTGACTTACCTTTGAGTACTGAATTTGTTTGTCTGTCTGACCTTCAGTCTGTCCACGACTTTGGTTATTTGCATGTCCACAAATGCTGCCTGTATTAGGCTAATCTGTTGCCTGACCCCTGATGCTATGCATTGGCATCTCTCAGGCCTTTGACGAGCAGCCATTTACACCAACCTGAAACTTAGTAGTCTCCCTGCAGCAAAGGCTAGATCCCCTTATGGGGATTAAAGGAGGAGCCTAATTGCAAAACACCCTTGAGAGTAACCTGGGTGTCGCAGTGCATCCATAACCTTGGTTTCACCTAATGGACCCCTGTTCAGATTGCATTTAGGTTATGTTTTTACTACTTTTTTTTTTTTTTTTTTTTCCCCTGTGGTGATAAACGCAGTTAATGTATATTCAGTCTAATGTTACCAAAATGGCTGTTCTGACCTTGAAACTGCTATAGCATATTTAATTTTTCTCCCCAGTTTGCATTGCATATACTCAATTTTCTACAGTCTCAACGGTTTTTGGTTAGTACCGAAAAACTCATGGGATCTGTGTTCAGTAGCATAATGATAAACTTTATGTTTTTTGTTTTTTTTTTCTTGTTCAGTATTTTTCGTTTGTTTCCATAGCAGATTAAACGAGGGAACTTGGGTTAGAACAAGAGATTATTTTATTTTGTCGGATGCATATAAAATGAAAAAAATAAATAAATACATTTCCAAAGGTAAAGTAACACAAGGGAGCCATCCACTTTTCTTGTCATAATGTCTCTAGAAACAAATGAGCAAAAAAAGACAAAGCAAAGGCGGAAATAGCAATACAATAGTGAGTTAGAGGGTTTACTTTGTAGTTATTTAAGATATATGGTCCAAGATGTTATGGGTAGTTTTCATGAATTGTAACTCTCATAAGCTTTATTTCTTCAGGGATCCTATCTATGAAAGATAAAAACAAGATCAATGTTCTGGACTGTCTAGGAATCCAAAGAGATTGGTGGTTCTATCTTGACAGCACAATTTTTGAGTAGAGAATATAGGATTATAATCCACATAAAAGTAACAATCTATTTGCTCCCAGATTCTACTTGCCTATATTACTTTTCTCAGGCATATTTAGTCTATGTTTAGAGCATCACCAATCATAGCAAGAACATTATTTATATCTGTCTCGTACAGATTTGTTGCCTGTGACAGAAATTGATATATTACATATTGCTGTCTAAAGTGCTTGTATTATCCAATTCTCCAATACCCAGAGGGCACCGCAATTTAAAAACATTTCTGTAATGGAAATCTAATTCAATTAGATTCTCCTTCAGAAACAAGAGGTAAAAAAGCGATTTCATTCTTGCACATGGTAGGTGTATATCTAATATATTCTCCTTTGAGTTAATTTCAACAGTCCTTCTTAATTTAACTTGCTGAATACGATATTGTTGAATACAATCTTGCTCTGCTTCCTGCCACTATAGGTAGAATTACTTACATGGAAGTAATTGGGTTGGTGCTGCAGTTCCATTTACTTCTTTTCTTCTAATGGAATAATATTACTGTTCAAAGGCAGCAGCGTTAACTTGAAATGTGGACTTGAGTGCAGCAGATTTTTATCAAGCACAGAGAAGTGATGGTTTAGAAAAAGCTGTTGTGTTTGGCAGCGTAGCCCTAAGTTGTTAGAGGTTTATTGCTGTTTTGTTCTTCAATACTGAACACATGAAAGCTGGTTTTACCAGCAGTGTGAATACAAAGCTGCTTTCTATTTCCTTACATCTCGTCAGAAAGTTATAGAAAGTCATATAATCAGACCAATTTAAAGGGCTGTCCACTTTGGCAACAATAAAGCAAAAAGGCGCTGTTCAATCATCTACTACTGGCAGAGTACGGCAGAGCAAAGCGTAAACACAGATACTTGTGACAGTACAGTTAGTAGAGCTGTAGCTTCCATATTTCTGAAGGTAGATAATGCAAGCTTTCAATTCAGCAAGCAGAGAATGTGATAAACACAAGAACTTAGGCTCAATTCACACTATGATTTTGTATCCTGTTTTTTTTAACTGTACAAATTACCATTAAAATGGGATGCAACATGACACAGAAATCACACAGAAATTATGTTCATTACTTTTTGTCTTGTTTAAGAATAGGATCCATGTGGACCCTGTTTCTATATACAATAGAAGTCAATAGCTACAGAAAGCGGCAAGATAGGCATTCTGTTGTAAGGAGTCTGTGAGATCCAAAAAAAGGCTCTCAATGAAGAGATATTAATATTTTTATGTATATGCAAATTGGCCTGCAAATCGCTCTGAAATTGCCACCTGCCTCTACCCCATAGCTTAGCCATACAGTCTGGGCAGTACTCTCACGGTAACAGTAGATACACTACTGTTCAAAAGTTTCATCCAAACAATTTTGTGTTTTCCAAGAAAACTCACACTTTTATTTATCAAATGAATAGAAAGTATAGTCAAGACATTGACAAGGTTAGAAATAATGATTTTTTTTATTTGAAATAATAATTTTCTCCTTCAAACTTTGCTTTCGTCAAAGAATGCTCCATTTTTAGCAATTCCAGCCTTGCAGACCTTTGGCTTTGTAGCTGTTAATTTACTGAGGTAATCTGGAGAAATTTCACCCCATGCTTCCAGAAGCCCCTCCCACAAGTTGGATTGGCTTGATGGGCACTTTTTGCGTACCATATGGTCAAGCTGCTCCCACAACAGCTCAATGGGGTTGAGATCTGGTGACTGCGTTGGCCAGTCCATTACAGATAGAATACCAGCTGACAGCTTTTTCCCTAAATAGTTCTTGTATAATTTGGAAGTGGCTTAGGGTCATTGTCCTGATGTAGGATGAAATTGGCTCCAATCAAGTGCTGTCCACAGGGTATGGCATGGCATTGCAAAATGGAGTGATAGCCTTCCTTATTCAAAATCCGTTTTACCTTGTACAAATCTCCCACTTTACCAGCACCAAAGCAACCCCAGACCATCACATTACCTCCATAATGCTTAACAGATGGCTTCAGGCACTCTTCCACCATCTTTTCAGTTGTTCTTCATCTCACAAATGTTCTTCTGTGTGATCCAAACACTTCAAACTTCGATTTGTCTGTCCATAACACTTTTTTCCAATCTTCCTCTGTCCAATGTCTGTGTTCTTTTGCCGATATTAATCTTTTCCTTTTATTCGCCAGTCTCAATGTATGGCTTTTTCTTTGCCACTCTTCCCTGAAGGCCAACATCCCAAAATCGCTTCTTCACTGTAGACAATGACACTGTCGTTATGCGGGTACTGTTTAATGAAGCTGCCAGTTGAGGACCTGTGAGGCGTCAATTTCTCAAACTAGAGACTGTAAAGTACTTGTCTTGTTGCTCAGTTGTGCAGCGGGGCCTCCCACTTCTCTTTCTACTCTGGCTAGAGCCTGTTTGTGCTTTACACTGAAGGGAGTAGTACACATCATTGTAGGAAGTCTTCCGTTTGTTGGCAAGTTATCGCATGGAATAGCCTTCATTTCTAAGAACAAGAATAGACTGTCGAGTTTCACATGAAACTTCTCTTTTTCTGGCCATTTTGAGAGTTGAATCGAACCAACAAATGTAATGCTGCAGATTCTCAACTAGTTCAAAGGAAGGTCAGTTTTATAGCTTCTCTAACCAACAAAACTGTTTTCAGCTGTGCTAACATACTTGCACAAGAGTTTTCAAGGGTTTTCTAAACATTTGTTAGCCTTCTTACACAGTTAGCAAACACAAAGTATCATTAGAACACTGGAGTGATGGTTGCTGGAAATGGGCCTCTATACACCTATGTAGATATTGCATTAAATACCTGACATTTGCAGCTAGAATAGTCATTTACCACATTAACAACATATAGAGTGTATTTCAGATTCATTTAATGTTATCTTCATTGAAAAAACTGTGCTTTTTTTTTAAAAAAAAAATAAGGAAATTTCTAAGTGACCCTAAATTTTTGAAGGGTAGTGTATTTGGGTGTATGTTTTGTGTACGGCTGACCACCCTCCTAAAGAAGAAAGGTATCCAGGTACAGGTATCCAGAAAGAATTAAACATCAGAGTTCACTAGTTCTGCTTCTTAAAATTTATTTTAAAAAGTATTTCTCAAGAGTTCCATTCATCAGACAGCTGTTAGAAGTACATGTAGTTTCCAGTACAACTTATTGGTTGGAAAACCCTCTTCATTAGGCATGAAGCAAGGAGGCCACATACTGTGGTTCACTGAACCTGAGGGCTGCTGCTCACATTGACCCTCTGGGTTTCTGCCCTCAGGACTCCCTCAATTTCAGAGAACCACCGTTTTGTATCTCCTTGGCAAATGTTCCCTCTTCTGTGTTGGTTTTCATTGACACTAATGTAAACAACCATCAACAACAACCATCATGATGGATGCTGTCTTCTGTCACATTTGTTTAGTTTTGTAACCGTTAAAGTAAAAAAAAAAATAAAAATACTGAATAAAAGCTTCTACCATGTTTTCTACATTGGGTTGAATGCCAATGGGCACTAGATATGGTGGGGGCTCTATCTGCAGATATTATTTAATGCTTGTTACTGTCATCCTGTGATAGATGACAACAAAAGACATTAACAACGGTAGTGTGAACCCACCCTTAGGTTGACAGGGGTCTTACTTTTGGGACCCCTGCAGTTCACTGCAATACCAATAACTTCTGCTACTTGTCGATTGGTGCGCACACGCCGATCATCAGTCAATGTAAAAGGGGCTTTATTTTTCCTGTGTGTGACACTCGTACTCATGTGAACCCATTTTTTGGGATCTGTCATAAAGCATTCCATTTTTATGACCATTTGAGAAAACCTTTTTTGTGTTGTGATCCAGACCTTCTAGATATCTAATGAAAAAAACAAAATTTTCAAGAGGAGCACTTCAGTGAAACCTTGGATGGGAACTTTACTATTTTCTTTTCTTATGATATTCCTGGTCAATATCCTTCCTAAATTCTAATCATCTTTCATGTAAATAATAGTTCAGTAGCAAAACAGCAAATTTGTTTCCTTTAGGCCAGTTTTGATCGGCAACAGTGTGGAATCTCTTTAGAGACTTTTTAGCATTAGAATATTGCAGTTTTAATGAACGAAATATCTGTCTCTATGGTAATGTAAAAAAAATCAAAGAAGAGAACATAATCCCACAGATAAAAAGTATAATTTGTTGAATGATTTAAAAAAAATCACATATACAACAACATCAAAAAATGCATAATATGAATAAACATGAACATACATAGACCAAAAGGGGGTAACCCATGGAGTTCTACTACTGATAATGGGTATACCAGGCAAAAGCAATGTACAATGTATAATGAAAATGCAGGCATATGCACCTACTCAGGAGTAGTAAAATGGAGGGCGTATGTAACTCACTACCAAGTAAAGGCAGGTCAGACATAATAATCATGCATATAAGGCCATAGAGTAGAGAGAAAACTTAACTCCATGTGACAATACTTTACCAGGGATGAAAGACCCCGATACCCGACGCGTGTTTAGCCCCAGAATGGGGCTTTGTTTAGATTAGAATGTTGCTATTATAATGTATGAAATATGTCTTTATGGTAATATGGTAAATATCTGTCTCTATGGTAGGTTCTCACACTGTGAGAACCTAGCGTAACTGTTGGTTCAACACAACCTCATCAGATTCAGATAGTTTGGCCATAATATACTGCTACTATATAGCTTTGCGACACCGCATTAGGAAATAGGTAATGTCCAGGCTCGGAAAGGCCCACCGGTGTACCGGGGGATCCCCCGGTGGGCCCCCGAGCCCTGACTTAAAGTTTTGATTTTTACCAATGCAGATGCATTGGTCGGGGCCCGATCGGGATGGCCAGGGGCCCCAACCAGTGCCTCACCTCCCATGAGGCGACCTGAAGCGAGCGCTTCAGGTGGCACTATGCCAGGGCCTCAGGGAGGGCGGCATTTTTTCTTACCTAAGCCAGTCCAGGACAAGCTGTCCTGGACTGGCTTATCACCGAGCGGTGGATTAGGGAGGCATCTGAAGCAGCACTGCTCCGGCAGCCTCCCCTCACACTCAGGCAGAGAGCAGGCCTGCTCTCTGCCTGTGAACGGCGCTAAGCCCCGCCCCTCCGCTAAGCCCCTCCCCTCCGCTAAGCCCCGCCCCTCCACTAAGCCTGCCCCTCCCCGGCGGGGGGGGGGGCTTTCTCTCGTTCGCTTCGGGCGGCGAGAGGGGCAGGTTCACCCCTGGCCCCAACCGGGCACCTGGCCAATGCATCTGCCTCCACACACAGGGGCCCCCATTATCTGATGCTGAAGAAGTACACATCGGAGGACAACGTGTCTTTCTTCAGCATCAGCTAACGGTCGCTCCCTTCACTTACCTGCAGCTGCTTTGCTGCTCTCCTGTGAGGTATCCCCTGCTGCCCGCACGCACTTCCTCCCCCTCCCCCTCACACTGAGTCCTCTTACATCGCAGCGTGTGGGGAGGACAGGAGTCGTCTGCTGAGTTCACTACTGCTGGAATAGGTGAGTAAACTCTTTTTGTAAAATCTGTATGTTTAATATGTATATATGTACATTTGTGTAAAGTATGTGACTTGTATACTGTGTGAGTACTGTATGTTTGTATACAGGTATGTGTGAGTATATACTGTATGCTATAATAATGTGTATGTATATATGTGTGTGTGTGTGTGTATATATAGTATTCATACAAGTATGTATATGACTTATATGGTATATGAATGTATATAAATGTATATGTGCTATAGTATTGTATGTGTATATTGTATATTGTATTGTATATGTGTGAGTATATATGGTATATGTATAAGGCCTGGTTCACATCTGCGTTCGGTGATCTGTTTGGGGAGTCTGCATGGGAACCCCCTCCCCCTTCCCCCCCGAACGGATTACCAAACGAATTAGCAAGCGGTGTGCAGTGAAAGTACGCGGACCGCATAGACTATAATGGGGTCCGTGTGCTTTCCACACGGTGTCCGCATGAGTCATGTGGACAGGAAAGTAGATTGTAAAGTAATTTTCTGTCCGCATGTTCTATGCGGACACCGCACGGAAAGCACATGGACCCCATTATAGTCTATGTGTGCTTTCACTGCACACCGCTTGCTAATGCATTCGGTAGTCTGTTTGGGAGGGTCCCCATGCGGACTCCCCGAATGCATTACTGAACGCAGTGAGTGCAATCCCATCCACACATTGCATAAAAACACACATGGCGGACACACTGCAATTTCCAAAACTGTTGCGGTTTTGGAAATTGCAGCATGTCACTTATATCTACAGAAACACCTGCAGTTTCCCTATAGGTATAAGGCTAAGTTCACACGGGGTTTTTTGGTCTGGAACCTGAGGCGGAGGCCGCCTCAGGTTCCAGACCAAAAATCGGGTAGCCGCGACTGAATGCCAGTGCACTGCACCGGCATCCAGTCACGCACTCTGCTCCAGATTAGGCCCAATAAATGGGCCTAGATGGGAGGAGGGAGTGTCTTCAGGCTGAATCGCGAGGCGAAACGACCTGAAGAATGAGCACCTCGCTTCTTTTTCTGGGAGTTGGAACAAACCGGCTCCCGGAAAAAAAAGAACTGACTGGCTCCCATTGATTTCAATGAAAAATGTAAATTTGATTATATTTCATTCACTTTGCTGGTTTTTTCTGTAGTAGCCAAAGACGTTGTGTTTCTGCAATGTGGGGTTTGAGGTATTTATGGCTTATCCAGAGTATAGGCCATAAAAAAAGTTTAACCCTGGAAACCCCTTTAATATGCCCCACATATTTTAACATCCCCCTTCTGCACAATATATTAGCCCCATCACTGCTCCCACACAGTATAATGGCCCCATCACTGTATCCCATACATTATCCCATAAAATATTTGGCCCAGACAACCACTTAAAACAGGTTGTCTATAAACTGGAGTGATCACTGTGGTGGCCGCCAGGGAGGTGTAAAAATATATATATATATATATATTTTTTTTTAAAAAAAGAGCCTTCTCACCTGTCCCCAGCCCCCGTTGTCCCCGCCTGTGTTTGGTCTCATGGCCTCATTTCTGGAGTTCCTGTACCTAATTGGTCTCAGCGATCACATGAGGTGCAGGACTCCCAACAAGTAGTGCCAGTACAAGACTGAATGGACACTGGCGGCAGACAACGGAGCGCCAAGGACAGATGAGTATTCTTTTTTTATTTATTTGTTTTTTTATTTTACACCTCCCGTCCACCACATGAGTTGCTCCAATTCCTGGACAACCACTTTAAAGGATTTATCCATCTTTATAATATTGATGGTCTGTCCTTAGGATAGGCCATCAATATTACATCTGCGATGATACAACAGCCAGGACCTCTGCAGATCAGCTTTTTCAGGACACTTCAGCTACGGGTAATGCTAATATTTCTAGGAGCCATGCTGTTCACTTGCCATACAGGCTGTAGCAATAGGTATATGTAGTGCACATGGTATAGGGGGTGAGTAGCATGGCTCCCAACATGTTATTACCTTTAACCGCCCTGTCTCGGTACCGCTGATCTGCAGGGTCCTGGCGGTCGGCCCCTAGAAACAATTCCACTGGTGGGCCCTAGACATCCCAGTCTGACCCTGGTAATGTCGTAATTCTTTTCATGGTTACACATCAAACTGTATCTATATTTTACAAAAAAAGACATAATTGGCCACAAACATGTAATATGTATGTCTTTGACTTATGAAATCTTAGTGACCTCATATTAACTAGTTGCACACACCACTTTGTGTACTGTTCTTTGCACAAGTAACCAGGCAACTTTAATTGCACACAAATGTCACTGTTGGCGCTTCCGTCTGACACACTGGCTGACAATGTCAACCAGCCAGTTTAGTTTTTAATTCAGGAGTCAAAAGCAGTGTGGAAATTTAGTGCATGTGAGTATTTAAAAGGTATCCGAGTTTTCAGGAAAAGTTGAAATATCTGCAGAGTCTTGCTGTTCTTTGTCTGTATAAAATTTCATACATGCTGCTAATTATGTTTCTGCAGCTCCATTATGGCTGTATCACATTTTACTTTTCTCTCTGAGGCCAGGGAAATGTACAATAAAGAGCAGTCTCTCCCCCTTCCCTATTCATTACTACTACTACTACTACTACTACTACTACTACTACTAGTTTATGAACATATAATTTTGCCAGGAATAACTGTAAAATAGCATCGGTGACCACAGTCTTGAAAACTGTTTGCTGTGACTAACATTTGTAATAAAACAGGCAGCCAGAAATAGATACAAGTAGATAAGTAAACGTTTCTTACATTATAAGCTGCAAGATTTTGTAGAATGTAGATAGCTAAGGATGGAACTTTCCTAGTTACAGGATGTGAACAGCAAGCTTCTATTGGCAGGAACAGGGCCGCTTTAACCATAGGGCAAACAGAGCACTTGCACTGGGCCCTATTGTTGGGGGAGCCCCGGATCCGGGCACTAGACTTTCTTGCCCAGGAAAGCATGCTTTGTACACTGATACAGTTGAAGCCTATGGCAAACAGGGAGCTATAATGTCCTTGCTCTGTCATAGAATACTTACATACATCGCTGTCTGTGCAGGACATCCCAGCACAGCTGATGAAATCACTGTATCACATGTGGACCAAGACCTGCACCAGAGTGCAACAACAGCAGAAGCCGTCAGCTGCTCCAGTCATTGGGGATCTTGCTAAGGTGAGTACAAGATTTTTTTTTAAATTTGTTTAAGATAATTTTTTTGTTTTTAAAGACCAAGGGATCAATTACTGCTGAGGGGGCACCTTTTTCTGAACATAGACACATTAGTTATATGGGAGTATCATATATAGTGGGAGAACTATTATTTAGAAGGGGGCTATTATAATGGAGAAATATTAGCCCCCTTAAAAATAAAAGTTTTCCCCTTATATACAATAGCTCCCACTTTTTTTTTTTTTTTTTTTAAAGCCCTCCTTAAAATAAGTTTCCACCTCATAATAGTTATCCCTTATAAATAATAGTCCCTCCTGTATAAATGCAGGGGAACTATTATTTGTAACTGGGGGGAGACGGGGACGCTATTAGTTATAAATGGGGACTATTATTTAAAAGGGAGATCTATAAAGTAGTAGTATTATTTATAAAGGGGGGGCTGTTACTGATAATGGGGACTATTATTTATAAGAGGGAACTATTTAGAGAGGAGAACTATTAATAACTAGCTGGTACCCGCGACTTCGTCTGCGGTGATTGTAGCAGTGGGTATATACAGGCGCTGGTAAGGTTTTCGTACTGTGTATAAGGTATGGGATATGAAATGTAAGTTTGTATCTTTGTTTTCTGAGAATACGTGAGACTTTTGTGTTGAAGTTAATTTGTATTTGAGCTGCTATATATACGGTGTTGTGAGAAACTTTACATAGTGACTTTGGGACAGAAGTATTTGAAGTTAACCCTTTCCCACCGATGGCATTTTTTGATTTTCGTTTTTGACTCCCCTCCTTCTGAACCCCTTAACTTTTTTATTTATCCGCTCCCAGAGTCATATGAGGTGTTAATTTTTCCTGGGACAAATTTTTCTTCATGATGCCGCCATTATTTATTCTATATAATGTACTGGGAAACAGGGAAAAAATTTAGAATGGGGTGGATTTGAAGAAAAAATGCATTTCTGCGACTTTCTTACGGGCTTTGGTTTTACGGCGTTCACTGTGCAACCAAAATGACTTGTCCCCTGTATTCTGTGTTTCGTTACGATGCCGGGGATACTAAATTTATATGGTTTTATTTACATTTTGACCCCTTAAAAAAAGGCAAAACTGTGTTAATTCATTTATTTATTTTTTTTTGAAAAGTCACCATATTTCGACAGCCGTAACTTTTTTATACGTGCGTGTACGGGGATGTATAGGGCGTCTTTTTTTGCAGGACCGGGTGTACTTTGTAGTTCTACCATTTTCGGGAAATGTTATTGCTTTGATCACTTTTTATTCAAATTTTTATCAGAATCAAAACAGTGAAAAAATGGCGGTTTGGCATTTTTGACCATTTTTCCCGCTACGGCGTTTACCGAACAGGAAAAATATTTGTATAGCTTTGTAGAGCGGGCGATTTCGGACGTGGGGATACCTAACATGTATGTGTTTCACAGTTTTTAACTACTTTTATATGTGTTCTAGGGAAAGGGGGGTGATTTGAATTTTTAAATCCTTTTTATTTGTTTTTATATTTTTTTTTACTTTTTTTTTTAAATTTTTTTTTTGCATTTATTAGACCTCCTAGGGGTATTGACATGGGTGGGCGGTGTCGCGGATTGTCAGAGCGGTGGGAGTCAGCAAACATGGCTGCTCCGGAGCGTTAAAGAGAGTATCGTTAAGGTGATACTCCGGAGTATCGTTAAGGTGAGGGGCAAAGTGGTAAAGTCTATGTATATGTGATTGTGTGGGGTTAGGGGCGAGGCTGTAGAGGGCAATATGAAATTTGGGGCTTGCTATGGTCCAAAGTGTGTGAGATTGCAGAGATGGTGGTGTGAGTTTGGGTTTTGTGGGGGTCCTGGCACAAACGTATGTGCGCTATTGTGACGAAAAGTAGCCTATTGCGCAATCGGGTGTATTAACTATGTTTGTGGAAAATTTCAGCCAAATCGGTCAAGCGGGTTTTGTGTGATTGAGGAACAAACATACAAACATCCAAACACACAAACCCACAAACATCCAAACTCACAAACTTTCACATTTATAATATTAATAGGATATGGGGACTATTATAAGGAGGGACAATTACTGATAAGGGGCACTATTTATAAGCATTGACCCTTATTTATAAGGGGACATTATTCTACTAATATTATAAATGTGAAAGTTTGGATGTTTGTGTATTTGTTACTCCATCAAGAAAAAACGGATGAACGGATTTGGATGAAATTTGGCACATAGATAGATTGTAACCTCGATTAACATACAGGCTACTTTTTATCTCGGTAAATGACATGGCTTCACGACTGTTATGAATTTACGTTCATATACTATATTAAACAGCTGTTGCCAGAAGCAGTATCTCCGCTAATTGGAGGTTATCTCTCTACATATATTACCAACCCCTGAATTAACTTAGACCCAGGTCCCTAAATTATTTCAGACCATAGAATAGAATCATACTTGCCTTTCTCACTCCACTGACTAAGACCCAAAGCCAACAGCCTCATGATGCCGTGTGCACTGCCGCACACCGGGGGTCTAATGCAGTAGGTAACCTGTTGTTTTTTTGTTTTTTTTTTTAAGAAAACAAAACCTTGGCACTGAATTCAGGTGAGGCAATTGTTGCGATTTCTTACTCTTTCCCCTAAACCTACCTCTTTATAATATGGGTCACAGGCTTGGTTCTTTATCATTTACAGGCTTAATATCATACTGCTAATTCTCTGTGAGACAATGTAACTAGGTTCAGGTTTATCTTCGCCTAGTCATGCAGTCATTACACTAAATCATACACTGTACAATATGACTAACCTCTCGCCAGAGGTTGCAATAACACTTGTAAAAGCATTTGTACATACTGAAGTCTCATGCTTATTAATAATGAGACCCAAGTTTGACGCAGAAAGCATTAATGCGATCAGAAAAGACTGTGCACCTGAAGCCGCTGATTTCCTCTCCATGCTCTTCTTTCCCCGGAAGGTACCTTTTTATAGTTCTCTTTTTGGGCATTAATTCCTGTGTGGTTTTTGTGTATGTAGGTACATTGTTCTAGTGTGTGTATTTGTATGAGTGCACCCTTATTGAAATGCTGCATAGCATTCAAATAGAATTTATCAGACTTACCGTGTTTCCCCTAAAATAAGACAGTGTCTTATATTAAATTTTGGTCCTAAAGATATGCTATGTCTTATTTTCAGGGGATGTCTTATTTTATTTTTGTGTGCTGCTGCCACCACTGCGCTACGCTTACATGTGCTTGCTGCGCAAAGACTGTATGAAGAAAAACATTGCAGCCGGCTGAACGCTGTGTGCTCCGTGTGCACAGGAAATCCGGCTGCTGCCGCTGCTGTGATCCTGTATGTTGTATTCACTGTTCCTGCTTCTGTGGGATGAGATGGGGGAGTGGACTCCCCACTGCATACGATGCTTAGCTTATGCACAGTGGGCATCTCCCAGCTCATCCTACTGGTACAGCATCAGGCACAGGTATGCCAGCAGCCTGCATACCTGTGCACTTGGAACTTTATGCACAGTGTTCAGCTGGCTGCAATATTTTTCTTCATACAATCTTTGCGCAGTAATATTATTTGGGGATGTCTTACTTTCGGGGTATGCCTTATATTAGGCAATTCAACAAAACCTCTGCTATGTCTTACTTTTGGGGGATGACTTATTTTCAGGGAAACAGGGTATGTATCTCATGGGAAAGTCCAAAAAGAGCCATGTTGGGTTTAATGATTTTTCCCGTGAATTCAGGAGTCTATTAATGATTATTGAAAATGATATTTGCATTCTTTACTTTATTTTATTGTACATCCATTGGATGTATTGAGCGTATGGTAAAATCAGGTGATTAAGATTACAAGCAAGGAAGGACTCTTTAAGTGTATAACTGGCCATCACCTCTCCTATATCTCCTTACATCACTTAGCATCCTTTACATCCTTAATAGATTTTGCAGCTTGCTTGCACATACAGGATCACTTACTTACAGGTTTGTTTTATTGTCCTGTCCCCAGATATTTAATAGTCGCTTCAGTTTTAAATAGCAGATGGAACTGTGCCAGGAATACAGAACCGCACACTGCATTATGACTTACATTATTCATTAATGGAAAATCTGTTGCAGTACATGATCTAAAAACATTGCCAACTTTTTATACTGGAACTGCTTTAAAGTTCTAAAGCCAGGTCATGGGAAACTTTCCCTTATGGGAACTTGTGCTGATGATAGAAAGCATTAGTCTAATGCTTTCTTTTTTATAGTCCCGATGCAGCTAAACTGACTGTTAACTACCGAGACCGCCCCCCACATCCCCCCGCCCTCCCAACATCATTGGTATTGAGTGGTTAGGAAACTGTCAAAATTATGTGTGCAAGTCTCAGGTATGTTATGTATTGTATTTGCATATACTGAAGTACTTTATTCTACTAAAATGTCTTGTACAGTGATTTTTCTGAACACAGATTTAATATGAGCAGTATATCTTTATACTATATAACAGTTACAGTATCGAAATTAAACAGATTGTGTTTTATCTATACTCTACTGTAGTTACTTAAAGGGATCCTATCATTAAAACTCAATTTTTTTTCTCACTAACATGTTGGAATAGCCTTAAGAAAGGCTATTCTTCTTCTACCTTTAGATGTCTTCTCTGCACCGCCGTTCGGTATAAATCCCAGTTTTCGTTGGTATGCAAATGAGTTATCTCACAGCACTGGGGGCGGTCCCCATCGCTCCAACAGCACTGAGGGCATCCCCATTGCTGTGAGAGAACTCTCCAGCGCCGCCTCCATCTTCTTCAGGAATGTCTTCTTCACGCGTCTTCTTCCGGTGGAGGCTTCAAACTTCTATTTAAGCGGATAACATTTCCGTTTTTTGGGTTTCCAAGAGGACCTGATGAACGAAACTCCTAACGCTAGTGTAAACCAGATCAACCAGGTATATGGAATATCAGTCAGTCTTGTAACATAAGATAGCTTAATTTAGCAAACAAAGTAGCAGAGTTGAAGTGTCCAAGGGTTGTATACTAGAGCTGAAGCCGGGTTGCAAAAATAAGCAACATTTTAGAAATAAAATAGATATATAACGGCAAATACACCCCAACAAATCTGATGAATAAATAAAGTAGACTCAGTTATACCAAATTTCTCATTTTATTAAATTCTGCTCCCATAGGAAGCTTGGAGGTCTTAGCTGCCGTACTTTTTTGGGAGGGACATTAGTGTCCATTGTATTTAGTTAATTCATATTATCATTGTCATCCCAGGTTGTAATAATTTTACAAACATTATATTTTTTTATGATAACCCCTTATATGAAGTTGATATATTTATAATGGATGTAGTGATGATTTATGATTTAGGGCGGTTGGTTTATGTATTACTGTATAGATAGCTATTGGTTGTAAAAGTTTTTAGACCCATAGATTGCCAGCCATTACCCTTCCTTCCTTCCTTCCTTCATGTTTAGATGCTTTTAATTTTATTAATTCTGGCTTTTTTTTTTTTTTACATGAATTCAATTGTGACAAATTTGGTATAATTGAGATTATTTTTATTTATTAGATTTGTTGGGACGTAGTTGTAGGTTCATACATATTTATTTTTGAGTTAACTCCCTTGTGTTAGACATCTACTGAAATTTTGTAGGACTATATTTTTAGGAAAAAACATGGACATAATCCCAATATTATACATTGATCTATCCTTCTCGGCAAAATATAAACCCTCCCCCCAAAAACTACATGAGGGTCTTGTTATATATTTTGATCAAGGTGTATAATCCCTTTAGCTACTTTACTTTAAACTCTGCATAATGGGTCCCTACTTTGCTGAATGTTGCACCGCTTGGCGACCGCCACCACCAGCTCTGGAGCACAGCACTACAATAATGGCAGCCACTCTGCAGTACTGCACCTTAGTTAAAAGAGATTGGGAGGGAGAATTTTGCTGTTTACTTTTGGGTCCCTTTTTCTCGTTCACTTGCCTTTGTCTGGCTTTCACTAAAATCTCTGAATTTATAATTCATCAAACTTCACTACTGTTTTTGTGCAGAATATCGAGTAGCATATTTGTCTTCAATCTTTTATTTACTGCATGTTGTCATATTCATTATTGTATACAGATTACTTTATCTAATCCAGACTTTGGGATGCATAGGTAAGGAATATGTAGGTAAATGAGCATCTGGGATACACTACAAGGTAATGGGTTTCAGCGAGGGACAGCACTGCGGCTGAGATGACATCTGCCATAGCTTCTCTCTCGCTGGAAACCTTTAGCTTCATGACAAACTTGCATCAGATTGTTCTGAATATCTCTGCAGGGCTCTACAGCTCTATGCAGTTGATTTATTAAACCCTTCCTCGCCCAAGAGACCAACAGCACAATGCAGAGAAATGCAAAACCTGTAGACAAAATGCCAAAGGATATATAAAAAATAAAAAAAAAAGAGTATAACGATTCTTTCTTTTTGTAAGCTGCATCTGCTTAAGATTGTTCTGAAAGCTGAGATAAAATTGTATATGTGTATAAAAGTACTGGTATTCATTTATTGTATATTGCAAGTCAAAATTGTTACTACTGGGTATTTACATGTACTGTATTATGAATATGTATAACTATATATACAGTAGATGTATGCTTATCATATTTGTATGTTATATTGTAGTGCTAATGCTGTATAGTACAAAGCAAGTTGATTGTATTCTAGTCTGTGTTTATTGATCCGGGTTGCTCTTTGATTTGGGATCCCAATACTTTGTGTCTTGTTTACCTTTCAAAACCGCTTACAATTTACTTATATATAATATACATAGTCAGCGACATGCCTTGCAACTTTCAGATGACAAAGTGGAACAAAATCAGTGGAGTACACTGGGGCACATTTACATATGATTAGCTACTCCTTTATCCCAAGCTGCTTTGACTGTATCCAGTCCCTTTGTGACCCCAAGCATGCCCCATACATTACCATGATACTATGTGGCCCCTCACAGCATATTGCTCCCTTGTGGTCCCCCCTCCCACAAGGTATTGCTCCCTTGTGGCCCCCACAGTATACTGTCCCCTTGTTATGGCTATCAACAATGTTCCCTTGTGGCCCTCACATGTTTCCATGACCCCCACATGTAATACTGACTTTTGCTTGTTTTCCCACAGTCCACTTAGCTCTCAGTGGCTGGGAGCAATAGGTGCAATGTAGTGCGATGGCGGCATCAGCAATAACAATATGTATTAACATCAATGTGAATGATGACTGACACAGATGGAAAGTGGAAGTTGCTCTGTCTGCATCCATCATTTTGTCAGTGTTTCAGTCTATTGTTCTAATTCTATAATGAATCAGAATAACTGAAAAATGTCAGTGTGAACATAGCTTAGAGGATCTGTCACCAAATACAATACTAAATGTTGTATATCTTCTTGCTGTTTATCATTTTTATTCTTAAAATCCATTTAATAGATATGGAAGATTTTCTAGAAATTAGCCGTATGTAAGTAAACATTACTTACATAGGACTCCTGCCGTTACTTATAAAGCAGGCATTAAACAGAAATATCTGCTTTACATGGAATGAGCAGGCAGCAGTCCTGTGTAAGTTACAGTTTGTCTGACATGGTAACTTACATAGGACTGCTTCCTCTCTATCCATGTAAAGTAGTCCTGTGTAAAATTACTTTACACAGGACTGCCTTACATGGAGGATTGCTTGTGCTGACCTTGCCTACTTGTATTCACTCTGCCTACTTGTACTGAGCCCACCTATGAAATGGGTCCCATTTAAATTTTTTCCAGGGCCACTTTCAGGTCCATATCTGCCCCTAATTGCAAAGCCTACAGATGGCTACTAGGGAGCTCAACTAGAATAACCCGAGCAACAAAAAAATACCATAATTTACTACAGAGGGCCACCTAGTGGTATTGTTTATGTAGAGACCTGTAGATGACAACTCAATTGCTGGAGGAGCAAGTCTAGAGGATTTCTACAATGAGAAGTGAGTATGTTTGAGTCATATAGCTATACTAGCTGGTACCCGCGACGTCGTCTGCGGTGATTGTAGCAGTGGGTATATACAGGCATGGGTAAGGTTTTCGTACTGTGTATAAGGTATGGGATATGAAATGTAACTTTGTATCTTGTTTTTGCTGTAATTCAGACAATACATGAGACTTTTGTGTTGAAGTTAATTTGTATTTGAGCTGCTATATATACGATGTTGTGAGAAACTTTACATAGTGACTTTGGGACAGAAGTATTTGAAGTTCCCGACGATGGCATTTTTTGATTTTCGATTTTGACTCCCCTCCCTCTAAACCCCATAACTTTTTTATTTCTCCGCTCCCAGAGCCATATGAGGTCTTAATTTTTCCTGGGACAAATTTTTCTTCATGATGCCACCATTATTTATTCTATATAATGTACTGGGAAGCAGGGAAAAAATTCAGAATGGGGTGGATTTGAAGAAAAAATGCATTTCTGCGACTTTCTTACGGGCTTTGGTTTTACGGCGTTCACTGTGCAACCAAAATGACATGTCCCCTGTATTCTGTGTTTCCTTACGATTCTGGGGATACCAAATTTATATGGTTTTATTTACATTTTGACCCCTTAAAAAAATCCAAAACTGTGTTTAAAATTTTTTTTTTGAAAAGTCGCCATATTCCGACAGCCGTAACTTTTTTATACGTGCGTGTACGGGGATGTATAGGGTGTCTTTTTTTGCGTGACTGGGTGTACTTTGTAGTTCTACCATTTTCGGGAAATGTTATTGCTTTGATCACTTTTTATTCAAATTTTTATCAGAATCAAAACAGTGAAAAAACAGCGGTTTGGCACTTTTGACCTTTTTTGCCGCTACAGCGTTTACCGAACAGGAAAAATATTTGTATAGCTTTGTAGAGCGGGCGACTTCGGACGTGGGGATACCTAATATGTATGTGTTTCACAGTTTTTAAGTACTTTTATATGTGTTCTAGAGAAAAGGGGGTGATTTGAATTTTTAATCCTTTTTATTTTTTATTTTATTTTTTTTTACTTTTTTTAATTTTTTTTTGTGCATTTTTTAGACCGCCTAGGGGTATTGACATGGGTGGGCGGTGTCGCGGATTGTCAGAGAGGTGGGGGTCGGCAAACATGGCTGCTCCGGAGCGTTAAAGAGAGCCTCCTGGAGTATCGTTAAGGTGAGGGGCAAAGTGGTAAAGTCTATGTATATGAGATTGTGTGGGGTTAGGGGCGAGGCTGTAGAGGGCAATATGAATTTTGTGGCTTGCTATGGTCCAAAGTGTGTGAGATTGCAGAGATGGTGGTGTGAGTTTGGGTTTTGTGGGGGTCCTGGGAAAAACGTATGTGCGCTATTGTGACGAAAAGTAGCCTATTGTTTAATCGGGTGTATTAACTATGTTTGTGGAAAATTTCAGCCGAATCGGTCGAGCGGTTTTTCCGTGATTGAGGAACAAACATCCGAACATGCAAACATCCAAACACACAAACCCACAAACTCACAAACTTTCACATTTATAATATTAATAGGATAACATTTCATTTACTGCATTGGTCTGTGGCTTTCCCTGCACCATTTTTAGCAATAACATAAATGCTGGGCTTCAGATGGATATGATTTGTGTCACTGCTGTCCTCAGATAAGCTACTGCTTGAGCCACCTGATTTGGAAGAGTATATTACAGCATATACAGTGTATCTGCTTTCAGACCATCCATTTAGGTTGTCTTGTTTGACTTAAATAGTTCCTGTTACTTTATTTAGATTGCAGCTTGTGTTGATATGCTCGCAATGTTATGTGCATTGTCTTGAATAGACGGTACTGGCTAGCAACAGCAGGGATAAGAGAGCTGTAAGTATTGGCTGCATTTTTTTCACAATACTTTTGACCAGCAGTGTACTTGAATATGTTTTTCTAGCTGAGGTTTAAGGAATTATCTTAAAATCTACCGAAAACACATTGACTATTATGTAAAGCATGTAGTGATTGTTGTCATGGCTGTTGTGTACACGACAGTAACCAGAGGCCATATGAATAATTTATAATAATAAATTAGTAGAAACCAGTACATTTAGCTTTTGGCTTCATCACATCCTGTAGCAAGGAAACATTGCATTGTAGAGGACATTGAATTATACTTATTTATAGGAATACATCTTTTCATATCTAGCTGGCGATTATGGCGTGCATTGGCAAGTTGTGGTATCACTAAGGCCTGGTTCACATCTGCGTCGGTAATCCGTTTGGGGGAGTCCGCATGGAAACCCCCCTGATGGACTACCAAATGCATTGGCAAGCAGTGTGCAGTGAAAGCACACGGATCCCCATAGACTATAATGAGGTCCGTGTGCTCGCCGCATGGAACATGTGGACAGAAAAGTACTTTATGATTTACTTTCCTGTCCGCATGACTCCGCAGATAGCACACGGACCCCATTACAGTCTATGGGGATCCATGTGCTGTCATTGCACACTGCTTGCCAATGCTTTCGGTAGTCCGTTCACAGGGGTCCCCATGCGGACTCCCCGAATGGATTACCGACGCAGATGTGAACCAGGCGTAACTATACAAAGACTGGAAAGTCTGGAGGGTTTTTTTTTTTTGATTCTGTGCGTAAGAATTTTTGAAAATCGCACCATGTCCATTATATCCATTATATACAGAGATGCTGGTGGTTTCCGTATAAATATAACAGAGGCAGAGAAAACTCTGCAGACTTTCTGTGAGAAATGCTGCAGTGAAAAAATGTTTTTTTGGGGGGGGATTTTTTGCAGCAATTCTCTGCATAGGGCCTGAACTTTAACAGTTTTTCCCAGAAAGGCAGACAGACTCACACTGAGTCTGATTGGTGGTTGGGCATCATGTAGTGCACCACTTATTTGAAAGGGAGTGCCAGAGATTGCTGAAGTTCTGATCAGTAGGCATCTGAGCAGTCAGACCATCACTGATCTGCAACTTATCCCCTATTCTGTGGATAGGTGATAACATGCTTTTGTGGGAAAACTCCATTACCTATTGTTACTCTGGGCTGCAGGTTAAATAGCTGAATACCTTTTTGATCAGCTGCTCTGGGAAGGTGATTTATTGCACTTGATAAAGGGCCTAAGTGCCTGAAACATATCGTTATCCAATTGGGTGAGCGCTTCTCCTTGCCAAACCTTCTGAAGATTTTGGTCCCAGTCTGTTGATGCCTCTACGTCCCAGTGACGTTTCTTGCAGCTGCTTCCCTCTCGGTTTCTAACATCTTTTTAAATGTTGGGGTTGTTGTGTCCTACACAACCCCCTAAGGTGAGCGGCTTTCCATTTGCTTACCTTTACTCATACTTGTGCTGAATTTACTACACTAGGGTCGGCTCGGTGCCGTATTTTTCTTCTTCTCTTGTACCTTTTTGATCTATCTTGTTTACCCTAAAAATGCAGGTACACCATTTTCTACAAAAGATATCTGCCATTTTGTGCCGCATTTCTTCTTCTGACACCGGACCCCAGTGTTCAATCCGCATTCTTGTCTATAGTAATAAAAAAAAACACTTAAAGAGCACAAAACCTTTCAGTATTCCAATTTCTTGGAAATCCCGTTGGTATGTGCTATATTAAAGGGGCTCTATCATTAGGAAAAGTCATTTTTAACTAATCACATCCTTGCATAGGCTTTAGAAAGGCTATTCCACACCTACCTTTTGTATGTACATTGCCTCAGTGGTTTCTGAATAAGTCCGTTTTTATTCATATGCTAATTAGACTGGTGCACGATAGATCGTGCACTCCTCTCCTGTTGTTTCCTATGGGAGGCTGCTGCTGCTGATGATGACTCAGCTTCCTGTTTGACTCACACACATAGGACATAATAGAAGAGAGGAGGCTGCTGGGAACTTCCTGTACTGGCTGGAAGCTCATTAGCATATTAATAAAAACGGACTTATTCAGACACCACTGAGGCAATCTACATACTAAAGGTAAGTGTGGAATAGACTTTCAAAAGCCTATGCAAGCATGTGTTTAGATAAAAATGACTTTTCCCAGTGATAGAGCCCCTTTAAAGGGAATTAGTGATAACCAGCAAAGAATGGTATATGCCAAATAATATTTTAGTAAGAGGCAGGGAGGAATCTGTATTACCACTCCCTTTTGAAACAGAACCAGAAGATAAGCAAAAATGGATGGGATCTGATGGTAGAGCCGAATATACCGCACTGGGGCCCAGCAGCAGTGTCCAGTTTTTTATATGGACATTTAGGTACAGTTGCCTTGTGAATAAGATGCATTTACAGACAGAACCTACATAAGAAAATAAAAAGTATAGTGGTAATCTAGAAGAAAAAGAATTTATAGGTACAGCTTAAATTTTGTAAACTTTTTTTTTTTGGCGTTGTATGAAAGCGAAGATTCTCATATGACTCTAAGGATGCCGTTCTACTTGTGTAATTTCCAAAGATATGACTGGTTGAAAACAATCAGGACTGAGATATCTCTATGCAGCTGATACTTATAATACAGCTGTTGACTGTTCTCAACCAGTGATAGCTTTGGAAATTATATAGGTCGAATGGTATCCTTGAAGAGAGTCTCCTTTTTCATATGACTCCAAAAGCAAGTTTCTATGTTTTATAATGCCCGAAATATAACAGATTGAAGTGACCATCATATACAGGCTGTATAATCTACATCAGACCAAGCGAAGATCACTCCGCACAGAAAACTAATGAATATGACTATGAAGTCTTCCTTCTTTCTTCTTCTGTTCCTTAGCTGCTATGGACTCCTAGTATATCTTCTCTTCTCAGCTTCTGTGTGTCTACTTCCGCAATATATTACTGTGTATTATCCTGTACCTGTATTACTATGCTGCTGTACACACATCATTATACACACAAGCCTGTAAACCATACACTATGAGAAGCAGAATACAGCTCTCAATAGAGAAGCAAAGGAAAGAATCAGGAAATGCAGGAGTTCACAGAAAGGAGCCAAAATTTGTTAATAAAGTATATCACTAAATTTATTACTGACAAAAATACTGCCAGAAAATCAAAAGTTGTCTGAAAGTTTAGTTACATTTTAAGTCAGTGCCATTTTATTAAAGGGGTTATCAAGCTTTAGTAATATGCCATCCTTCAGTCAATGAAAGGGTCTCACTGTAACAGGCATGTTGTCACAAATTAAGATTTAACTGCCTTCAGTTTTGGGCAACGCTACTAAATATTTATTTACATGTACAGATGTAGCATTGTCTTTCTGCGCTGTGTTATCCTATCAGAGAAAAAAATAAAAAGAAGACTGTTGTTGTGATATGGCGGTATATTTTTTTGATAAGGGTCTAAATTCACTATGAAAATGAATGATCTTTATGCTATTTCAAGTCATACACTGTATACAATGGCGTTGCTTCTTTTCACAGAGCAGCATCCTTCGAACACTCAGTTTTTCACCATCTCCTCCAGTCTGTACCTTAGCTTGACTGATCATTTTCTTTTCCGCACAAATACCATGTGATGCTGTGTGTAATCTTGAGATGAAGACATGTAATGTGTAGCAATTGCACAATCTACAATATGGCCAGACAGCTGGCACTTACATATGTTTTGCAGTGATGACTGAAGTTATTTCTCCTTCTGTATGCAAATTTCCACCTCTCCATCTGTAAATCATGTGAAATGATAGGCACTTGTTCTGTTAGAGACGGTAATTGCATATTGTATGTAGTAGTGGTTTCCTAGTGGTGACATTATTTCTGTCAATGGGCTCCAGTGATTTTACCAACGGAGGGGAAAAAGTGAGAGAGAATAGTTCAAGTGTATAATATACTACCATCCTTTTATATTTACTTCAAATGACGCCATTAACATAGAAGCTGGACCGGTGATAAGCTGATCATTGCAGGTCTGGCTTCAGAAGCCGCTCTTGACCAAGTGCAGGTTGCCACACATTTTCCATGAAGTAGCTGGATGATCGACCATGTAATACATGGATAGACTAGGTGCTTCAGTGTGACCACTTCTATATGTGGATGTCTCTTTGCTCTGGCTAATAGAGGAATTCTAGTTGTCTATCTGAACAAGACTATTATTTTTGATCACCTCACATCAAAGTGAAAGAGGGACGTCTTGATGACTGAGACTATCTTAAATACTTTTTATGTCAAAATTGATATTGCAATGAATTCTTCTCATTAGGTACAACTCCTGTAATGTAATGACTTGTATACAGTATTTGTGCAAATTGACTCACATATAAGATATGTTACGGATGCACGTCCTCCACCAATCATGACTCTACTGACATGAACCAGCATCATTGATCTATATAATGATTCAAGTTCCTATCCGCAGATTTTTGGTAGGGTTGGAATTCATCCGTAATATTGACTCTTATATCTTATAATGCAGTGCATTGTAAAATCATAATACTTCTGTTACAGGCTGTATGCGGCAGCCTTTAATAGATGTCTACGTCAGTCAAGCCTAGGAGCCTTCAATAGGATTTTGTTGTGGGAGCCAGTGATCCACCTCAAAATGGCAGTGCCCATTTTCCGCCAGGTAAATGGCGCATTGGTCAGCTATGACAGAGACCGCCAGGGGTAATGCTCATACTCAGTATAATATAGTGGTACCTGGCAACTGCCATACTATTACAGTGGAGGGCAATTGTAAGAGATAAGAGATTGTGAAATTCAAACATTTTCAATAAACTAGCTCCTTTTAAAAGGACAGGGTGTGGGATTTTCACCTGTTAAGTGTGGCCTCCTTAGAAGCATTTATCTGATATAATGTAGCAAGATCCCTGGTAATTGATACCCCTGGATAGGATAATAATGACATACACCCGGTGTATGGAAAACTAGATGTCCACAGAGGGTTGCTCAGGCCCTGCAATAAGAGCACCTCTATTTTGCCCAGATTCCATGTATAACCTGACAGTCTACCAAGACAGAGCTAGGTGGTCAAGGAGTGGTTGCTAGGCATGTTTGGGGTCAGATACCATTAGTAGTAAATCATCTCCATATGCTGCAACATGGAGTTCCCTATCCACGCAGATACCAGAGAATTTAGAGACAAATTAAAAAGGAGTGTGGATAGTGGATATCCCCGACTGGTACCATGAAAAATATCCAAGGGAAGAGTGTTTCTGCCTTTATGATCCTGTGATCCATGTTGGTGTATAACAAAGAAAATAAATTCTTGTTTTATTGGGGGTTCGTACAATATACTACAATACTTCTGTATTGCAGTATAATGTACATTTACTGCACATATATTACACCCTAGTGTAGTGTAATGCAAGCTCCATAATGAAAAACACAGGAGACTTTGATAGGTTCTTGGCAGCTTTTTTGTTGCAGATTTTATGCGTTTTTTAATCCAAAGGCTCCGTTCCCACGGAGTAACGCGACACTCATTTAGACACGTAAACAAAGTGTCAGAGCGAGTCACTTCAAAACAGATCCCATTGACTTCAATGGGTGTCGGCTTACCCGCGCTACACATTGAAATCAATGGGAGGCTTTATAACCCATTGATTTCAATGTGTATCGTGCGTAAGCCGGCAGCCATTGAAGTCAATGGGATCTGTTTTGAAGCGCCTCGCTCTGACACGTGTTTATGTGTCTAAACGACCAGCAAGTTACTCCGTGGGAATGGAGCCAAAGTCAAGATTGGTTTCAAAAGGAATGCTAAGTATAAAGAAAGTTGTTTTACAAGCCCTTCTGCTCAATCCTCTCCTGGCTCTAAAAAAAAAACAAAAAAATGCAGCTGTTCCGCAATGTGGGGCCTGAGCCTAACTCCAATTTGAAAGTTTATTTTTGGTTACCTTAATCATATAAACCATATACAGAAGTTATCTCTCCTGTTACTGATTTTGAAGAAGCAGTATATTTACCATCTTTATGTTGTCTATTGGTAGCAGCAGTCAGTAACAGTAGCACCTGCAGGGCAGTAAACAAACCCCATATACTGCATACAGGAAAATCTATCGATAGCTGTATTTTAATTGACAGCTTTGGGATTACTCCAGTCTTGAATTACCAGCAGGAGTCCTATATGGCTGTCTCCTAAGGAAAAAAACAAGTATAAAACTGCTTCAGCTGCCAGAAACTACTTTAGTTAATAAAGTCCTTGTAATAAACTTGCTAATAAGAGGTAGCTCTGAAAGAAGAGACAGGAAAGAAGCTGTGTATGCAAATACAATTGTTCTTCAAAGCAAAATGCTCTCCTTATCAGGGTAAAAATAAAAGATGGAAGGCATGAAATAGGTGAAATATGTAACTAGGAGAATGGATTATGAATATTTTATGCTGATTATGCCTAGAACTGTGCCAACTCTATTATTTGGAAAGTAGCAATGCCACAAACACAAAATGCTACATGGGAGGGAAAAAAAAGGTTTAATTTTGGGAGTGAAATTAACTGGGTAGTTTGTATGGCACAGTAATAAAAAAAAAATGTGTACGTATTGGATTAGTGTCCTTGCTACTGAAATTGCAAGCTGATTCTGGGATGGAATCAAAGGCATTAAAAAAAACCCATCAAACTGTCTCGAAATTAAGAGTTTGAGCTCCTTGAGTCATTTTCATTCATAAAATTCAATTCCGGGTTCGGTCAAAACAAGAAACACATTAACCTATTGTTTCACAAGATGAAAGCTCTATGTGTCTGAATACCAAAGGTGTCCATTACTATCTTGAGAGTAGTGGGCAAACTTGAGGAAAAGTCAGTCAGTTCAGAAACCAATGCCTTACAGATCCCGAGTTTGTGGCTTTCCGCTGTGTGATATCTGGGGTATCCCAAAGTGGATGAGCCTACAGCCAAAAACAGCTTTTGTCTTGGGTTTAACCCCTGCGACTAGAGCATCTTTCATTGCAAAGGTTGATGATCACAACAACGATCTACAGCAATACCTCCTGATGAAGGCTGCATAGCCGAAACGCGCGTCAGGTACTGGGGAGTGAGTGCCTGTCCTGACTTGTATACCTCCTATTGGCAACATGGGTAAGCCACAGTGCTATTAAACCTGTATATAGTGGTATAGGATACATGTGAGCCTATGTTGTTATAGTCACCAATGTGTGCGTGTATCAATGCTATTACTTTAATGGATAGGAGACATATATTGGACCACATGGTAACTTTAAACTTCTAGCATTTTCTTTGAGCTGTTGTGGCAATGTGTATAACTTAGTGGCCAATCATGATATATACCTCAGCGGCTATTGATACTATTGCTGTGTGTATATAATGTCCACATACGGTGTATAAAGGACTCCAATACTGAGGTCCTTTCTGGCATTAGCTTAATCCATGTGCATTGCATTGTATGTAAATACTTAAAGGGACCACATACCATCTGCTGCACTTCACTTTTACCCAGTCAGTTTGTATTTGTAGATTCCCCTTCTAATGTCCATCTTTTATATATGTGTATGATGTAATAAATAAAATTATGACAAGTTTATTGACCTAAACTGGATGTGTAGTATATTCTTTTTATACTAAGTGTCATACTCACGATTGCTTTTCTTGTGGATATTCAATAGTTGAAATGCTGTGGATTTTTTCCACCATATGTGATAAATCCCATCATCTTTACTATTACTGTAATTCATAGCAGGTTTGCCTGGGTTTTATAGAAAAATTAGAATGATTACAAATTATTCCCTATTTACTGTATGAAGGATAACAGGTGTGTGGTCCAGCAAAATCACGGGCGCAAAATAATGCAGCGTAAACGATCCAGGCTCCCATTGAAATCAATGGGAGTGTATACGGTGCGCAAAGTCTCACACGCCGCATACGTGCCACATCACGCGGCACGTTACTCCGTGTGAATACACCCTCAGGAGAAAAAAAACGGTACTGATATTCAATTTGGGGGAAAAAATGGTTTAGGGGGGACCTACAGTATTTACAATGTACAAATATATAAATGGACAGTACAGATTTTGTTCTAATGATCTCTTCACACCTAGGCATAACAAGGGGCCATACTGTGTCTACAGGTACAAAGTTTTCACCATCCCAGATGGGCTTCTTTACAGTAAGAGCAGTGAAATTATGGAATTCACTACCACAGGATATTGAACAAGTTATCAGATATCAGAGATTTATTCTTACTGTCCTATTTAAAGTTTGGAATGAAATTTTTCTGCACTATAGAGCAGTTGACTTGAGTCTCAAAGTTGTTACTGTGGATTTTTGTTTGTTCTTAGGTTACAAAATGTTGCATAAAGACCAATGTTACTATTGCACTTTTATCATGGAAATGCCCTACAAGCTATTGGACCTCTGGGAAGAACCGACAAAGTTATAGTTAAATGTTTTTATTACTATAATGCTTGCAGGTAGACGATTCATTGATGAATATATCTACATTAAGACAGGGTCAATGAATTTATCATTTTTCTAATCATTTTTATGGTAAGTTGAGTGAATAAAGATCTATGCTTGGTGATTCCAAATGCACAACATACAGTATATCAGCTGGGGATATGTTGAAGTTCTAATAGGTGTATAGTCATTATCCCTTCCCTTTTATGCCTTGTTTCTCCCTTTTTTGTTTTGATGTAAAACAATATAAGCAAAATATAAGCACACAGGCTTGTCTGATTTCCTGTAGTTTTGTATAAGCCAGCACTTAGTAAGTCTGTCTATCATATGTCATTCTAGTTAGGTTTATGCGCTTGTTTTCAAATACAGCCCGAGCCCAGCTGATTTATGCACAGAACACTTTGTGAGACCTTGAGAATGTGTTGTCTCATCACCAATCCTTATAAAACAATAGCTGGTATTTCTATAGTGAATATTGAGTAAAGCAGTGCTTCTCAGACTATGATGCACTGTTCACTGGCTGGTGAAATGCAGGTCTTTGCCATTGTCAGCTAAGGCTGGGTTCACACCAACGTTTAGATTCAGTTCGGGCATTCTGTCCCCAAATCCATTTGAAAAATGTGGAGAGAAATGTCCTGCAGTAGACTATGGGGTTCGTGCATGTAAGCACATTGGGTTTATGTTTTTTTTCGGGTCCCCAAACGGATCAAAAGAACTGTATTGTATTTTATTTCCACTGGTGAGGGTGCTGTGTACACAACACAATATAATATTTGTTTGGCACTCTGTGGTAGTATTTCTTGACTGTTGAGGTCGCAGCGTTATAACAGATTGACTGGTGAGGCCCAAGTCATAAAAAGTTTAAGCCCCTGTGCTAAATATGTTAGGTTCAGCTGAACTGTTTTCCCTCTACAGCACCTAGGAGCTCCATTATGACAACAAACTCTTGGCGAAGTTGCAGCGTCAGACGCTTCAGGTCCAAATGATACAAGAACATAAATCACTAGCAAACATAATACATGTAGCACTAGCCAACCTCAGAACTGGGATTTTTTAACTAAGTTTCAGCTAATTTTAGCACTAATACAAGTGGACATGAATGGTGGTAAAATCAGATTATAAAATAATTTTCCTGTTTATCTTCCTAGAAAATACTCGAGTGTAATTACATTATTTTTCTTTATTGTGCATAATATGTCAGAGTAGAAACAGTGCTGTGATATTGTTTATTATAGGAATAAAGAAAGTCCTTTAGTCTTTCTTCTGTGGTCAAATCAGTACATATATAAAGCGTTTTACCCGTTTTAGCTCTGGCAAAAAATTGGCATGTATGATTGGCACTATGGGAACTAATGTGGTTGGTTTGAAGATTGTTTAAAAGTATGGCCAGAGTGCTAGATTTAAAGGGGCTCTATCATTACAATTTAGCGATTTGAGATGAAGATATGCCTGAATAGCCTTTAAAAAGGTTATTCAGGTGCTGTTAGTCGTTTTTTAAAAGTAATTTTTTAATTACCTTTGAAATGGTTATGTAAGTCACTCTTTGTGCACTGCGTGCACTCCCCAGCGTCATCTTGCTTTTGCTGCATAACTCCTCCTGCTCCTTCTTCTTCACTGCCTCCAGCATTGTCCTTCCCAACAGTTTCTATTGAAATTTTGCGCAGTAGCGCTCCCTCTGGAACGCTACCATGCACGCTCCAGCGCCAGCTCACAATGTTATCGAACAAGAAAATGGCGCTGGGGCCAGGGAAGAATTTATCTCAAATCACTAAATTGTAATGATAGAGCCCCTTTAATTTTTTTTTTTACTTTATCATATTCCTTTAGGGTGTGAGTCTTTTTGTGTTATAGGTAGTCTGTTAGCAGAAAAATTGTAATCAAAGTAATCCCAATACCTTGTAATGCTTTCCCAATGTGCATTTGTTAGTCAGCATTGCAGCTCCATTATTGAGAAAATAGCAGTTTTATTCATATGAAAACTAGGTGAAAATGGCTTTTTAAATCTTCTCTGGGCTTTACTCTATGCAGTAGATTACCTTCCCTAACTGCTATCCAACTCTCCAGGGAAAGAGGGGGTCAATGTAAAGAGGCAGTTTGAATTTAGAAGTAATTAGGGGAGGTAATCTTCAGCTCAGAGCAATTCCATGAAGATAAGAAACTTGCATATGGGTAAAACAGCAATTTTCTCGATAATGGAATTTCAATACTGATCAACAAAAGCATATTTGGAAAGTGTAGAAATAGTGTCTGCAAGGTACTGTGATTACTTTTCATTTACAATTTTCCTGTGGACAGACTCTCTTTAAGTACAACATTTTTTTTCATCATTTCTTTTAAATTATTGTATTGACTTGCGTTTTTTTGTGGGTTGAAACCTCTTTTTCACTTTTCAAACAGGCTTGGTAGCTTATTGGCAGTCTAGGGCATTACAAAAATGTACTAAGTTCAGGAAATGTAAAATTTCCGCATCTATATTTCCAATTCTGCTTTTGTGTTTTTCTCTAGCCAGTGAGCTTAGGTGCACTAGGTGAGCTAGGATCTCAGGCAGATGTGTTGGGACAGGTGGATGCGTATGATTCTGGCTTTACACAGGTGTATTTGGCCTGGGAAATGTGAATTAGAGGTCAGCTGTAGTTCCTTGACTGATCACTGAGCTGAGACCTAGACTTCAAGCATCAGTCAGATGCAGAAGTATTGTTCCTTACTTTAGTCATGTCTGCAGCACAGGACCTTAATCCAAAGGGGAGGTAGGAACTGCTAGCATCATAGATGAATGTGATCTTAGAGTCTGGTTTAAGCTCAGTGTCTGGTCCAAGAAATGGGGCAGACTTTGAATGTATATGGACATCCATGCATTCATAGACCAAATATGCCTATGTGAAGCTGACATAACAACTGTATTCCCTCTGTTGCACATGAGAGGACATAATGTATTATTAAGAGAACAATATTTAAACTATTCTTGAAAACTCAAGTACCCTTTATGTAATCCAAAATATTAAAGAAAAGCAACTAATAAATTTAAAAAACTAATAATCGGTGATCTGATTCTTGCCTAGCTGTAGCTCACAGTATTATAGCCCTGACTCCAAGTAGTAGTAATAATAATAAAAAAATAATAATTATAATATCACCTCCGTGTTGTCACTAAGGAACAGTAATCTTTGTTATCCAGTAATCTTTGTTATAAACAACTTTTCATAAATTAATGGTGCATCATTAATCTAGCTGTCTGTTTACGTAAGATTTGTCTCTATATTCAGGCTCACATTCTCTGTGGAGAAGGGAGGGGTGGAATAGGAGACTGCCGGCTAGATTATTGATTTATTGCCTCATTCTGTGCACTGGTAGTCTCTTATCTACAAGCCTAGCAGTGTTAGGAGCTCAGAGTAGCAGAGTGTAACAGGAGCAGTTATTTGAATGTCTTTTCTTGCATGTTCCTCCCCTCTTCATTGATTACCGTATATACTCGAGCATAAGCCAAATTTTTCAGCACAGCTTTTGTGCTGAAAAAGCCCCCCTCGGCTTATACTCGAGTCAGCGGAATTTTTTTTTTTTTTTTTAGGGGGGGGGGGAGGTCTATGACCAGCAGCAATATCAATGTATAGAATCTCCCATTAAATAGTGGAAAAAAAGAGGCTTTAAAAAAATTTAAAAGTTCTAAATCCCTCCTATCCCTAGAATAGACACAAAAGTAGTAAAATTACTGTGAAACACAAACACATTAGGTATCCCTGTGTCTGAAAGTCTACTGAATATAGGTTATCTGCAGTGCTCCTCTTCCATCGGAAAGGGGTTAATAGGAGCACTGCACATACGCTATAGTCAGCCAGGCTGAATTCCAAGTGGGGGAAAAAAAAAACAGTCCTCAAGCTCAGGGAAGGGACAGACAGACAACCAAAACACCCCCTCTCCTTCCCCTTTCCCATCACCCAGCAACTACTGCACCCAAAAACTCCGACCATTTTAATTTTTGAAATTTTCCAGTAGCTGCTGCATTCCCCCCCTCGAGTCAATAAGTTTTCCTAGTTTTTTTGTGGTAAAATTAGGGGCCTCGGCTTATATTCGGGTCGGCTTATACTCGAGTATATACGGTAATATGTAGAAAGTAACTCTGCATGAAAAGTGGAGAAGAAAACAGATTTCTTCATTAAGATATTTTGCAAACTTTATCTTCAACTGAACTATTAATTTATGCAAAGTTATTTATAACGTCACACTGTAAAAGCCACTAACACAAATGAGGACAAAGATGAATAAACTGAAATGAAATACGGTAATTTCCTTTTTCATTATATTGGTAGAGATATTTTGAGGCAGAATTACAACACTTTTATAGAGGTATCATACTTCTGGAAATTTCTCTAAATCTCCACATATTTATAGTTGATGTCTGTTAAATAGGGAATATGACATGAATTGGCTAAAGTAAGAGCTGTCTGGGAGTACTGCCAAATTGAATGTTGTTATAGTGTTGTTAAATTATAATGGGCATAGCACCAAGTGCCAAATAGTCAAAAGGCAGCAGCTTCATTGAAACAAAATGTAAAATGTTACATCAGAATGCTTACATTTTCACTGTTCCTTTACCTTCAACAGAAGATGTCTGATACCAGCCTTGCTGACATCATAAAATTTCCCATTGTATAACATGGAACTTTCTGTTGGATATTTTTGGTGTACCATTTCATACAGGCCAAACATTGTTTCTTTAGATATTACCTGTAAGGTCTCTGGATCACAGAGAGGGAGAGACAGAGAGTTGTTAAGTGTGAAGTGAAAGGGATCCTATCATTAAAACACAATTTTTTTTGTGACTAACACGTAGGAATAGCCTTAAGAAAGGCTATTCTTCTCCTACCTTTAGATGTCCTCTCCGCGTTGCCGTTTAGTAGAAATCCCGGTTTTCGTCGGTATGCAAATGAGTTCTCTTGCAGCACTGGGGACGGGCCCCAGCGCTCAAACAGCATTACAAGTAAGCTGCCATTTTCTTGTGGCCTGTGGGCATGCGCAGTTGGCTCTGCCCGAGGCCTAGAAGTTTGATCCCCAGTGCCAGAAGAAGATGCGTGAATAGGCCGTTCCTGAAGAAGATGGAGGCTGCAGTGCTGCAGGAGAACTCATTTGCATACCGACGAAAACTGAGATTTCTACCGAAGGGTGGCACGGAGAAGACATCTAAAGGTAGGAGAAGAATAGAGTTTTAATGATAGGATCCGTTTAAACTTTGCTGCGTCTATGATATATAAGGGATTGTAGCCTAAAAAAATTAGAAGTCTCTTGGAGTCCACATTAATATTTTCTAAATTGCATTGTAATTGTAATTTCAGTAAACCTTTTCAGTTTCCTCCTGCACTGCAGTACTGTCCCATCTGGGGGAAGCTGAGTAATAATGTTTACCCTGATCTGCTTGTTTCCTGACCATGACACTGGTAGGCAGTAAAGATTAATATTCAGACAAAGCAGTGCGAGCGTGCGACTGGGAAGGGTTTGCACCTTCCCTGTTCTTTGGCCTTCCCTGATTGTAGTCACACTTTCCATCCTTCCCTGTACTATGTCCCAGCAAGTCTGAGCAGTGACAGAGCAGTGGGTGCTTGTATGTAACTTCTGACTGTTAACAGATGAAGCAATGTGTCTTTGTGGAAAGTATGGTAAGTATTTATCACAAAGGTTTTGAGAGTAAGACTGTGTGATAATCCCACCAACATGTGGCCAGAGTTGGTGGGATTACAGGTGAAAACTGCACAATGTAGAATTTACTTTTGGGTACAGCAGGCCTGTGCCTACTTGGGTCACTTACTAATGGACGCCTGCTCAAAAGAAAGTTAATTTTGTGCTGTAAATTGGGTATTTAATTGTAAATGATGTATTGTTCTGTGCAAGTTACAGATGTAGCAAAGTTTAACTTGACACTTAAAAAGTACATATCACCAGGTCTGAAAAGATCAATAATATACATCATCTGATATATAATATAAAAAATGCACTGTCAGGCTGCATTCACACTGAGTAACGCTGGCGTTTTTTGTGCTTATTTTTGCACATAGTGCCGCGTAGCGCCGCGTATACGCTGCGTTAACGTCGGTCAACGCCACCGCAAAATAGCGTGGCGTTAACGCGGCGTATACGCGGCATTAACGCGGCGCTACGCGCCGTTAACGCGGCGCTATGTACCAAAATAAGCACAAAAAACGCCAGCGTTACTCAGTGTGAATGGAACCTCACTCTGAGCATTTTTGTTTATTCAAATCTGTTCAGCCATTCCACAAAAATAAGCTCTTTTAGTGTTTATACAAATTAGATATTAAGATACACTAGCCAAGTAGGTGGTAACATTGTGATTTGTCTGAGGATGGGGTATGTGTGTGCTTGATGTCCTGCAGTCATATCGCCCATTTATCTAGTATACTCTAATTTGCATCAGCACTAAAAGGCCTTATATCTTTGCAATGGCTTAACAGATTTGGATAAACCAAACAAAATGCTCAGGGTGACAGTGCATATCAGATGTTAGGTTATTGGACTTTTCAGTCTCTGTTACATGTCAACAACATGGCACAGAGTGTTCTCAAGTCTTTCAATGATGTTTCACTGTTAGGATATCACGCTGCCGCAAGATACCCTCAACTTTGCTACACCTGTATGTATTAGCAATGTGTGAGGGCCCGTACATGTGTAAAGAATACACATGTAAAAATCGGACTATCATTGACTTCAATGACATTTTTTACACTTGTAAAAAACGCGAAAAACGCACGTTTTTGGCGTGTTTTTTTAAACGTGTAAAAAATGTCAGTGAAGTCAATGGGAGTCTGATTTTTACATGTGTATTCTTTACTCGTGTATTATGCAAAAATGAGCGCACGCATGCAATGGCCCTGAGAGTGTCAGGAGGATAAGAGGAAAACTGCACTGAGTGCCAGATGTTGTTTTTAATTTTGTAAGAGTGTGAAGGTTATAATTTTGTATGTATAAAAAACATTGTTGTCCTTTAAAGATGAATGCTAGATATAGCTGCTTATGCTTGAAACTGGTATAATGTTAAATGATAAGATGGCGCCTGTATCCAAGATGGGTACAAGAAAAACAAATGCTTGGCTTGCTGCCACAAGACAGCTCCCCAAGGTCCACACGCAGGAGCGGGAGCAGCTGGCTATATATGGCACTGCTTAAACTTTTTCTGTTTGATTGAGATGTTGTTATAGTACTTCCTTTCTCTGCTACTATTTAACCCTGTGTTCTCAATAAAAAGTGTGTCAGTATACATTCATTGGTTGAGAGAAGAATGAATACCAACACATAGAGTGGTGTGATTTCTTGACCGCCGGCCCTCAGCCTTATTAATTAGGATGACGACAGTTACCCGAGATTATTGGTCAATTAGTCATAAACGCGACTATGACCTTATCAAGAGCAGAGAAATCTTTTCAAGCCATGTCTTAAAGGTGTGACCTATCTGAGTGGAGTATAAATCAATAGTCTGTGACTATAGACTCTTGAGATTTAAATCTGGTAGTGACTGTGCATGCCACACACTGAATATACTAGTGCCCTGTTTCCATGTCCATTGTATGAAGCCAGTAACATTTCTGCTTTCTTCAGTAGAGGGGCTAGAAGCAACCTAGCAATGGAGAATCAGTATAACATATTGTTAGCCCATTCAGAGTCTTTAGAAAGCTGTGGTAAAACCTTGATGAATACTGTAATGGCTGACATGAGATCTCTCTAAGCATCTGATACTTATGCAAAAAACTAAACAAAAAAAAACACGTGATCAGTATTAAAATTATTTTCAGCACAAAGTTCCAGGTGAAATAAAATGTAGGAACAGGTAGGTTTGTAATATATTATAGTTAGATATAAGTACAGTTTAGGAAGTACAGCAAGAGATCTGCATCAGTAAAGAATCTTTCTAGAATTGTAGTAACCAATTGCTGTGCATAATAAACTCTTGTTCTTTCATATGTTTTTTGCCTTCTACTTTATTCCCTGTAAAGGCAGTGAAGAGCCACATCATCACGCTCACTGGTTCTACAGCCAGACCTGGCTCAGGCCCTGCTGACTTTGGATGTAGCTTGTATAGGAATAAAAGGCACTCTTATTAAATCCGTGCAGCTGCAGAAGGGAATGACGTGTCTCAAGACTGAAATTTGCAGGAAATTATGACATAAATGATTCACACATTGGGCAATAGAAAGAGCTACAGTAACGTTGAGGTTACCTTTATCTAATATGTCCAGTCAGGAGTAGGATATTTATATGCAGCTGTATAGTATATATGATGTAAATATCCCGATCCTGACTGTTTTCATCCTGTGATATCTCTGGAAATAATAAAGATAGCACTGCAACCTTAGTGTCATATAAGAGAATCTCCTCTTTCATATGACATCAAAAGCAGGTTTATATGAGAAACACTCATTTTCTCTACATCTTACACATCCTCATACTCGAAGCCTGTACACCATACACAGTAACTGGGTGAGAGCCAGGAACAGCTCACAATATGGAAAGAAAGAATATAGAGATGCTGGATTTCACAGAAAGGAAACAAAATTAGTCAATAAATGAAAGTACAAAAATTATTAATACACAAATGCTGCCAGAAAATCAAGTTGTCCGAAAGTTTAGTTATACTTTGCCATGTACTTATAAATCCCATATATGCCTCGTAATGCTATATTATGTGTTGTGCACCACCAGCAATTCTAGAGTTAATGCAGTCACTCTGAGTAATGCACTCTGTATTGCAGTGTGAATGTTATTGTAACGGTTTTGCACTGTCGGATATCATAGTTTGTGACAGATATGTGACTGGTGTAGGCTTGACAGACTTTAGGCCACGTGTGTGTGTGTGTTTCTGTGTGTGTGTGTATATACAGAGATGGTAGGTCCAACCCAGGCATGATTATTTACAGAGCTGTTGAATCTAAACATTGCCTAATAGAAATGACAATGTAAGGGTACATGCTGACATAGAGGCAGCCACATGCTCCAAAACCCCACTCACATGTAGCCACCAGTGATTGTTCTATATAATCAATCGTTTATTGGAATATAATAATGAAGCAGCCACATGTGGGTATGTATGGGTATGGCTATGTCAGTATGTACCTTTTAAAGGGGTAATCCAGTTCCAGCACATACATGCTATCATTTGTAGAGTGAAGAGTTATACAATTTTCCAATATACCTTCTGTATCATTTCCTCACAGTTTTCTAGCTCTCTGCTTATTGTGCTTACTACCAGTGGATAAAAATCAGTCCATGGTCATGTGATGTACGGTCCATGGTCATGTGATATACGGTTCATGGTCATGTGATATACAGTCCATGGTCAGGTGCACAGCTTGTGACCATGCAGGTGTCTGATAACTGTGCTGTGACTGTAACGAGCTGTGCACCTGTGTGCTCATCACATGACCATGGGCTGCTGGTAGTCTAAATGGTAGTCCAACCCATTGAAGCTATTTACAAGGATTAGTATTAAAATATTTACCTGGAATGTATGTATGTCTTTCGCTGTGGCTTTCATAAACATAATAAATGGAAATTTGCTGTTAGAAATGCCAACAAGGTCACTTTCCAGTTAATGTTTAGCCCTGTAATGTCTACTTTCCAGTACAGGACTATGTTATGTTTTCATTTTTGCTAAACGCCTAGAAATCTAAAGAGTGGAATTGGATATGTAAATTATGAGCTAATATAAGCAGAACTAAGCATACAAACATGCAAATGTGGACAACCACATAAGAAATATTCATCCATACCATGTCTATTCTCCATTCCCCAGCTAATGATAAATGTCGTCCTGCATTTGACCCCCACAGTGAGATTAATGTTCGCAGTGTTTCCCATTGGGGGAACAGGTCTTTTCATACAAGAACAGCACACACAATTTCTTGGTCAATGTCAAAGAACCTCATCAGTAAGGGCAGTATATTAAATCAACAGACTGTGCTCACTGAACCAAGTTTTATATATACACTTTGCACCTCTGGATTTCAGGAAGATACCATATATGGATCTAAATTGTTCTAGATTTCATGACATTTGGAAGTTTATAGCTTTATTAGACATAAAAATATAGATTTATATCTAGAATTAAAATTAGACAGAAGATATAGTATGCAGCAGGATTAGTAGAACCATATGGAAGGTGATATATTGTATCCACAGTCAGTGAAGCGCGTTGTATTTATCCGTAGTCAGTGAAATGTGCTGTATTTGTACCAAATACTGTAACTTGGTAACTTACGCTGGGTTCACACCTGCGTTCAGCTGTCCGTCTTCTGCATGCGAGAAGACGGAAACCACAGACCGGGTCCGGCCGACGGAGAGCGTTTTATGCTCTCCGTCGCAAAACCGGGTTTTTTAACGCTAGGTTCACACCTGCATTCTGGTCTCCGTTCTGTGCTTTCCGTCTTCTGCATGCCAGAAGACGGAAAGCACAGACCGGGTCCGGCGGTGAGCGTTTTATGCTCTCCGCCGCAAAACCGGATTTTTTAATCCGGACACAGTGTACTGCATGTCCGACTCTGTGTCTGGATTTAAAAACCCGGTTTCACGGCGGAGAGCGCAAAACGCTCACTGCCGCTCATGGCCGGACAGCTTTCTCACCCATTCAAATGAATGGGTGAGAGACTCCTTCAGGTTTCCGTCTCCTGCTCTGTTTTATGCAGGAAACGGACACCTGCAGAACGGACACCTGGGCGCAGATGTGAACAAGCCCTAATCTGGACACAGAGTACTGCATGTCCAACTCTGTGTCCGGATTATAAAACCCGGTTTCGCGGCGGAGAGCATAAAACGCTCACCACTGCTCACGGCCGGACATCTTTCTCACCCATTCAAATGAATGGGTGAGAAAGACACCTGCAGGTTTCCGTCTCCTGCTCTGTTTTATGCAGGAAACGGAAACCTGAAGTACGGAGACCGGGCGCAGATGTGAACGAGCCCTTAGTTTGTAGGACTGAAAAAATACATATGTCCATCCACTTCATTCTATTATACTGCATTGTTGATCCAGAGGAACGCAACAAAAAAGAAAATAGGTAGAAGCTAGTTTTCCTTATCTTGGGGGGGAAAATTTCTTTGCAATTTCATACCTGGTTGATCGCAATAAATCCCTGAATCAAAGACTCCACTGTAGCCAGCATCTGACTGACCCACCGGAGGACTGGTGGATCCTCTAGTGGGCCTAGGCAAGGCTGGGATCACGCCATGAAGGTAATAGAAAGGGGCCTAGTGTCATGTGCCACCAGTCCCCTTTACAGTAGAAGACTACCTAGGGTAGGAGAGTAAAAATTACAAACATTCCCATTATCTGAGTATCTGACTGTTTCTCACATCATCTTCTGGCCTATGGCTGTCGTCACACGACCCTGGGGTCACCACTGAAGCCTGTAACTGGGCATCTGCAGTTAAGTGGGGCGCTCTGGCATCATCATGTCAGTATTCCCACGTAACCACTGAAGCCAAATCACAGGCTTCAGCTGTGATGTCAGCGGATGATGTGAAGATGCCCAGGAGAGGTGAGGCAACATGAGTATAACTGTTTTGTTATTTTCCTTCACCTCCCCTGGACTTATACTTATTATGCTCTGGGTTCTGAAAAACTGGATGGCCAAACCTGAAGAATATTTGCTCAAATGAATTTTGAGGCGGTCACCTGAGGTGGATCAATGCACTTTGGAGCATATTATACTGTGAGGGGCCACTTTGGAGAAGTATACTGGGGTGCGGAGCCTCTGGGGAGCATATCATGCTGTGTGAAGACACTGTAGAATATATTGGGGGGGCCTATGGGGAGCATATTATATTTTGTGGGGCCACTGTGGGGAGCCTATTATACTGTGTGGGGCACTGTGGAAAGCATATTATACAGTGTAGGGCTACTTTGGAGCATTATACTGGGGGCGACATTGGCCAGGGAGCTGTTGGGGCAAGCACAGTACTGATTTTTTACTGACTATCTTGTGTGAATACAGTGGGGCAAAAAAGTATTTAGTCAGTCACCAATAGTGCAAGTTCCACCACTTAAAAAGATGAGAGGCGTCTGTAATTTACATCATAGGTAGATCTCAACTATGAGAGACAAAATGAGAAAAAAAAATCCAGAAAATCACATTGTCTGATTTTGTAAGAATTTATTTGCAAATTATGGTGGAAAATAAGTATTTGGTCACCTACAAACAATCAAGATTTCTGGCTCTCACAGACCTGTAACTTCTTCTTTAAGAGTCTCCTCTTTCCTCCACTCATTACCTGTAGTAATGGCACCTGTTTAAACTTGTTATCAGTATAAAAAGACACCTGTGCACACCCTCAAACAGTCAGACTCCAAACTCCACTATGGTGAAGACCAAAGAGCTGTCAAAGGACACCAGAAACAAAATTGTAGCCCTGCACCAGGCTGGGAAGACTGAATCTGCAATAGGCAACCAGCTTGGATTGAAGAAATCAACTGTGGGAGCAATAATTAGAAAATGGAAGACATACAAGACCACTGATAATCTCCCTCGATCTGGGGCTCCACGCAAAATCTCACCCCGTGGGGTCAAAATGATCACAAGAACGGTGAGCAAAAATCCCAGAACCATGCGGGGGGACCTAGTGAATGAACTGCAGGGAGCTGGGACCAATGTAACAAAGCCTACCATCAGTAACACACTACGCCGCCAGGGACTCAGATCCTGCAGTGCCAGACATGTCCCACTGCTTAAGCCAGTACATGTCCGGGCCCGTCTGAAGTTTGCTAGAGAACATTTGGATGATCCAGAAGAGTATTGGGAGAATGTCCTATGGTCTGATGAAACCAAACTGGAACTGTTTGGTAGAAACACAACTTTTCGTGTTTGGAGGAAAAAGAAAACTGAGTTGCATCCATCAAACACCATACCTACTGTAAAGCATGGGGGTGGAAACATCATGCTTTGGGGCTGTTTCTGCAAAGGGGCCAGGACGACTGATCCGGGTACATGAAAGAATGAATGGGGCCATGTATCGTGAGATTTTGAGTGCAAACCTCCTTCCATCAGCAAGGGCATTGAAGATGAAACGTGGCTGGGTCTTTCAACATGACAATGATCCAAAGCACACCGCCAGGGCAACGAAGGAGTGGCTTTGTAAGAAGCATTTCAAGGTCCTGGAGTGGCCTAGCCAGTCTCCAGATCTCAACCCTATAGAAAACCTTTGGAGGAAGTTGAAAGTCCGTGTTGCCAAGCGACAGCCCCAAAACAACATTGCTCTAGAGGAGATCTGCATGGAGGAATGGGCCAACATACCAACAACAGTGTGTGCCAACCTTGTGAAGACTTACAGAAAACGTTTGACCTCATTGCCTCATTGCCAACAAAGGATATATAACAAAGTATTGAGATGAAATTTTGTTACTGACCAAATACTTATTTTCCACCATAATTTGCAAATAAATTCTTACAAAATCAGACAATGTGATTTTCTGGATTTGTTTTCTCATTTTGTCTCTCATAGTTGAGGTCTACCTATGATGTAAATTACAGACGCCTCTCATCTTTTTAAGTGGTGGAACTTGCACTATTGGTGACTGACTAAATACTTTTTTGCCCCACTGTATACCCAGTGTGTAGAAGTGTGTTTTTTTTTTTTTTTTTTTTTTTTTAATGTAGATTGTGAGCCCCACATAGAGCTCACAATGTACATTTTTCCCTACCATGCAAACACGGGGAGAACATACAAACTCCTTGCAGATGGTTTTATGTCCTTGGTGGGATTTGAACACCAGGACTCCAGTGCTGCAAGGCTGCAGTGCTAACCACTGAGCCACCGTGTGGACCCCCTGAAGTGTGTATTTTTATTAATAGTATTGTTTGTTTTTTTGGTTTTTTTTTTACTGGTATACATTTGTTTGAAGTGGCTGCCATGCTCAAGCAGGTGGTGCTTGTGCTTCACAGTTTTGTGATGCCATGTTAATGAGTCACATTAATTGGACTATCAATAATCAAGCGACCACATGTAGCTGTCGCTATGTCAGCATGTACCTTTTAAAGGGGTTGTCCAGTTCCAGCACATAATGAAGAGTTGTACAATTTTCCAATATACTTTCTGTATCAATTCCTTGTGGTTTCCTAGATCTCTGCTTGCTGTCATGCATTCTGCTCACTGCCAGTGGCTAAAAATCAGTCCATGGTCATGTGATGGACACATAGGTGCACAGCTCGTTACCATGCAGGTGTCTGATAACTGTGTTGTGACTGTAACAAGCTGTGCACCTGTGTGTCCATCACATGACCATGGGCTGATGGTAGTCTAAATGGTATACTGTATTTTAAGAAGAACTTTGCATAAACCCACTGTAATAATGGATATGGAATTTTAACTAGCTAGTAACCTGTTCCTTTTTATTATTTTGTAGATCTCAGATTACAAATGTCATCTGGCCATTTTGACTACCATGATGGGACTAGATCTGGAATTCAAGTCTTTTCCACATGAATCTGAATCTTGTGCAACAAACCCTTCATGGATTTTAAACTGATGGAAGCCTAACAAATCTCCACCGATGGGAGAGTGGTTGATCCAGTCCTGGATGTCATTGTGGATTGTGGGTGTGTTTGTTTCTTATGGACTGCACTGTCTATTTGGAAGATGATGATGGACTTTCTATTTTAAATGCAAGGATGGTACGCCGAGGGCTACTAGGTTGGCTTTCTCGGGTGGGGATTGTACTTGTCTGCCTGTGCTGTATTGTGTCAGTACTTTATATGCTGGCTTGCACGCCAAGAGCTGAGGATGAACAGTTATTACTGCCACGTGTTAATAGCCCCACAGGAAAAGAAGGCTACCATGCAATCCTGCAGGAGCGTGAGGAAGAACATCGAAACTATATTACCAGTTTGAAGAAGCAAATTTCTCAACTAAAGGATGAACTTCAAGAACGTAGTGAACAGCTTAAAAATGTTCAAGGTCACTACAGTGATGCCCTTACGGTCACATTTGATCATGCCAGTCCAGAGAAGACACAAACGGACCTCTTAGACTTTTTACATTCCCAAGTTAGTAAAGCTGAAGTCCATAATGGTGTGAAGGTTCCTACCGAGTACGCTGCCATTCCATATGATAGTTTCACACTGCAAAAAGTGTATCAATTAGAAACAGGACTCACTCGACACCCGGAAGAAAAGCCTGTAAGAAAGGATAAAAGAGATGAGCTTGCTGAGGTTATAGAATTAGCGGTGGGAGCTCTCAATAGTCCTGAAGATGGAAGCAACACACCTAAAAGAACGTATACATCTTCTGACTTCATTGAAGGTACATTATTAAACACTTGTTGGTTCTTCTAAAGATTACTTTACTTTATGAAAGGGGTTATGTTGGGAGGAAACTTTTTGCCTGCAGTCTATATACTGCAGCAGGAGGATCAGTTTACTAATATAAATGCCAGTCCTCTGGTGCGCTGATACTGAACTTTTCACAGCACTGCTGGGGATTGGAAGTCTTCTATTTCAGCCTCTCCTACTATTTCAGCCTCTCTTATAAACCTTGAAAAACTGCCATAGGGTAGGTAAGGGCTTGCTGCTAGACCAACATTAATATTAGTAAGCTGGCCATCCTGCGGCAGTGTATAGTGCAGGAAAGGTTTCCTTTCCATATACTCCCCTTAAACTCCTTTTCTAAATTTTTGGTTTAGACAAAGTTCTTCTCAGCTAGTACCATCAGACTTTATACTATATGTTATACATCCTGTCATTTGTGATTGCTAGGAGAATGTGTAATTATTAGAGATGAGCGAGTAGTACTCGATCGAGTAGGTGTTCGATCGAATACTACGGTATTCGAAATACTCGTACTCGATCGAGTACTACTAGCTGTTCGAAGTTAAGATTCGATGCAGAACCAGCGTTGATTGGCAGAATGCTATACATTGCCAATCAACGCTGGTTCTTCTCTTACCTTTAGAAGTCTTCTCCCTGCGCAGCGCTCCCGCATCCTCTTCCGGCTCTGCATTCACTCTGCTTAGGCATCGGGCCTGGGCAGTGACGACTGCGCATGTCTGCGCGGGTATGCGCAGTCGGCTCTGCCTAGGCCCGATGCCTAGCAGAGTGAATTCAAGGCCAGAAGAGGACGCGGGGACGCTGCGCAGGGAGAAGAATCCAGCCCGACCCTCACTCATGGACTTGGTAAGTAGAATTTGATCGAATGTTGCATACTCCTGAAACGAGCATTTCCCCCCATAGACTATAATGGGGTTCGAAACCCGTTGGAACAGTCGAACAGTGTGCGGCTGTTCGAATCGGATTTCGAACCTTGAACATTTTAGTGTTCGCTCATCTCTAGTAATTATGTATTCCTTTTTTCGCTACAGGACAAATGAATAGTTGTCGATATTTTCAATTCTTGCAGTCAAATTTTTAAAGGGGTTTTAACTTAGACTTAATTAGTCTTAACTTAGGTTGGAAATAGATGACATGTCCCTAGGATAAATCATTCGTATTGGATCAATTGGGGGGGGGGGGGTGTCTATATACTAGAAAAAGTGCACTATATAGCGTAATGGTTCTGCATGGTATAGCAGCTCATTCCTATTTATTTGACTGGGACTGAACTGAAAGTCCCATTCACACAGGGCAAGAGGGGGTGGATTTTGGCGCATAATCCACATCATAATCCGCCCCCTCACAATGGTGGTCTATGTTGACTGCTAGCGTTTTTTTCCGTTAGCAGCATGTTGCCGCTAGCATAAAAAAGAAATGAGCTGCCCTTTCTCCAGGTGGATTCCGCGGCTGAATCAGCTGCAGTGTCCGCCTCGTGACAGCACCTTCCGAACTAGGCCCATTCATTTGGGCCTTATCCGGAGCGGAAAGCCGCAACAGGATGCCTTGCACTGCACCAGCATCCCGTCACGGCAGCCGCGATGGAATATGCACATGCGTATTTGCATGTGAACTAACCCCAAAGCTGCATGTGTCTGAAAGACATGATTTCACTAACAAACGGGCCACAACACCTGCTCGAGAACCTGTGCCCCTTCAAACAACTGATCAGCTCCTTTTTGGTAAAGCCCATATTTCTTTATTCTCTCTCTTGTTTATCTACTGAGAGCTGTAGCCTGCTTCCCACTGTGTACTGTGTACAGGCTTGTATGGTATAATGAAGAGAAGATAAGAATGGCGGAGGTCACTTCAAACAGTTATATCTCAGACATTGTAAAACCTAAAGAAAACTTCTGGCTGTATTATTTTCAGAGATGTCACTGGCTGAAAATATTTATATATTTTATATTTATATTTTATTTATATGCAGCTGCTCCCAATCCTGACAGATGAGATCTCTGGAAATAGAGAGAGAATCTGCTCTTTCATACAACACCAGGAGCAAGTTTCTATGTTTTATAGTTCCTGAGAGATAACTATTTGAATTGATGCTCCCCTACCCTTAGGGCTCGTTCACACGGGGCAAGAGGGGGCGGATTTCAGCACTGAATCCACGTTAGAATCCGCTCCCTCACAATAGAGATCTATGTAGACTGCTACCTTCCTTTTTTCCGTGAGTGGTATGTTCCCGCTCATTGAAAAAAGCTCATTCCTATTTATTTGACTGGGACTGAACTCAAAGCCTCATTCACACAGGGCAAGAGGGGGTGGATTTTGGCGCAGAATCCACATCATAATCCGCCCCCTCACAATGGTGGTCTATGTTGACCGCTAGTGTTCTTTTTTCCGCTAGCAGCATGTTGCCGCTAGCAGAAAAAAGAAATGAGCTGCCCTTTCTTCAGGCGGATTCCGTGGCTCATTCAGCCGCGGTGTCCGCCTCCCGGCTGCACCCTCCGGACTAGGCCCCTACTCCGGAGCGGGAAGCCACGGCAGACGCATTTTGGTCCTATTCTGACACAGCTTCCCACGTCAAAATCAGGACCAAAATGCGCGGCGCTTATCGGCCCTTATTTTGGCTGCTTTACACACACAAGCCAATGCATTGTACACAGTGAGAAGCAGTATACAGATTTCAATAGAGAAGCAAGGGAAATAAATGCAGCAAGTAAGTAATAAGTATATTACAAAATGTATTATTGTAACAAATACTGCAAGTTGTCTGAAAGTTTAGTCAGACATAAGTGGGCCCTGATGCTTAAAGTTTATCTATGACCCTGAATACATAATCTTTGGATGAGTAATTACTGTATTAATAGAATATGCCCCCTCCTCTAACAAGTCAAGGATTGGATTTAGTCACCGTGCAATATGAAGGGGTTTAGAAATAGCAGTGACAACTTTTCTCTAAAGGTGTGATAGAAGTTAGGTTAGCAATAACTAATACATTTAGATATTGGTAGAAATGGATGGAATCACTTAATGATGTTTGTATCACTGACGTGCTATTTCCCCCCTGAGAATAAAAATAGGTCGTTTTTACCTTCTTTTCATTCAGCCTTGCAGTCCCCACCATTGTAGCGTACCTTCGTGACCTCTATTTAGAATATTTTCTTGGTTTATTATTCCACAGAACTGCTCTGCTTTTGCATATTGAAGTCATAGAAAATAATTGCATCTTTTTGTGCAATGCCCGTCTTCTGAACGAAGGAGGCTGAGCATATTTCTTGTGCAACCTCTCTTCCTACCTATTCTGTTGCCTCATTCAGTATGAAAATTAGTGTCTGACTTTTTAATATATGATCAACTCTGTGTAAATTCAATCTGACATTTTCAAGTAAAAGCCATCAACCTGTCTGGAGCACTTAAATCACATTTGAGAACTGGCTTGTGTTATGTGCGTCTCTTCTGTAAGTATTATATATCTATAAACTGGAATACAATTACTGCCTAGGTCTCATATAGTGGTTAAGTCTGGATATTAGGACTCCTGGCACTTTTACATGTTGAATAGCTGGGATCCTTACTACCTCTAGTAAGTATAACTCTGGTGCACTAACTTTCAAAATCTGGCAATTTTATCTAAGAAAGCCAATATTTGTATTTTAGAATTTTGCCATAGAAAATTTTTGACTTTCATCAACCTTTAATACCAGCAACAGGCTGCATGCCATTGAAGTGGAAAATCCCTTTATAAAATGGCATGCGATATTTCCTGCAGATGCATACAAAAATCATGGCATTCTCCATGGCAAACTGTACTGCTGTGAGTAGTATTACTTCTAAAGGAGAATATATCTGACATATGACCCCTTACAGAGTACCATACTGAAATTGAGTACCTCTGAATAAAAACAAAATCTGCAGATTTTTCATAACATGTGGCCTTGGTCTCAATGGATTCTGTGGGCTTTTCATATTGATGATTTGTTCTTAAGATCGGTCATCATTATCAGATTGGTGGGGGCAGATATCAGTCAACTAAAAGAAGTGCCAGTTATAAGGAACTTATGGGGTGTGGAACTACACAATATACAGAGCCAAAAGCAGACATAAGTGCCAGGTTACCGCAGCTAACTTGTATGAGATCTGAGCTACATTGATCAGGGACACAACTACAATGTGGGGAGCCCCATCTGCTACTACGTCCACTGTATAGTTCTAGTGCTGGTTGCACCCTGACGTCATGATAATTTTGTAATGGTTATAGGGTAACATAACTCTAACCAGTGGATTATTGCAGGGAATCTGTAAGGTAAATTTGGGACACTAGGAGTGCATGTATACTATAGGCATTTTTAAGACGCTAACTCACCAATCCTTAAGGTTGCATTGGTGGTTAAGCGTCCCAAATTCACCTTATTGGTTCTTATTTATATGTCCATGCCTATTTTTGTGTCTTTGAAACCTCGTTTTTTTTTTTTTTGTTGTTTTTCCATCCATATGTTATTTATTTTTTACATCTGAGTTAAAAATAGAAGGTCCATTTATGGCTCAACTCAAAGAAAAAAGCTAACATGACTTTACATATGCAATTTTCAGTGAGTCTTCTGGCAATCACCCATAATAAGCAGACCAGAGACAGAAAAGGAGGATGTCTGAATACACATAAGGCCCATGTGCTGTCTGTGGCAAACATGCACAGCACATGGACATGAATCACTGCTGTGTGAATGAGACCTATCTCTGTTAGAGTTTCAGACTGATCATGCATCTGATCATCTGTCTGGAGGATGGATATTGTTTATATCAGAATTTATAGTGTTTCCTGCTTTGCACACATGCCATATTTTATAGAAATGTGTGTAATTACATAAAGTAGAACAGCTGCTGGTTAATCTTTCATTCTAACAAGCTGGGGATTAGTCCTGTGGAGATCTCAAGAAAACCCTTAGATTACAAGATAACATATACCCTGTGTATTGTCTTCTATTTTTAGCTCCTTAAGGAGACAGCCCTATTTTTCAAAACTGACGTGTCACTTTGTGGTAAAAACCTTGGCATGCTTTGATTTACCCAAATGAGTTTGAGATTTTTTTTTCATGACACATTTTAGTGGTAAACGTCCGCCGATAATTTTTTTCCATTCTTTTTAATGAAAAAATAGGACATTTGGTAGAAATTTGGAAAAATTCATAGTATTCAAAATGTGAAATGCTTTGCCAAATTAAGACTTGGTTCACCTGTTAGACTCTCCAGTACAGAAACTGCCGAAAATGCGGAAGAAGTTCTGCACAGAGGAGTTTTCTCTCCACCACTTTTAGTTTGAGAATGGTCTACACCCATTAGACACCATTATATTCAATGGGGTCCACTGGTGTCCGTGTGTAAAGAGGTCTGCTGTTTTAGAGGTCTGACTGTCCATCATTCAGGTCCCCTGGTGGTATCAACCTAGCCTTATTTAATAAATAGAGATGAGCGAACAGTGAAATATTCGATATTCGTTTCAAATAGCCCCTCAATATTCGACTATTCGAACGAATATCGAACCCCATTATAGTCTATGGGGAAAAAAGCTTTGTAGTTCCACACTCTTCGACTCAGGAGAGTCACCAAGTCCACTATGACACCTCAGCTAATGATGACATCACCTCTGGAATGCAACTGGGACAGCAGGGGAAGCATGCCTGGGGGCATCTAACATGCCCAAGTCCCTGTATTACGCCACTAATAATGCGGGAGCTGACTTTTTCCCATAGGAATGCATTGATGAGCGTTGATTGGCCGAATGCCATACAGAGTAAAGCATTCGGCCAATCAACATTGGTTCTGCCGGAGGCTCGTCTGTGAGGAGGCGGAGTCTAAGATCGGTCCACAGCAGTCTCCATTGTAGTCCGATCTCAGATGTAGCAGCGTTGAGCGCACAGCACTGCTACATCTCAGGTATACCAGAGTTGAGCGGGAGCTGACTTATTCCCATAGGAATGCATTGACCAGTGTTGATTGGCCGAATGCCATAAAGTGTACAGCATTCGGCCAATCAACGCTGGTTCTGCCGGAGGCTCGTCTGTGAGGGACAGAGTCTAAGATCGGTCCACAGCACTATCCATTGTGGTCCGATCTCCGGTATAGCAGAGTTGACACAGCTCTGCTACACCTGAGATGCAGCAGAGCTGGCCGTGCACTGAGCTCTGCTACACCTGAGATGCAGCAGAGCTGGCTGTGCGCTGAACTCTGCTACACCTGAGATGCAGCAGAACTGACCGTGAGCTGAGCTCTGCTACACCTGAGATGCAGCAGAGCTGGCCGTGCACTGAACTCTGCTACACCTGAGATGCAGCAGAACTGACCGTGCGCTGAACTCTGCTACACCTGAGATGCAGCAGAGCTGGCCGTGCGCTGAACTCTGCTACACCTGAGAAGTAGCAGTGCTGTGCACTCAACGCTGCTACATCTGAGATGTAGCAGCGCTGTGTCACCTCTGCTACATCTGAGATCGGACCACAATGGAGATTACTCCCGCATAATGCAAGCTGACAGGGATCCCGACTAGCATATAATGGGCTGCCACAAGATAGAGCCCCAAAGAGCTGTTTGAGTAATATTCCTACCTAACTAAAGGTAATTCCTAGCTAATCCTGCCAGTACATCTATCCCTGTCTCACAGTCACATAGTTCACAGTCTCATATTAACCGAATCTGAAATCCACCATTCTATGATTTATGGCATCATCTTTTAATTGTTTTTGAATTCATTTTGGACGTTGTAAGGCTTTACAAGTGTAACGGCAATTTTCTAAATTTACAAGAAATCTTCCAATCCCATTTTTTGGTGACCATTTCAATTCTGAAGGGAATTAGGATGGCTTTTGGAGGGAAGAATCATTTTCAGGTGCCATAAAATATTTACAAAGCCCTGAAGGTTCCAATGCAGAGGAAAGTATAGAGAAGTGACCTCATTTTAGAAACTGAAAACCTCAAAAAATGATTAAGGGAAATAGTGCACAGACAATGGTACAAAATGAAAATGTAAGTGTTCACAGATATATGTATTTCATTACCATTTCAGGTACCACATATGCCATGTCCAGCTTGAGACAGTGCAAAAGTCAGCTCTCCAGTTATTAGGCTCAGTTTCCTGATTTTAGAAAGACTCTACATGCAGTCCTAATCTTTTGCCTGCAAATATGATGGGGCTTAGAAGTGATAGAGCACCATGTGTATTTGAGGCCTAATTTACACTGCTTTGGTGGGCAATTGCAGAGGACCCCCAAACTATAACCCCATTATAGAAACTACAGCTCAGATAGAATTTCTCAATAGGATAAAGTAGGCATTTTGCGAGTGCTGCCCTACAATAAATTACCATATTTTCTGGACTATAGGATGCACTCGACTATAAGATGCACCAAGGTTTTAGGGTGCCTTCACACGGTGTAGCGCGCCGCTTCTTTAGACACGTATACACATGTCCGAGCACGGCGCTTCAAAACAGAGCCCATTGATTTCAATGGGTGCCGATATATGCACGCTACCCATTGAAATCAATACGTAAAAAAGCCTCCGATTGATTTCAATGGGTAGTGCGCATATATCGGCACCCATTGAAATCAATGGGCTGTGTTTTGAAGCGCCGTGTTCGGACACGTGTATACTTCTAAAGGAGTGGCGCCCTACGCCTTGTGAAGGCACCCTTAGAGGAGGAAAATAGGGAGAAAAATTTTGAAGCAAAAAATAGTAATGTATGTAATATATGGGCATTGTAGTTTTGCGACAGTTGCAAAGCTACATTGACAGATGACCCTGCAGCTGTACGGGGATACATAGGACATCTTTTTTTGCAGGGCCAGTTGTACTTCTTAGGTATAACAATTTCGAGAATGTCTATTGCTTAGATCACTTTTTATTCAAATCAGAGGCAAAACGGTGAAACCCCCCCCCCCACACGCAATTCAGCACTTTTGATTCCCTTTCCTGCTATGACCAGTGGTGTAAGTAACAATCGTGGTTGTAGGGAGGTCGCATGTACCCGGAGGGGTAGAGGGGCCTGCAGCCAGCTAGAAATGGCCGAAGCCTCGGACTACGTGGTCGGGGAAAGCCTGGTTTCCTGACCGCTATACATATTGTTAATGGAAAGGGGCCTGATTGGGTCCCTTTTCATTAAATGCCAGCTCAAGAGAGGTGTATAAAAATAAAAAAAAACACTTATACTCACCTGTCCTGGGCTGAGCATCCGCCCCAGGGCTATTCGTGCGGTAGATGCTAAATCCTAGTAGGCTAAAGGAGCTTTGATAACATCATAACGTCATCAAACGTCCTTTAGCCAAACTAGGATATGATCAGACTCTTGTGTGAGTGGAGCTATTCTGGACAGGACAGTGTGGAAGCTGTTGGGACTGATGGAAAGTAAGGAGTAGAGAAGAGAACATGTGTGAGCAAGAGGGTTACATGTGGGTGCAGGCTATGTGTGAGCAAGAAGGGGGAATGGGGGTGCAGGCTGTGTGTGAGCAAGAGGGAAGAATGGGGGTGTTCAGGCTCTGCTGGGGGTGGGCACTGTTGGCACATAATACTGTGCAGGGGCCGCTGTAAGCATATAATACTGTGTGGGGCCACTGCGAGCATATAATTCTGTGTGTGGGCCACTGGCGAGTGCATAATACTGTGTGGGGCCACTGAGGCACACGTAATACTGTGTGGGGTCCACTATGGAGCACATAATACTGTGTGGGGTCCACTGCAGAGCATGTAATGTGTCCCAGTATTGATTACATTTTGGGCGCTGCTCACTCATTGTATTCTTGATAATTACAGTTGTGGGTACTAAAGCTGTACCCCTTTCAAGTATCTGAGATATCGCTTCAGTGCCCGTAGCTGGCACTATCAAGAATTCACTATAGGAAAGGGGCAGGGAGCCCTGGACAAAAGTTTGCACCCGGCCCACAAGACTTTAGTTACGCCACTGGCTACAACGTTCACCATACAGGAATTATTTTTGTAAGTTTGTAGACCGGGCATTTTAAGACACATTGATACCTAATGTGGATGTGTTTGACAGTAATACGCTACTATTAAATGTATGCTAGAGAAAGGGGGTGATTTAGAACTTAAAATTTATTTATTGTTCTATTTTTTTTTTACTTTTTTTCTTTGTTAGCCACTATTTTAGTAGCCCCATTTTGGGGCTTGTACCTGCAATCATTTGTATACAAGAGTATTGCAATCTATGGGAGATTCTATACAGTACCAGCCATAGATCAGCTGCAATAGTAATATTCCTATGACAGGTCTGGGAGCCTTATTTATACTCCCAGCTGTCACAGGAAAAGGATGGCTCCTGCGATCGTACCTTGGGAGACATCCTGCAACAAGAAAGGTAAGGGGCCGGTCCTGGGGGCTATGTTCCCACTTTAGGGAGGAGCTTGAAGTAGTAATGCCCGTGACCAGAGTGGACTTAACTCTGGATCTCCACTGTAATGTACATTGGAGACCCACTAGCTATCCTCACAACCCAGGGCCTGCACATAATCCCACTCCTGCCGCTGCAGGAAGCCAGCGGCAGCAGTAGTGGGGTGATGCTGCAGCTCTGCTCCTTTGCATCTTCTCCCCCGCCTAAACACCCCCATAAGATGAACTATAAAACGCACCCCCGTTTTCTGCCAAATTTGGGAGGAAAGTGTGTCTTATAGTCCGAAAAATACGGTAATGCAAAGTTAAAATTGAAATTTAGATAGGAAATATTCAGTACCCAATGTGTTATAACCACTCACAGTTAGCCTTGATACAAAAAAGTTGTATATGTTGGCATAATCTGCTGCTTGAGCACACAGTAGGACTAAGGGTTTTTGCTGTCTGCTTGAAAAGTCGGACATCTTTGGGAACGGACAGTTAAGGACACCCACGGGCAGTAAAAGAACGCACCCGATCTCCATTTAAATGAATGCAAAATGTCACGGACACAGCTAATGTCCAATGCTGATGTCCGCACAAGATTTTGAACAGACATTAGCAGTGGACACTAGCTGTCGGACACTGTCGGTAGTGTGAACGCCCCCTTAGAAGGAAAGAAATGCCATACTCCGTGGCCCTTCAAGTGTAGATTTAGACAGACTGGTTTTTAGATAATATGTCAGTTTTACAGAACCCTGATGGTGCCACTAAAATGTGACCCCATTTTGAAAACTATGACCATCAAGGAATTTATCAAGGGGCATACCAAGCATTCTTAAACATTTTTTTTTTTAATTAAATGTAGATTGTGAGCCCCACACAGTATGTCTTTGGAATATGGGATGGAAATCCATGCAAACACGGGGAGAACATACAAACTCCTTGCAGATGGTTTTTTTGCCCTTGGCAGGATTTGAACACCAGGACTCCAGTGCTGCAAGGCTGCAGTGCTAACCACTCAAGCATTCTTAAACCTTTAGTGTTGCATTACTTTAGTTTCCAGAAATTAATGTGCATCATCCATATATAATTTCAGTGCTCAATATATTGTGCTTTGTGTCAGTAGAGACGCACACTTCCAAAACTGTTAAACGGGTTATCCTGGGTACAACAGGGGGAGAACATACAAACTCTTTGCAGATGTTTTTTTTGCCCTTGGCAGGATTTGAGCTCAGGACTCCAGCGCTGCAGTGCTAACCACTGAGCCACCGTGTGGCCCCAGCTTTTGGATTATTTGACACAGGCTGAGCACAACAAATTGGACACTGAAATTCGGACAATTTTCAAAATGGGGTCACATGTCAGTATTTCCATTTTATTGACATTTCAGGGGCTCTGCAAAGGTGACTTAGCATCCAAAAACCTAGGTATAGATCTGTTCTGCAAAAATTATATACTGCTGCATCTCTTCTTTGCGCAAAACAGCAATTTACACCTTTATCTGATATTCAGTGGGGTATCCCTTGTACAACTATATCATATATGTGGGCATAAACTGCTGACCTGCTGTTTGGGCGCACAGTAGGACACAAAAGGGAAGGAGCACTATTTTTCTTTGAAAGCACAGATTTAGATGTTTGGTTTTGGACACCATGTCAGAGTCTCTGAAATGCCTGTAAGGTGGAATTCCCTGAGAACTGACTCCATTTTGAAAACTGTACCCCTCAAAGAAATTATCAAGGGGAGCAGTGAGCACTAGGGTTGAGCCGATCCTGACTTTTCAGGATCAATTTTAAAATCCGATTTCCGATCATTTTTCATTCGAACCCGATCTCGATCCCAATTCCGATCTCAATGCAAGTCAATGGGATTTTTTTATTAATCGGAGATCGGATTTTAAAAGCAATCCTATTCACTATACAGCATGGAATCTAACAATTGTTAGAATCCATGCTGTGTAGTGAATCACTAAGTAGCCAGAGGATTTTTTTTAATCCTCTGGCTACTTAGTCCCCCCTGGTGTCCACTTACCTCCAGAGATGGCTGCTCCGCTGCTGTTCGCCTCGCTGCCGCTCCAGCTGCAGTCTTCTTCTCCCTTCGCTGCCCCCTCCCTGTCAGGTTAGGAGAGTGTGGGCGGGTACTGGGAGGGGAGACGTCACGTCTCCCCGCCCTGTACCCGCCGACACTCTCCTAACCCGCCCACACTCTCCTAACCTGGCAGGGAGGTGGCGGCAGCGAGGCGAAGAAGACTGCAGCTGGAGCGGCAGCGAGGCGAACAGCAGCAGAGCAGCCATCTCTGGAGGTAAGTAGCTACTAGAGATGCTACTTTAGTCTCCCATTAGAATGAATGGAGGCAGCCGGCGCGCAGGGGGTTAAGGCTGTGTGCCGGCTGCTTCCATTCATTCCTATGGAACCGCAGCGGAGCCTTCACACTGAGTATACGCTATATACTCAGTGTGAAGGCATTGTGGGAAATACTACTGATCTCGATCCCACCTAAAAAGATCGTGTTCGGAATTCCGATCGCGATCGTGAAATTTTCTCGATCGACGATCAGAATCCGATTTTTTTCCAAACACGATCGCTCAACCCTAATGAGCACTTGTTTTCCAGATTTGAATTCACAGCGGATGGTGAAAAGAGAATATTTAAGCTGTGCAAGTAAGGGTAAACCAAATACCTCCATGCTATTTTCCCCACTATCTCCTAGTGTTGAGGGGCATTGTTAAGAGTAACTTCTGGTGTCTCTTGCCTTCTAATCTCTAAACCTATACCTTGATGTGCACTCAGACAATTTACACATTTCTTTTCCAACTGTAGCCAATGCTGTCCTAATGATGTGGTGATTTTTTTAAAAAAAATTTTTTAGTCCTGTTTTTGTTATTTTTTTTAATTGGTATTTAATGTTTATTTGTTGTTGTTTTTTTATTTACTCACTGTGCCACTCATAAGGCCATAAAAGAAATTTTTGGGGTGGATTTTAACTTAATTTTTTTTTTCTGTAACTGAAGCTGATACATTAGCCCCAATTAGGCTTGGGCCCCATGTTGCAAAAACGTGGTGCTTTGACCGCGGTGGAGACTGTGCAGCAGAAAACGCTACATTTTACAGTACCTGCAAAGTGGATGGGATTCTGACTAATTCCCTACTCACATTGCTGAAAGAAATCTGCAGTGGAAAATCTCCAATGCACAGGCTGTTTATTAGACAAGTATTTCATCTGAAAGCTCTGAATTCAATGGTTTTAGAGCAACCTATAGATATGTGATGGTCTGCTGTCCTGATATGGTTGTTGATGGATGAGAGAGGTCACATCTCCCACCATCAGCTGTCATACTGGGACCATGGAAATGCACAGTACAATTGCCTGCTTCTGAATGTCCTGCCCTCCAGGCTTATTAGAGGGCGATCACACTATCGTTGTTAGTGTCCTTTGCTGCTATAAGCCAGAAAATATTAACAATAGACACTGACAGATCAGTCAAAAATCCATTAACGATCCCATTGATTTTAATGAAATTTGATCTGTTATCTGTTAGTGTCCATTATCAGCAAATTCATTACAGGTCTGTTATTTCAGCGGACATAATTACGCAAGGCTGCAGGACTTTTGTGATTAAGTGTCTGGGTTGTTTTTTTTTTTACATTAATGTCTGTGGGTAACGTCTTTTAGTTTCCCAGCTGATCTCGATCGTGAAATTTGATCAATCGCCGATCGGAATCCGATCTTTTCCCAATCCTCAACCTTAGTCAATGCTTCTTTAAGGGAAAAGTCACTTTTAGGGTTGAGCCGATCTTGAGATAACCTCCGATCTCGATCCTGCTGGAAAAGATCAGGTCTGAATTCCAATCCCGATCGCTCAACCCTAGTTATGATAGATGTCACAGCATCATACCTCCTGCTCTGAGACACAGACGTCCTGTACATGGACATGGAGGAGGTGGCGGCTCCATTCGTCAAAGGATCGCAGGCAGGTGAGTGAGGTTTTTTGTTTTGTTTTTTTTTTGTGTGTGCGGTTGTGGGTATTTTTATAGTAAAAGGGAATTGTTAGAAAGGGGAATTATGACTATAAGGGAGGAGTCATTAGGTGCATTATGGGATTGATAGCAGGGGGAAAAAATCTAAAAATCAATGGTGTTTAATCACAAGGAGAATGGAGAATATGAGGGCTATAGAGAGAGAGAGAGAGAGAGAGAGAAGATCAGATAAGGGGAACATACATGAACAAGTGTTTTTGCTGAAATCTTTTCTAATAATTTGAGTTCTATATTGTCCGTGCTGTCTTTTCCACTCATTGTACATATTTCATGTGATATTGATCTATGACTGAATGGTTTGGTCGGGTGTAACAGTCTGTAAATGCATTAAGGTAAACAGACCTAATCTTTCTTACTGTATAGCAATGTCAGTTTCTACCTCTTATTTCCTGCTTTCATGTAGCTGGTTAAGGAAAGAAGAGGCAAACCTAGACGGAGAGGGAGAAGGAAAGGACAGTGGGGGAAGGGTATTGTACTTAGCAAATGAAAGTCGTAACTTTAACATTTGAGTCCTGGCAGCGTCTCGGATTTAAGTAATGATGTTGATTTCTTGTTAGGCCATTTTCATTTCAGGCTCATCAGTAGGCTTTTGATGTATGACCTATTAGGAATTGGGATGTTTGCCAGAGCTGCAATCTAAACTAATCCTTCTTGTGCAAATGCATAGGTGAATTATGGTGGCAGAATGATACTGCGGCCTTCCAAACAAGAGAAATTTAGAAGAAATTGTAATGATCTCAGCCAGAGAAGAAGCCGCTGACTAATTATTCCAGCTTTGTCATTGTGACCTGTGCCTTGTATCTTTATATAGTGTATGCTTTGTTTCTCTGTATTTATACGTTTGCGCCATTCAAGGACAGCACACACCCTTATACGCTAGGGTCACACTAGTGTCATTTAATCGTTGTTCTGGTCCATCTCGACCTGAACAATAGAGTGGCAGACTGCAAGAAAAAATAAAATAAAAGGCAGTTAGGTGGATTCCAAAGGATCCTATTGACTATACCTGTAGTAGGGTCCATCAGGTGTGTCTCTGTGCAGGACTGACAATTTTCAGGCGAACATTGAAATGGAAGTGAAAAAGCATGAAAAAACAACCATCCTGCTTTCCTTTTTTTCATGGACCCTTGGTCTGAGAAAAAAACCTGATGTCTGAATGAAGATGGTCAAATGAATGCATACGTATCCCACCTATGAAAAATGTGGATGGCATACATTTGTGAAATATCACAAATTTCTATGTAATGCATAGAACTTATTGCAGCAGACTAGAAATTTCATCTGCCATAATAAGCCAAAATGTTCTTCAACAATACTGATTAGAATACTATTCCTCAATCAGACTGCACTGTTGTATGCCCCCCACTCTTACCCTGTCCTTCTTCACCTGACGCCCGTGTCATGAAGGTGAATAGTAATAAGGGGGCAGAGTCACACTTGCTGTCTGTCTGTTCTATTGAATGGCTTTACTTATATGTACATATCTCTGCCTAACAAATGTGCGGACAGAAGTAGTAATTCAAATGCACCTACACCGGGCATCATTATACAGAGGCCTGTCAGGACGATTATAGTGTATGGGGGTCACTGAGGAACATTAAACTGCATTGGAGCCTCTGAGGGCCATCATATTGTATGGGGGCCTCTGACTGCTTGTTGATTCTAGAGTTGTAACTGAAGAGCAAATGTTAAGTTAAAAAAATCAACACCATCAAGAACTATGAAAGACATGAGTAAGATCCTGACATTATTGTATAGCTCTTCGAGACTCCACCCTTGTAATGCAAAGAGTCATAGACAATTGTAATGCTAATCCATATTAGTATTTCCTGTTTCTTTGTATGAACTGTGTAAATCATCATCATATCAGCATTCCAATACACCCAAGTATTAGTTACTCCTCAGTTTTATGGGTGTCTGATTACACAACTTTTATGCCTGGGAGATGTGTGATAAAGTGATATATGACTGTTTACAATAGTGCCAGATCTAAAGAATACAGAAGGTTATATATTTATTTTTGCTGTGAAATAATGTAAGCATTTCATAATGCATCATGCATAAATCTGTTTAAGGACATCTGCACATAGGTAGTGTTACCTTACCTTAGCCTTACCTGCAATTACAAAATATGGCAATAGTTTATTAATCCATTTTTTAAAGGGATTCTGCCATTAAAAACTTTTTTTTTCTCACTAACACGTTCGAATAGCCTTAAGAAAGGCTATTCGTCTCCTACCTTTTAGATGTCTTCTCCGCCCCGCCGTTCGGTTAAAATCCTGCTTTCCGCCGGTATGCAAATGAGTTCTCTTGCCGCATTGGGGGCGGGCCCCAGTGCTCAAACAGCACTGGGGGCATCCCCAATGCTGCGAGAGAACTCTCCAGTGCCACCTCCATCTTGTTCAGGAACGTCCTCTTTATCGCGTCTTCTTCCGGGGGTTGGCTTCAAACTTCTAGACCTTGGGCTTTAGGCAAAGCCAACTGCGCTTGCCCGCGGCCACAAGAAAAATGGCCACTTACACAGTATTGTAAGCGGCCATTATCTTGTGGCTGGCAGGCATGCGGAAACAGAACATCACCTTTACTAAACCCCCCCACACACACCTTTTCATACTTACCTGTCTTCTGGACAGGACCTTCTAGGTATGGGACATCACTTCCTTTTTTTTGACTGCGCAATAGAGCCGTAGTGCTGGAGAAGAAATAACACCCCCTGCCCAGAAGGTCATACTCTAAAGACATGTAAGTATGATGGGGTGGAAGGGGGTTAGGTTAGTTGGGAAGGGCTTGAAGAGGGTGGGCTAACTAGGGAAACAATGATGGTGTGTGAGTGAGAAAGGGGAGGGAATGAGAGAGAAGTGGTTTGAGTGAGCTCTGAGTTGGCCAAAGCATCATGGTAGTTGTTGAAGAACAGAAAGCTCTTCATGTAAACAAATTCTGAAGATGCCACGAGTTCACAGAGAAACCCAGAAATCACTGAAAACACTGCTAAAGGTATTTGGGTGCACTTATTAACCTATTAATAGCACTAACAGACCTTTTTGAGAAATTATTTTTTAGGGCTCGTTCACATCAGCGTTGTCCACTCCGTAATGCAGGTTTCCGTTTCCTGCATAAAACAGAGCACGAGACGGAAACCTGCAGGACTCTTTCTCACCCATTCATTTGAATGGGTGAGAAAGATGTCCGGCCGTGAGCGGCGGTGAGCGTTTGATGCTCTCTGCCGCGAAACTGGGTTTTTTAATCCGGACACAGAGTGGGACATGCAGTACTCTGTGTCTGGATTAAAAAATCCGGTTTCGCAGAGGAGAGCATAAAACGCTCACCGCCGCTCACAGTCTGTGCTTTGCGTCTTCTGGCATGCAGAAGACGGAAAGCACAGAACGGAAGGCTGAACGCAGGTGTGAACCTAGCGTAACCTGGAAAACCCTTTTAAAGTGAAATTCTGGGTTTAGAAGTCTAGTGGGTGGACCTACTAGACATGTACATGGAAGGTGATCTGTCGCTGATAGGAGTGCACACTGGAGACCTACATTCACAGTGAACAGAGATTTAAGGCTCAGGCCCGGTTCATATCTGCGTTCGGTAATCCCGAATGAACTACTGAAAGCATTGACAAGCGGTGAGCAGTGAAAGCACACAGACCCCACAGACCAGGGGTAGGGAACCTTCTGCTCTCCAGCTGCTGTGAAACTACAACTCCCAACGTGCTCCATTCACTTCCATGGGAGTTCCAAGAACAGCAGAGGTGAGTATGCATGCTGAGAATTGTAGTGTTACCACAGCTGGAGAGCCGAAGGTTCCCTACCCCAGCCATAGACTATAATGGGGTCCATGTGCTTTCCACGCCGTCTCCTCACGAGTCATGCGGACAGAAAAGTAAATCATGCAGTACTTTCCTGTCCGCATGGAACATTTGCACACCGTGCGAAACGTACACGGATCCTATTATAGTCTATGGGGTCTGTGTGCTTTCGTAAGCTCGCCACTTGCCAGTGCATTCGGGGGTCCCCGTGTGGACTCCCGAACAGATTACTGAACGCAGATGTGAACCAGGCTTCACAAAGTGAGCTGCAGCTGAAAAGACCGCAGCATTTTTTTTCTGCAGCGTTTTTCACAGATAAACTGCATTTCCTCTGAATTCTTTCTTTCCATATTTATACCTATACGGAAACCATCAACGTTTTCATGTATGTAAAATTGACATGCTGTGATTTACAAAAACACAATGGTTTTTTAAATCGCAGCATTTCTGCTGAAGTTATTTTTCTGCAATGTGTGGATGGAATTAGTACCAATCACTTTGCAGGTATTGTAAAACGCCTTGTCTTCGCAACATGGAGCCTCGACCTTAATGATTAAATGACAAGTTATACTGGAATGTATTTCATAAAACTATATATCCACCTGCTCAGCTCCCCCTGCTATGTAATGTGATGCCTGCAAATTCAGCAGTAGTTTTATGGTGACAGCTGTGCTTTACAGTGAGAGTAAGGTTTTTTGTTTTTTTTTCTAAAGTGCTATGTATGACCATAGAAAGTATTATTCTTCTTAATTTATGTATAATAGTTAGCACTTCTATGATATTTCCAGGTAACCTGTGGTTGTAAATCTGCACATCTAGTAGAATAGCCTAATAAATGCAAATGACATAAGCAGAAAAGCAATGGCCCCCTCTCTTATTAACAATATTTCTATTTAAAAAAAAAGCCAAGCATTCACATTTTCAGTTACAGACAATTTAATCCTATAAACCACGTCTGACAATCTTGTCCAATGAATTGAGATTTCCACCTACATAATTATTCATACAGCAACTCTGCTGTTTATACAATACATCAACATCAAAATAGCGAGGAAAACAAGTTCTGACGGAAAAACGCTGGCTACATACAAATGCTCTGAAGGAAAAAGAATTATGTATCTCAGTTAACCTATTATCTTCCCCAGGATTTGGTGGTAGAAGCCAATATATACCTGCAGAGGAAAACCAAACATGCTTTCTATACAAAGTCAATTCATTGAATTAAGGAGCAGAACATAATTGGTAGATCTAACAATGGGATTTTAGCAGTAGGCAATAATAGGTTTTAAAATTAGTGCAGAAGGCAATTTTTTATGTTTTCATACAGTGTTGGTTTACATGCCCACTATCAAAGTTTAGGTATTTATATATAAAAATAAACAGGAGGAGAAAGAGAAAGGAAAAATTCAATCAGTTGCTATGGGCAACAATACCATTTTATTATAACACCAATTACAAAGTTCTTAGTGTTATACATTAGTAATACCGTACAAATCCAGATAGCTCTGGAGTTCTGCTTCAGATTCTTCACCACGTCTCACCCTTATGTCTTTCTGCCATGGCTATCAGTCCCTGATTAACTTCAGATGAATGGGCTAATAAGCAATATGGCTCTAGCCAGGGGTTCTGTGGCTGAATTAGGCTCAGAATCTGCAACAAGATCAAGCAGGAAGCTTATTTTTTTTAAAAAGGGATATACCTAAAAACTTAGAACCAAATTATAACATGCGACCTTTAAAGAGGACCTTTCATCAGATTTGGCACAGGCAGTTTTATATACTGCTGGAAAGCTGACAGTGCACTGAATTCAGCGGCTTTCAGTCGGCTTTCCTGATCTGTGCCCTGGGTAAAGCGTTATCAGTCCCGGTACCGTAGCGCTTTACAGTCAGAAGGGCATTCCTGACACTCTGTCAGGAACGTCCTTCTGCCCAGCAGTGCCTATCATGCTGTACTGTGTGAGCGGGGAGGAACGCCCCCTCCCCTCCTGATAATACTCATCTATGGACGAGTACTGTGAGCAGAGGGAGGGAGGCGTTCCTCCCCGCTCACACTGTACAGCGCGATAGGCGCTGCTGGGCAGAAGGACGTTCCTGGCTAAATGTCAGAAACGCCCTTCTCACTGTAAAGTAAACTGACCGATAGCACTTTACCCAGGGCACAGATCGGGAAAGCCGACAGTGCACTGAATTCAGCACACTGTCAGCTTTCCAGCAGTATATGGAACTGCCTGTGCCCAATCTGATGAAAGGTCCTCTTTAAGTGTTCGCTCTCATTCACTCTCACACACAGTATGTACACGGGAGGGGACAAAAAATCAACAGTCATTCTTGTAATCACACCCACCTCGGTACAATACAGAGTGGTCCAAGAAAAGCAAAACTCAGATGCTGTCCATACCTACTGGGCAATTGATGGTCTACTGAGTATGTCAAAACCTGAAGGGATGTCACCAAGATGAAACTGTTATACACATGAGACAGATATTTCCTCTGATGTTACTATAAACATGCATGCTTGGATTAACCATGTTTAACCTCTACCGCTGCAGGGTTTTGCCTTGTTCTGTTTTTGTTTTTTGTTTTTTTTTTACTCCCTGGTGGGCAGGCTTTGACTGTTTGATGGACAGGACACTATGAAGTACCTCAGTAGATATAGACATTTCCTGTGCCAAGAAAGATTATTTACTATAAGGGTGCGTTCACACGATGTAACGTGCCGCGTGATCTGGCACGTATACGGCGTGTGAGAGTTTGCGCGCCGTAAATGCTCCTGTTGATTTCAATGGGAGTTCGGATCGTATACGGCATGTTATTTTGCGGCCGCAAAATAATGCGGCGTATACGATACGAACTCCCACTGAAATGAATGGGAGCATTTACAGCGCACAAACTCTCACACGCCGTATACGTGCCAGATCACGCGCACGTTACATCGTGTGAACGCACCCTAAGTACCAGAAACCTAATCCAGAGACAGGTCAAATATTATGCACAGTAAATGTATATTACATTAGGCAGATTTGGAGAGAAACAAAAAGGCTGCTAAGACTGCCAACAGACTTGCAGTTACCTCAATATTATCACTGGGTTTAGTCACAATAATAAAACACTGTCCAAGCCTTTATCAGCAAACTGCAATTTGCTAACCTACCGTAATTGCCTGGACAGAAGAGCAGCAGATAACAGTTCTGAGAGCAAGCACGATCTAAGAACTCTGCTCCCTTTCCTCCAGAGAGCCGTGAGTCACGTCATCTGGCTTGAGATCAGATAATGGGCAGGTTACCTTGACAACATAGTGTAAAGACCAGGAAGAATAATGTCACATAGGAGGCAAATCAAGTAGCATTGCTAAAGCAAAAACTTTTGAATAATTTAAGCTAGCAGTTTAGATAGAATCCTTGAGATGGGAAATATCCCTTTTAATGTTTGCAGGAGAAATTGTACTTTTGTAATGGTACCATGTAATGTTGCATACGATGTACTGGAAAGCTGGAAAAAAATCAGAATGGGGTACAATTGGAGCAAAACTGCCTTTCTGCATCAATTTTAGTCTTCTTTTTTATGGCATTCACTGCAGCCAAAATGTCACCTGTATTCTGTGAGTTGGTATGATTCCAGCGATACCAAATTTATAGATTTTTTTTTTTCTTCACATTTTAACTCCTTTAAAAGGATAAGGCATCATTTTATGTGGGGTCAGATGTACTTTTTATTTATACCATTTTGGGGAATGTCTATTGTTTTGATCACTTTTTGTCAACATTTTTATTATTTGACGACTTTGTATTCTAGAGAAAGGGGGTGATTTGAAATTAGAATTTTTTTTATTTTAATTTAAACCTTTCTAAAATTTTGAACCCCAGGGGGTCTGACTAATACAATGCACTGCAATGCTAATGTTAATTGCTAGGGTATCTGTGTCTATAACAAAGAGAACATGCATAACTGTGGCAAGAATACAGGTACATCACATTAACAGATTTGGGTTTCTTGTCAAAAATCAGATACATATGTCGCATGCACCCCTTTCTACCTGAAAAAATCTACTTGGTTCCAAGATGGAAGCTATCAGAATGGCTGCTGTGTTGCATACTGCCCCTCACAGAGTTGCCCCCTTCCCCTTAGCAATATGTCACACACAGAGAAAGCCATTCCAACTCACCTTCTTCCAGTTATGCAGGTGTCTCCATACCTTTGGAGCACCCTGTATTTTACACTTTTCTCACGTTTCTTTATTTGACTATATATGGAACTACTGCTGCTTTTTAAATTTAAGGCTAATATGACAGGTTAAGGAACAAGTCTGACAGACTGGATCATAAATGTCAGTAAACAGAGCAGGGGAGAAGGATTTATGATATTTGGACTGGCAGACAAAAAAAAATGAAGGCAATGTGAGCAGGACCTGCATTGCCTATATCACACAGTCCTAGCACTGCTGAATCCCCTCCTTACAGATCATATAGTCCTATAAGATCTGTTCTCTCTTTCAAACATGTATATTTGTGTTACACTGTCTTCTTTCACCAAATGAGGAGAAATCCTGTAGGCGTTTTTAACTTAGATATGCTTATCTTGTCACTTATAAGTAGTGACTGGTTTTCAGTTTATTTCAGTTTTTCTGCTTCCAAGTCTATTCAGGAACCTCTGCCAGATGTGAACTAATAAAGGAAAGTCTTCATCATGACTCAGTATTTCCACTTTAACAAGGCAACTACAAATGGTTGCATTACACAAGTCATTCCATTCGGCAGCCAAGCCTGAAATGATCTTCTTTATTTTCTTAAAACAAATTGCCGCCATACACCTTTTATCACAATGACAAAAGTAGTGTTAGGGATTAACTCCTTCTTGTTCCTACTTCTCACACTGCTATTGATGTTTTATAAATTAACATGAATTATTTTAAAATCTAGTAATATAAACAGCCTATCCCCAGCTAATCCCCTCAGCGACGTCCTGTTTGTTTGACGTGACCACTACAGTCAATTTACAGGCCTTAGTGGTTACAACTGGGAAAGGAGATCTCAAGAGAAGTGAGTGCATCTACCGTATATACTCGAGTATAAGCCGAGTTTTTCAGCACAGTTTTTGTGCTGAAAAAGTCTGCCTCGGCTTATATTCGGGTCATTATGGTAATACCGTAGTTACAGACCCGGCATTCAGACACGGGGGCTGGTGCCGGGCCGCAGCATCTCCACGCTCCTGGCAGAAGTACCGTAAGTACTTCTGTAGTTTGAAATGAACATGGCGATGCTGCAGGCCCAGCACCCACCCCGGTGTCTGTATGCTGGGTCTGTAACTACGGTAGCTGTAGTCTGGAGCAGAGCGGTCGCCATTAGAATCGGCACCTCCACTGTAACTCTTACAGTGGTAATGGCGGAGTTACAGTGGAGATGCCCTCTGCTGCGGGGAAGCGGCAGGCGCCGCCATGCCCCTGGGGAGAGGAGAGAGCGGACGCGACCGCTCTCTCAAATGCGGCCCTGAAGCGCTGAGGGAGATCCCCGGCCTCCGGAGCTGAAGGGGAGATCCACGGCTGCCAGCAGGAGTGCATACCTGAAGGAAGATCTCGGTTGTCGGATCTGATGGGTCTGCCGGGGATTCCCCTCAGCGCTTTTGCCGGCGGCCGGCCACAATTCCCCTTCAGGTTCGGCGGCCGAGTTCTTCCTTTAAGTGCGCGCTCCTGCCTGCGGCCGGGGATTCCCCTCAGCGCCTCTATAAAGGCTCCCCGGCTGCAGTGCTTTTCTTGATGATTTTTTGCAATGTATTGCAATGCATTAGCATTGTAATGCATTGCATTAGTGATCAGAGCCGCTGGGGTTCAAGACCCCTAGGGGGCTCTGATAAATGCAAAAAAAAAAAAAAAATTAAGTGAAAAAAATAAAAAATAAAGCATAAAAAATTCAAATCACCCCCCCCTTCCCTAGAACACATATAAAACTAATACTGTGAAATACATACACATTAGGTAACCCTGTGTCCAAAAACGCCCGCTCTACCAATCTATAAAAATATTTTTCCTGTACAGTAAACACCGTAGCTGGAAAAAAAAAGTTGTCTAACTGCCCCTTCCCTGAGACTGTTTTTTTTTTCCCCACTTGGAATTTAGTCTGACTACAGCCAGGCTAAATAAAGGGTATCTGCAGTGCTCCTATTCCATCGGGAAGGGGTTAATAGGAGCACTGCAGATACCCTATAGTCAGCCAGCCTGAATTCCAAGTGGGGGAAAAAAAAAACAGTCCTCAAGCTCAGGGAAGGGGCAGACAGACAACCTCTCCTTCCCCAGCACCTACTGCACCCAAAAACTCCGACCATTTTAATTTTTGAAATTTTCCGGTAGCTGCTGCATCCCCCCCCCCCCCCCAGGCTTATACTCGAGTCAATAAGTTTTCCCAGTTTTTTTGTGGTAAAATTAGGGGGGTCGGTTTATATTCGGGTCAGCTTATACTCAAGTATATACATTGTATTATTTTACTGACTCCATTTGCAGCACCTACAGACATAAAGGGGTTGTCAATGTTCTTTTCAAGTGGAAGAACATTTATAAAAAGCATATTCAACAAACTAATTCTAATGTGCATACAGAATGGGAAGCTACAGGCATAAATCAAAGTTTTAAACGTGAAATTAAAATGGTTATGTTTTCAAAAGCTGTAACAAATTTTTTTTCCAGTTGTCTAGTATCACTTTTTCTGCTGCTGCTGATAACATTATGGCTGCAGCAGATTTTACTGGTTTCTTTTCATGCATCATAGTAAACAAATAGTGGAGAAAAGCTCAAGAAAACATGAAATCGAGGGACAGCATACAGTACATCTGAGCACAATCAGGATTGCTGCTTGGTGTCTCAGAAATAGCACAAGCAGCTAGTCGATAAGTTGAAAAGACTCTCCTTATACTCAATGTAAGCTCTAAGAAGCTTCAGACAGCTCTCTGTGCAGCTTACAGGCAGGGAAAGCTGTATGCAGCCATACAGAGGCTATGAAGGGAGACCTGCTCCTCCCCCACCACTCACTGTGTTCCAATTTGGGTCTCTGGTTTGTAAAGACAGAAATTCCTTAGTAAGGGTCCATTCACACGGAGTAAACACGCGCTCATTTTGGCAAAATACACGTGTAACAAATATACACGTGTAAAAATAAGACTCCCACTGACTTCAATGACATGTCAAAAAACACGTCAAAATACATGTCAAAATACACGTGTAAAATGTAATTGAAGTCAATGGCAGTCTTATTTTTACACGTGTATTCTTTACACGTGTATATTGCCAAAGTGAGCGTGCGTTTACTGTGAATGGACCCTAACAGGGATTGAACAACAAATTAGTAACAAGGGACACACCTAGTGGCAAAAACCAGAGAAGTGTTCACACCATTCCATTCCCTATCTCTACTGCGCATGCACTGGAGTGTGACCCAGCCGGAAGAAGACGCAGAAGAGGCGGTTGCTGTTGAAAATGGAGGCGTTGCTGGACTGATTTCTCTGGCAGCATAAGAGCTCTCTGGTATTACATAAGAATACCCCACTAGTAAAGCTCAGGGGGGAATTATATTATACCTGTATGTAACAGATAGCAAAAGTTTAGTATGCTCTCTGATTGGCAGGAGAAGGGTTAATAGGGGCAGAAGAGTCCATGCCACCCCCTTCCTGGTGTCACATATAAGTTATGTACAGAGTCAGATTGTTTCTCTGTCCCTGTGCACGCTGCTGGGCTGCTCATGCCCCCCTCCCTTTCCTGTTACAGTTCGCAAATTGCTTGCTTAAACAGGAGGGGGGGACACTTTAGAGCCCTATATCTTTGGACTGCATTAACATATCTTGATGATTTAAAATGCATTTTAAAGATAAAAATCTCTTCTTTAAAATGATACCAAGAACTTGTACAACTTATAGTTTTGGAGAAATTCACTGTTGAAACGCTGTCGGGAATTGAGATCTGCAATTGGATCTCAATCCAAAATAGCATTTTCAACAGTGAATCGCTCCAAAAATGTAAGTTGTATCATCAAGTTCTTGGTATCATTTTAACCCTTTCCCAACATCCGCCGTAATAGTATGGCGCATGCCGGGTGTGTAACTATGGCAACCGCACGGGAGCAGGGCGTCCGCCATAGCCGCCGGGTGTCTACTGCTTTACGCCAGGTCCCCGGACCGATCGGAGGCACTAACTCCTCCAGAACCGCGGTCAAAGGCGCCATTTTCCCAGCGGCGCATGGGCGCCGCCATTTTGCCGGTGATCGCCGGCGCCTGAAGCAAGCTCCAGGGCCATCATCACGTTTCCATGACAGCCGGGAGCCTTGTAAAAGCTCCCCGGCGGGTCTGCATTCACTTTCTTTTGCAGGCTGGTCTAAGCAGCCTGCAAAAGAAATGATGATTTTTTTTTTTTTTGCAATGCATTAGCATTGTAATGCATTGCAATAGTGATCAGACCCCTGGGGTTTATGACCCCTAGGGGGTCTAATAAATGCAAAATATAAAAAAAACAAATATATATAATAAAATATAATTTTTTCTTAAAAAAAGGATTAAAATTTCAAATCACCCCCCTTTCCCTAGAACACATATAGGAATCCCTGTGTCCAAAATCGCCCGGTCTACAAATCTATAAAAATATTTTTCCTGTTCGGTAAACGCCGTAGCGGGAAAAATAGTCAAAAGTGCCAAACTGCCGTTTTTTCACTGTTTTGATTCTGATAAAAATTTGAATAAAAAGTGATCAAAGCAATAGCATTTCACGAAAATAGTAGAACTAAAAAATACACCCAGCCCCGCAAAAAAAGACGCCCTATGCATCCCCGTACATGGCCGTATAAAAAAGTTATGGCTGTCAGAATATGGTGACTTTTAGAAAAAAAAAAAAATTTTAACACAGTTTTGGATTTTTTTAAAGGGATTAAAATGTAAATAAAACCATATAAATTTGGTATCCCTGGAATCATAACGAAACACAGAATACAGGGGACATGTCATTTTGGCTGCTCAGTGAACGCAGTAAAACCGAAGCCCATAAGAAAGTCGCAGAAATGCACTTTTTCTTCAAATTCACCCCATTCTGAATTTTTTTCCAGCTTCCCAGTACATTATACAGAATAATTAATGGTGGCATCACGAATAAAAATTTGTCCCGCAAAGATTAAGACCTCAAATGGCTCTAGGAGCGGAGAAATAAAAAAGTTATGGGGTTTAAAAGGAGGGGAGTCAAAAACGAGAAACGAATATCAAAAAATGCCATTGGCGGGAAGGGGTTAAAGATGAGATTCTCCTCTTTAAAATGCATTTTAAAGCATCAAGATATGTTGATGCAGTCCAGAGATATCGGCATTAGTAGGGAGGACGTAGTAGCTACGTCCTCCGCTACTGTTGTGCCACCTTGGGAGGACGTAAAGCTATGTGCTTGGCAGTGAAAGGGTTAAAGGATACCTGCAGAATTAAACTGCAACAGGACAAGTATTTATTGTTCAGGACCATATTCTATTACTTTGAGGAACTCTTAGCACTTTTTTTGCCCTTTCTAATGAAAGAGTGAGTTTGTACATAGAGAGTTTGGAAGAAGAAGAGTAAGCCCACCAAACACCACTGGCATATTTGTATCCACTGAGAACAAAATAATTGGGTGTTGGAAGCTCCCATACATAGAAGTCCTGCCAGAATTGCCAGGTTTGGTTGTGCAACAAATTTGAGAGACTGGTATTAGAGTAAGTTTATAGCCTGTAATTTAGTCTTTTTCATACATTAGTTCAAGTATGGCGGGAAGTTCAGATGAAGACGTATGGGACCTAGCTAGTAAGCTGAAAGCAAAGGCTTTGAAGGACAACAAGAGCGGACAAGATGAGGATTTCATGTATGAACTGGCACTAAATGTCTGAAAATTGAAATCCAAGAGATATTGCTAGCGCCCAGGGATAAGAGTGTATACTGATTTAGAAAGTATTCAGGGATCTATAGTGTAAAAAACTAGAGACATGTCAAGCAGATGCACTTTAAGTTATTGGTTGGTTATTTGTGACTATATTAAAAGCAATTTCAATGTGATAAAGGAGTTGGGAATGGAGAAAACAAAATGTTAGGCCCCGTTCCCATGGAGTAAATGCGCCGCTCATTTAGACACGTAAACATGTGTCAGAGCCATACGCTTCAAAACAGATCCCATTGACTTCAATGGGTGCCGGCTTACGCCCGCTACACGTTGAAATCAGTGGGAGACTTTATAACCCATTAATTTCAATGTGTAGTACGCATAAGCCGGCACCCATTGAAGTCAATGGAATCTGTTTTGAAGCGCCTGGCTCTGACACATGTTTACGTGTCTAAATGAGTGGTGCATTACTCCATGGGAACGGGGCCTAATTGTGAAAGAGTCAGGCATTCATTGGTTGCTAAAAATTTAAGGCTGTGTACATGCCACCTTTTCAGGCATTCATTTGGTGTTCCAGGCCAGACACTGGACCGGACATGCTAGTAGATAGAAAGATGCTGCAATTAATGTTTTTTTGATCTGGCTATCTGGCTCCTGGACAGTTATAGTACTTATGTTTTGGTTGTAAGAGGATCCCATAGAAAATTATGAGATCTGTACTGACATCAGTTTTTCTCTGGATTTTCTGCACCTCTACAGAGGCAAATTCTTTATATATGTGAATAGATCTGGATATGAACCAGCAGTGATCGTCTTAAAAGGAGTCTATCAGCAGTAAGTTTGTTTTAGGGCCCCTTCACATGGTGTAAGCACTCGGCTCATTCCAAGCCGTACACGGGAGCGCTGCTAAACACTTCCCATTCACTTCAATGGGAGCGCAGGTAAAGCCGGCTTTACGAGCGCTCCCATTGAAGTGAATGGGAAGTGTTTAGAAGCGCTCGCGTATACAGTTCGGAATGAGCCGAGTGCTTACGCCGTGTGAAGGGGCCCTTGTTTAATCCCAGTACCTTGTAGAGGTGATTCTACAGTCTCTAAATATCTCTGTTATGCAGCTGTGGATCCCATTTTTTATGTGCTTTGCTGTGACCAAAGCCCAGGCATGCTAAGGCAAAGTGTCCCAAAACACTTTTCACCTCATATGCATAAACCATCGATATACATGAAAATTGGGATTTAAAGCTGAATAACAAAGGCATATTTGGAAACTGTAAAATCTCCTCTGCAAGTTACTGAAATTAGGTTTATAGCACATTTACTGCTGACTCAATCCCTTTTAAATTCTGTCTTTTATCTCCCAAAATTCCAAAATTATGTATGCGTAGACTTTCCCTTGGTTTAGCACACCGGGATTTTATATTCTGCCCTGTACTAAAGAAAAACAGGTGGGATATTTGACATGGCGGGGCATTAATTGGGCTGGCAATAGCTGGCATCCACTAGTGGAAATATTGTGTTTTGTACACAACGCTGTAGAAATTCTTGACATTGATCCGTGTTAATCTGCAGGGCCCTTTACTTTACACTCTTTTGCATCCTAGTAAAGCAGAGCATGCTTTGTTTTAATCCTTGGCAACTATGTAAATACATAGAGTAACATTGGCAGTGAGAGCCTGTTTTAGTACTTAACCATGAACAATGTTTACATATAATTGTTGCCAAGCTGTAGTTCCTTGTGGTGAATGAGATGTGAGCCAGACAAATTAGCAATTTTCACACATGTAACAGTCTTCAATGTAGATATATAGCAGTCATGGAAAACGGCTCATAAATTTAGGAACCTGAGCAGGTTTGTAAACAGTAGTGGAGTTTTATTATGCCTCAATGGCTAAAGGTGATTCTTTCTTAAAATGTAAATGTTCCCTTCTGCCAAGTCATCTGATGCTATATTAGGCCTTTAGCTACTAAATGTTATGTATAATATGTAGGGCTATCACTATGGGAGAAATGTGGCTGGCTCTATTATGAGGAACTGTGATGGAATAAAGGAAGTAGGTGCCATTCTATTGAAAATGTACTGTTTGAGTACACAGTGGAAAATAAAGAAATTCATTCCCCTTATGAATTCCTCTTCACTTTCTGCATTCCGCCGTGGAGTGCCAAGAGTGTCAGCATTCTGCCGTGGAATGCCAAGAGTGTCCGCATTCTGCCGTGGAATGCCAAGAGTGTCAGCATTCTGCTGTGGAATGCCAAGAGTGTCAGCATTCTGCTGTGGAATGCCAAGAGTGTCAGCATTCTGCCGTGGAATGCCAAGAGTGTCAGCATTCTGCTGTGGCTTTCCACCATTGTTCTGCCTAGATGAATAGGCCTAATCAACGGGGAGATTCGAGCCAAGGATTCTGTGGCAACATCAAGGAGGGCACTTATAATTATTTATTTTTAGCGTTCTTCAACCCTGCCTCCCATTGAAAACAAAACAGATTCAGGGTGGAACTTGCCGCAAAATCTTTGGCAGATTCTGCCATGTGAACAGGGCCTGAATGAAGGATGTCAATGACTTGAGCAAAAGTATTATTTATTCTAGACTATGTATTTCAGCTGAAACACAATTGAGCAGATTTAACAATCTGGCACTTTGTAGGCCAGTCTAAGACCCCTACAGGAACTGCTGGCCATTATAATGAATAGGCCTCTGAGAAGGTCGGCATGATGTTAAAGGGAGCGCCCTCCATTGGTTTGCTTGACTGACACTCTTCCTAATTACATCATGGAAGATAGACTTGCACATTCTCAGTGAGCGCCCTCTATTGGTGTGCATACTTGAAGCACAGTCTTCCTAATTACATCATGGAAGTCAGATTTGCATATTCTTCCCATGTTCCTTTGCACAGTGGAGCGCTCATGGCTTAATAAGACTCCACACACCTAAATGGTGGTTCTCTCCCTATGGAGTGACGATATCCCCTCAACTATGTTGTGCTGAGGCATTCTTGCTCTGTTCCACCCACATTTGCACAAAATATAGAGCAAGGGTTGTGGGACATGTTTGGCGCTAGAAAGGACCTTGTGCAATATGTGTGCCACAATATAATCCCTCTAACTTAGAAAACTACTGTAACATATATCTTCCCTCTACATTAGAAAACTATTATGTAAGGATTAGGGCAGTATATGACCAAGCATGAATTCCTTTCTTGAAAACCGCTAAGAATGCACTATAGAATATATGATTTTTCCAGTGCAAGTCCGTGGCTGAAGTGACTGTATGAAGTCATGATCAAAGAATGAAGTGACTATTACAGATGTGGAAATTGGCGTCTACTACAGACTTCTCACATAAAGACTATAAAGCAATTGATGCAGCAGCTGGGACTAGTCTGGTTGAATGCAGGATGCTGCACTTTCACACGTACCATACATATTATTCAGATATTTTAATGGTTTGAGATCTTTGATGCTGCAAAACATCTCAATGACCATGAAATACACTGAATTATTCAGCAACAGAGTTGCACAATGGACTTGTAAAGTAAAGAGCGTTCTCTCTGGGGAGATAAACCACTCTTGTTGCTATCTCCTTCACTTCTTCACTTGGGAAAAGCTTTCACTATCCAGTCCTTACAATACCTTAAGCAATTTGAGGTACAGATGTAGCGGAGTTAACACAAATTTCTGCAATTGGTTAAACTACTGTAGTGAACAGTGAAAAGTCATTGAAAACGTTTTTATCAATGATTTTTCATTGTTTTTGTTGTCTTTTTTGATCAGATATTACACTTTAGAAGTTCAGGTTAACTCTGCATATATTAAATATACAATGCTTATTAAACTCCCATGCACCTTTTTATCAGACCAAACCTGACTATATTGTTAATATATTTTGTTTACAAGTGAGGCATGTATATTATATTTTTTCAAGGTATTTGTGAAAGGTATTTTGTATGTGTATGTGTTCAATATACAATGTTATGTACTTTTTGTGGACAACTCTTCTATGCCCTCTTGAGTCATATGAATTTCATGGGTACACAGATCCTCCATTCCAAAAGTTCTCTTTCATAGTCTTGCTGTCATGCTCTCTTTGGTGCCCTTGATCTCGTTTTTGCACCTGTGTGCCTGTCCATATTTCACCCTATCCAGTATGCTCGCCAGCCAAAAAATGTCTACCTGTGTGCCGTGCTCTCTTGCACAATAGTTGCCTTTTCTTGGGCACTCTCTCTCCGTGTCTGGTGTTCGATATGGCAGTCAAGGGGGCAATCAATGACCTGCTGGCTTCTTTTCCCTATAAAATATAAGAAATCTACTGTAATACGGAAGTATTGCGTTATCATATGGCACAGGGGATTAAGATTTCCCAGGTTCACCTCACCTTGTGGGACAGTAAAAAAAATAAAATAAATATATATATATATATATATATATATATATATATATATATATATATTTAATGATGTAAACAAATAAAATAAGTAGAGATGAGCGAGTAGTATTCAATCAAGTAGGTATTCAAAATACTCGTACTCGGTCGAATACCACACGGTAAACACAGTAAAAATTTGATTCCCCTCCCACCTTCCCTGGCGCTTTTTTTTACACCAATAATTATGCAGGGGAGGTGGAACAGGAACTAGGACAACGTAGGAATTGGGAAAAAACGTATACAGTCATTGGCTGGCTAAATCAGTAGTAGTCGCAGCAGCAATAATAATAATAATAATAATAATAATAATAATAATAATACTGGGACTTGGGTGTGTTAGATGTCCCCAGGCATGCTTCCCCTGCTGTCCCAGTTGCAGTCCAGAGGTGTTGGCATCATTTCCTGGGGTTTCATTGTGGACTTGGTGACTCCAATTGGTCGAATTTTGCTTTCCCTGAAACTAGCATGTTTTTTCCCTACACTATAATGGAATTTGATATTTGAATGAATAGTCGAATTTTGAGGTCTACTCGAATCGAATTTTTGAATATTTCACTACTCATTCATCTCTAAAAAGAAGCATACATGCTGAATATCAACATGTATGTATCATTTTCTGCTATACAAACATAATTATATATGCAGTGAAGGAAATAATAGAATATCAAAAATTAAAACCAATAAGTCACATTGTATAAATTTTATACATTTATTTTCATTTTGCATAGAGAAATAAGTGTTTGATCGCTCTGGCAAGAGAAATGCTGCCTAAGACCCAAAGAACACCGTCCCCACTGTCAAGCATGGAGATAGAAACACTATGTTTTGGGGGTGTTTCTCTGCTAAGGGCACAGGACTACTTTACCACATCAGTGGGAGAATGGTTGGAGCCATGTACTGTAAAATTCTCCTTCTCTCCGCCAGAACATTAAAAATGGGTCATGGCTGGGTCTTCCAGCAGGACAATGATCCAAAACATACAGCCAAGGCAACAAAGGGGTGGCTCAAAAAGAAGCGCATTAAGGTCATGGAGTGGCCTAGCCAGTCTCCAGACCGTAATCCCCTCCCAAACTTATGGAGGGAGCTGAAGCTCTGAGTTGCCAAGCGACAGCCTCAAAATCTTAATGATTTAGAGATGATCTGCAAAGAGAAGAGGACCAAAATTCCTCCTGACATGTGCGCAAACCTCATCATCAACTACAAAACATCTGACTGTTGTGTGCGCCACCAAGTATTAAGTTTTGTTTGCCAGAGGGATCAAATACTTATTTCTCTATGCAAAATGCTAATAAATTTATAAAATTTATACAGTGTGATTTTCTGTATTTTATTTTTGATATTCTATCTCTCACTCTTAAAATTAACCTATCCTTAAAAATATAGACTGTCCATGTCTTTGTCAGTCCTCAGACCACTTTTTATGTGCTGTTTATGACTTAATGTATCGGTCACCATACATGTAATTGACACATTTAGCTGTGGTTACAAGTAGTTATTCTGCACAGCACAGGGAAGTACCAATGGTATAATGTAGTGTAATGGTATTAGAGATTTCAAAGAAATAATGAAAAAGGGGAGATGAAGTGAAAAGAAAAATGTTAATTTGGGTTTAGGGATACTAAAACATTGCAGTATTATCAAAAATCCAGTGTCTAAGATGACACGGGCTTGGAAATTAACTATAAAGTAGAACTTCAAAAGCACAAAGCCATCAGTCTTCAAGTCCCATAGATGTGAAGCATTCCAGGAGTCATTAAATAGGCCCTGTTGTGTGAACAAACTTTGCATAGATGAATAGTGTATGCAGTCACAATTAATGCAATTCATCTTATCAGAGAAAAACTTTAATTCTTCTGAAATTGTTTTTCTGCTTCCCCTCATTGTGTTAAACTGAATTTCATTCTAAAAATCCCTACTCTATCAGTTAGCCATTAAAAGGTATCTACTGTTTGGTTCTAGTTTAAAGGGAACAGGTATGCCTTTGAAAATAATAAGGATATCCTCTGTATCCCATGCCTATTTGGCGTGTATTCGGGAGCCACAGACAACAGGATACTGATCCACAAACATGCTGTAGTGGAAACATCTGCTTGAGCTTCCTCAACATACATGCTTTGGCAAGATTGCACAGCAGGGTCAAGGGCAAAAATTTGACACCTGTTTTTTGTTTTTTCATCTTGGTCACAATCGAAAAAATATACATTTAAAAATGACTGCAGATGGGAAAGAGAATTTAGCGCAGTTTTGACCAGTGTGAAGTATGTGCCCTATGAAATAACATTAAAGATGTGGGGTGTTTTTTTTAGTTGTAATATAGGAGATAATTCAGGAACAAATTTTAGTGCAGCATTCAGAACATCTTGTATTCACAATTCTTTCAACTGTGAAGACCATTTGTCCCAGACTTGGGGAGGAATTTTGTTGCTGATTTGGCAAGCTTAATAATCTATCTAGATAGGTAGCTAGCTAGCGCTAAAGGAATATGGTACCTTCCTGTCTTCAATAAATGGCACTTTATTTGGTGCAGAATTTTCCACACTGAAAAATAAAACTCCCATTGATTTCAATGGGTTCCACTAGCTTTTTTCCACTAGCGGAATTTTCCACTAGCAAAAATTCCGCTAGTGGAAAAAAAAGCTAGCGGCACCCATTGAAATCAATGGGAGGCTTTTTTTTTCAGCGTCGAAAATTCTGCACCAAATAAAGCGCCATTTTCCTCCGTGTGAATGGACCTTAAGGAGTGCGCTTTAATATTTTTCCAAATTTAACTGCATTACTGAGCCTACATAGTGTCTAAATTGCAGATAAGCTTGTTACCCACTAATGGGGAAAATAGAAATAAAGATTTGTCATAAGTGAGACGTGTGATATGGTTATTCAGGAAATCTGAAGGTAAGCTGCAGCCAACTGCAAGAGCTGTGTAATAGGTGTAGTTTTTCATGGAGAAAAATGGGGTTATCCCTAAAAGGAAGTAAAGTGGATCTAAATTGAATAATTTCCCGTTGCCCTCCAACCCTGTATAGTAGACCATGTTAACATCTTATCGCTAAGATTTTGTGGAACGTATTGGGTGTGAATATACAAGTGTTGTCAGTTTGATGGGAACACTAAACCCTGAACCATTTAACCATTGAATCCATTTGTCATTTTTCGTATGTTTATTCCATTTTTACTGATGTCTCGTGTACATTCACTGTCAATTCTAATAGTCTGTTCTGCCCATATCTAGGTATTTACAGAACTGAACGTGATAAAGGGACTTTGTATGAACTGACTTTTAAAGGAGATCGGAATCAAGAATTTAAGCGCCTTGTACTCTTTCGGCCATTTGGACCTGTGGTGAAAGTCAAGAATGAAAAGCTAAATATGGCTAGTGTCCTTGTGAATATCATTGTCCCTTTAGCAAAAAGAGCCGACAAGTTTCAGCAGTTCATGCACAATTTCAGGTGAGACTACTCAATTTAGCCATTCTGTAGCTTTTTCTGTCTTAGAAGTATACATTTATAATACTCTATTTTTATGACTGAGCAAATAGGAAATGCAGCAGAGTTTAAATTCTGTTATTTGTTATACTTTTTCATGTGGTAACTTCATACAGTTTGCATTTAGTAGAGGAAGTTCAGGCACTCATTACTTCTCCTTCCTCTTGGGTCAAAAGTCAGGCACCTTTTATAAAACCAGCTTCATCTTTTCATGAATTAGCACAAAGCCATATGCTAACTGTACCATTTGTGTGTATGCATGACTATCCTTATCAGGCAGGGGGAATTGCGCATTATATGGCTTTTGGTAGAAAATAGTGCTGAACTGGGCTTATGAGAAATTAGCTAACTAAACTGGTTATCAGTTATGTCTTGTCACATCCTTATGTTAAAGGGGTTGTCTTAAGTTTACAATCTGTGGGGATCCAGTTGCTGAGAACCTAGCTGAAAGTTGTACTTGGCTTTTCTTTTGCGATTCCATAGAGATAAGTGCTCTCATGATAAGTGGGAGTCCTAGTGTTCAGATCCCCATTGATCAGGCACATGATAGATAAGTTGTAAACTTAGCACAACCTCTTTAAATCTGATAGAAAAGCAGTATATTTTCTATTACCCCCCTAGTGGTAGCTGAAAACAGGGAAAGACAATCTAGCTTGCTGTTGGTTATTTTACTGTTATTGAAGGAAATCCCAAGCATGCTGCAGAGCGCCCCTATAGCTAACGGGTCTCCACTATAATGTACAGTAGAGAACTGGCATTAAAAAAAAGTCCAAAAATTGCCCCCGGGCTGGTCCCAACTGGCCCAGTAATTTTTATGTTGCAGGATAGCTCCCATACGGTGAGATCACCGGAGCCATCCAATTCCTACAACAGGTGGAAGCCTTATGAAGTGTAAGTCTATGACCAGCCTCAATTGTAACATAGCTACAGTTGTATTGCAGTCTATGGGACCTGCAATCAAAGGAATTAAAAAAAAAAAAGTATTTATTTTTTTAAAATCAAAACATAAAAATTCTAATCAACCCCTCTAAAGCTCTAAACCACCATTTTTTGTCACTTTGCCTCCCATAAAAAAAATTTATAAAAAAAAGCAATCAAAGCATCAGACATTCCCCAAAATGGTACAACTAAAAAGTACACCTGGCCCTGCAAAAAACAACCCCTTATCCATCCCCGAACACAAAAATCTAAAATTTTATAGGTGTCAAAATATGGCGACTCCAATAATATATTTATTTTTTTTTTTCATTTTGGCATTGTTTTAAATACAGTATAAGATAAAGTTCTGTGTGCAGGACTTTATCTTCCGTGTGGGCAAAAAAACAATAATAGAGAAAGCTTCTGTATTAATTTTAACTTTAGAGACTGAAGTAAACAGATGCATCAAACTTAAACTTGATTTTTTTTGTTATGTGCTATCATGGTGCAGCAAGTTATGAAATGTAAGTTTCTTTCTTTTCTACATCTGTATCCCTAGGCAGTTATGGGAGCTTTGAAATTTGCTAGAAATTATAACAGGGTACTTTGTTTTAACATGTATTTAACTGACAGATTTATTGGGTGGGGGAGGGTAGGAGAGGTAAATATATAACAGAGTTTAACATTACACTCAGTGGCACTGAGTTCTAAAGAATGATAAAAATCAGACCATAGTCAAGTGACGGACATACAGGTGTGCAAATTGTAACCAGGCAGATATCCGGTCAGGGTATGTTCACACGGCGTTATGGGTCATTTTTGCCCATTCCATCGCGGGTCTCTGATGCTGATTAGGTCCAGATGAATGTGCCTAATAAACAGGGAGTCTAGAGCTGCTGTATCTGCACCAATATCGAGCAGAGAACAATGGATGGCAGATTCCAGGTCAAAACTTCCTTGGATTTGGGGATGAAATCCATCTCTAAATCTGCGTCAAGTTCCGCTGTGTGAACATACCCTTACTGTGCTGTGACTAACGAGCTGTGCACCTGTGTCCATCACATGACCATGGACTGATTTTTATGCACTGGAAGTAAACAATGAATGACAGCAAGCAGAGATGAAGGAAACTGAAGGACTCCTGTTATTATTTTAATGCTAATTTAGTGCCACTTGTGATTTTCCGAGATAATCCAGAGATATTTTTAGAAAATCAATTTTCATTAGACCACAAGAAATAGGTTAATTATCAGCTTTCAAATGTGACCTTTAGTTTTCCTGAACCACAGAGCAGCCGTACTCTGAAGTAAGCTGCAGTGCAGAAATGTGCGCTGCTCCTGCTGATCCCCCAGCTGTAGCATGTCTTCTGTTGACGGTCATCAAGCATTAGACATCTCAAGTCAGGTCAATGTAATAAATGGGCTTTCGGAGCTTCTCATGAGTACATTGGAAAATAAAAGACAGAGCATAATTGCTGCATGGTGTGTCATATCTGAAAGTGAGTGGCTGAAGGACAATTTATGAAGGGCAACTGAAATGTATTCTCAATTACAGAATTACATATATATATATATATATATATATATATATATATATATATATCCAGAGATTTTACTTTTTGCAAAGCTTTTTTAATGTGCAAATTTCAATTTTAAGCTTTATAACACTCTATATATTACATTTTTAATCACTTATCTAGTTTTTCTTTAGACAAAATAATATCATTCCCAGTAAAATGTCTGCCAAACATCATGCGTTTTCTGCATAAACAGTAAGCCCTCGTTCACATTAGCATTTGGATTCCGTCCAGGGGAGTACGCATGGGGACCCCTCTGAACAGAATAGGAAATGCAAGTGCAAAGCGCTGTGCTGTAAAAGCGCACGGACCCCATAGACTATAATGGGGTCCGTGTGTTTGGCGCACGATCTCCGCAGGGAACATGCAGAGAGGAAATTACTTCTCAATCTACTTTCCTCTCCGCATGTTTAGTGTGGAGATGGCGCACCACGGGGTCTGTGTGCTTTAACTGCACCGCGCTTGAAGTTGCGTTGGTATTCCGTTGGAGGGGGTCCTCATGCGGACTCCCCCAAACGGAATCCAAACACCAATGTGAACTAGGGGTAAATTTGATTTCAGAAGACAATCTTCTGGCAGAATGTTATAGACGTGCTTCTTAATATTCAATAGACAAAAAGAAAAAGAAAAAAAATACCCAAATGTATGCATAAAAAAAATTCATAGATATCCAAAGTCTTTAATAAACATTAGTACATCTTAAACTTATCATAAAGAGTAAACTGTAATAATTCTGAAATCTATTGCCATCCTTTTATTCAGCATCTTTATATTATCTCTTGTACTTTCTATTCATTCATCTTGATAGACATCTATAGATGTGCATAATCTGAGTCATGTGACCTGCAGATCACTTAAGGCTGAGGGCCCTATGGGGCATAAACGCTGTGGTTTGGCTGCGGCAGAAACACAGCAGTAACAATAAACACATTATTTTTCAGTCTCTGAAAAGTGGATGGGATTATAGCGAATCCCATCCACACGTTGCGGAAAAAGTACACACGGAGGACACGCTGCAATTTCCAAAACTGCCACGAGGAGCAGGGAAAAACCTAATAAGAGTAGAAAGAGGCATTTCTCTCTTATAAGATATATTACAATGTTTCTTATAATCATGCACTGTGTATTTACATAAAGTTTTTTAAAACAGTGTCAATTTAAGTTATTGATGTGTTTTATAGCTAGCTTTAGCACACTAGGGGAAAAGTATTAAGACTGGCATTGCCTATACCGGTCTTGATGCCCAGTGAGCTAGAATGGAGTTCATATCTCTGCTCATATCTGTCACTTAAGCACATCACTGGCCCTCTATGGACAAACTAAAATCTGTTCTCCCAGCTTGGAACTACCTGTATAGTATACACCATATTTCTCTGACAGAAAGTCTAATGACTTTTCTTGGCTGCAGGAGGACATGCCATCACTACCTAAGCCGCACCACTCAACACCCACTGCTCACAGAAGTCACAATTGTCGGTTCACTGTTATATCCCACATTCTGGCATTAAATAATGAGAAATCATCTCCCTCCTCCAATATCTTTTAATCAACTGATTTTACATAAGCCAAAGAAGAGAGTTGTTAATATTCAGTTGCCTGAATTTCATATTACGTTGTCCTGCATTGGACAAGCAGAACTTTCTTTGCATAGTTGACCATGGGAGATTTATGAAGTCTGATCTCCGGGCCAACTTTATACTAAAAAGACATCCTCTTTAATATGAGTGGATCATATGGGTCTACTTTATAATTATGTAAAATTAAATTTCAATAAATTTAATTTAAATGAAAGCAGATAGAATTAAGATTTTTTTTTTTCCTGCTGCATATGGTCCATTTTATTAAAAAAAAAAAAAAAAGTATGTCTGATCCATTGGGATTTTCTTGTCTATATTTCAAATGAAAGAAAAATAGTACAAAGTCTGCAGCTTGAAAAAGCGCTTCATAAGTCATCTTACATATTTAATTTGTGAGAAATGGGAATGGGAAGATAAATGCCATTTATCAGCAAGGTAAGGCAGGAAGATGCATGGCAAAACACAGATTAGTACTGCGCTTTCTGTTGAAATTGCATTCAGTCGTATGCGAGGGACACTGACTGAACACAGATATATTATTTTGCCTTAATTAAAATGTTAGGCGCTTGGCTATAGCTGCAAACCAATTTATAATCAAAAGTCAGGAACACATTGGTCATTTATAATGACATTACATATTTCTAACTTTTCTATCTAAATATTAATAATGTGAATGCTCTATTACTTATGAATGAAGACCTGCTGAATAAATAGAAAGGGAAAACCGAAATTTACACTGAGTTTACTGCATTAAATTCTAGGAGTCCTGCCATGCAATTCTCTTAACCAATAACCTGTATTTCTGAATATTAAAGGGGTATTCCCATCTACATAATTATTTTTACATTTGTAGATAATTAAAAGTTAAACATTTTTGCAAATATAAGTAATTAAAAATTCTGCAGAGTTTTAAAGATTTTCTCCAACTTTCCTAGTGGTGACAGTCTGTTATCTTGATCGGTTGCCATGGATACGACCACCAATGCAGAAACTTTCTAAGGTCAGAAAATCCGCCATGATGTCCTTATTGTGGCCGGGATATCTTCTGATACATGTAGTGTCCATGCATGATAACCCAGCTACAATAAGAAAATCATAGCTGGCTCCTGACAAGTCCCAGACCATAGAAAGTTTCTGCATTAGTGGTCATAACCATTGGCAACCGGTCAAGATAACAGACTGTCACCACTAAGAAAGTTAGAGAAAATCTTTAAAACTCTGCAGAATTTTTTATTTATTTTTTTAAATGTAGATTGTGAGCCCCACATAGAGCTCACAAAGTACATTTTTCCCTATCAGTATGTCTTTTCTGAAATATGGGATGGAAATCCATGCAAACACGGGGAGAGCATACAAGCTCCTTGCAGATGGTTTTATGTCCTTGGCGGGATTTGAACACCAGGACTCCAGCGCTGCAAGGCTGCAGTGCTAACCACTGAGCCACCGTGTGGCCCTGCAGAATTTTTAATTACTTATACAGTGCCTACAAGTAGTATTCAACCCCCTGCAGATTTAGCAGGTTTACACATTCTGAATTAACTTGGCATTGTGACATTTGGACTGTAGATCAGCCTGGAAGTGTGAAATGCTCTGCAGCAAAAAAGAATGTTATTTCTTTGTTTAATTTTTTTTTAAATTGTGAAAAGTTTATTCAGAGGGTCATTTATTATGCAACCCCTCAAACCACCAGAATTCTGTTTGGTTCCCCTAAAGTATTAAGAAGTAGTTCATGCACAAAGAACAATGAGCTTCTCATGTTTGGATTAATTATCTCTTTTTCCAGCCTTTTCTGACTATTTAAGACCCTCCCCAAACTTGTGAACAGCACTCATACATGGTCAACATGGGAAAGACAAAGGAGCATTCCAAGGCCATCAGAGACAAGATCGTGGAGGGTCACAAGGCTGGCAAGGGGTACAAAACCCTTTCCAAGGAGTTGGGCCTACCTGTCTCCACTGTTGGGAGCATCATCCGGAAGTGGCAGGCTTATGGAACTACTGTTAGCCTTCCACGGCCTGGACAGCCTTTGAAAGTTTCCTCCCGTGCCGAGGCTTGGCTTGTCTGAAGAGTCAAGGCTAACCCAAGGACAAGAAGGAAGGAGCTCCGGGAAGATCTCATGGCAGTGGGGACATTGGTTTCAGTCAATACCATAAGTAACGTACTCCACCGCAATGGTCTCTGTTCCAGACGAGCCCGTAAGGTACCTTTACTTTCAAAGCGTCATGTCAAGGCTCGTCTACAGTTTGCTCATGATCACTTGGAGGACTCTGAGACAGACTGGTTCAAGGTTCTCTGGTCTGATGAGACCAAGATCGAGATCTTTGGTGCCAACAACACACGTGACGTTTGGAGACTGGATGGCACTGCATACGACCCCAAGAATACCATCCCTACAGTCAAGCATGGTGGTGGCAGCATCATGCTGTGGGGCTGCTTCTCAGCCAAGGGGCCTGGCCATCTGGTCCACATCCATGGGAAGATGGATAGCATGGCCTACCTGGAGATTTTGGCCAAGAACCTCCGCTCCTCCATCAAGGATCTTAAGATGGGTTGTCATTTCATCTTCCAACAAGACAACGACCCAAAGCACACAGCCAAGAAAACCAAGGCCTGGTTCAAGAGGGAAAAAAATCAAGGTGTTGCAGTGGCCTAGTCAGTCTCCTGACCTTAACCCAATTGAAAACTTGTGGAAGGAGCTCAAGATTAAAGTCCACATGAGACACCCAAAGAACCTAGATAACTTGGAGAAGATCTGCATGGAGGAGTGGGCCAAGATAACTCCAGAGACCTGTGCCAGCCTGATCAGGTCTTATAAAAGACGATTATTAGCTGGAATTGCAAACAAGGGTTATTCCACAAAATATTAAACCTAGGGGTTGAATAATAATTGACCCACACTGTTATGTTTAAAATTTATTAAAATGTAACTGAGCAACATAACTTTTTGGTTTGTAAGATTTATGCATCTGTTAATAAATCCTGCTCTTGTTTGAAGTTTGAAGGCTCTAACTTATTTGCATCTTATCAAACCTGCTAAATCGGCAGGGGGTTGAATACTACTTGTAGGCACTGTAATTGCAAAAATGTTTAACTTTTAATTATCTACAAGGGAATACCCCTTTAAATTCATTTTATGTTAGAAATTATTGGTATATTTGGGCATAACTGGTTCCTATAGTCTGTAACGTAGCAATGTTTAAGAACTTTATTAACATGTTATATAAAAGGTGTATTGCTACTGTGCATTAAATCTTGAAGTAGTACACATTTTACACTGACTCCTGAAGGGGGACACATCCTGTTTTCTTTAGCTAATTTTTAATGTGGTTTTCCGGGCAAAACATAATTTTTCAAAAAAAGGTCTGTTAGTGCTATTAATAGGTTAATAAGTTCAACCAAATACCTTTAGCAGTGTTTTGAGCTATTTTTGCATGTATCTGGGAAATCCTGACATCTTCTGCATTTGTTTACATGGGTAGCTTCCTGTTCTGTCTTCCTACAGCTACCGTGATACCTTGCACTTCAGCGTACTCCCTTTCTCGGTTCTCTAGAGAGGAGAGTGAAACCCCAGCAGAAGTTACATCCATAAGGCCCTTTCTAGATAATTTGTATTGGAAATCAGTTTTTTTCTCCACCTTTTAGGCAGTTACCTTCTTCATATCAGTCTATGAAGAGGGGAGGAGGATAGAAAAGGCACTTAAATAATTGCTCCTGTTATACTCTATTCCTTGCTTTTTTAACACTGCTAGCTTGTAGATAAGAGGCTAGGAGTTCACTAAATTAGGCAATGAATAAATTAATCAGCTTCAGGGCAGGGAATCCTACTCAACCCCTTCTTGCTCCATAGGATTTTATGTGTGAGGCTAAATATGGAGCAGGAGAAAAAGCTTACTAAATGAAGGAAACAGATATCCTTAATAAGATATATTATACAATAAAGATACGTACATTTTCATGTATAAAAATTTGTTTATAACTGGAGGTATGCTTTAATAGGGATGAAGGGTGGCAAACTAAGTTAAAGGGGTTTCCCAATTTGGGCAAGGTATCCCTAATCCTCAGATCGGCTGTGGTCCAACCACTCCGACCCACACTGATCAGCAGAATGGGAGTTTTGTCCTGTATTCTGAATGGAGTGGTGGTCGCGCAGTCTACGCACGGTTCCATTTTTGAAGTGCCAGACATAGCTGAGCACTGTATTAAGGCAGCAAAAATCATCTAACAGGTTTGTTGGATCTCCAGGTTTGTGGCTGTAGGTTAGCTGCTAGCATGTAACTTCCTATGTGGAGGAGGAAACACATTAGAAGCACATGAGCATGGATAATGTATACAGTCAACATAGTTTATTTGATGTGTTCCTATGGTTTATTTTAATGGCGGTGGGGGGGATTGAGGAGGATAACATTGGGAAGTGTATATTGATATGATAATACTGGTTTTGGTAAATTTTGAGTTTTTATGTTTTTTTGGCTCTCTTTTCCTTTTACAGGGAAGTATGCATAAACCAGGATAAAAGAGTTCATCTTACAGTGGTGTACTTTGGTAAAGAGCAGGCTCAGGAGGTGAAACTTATACTGGAGAACACATCTAAGTGAGTATGAAACAAAATGCACACTTAGTACATGTAAGATTCTAAATGTTGAATAATAGTGGCACATATAGATCTGAGCCATTCTTAATATTTAATGAACTATTCTTGGAGAAATTCCCTACTAGGTTTCGTTATCCTACTAGTACAACATACATGATGTGTGATTAGTAGTTCTGTATGGGAAATGTTACTCTTGTTCTGTAGAGTTAAGGTTTCAGTCACAAGTTACAATATTTTTAAATTTACAAAACGAACACAGAATTTTGTAGACAATTCATTATACTTTTATCATGTCATGCAATATTTCTTATGGAACACAACATCTAGTATGACATTCCTTTTAAAAGGATGTTTTCTCCTTGGTGACCTTCAGTCATACTCAGTACTTTTCCAGGCAGCCTCTCCCAAAATCCACCCACTGCACCTTCTAGCTGTTTTTCACTCATGCCCAGTATACTTGCGCACATATGTATGTGTATATATTTACATATATTTCCTGACAAGCAAAGGGTAACAATGCTCCATATCTCACCCTCCACTACAGCTTTAAATGTGAGACTACCATCATTTTATAGACAATGTTTGCTATTTCATGCATATATTTGTATAAATAATAGTGAGATCACAGATGTCTGTGCAAGCACCGTGTGACATGTGTTACTTCAATATCGTGGACACTAAAGGATTACAAATAGGTGATTTGGAGCAAAAGTCAGTACACTGGGCTTTGATGGGTGCAAATAGGGCTAGATGAAACCAAGAAAAAGAGGGCTAACTGATCAAGAAATTAAAGGCACTGTCAAGTTTGGTAAAGGACGCCTGGCGATATGGGGTTGTTTCACAGCCAAAGACATTAGATACTTGACCAGGATCGATGGTGGTCTCAATGCTGAGCTACATATAAGTACCCTACCAGATGAATTACTTCATACAGTCGAGTACGATGGCTATGAAAAGGATGACACAGTGTTCCAGCAGTACCATGACCCAAAGTATACGTTGAGATTAACAATATGTTATTTAATAATACATTAAATAGTTCAATGGCAATGAAGTAGAGGTGCTGGATTGCCCCCCACAGTTCCCAGACCTCAACTCTATCAAACACTTGTGGGTAAATTTGAAGAAAAAGCTGTATTGCACCAATATTGGGCATATGTAGAAGAGACCTGGGATCAGATTTCGGGTGAGACATACTTTAATCTAATCAAGAGCATGCCCAGAAAAATTCAGGCAGTGTTGAAAACCAGAGGTGGATTTACAAAATAATAAATTAAAAATGAAAATATAGATTGTTAGAAGCAAAACAGTAATAATGCAGTTACATGACAAGAATCTGCCTAACTAATCATATGCTAGTAAAATAGTGACACGCTTTATTACATCCAAAATTATATATTTATATATATTATAATAATTTTGGATGTAATAAAGCGTGTGATACGGTGGTGAGAGGCCTTTTCTGAGCACCTTATTTCAAACTGAGTGACGGTACATTACAATCAAGATAATCTTATGCTAGTTGAATTTATGTATCGAATAGCCAAGATGATTGTCTATAAAAAAAGATGGTAGTCTCACGTTCCAAGCTGTATTGGATGGTGAGATATGGAGCCTGAAAGCCTAAAGTACAAAACATTGTTACCCTTTTGCCCTTAAAAATTTGTATAAAGGCTATCAAAATTAGACATGCCCCAAAATGCTATAAATAAAAAGTACATTTGACCCCACAAAAAAATAAAATAAAAAGTAAGATGTTCATCCCTGTATATGCAAATCTAAAAAGTGCAGAGTACTAAATAGTACCATTGTGAAGTACAATTTGTCCCACAAAAATTAAGCCTTCATAAACAATAAAGTTATGGCTTTTGAAAGGCAGGAAAGTAAAGCACAAGAATAATAAAAGGATGCAATTGATGTATTTAAAGAGGACCTTTCATCAGATCGGGCACAGGCAGTTTTATATACTGCTGGAAAGCTGACAGTGTATACATGCCAGAATGCACGCGCGTTAACTCCGTGTGAACTAGCCCTGAAACTGCACCAACACATTTTTTTCCCCTGTGCTAGCCTTCTGCCCAGTTTATGCAAAGATTGAATATTTACAGTGTTGATCTTGACTGTTCCAGACTTCTGCAATTCACCCTGGTATGCTGGGTATCAGCTTCTGGGCCAGATCCTGACTACTGGCGACCCATTCACAAGGCAAAAGTGAAACACCAAGGCATAAGTGCATAAAACAACAATATTTTGGGTTGATGGCAAGGAAACTCCTGCGATTTGCAATCCTATTGCGAACCTGAGGTCAATCCTCAAAAAGCAGGTGAACAAACAAACCGGCCGAAATTGTGATAAACGCCAATCTGTTATTAGGTAAGAATGGGTTGCCGTCAGAATTTGGCCCAGAAGCAGATATCCAGAATGCAAGGGTGCATTACAGAAGTTTTGAAAAAATAAGGGTTAAAACGGTAAATATTGAGTCTTTGCATAAACTTATGTATTTGTAAATAAAAGATTAATTAAAACTTAGGAAAATTGTAATTCAGCATACCATATAAACATCTGATTAAAAGATCTGAAAGCACTGAACTATGTGAAAAACAAAATGTGTGGTTGTGTGATATTGAAGTATGGGGAACCTGTGACACTGAAACCATAAGCAGAGATTTTAGAAAATAATTTATACTATGTACTGTAATATGCCGCCTGCACAATGGGCTGCCTTTTCAGAACCTAGAGGAATTCTCAATGTGACAAATTCATTTTCAATATCTTTCAAAAGCCGCTGTGTCTGAATGTCTCCTAATAGCCAATTGCCTTTCCATAAGCACTAGGCTGCTGCCCACTTCGTCTAACCTGTTCCTGATCTGCATAGTAACGTTATCTCTCTAAAACACTCTTTGATAAAACCATCTTTTTACCCTAACCAGACTTCTTGTGATAGTTTACAGGTCCATGTACAGTACTAACCATCTGAGTGACTAACCCCCCTAGAAGACCAATTTCAGTGTACTCTTGGGTATTCGTCATTGTTCTCACGAAAATAAAAAAAATTGAATTAGTATCTATTGTTCCTTTATACTTTGCACTCATGGAGATCATATAGAGAAACATGACACAAGTATGTGCGTATACACCATGCTGCATTAATCGTCCTGTGCTGATGATAATTTTCCTATTAGGCTAAGCTCACATCCATTGACTGCTAAATAATGCAGACGTTTTCCTTTTTTTATGATAAAGTCTTTGGAACAAGAACTAGTACTACAGGGTTAATAAAATATTTATATTTCTTATATTGCGGTTTTATCTTTCTCATCAATTGTTCTGTGCTTCACGCTCTGGTGGCACTCTCTTAGATATATGATGACATTAAAGCAGCAATAGTTGTTAGGATTGGTCTTGGATACATTTACATTTGTACAGTTTCACACTATTAGGTTATTTACATATTAGGAAAACTGCCTATTTTCCTATTTATTTTGCGTAAAGACACTTTGAAAAGTATATTGCTATCATAACTCATAACATTTGGGAAATAGAATGAATTTTTTTTAGACTTGGGCTGGCCATACACAATTGATGGCTGTTGGCCAACCAATTGTGTATTCTATACCCCATACACTTTATTGCTTGCCTTGTGTATAAGCAGATTAAGACTCTACCCTATAAGTGATGTTGCAGTCACACCTTCACGACCACTCTTAGTCCAAACCAGAAGAATTACATAATGCTCCTAAACCTAATGCAAAACCTCTAACATGTTACCCAGCCATCTTTTGTCATTTGTAGTAATGTTCAATTCATATGGGGTCACGAGACATGTAAGTCACCACAAGCTCCCTGGATTTGGTGAAACCTCTTTCCCCACTATAGTTATATTCCTGGTAACATCCTCTTATAAGCATATCAAAAACTACATTAATGTCATAAGTAAGGTATCTGATGATACAGTCTACTTTGATAGAATTGTATGTGTAATATACAAGTAAAAGGAAAATGTTTGTTTTGGTACCGTGTTAGCCAGTGGTTATAAAATATAAAAAACAAAAAAACTTTGCAAGTCTTCAGTAGGTGATACCTTTTTTAATGGCTAACTCATAATGATGACAGAATATGACGTTTCGAAGCTTCCTCTGAGCTTCTTCTTCAGATATAACTCAGTTATATCTGAAGAAGAAGCTCAGAGGAAGCTTCGAAACGTCATATTCTGTCATCATTATGAGTTAGCCATTAAAAAAGGTATCACCTACTGAAGACTTGCAAAGTTTTTTTGTTTTTTATATGATATACAAGTATTCTCTGTACTTTAAGTGTATAGTTAATCATACAAAAACAACTATCAAAGTCTAACTTTACTTTAACACTTTAAGGATGCAGGGTAGTTTTAGGGGATCCGTTTGAAACCCCACACACACACACACACACACACACACACACACACACACACAATTCTATAGTTTTGAATTTTGTTCTTTCAGCATTCACTCTTCATTAGAGATGAGCGAACAGTGTTCTATCGAACTCATGTTCGATCGGATATTAGGCTGTTCGGCATGTTCGAATCGAATCGAACACCGCGTGGTAAAGTGCGCCATTACTCGATTCCCCTCCCACCTTCCCTGGCGCCTTTTTTGCTCCAATAACAGCACAGGGTAGGTGGGACAGGAACTACGACACCGGTGACGTTGAAAAAAGTAGGCAAAACCCATTGGCTGCCGAAAACATGTGACCTCTAATTTAAAAGAACAGCGCCGCCCAGCTTCGCGTCATTCTGAGCTTGCAATTCACCGAGGACGGAGGTTTCCGTCCAGTTAGCTAGGGGTTAGATTCTGGGTAGGCAGGGACAGGCTAGGATAGGAAGGAGAAGACAACCAACAGCTCTTATAAGAGCTAAATTCCAGGGAGAAGCTTGTCAGTGTAACGTGGCACTGACGGGCTCAATCGCCGCAACCCAGCTTTCCCAGGATCCTGAATGGAATACACTGTCAGTGTATTCCCGTATACCCGATATATACCCCCGATACCCGTTCCAACGGTGTGCCCCCCCACCTTCACCCCAGAAATACCCTGCAAGTCCCCTAGCAATAGGATTGGGGCTATATACACCCACTATTTTTGCTACTGCCATATAGTGCCATTGTCTCACTGGGAATTCAAAGAATATATTGGGCTTACATATAACTTCAATTCCAGGGAGAAGCTTGTCAGTGTAACGTGGCACTGACGGGCTCAATCGCCGCAACCCAGCTTTCCCAGGATCCTGAATGGAACACACTGACAGTGTATTCCCGTATACCCCATATATACACCCCAAATCCCCGTTCCAACGGTGTGCCCCCCCACCTTCACCTCAGAAATACCCTGCAAGTCCCCTAGCAATAGAATTGGGGCTATATACACCCACAATTTTTGCTACTGGTATATAGTGCCATTGTCTGACTGGGAATTCAAAGAATATATTGGGGTGACGTGCACCCACAATTTTTGCTACTGCTATACAGTGCCATTGTCTCACTGGGAATTCAAAGAATATATGGGGGTTATGTGCACCCACAATTTTTAATACTGGTATACAGTGCCATTGTCTGACTGGGAATTCAAAGAATATATGGGGGTTACGTGCACCCACAATTTTTAATACTGCTATACAGTTCCTTTGTCTCACTGGGAATTCAAAGAATATATGGGGGTTATGTGCACCCACAATTTTTAATACTGGTATACAGTGCCATTGTCTGACTGGGAATTCAAAGAATATATGGGGGTTATGTGCACCCACAATTTTTACTACTGGTATACAGTGCCATTGTCTGACTGGGAATTCAAAGAATATATGGGGGTTATGTGCACCCACAATTTTTAATACTGGTATATAGTGCCATTGTCTGACTGGGAATTCAAAGAATATATGGGGGTTACGTGCACCCACAATTTTTACTACTGGTATACAGTGCCATTGTCTGACTGGGAATTCAAAGAATATATGGGGGTTATGTGCACCCACAATTTTTAATACTGGTATACAGTGCCATTGTCTGACTGGGAATTCAAAGAATATATGGGGGTTATGTGCACCCACAATTTTTAATACTGGTATATAGTGCCATTGTCTGACTGGGAATTCAAAGAATATAAGGGGGTTACGTGCACCCACAATTTTTACTACTGGTATACAGTGCCATTGTCTGACTGGGAATTCAAAGAATATATGGGGGTTACGTGCACCCACAATTTTTAATACTGCTATACAGTTCCATTGTCTCACTGGGAATTCAAAGAATATATGGGGGTTATGTGCACCCACAATTTTTAATACTGGTATACAGTGCCATTGTCTGACTGGGAATTCAAAGAATATATGGGGGTTACGTGCACCCACAATTTTTAATACTGCTATACAGTTCCATTGTCTCACTGGGAATTCAAAGAATATATGGGGGTTATGTGCACCCACAATTTTTAATACTGGTATACAGTGCCATTGTCTGACTGGGAATTCAAAGAATATATGGGGGTTACGTGCACCCACAATTTTTAATACTGCTATACAGTTCCTTTGTCTCACTGGGAATTCAAAGAATATATGGGGGTTATGTGCACCCACAATTTTTAATACTGGTATACAGTGCCATTGTCTGACTGGGAATTCAAAGAATATATGGGGGTTATGTGCACCCACAATTTTTAATACTGGTATACAGTGCCATTGTCTGACTGGGAATTCAAAGAATATATGGGGGTTATGTGCACCCACAATTTTTAATACTGGTATACAGTGCCATTGTCTGACTGGGAATTCAAAGAATATATGGGGGTTACGTGCACCCACAATTTTTAATACTGCTATACAGTTCCTTTGTCTCACTGGGAATTCAAAGAATATATGGGGGTTATGTGCACCCACAATTTTTAATACTGGTATACAGTGCCATTGTCTGACTGGGAATTCAAAGAATATATGGGGGTTACGTGCACCCACAATTTTTAATACTGCTATACAGTTCCTTTGTCTCACTGGGAATTCAAAGAATATATGGGGGTTATGTGCACCCACAATTTTTAATACTGGTATACAGTGCCATTGTCTGACTGGGAATTCAAAGAATATATGGGGGTTATGTGCACCCACAATTTTTAATACTGGTATACAGTGCCATTGTCTGACTGGGAATTCAAAGAATATATGGGGGTTACGTGCACCCACAATTTTTAATACTGCTATACAGTTCCTTTGTCTCACTGGGAATTCAAAGAATATATGGGGGTTATGTGCACCCACAATTTTTAATACTGGTATACAGTGCCATTGTCTGACTGGGAATTCAAAGAATATATGGGGGTTATGTGCACCCACAATTTTTAATACTGGTATACAGTGCCATTGTCTCACTGGGAATTCCACAAATAATTTGGGGATTCATTCACCCTACATCTCAGGCTCTTGCCATATTCACCCAGGTTGTCAGTGCTGCACCAGCTCGTTCCCAGACAGCTCGGCCCGAAAAACACGTTACCTATATAGAGGATTTGGACAATGAAGACAACATGTTCTAAATCTAATGTCTGCACCTTCTCCAGAATTAAAATAAAGGCAGCGTTTAACTTTCAAATAGCACTGCACAAAGGAAGAGCTTATCAGCTTGTCTCATGACATGCTACTGAAAAGTTTCATTTGTGTATCTTAATGTAAATATAGTTGTATAAGCTTTTTGGGTTTTAGGCACTGCCAAGTTATTTATTACCACCCGCTCCCTTATAATGATGATGACGCCAAAGTCACTGTGGGTGTTCAGAGCTCACAGCTTTGGGTGACATTTGTCTTGCTCTCTGTCGGTACCAGCTGTCTTTTTGGATACCGTAAAGTTATGTTGACTTTATTAACAGCTATAGAAGCTTTAGCCAGGTTGTGACGGTGTGTAACCCTAACAACACTAAGTGGGATACACATTAATAGTCAGTCTATGTACGCTAAACGTATCACTGAAGTAATTTTTTTTCCCTCTCCCCTAATATAAGAAAGGAACAGACATTAGACCTAGACCGGGGTTCGAGGCTTGAAAAAATCCAGTATTATTTGTTCTTCATGATGTGAAATATGTGTTGAAAAGCAACCCAAGATGAAGTCAGCCATGTGTGCCAGTGTGTTACTTGGCATGCCTTTGCTGGCCCCAACTGTAAGGGTCACTCTCCATTTCCTCCATTTTCCACTCCCCTTCACACCATTTGTGGTGAAGCAATGGGATGCACTGAAGTGCACCCTCTAGCCTCGTGTGGGATAGGGACATCAGATGCCACTCCAACCCCCTCGTCTTCCTCCGCCAGCCAACGGTGCGAAGATGAGAGGAGTGTGCTCTGAATGTTTTCTGCCTAGCAGAGGCTAGTTCTCACTTACGAAAATGGCCCCACTTTGACCTGTATATCAGGCACAATGGTGTAGGTTTCAAAGAAACATGGCACCAACAAGTTGGAAAACGTGGGCCATGCGTGGACCGTGTTTGAGTCTGGCAAGCTCCAGATCTGCTACCAGGTTCCAGCCATTATCACAGGCGCAAAAATGCCAGGCCCCAGGTGTAGCAGGGAAAAAAAAATGCCATCTCAGCCAGGATGGCATCCCTGACCTCGGAGGCACTGTGCTGTCTGTCCCCCAAGCTGATCAGTTTCAGCACGGCCTACTGACATCTCCCCATGCCAGTGTTACAGTGTTTTCCGCTAGTAGCTGGGGTGGAGGTTGCAGCTTCGTAGGGTTTCAGTCTACTCCTGCCATGAATTTTGGCCTGGGAGAGGAGATAGGCCACCCCAGTTTGCACCCGGGGAACAGACTCCACCACATTCACCCTGCCTGTCATTAAAGATAAGCACTGCAGCATCCCTGACCACAGGCGCTTGTCCATGTGTCGGTGGTCAAGTGGACCTTGCAGCAAAGCGCAGAGCTCTGGGCCCGACTGATGTTATGGGACACATGCAGGCGCAAGGCAGAGACAGCACACCAAGAGAAGTAGTAACGGCTAGGCCCAGCATAGGGAGGTGCCCCAGCTGCCATCTGCTGACGGAAGGCCTGGGTCTCCAGAAGCATAAACAAACACCAACATCTCCAGGGCCAGCAGTTTATCGATGAGGCTGTTACAGGCTTGGGCATGGGGGTGGGTTGTATTGTACTTCTGCCTGCAATGAAAAGCTTGGGAAATGTGGAGTGGCTGGGAAGAGGCGCATGATGGTGCAGGCCAAAAGGGCGCATGAGGGTGAACTCCCCAATGTGTCATAGATAGGTGTGTAGGTGTCCTTGCATCATATACTTGCACCATATTTGGCTTTGGAAGTTAATTTTGTGCCAAAAAGTGGTTAAGACAGCGATCCCTCAGCTACTCCCGTTACACTGTCTATTGAAGTTACCATCTGTGGAAGTGGACCACCATTTCTAAGATCCCAAAGGAAGCAGGCAAGAGATGTGCAGTTCAGAAAAAAAGATGAGAAAATAAGTTTAGGCTGTAGAGCACAGAGGGATCGGAGAGGACAGAGCTGGTGTCGGCCAGGTATTCCCACAACATGCGCCTATACTTGTCCCTCCTGGTGACACTAGGCCCCTGAGTGGCAGTAATTTGTCCAGGGGGGCCATTAACGTGTTCCAGACCTAGGAATAAGTCTTCCAACAGGGTAGAGTTTTGCATGCCTTTGCTTCTACCCACTGTTTTTGCTGCTTAGCTTCCCTCCACATCTACTCTGCTTTCACCCCTAAACATCACCCCAGTTTATGCCTTTGCTTCTACCCAGGTTTTTTGTTGATTTAGCTTCCCTCTACATCTACACTGCTTTAGCCCCTAGACATCACCCCTGTCCATGTGGGGTCGGTGGCCTCGTCATCCACCAACTCCTCTTCCAATTGCGCACTGCCCCCTTACTGCAAACCGCACATGACCACAGCTTGCCTTGATGGCAACTGTGTCTCATGATCCCCACTTAGGTCCAGACAAGTCGGTGGCGGGTCCAAAACCCCAAAATTGGAAGGAAATGGCAGATGCTGCAGTATTTCTAACACCTGTTCCTGGTGCTCGGGCCTGGTCTGTGTTGTACCCTGCACCCTGCTTAACGCATCTGCCATATCCGAAGTTGTGCTGAGCGCATGCTAATGTTTCGTGTCCAGTGCAATGGATGGGATGGGATTTCACATAAGTCTGCCACCCATGGCCACTCATGGTTGAGCAACTGAGGGAGTTGACTTTGACGAACCCGAGGGTTTTGGAGTTGGAACTACATCAAAGGTCTGTGCTGCTCACACACTCTGCTCAACACATGATATGTTTAGTGCCAGCAGTGTGGAGACGTCGCACAACAGCCGTTGTTCCAGCAGGTACAGGCGTTGTAGGAGTGCATAGAGGCTAGCAGCGGCAACTATACACTTTAAAAACTATCCGCACAAGCGCCACACTTTCACCAGTAGCTCAGGAACATTGGGGTACCTTTTTCAAAAGATTAGCAGCAATGAGTTAAAAACGTGGCCCAGGCATGGAATATGTTGCAGGCTGCCAAGCTACAGAGCCAATCCCAGGTTACGGCCATTATCACACATGACAACATGCCTGGGCCCAGGTGCAGTGGCAAAAACCACATTGCCGTCTCATCGAGGATGGCATGACTCACTTTGTAGGCAGTGTGCTGTCTGGCCCCCAAGCTGATGAGCTTCAGCACGGCCCGCTGACGTCTCCCCACACCAGTGTTGCAGCGTTTCCAGCTCGTAGCTGGGGTCAATTTAACAGCGGAGGAGGGTGGTGTTTCAGCCCTCCTCCCAGGAATGTTGTGTGGGGAGACAAGTCAGGCCACCACATTTTGCGACCCGGTCCACGCCTCAACTACATTCAACCACTGTGCCCAAATTGAAAGGTAGCGTCCCTGTCCGCATGCACTTGTCCATTCGTAACTGGTCACATGGAACTTTAGGGCTAAGCGCTGAATTTAGGGACCGCCTCATGTTTGGGGGAAAGTGCTGGTGTGGACGGCACAGTGCGGTGGCGCAGTAGACACTCTGCCCAAAAAGGGCAGAGTGTCCCCCAGCCGGGATTCCAACATCTCCTGGGCCAGATTTCTTGAGATGAGGCCGTTGAAGCCTTGGGCATGTGGGTGGGTTGCGCTGTACTTTAGCATGAAATGAAAGGCTTGGGAGATGGGGAGTTGCTGGGAAGAGGCGCATGATGGCGCGGGCAAAAGGAGAAATGGCAGGAAAAGGTGAGGATAAGGGTGAACTCCCCAAAGTGTCAGAGGCAGATGTGGAGGTGTCCTGGCTCCTGGTCTGGACTGCAGCGCCAGCCCTGTCAACAGTGGAAGAGGCAGTGGCCGCCAGGCCAAACGACGATTATCCTGCGCTTGCTCTCACCCACTGAGCCCAGGGCTTGCCTTCCAAATGATGGCACCCGCAAGAGGTGGTGAGATTCCTCTCCGCAGATCTCCAAACCATCTTGGACTTGCAAATTGCACTAAATTTGTCATGTAACTGACATGTATATGATGAGTCTATCCATTGTCTGTTCATTTTGGTGAAAGTCAGCCTGTCAGCTGACAGACAGCTGTGCTTGTCAGTGATGATGTCACCGGCTGCTTGTACCCCCAGTTTTTGCTGCTTAGCTTGCCTCCACATCCACACTGCTTTTGCCCCTACACATCACCCCTATCCATGCCTGTGCCTCTAGCCATAAGTCTGCCACCCATGGAAACTCATGGTGCAGAAAGTGAGGGAGCTGACTCTGAGGAACCCTTGGGTTTTGTAGCTGGTACTCCATCAAAGGTCTCTGCTGCTCACACACCCTGCTGAACATACGGTATCTAGGGTTAGAGCGTGTGGTGACCTCGCACAACAGTAGGTGCTTCAGGCAGATGTAGGCCTTGCTGGAGTGTATTGCGGCTAGCTCCAGGTACTGTAGACTTGGGAAAGTGGGTGTCCAAGTGCCGCACTTTCACCCTTAGCTCAGCTAATTTGGGGTATGTTTTTAAAAATCATTGCACCACTACATTGAACATGTGGGCCAGGCATGGAACGTGTTGGAGGCTGGCAAGCTCCAGAGCCCTCCAACAAGCTAAAAAACCTGGCCCCAGGGGCAGCGGGGATAAACAAATTGCCATCTCATCCAGGATGGCATCCCTGACCTCAGAGGCAGTGTGCTGTCCGTCTCCCAAGCTGATGAGCTTCAGCCCAGCCTGCTGACGTCTCCCCACACCAGTGTTGCAGCGTTTTCAGCTCGTAGCTGGGGTAAATCTAACAGCGGAGGAGGAGGAGGGTGGTGTTTCAGCCCTCCTCCCAGGAATGTTTTGTGGGGAAACAAGTCAGGAAAATTCTTGAAACGGGAGAGTTTTGCATCTTTGCCCTTGCTGCCTATGGACATCCCTTTGCCTCTAGCCACCATTTTCCCTGCTTTGCTTGCCTCCACATCCACACTGCTTTTGCCCCTAGACATCACCCCAGTCCATGCCTTAGCTTGTACCCCCAGTTTTTCCTGCTTAGCTTGCCTCCACATCCACACTGCTTTTGCCCCTAGACATCACCCCAGTCCATGCCTTAGCTTGTACCCCCAGTTTTTCCTGCTTAGCTTGCCTCCACATCCACACTGCTTTTGCCCCTAGACATCACCCCAGTCCATGCCTTAGCTTGTACCCCCAGTTTTTCCTGCTTAGCTTGCCTCCACATCCACACTGCTTTTGCCCCTAGACATCACCCCAGTCCATGCCTTAGCTTGTACCCCCAGTTTTTCCTGCTTAGCTTGCCTCCACATCCACACTGCTTTTGCCCCTAGACATCACCCCAGTCCATGCCTTAGCTTGTATCCCCAGTTTTTCCTGCTTAGCTTGCCTCCACATCCACACTGCTTTTGCCCCTAGACATCATCCCTATCCATGCCTCTTCCCCTAGCCATAACTCTGCCACCCCTGGAAACTCATGGTGCAGAAACTTTGGTTGCTGACTTTGAGGAACCCTTGGGTTTTGTAGATGGAACTCCATCAAAGGTCTGTGCAGCTCACACACCCTGCTCAAGATATGGTATTGTAGGGTTTCAGCGTGTGTGAATGACGGACAACAGCCTGTGTTTGGACAGATGTAGGCCTTGCTAGAGTGTTTTTAGGCTAGCAGCGACTCCTGTGCACTTGCAAAAGTGGGCGCACAAGCGCCGCATTTTCAACAGTAGCTTCGGTACATTTGGGTATGTTTTTAAAAAACTTTGCACCACTAGGTTAGACGTGGGCCAAACATGGAACGTGTTGGAGGCTGGCAAGCTCCAGAGCCGCTATCAGGTTCCAGCCATTATCACAGGCGTAAAAATGCCAGGCCCCAGGTGTAGCAGGGAAAAAAAAATGCCATCTCAGCCAGGATGGCATCCCTGACCTCGGAGGCACTGTGCTGTCTGTCCCCCAAGCTGATGAGCTTCAGCACCGCCTGCTGACGTCTCCCCACACCAGTGTTTTAGCGTTTGCCGCTAGTAGCTGTGGTGGAGGTTGCAGCGTCGTAGGGTTTCAGTCTACTCCTGCCATGAATTTTGGCCTGGGAGAGGAGATAGGCCACCCCAGTTTGCACCCGGGGAACAGACTCCACCACATTCACCCTGCCTGTCATTAAAGATAAGCACTGCAGCATCCCTGACCACAGGCGCTTGTCCAAGTGTCGGTGGTCAAGTGGACCTTGCAGCAAAGCGCGGAACTAAGGGCCCACCTGATGTTGAGTGACACGTGCTGGTGCAAGGCGGGGACGCCACACCGGGAGAAGTTGAGACGGCTAGGGACGGCATAGTGAGGTGCCACAGTTGCCATCAGGTCCGGGAAGGCGGGAGTTTCAACAAGCCGGAACGCCAACCTCTCCTGGGCCAGCAGTTTAGCGATGTTGGCGTTCTAGGCTTGCGTGGGTGGGTGGTTAGCGGTGTATTTCTGCCGGCGCTCCAATGTCTGAGAGATGGTGGGTTGTTGTAAAGAAGCGCCTGATGGTGCCTTTGATGGTGCAGGAGAAGGAGATAAGACAGAAACAGGGGAGGATGAGGGAGAAGTCAACAAAGTGGCGGAGGCAGATGAAGTGATGTCCTGGCTCGTCCTCTGGAGTGCATCGCCAGCACTGTGAGCAGAGGCAGTGGCATGAACGGCGGGCGACGTTTGTCCTGCCGTTGCTGCCTGCCACTGATTCCATTGCTTGGATTCCAAATGACGGTGCATTGAAGTGGTGGACAGGTTGCTCTTCTCAGGGCCCCTACTCGATTTCGAGAGGCAAATTGTGTAGACGACACTATATCTGTCCTCGGCGCATTCCTTGAAAAAACTCTACACCTTCAAGAAACGTGCCCTCGATGGGGGAGTTTTTCTGGGCTGGGTACAAAAGGGAACATCTTCGGACATTCCGGGTCTGGCCTGGCTTCGGCAAAGCAGCTGACCTCTGCCTCTGGACATGTCTCTGCCTCTAGCTACCCTTTTTGGTGCTGCACCTGCCTCAACATCCACACTACTTTCCCAGCTTGACATCTGCCTTGTCCAGGTGGGGTCGGTGTCCTCGTCGTCCACCACCTCCTCTTCCAACTCCTGTCTCGCCTCCTCCTCCTGCACAATGCGCATGTCAACTGGCTGCCCTGACAGCAACTGCGTCTCATCGTCGTCGATGAGGGTGGGTTGCTGGTCATCCGCCACCAAATCGACCGGAGATGGAATGGAGGAGACTCTAGTGTTTGAGCATCTGGACACAGATACTCGTCTGTTAGGTCCGTGGAATCGCGAAATGGAGGGGCAGGTTGCGGTACAGTCAAAGGAAGGGAGAACAGCTCTGGGGAGCAGGGACAGTTGGGGTTATTGTTCTGAGAAGATTGGGAATTTTGGGTGGAAGGAGGACAAGACTGTTGGGTAAGAGGAGGTAGAGGCTGACTGGCTGGTGGACAATGTGCTTTAAGCGTTATCCGACAGCCATTGCAAGACCTGTTCCTGGTTCTCGGGCCTACTAATCTTTGTACCATTCAGCCTAGTTAATGTGGAACTTTTGTGCAAAGCGCAGAACTTAGGGCCCGCCTGATGTTAAGGGACACACGCTGGTACAAGGCTCAACTCACCCTAAGTGCCAAAAACACTGCTGGTGCAAGGCTCTACTCATGCCAAGGGCCTCAATCTCTGCTGGTAGCTCAGCTTAAGGTCATGTAACTTTGTTTGGAAGGGCTCATGTTAAGGGCTAGAAAAGTGAATTTTGGAAGGTCTTACCACATCACACACACACACACACACACACACACACACACACACACACACACACACACACACTCAAAATGACAGTTAAGGGTGAGGGCTTTTGGAATTCCCATTGCCTATTCCATTTGTGGTTGTCATGGGGAACGTGATTTAAAGGGGTGGTTGTTACTGTTTGTTGAGCTTAAATTGGGGTTTGTGTCCATCCATTTGGGGAGTAAAGAAGGTTTCCAGGTATTTTCCCACTTTGATAGAGGTTTTTTTGAATGTGGAAAGTGTGTAGTTGTTAGGCAGTGATGTTGGGGTAATAGAGGGTCTTTGGTGTGTTAGATGCCCCCAGGCATGCTTCCCCTGCTGTCCCAGTGTCATTCCAGAGGTGTTGGCATCATTTCCTGGGGTGTCATAGTGGACTTGGTGACCCTCCAGACACGGATTTGGGTTTCCCCCTTAACGAGTATCTGTTCCCCATAGACTATAATGGGGTTCGAAACCCGTTCGAACACACGAACATTGAGCGGCTGTTCGAATCGAATTTCGAACCTCGAACATTTTAGTGTTCGCTCATCTCTACTCTTCATTAAAAATTACTTGGCAATACAATATTTATATTGGCTTTATTAGGTTGTACCTCTTTTACAAATAACACGTCACATTTTGAACAATGATTTTCCTGAAGTTACTGTATTCGCATAGGTATACATTTTTTGCTGTTTTGTTTAAAGAGATATGTAAGGGCTCTTTATTTTCAGGGAAAGTTGTACTTTTTATTATTACCAATATTTGGTATTTATGATTTTTTATCACTTTTTACTGCTATTTTTGAGGGAAGCAAAGTGACCAAAATCAGTTATTTTGCAATTTCCTTATTTATTGATTTTGTTTTACAGTGTTCACCATACAAAATAAATAAAGCTATTTTTGGATATTGGGAGCTTAAAGAGGACCTTTCACCGAATGGGGCACAGGCAGTTCTATATACTGCTGGAAAGCTGGCAGTGCGCTGAATTCAGCGCACTGTCGGCTTTCCCGATCTGTGCCCGGTGTAAAGCGCTATCAGTCCCAGTACTGTAGCGCTTTACAGTCAGAAGGGCATTTCTGACAGTCAGTCAGGGACGCCCTTCTCCACAGCAGTGCCTATTGCGCTGTACTGTGTGAGCGGGGAGGAACGCCTTCTCCCCTCCTGATAATACTCGTCTATGGACGAGCACTGTGAGCAGAGGGAGGGGGCGTTCCTCCCCACTCACACTGTACAGCGCGATAGGCGCCGCGAGGCAGAAGGGCGTCCCTGGCTAACTGTCAGAAACGCCCTTCTGACTGTGAAGCGCTACGGTACTGGGACTGATAGCGCTCTACTGCCTGTGCCCCAATCAGTGAAAGTCGTCTTTAAACACACAGGGGGATACCGAACATGTTTGTTTATTTTTTTTTTGTTATATGTTTTTATTTAAATATATGGTTATAATTTTTTTTACTTATTTTTATTTTTATGTTCTTTATTTTAAACATTTAGAACATATATACAACCCCTGGCAAAAATTATGGAATCACCAGTCCCTGAGGATGTTCCTTCAGTTGTTTAATTTTGTAGAAAAAAGCAGATCACAGCCATGGAAAAAAAACTATAGGCATTTGAAATGGCAATTTCTGGCTTTAACCCCTTCTCGACATTCGCCGTAATAGTACGGCGCTGCTGGGAAGGGCTTCCCGCAAACCGCTGTACTATTACTGCGGATGCATGGTGCGCACACAGAAACTGTGTGCGCACCATGCACAGCGGGTGTCAGCCGTAATACACGGCTGACAATGCCCCGTAACACCCGCGGTCGGAACCGGGTCCGATCGCGGGTGTTAACCCCTGAGATGCCGGTGATCAACATGACCGCCGGCACCTCCGGGGTTACAGTGTCATATGGTGCCGATCGGCACCCCCCGCGCCGGGTCGGGGGGTGCCGGTGTTCGTAGGGGGCAGCCCGGGGTCTGATCAGTGACCCCGGGTCTGCCCCTTCACTTACCCCGTCCTCGCGCCTGGCCGATCCTGCCGTAAATGAAGCTGTCAGCCTGTGCGTCTACACAGGCTGACAGCTTCCTGTGCTCTGCAATACACGTGTAACACGTGTATTGCAGCGTATCTCTATTGAAGCAGTGATCAGCCGATCACTGCTTCAATCCCCCATGGGGACAGAAAAAAAAAGTTTGAAAAAAGTAAAAATAAAAAAGTTTAAATAAGTTTAAAATAAATTATAAATAAATAAAGCCCCAAAAATCCCTTTTTCCCCATATAAAATGTTTTATTATGTAAAATAAAGAAAAATAGAAAAAAACATTACATATTTGGTATCACCGCGTCCGTAATAACCTGAACAATAAAATTAAAACATTATTTAACCCGAACGGCGAATGTCGTAAAAAAAAAACGTAGAAAACCGCACAAAATAATGATTATTCACCACCTTTCCCTTACAAAATGTTCAATAAAAAGTAATCAAATGGTCAGATGAAAACCAAAATGGTACCAATAAAAAGAAGAGGTCTTCCCGCAAACAATAAGCCCTCAACCAGCTCTGTCTAGCGAAAAATAAAAACGTTATGCCTTTCAGAAGATGGTGATGCAAAAACAATAGATTTTTTTCCCTGAATTGAATTCTATTCTGCACAAATAGCAACGCATTAAAAAATCATATAAATGAGGTATCGCCGTAACCGTACCGACCCGCAGAATAAAGGTAACATGTTACTTATGCTGTACGCTGCACGGGAAAAAAAAATGCTAAAAAGCAATGCCAGAATTGATGTTTCCTTTTACATCCCACCCAGAAAGAGTTAATAAAATGTAGTCAATAAGTTACAGGTCCCAAAATGGTGGCATTGAAAAGTACATCTAATACCGCAAACACCAAGCCCTCATATGGCCACATTGCCAGAAAATAAAAATAAAAATCTACCTTGTACAATGTGAAGACAAAAACCCCAAAAGTCGCCAAATCATTAGGACATAAGTGGCTGCGACTAGAAGGAAATGTGTAAGCGGTGCGAGCGTTTTCAGGGGACACCCCATATTTAGAGCTTATAAGAGAGAACACACCAGCGCTGATCCCCCAGAATGCCCCTCTTCCCCGTCCGTGTCATAGGAGCTAGTGGGAAAATAGAATGGGATTTGGTGTGCCCAATTTACTCCGCACAGCTTACACATTCACTTCGGGGTTACTAATGCTCACTACATCACTTGATAAATTCTTTGAGGGGTGCGGTTTTCAAAATGGGGTCACTTTCTAGAGGTTTCCACTGTTTTGACTCCTCAAGGGCTTTGTAAATGCGACATGGTTCCTGAAACTGATCACAGCCAGATCTGCCCTCTAAAAGCTCTTTGGCGTGCCTTCCCTCCTGCGTCTCGCTGTGCGTCCATATGTTAGTTTACACCCACAAGTGGGGTACTATGGTAGTCGGGAGAACTTGCCTAACAAATTGTGGGATGCGTTTTCTCCTTTAACCCCTTGTGAATGTGCAAATTCTAGGGCTAAACGAAAATATTAGTAAAATAAATTCAAATTTCAAAATTTCACCTCCATTTTGTATTAATTCCTGTTAAGCACTTATAGGGTTAAATTACTAGGTATATGTTGTTTTGGCTTATTTAAGGGGTGCAGTTTTGAAAATGGGGTGATTTATGGGGGTCTTTAATACAAGGGTCTTTCAAAACGCTTTCATAACTGGATTAGGCCCTTTAAAAAATGGGTTTTGGAAATTTCTTGAAAATTTTGAATATTGTTGTTTCACTTGTAAATCTTATAATGTCCGTAAAAATTAAAAGGGTGACTAAAGTTTGATGCCGACATAAAGCAGAGATCTGGGACATGAGATTTATGATATAATTTTGGCGGTCTGACTATCTGTATGTAATGCACATCATTTCAAACTTTATAAAATGCATATTTTTCAAAATTTCCACCAAATTTCCAATTTTTTCATAATTAAACACAAAACATATCAACCAAAATTTACCACTAACATGAAGTACAATGTGTTACGAAAAACAATCTTAAAATCACTTTGGTAAGTTAAAGCGTTCCAAAGTTATTGCCACATAAAGTGACACATGTCAGTTTTGAAAAATCGAGCTTGGTCAGGAAGTCAAAAAGTGCCATCGGCGGGAAGGGGTTAACAAACACTAAAAGAAATCAAGAAAAATAATTGTTGTAACCAGTAACAGTTAGATTTTTAGAACAAGCACAAGGAATAAATTATGGAATCACTCAATTCTGAGGAAAAAAATTATGGAATCATGAAAGACAAACAAACAAAATAACACTCCAACACATCACTAGTACTTTGTGCATCACCTCTGGCTTTTATAACTGTTCCCCTCTTTAGGACTGATGTGCTGTGTACTACTATTTGGCTCTTACTCAACCTCCGGTTTACAGACTTTGTTATAGTATTCCTCCTTTGGAAAGATCCATTGTTTTAATAAGAATATGTTCTTTGGCCAACCTTCTAAAAATACCCAATTATCTTTGGAACCACAAAACTTTCTCTGCTATGGATGAAAAGTATAAATTAATTGTTTGATAAATATATAATAATAAGTTAAAGCCTATACATACATATATACATACATACGTGATTATACATTTTCACAAAATCGTAAAGTTTCTTTTTACTGTTAAGAAATGCATTGTAACAGTAAAAGGATTTGTCTTTGTTGTATACTCACACATGGCATTAAGAAAACAAAACTGTTGCGCTCAACAACTTTTGATGTAGGCAAATGTACGTATGGTTGTATGGAGATATGCTTTCCAGTCCGCCTTATTCTAAGGGCGAGATAATCTGTTCATAATGCTGGGTTGACACTGTCTCTTTGATGTTTTGGTTCTTTGACTTTGAAGTATAGAATATCTGAGCAGTGGCACATTTTATTCCCTCCAGGTGTTAGGAAGGGGGGAACTAATGCCATTAATTTAGTGTTGGCACATACCATAACAATCTGTGTGCTCCAGGCTGGGATTTACAAGTTGATATATTTTCTAGTAATACACCTCAATCCTTTCCTAATTTTCCACTATGTTTTCCAGTTCCAGTGACCTTTTACAAAACTATTTTGGATAACCCTTAAAGTATTCACTAGCTTTACTGTAAAAATATGGTTTTGATTTAAATGAAATGTGTCATGTATTTAATTTTTGTATAACTTAAAGTCTGTAGAAGAGAATCAAAGGAGGCATTTACTAATCTTGCCACGCCAGTGTTTTGGCATAACACAAAAGTGACACGTTGCTTGCACACATCTCTTTGTGCCAAAAATGCATCACTTTGTCCATTTTCTGTCCTACTTGCCAATTTAGAGAAAAGTTGGAGGAGCATGTGGTGGGGCAGAGACGTCTCAGCCTGGCAGATGTAAAAATCACGCTGCAAAATTGGTGTGAGTTATGCCTCAAATCTATACCAATCCCCGACTCTGTTTTTTTTTTTCTCTTTTTCATAACCCATTCTGTGAAAAAAACAAACAAACATGTGAATGGCTCAATTCACTATAATAGGCCTGTTTTCTGTCTGTATGTTGTCCTGTTTTTCTTTTTTTTCTATGGACAACACTTAGAAAAATTGTTCATGTGAAATCGCCCTTATCTTACACTCTCTGCTGAGACTGGTCTAGTCGACACATCAAGACTGAAAGCGTCAGACTAATCTATTCCAGGATATTTTCAGAATATGAATGTCTATATGGAGATGGATAAGTAAAAAATAAAAATGAAAAAGTCTGATTAAAATGTCATTTTCTTATTAAGCATTCAATTTGGGGAAAGGGAAACTATGAGCCAATCGAGCATAGATTGTATTTACTTGTCACTTCTGTTGTTTGCTTCAGTAAATGAATTGTTCAGTTAATGTACCTCTGTCATACCAAAGCTGTATGTATCAAGAAATTTCTCTGTCTAAAGATTCTGAGAATTAATCTTTTTTTTTCTGACAGTCCCATGGTGCTTTGATATATGCATTTTAATTTTAAAGTGATTTATGTTTTAGTTTAATGGAAACCAGAAAGGAAAAATCATAAAATTTCCCAAATCCTAAAACATATAAAATTGAAATAAAGAAAAAAAAATAGTTAGAGCTTCCATCATGCTCAATAGTAAAAAAAAAAAAAAAAAAAAAAATCGAATAAAAAATTGTTACTTGTTATAGTAACATAAAACACTATTTGAACATCTATGGCCATTTCCAAGTGCAGTATATTGCTAAAAGCCACTTCTGCTTATGAAATATGATGTTGGGGAAGAACATTTTCAAGCTAGAATAGCTGTTTTCCCTGCAGTTGCATACTGTTTTAAATGAATGTCACTTTACCCGAAGTGGCCCTCACTGTAACTTTAGTTTTCATGTATCAGCACCTATGATCTCTTAGGTAAAATAGTTTTATGTTTTTCAGGTTTAAAATGATGGCAGAGAGTCAAATCTTTGTGATTGTCTTAGCCTTGATAGGAACATTCAACTGGAAAGTTATATAGTCCTTGCAATAAAAGGAAGGTCCTTGATAGGTGACAGCCTTGAGATTTATAGTGATTGTGATAAGTGGACACAGTGATTATTTTCTTTCCTGAGAATGTAGTGGCAGTCGTTGGTGTAACATTTCAGTTTATTACAATCCTGAGTGTTCTGATGTCATCTTAGTAATTAGAATAGTATCTATAATAGTAAAACTTGATGATGTACTAGATTTAGAACTAACTAGGCATGTTTAACTCTGAATCCGCAGTAGATTCCTCCGTGTGAATTTACTCTTACACATGTCGGTTTTGCTGTGTGCATAGTGCAGCAGTTTCATTAAACCAATCCTAATGATGTGTGAAATATATTTATTACTGTATATACTCGAATATAAGCCGACCCGAATATAAGCCGAGGTCCCTAATTTTACCACAAAAACTGGGAAAACTTATTGATTCGTGTATAAGCCGAGGGGGGGAAATGTAGCAGCTACTGGTCGGAGTCTTTGGGTGCAGTAGTTGCTGAGTGCTGAGAAAGGGGAGCGCGTTATGGTTGTCTGTCTGCCCCTTCCCTGAGTTTGAGGACTGTTTTTTTTTTTTCCCTCACTTGGAATTCAGCCTGGCTGAATATAGCGTATCTGCAGTGCTCCTGTTAACCCCTTCCCGACGTAACAGGAGCACTGCAGATACCCTATATTCAGTAGACTGGGCACTTTCAGACACAGGGATACCTAATGTGAATGTGTTTCACAGTAATTTTCTACTTTTATATGTATTTTAGGGAAAGGAGTGATTTAGAACTTTTATTTATTTTATTTTTTTATTATATTATCTTAAAGCTTTTTTTTCACTATTTTATGGGAGATTCTATACATTACTGTTGCGGCTGGTCATAGACCCTCCCCTCCCCCCCCAAAAAAAAAAAATTTTTTTGCTTGACCCGAGTATAAGCCGAGGAGGCTTTTTCAGTACAAAAACTGTGCTGAAAAATTCGGCTTATACTCGAGTATATACAGTAATTGTGTATTATATTTTATTAATACGTTCTGGAGCGGTTAAATCCAATGGTGTATGTGAAGCCAGTCTTAAAAAATCTGCCCCACATTTCTCATAAGAAAGAAGTAAGAGGCGGTTGGATTGCACAAATATCCTCAATATTGTGTTGCATAAACAGGACCAATAAAATGAATATCCGATAGACTGTCAGAGAGCCGTACAGATGTAGCAGCCACTAACATTATAGTTTCTGAGTTATGTAATCAGTAAAGCAGGTTGTAATGAGATAATATTATCATGTTACAGTGCACCATGATATAGTGCCATGACTGTTTTCTTAAAGGGGTTGTCCACTTTGTAATATTCATGTGCATACAACTGAGATTCATGCTATTCCATAACGTCTGATCTGTGGAGTTCCTGGCTCTCAAATCTTCACAGATCTAATATGGATGACCTATCACAAGGATAAGTCATCAATATTAAAAAGTGGATAACCCCTTTTAAGAATTGCAATAACTGTAGCTGTGTGCTATGTGGTGAGAGGTGAGTAATTGGAGAGCGAAGGGCCATATACAGCTTATTCATTTCAGTTGGAGACAAAGTGTGCACATACAGTCCTATGAAAAAGTTTCGGCACCCCTATTAATCTTAATCATTTTTAGTTCTAAATATTTTGGTGTTTGCAGCAGCCATTTCAGTTTGATATATCTAATAACTGATGGACACAGTAATATTTCAGGATTGAAATGAGGTTTATTGTACTAACAGAAAATTTGCAATATGCATTAAAACCAAAATTTGACCGATGCAAAAGTATGGGCACCTTAACAGAAAAGTGACATTAATATTTAGTAGATCCTCCTTTTGCAAAGATAACAGCCTCTAGTCGCTTCCTGTATCTTTTAATCAGTTCCTGGATCCTGGATGAAGGTATTTTGGACCATTCCTCTTTACAAAACAATTCAAGTTCAGTTAAGTTTGACGGTCGCCGAGCATGGACAGCCCGCTTCAAATCATCCCACAGATGTTCAATGATATTCAGGTCTGGGGACTGGGATGGCCATTCCAGAACATTGTAATTGTAAGTCGATTTGGAGCAGTGTTTTGTCTTGCTGAAATATCCATCCCCGGCGTAACTTCAACTTCGTCACTGATTCTTGAACATTATTCTCAAGAATCTGCTGATACTGAGTGGAATCCATGCGACCCTCAACTTTAACAAGATTCCCGGTGCCGGCATTGGCCACACAGCCCCAAAGCATGATGGAACCTCCACCAAATTTTACAGTAGGTAGCAAGTGTTTTTCTTGGAATGCTGTTTTTTTTGGACGCCATGCATAATGCCTTTTTGTATGACCAAACAACTCAATCTTTGTTTCATCAGTCCACAGGACCTTCTTCCAAAATGAAGCTGGCTTGTCCAAATGTGCTTTTGCATACCTCAGGCGACTCTGTTTGTGGCGTGCTTGCAGAAACGTCTTCTTTCTCATCACTCTCCCATACAGCTTCACCTTGTGCAAAGTGTGCTGTATTGTTGACCGATGCACAGTGACACCATCTGCAGCAAGATGATGCTGCAGCTCTTTGGAGGTGGTCTGTGGATTGTCCTTGACTGTTCTCACCATTCTTCTTCTCTGCCTTTCTGATATTTTTCTTGGCCTGCCACTTCTGGGCTTAACAAGAACTGTCCCTGTGGTTTTCCATTTCCTTACTATGTTCCTCACAGTGGAAACTGACAGATTAAATCTCTGAGAAAACTTTTTGTATCCTTCCCCTGAACAACTATGTTGAACAGTATTTGTTTTCAGATCATTTGAGGGCCGGCTGTCCATGCTCAGCGACCATCAAACTTAACTGAACTTGAAGTGTTTTGTAAAGAGGAATGGTCCAAAATCCCTTCATCCAGGATCCAGGAACTGATTAAAAGCTACGGGAAGCGACTAGAGGCTGTTATCTTTGCAAAAGGAGGATTTACTAAATATTAATATCACTTTTCTGTTGAGGTGCCCATACTTTTGCACCGGTCAAATTTTGGTTCAATGCATATTTCACACTTTCTGTTAGTACAATAAACCTCATTTCAATCCTGAAATATTACTGTGTCCATCAGTTATTAGATATAGCAAACTGAAATGGCTGTTGCAAACACCAAAATATTTAGAACTAAAAATGATTAAGATTAATAGGGGTGCCCAAACTTTTTCATATGACTGTAAATGATTATTCTAGTAGAGTTCTCTTCCACCTATGTATAGCATTATAAATTATATAATGGCTAGTATAATTTTATATACGGCTACTATATAACTAGTATGGAGATGAATATAAGCTGTTTGATTCTTGTGAAAATTTCACAGAAAAAAGAAAAATCTTCCTATTTTATTTATTTATTTCCAGGGCAGCAAACTTCAAGAACTTCACATTCATCCAGCTGAACGAGGAATTCTCCCGTGGAAAAGGATTAGATGTTGGTGCTCGTGCCTGGAAAGGAAACAATGTCCTTCTATTTTTTTGTGATGTGGATATCTACTTCAATGCAGAGTTTCTGAACACATGCAGAATCAACACACAGCCAGGTATGACCTGTCCAGCTGTGAACTGCTCTCTGATCTCCAGCTTCCATTTTTATTTTATTTATAAATTCATGAATTATTACTCGGCGCTCTGCTATGGCGGAGCAGAGTACAGCATAATGCTCTCATAAGCACTGGTTGTCATAAAATCAGATTTCCTTTTTCTTTTTTATTTCTGTGTTTCATTCTTATAGGATATGTATCTGTTTCATTTTTAAGTAATTATATTTTTTTTAAACTTTTTTTTGCATTAGAAATGAAGTGATGATTAGTGTTAGGAATCATGATTTGAAGTAACGTATACACGTGTTTCTGGTATAGCATAGTATTGTGTTTTTAAAATATAACTGCACTAACAATATAAGTAACTGCATGCATAGCAATTCACTTATATAGTCTTATTCAAATTCAAATTACCCCGCTAAAACAGTGGTAGTTACCATAGCATATTATGGGTTATCAGATTCTTTATTTGTCTTCACTTTCACAAAGACTCATACTGACCTAAAGGGGAACAGGTGAATCTCCCATTGGGCACCTGAGCTATGGTGGGCCTACAGAACAAATTGTACTATACAGATAGGCAGCGCACAGCATCTCAGACAGAATCTGGGACCATATAATAAACTAGGTAGATTAATTATCAAAGTACCTATTTAATATTATAATAAATGACTGAAATGACATGTAGGGGCAATGGTTGGCTGACCTCCCTTCTCAACTGCACTGCAGGGGCCTCAATCACCAGTTATCTTGTGGCATCTTACTGTTACCTAAAGGCCTGGAATAGATAGACCCACTCCAACAGCACCTTGGGTAACAAGGGAAGAAAAAGGGATCACATCACTCCAGTTGTAGTTGGGTGCAGTAGTTGGATCACATCACTCCAGTTGTAGTTGGGTGCTCGAGTAGGGATCCATGCCATAATACATGGAACTGGTAGAACCAGCACTCCAAGGTATTTGATATGAATGTGATTAGTTTATTGATTATCAGACAAGCAATCCCAATAATTCATAATGTTTCTGTTGTGAGGTTGCAACCTTCTTTAGATACAGGCTGCTGCAATAGGAAAATGGGTGGAAGAATGCTGGAGGAAAGGCTTAGTGTAACCTTAGTGTAGAAGAAGCATCTTGAGCTGATAACATCTGAAAATACTACACGTTGTTAGAGTGTCTAAAACACTTGATAAATGGGGGTACAAAGCATGTTAGACAATCGTTTGGTGCAGAATTCTGGTGCATTTGTCTTGGTAAATTTTCCCTGGTGTGTCTGAGTAGTTTGCTTGCAGTTATTCTGTGATCCCTAGAATGAATTTTACTGATGGGCCCTCAGATGCGGGAATGCATAATTTTTAGAGATGAGCGAGTAGTACTCGATCGAGTAGGTGTTCAATCGAATATTACGGTATTTGAAATACTCGTACTCGATCGAATATTACTAGCTGTTCGAAGTTAAGATTCGATGCAGAACCAGCGTTAATTGGCAGAATGCTATACCTTGCCAATCAACGCTGGTTCTTCTCTTACCTTTAGAAGTCTTCTCCCTGCGCAGCGTCCCCGCGTCCTCTTCCGGCTCTGAATTCACTCTGCTTAGGCATCGGGCAGAGGACACGGGGACGCTGCGCAGGGAGAAGAATCCAGCCCGACCCTCACTCATGGACTTGGTAAGTAGAATTTGATCGAATGTTGCGTACCCCTGAAACGAGCATTTCCCCCCATAGACTATAATGGGGTTCGAAACCCGTTCGAACAAACAGTGGACGGCTGTTCGAATCGGATTTTGAACCTCGAACATTTTAGTGTTCGCTCATCTCTAATAATTTTGTTTTTGTTTGTTTACTTGAAATCTAGGAAAAGTGGAGTGATTTGAACTTTTAAGTTGTTTTTTAAAAAATCTTTTAAAATCTTTTAAATATTTTTAGAACTTTTTTTAAACTGTTTTATTAGCTCACCTAGTTTGTTTCATATACTGCAATATAATTGTATTTCAGTGTATGGGAAATTCGCTATAATTGGCCATTGTGACCTTTATAAGGGTCTCAACTGGGCAGGAGGGCATAAATAAAGTAATGCCCTATTACCTGACCTGCCCATCCCATAATATTAGAGGTAGGTTTCTGTGCCCCGTTGCTTCTTTATTGTGGAGGGAGAAGGGCATACAGAGGATATCTCATTTGTTCCATGACACTGAACTCTGTTGGTTCAGTTAGTAGGAGGCACAACAGAAATATTACTTGGATCCTATCCATTTTCTGCAGTTTGCTCAGGTCAAACATTCTTTTATTGCCAGATTATTATTTAAAGATCCAACATCTCCTCTTCTGTTACGGCGGATGTTGGGAAAGGGTTAATTGGATATGTTCTGTGATGCTCTCTTAAATTTGGGTTTTTAACTTCACTTGTTGAAGCTACATCATATTGCCTATTAATTTCTCCATTGCTGCTTTTATTTTCAAAACTTGCTCTCTCTGACATGGGTATTCTCTGCAAAACATTTTCTGGGTCTCTTTTCCTATACAAATACATGGTTGTGTGTGTATATAACTTCCTGTTAGTGAATCACTAACCTTCTCTGGGCACGTATGTCTCTACAGTGCCCAAGACAAGGTGAGCAAGGGAGTAATACATGACTGCAGAAATAAACTGTTATTTTTAACTATGAAGCAAAAGCTGCACCAACCAGGTCTACAAGGGAACTGTTTCATTTATTTATTGGAGCAATATATGGTGGACATTCCCTTTTTTTGCAGCATATAATTTATTAGATTTAGATGAGATTTTTAAAAATTTTATTGTATTTCATCTCATCTTTAGGGAAAAGAGTCTTCTATCCTGTCCTCTTCAGTCAATATAACCCTGCTATAATTTATGGACATCATGATGCAATTCCTCCCATTGACCAACAACTGGTAAGTGACTTGTACGCAACATTAGGTCATTGAATCAATGTAGTCTGTGTCTCCTTTTTCCTCACCTCTGAGGTTAAGCTCTTGGCATTCCTTTTATTCTAGCTGTAGCCAAGTCAAACAACCAGAGATTTGCAATTTATGTACTGGGCATTGATATTTAGGAAAGTCATAACATAGTTTCCAGAAGGTAGTGTGATGTGACCTTTAGTCATGATGAACAGCACAATCCTCTTACCAGACTTATACAGTGAATAATGTCCTAAGAGGGGAAGTGAACAAGAAAGTATATACCAGCATGCCAAAAAGAACCTTTTTTTTTTTATTTAACTTTTACTAAGCAGTTACCCACAGACACTGATGGACCCCATTGACCAAATTGGTATCCACAATTTTAAAGCTGAAAGTGGCATAGCCAAAAAGTCCTCCTTGCAGGACTTTTCTCTCAGCTGATTCTTGGAAGATTCTGCAATGGAGCCTTAGAAGAGAAGTGAAATTTATTGCTACATGGCCTTCATTAATAAGCTAATGTTTGTATACAGTTTTGTTTAATTGTGTCATCTCATGAGCGCAACTGCTTTCTATAAGCCCAATTAGGGTATATGCATGCAGTCCACGTCCCCCAATGTAATACAGGTAATAGTACATTCTGGTTTTCCCCTTGTGTCTGAAGCTGAAACCAGAGAGATCATCTAATTGCCAGGCACAGGGTCGGACTGACTATTGACTATTAGTTTTCATTTCCAAATGTACTTTCAGGGACTTCAGGGGCCCGATCGGGATATTCAGGGGCCCGATCGGGCTCCTGACCATCCCAAAATGGGCCCCTGTACTATTCCCTGCGAGTGTGTGAGAATTAGCATGCGCGGGGCTTCTCCTCCCTGCGCTGTGCACTGCCGACATGTAGCAGGACGTGTGCTGCCCCTCCCCCACACAGATCGGAGAGTGCAGGGGGAAGTCTGCCGGCTACTGCAATGAAGCAGAGCTTTCACCACAGGCCAGACAGGACAAAGCTGCACAGGAGCCTCCTCCATATCCAGTGCACCAGGCCAAATGTAAGTACATTTTTTGGGTAAAAATATGTATATTTAATGTTTGTATATTTGTGTAAAGTGTCTGATATACTGTGTGAGTCCTGTATGTTTGTAGATAGGTGTGTGTGTGTATATGTGTATGTACTGTATATTGTATATGAATGTATGTGTGTAAATATATGTTATATGTATTAGGCCTGGTTCACACCTGCGTTCAGTATTCCTTTTTGGGAAGTCCACTTGGGGTTCCCCCGAACAGAAACCTATACGCATTAAAAAGCGGTGAGCAATGAAACCACACGGACCCCATAGACTATAATGGGGTCTTTGTGTTTTCTGTGCGGTGTCCACACGAATCACATGGAGAGAAAAGGAGTACTTGCAGCACTTTTCTCACCACACGATTCTTGCGGACACTGCACGGAAAACACATGGACCCCATTATAGTCTATGGGGTCCGTGTGGTTTCATTGCTCACCGCTTTTTAATGCGTATAGGTTTCTGTTTGGGGGAACCCCAAGCGGGCTTCCCAAAAAGGAATACCGAATGCAGATGTGAACCAGGCCTAAGTATATCCAGCATATGAGTGTGTTTCTGTTTTCTTCTGTACATGTCTACCATTATGCATACTAGAATTGTATTTTATAGTGTGATGTTCAGTATACTGAGATGTTACAGGGGTTATCCAGGAATTACAGTTCTCTGCAAGGGAAAGGTCACAAATAAGAAAAAAAGCAAAACCCATACTCGCCTGTCCCCGGTGTCTCCACGTCCATCTGGTCCAGTGGCTCCCGGAGCGTTGTTCTGGCAGATGTCATCGCTACACGTGACTGCTGAGGCCAATCAGCGGCCTAAGGAAAGGACACGTGACATCACAGGTGACATATGTGAGTGATATCGCGGTTTCTTTCCTTAGGCTGCTGAGGCAGATGATTGACTTCATCAGTTACGTGTGGTGAGGACTGAAAAAACTCTGGGGCACCGCTGGAGCGGACAGGGGTAGGAGAATCAGGGACAGGTGAGTGTGGGTTTTATTTTTTTTCCTTCACCGGCCTCCTTGTAGAAACCTGTAATTCCTGGGCAAACCCTTCAAGGATTAGGCCCTACTGAGCAAAACACAGCTAACGCTGGATTCACACCAGCGTCTGGTCTCCGTTCTGAGGTTTCCGTCTTCTGCATGCAGAAGATGGAAACCTGTCGGACCAAGTCTGGCCGTGAGCGCCAGTGAGCGTTTTATGTTCTCTGCGGCAAAACCGTTTTAAACCGGACACAAAGTCTTGCATGTCCGACTCTGTGTCCGGTTAAAAAAAACAAAAACGTTTTGCCGCAGGAAGCACAAAACGCTCACAGGCGCTCACGGACGCACACTTCATTTGAACGGGTTTGAAAAATGCCTGCAGGTTTCCATCTCCTGCCCAGTTTCGGGCAGGAAACGGAAACCTGAAAGTGGAGAGCCGGGACGCAGATGTGAAGGAGCCCTTAAAAACACTTTCTATTTTTTTTAAGCACACAAGCATACTCTCCTGTTCCCAGTGTCTCCCAGTGCGGTCCAGTCCGGCATGTAACTACCAGCAGAACTGCAGGACCGGAGCACTGGGAACACATGAGTGTGGGGTTTTTTTTGTGTGCTTTGTTTTTCACCTCCCCGGAATAATTATAATAAAAAAAAAAAAATATTCTGGGCAACCTCTTTAAAGTGTGGGGCATTCGGGGGGAAAATTAAAGGGGTTGTCCAGGCATAATTTTCTATGGTTTATTGTCAGCATAGGCTATAAATGCCTGATCTGTAGGAGCCGACACCCAGCCCTCAGACCGATCAGCTGTATGGAGCCACTTCTGGCACCAGTCCTGTACACAATACGGGGCCAGAAGCAGAAAGCTCTGTCCACTGTATATCAGCCGGCACCTTCTCTGCATCTCGGCACTTATTGAAGTCAGTGGGAGCTGAGCTGTAGTGAATCTGCCAGGCAACTATACAGTGGATGAAACTTTCTGCTTCCAGTCCTGTATTGTGTACAAAACGGGCACCAGAAGTGGTTCCGTACAGCTGATGGGGCCGCGTATCAGCCCCCTAATGATCAGGTATTTATGGCCTACCATGAGGATACGCCATAAAAATAATTAAGCCTGGACATCAACTTTAATATGTATATGTATGAGTGTGTAGGTAACTGTTGTGTGCAGTTTTTGGAAATCGCAGCATGTCATTTATACCTACAGAAACACTTACAGCGTCCCTATAGGTATAATGGAAGCAGAAAGTCCTCGGAGGAAACCTCTGTGGAGTTTCTGCAAAAAGCGCTGCAGGAAAAACTGATGTGTCGGCGCCAGGGGTTTTCCTGCAGCGCTTTTTTGCTGCGGGACGCTGTGTTAGGCCTTGTCCTTATAGTGTGGTGTACAGTATATTGAGATGTTAAAAAGGACCTTTCACCTCCTGGGACACATGCAGTTTAATACACTGCTAGAGAGCTGACAGTGCGATGATTTCAGCGCACTTTCGGCTTTCCCGTTTTGTGCCCCCCGGTGAAGAGCTATCGGTGCCGGTATCGTAGCTATTCAGTGTCAGAAGGGCGTTTCTGACAGTCAGTCCGGATCGCCCTTCCTCACAGCAGCGCCTATAGCACTGTACTGTGCGCTCAGCGTCATCGCTGCCTGGTAAGCAGCGACCCCTCTCATAGTACAGCGCTATAGACACTACCGTGACGAAGGACGTTCCTGACTGACTGTCATAACGCCCTTCTGACGATGAAGATCTACGGTACCAGCACAGAACGTGAAAGCCAATAGTACACTGAATTCAGCACACTGTTGGCTTTCTAGCAGTGTATTAAACCTCATGTGCCCCAGATGGTGAAAGGTCTTCTTTAAGGATTAGGTGCAACAGCAAGATGCAACTAAAAAAACATTGTGGGAAAAAAATTGCAGTGAATCTCAATATATTTTTTCCACAGTGTTTTTCATTGAGCTTTTGTCCCCAGCACCCTGTTTGTCCCCGCCTGTGTCTGTTGCACATCGTATAGCGGGTGAGCAGCATGGCTCCTGATATGTTATTACCTTCAACCGCCCTGTCTTGGTATCGCTGGTTTGCAGGGATCCTGATGGTGGGCCCTAGACACCCCAGTCCGACCCTGGCCAGGCAGGCTTCAATATAAAAATGAGAGCGCTCCATTAACTAATGAAATTATTTTGTAACCTAAATCTGTTTGGATCTCCAAATTTTTTACAATTGGCTTGCAGAGATGCCAACACATATACTCCATATAAGTAGACAATATAAAAGGTACAGGCTATAATGAACATTTGATGGGTGTACAGGCCCACATAAAGAAATATGAAATGGTCTTGATGTTGCAGGTTATTATGAGAAAATTCCCATGGCTAAACAGACCTTTTGTGATACTAACTGTAAGCAATGGGAATGGAATCTCCATAATATATTCAAGCGAGGACCTCCCACCACCTCCACCAGTTCAACTTCTTAGCATCTGTTAACCCTAGAACGCATTCCTGGGGCCTCGCAGGCCTGCCAGGTTACTTGTTTTCTATTTTCTGTAAAAGTACTTTAGTTAGAATTTTGAAACTCTAGGTAATCCTCAGGTATATAGTTGTTAGTAATTTCCAGTTATTCATATATTTTTATGTTACAGACATTTCGGTATAACAACCTTTTTTTGAGACTACCCCATATTCACGCACCAGGGGCCTTTTAGGCTTGTTTACAATTATCATGGAATAACTAAAAAGAAATACTTTTCAAAGTTTATTGCAAAGTAAGGATGCATTCCCACTAGTGCTGGGGTCCGCCAGGATGGGATTCCGTAATGGATCTGACCTCCTGGTGACCCCAGCTAAGGCTGGCAGATGCATTCCTGGGGCCTCGCAGGCCTGTCAGGTTACCTGTTTTCTATTTTCTGTAAAATTACTTTAGTTAGATTTTTGAAACTCTAGGTAATCCTCAGGTATATAGTTGTTAGTAATTTCCAGTTGTTCATATATTTTTATGTTACAGGCATTTCGGTATAACAACCTTTTTTTGGGACTACCCCATATTCACGCACCAGGGGCCTTTTAGGCTTGTACTAGGTTTACATGTGATACTCAGTCTTTTTGTCTGTATTGTTGCTGGGGAAGAACTTTTATGGCTCTGCGATTGCTGGGAAGAGTGTGGGGGGAGGGAGAGGGGGCACCAGGGGCCTTTTAGGCCTGTACTAGGTTTACATGTGATACTCAGTCTTTTTGTCTGTATTGTTGCTGAGGAAGAACTTTTATGACTCTGCTATTCAAAAATCTAACTAAAGTAATTTTACAGAAAATAGAAAACAAGTAACCTGGCAGGCCTGTGAGGCCCCAGGTATGCGTCCGCCAGCCTTAGCTGGGGTCACCAGGAGGTCAGATCCATTACGGAATCCCGTCCTGGCGGACCCCAGCACTAGTGGGAATGCATCCTTACTTTGCAATAAACTTTGAAAAGTATTTTTTTTTAGCTATTCCATGATAATTGTAAACAGGCCTAAAGCCCCAGGTGTGTGAATGTGTAGATTTCTATGGGTACGCGTTCTAGGGTTAATAGGCGCAACTCCACTGATTCCAGCGTAGTTGGAGTTCTTTCTCTTTCTTCACAGCTCCCAAGTAATAAGTATAGTTAGTTTTGGTGCCTGATGTGCTGTTTGAGCCCTGTAGTGTCAGAAGGGCAGTATCCGGTGGGGGTATGATTCAGAGCTCCAGTCAGAGGCAGCTAGTGTCAGAGCTCAGAATCACAACCCCTTCCCTGCTCCTGTCTGACACCATCCTTATGATAGTACAGAGCCCAAATAGCACATCAGGCACCAAAATTAACAGCACTGATTGCTCAGGAACGGTGTGGGTTAGAGAAAAAAATTACAACTGAAGCTGGAATCAGTGGAGGGGCAACTATTAAATCACATAAAGAGCAGGACTTTTTGGAGGTGGTGAAAGATCCTCTTTAAATTCTACCTGTTTCAGAAATTGTGTGTATTTTGACTATTTTTTTCAAGAAATAATATCCCCTATTAAAATTTGTGACCAGCTATCTTTTCTTGTCATTGTTTTAACATTTCTCTCTGGTCTGTCAAGAAGGTTAGCTGCTATTCTATAGGAATGACAATTTTCCTGCAGCTTTACAATATGAATAACTTGTCTTTTCTGATATAGATCCCTGCCACTCAAAATGAATGAACAAAAATAAACCAAGACACACTTTACCCAAGAAATAAGTATCAGTCTGGCAGTACTCTGTGAGCGGAACATTGGAGCAGCAATCTCCCTCCAGTCCTTTGCTCCAGGTTGATAGCTGTCATACATTGATACATTATAATAAATTCCTAGTTCTATTCACTGGGCTATTTACAAAAAAAATATCATCACTCGTGGTTTTCACCATTAACGGGAGTCCGTCTGGTCCAAAATGCATCCCAAACTAATATTACTGTGATGTCGGGGCGTTTAATAGGTAGAGAAACATACCTATGTGGGCACAAACTGATAAAGCAATGCAGAGATAATTTTATTTTCTAGATATGCAAATCAGCCTGAAAGTGCGCTAAGGCAGGGTCTGATTTACAAGATACGCCTGCAGATAGAGGCTGAATATGTCAGTCATAGCTAAAGGGAAGATATTGCACACCGAATACTGAAGTATTTGCAGCTGTCTGCAGGCATCTCTGGCCCACCTTGCTGGTTGAATTGTAAATCCATAAGAAGATGATTCTCCGCATTGCTTCATCGGTTTATGACCAAAAAAAAGTTTGCTTGTGCTCTTGTTAAAGGCTCCTACACAGCACTATTATTGGTTTGGGAGGCATTTTGGACTATATGATTCTGTAACTTAGAATATTAGTATCAACACTTATTTACTGTAACTTGTTCTTCAGGAGAAATTATAAGCAATATATAAAATTGTTAATATGTTAGTAATTAACCCTTAAGTACTGTCATGGTGTCTATCATATACCACTACCATAGACATATCATTATGCTAGAAACCATGATATTACTTAAGGGTTAAGTAGTGAAATCATTTGCTTAGCAATTGTTTTACTTATTTACTTGGACATTGTCATTTTATGTTGTGGAGACTATTTTTTACAAAATGAGAACAGGAAGTGAGGACATATTGGGTGCTACTCTCAACACCAATATGTCTCCCATTGTAGATATTCATTTGGAAAGTATTCAGGCTCCACAGGTTAATTCTCAGCAATGGCTTGAACATGTTTTGCCAGCATGGTAATTAGTCGTGGGTTGCAAGACTTGTTTAGCACAGTTTTTAGTTGGTCCAGAGTTGCCATGATTTTCATCAAGATTATGAGAAAAATCCTATTTTAGCTCCTGAATATGAAAAATGGCAGCCACGTTTCAGATGCTACACACGCTGTTGGCCTTGTGGAAGTGTAACAAGTTTATCTATCTATTTTCAGTAAGAAATTACAATTTACTAAAGCACATGTATATTAGGAGAGCTGACATATGTGAAACCTACTGCATAGTGACATCTGTTGTCAGAATATTCACGCTTATGTTTGTATGTATGTACAGTAAGTGTGTGTTTCTACAGCGCCATCCTATTACAGTACCACACTGGAATAATACAGTGACCTCTTCAGGACTACCCATTCTATCACACGTTTGCATGGCTAGGTGCTTGGTTTTATACACTTGTGGTAATGGGACTGACTGAACCACCTGAACTGGGTGATGAAGAGGTGTGTTGTAATTCTTTTCTCCATATAGTTATGTGTGTGTATTTGTGATCATATGTGTGTGTATATAACAATGTTGCAATAACCTCAGCTGTAAGAGCCAATATTGTAGACTAGGCATTACTAATTATTTAATATTTCCTGAAAATGTAAATTTTGGAAAAAGAAATGCATTTCCAGTAGCTAATGGACATCCGTTCTTATCATTCGTGCACACAGTGTTGTACTCAGATTCAGATTGCCTCATGGGCAGCTTTCCAGGTCATTCAAATTAATGATGAAAGAGCTAGCATTCTGTCCTGCAGGTTCCCTTGTCAGGATCTCCTATCCATGTCTTTGCTATTTTAACCATTAGCATTTATTTCAGGGTGATGCTGATATGCTGCACATACAGCTTTTAACTACCATCATTATACATAATTGTATGAACATATAACTATATAGTCCTGTTTATATGAACATAGTTTTTATAAATGGACTTTAGTATTCTTTTATGTTTAATTACGCATGATACACATACAATTTGTAAGAACATATCCACTCATAGATGCATATAAGATTATACATAATTACTCTGTGCGATCTGAACAACCCTCAGCCATGCAAGCACGTGACCATGGATGTGACCTTAAAAAAGGGACTCCTATCACTCTAGGCTCCAAAGGAGATAAGCCCCCTAAATATACGCACTAGTATATGTAGCTGCCACTTATGGTACACAAGTCACTGAAATATAAAGAACACCCTCATATGCACCCTGTAGCACCACACAGTGTACCTCTAGGATGCTGGCATACAAAACGGTACAAATCTGAGTAGTATTTTCCCTTTTCTGGATTGTGGGTACATCGTAGAGCCCAGGACAATGTTATTAACCGGTTAACAACACAGGATGTAATAGTACATCTTAGCCGCCAATGCCTTAACCTTCTCCTGCTGGTGACATTTTTTGATATTTTGTTTTTGACTCTCCACCTTTCATAACCCTTAACTTCTTTAATTTTCCGTTCACAGAGCCGTATGAGAGCTTAATGTTTATGAGATAAATTGTTCTTCATAACAGTACCATTCAATATTCTGTACAATGTGCTGGGAAGCTAGAAAAAAATCAGAATTGGGTGAAATTGGAGAAAAAGTGCATTAGTGCAACTTTCTTACAGGCTTCAGTTTTAGGGCATTCACATGTTTCGCTACAGTTCTTGGAATACCACATTTTTATAATTATATTTACATTTTAACCCCTTAAAGATCTAAAACTTTGCAAAAAAAATGTATTTCTTAAAGTTGCCATATCCTGACATCCATAACTTTTTTTATATTTCCGTATAAGGGGGTGCATAAGGTTTCTTTCTTCTGGGACCAGGTGTACTTTTTATTTATACCATTTTGAGGAATGCCTATTACTTTGATCACTTTTTTATTTATTTATTTTCACTGCGGTGTTCACTCTACAGGAAAAATATTTTTATAAGTTTGTAGACCAGGCGTTTTCAGACACAGGGATACAAAAGGTAAAAGAACGCTAGCTCCAGCTCCTGGTGCCAGCGATCTCCAGCACCTCAGATGGTCCGGTCCAGTCTGTTTGGCTTCCTTCTTGTTCATCAATTTTTTTGTCAGCAGTGACATTTTAAATCCCTTCCAGTAAGGCTGACGATTGACCTCAACAGGTCATGTAACTGCTGAAGCCGATCAGTGGACTCAGAAAAGGAACCGGGAATGTCATAGCTAGTCACAGTTTTCAAAGGACTGTAGATCCTGCAAATCTGACAGTTTACAGTGTACAAAAAAGTATTCCATTTACTTATATCTACATCTGGTTGATTGTCTGATCACAGATGGAAAATTATTACAGACCTCAAGCTGCGTTACTGACGCTTGCTCATAGATTTGGTTTTTATTCCTGCATTTTAGCAGCTCACCTATGAAAGTGGGGTCCATTCTGAATTTTATTATAGTGCCCAAAAGCCCCTGGGATGTTACTGAAAATAGAAAACTCACTATTCCCTTCAGGGCTCGTCCACATCTGCGTCCGGTCTCCGTTCTGCAGGTTTCCGTTTCCTGCACAAAACAGAGGCAGGAGACGGAAACCTGCAGGACTCTTTCATACCCATTCATTTGAATGGGTTTGAAAGATGTCCGGCTGTGAGCAGCGGTGAGCGTTTTATGCTCTCCACCGCGAAACCGTTTTTTTTTAAATCGGGCACAGAGTCAGACATGCAGTACTCTGTGTCCGATTGAAAAAAAAAAGGTTTCGCGGCGGAGAGAATAAAATGCTCACGGCCGGACCCGCTCTGACAGCTTTCCGTTTTCTGCATGCAGAAGACGGAAAGCTGAGAACGGAGCCCCGAACGCTAGTGTGAACCTAGCGTCACTCCAACAGAAATTTGGATTAGATAAGTATGCATATTTAATGTCAGGCTGGTCCCATATACATTAGACCAGTATTATTCATTAAGTTCTTATTGCCATTCTCATAAAATGTATCAAAAAGTTACTGATGTTCCTATATTTCCTCTCACATACAGTCCTATGAAAAAGTTTGGGCACCCCTATTAATCTTAATCATTTTTAGTTTGGTGTTTGCAACAGCCACTTCAGTTTGATATATCTAATAACTGACACAGTAATATTTCAGGATTGAAATGAGTTTTATTGTACTAACAGAAAATGTGCAATATGCATTAAACCAAAATTTGACCGGTGCAAAAATTTTGGTACCCTTATCATTTTATTGATTTGAATATTCCTAACTACTTTTTACTGACTTACTGAAGCACAAAATTGGTTTTGTAACCTCACTGAGCTTTGAACTTCATGGCCAGGTGTATCCAATCATGAGAAAAGGTATTTAAGGTGGCCAATTGCAAGTTGTTCTGAAGAGTGGCATCATAGGCTACTCAAAACAACTCTCAAATGATCTGAAAACAAAGATTGTCCAACATAGTTGTTCAGGGGAAGGATACAAAAAGTTGTCTCGGAGATTTAACCTGTCAGTTTCCACTGTGAGGAACATAGTAAGGAAATGGAAGACCACAGGGACAGTTCTTGTTAAGCCCAGAAGTGGTTGGCCAAGAAAAATATCAGAAAGGCAGAGAAGAAGAATGGTGAGAACAGTCAAGGACAATCCACAGACCACCTCCAAAGAGCTGCAGCATCATCTTGCTGCAGATGGTGCCACTGTGCATTGGTCAACAATACAGCGCACTTTGCACAAGGAGAAGCTGTATGGGAGAGTGATGAGAAAGAAGCTGTTTCTGCAAGCACGCCACAAACAGAGTCGCCTGAGGTATGTAAAAGCACATTTGGACAAGCCAGCTTCATTTTGGAAGAAGGTCCTGTGGACTGATGAAACAAAGATTGAGTTGTTTGGTCATACAAAAAGGCATTATGCATGGCGTCCAAAAAAAACAGCATTCCAAGAAAAACACTTGCTACTCACTGTAAAATTTGGTGGCGATTCCATCATGCTTTGGGGCTGTGTGCCAATGCCGGCACCGGGAATCTTGTTAAAGTTGAGGGTCGCATGGATTCCACTCAGTATCAGCAGATTCTTGAGAATAATGTTCAAGAATCAGTGACGAAGTTGAAGTTACGCCGGGGATGGATATTTCAGCAAGACAATGATCCAAAACACCGCTCCAAATCGACTCCGACATTCATGCAGAGGAACAATTACAATGTTCTGGAATGGCCATCCCAGTCCCCAGACCTGAATATCATTGAACATCTGTAGGATGATTTGAAGCGGGCTGTGCATGCTCGGCGACCATCTAACTTAACTGAACTTGAACTGTTTTGTAAAGAGGAATGGTCCAAAATACCTTCATCCAGGATCCAGGAACTGATTAAAAGCTACAGGAAGCGACTAGAGGCTGTTATCTGTACAAAAGGAGGATCTACTAAATATTAATGTCACTTTTCTGTTGAGGTGCCCATACTTTTACACCGGTCAAATTTTGGTTTAATGCATATTGCACATTTTCTGTTAGTACAATAAACCTCATTTCAATCCTGAAATATTACTGTGTCCATCAGTTATTAGATATATCAAACTGAAATGGCTGCTGCAAACACCAAAATATTTAGAACTAAAAATGATTAAGATTAACAGGGGTGCCCAAACTTTTTCATAGGACTGTAAATTCCACAGCATCTAGTTTATTGGTTTCTAAATGTGAAGATATTGTAGTCGAGTTTAAGTATTGTATAATACATTTCCTCAGAGCATCCTAATGCTAAGAGCGCTGCAGGAAACATTACTGTTTAAATGGGCACCGGAGAGTACAATGTTCTGTGTAGGTGTTTAATGATTATTGGGAAGTAGGAATGGGCACAACAATGACATCACTGTGTGGAGTTCAGTAAGACAGTATATGGGGTTTATCATCATTCAATGTGAACTCTAACCATGAATGTATTTACACTGGAGAAAACATAAGGACAAATCTATACATCACAAAACTCCTATCTGAAAATAAAATAAGTTTTCTTTTCCTTTCTTCAGATATGTATAATTGTGTATTAATCATTTAGCAGGATGAAGACAAGTCTCACAGAAGTCCTAGGCTGTGAATGATTTTTTTTTCCTTTTAAACACAATTGAACGGACACCTGTGGTCAGGGCAAGTTTTAGAGGGTGCCACATGGTCCCCTAAGAGCAACCTGTAAGTGAAGCCTATAAATAAACCTTCCCTGTCCTGGACCACCAGGGGTTCACTCATTTTCCCATTAAATGTTCTGGATCACCAGGGGCTTCATTTATTTGTTTTATCATATATATTACTATACAGTATATCTGAAAGCATTATTTGGGCAAGGTGTGGCTGGATTGTGTGAATGTCAGCTGTATTATTAGCTTTATTGCAAATATTGGGGTGTAAAAATTTAGGTAAAAGGTGATATGTATTTAGATTGTTTGTTTTGTGTATGTACCCATGTTTTATGTATTATTGAAAATATGAGCGACTTTTTAAAAGGGAGAGTCAGGTCCTTTACATGTTGACCAACGTACCTTGCTTTTCGCTGCCATTTATTTTACTTTCCTGCAGCGCAATCCTGACTAGCCCACATTAAAGCCACACAGGGGTAGATTGGCCATGTGTATCACTGAGGATTTTTTTTTTTTTTTTTATAAATTCTTTATTTATATCAAAAATGGAAACACATATAACAAACCATACAAAAACGGCCTCCACACAAATAGGGCTGGGAACAAACTGTAAAAAATACAGAGACAATCTGCATAACAAGGTTTGATATTGCACCTTGTTATGTAGGTTCACAGAAACTGCTAAAAATTGGTGGAAAGAAAAGTCCTGCACGGATTACAGTCTATGGGGTCAGTAGATGTCTGTGGGTAACCACTGATTTAGCGATCCAGCTGTCTTTCGTTCAGGTCCCCAAGGGGACCCAAACAGCAGAGAGCCCAGCGCAAGTGTGAACCTAAGTAGTTAGTGTAGCCAAATATACTAATAGATCTTTCTACTATTTTCTTTAATCCTACAGACCTGATCACAAACCACTTGGCTTCATATTCATTGTCTTACTTCATCCATTAGTATCCTGTTTAGCCATCTTATTCAAGAAAAATTCTTTCTCCATTTTTTCAGACAACTGTCAGCCTTAACTGTTCACTCGATCTATTATCGCTCTTCCACTCACTCAGTCCAGTACCAACTTCTCCTCCCACCCCTCTCAATAGACTTCTATGATTAAAAAAATCTCAATCTGTGAGTTTAAGCAGGACTGATTTTCCAATTCTGGACAACCGCTTTAATTTTAGTTACAGAAATAGTTTATTTGTGATTTAGAAAAAAAAAAAAGTAGTTGGACCTCTCAGTCATTGTGTGTAAAGTTATATTTTATTTAAAGCAATGGATTTCAATTGTAAGAATCTAGAAGTGTAAAGAAAAATTACAAAGAAAAATAGATATAGTAGGAAAATCCTTGCATTTCCCCATTTGCTGTGAGTTCTATTTTTGACCTTGCTTTTGATGGATGTATAAGTGCTATTATTGTTCTCTGGCTCCTCCATTAGCTTTCTATCACAGTACTAATAACAATTACAATAATTGCACAGTAAATCCTTTCAACAAATTTACTTCCATGGAGGGTGATAAATGTAGCTATTAAGAGGGAATGCAGAGGTTAGGGCAAACTGGAAGGCAGCAGCTGAACTCTGCTTATGTTGTGTTCCAAAAGTGAACTGTAGTAGCTGAATTGCCATAATATACACTTACAGGTGACCTGAAATACATTATATCCTATTACAATGTAATAGCGTTATACTCTAGTGTATAGTGTTTCTATTTACTGTTTTCTTATATTTGTTCACATTCATTCTGAAACTTCTATGTGTTTTTTTGTAATATTCATCAGTCACCCTGTATTCCTATACTGGTATGTTGAAAAAAATAAGTTTTTCCACCTAATCTGTAAGCTGGGATCTTATTTTGTGTAGCCCCCATTCATATCCTGCAGCTCTATATTTTGGTCTTCTCACTGTTTAGTACTCCAGAAAGCAGAATGTTGTGTATCAATGGGTGGCCCTCTCCATTGTAGTGTATGGTTATTTCTATAACTCCATAACCCTCATAAATTACGAAGGAGAAAACCATGTTTATGTATGCTCATCTCAGTTCCTTTTACCTGGAATTTGGCAGCAGGAGAACTCCATTTTCTGAATAAGTTCTAGAATATATTAGATATTTTATGGTATATACTATAAATACGTCTGATGGGAATACCCCATTAAATTTTACTGTAGCTCTTGAGCATGACACAATCTCACAATGTGGCACTTGAACTAGAAACGTTTGTGCACCCCCAAGGTAGACCATCATTAATTTATGTGAATTGACATTTTCACGTCTTCTCAAAGGAAATTTGCCATACAACACTGTGGACTGTTGTATGGAGACTTCTTATTAAGGGGAATCTTTCATCAATTTACCAAATGATTTATCTAATGGAAAAAAACCTGTTGGCTAAATTATAGTTACTTGTATTTATGAAAAAGCAGGCAGAAATAAAAATCTTAAAAATGGCATTAATAATTACTCTGTCTAGTTAATCTAGATACTGCAGTGTTGATCCAGAAAAGGCCAAAGGCTCTTCCTGCAAAACTAATTTGCTGAAAATAACTCCTTTACATGATCTGATATTGCTTTTCCACTCACTCAGTCCAGTAGCAACTTCTCCTCCCACCCCCCTCAATAGACTTCTTATGAGTAAGTAAATATCAATCTGTGAGTATAAGCAGAACTGATTTTCCAATTCTAGACAACACCTTTTAATTTTGGATACAGAAATAATTTACTGTTTGTGATTTAAAAACAAAAGGGGTTATAGGTAGTTGGACCCCTCAGTCTCACTTGTTAGACTTAGTTTCAAGTTGTAGTTGTGTTCACATTCAAATACATACCACCTCATACACAGTTTACAAACTTCTAGTTTCAGAATTGTGGTTACTTCCTTAACTTTTATGTGGTTTTGTTCATTTCCATATCCAGTCTTTGTGATATGTCCGCCTTGAAGATTTGGATGCTTCCTTTGCTGCTCCATACTCTAATATGCCTTATACAACCTCCTGCTTTCCCTAATGTTAAATCTAGTACTGGAAGAAGGTAGGAAGAGAGCAGATAGAAAACACAGCCAGGAGCAATGTACTGTTGGTTCTATGTATAGGAAAACACAGATTTTGCAGAGGCAATGCAATTGGAAAACTTCAATATAGACTGCTTCAAAACTTTCTTAAATGGATCCCATCATTGGATATCCTTTTTTTCTGACTAAGATGTACGAATAGCCTTAAGAAAGGCTATTCTTCTCCTACCTTTAGATGTCTTCTCCGCACTGCCATTCGGTAGAAATCCAGGTTTTCTTCGGTATGCAAATAAGTTCTCTCGCAGCATTGGGGGAGGTCACCAGCACTCAAACAGCACTGGAGGCGTCCCCAATGCTGCAAGAGAAATCTCCAGTGACGCCTCTATCTTCTTCTGGAACACCCTCTCCCTGTGTCTTCTTCTGTCCTGGATTTCAATCTTATAGGCATGCGCAGTCAGCTCTGCCATTGGGCCTCGAGCAGAACCGATTGCGTATGCCCATGGCCACAAGAAAATGGCCGCTTACACCAGCTTACTGTGTAAGCGGCCACAAGAAAATAGCCACTTACACAGCTTGCTGTTTAAGCAGCCATTTTCTTTTCAAGGCCCGATGGCAGAGCCGATTTCGCAAGCCTAGCAGATTGAAACCCAGGATGGAAGAAGACTCAGGGAGAGAGGGCGTTCCAGAAGAAGATAGAGGCATCGCTGGAGAGTTCTCTTGCAGCATTGGGGACGCCTCCAGTGCTGTTTGAGTGCTGGGGACCTCCCCCAGTGCTGCAAGAGAACTCATTAGCATACCTAAGAAAACCCGGATTTCTACCGAACAGTGGCGTGGAAAAGACATCTAAAGGTAGAAGAAGAATAGCCTTTCTTAAGGCTATTCCTACGTGTTAGTCAGAAAAAAGGGTATCCAATGATAGGATCCCTTTAATCTTGTATTTAGGATGCAAATTAAGGAATTTTAAAATAATCAATACAAAAGTGTGCATAGCCTTTGAGACAGATAAAACATTGTTATTATTTGTAACTTAGATAATTTGCCAGTCCAAGGCACAGCCCTGCATGATGTTTGACCGCCAGTGCACCCTGGGTCAGCTAATTTCAGCTCTGTTTACCTTCAAAGACATTTATAGGTGACAAATGTATTACTTGGGAAGCAATGAAATAATTGCAACAATAATAATTGAGCTTTGTAATTCTGAAGACATTAACCTTAGTTCAATCCTCCACTATGTATTTATCTAAAACAAGAAGACTTTTGTAACTGCCGAATAAAGAAAACATCTACGGTACATTAAAATATAGGTCAAGGTAAGTATGATCAATTAAAGTGAGCAATACAGCCGAGTTCTGTCATAGGCTGCCTGTAATAGAAGTACACTAATTACAAGAATGGGATCCTTTAAAAGGCTCCCGGCTGTCTTCATAACAGATCTCTGCACCCGAGTCTATTTTCAAGGGATGGCACACCACTGCTAAATACTGTGGATGCCTAGGTCATTGTAGATAAAGCATCTACAGGATAATATTCCGATCATGGGCATTGCCTCTGGGATTCTGCTGTATAATAAGCTCGGCAGTGGCATAACTAAGAATGGCAGGGCCCCAAGGCGAACATTTCACTCGGGACTCCCCAGATCCCTTTTCAGTCCCCAGAGTATAATGATTGGAGACCCAGGGGAGAATACAAATATAAGAAAGACTGTCACTTACCTCTCCCTGGCCCAAAGCATTTCCCACAGATCTCTTCAATGTTGGACCATACGTCCTAATCCAGGCTGGCATCGCGACGCATAATGACGCTGGCCTGGGCGCAGTAGGGGTAAGTAACTGTGTTTTTTATGTTCTCTTACCTCCGAACATTATACTCGGGGGAAGGGGGCTCAGCCTGAGTGGGACATGTCAGTGTGGGGACACAGAACATGTCAGTGTCAGGGGACATCATATTGTAGGAGCATGACACACTGAGGGCAACATGAGGGGAGGACATAGTGGAGGTAGCCAGGGGCATGGGGGGACATGAATTTCTGGTGCCAACCTGGAGGGAGACCTGAATCGGGAAGGGGGGGGGGGGCAACCTGGAGTATATGAAGGGCATATTGTATGGGGCCACTAGCGAGCCATTATACTGTGTGAGAGACTCTAAGTGGCGTTATACTACTGTATGTGGGGACCATTGAGAGAGCATTATAATTTATGCAAGTAGTGATGATGAGGCGGCCCACTTATGAAATCTTTGCACAGGGCCCATCAATGTGTAAACGGCCCTGCATGCGGACAGGTGAAACCTTAGCAGCTATGTCATCCAGAGGCTCAGAGGACCCAAGCAGGCGTAAAATTGATAGTTACGAAAACTGTTGTGGGCGTTTTTCTTTATTATTTTCTCCTTTCGTACAATTGCTAGATATTGCTATCCAATTTTTGATTACTTCTTGAAATAAAATAAAAATGATTTTGCTAACATTTATATTAAACAGTTCAGATGTATGAATTCTAGCTATGTGGTACATGGAGTGACATTTTATGGTTTGGTGGCACTGTAATGTAATAAATATCATTGAGATTACTAAACAGAGAGATCATCCATTCCACAAAGTGAAACATGTTCAGCGTCACAGCACCCACCCTCTTATAATAGCTGCGTGAAGCCAAATTGTAAAACAAGCATCTTAGTTACAGAACGCAGAATAAATGTTGGTGCCGCTTCCAGTTAGATTTAGCAGCACTCATCATTGCAGTTATGGGGATTCTGATGCATATTATATCTTCTCTTTTAATTACATTTTGTGACCTGACTGATGATTTCAAAATTATTAGATTATTTTTCTTGCATGAGAATGCTGCTTTCGTTCTTCAGGCGACTCTGATGTAATTGGATTAGCAGCCAGTACCACCCGGTTGACATTGCCAGCAATTCCCAGGCGTGTACCGGCAGGCTTTGTTCCAGCACTGATAAACTTGCAGTCCTTATTGTTTAACCAATTGTGTGCCAAGAGCACCCTAGAATACCTTTGCTGCGTAAACACAAATTTAACCAAGTATTGCTTACTACTATCATGCTAATGTCTATCTGTCTATCTGTATATATCTATGCACATACATACATTTTAGGAGGAAAGGTAATTTATAAGAGTATTAAAGTAAATCCATATTTTATTTTTAGGTTATTAAGAAAGATACTGGATTTTGGAGAGACTTTGGATTTGGAATGACTTGTCAGTATCGTTCAGACTTTATTAACATAGGTAAGTTTTTGTGCTACTCATTACTGCCATCTACTGGGTAGTTTAATGCACACTTCTAATTATGGCCTAATGAAGCAGAGAAATATGTTAGCAAGATTTATAATATACATTTTATTACTAGCTACTAAGTGTTGGCTAATTCTAAGTGCATAGCAATTTATTACTTTGCTCCCAATAGTAGTAATTGCTATTATTCTTGCATCATCTGTTTATAATGCATGTCACGTTAGTACCTGTCTGTAGTGCGTGTATGCTGCATTCTGTTTGTAAGAATAAGAAGCTCACCATACTGACTCTTTAAAGCCAACTGCTGTCATCTTGGACTGGATGCATAATAACTTGTAATATCCCTTTTATTGTAGTATTATTCATCAACTCTAATATCTAGAACATCATTGAAGGAATTTTTCTATCTAATAAGTTATCCCATTGTTTTTAGCAGTAGCTACCTAGCCTTTGCCTCTGATTTTTTTTTCTTCTGTCCTAGGGTCCTGTCAGTATCCTATCCTACTAATATTTGTGTGTTTGGATGTTTGTGTGTTTGGATGTTTGTTCCTCAATCACGCAAAAATGGCTGAACAGATTTGAATGAAATTTGGCACACAAATAGATTGTAAACTCAATTAAAATATAGTTTACTTTTTATCCCGGTAAATGACATGGCTTCACGACTGTTATGAATTTTTGTTCACATGATATATTACACTGCTCTTATCTCCGTTTTTGAGAAAGTCAGAGCTGTTATCTCACTGTGTAAACACACGCTAACCCTCAGTGGTGTGTGTTCATGCATTTGCATAGCACTGATGACAAACTGACATGGGCAAACACCTTTAATCCAAATTGGCAGTTTACCAATTTTCAACATTTGCCTGGAAAAAGAAAATCTAATTTGTCGCAAACAATGAGAGTTATGAAGGAAGCCAGAAGTCACAGAGTTCTCCTCAAGTGGAGCTGAGGGAGATCATCGACCCCAACAACACGTTCATTATATGGTGTCCCAGCAAGCTGCTGAGATACTGGAACAATACAGCTCAAGGAATGAGTTCAGCGGCAGGCCAGTTTGACAGCTCCTGAAACGCCGGAGCAGGCGGATCATCAATGCCAACAACACGCTCAGTATATGCCGTTCCAGCGAGCTGCTGAGATGCTGGAACAATCACAGGCACAGTGCAAGAAACAAGTTCAGCGGCAGGCCAGCTTGAGAGCTGCCAAAATGCCGGAGCATGCGGATCATCAACGCTAACAACACGCTCATTATATGGCATTCCAGCAAGCTGCTGAGATACTGCAACAATCACGGGCACAGCGCGAGGAACGAGTTCAGCGGCAGGCCAGCTTGACAGCTGCTAAAACGCTGGAGCAGGTGGATCATCAACACCAACAGCATGCTCATTATCTGGCGTCCCAGCGAGCTGCTGAGATGCCGGAACAATCACAGGCACGGTGTGAGGAACAAGGTCAGCAGCAGGACAGCTTGAGAGCTGCCGAAATGCCGGAGCAGGCAAACCATCGATAGCAGCAATTTGCTGAATAAAGGCGGATCATCGACACCAATAACAAGCAGACTAAGTCGCAGGCAGAGGCTAGTATTATATAGAGGCATAGCCTGGTTGAGGTGCTTTACAATGAGTATCTGTATGAAGTATTTAACAGGGACAAATGCTGTTAAAGTATTTAACAGGGACAAATGCAAAGTTCTACATCTGAGTAACAGAAATGTAAAAAACATATATATTATGGGAGGAATAGAACTAAGTGATAGCATGGGGAAAAGGACTTGGGCATAATAGTAGATCACAAATTCAATATGAGCCAACAGTGCGGTGCTGCTGCAAAAAAGGCTAATAAAATTCTGGGATGTATTAAGACAAGCATTGAATCTAGATCAAGAGAGGTCATTATTCCGCTGTACTCTTCCCTGGTCAGACCACACCTGGAATACTGTGTACAGTTCTGGGCACCTCAATTCAAGAAAGACATCGATATATTGGAGCAAGTCCAGAGAAGAGCAACCAAAATGGTGGAAGGTCTGCAAACCATGTCCTATGAGGAGCGGCTAAAAGAACTGGGATTGTTTAGTTTGCAGAAGAGAAGGCTGAGGGGAGATTTAATAGCAGTCTACAAATATCTGAAAGGTAGTCACAGTGCAGAGGGATCTACCCTATTCTCATTAGCACAAGGAAGTACAAGAAGCAATGGGATGAAACTAAAGGGAAAGAGATACAGATTAGACATTAGGAAAAACTTTCTGACAGTGAGGGTAGTGAGAGAGTGGAATAGGCTGCCACGGGAAGTGGTGGGCGCTCCATCAATGGAAATCTTCAAGCGAAATCTGGATAAACATATAGCTGGGATGATTTAGGAAAACCTGCACTCGCAGGGGGTTGGACCCGATGGCCCTTGAGGTCCCTTCCAACTCTACCAAAAAGTAAAAGTACTGTGCCATGCCATGGTGGTGCAGGGTGGGCCTAGGGACCCATCGCAGGATTCACCTGTTCTGGTCCAGTACAAACCTAAGTATAGATGTGTCTATAACAGACCATAGTTTAAAAGTAGAACATTATTTAACCTGCACAATGAACACCATAAAAAAAAATAATAAAAAACAGCTGCCGTTTTTGGTCACATTGCTGCAAAATAATGAATAAAATAAAGGCAAAAAAAAAAAATGTTTCTATCCTTCTAAGGGGGCGTTCACACTACCGTCGGTGTCCGACATGTAGTGTCCACTCCTAGTGTCCGCTCAAAATCTGTCACGGACACTAGGAGCGAACACTAGCTGTGTCCGTGACACCTGTCATTCACTTGAATGGGCATCGGGTGCATTCTTTTGCACTCCGTGCCCGTCCTTCCCTGTCCGCAAGAGAAGATGTCCGACTTCTCAAGCGGACAGAAAAACCCTGCAAAAAAAGTTATGGCTTTCAAAATGTGACAATGGAAAAAAAACAAACAAAAATATAGGCCATATCTCTGAAGGGTTAAAGATGGCTTTCTCATCTAAAGGTTTCACATCTCTCCTCTCCCCTCCACTTCCTGGTCTTGGAGTTGGTACATTTTTTTCAGGCTCCTCTCAATAATGTCCCTGACTCTGACTGCACAGCTCTGGCCATAGATGACTGGAGCAGTGCAAGAAGTCTGCTGCCTGCAAGTAAAATATTAGTATATATAAGTGCACACTGTTTAGCATTTACTGGAACGTTATTGTGATGAGCTATATGCTTTGTTACTTAGTAATGAATAGGGAATAGGATGGGATTAATCTGCATATATTATAATATGTTTAGACTAGTCTCATGATAATATAATAATACATCTCATTTTTGTTTCAGGTGGTTTTGATCTGGATATTAAGGGTTGGGGTGGAGAAGATGTTCATCTGTATCGTAAATACCTTCACAGCAACCTTATTGTGATCAGGACCCCTGTGAAGGGTCTCTTCCACCTGTGGCATGAAAAGCGCTGTGTGGATGAGCTGACGCCAGAGCAATACAAGATGTGCATGCAGTCCAAGGCTATGAATGAGGCTTCACATGGACAGCTTGGTATGCTGGTCTTCAGACATGAAATTGAGGCACATCTTCGTAAACAAAAGCCAAAGTCCAATGTCAAGAAATCCTGAGAGGACACTGTCTGTGTTTATTACTCAGATAATCTCAAGCCTACACTGCTGAAGACGAACATGCAAAAGGTCAATGAGTCAATGAACACAGAATCGGGGCGGAAGATGCGCATGCTGTTGTCTTTTAATGGCCCTCAAGGATGTAGCAGGCTATTAAGTGGATGGTTGACTAGAAAAACCAGATAGGACAGGGCTGAACCTGGAAAGGAGTTTGCATTGAAAAAAAAATTGAGATTATTGAGAATTACACGTTGCATATACAAATCAAGAAATCGTTTGACCATTGTGTACTGGATCATGGAGCCATGTTCTACACAAGGAGAAATAGCAAAATATTAATTTACCCGTGCACTGTGAAATAAAATTCCATTTAGTAAACTGACAGCTATTATGGAAAAAGAAGGAGCTTTTTGTTTCACAATGTATTTGACTGTACAGTATTTCTGAGACTTAAGATTTCAAAGATAGTTTTTTTAAAAAAAAAAAACATTACCTTATTGCTGGAACATCTGAAGCCAAATATTAGAAGCCATATGAATTGAGTGTTTCTGGAACGTCTCAGAAGGCTGAATACAAAATGTGCCTGAATATGCTTTCATATAACAATGGCAAGAATCCTGTTGTGCTATAAGTCCACAATCGGTAGATTTTTTTGCATTGTATTGATTTGTATTGAAATTGAGTGATGAATAATTATGTGACAAAAGCACAAATTGCTGTATGCTGTAAGTCATGTGGTCCGTAAGTAATATTTTTTGCACATGTGGAGTTCATAACATATTCTATAAAAAGCAGATAGTGTTTATGAAGTGCGGCATTCTGAGAGTGGTTAGACCAGTTCATACCTGTGAACAGCGAAAAAGACAAACACTACACTGAGACATTGCACAGAATATATCCTTTGTTCTGACAATACGTAAACTCCAGGGAGAAGAGAAGCCTATAATTATGAGGTAGTTATTACTTATCTGTCCCACTTCCCTAGTTTTATCAAAGGGTTCTTGTGTGTAGTGCTGAGAATTCATGACGGATGCTAAAGGTCAAACCCTAGCACTATGGGAAATGTATACAATGTAGGTTCCCAACTCAAAGGGTTAAGAAGTTTCACAGGAATTCTTAAGGTAGTCATTGTAAAATGTGTGTTGCTACTTAAGAAATGAGAATGTATAATCTGCAATCTAGATTACACCCTGATGGAGCAATGCATTATCCACCCACAGTGTCCATCAGAATGTATTTTTTCATAGACATTTAGAGCTACATGATGAAGCCTGTAACGTAGTATTATAAAATCTAAAACCAGAAATACAAGCCCATCGTAGATAATAAGCTGCTTGTAACAAAAAGTGTGGAAATTGCAGTTTGATAGATTATTGTAACCAGGGAAACATGGTTACTGTCTATCAAATAGCTCGAGTTGCGTCAGTCAAACACATTCAAAATAGGGCAAATATTACAGCACTTATATTAACAAACAATTTTCTCATAAAATGTTTGACTTTACTGAATTTGATAACTGTGAGACCATCTCCCCTGACCTGTCTCTTCTAGTAAATATGTGTATTATTCATGACATGACAGTCATGGATACTCCCTTATAAGAAGTCAATGTATGAATTAATGGATAACTTGACAACGATGCAGGGACACACCCCTTTGACAAGGTTTAAGGTAGCACTCAGTCTGACATTGATTGGACAATGTTACATTGTGAAGGAAAACCTCCCCATATGGTAACCTATAACTGTTAATTTATTCATAGATTTCTAGGAGGAGTAACAAAGGAACAGCACAAAGTGGAGTTAGAAGAAAATAATTGTTATATAGTGAAAAATAAAACATGCAACAATTTGCTAAAACAGACCGGAGATCCGTCAGGTCCTCTTTAGGAATTATTTCCAATAACAGCATGTGCTAGATTAGTACTGCTGTAGAAGGAAGATTAAATGGTTTTTCACACTGAAAATATTGATGACCTATCCTAAGCATTAGTCAATTAATATTAGATTGATGGAGGTTTAATATACTGCTACACAGAGAATTGAGCAGGATGCAGACAGCACTGTTCTCTGTGTATTAGTTACTACACATTAGCTGCAATTCCCTTACATGGAAGCTAACCTGCAATGACTTACCTTCCTGCAGTATTTACAGATCAGGTATCAGGTGCTGAGAACAGCTGATCTGTGGGGGTGCTGACTACTACAAATCTAATATTGATGGCCTAGTAGCTCAATAGATTATTAATATTTTTAGCTCTGAAATCCCCTTTTAAGTATCATGTATGTTACTTTTAGAAATGTTGCATGTTACATAAGTATGGGGACTTTAAAAATAAAATCCATATTAACATGTTCTAAAATTTCAATTAATTGAAAGAATGGTATCATACTGCAATAGAGAGGATTTTTATATCTAAGGCTCATTGGGTGTGTTACATACTTATATTATTATCTAAAAATGTACATTGCATTTCAGTTTCAACTGTAGGCTAAAATTATGCTCTTTTGCATAAGTAGGGGTTATAGGATATGTTATAGATATGTTCCAAAAGGTTAGAAAAAAATAAGGTGTGCAAGGGGCTCGACACCCTTCAGCTCTTGGGTTCATTCAGTCACATTCACTACTTGACTGCTGTTTGCTCATAGATGTTTTGATATCACAATATTAAAGGGGCTCTATCATTGGAAAAAGTTATTTTAACTAATCACATCCTTGCATAGCCTTTAGAAAGGCTATTCTACACATAGCTTTCTCCGTGCACCCCAGAAGTCTCTTCGTACTCTGTCCTTCTGTATATACAGCACAGGCTGCTGCTGCTGACTCCTCCTCCCTGCTCTCATACACAGCACAGAGAGGAGAGCTGGCTGACAACTTCCTGTGCACTGAGGAGCCTAATTAGCATATGAATAAAAATGGGCTTATTCAAACACTACTGAAGCGATTTACATTCAAAAGGTAGGTGTGGAATAGCCTTTCTAAAGGCTATGCAAGGATGTGATTAGTTAAAAATGACTTTTTCCCAATGATAGAGCCCCTTTAACACTTCTAAGAAAAAGTTGCAAGAAGGTGACACCTTATGCGTTATTTAGCTAATGGGAACTTCCACCCCCTAAGGGCTCGTTCACATCTGCGTTCATCTGTCCTTATTGCAGGTTTCCGTTTCCTGCATAAAACAGATGCAGGAGACGGAAACCTGCAGGAGACTTTCTCACCCATTCATTTGAATGGGTGAGAAAGCTGTCCGGCCGTGAGCGGCAGTGAGCGTTTTGCGCTCTCCGCCGCAAAACCGGGTTTTATAATCCGGACACAGAGTCGGACATGCAGTACTCTGTGTCCGGATTAAAAAATCCGGTTTCGCGGCGGAGAGCCTAAAACGCTCACCGCCGCTCACGGCCGGACCTGGTCTATGGTTTCCGTCTTCTGCCATGCAGAAGACGGAAACCATAGAACGGAGACATGAACGCAGGTGTGAACCTAGCGTAACCGGGGATTTAATTTCTGTATTTTATACCGACTATCACTAGGTGTTTCTGAGCCTACCAATCAAAATGGCTGTCCACATACTGCAGTTTTGGCTGAGTAGTCTAGGTGGAGGAGGAAGAATACACTTCTTAAGAAGACCTTCATGTGTCAGGTTCTCAGCGATACACCAATTAGTGAATAATGTAGAAGCACATAGGATAAATATATGTGTCTCAAGATTCCTCTTGTGCTCCATAAAAATAAATTGGTACACTATGAAGGCGAACGAACAGCAATTCCCTATTATACTGTAATTAGTGTAATGGCTCTTGCTTCTAGATGTATACATATTTCAGCAGGGTTTTTCTCTGCCTCCTAGAAGGCTATTTATTGTTCTAATGTAAGTTTATAAGCCATCTCTCCTTTACAAAGTACAGATGTGGCCTTTCTTAACTTTCCTCAACATATCCTGAGGTTTATGGGACAAAATTACAAACTTTTTGAGAAACATTTTCAGTACTCTCAGAAATTTGTGTAGGTTTGTGTGCGACTACCCATTGGTTTTGTTTTGGGGGGTTGTGCTTAACATTGTTTCTATTCAGAATGACTAGCACCCTGATTTAACTGTAGCTGCAGTATCATATAGTCTGCTGAAACAGAACACATTTAACCCCCTCACAGCTCTGAACAAACCCGGCTGGAAGTTTGAGCAAATTGCATTACAGTTTACACCGATGAGGGACATAGCAGATGGAGCTGTCACTTTAAACATCGCTAACTCGAGAGCCGTGGGCCACAATTCTTGGCTTTGAAATAACCATGTCTGTAGCCCAACTAGATTTAGAGCTCTAACTACAAGTACATGCAGCTTTCACTTTAACCAGTTTGCAGCTGATAGTGTGCAGGGAGAGATCACTTCACATGGCCCCAGAGGACGGTGTACCTTAGACTTTTGTTCATGGTATTAACTCTTCCCCCAATTATCAATCAGAAAACATATTGCCAATTTAATCCTTTATATGTGGTCAATGCGGACTAAAAAAAGGAAAAAAGTTTTTCCCTTGCCAATGAAGAATAAAAATAAAGAAATGCACAATGTGGTATTGCTACATCTGCGCCAACCCCAAAAATACAATTAATATTTTATTTATTCTACATGATGAACGCCATAAGCCTTCAAATTCAGTCTACACAATTGATGTTTTCTGTTCATTTCACCTTTGAAAAAACAAAGTTCTAAAACTGATGAAAAAGTCATATATATCCACAAAATACAAAGTCTTGTAAAGCTACATTGAAAAAAAAAAGTTATGAAAGCTGGAACAAAGAGATGGATAAAATTATACTGGTTTAAGGCTGAAATGTGTTGGATTGCTAAGGGGTTAAATTAAGGCACCAGAGTTATGTGGCAGCAATATTTACTTAAACTATAAATTCTGAGTCTTCAGTAAAAAAAAAAAAGGAATATTTTTGGGAGGGTTTTTGAAATTTTAATGTGATTTGATAGGGGTTAAATCCAAACGCTGCCCACACACAGGCCTTGAACAACATGTAACCTATTCTTCCTACATTCCAGGATGGGTTTCCGACACATGGCAGTGGCCATTTTAGTTTACTACCGTGTTATCCCTGAGACAATACAAACTCCTAGTAATGCATTAGAGTATGTATGCTAACACGTTTATTTTTTATATTTCTTGGAGAAGCCCTTTAAAAGGGGTTTCCTGGTTAAGAGTATTATAACATCCTAAATCTAGGCCATCGATATTTGATTGGTGGAGGTCCAACACCCGACACCCCTACCGATTAGCTGTGCTCAGGAACTGATATACAGAAAATGAAGCAGGAAGCAGACAGCTCTGTTCTCTGTGTAATGGCCAGAGCAGGTAACTACATTTAAGTGAATAGGACATTATTTACAGTACCTAGTCTGGCCACTAGTCAGAAAACAGAGCTGTCTGCTTCCTGCTGCATTCTCTTATATAGCAGTTCAGATCTGAGGGAGCACCGAGTGTTGGACCTCCATCCATTAAAGATTGATGGCTTAGCTTTAGGATAGATCATCAATATTTTTAGCTCTGGAAAACCCCTTTAAATCCATGACTGTGTTTTTGGATTGTTTCTGCTTCCTATAATAAATAGTTTGGAACTGCTGTTAAGGAAATCACCTAATAGATAAAGAACACCATATACTGTATATTGTGATATATTTGGGATAGTGGTTGCACTAGTTTACACTTATTATGTATTTAATTCTAAAATTTGTAATGCACTAAAATACTTGAGTTTGTAGAATCAAAAACGTTAAAGCCCAAATACCTGCGGTGGATACATTGTAATGTAACTGACAATGTTTATTGCTTGAGTGATGGTCATGCTGTTCACTTTATAAATTCCCTCCATTGTGTGTGAAGCAGTCCGAGCCTTCTATACTAGCGTTCAACTTTCATTATCCTTTGGAATTATTAAACCATTGAAGGCCTAGTAGATGAATTATATATCTAAGATTTCAGTATTACACATCTCAATATCACAGGTATTATTCCTCTTTTCCATGAACAGTTGGTGGAATATATAATTATTTTCCCATAAAGACTTTTAAAGGAAGTTGAGCATATGGGGTCATTTAAATATTTAGAACCCAAAATTTTACTTTCCTGTCAACTTCCATATTTGTAAATTCAATTTTCTACTGTAATCCTTACAAAGCTAAGTAAGTGTTAGCAATGTGAAATTATCATTAAAATCTATTTATTTTTTACTTAAAAAAAACTTAATCTCAGGATCAACTTGATGAAGAATATAAAAAAAACAAAAAAAATCTTCCTTTGAAATAAAGGGTTTAATGTCTTCCTAAGATACCAGAAGTCCAATATAGGATCCTTATCAAGGGTTCTCATGGCTTCATCTCATGGTTGTCAACAGTCATATTGACTAAAAGTAATCTTAGAGACGCTGTGGCAAATGCATATTTTTCACTTTGTAAAAATGGCCAAGGATACACATGGGTGGCAATTTCTGGTAGCTGTGTAGAGAAGGAGATTACAGCTAATGGTCACCAGAACTAAGGACTTCCAGTGGGTTTTCACTTTTTTTTCTTTGTATAAATGTACAGAATTGTAAAAATAAATATAGAAGAAAATTATATTTTTTATGAATGATTCAATACAATCAACTCTGTTTTTACTGCCGGAATGAAATCTTTGGTGGTATCATTCAGGTTGCCATGTATTCTTTTAAATTAAAATATAAAAAAATAAATCAAATAAGCAAAAGAAAACACAATAAAAAGCTTTACATACTATATTGATATTGACATTTTTGCTTTAATTATATACTAATTTATTTTCTAGTAAAAATTTCTCCCATTTGTGTTTGTTAAACGATGCTTTAGTTTAATGTGTTTGTATGTCCTGTGGCTGGGTGGTCACTCAGTGCGGATGTTTGTATTTAAAGTTAAATATGACCATAAGTAACTTATACATGACTGAAAGTGTCCATTTAATGCAATAAATTCATTTAATTCAATCATATGTGTTTTATTTCATTGTGTAAGAAATCTACATTCACATTAAAATGAGGACCTTTCATGTCCTCAGGCACATGCAGTTTTATATACCGCTAGAAAGGGAAACTGAGGGAAGGCAGGGAAAACTGCTTTGTTTGTCCACTTTATTACTTTATTCTTTTTTTTTTGACACATCCCTTGACTTATCTGGTCATAAGTCAAGTGATGTATCTGCTGCTCTGAGGGGGGAGGGAGGAGGGGCTAAGTGCATGGGAGCGAGCCTGGAGGGGGGGGAGGTAGTTTACCCTTTGGGGGGAAGGGGCTGTCAATACAGACCCGGCATCGCTGTAATAGAGAGGCGGATGCCGGGGAGGGTTAGACGCGGTCGGAGGAGCGGAATAACAGGATTACTCCTGCCGCTGCTGGCTTCATGCAGGGCAGGAGCATGGCGATGTTGCAGGCACCTGTGCCAGCGTCTACACTCCCCGGCATCCGGCTCTCTATTACAGCGGATGCCGGGTCTGTATTTGCATTGTGAAGGCTAGACTAGTCTCACCATCTATGAGCGTGCACGCAGGGCCAGCGACATCTTGCCCACCAATGCAACAAAGCAGGAAGACAGAAGATTTTACAGCAACGAAGACTGGTAAGTATGCGACGTGGGAATACCCCTTTAAGTATTATCATAGTTTCTAGCATAATGATATGTCTATGGTAGTGGTGTATGATAGACACCATGACAATACTTAAAGGGGCTCTATCACTGGGAAAAGTCATTTTTATCTAATCACATGCTTGCATAGCCTTTAGAAAGTCTATTTCACACCTAGCTTTAGTATGTAGATTGCCTCAGTGGTCTCTGAATAAGTCAGTTTTTATTAATATGCTAATGAGCCTCCAGCCAGTACAGGAAGTTCCCAGCAGCCTCCTCTCTCCTATTAGCTCCTATGTGTGTGAGGCAAACAGGAAGCTGAGTCATCATCAGCAGCAGCAGCCTCCCATAGGAAACAGGAGAGGAGTGCACAATGCATTGTGCACCAGTCTAATTAGCATATGAATAAAAACTGACTTATTCAGAAACCACTGAGGCAATCTACATACAAAAGATAGGTGTGGAATAGACTTTCTAAAGGCTATGTATGGCTATCCCCCTATAAAAATTTTAGCAATCTATACGTTCATCTCTAGTGTTAATCATTATTACTATTATTTTAGCGTGTAATGGATATCACTAGAGACGTATTTTACTGTAGAAAGCTCAGGTATGGACAGGACAAGGTTTGGGTGAAACGTAAACTGTCATGACTTTGTGTATATGTTGTGTAAGTGTTTGGTGCGACTTTTTCTTTGGTGCTGCGACCTGGACAATGGTAAACGCCTGGGTCACAGCGCCAATAAACTTCCTGGTTATGTTTAGAGGGTATTACATAAGAATACCCCACTAGGAAGACTGAGGGGGGAATTACATTATACCTGTATGTGACAATCAAAGCGCAAAAGTATAGAATGCACTCTGATTGATAGGAGAGGGGGTAACAGGGACAGAAAAGCCCCTGCTATCCCCTCCTGGGGTCACATACAGGTTAGGCACAGAGATGACAAGAATTCGTCACCTCAGTGCACACTGCAGGGCTCCTCTTCCCCCTTCCCCTTCCTACTACAGTTCGTAAGATGCTTCCTCAGACAGGAGAGGGGGGACAATTTAGAGCCCTATATCTCAGGATGCAGATTGCTTGATGTTTTAACATTCATTTTATAGATGACAATCTCATCTTTAAAATTATACCACGCAGTTGGATCTCAATGCCAAATAGGGTTCTCAATAATAAATCCGAAACTATAAGTTCTATCATGAAGACCTTGGTATCATTTTAAAGATAAGATTCTCATCATTAAAATGAATCTTAAACCATCAAGATAGCTGCATCTATGCCTGAGATATCAGCATTAGTAGGGAGGACATTTTAGCTACGTCCTCCACTACAGAAGTGCCACCCTGGGAGGATGTAGAGCTACATCCTCCGCAGGGAAAAGGTTAAAGCTGACATACAGCAGTGAAGAAAAATGGCTGGGTTGTTATGGAAACCTGGAGTAAAACTCTAATATGTGGTACTCTATGCAGAGACAAGTATGTAATCCTCCGGCGTGTGGTACTGTGTGCTGAGGAGCGTATCTAATCCTCTGGCGTGTGAAACTCTGTGCAGACGCACGTATCTAATCCTCCAGAGTGTGGTACTGTGTGAAGATGCTTGTATCTAATCTTCCAGCGTTTGGTACTGTGTGAAGACATGCGTATCTAATCCTCCGGTGTGTGGTACTGTGTGCAGACAAGCATATCTAATCCTCCAGCGTGTGGAACTGTGTGCAGATGCAAGTATCTAATCCTCGGGCGTGTGGTACTGTGTGAAGATGCGCATATCTAATCCTCCAGTGTGTGATACTGTGTGCTGACACGCATATCTAATCCTCAGGCATGTGGAACTGTGTGCAGATGCACGTATCTAATCCTCCAGCGTGTGTGTGAAGAATCGCTATCTAATCATTCGCCATGTGGTACTGTGTGAAGAAGCGCGTATCTAATTCTCCATTGTGTGATACTGTGTGCTGACACACGTATCTAATGCTCCAGCATGTGGAACTGTGTGCAGACGCGAGTATCTAATCCTCCGCTGTGTGGAACTGTGTGCAGACGCGCTTATCTAATCCTCTGGCATGCGCTATTGTGTGAAGACGTGTGTATCTAATCCTCTGGCGTGTGGTACTGTGTGCAGACATATGTGTCGATTCCCCTGACGTGTGGTACTGTGTGTGGACGCGAGTATCTAATCCTCTGCCATGTGAGACTGTGTTTGATGAGTACACAGGTGCACAGGTCGTTACAGTCACAGCACAGTAATCAGACATCTGCCTGGCAATCAGCAGTGCACCTGTGTGCTCATCACATGACCATGGACCGTATATCACATGACCATGGACCGTATATCACATGACCATGGACCGTAAATCACATGACCATGGACTGTAAATCACATGACCATGATCAGAATTTTATCCTCTAGAAGTAACAGAATCAATGACAGCAAGCAGAGATCTAGAGAACCATGAGGAATTGATACAGAAAGTATATTGGAAAATTGTATATCTTTTATTGTACATTTGTTTGTCAATATTAGTCTGAAAGTGGCCAACCCCTTTAAGTTTTATCCACCCTGCTGTTGTGATATTGGATTTGCTATTGGAATTGGGAATAAGTTTTTCCTTCTATAGCTTTTGCTGTGGTTTGGAGAATATAAAATAGACGTACTTTCACATATGTAATATCTAAGGCTGTGTAAGCGAGAAAGATAAAGTACAAAATCGTTCATTGTTTATTCTTTAAAAATAAATAATAATAATAAACTGGATTAAACCAAAAAATGATGTAATGCAGTCATGTATGTGTTAAACTTTTTTTGTAATTATAAAATCATGTAAAATGTACTGTGCTGCTCATTGTAGGTGAACATCCACTTTAATCAGTATAAATATTTTCCTCCAATATTGTGTAACTATGGAACCATGAGAGAGGATTTGTATCTGGAAGGTCTTATTTTCCCTAATTTGAATTCTGCAAATGAAAATGCATTTTCTAGTAAAAGACATTCCAGTCCGAGGAAAGTATTAATATAATTTTTTTCTCTAATAATACAGCATTTTGACAAGTGTACAGTCTATCTGCACAGTAAAGAGCATATATAATGTGGTTTGTTGCTGCCCTCTACTGTGCTCTTCTATACTCACAGTGCCTCATAATTTTGCTCATGCTTTACATATGTATAATTTATGTACAAAAACAATGAGGCATATTTATTAGAGATGAGCGAGTAGTGAAATATTCAATATTCGTTTCGAGTAGTCCCTCAATATTCGACCAAATATCGAATCCCATTATAGTCTATGGGGAAAAAATGCTCGTTTCAGGGGAAACCACAATTCGACTCAGGAGAGTCACCAAGTCCACAATGACACCCCAGGAAATGATGCCAACACCCTGGAATGCAACTGGTACAGCTGGATAAGCATGCCTGGGGGCATCTAACACGCCCAAGTCACAGTTTTACCCCAATATCACAGCCTATCAACTAGACACTTTCCACACTCAATAGAACCTCTATGAAAGTGGAAAAATACTTGGAAACAGTGGAGTAACTACCGTAGAGGCAGCGGAGGCAGCTGCCACAGGGCCCGGGCCATTAGGGGGCCCGGTGGCAGCCACTACTGCTGCGTTTTTTTTTTTTTTTAATAGGCTGTTACGGGCCCTATTCACTTGCCGATCCTTGCTGGGCCGGGATCGGCAAGTGACACCGCGGGCCCCACATAGGCTATCATTATACTCGAGGGTCTTTGCAGACCCCCGAGTATAATGATCGGCGGACCGGGAGAGGTAAGGGAACATAACAAACACTGTTACTTACCTCTCTACGATCCTGCCAGGCCTCCATCCTACTTGTCTGACGTCTCTGACGTCACATGAACCCGGCCTGCTTCCCGGGTCTGAAAAGACCCCAGAGTATAATAATTGTTTATGGGTGTCCACTATGGGCTGTAATATTGTGTGCAGGGGCGACTATGGGAGAGAATACTGTGTGCAGGGGCCACTATGGGCTATGATACTGTGTGCAGGGGACACTATGGGCTATGATACTGTGTGCAGGGGACACTATGGGGCATAATACTGTGTGCAGGGGACACTATGGGCTATAATACAGTGTGCAGGGGACACTATGGGGCATAATACAGTGTGCAGGGGACACTATGAGACATAATACTGTGTGCATGGGACACTATGGGCTATAATACAGTGTGCAGGGGACACTATGGGCTATAATACAGTGTGCAGGGGACACTATGGGCTATAATACAGTGTGCAGGGAACATTATGGGGCATAATACAGTGTGCAAGGGACACAATGGGGCATAAGACAGTGTGCAGGGGACACTATGAGACATAATACTGTGTGCAGGGGACACTATGGGCTATAATACAGTGTGCAGGGAACATTATGGGGCATAAGACAGTGTGCAGGGGACACTATGAGACATAATACTGTGTGCAGGGGACACTATGGGCTATAATACAGTGTGCAGGGAACATTATGGGGCATAAGACAGTGTGCAGGGGACACTATGAGACATAATACTGTGTGCAGGGAACACTATGGGGCATAATACAGTGTGCAGGGAACACTATGGGGCATAATACAGTGTGCAGGGCTTACTAAGGGACATAGTAGAGTGCAGAGGAGGGGGTCGGTCGAGGTCTTCGGTGTTGGTGTCGGTTGGGGGGGGGGGGGCATGTCAAAAGTTCGCCATGGGGCCCCGCCATTCCTATTTACGCCACTGCTTGGAAACCTTCTTTCCTCCACAATAGTATGGACAGAAACACAAATTTAAAGCTAAAGAAACATTACCATGCACCTCTTTAAATCACGTTGCCCATGACAACCAGAGATGGCATAGGCAATGGAAAATCCAACAGCCCCCACCCTTAACTGTCATTGTTTATGTGTTTGATGTGTTGAGACCTCCAAAAATTACTTTTCTGGCCCTTCACATGAGCCCTTCCAAATTAAGTTAGAGGCGACTTGAGCCTTTTACCAGCATAGTTTTAGGCCCTTTAAGTTAGTTAAGCCTTGCAGCAGCAAAGTTTTTTGCCCTTTGGGTGAGTTGAGCCTTTAACCAGCAGTGTTTTTGGCCCTTGGGGTGAGTTGAGCCTTTAAACAACAGCGATTTAGTTTTTGGCCCTTGGGGTGAACTAAGCCTTTAAACAGCAGTGTTTTTGGTCCTTTGGATGAACTGAGCTTCTAACCAGCATAGTTTTTGGCCCTTTGGGTGAATTGAGCCTTTAAAACAGCAGAGTTTTAGTTTTTGGCTTAAGGAGCCCCCTGTACTGCCTAATATTTCACCATTATGTTCATGGAGTGACCGACCATCTGTTCTCACTGACAGACAGTCAGGTCACTCACTGTACCGTGGAAGCTGGGCTATGCAGCCACTTGTAGCTGCGGAGGGGCCATGCTAGCAGGGACTCCAGGGAAGGCTCTGTATGAGTTACTATATGAGGTAGTAGCCCTGCCTCCTCCCCGCCTCCAGTACAGCAAGGCCTGCAGGTGCCATGTGAAGCCTTGCTCTCCTCAGACTGAGAGTGCTGCTACAGCTCAGCTCCTGCTCTGCACCGTGCAAAGTCTCAGTCTTCCCCAGGAGGAGGAGAGGAAGCTCCATACAAAGAGAAAGTAAAAAAGAAAACACCAGGTACATTTGTAAGGGGTGCAGGTGACTGGCGACAAACTCACTCAGACAACTGAGTAAAACAGGAACGGCTTTACTGGTTATGATTCTTGAACACGGCAACAGACTCTTGAACTATTGCAACAGGTAAATCTTATACAGTAGGGGCATTCTCTCTATAAGAACTTGGGTAAGTAAAGGAGGGGTATAGCTACAGCTTTAGTGGCATTGTTTCACTTGTTACAGTCTCTCAGTGGGTTTTGCTTACAGATCCTGCTGGAGTTCAATGGACTCCTCTGGGGCTCATGCTCTGTCTCTCCTACCTTCCTCCTGTTTGTAATGCAGAAGCTGGTCCTTGCTGCACTTTTATCCCATGTGCTCTGCACTTCACTCACTTGCACTGGTCTTTGTTGCCTTCCTCCTTCAGTGCAGCCATGTGTTCTGCTTGCTGCAGCACTTCTGTATCTGGCTGGGCTGTTTTGCTTGGCTTTGGTCACTACTAGAGATGAGCGAGTAGTACTCGATCGAGTAGGTATTCGATCGAATACTACTGTATTCGAAATACTCGTACTCGATCGAGTACCACTCGCTGTTCAAATGTAAAAGTTTGATGCAGAACCAGCATTGATTGGCCGAATGCTATACAGTCGGCCAATCAATGCTGGTTCTTCTCCTACCTTTAGAAGTCTTCTCCGTGCAGCTTCCCCGCGGCGTCTTCTGGCTCTTCATTCACTCTGCCTGGCATCGGGCCTGGGTAGAGCCGACTGCGCATGTCCGCTTGTAGTGTGGGCATGTGCAGTCGTCTCTGCCCAGGCCCGATGCTTGGCAGAGTGAATGAAGAGCCAGAAGACGCCGCGGGGACACTGCAAGGAGAAGACTGCTCGGAGGATCCTGGCCAACCCTCACTCGTGGACTTGGTATGTATAATTTGATTGAACGTTGCCTACCCCTGAAACGAGCATTTTCCCCCCATAGACTATAATAGGGTTCGATATTTGATTCCAGTAGTCGAATATTGAGGGGCTACTCGAAATGAATATCGAACCTCGGACATTTTACTGTTCGCTCATCTCTAGTCACTACATGACACCACCCTTGAGCTCTGTTAGCAGACACTGCTTCTGCTCTCCAGCACTGCAGTCTTCTCTCTCTGGAAGCCCTGTGTGTCCTAGACTTCCTGTGTCCCCAGCTTCTTCTCCCCAGGTCACTCTACTGTCCCTAGCTGGGAACTGGCTCCCCCTGCTCGATTGGAATGATATCAGCAAGTCTCCATGTTCTAACATTGCAGCCAAACCTTCTGGCATTACACATTCTTGGATTACTATTCCTATTTATGTCAGGCATTTGGGGTTATTAATTTAGCTTTAGTAATTCCATGTGCCTCACATTAATAACAGTTAACCCCATCATGTCCCTCACATTAACCCCTGTGTACCTTATAGAGACATATGAGGGTACTAATGAAGGTCCTCATTAATGAAGATACCTAATTATTACCTCCATATATCTCACATCAGTAACCCTTATGTAAAGCACACAGGGGATTAATGTGAGGGGGTTAACTGCTATTACTATGAGGCACATGGAGTTATTAAACTGTAAAGCACATGACTATACTATTCATCCACAACTGAGGATAAAAGTATGGACCTGTACATTTCAATGGACCCGTATACACAGACATTCTTTTTGTGGAAATGTTTTGCCAAACTGAAGAGGTGCAAATTATGGCGCAGATCCTATGTTTATCCTACAGCTATCTGCAATTCTGGATTTGTCAATTAATTTCTAATGTATAAGTCAGTGATAACCACATCCATGCCATTTGTGTGCAAGAGACCTCTTAAGCCTATTTCACATCTGCGTTCGGTATTATGTTCAGAGAGTCCGCATGGGGACCCCCCCCCCCCCCCGAGAGAATACTGAACGCATTGACAAGCGGTGAGCAATGATAGCACATGGACCCCCATAGGCTATAATGGGGTCTGTGTGTTTTCTGCGCACTGTCCACAAAGAACATGTGGAGAGGAAAGTACTTCATGAACTACTTTCCTCTCCACGTGACTCATATGGACAATGAGCGGAAAACTAACGAACACCATTATAGTCTATGGGATCCATGTGCTTTCATTGCTCACCGCTTGTCAATGCGTTCGGTATTCTGTTTGGGAGGAGGGGGGGGATGGAATACCGAACGCAGATGTGAACCAAGCCTAAGGCTGAGGCCCCACGTTGCAGAAACATAGCGTTTTTGTTGCAGTTTTTTGAGCCAAAGCCAGCAGTGGATTAAGCAAAAGGTAGAAGTATAAGAACTTCCTTTATATCTCCCATTCCTTTAGTAGCCATTCTTGGCTTTGGTTGAAAAAAAAATGCAGCAAAATCTGCAATAAAAAAGCTGCATTTCTGCAACGTGGGGCCTCAACCTTAGGGTGTTTCTTTTCAGGTGGTGACACACTGTGTACCCAGATGCGACTACAGCTAAATCCAGTCCCCTTGCACCAGTGCTGTCACTTTGGGGTAAGTGTGACACTCAGTAATTCCTGGCTGGAGTTTTGCTGTTGCCGCACAGTCAGGAATGTAAAGTGGCTGAAATTAATCTGCGTTTCACTTACAAAAAAGTTAAAGTACCGGTGGCCAGGGACTGGATGCAGCATCCAGGTACTTCATGTGTCACAATCCTACTCACTCTGCACCCAATCACATACATTTACCTCTCGTTGTAGGTTACATATGTACTGACATGGCTTCTAATGGAAAAGTACACATGTATCCAGGCAATTAGCAGTAAACGTATGTGTCCGGGAGCACAGTATGGCAGCGCCCCTATGTTACAGTTTGTAGTATGACTTTAGTGTTGGTGTCAACAATATTAAAACTAGGTTGCCTACTCCTGATGTAACAAAAACCCCTTTAAGACCCCATTCACATCTGCATTCTGATTTCCATTCGGGAAGTCCGCTTGGTGACACCCCTAACGGAAACCTAGTCTGGATTAAACAGCAGTTACCAGGGAAATCTGCAGACCCCATAGACTATACTGGGGTCCATGTGGTCTCCACTTGGTTTCCTGCAAGCTCCACTTTTTTCTCCGCATTATTCGTGTGGAAACCGAGAGGAAACCACATGGACCTCATTATAGCCATGGGGTTTCCTTCGGTAACTACTTTCTAATGCATGTAGGTGTATGTTCAAGTGGTCCAAAAGGAAACTCGAACGTAGATGTAAACCAGGCCTAAGGCTGGGGCCCCACGTGGTGTAGACACCGCGGGTTTTTTTTAATGCATCTATGCGAATCCAGCCATTAGGATGCAGAATTTAAAGTTCTATTAAATAATGTTTGGTTTATATTACATTAAATTTCTTTAATATAATTAAAATATAGTTTAAAGTGATTATATGCATATACTGTTACCAAATTGTGACGTTGGTACGGTATCTTAGAATTTAGGGCCCCACTCGAAAACTCGCCCAGGGCCCATTTTGCCTAAAAGCGTCCCTCCCCATAAGCCAAGGAGACCTACAGATCACCCTAACCAAACTAAGGTTGATTAAACTCCGTGGCTCCTGTAACCATCACTATCAAGATCACTATCACTATTTGCTGTAGGGAGGAACTAGGGCCCCCAGACAAAAGATTGCACCGTGGCCCTCAAGACTTTAGTTACGCCACTGCCTAGAGTGCTCCTATATTCCAGCAGATAGCTTTGGCCCCATGCAATTCTTGGCTAATAGATTAAGTGGAAGGAGTTAGCTGGCATGCCATGTAAGTTTTGTCTTGTCCAGCCTCAATTTTAATGGTATTCAGTACTGTTGGGGGCGTTGCTACATCGAGGAGGCGAAAACTGTCTACCTCAATTGTGGAAAAAATTATATTTGTCAAAATGAATGAGGCATTGATCAGTGAGGATTTTAATACTAGTGAATTGATCTACCATTGCCTCTGTCACCCTGCATCATGTACCATTTATTGAAAGACTGACAATGCATGGCCTGAAATCTCTACCCAGCCGCACATTATCTCCTGTGGCCTGTTCCATCATGTTTTATTACATACTGTACTGATGCCACAGCTACCACCACCTCCACCAAGCAGCCAGACATCTCCTGTGTCCTGGCCAGTTAAGTTTTTTTATTCCACACACATAAACATTTATTTTATTCTTATTTTATTCTTCCAATACTAATACCATTTTGGTGTCATATCTGCTCCCATAAACACATCTTTTTTTTTTTTTTTTTTTTTTTTTTTTTTTTAAAGTCCTGCTCCTGAAAAATTAAAGCTGTGTTTTGATAGTTTGCTATGGCAACTAAAACAATAGCTTTTAGACAATTTTGATTAATCTGCCATGTCACATACAGTTCTTTGTAGCACGTGACGTGAGTGTGGCAGTCAGTGGTCAAATTACTCATTCTCTCACTCACCCTTCACTCAAGCTGAAAATTGAGCGTAACTCACACCCCATCACAGTCCACGCACTCCAAAATACACACCACCACCACTGATTTGACTCAATGGAAGCCTAACTCATATACACAGGTGTCTTTACAAAAGTCAACCACAAACACACCTCAAAATGGTAATGGGTTCATAGAGCAACACAAAGTAACTTTAAACCTTAGTTATTTTAAAACCCAATGAGTTCAGTGCTATATATAAAAGAAAAAATGACAAAATAACACAACATTGCAAATGGTTTTAAAATAAATGGTATAAAAACAGAATAATACTTTATAAGTCTTTAGTTCCAGGCTTGGAAGATCTTCTGTAGAGAAGTAGACACAACCAGCTCTCTTAGCTGCTTTCACAAATGTGACAACCCTTCTAAGGTCTAGGTCTCTGTTAAGGCTGGTGCCCAGTGGCACCTCCTTGCCAGGTTACCCCTCTCCTTTCATTCCTTGAGATGGGGGATGAACAACTCATCTCTAAGAAAGCTGTGTGTCTCTACTGGCTTTGGAAAGCAAGGGGAACCCCATTTTTCTCTCAGGGTTACTAAACCAAAACCTCATGAGGCAATACAACAACATCTGGTCAGCCAGAGAAAGGCAATTTTCCTTCTGAACCCCTTGTATACACACAAACCACTGAAGTTAATTGATAACACAAACATATATCTTTAGTGAATGTTGTGTTTATATGTGTGTGTATATATATATATATATATACACACACACACATGAATACGTAATATAACATAACATCCATCATCACATGCCTCAATAAGATTTTAATGGTGTAAACTTAGTTGGAGATTCTATTGAGACAGAATTTTAGTGTTTGGGTAGTGAGACAGGTTTATTCGAAAAATTTTGGCCAAGAAATCCAGACAGTAAGACAGATAAATGTCAAAAACTGTGAATTAAATTGTAGTTTTTGAAAGTGCAAAATTGGACATTATTGATAAATATTAGAGATGAGCAAATACCGTTTAATCGAGTAAACATTCGATCGAATTTTAAGGTATTTGACATATTCGATTCCAATCGAATACCACGCGTAAACGCAGTAAAAATTTGTATGCCCTCCCACCTTCCCTGGCGCTTTTTTTGCACCAATAACTGTTCAAGGAAGGTGGCACAGGAAGCAGGAAAACGTAGGCATCAAAATAAATAAGGAAATAGTCATTGGCTAGCGAAATCAGGTGATCTCGGATTCATAAGAATAGTGTCAGCCATATTCGTCTCAGTTGCGGTTTGGAGAGATAGGGAGAGACGTATTGAGGGCGAGATAGAGTTTAGACACTGCTAGGCAGGAAAACATTACAATCAACAGCTCTTTTCAGAGCTACACTGCAGGAACAGTGTACACATACACTGAACCTGCCAATGATGCGTCAGAATAGCATCAAAGGACGGGGGCGAGGACGTGGACATGGAAATCCAGCTGGGGATCCAGTCCACAGTCCAGGTACTGGAGAGGGGCTGCCAGCAGTGCCCCTTATCAGTAGCACAAGGGGGCGAGGACGAGGAAATCCAGCTGAGGATCCAGTTGTAGCTCAACTCCAATTATATACTGGAGAGGGGCAGCCAGCAGTGCCACAACATCAAGTGGGGTTCAGGGTGTAGTGCTGACGAGGCCCGAGCACCAGGAACCTATACCAGGGTGGATAGCAGATATTGTGGACCCACAACCAGCATGTCCCGTCCACAGTACTGATGAGACACAGTTCTATGTGTCTGTGCCAGCACACAAGTTTCTCCTCCTCCTCCTCCTCCAAATAGTAAATAGTTTTAAAAAAAAACATTAATGTTTTAGGGCTCCCCCCAAGGACCTGAAAAATAATTTTTTAGGGCTCCCCCCAAGGGCCTGAAAATTAATGTTTTAGGGCTCCCCCAAGGGCCTGGAAAATAATTTTTTAGGGCTCCCCCTAAGGGCCTGAAAATTAATGTTTTAGGGCTCACACCAAGGGCCTGAAATCTGATTTTTTTTTAGGGGTCACCCCAAGGGCCAAAAACTAAAACTCTGCTGGTTAAAGGCTCAACTCACCCCAAGGACCAAAAAGTAAAACACTGCTGGTGCAAGGCTCTAGTCACCCCAAGGGCCAAAAAATAAAACACAGCTGGTTAAAGGCTCTAGTCACCCCAATGGCCAAAAAATAAAACACAGCTGGTTAAAGGCTCTAGTCACCCCAAGGGCCAAAAAATAAAACACTGCTGGTTAAAGACTCTAGTTACCCCAAGGGTAAAAAAATAAAACACTGCTGGTTAAAGGCTCTAGTCACCCCAAGGGCCAAAAAAATAAAACACTGCTGGTTAAAGGCTTTAGTCACCCCAAGGGCCAAAAAATAAAACACTGCTGGTGCAAGGCTCTAGTCACCCCAAGGGCCAAAAAATAAAACACTGCTGGTTAAAGGCTCTAGTCACCCCAAGGGCCAAAAAATAAAACACTGTTGGTGCAAGGCTCTAGTCACCCCAAGGGCCAAAAAATAAAACACTGCTGGTTAAAGGCTTTAGTCACCCCAAGCGCCAAAAAATCAAACACTGCTGCCGTGCCTATGGGCCATATGGAAGCTGCAATCTCAATACTGATGTCAATGTTTATGGACTCCTTGGCCCCGATGCGCCTGAACCCTCTTCACCCCCTCAAGTTACACCCCTGTATTTAACTAAGGTATTAGTAGAGACAATTTTAAAGGCTCATTACATATGTTATTTTTAATATCGTACATTAATGTCAATCATAAAAGTTTATCAAAGTGATATAAACTTAAAAGGGTAGATCTGAAGTAAGAATAGCTGCCAACATGAATTGCTCAAGAAATAAGTAAAAAAAATTATGGGAAGCAGGTCTGATTTTCACCTGGGCAGAAAAAAATCTAACCCATCTGTCCTCAGTTCACATCAGGGGCTCCTTGATCATAGTAGTGGATTAGTTGAGTCAGGGTCTTACCATATCAGGATAATGGTCTCTAAATCAAGAGGTTTTCTACCAGATCACCCTGAAGTGGGGCCTCCTAGAAGTTTACCTCATGGTGACCAGACTCACTGCTAAGGTGGAGAAGTTCTGTTCCCTGTATCAGGAGGACAAACCCTTAGCAGTAGATGCTCTGTCCATCCTTTGGAGTTTCAGGCCACTGTACATCTTCCCTTCACTTTCATCAATACCCTTTCATGGAAAGTCAGACAGGACCAAGCTTTAGAGATTGCCATTCTACCATTCTGGCCAAAAAGAGCTTGGTTTTCCCAACTCATACTAATGAGATGAGGGATCTATTGAACATTCATTCTTAAAGGGGTATTCCCATGTACTTAGTTATTTTTTAATTTGTAGATAATTAAAAGTTAAACATTTTTGCAAATATAAGTAATTAAACATTTGCAGATTTTTTAAGATTTTCTCTAAATATCTTGTGGTCACAGTCTTGTTGTCTTGATCAGTTGTCAGTGGACCATGAATGCAGGAACATTCTAAGGTCAGAAAATCATCCATGATTTCCTTATTGTGGCCGGGATATCTTCTGATACTTGCAGTGTCCCTGCCTGATAACCCAGCTACAATAAGAAAATCATACTCGGGTTCCTGACAAGTCCCAGACCACAGAAAGTTTCTACATTAGTGGTTGTAACTAGAGATGAGCGAACAGTGTTCTATCGAACTCATGTTCGATCGGATATTAGGCTGTTCGGCATGTTCGAATCGAATCGAACACCGCGTGGTAAAGTGCGCCATTACTCGATTCCCCTCCCACCTTCCCTGGCGCCTTTTTTGCTCCAATAACAGCGCAGGGTAGGTGGGACAGGAACTACGACACCGGTGACGTTGAGAAAAGTAGGCAAAACCCATTGGCTGCCGAAAACATGTGACCTCTAATTTAAAAGAACAGCGCCGCCCAGGTTCGCGTCATTCTGAGCTTGCAATTCACCGAGGACGGAGGTTTCCGTCCAGCTAGCTAGGGCTTAGATTCTGGGTAGGCAGGGACAGGCTAGGATAGGAAGGAGAAGACAACCACAACAGCTCTTGTAAGAGCTAAATTCCAGGGAGAAGCTTGTCAGTGTAACGTGGCACTGACGGGCTCAATCGCCGCAACCCAGCTTTCCCAGGATCCTGAATGGAATACACTGTCAGTGTATTCCCGTATACCCGATATATACCCCCGATACCCGTTCCAACGGTGTGCCCCCCCACCTTCACCCCAGAAATACCCTGCAAGTCCCCTAGCAATAGAATTGGGGCTATATACACCCACTATTTTTGCTACTGCCATATAGTGCCATTGTCTGACTGGGAATTCAAAGAATATATTGGGGTTACGTGCACCCACAATTTTTACTACTGGTATACAGTGCCATTGTCTGACTGGGAATTCAAAGAATATATTGGGGTTATAAATACCCTCATTTCTTGCTACTGCCATATAGTGCCAGTTTCTGACTGGTAATTCAAAGAATATATTGGGGTTACGTGCACCCACAATTTTTACTACTGGTATACAGTGCCATTGTCTGACTGGGAATTCAAAGAATATATTGGGGTTATAAATACCCTCATTTCTTGCTACTGCCATATAGTGCCAGTTTCTGACTGGGAATTCAAAGAATATATTGGGGTTACGTGCACCCACAATTTTTACTACTGGTATACAGTGCCATTGTCTGACTGGGAATTCAAAGAATATATTGGGGTTATAAATACCCTCATTTCTTGCTACTGCCATATAGTGCCAGTTTCTGACTGGTAATTCAAAGAATATATTGGGGTTATAAATACCCTCATTTCTTGCTACTGGTATATAGTGCCATTGTCTGACTGGGAATTCAAAGAATATATTGGGGTTACGTGCACCCACAATTTTTGCTACTGGTATATAGTGCCAATTTCTAACTGGGAATTCAAAATGCGCAAGGCTCCCGGAAAGGGACGTGGACGAGGCCGTGGGCGAGGTCGGGGGAATGGTTCTGGGGAGCAAGGTAGCAGTGAAGCCACAGGGCGTCCCGTGCCTACTCCTGTGGGGCAGCAAGCATTGCGCCACTCCACAGTGCCAGGGTTGCTTGCCACATTAACTAAACTGCAGGGTACAAACCTTAGTAGGCCCGAGAACCAGGAACAGGTCTTGCAATGGCTGTCAGAGAACGCTTACAGCACATTGTCCAGCAGCCAGTCAGACTCTGCCTCCTCTCCTCCTATTACCCAACAGTCTTGTCCTCCTTCCTCCCAAAATTCCCAAGCTTCACAGAACAATAACCCCAACTGTCCCTGCTCCCCAGAGCTGTTCTCCGCTCCTTTCATTGTCCCTCAACCTGCCTCTCCACGTCACGATTCCACGAACCTAACAGAGGAGCATCTGTGTCCAGATGCTCAAACACTAGAGTCTCCTCCATCTCCGTTCGATTTGGTGGTGGATGACCAGCAACCCACCCTCATCGACGATGATGTGACGCAGTTGCCGTCAGGGCATCCAGTTGACCGGCGCATTGTGCGGGAGGAGGAGATGAGACAGGAGTTGGAAGAGGAAGTGGTGGATGATGAGGACACTGACCCGACCTGGACAGGGGGGATGTCAAGCGGGGAAAGTAGTGTGGATGTTGAGGCAAGTGCAGCACCAAAAAGGGTAGCTAGAGGCAGAGGCAGAGGTCAGCAGCTTAGGCGAAGCCAGGCCACACCCGGAATCTCCCAAGATGTTCCAGTTCGTACCCAGCCCCGAAAAACTCCCACCTCGAGGGCACGTTTCTCGAAGGTGTGGAGTTTTTTCAAGGAATGCGCCGAGGACAGATATAGTGTTGTCTGCACAATTTGCCTCTCGAAATTGATTAGGGGCTCTGAGAAGAGCAACCTGTCCACCACTTCAATGCGCCGTCATTTGGAATCCAAGCACTGGAATCAGTGGCAGGCAGCAACGGCAGGACAAAGGCCGCCTGCCGTTCACGCCACTGCCACTGCCTCTGCCACTGCCTCTGCCACTGCCACTGCTGACTGTGCTGGCGATGCACTCCAGAGGACGAGCCAGGACACCACTTCATCTGCCTCCGCCACTTTGTTGACTTCTCCCTCATCCTCCCCTGTTCCTGTCTTATCTCCTTCTCCTGCACCATCAAAGGCACCATCAGGCGCTTCTTTACAACAACCCACCATCTCTCAGACATTGGAGCGGCGGCAGAAATACACTGCTAACCACCCACACGCGCAAGCCTTGAACGCCAACATCGCTAAACTGCTGGCCCAGGAGATGTTGGCGTTCCGGCTTGTTGAAACTCCCGCCTTCCTGGACCTGATGGCAACTGCGGCACCTCGCTATGCCGTCCCTAGCCGTCACTACTTCTCCCGGTGTGCCGTCCCCGCCTTGCACCAGCACGTGTCACTCAACATCAGGCGGGCCCTTAGTTCCGCGCTTTGCACAAAGGTCCAATTGACCACCGACGCGTGGACAAGTGCATGCGGACAGGGACGCTACATTTCACTGACGGCACACTGGGTGAATGTAGTTGAGGCTGGGACTGCTTCCCAAACTGGCCCGGTGTACCTCGTCTCCCCGCCTAACATTCCTGGCAGGGACACGAGAAGAACACCCCCCTCCTCCTCCTCCTCTACCGCCTCCTCCTCCGCCACCGCCTCCTCCTCCGCCACCGCCTCCTCCTCCGCTGTTAGATTGACCCCAGCTACGAGTTGGAAACGTTGCAGCACTGGCGTTGGTAGACGTCAGCAGGCTGTGCTGAAGCTGATCAGCTTGGGGGACAGACAGCACACTGCCTCCGAGGTGAGGGATGCCCTCCTCGATGAGACGGCAATATGGTTTGAGCCGCTGCACCTGGGCCCAGGCATGGTCGTTTGTGATAACGGCCGGAACCTGGTAGCAGCTCTGGAGCTTGCCGGACTCCAACATGTTCCATGCCTGGCCCACGTCTTCAACCTAGTGGTGCAACGTTTCCTAAAGAGCTACCCCAATGTTCCAGAGCTACTGGTGAAAGTGCGGCGCATGTGCGCCCACTTTCGCAAGTCGACAGTAGCCGCTGCTAGCTTAAAATCTCTCCAGCAATGCCTGCATGTGCCACAACACCGGCTTTTGTGCGACGTCCCCACACGCTGGAACTCAACGTTTCAGATGTTGAATAGAGTGGTTGAGCAGCAGAGACCTTTGATGGAATACCAGCTACAAAACCCTAGGGTGCCACAAAGTCAGCTGCCTCAGTTTCTCATCCATGAGTGGCCATGGATGAGAGACCTTTGTGACATCCTACGGGTGTTTGAGGAGTCCACAAGGAGGGTGAGCTCTGAGGATGCGATGGTGAGCCTTACAATCCCGCTCTTGTGTGTTCTGAGAGAATCCCTGATTGACATCAGGGATAACTCAGATCACACAGAGGAGTCAGGGATAGCATCCGATCCGTCACAGCTGGAGAGTAGGTCCACACATCTGTCCGCTTCATCGCGTTTAATGGAGGAGGAGGAGGAGGAGGAAGAAGAGTTGTCCGATGATGTGATGATACAGGAGGCTTCCGGGCAACTTCGAATCGTCCCATTGTTGCAGCGCGGATGGGTAGACATGGAGGATGAGGAGGAAATGGAGATTGAACTTTCCGGTGGGGCCAGAGGAGTCATGCCAACTAACACTGTGGCAGACATGGCTGAGTTCATGTTGGGGTGCTTTACAACCGACAAGCGTATTGTCAAAATCATGGAGGACAACCAGTACTGGATCTTTGCTATCCTTGACCCCCGGTATAAAAACAACATCTCGTCTTTTATTCCGGTAGAGGGGAGGGCCAATCGCATCAATGCTTGCCACAGGCAATTGGTGCAGAATATGATGGAGATGTTTCCAGCATGTGACGTTGGCGGCAGGGAGGACAGTTCCTCCAGTAGGCGACCAAGTTCTCACCGGTCCACACAAACGAGGGGCACACTGTCTAAGGTCTGGGACACCTTGATGGCACCCCCTCGCCAAAGTGCCGCCACAGAGGGTCCTAGTGTCACCAGGCGTGAGAAGTAAAGGCGCATGTTGCGGGAATACCTTTCCGACCACAGCCCTGTCCTCTCCGACCCCTCTGCGCCCTACACGTATTGGGTGTCGAAGTTGGACCTGTGGCTTGAACTTGCCCTATATGCCTTGGAGGTGCTGTCCTGTCCTGCCGCCAGCGTCCTATCTGAGAGGGTGTTCAGTGCAGCCGGTGGCATCATCACTGACAAGCGCACCCGTCTGTCAGCTGAGAGTGCCGACCGGCTCACTTTGATAAAAATGAACCACCACTGGATAGAGCCTTCATTTTTGTGCCCACCTGTGTAAAGCACCCCAACATGAAACTCCATGTCTGTACTCAACCTCTCCAATTCCTCCGCATCCTCATACTCATCCACCATAAGCGTTGCACAATTCTGCTAATACTAGGCTCCCTCCAACATGATTTCCCCCAACTCTGCTGGTTAGAGGCTCCCTCCACCCTGATTTCCACCAACTCTGCTGGTTAGAGGCTCCCTCCACCCTGCTTTCCCACAACTCTGCTGGTTAGAGGCTCCCTCCACCATGAATTTGCCCAAACTGGGCTGGTTAGAGGCTCCCTCCACCATGAATTGGTCCAAACTGGGGTTTTTAGAGGCTCCCTCCACCATGAATTTGCCAAAACTGGGCTGTTTAGAGGCTCCCTCCACCATGAATTGGTCCAAATTGGGGTTTTTAGAGGCTCCCTCCACCATGAATTTGCCCAAACTGGGCTGGTTAGAGGCTCCCTCCACCATGAATTGGTCCAAACTGGGCTGGTTAGAGGCTCCCTCCACCATGAATTGGTCCAAATTGGGGTTTTTAGAGGCTCCCTCCACCATGAATTGGTCCAAACTGGGCTGTTTAGAGGCTCCCTCCACCATGAATTGGTCCAAACTGGGGTTTTTAGAGGCTCCCTCCACCATGAATTGGTCCAAACTGGGCTGGTTAGAGGCTCCCTCCACCATGAATTGGTCCAAACTGGGTTTTTTAGAGGCTCCCTCCACCATGAATTGGTCCAAACTGGGGTTTTTAGAGGCTCCCTCCACCATGAATTGGTCCAAACTGGGGTTTTTAGAGGCTCCCTCCACCATGAATTGGTCCAAACTGGGTTTTTAGAGGCTCCCTCCACCATGAATTTGCCCAAACTGGGCTGTTTAGAGGCTCCCTCCACCATGAATTGGTCCAAACTGGGTTTTTTAGAGGCTCCCTCCACCATGAATTGGTCCAAACTGGGGTTTTTAGAGGCTCCCTCCACCATGAATTGGTCCAAACTGGGGTTTTTAGAGGCTCCTTCCACCATGAATTTGCCCAAACTGGGCTGTTTAGAGGCTCCCTCCACCATGAATTGGTCCAAATTGGGGTTTTTAGAGGCTCCCTCCACCATGAATTGGTCCAAACTGGGGTTTTTAGAGGCTCCCTCCACCATGAATTTGCCCAAACTGGGCTGTTTAGAGGCTCCCTCCAGCATGAATTGGTCCAAACTGGGGTTTTTAGAGGCTCCCTCCACCATGAATTGGTCCAAACTGGGGTTTTTAGAGGCTCCCTCCACCATGAATTGGTCCAAACTGGGCTGGTTAGAGGCTCCCTCCACCATGAATTTGCCCAAACTGGGCTGTTTAGAGGCTCCCTCCACCATGAATTGGTCCAAACTGGGCTGGTTAGAGGCTCCCTCCACCATGAATTGGTCCAAACTGGGTTTTTTAGAGGCTCCCTCCACCATGAATTGGTCCAAACTGGGGTTTTTAGAGGCTCCCTCCACCATGAATTGGTCCAAACTGGGGTTTTTAGAGGCTCCCTCCACCATGAATTGGTCCAAACTGGGGTTTTTAGAGGCTCCCTCCACCATGAATTTGCCCAAACTGGGCTGTTTAGAGGCTCCCTCCACCATGAATTGGTCCAAACTGGGTTTTTTAGAGGCTCCCTCCACCATGAATTGGTCCAAACTGGGGTTTTTAGAGGCTCCCTCCACCATGAATTGGTCCAAACTGGGGTTTTTAGAGGCTCCCTCCACCATGAATTTGCCCAAACTGGGCTGTTTAGAGGCTCCCTCCACCATGAATTGGTCCAAATTGGGGTTTTTAGAGGCTCCCTCCACCATGAATTTGCCCAAACTGGGCTGGTTAGAGGCTCCCTCCACCATGAATTGGTCCAAACTGGGCTGGTTAGAGGCTCCCTCCACCATGAATTGGTCCAAATTGGGGTTTTTAGAGGCTCCCTCCACCATGAATTGGTTCAAACTGGGCTGTTTAGAGGCTCCCTCCACCATGAATTGGTCCAAACTGGGGTTTTTAGAGGCTCCCTCCACCATGAATTGGTCCAAACTGGGCTGGTTAGAGGCTCCCTCCACCATGAATTGGTCCAAACTGGGTTTTTTAGAGGCTCCCTCCACCATGAATTGGTCCAAACTGGGGTTTTTAGAGGCTCCCTCCACCATGAATTGGTCCAAATTGGGGTTTTTAGAGGCTCCCTCCACCATGAATTTGCCCAAACTGGGCTGGTTAGAGGCTCCCTCCACCATGAATTGGTCCAAACTGGGCTGGTTAGAGGCTCCCTCCACCATGAATTGGTCCAAATTGGGGTTTTTAGAGGCTCCCTCCACCATGAATTGGTCCAAACTGGGCTGTTTAGAGGCTCCCTCCACCATGAATTGGTCCAAACTGGGGTTTTTAGAGGCTCCCTCCACCATGAATTGGTCCAAACTGGGCTGGTTAGTGGCTCCCTCCACCATGAATTGGTCCAAACTGGGTTTTTTAGAGGCTCCCTCCACCATGAATTGGTCCAAACTGGGGTTTTTAGAGGCTCCCTCCACCATGAATTGGTCCAAACTGGGGTTTTTAGAGGCTCCCTCCACCATGAATTTGCCCAAACTCTGCTGGTTAGAGGCTCAATCCACCCTGATTTTCAAAACAAATGTTGGTGCCAACCTCAACTTACTACAAGGGCCAAATTCACTGCTGGTGACAAGCTCTCCTCACTGCAAGTGCCAAATACACATGTTTCAAGGTGTTTTCCTACTGTCAGAGAGGTGGTATTGAGTGTGTAAAGTGTGTAGTTGTTAGGCTGTGATGTTGGGGTAATAGAGGGTCTTTGGTGTGTTAGATGCCCCCAGACATGCTTCCCCTGCTGTCCCAGTGTCATTCCAGAGGTGTTGGCATCATTTCCTGTGGTGTCATAGTGGACTTGGTGACCCTCCAGACACGGATTTGGGTTTCCCCCTTAACGAGTATATGTTCCCCATAGACTATAATGGGGTTCGAAACCCGTTCGAACACACGAACAGTGAGCGGCTGTTCGATTCGAATTTCGAACCTCGAACATTTTAGTGTTCGCTTATCTCTAGTTGTAACCATTGACAACTGATCAAGACAACAGACTGTCACCACTAAGAAAGTTAGAGAAAATCTTTAAAACTTTGCAGAATTTTTAATTACTTATATTTGCAAAAATGTTTAACTTTTAATTATCTACAAATATAGATATGATTATGTTCATGGGAATACCCCTTTAAGCACTGAATTATTTTGCTACTGGTAGGACGTAAGGGAATCGTTGTTTATGATAATCTGTTTTCCCTTAGTCCTAAAAGCAGCACAAGCTTCCCCCCCCCCCCTCAGTTTCTCTTTATAATTAACAAAGTGGGAGGGGGGAGTTCTCTTTTGCCCTCTTATAGGGGGAGTACTGTGCTGCAATTAAATTTGATAATTAAAAATTCCTCTTGTCTTACCAGCTCACAGGGGCAGAAAAACCCCATATTGTGCTGCTGTTAGGACTAAGGGAAAACGAATAATCATTTATTATGATGTTAATCATTGGAGGAAGGGCCACTTTAACCATAGAGCAAATGGTGCACTTGCCCCGAATCCAGGCACAAGTCCATTTGCATGGGAAAGCTATAATCATAACTATTGCTGTGCTAGGAACAAAGATACAACTGAAGCCTATGACAGAGCAGGGAGCTGTAAAGTCCTTGCTCTGCCATATACGTTTTACAGAGATGCCTGTGCAGGATGTCCCAACAAAGGTGATGACGTCACTCCATTGTGTCACCTGCGCCAGGCCCAGACCTGCATGAGGTGCAACAACAGGAGAAGCTGCTCCACTGATCATGTAATCGGGGTAAGGTGAGTATAACATTTATTGATTTTTTTTTGTTTTTAAACACAAAGGGAGCACTTACTTCTAAACATGGACATATTATTTATAAGGGGGTATTAACTATAGTGGGGGAACTATTATTTTTAAAGAGGGTTATTATTAGACAGTCTGGTTGTGCATAAAAAACAGACAGACGGACAATCAACTGGACTGACGCTCACCAAATTTGGCACACAGGTACATCAGGTGTCCGGGAAGGTTTTAGAACAGGTCTCGGCTCTCTACAATGTACCATTCTTAAGATACAGTATTCCCAAAACAATGACCTGCATTAGCCAATACAAACCTGCAAGTCTTTCACTCATATTTCAACTGCCATACAAACAGTCACTCTACACATCAGAAGATTAGATACACAGCTCAGCATACACCATCACACATCTGGATTAGATACACAGATCAGCACAAAGTATCACACATCAGAGGATTAGAGGCCCAGCTCAGCACACAGTATCACACATCAGAGGATTAGATACAAAGCTCAGCACACATCAGAGGATTAGATACAAAAGTCAGTATGCAGTATCACACATCAGAGGATTAGATACATAGCTCAGCACACATCAGAGGATTAGAAACACAGCTCAGCACACATCAGAGGATTAGATACACAGCTCAGCAAACAGGATTAGAACACAGCTCAGCACACATCAGAGGATTAGATACACAGCTCAGTACATACTATCACACAGAGGGTTAAACAAACAGCTGAGCACACACCATCACACATCAGATGATTAAATGATAATCCCTGCTTATAAATAATGACTGCCTTATAAATATTATTGATAAGAGTGCAGTTACCTGTGAACAGGAGCTATTATTTATTAAGGCGGTATTACTATTTATAAGTGCAGGGGCATGGCCATGTATATTGTATAGGGACAGTAAGAAGGAATTCTACTATGTGGGGGCCAACTTAATTTGGGTGGAAAGGTATGTTTAAGTATAGCTCCCAACCGTCCCGGACAATAATTGTACTGTAGCAGACAATGCACCTATGTGCACATCCCATGAACAGGACAGTAAACAATGAAGGTGTCTATGAATTGACAGCAGGCAGGGAAGGGGAAACCATAAGTAATTGATAAAACTGAAAGTATATTTGAAAACTAAAATTTTACTAAACATGAGTGTTTTACTAACACTAATTTAAACATAAAAAAGAAGCGAACATACCACATATCAATGTCTTTTCAAAAACATGTTATTAAACTCATTACGTTTTTGCATTGTTATATCTGAACAGTTTATTAGTAGAGATGAGCGAGTAGTACTCGATCGAGTAGGTATTCGATCGAATACTACGGTATTCGAAATACTCGTACTCGATCGAGTACCACTCGCTATTCAAATGTAAAAGTTAGATGCAGAACCAGCATTGACTGGCCGAATGCTATACAGTTCTTCTCCTACCTTTAGAAGTCTTCTCCGTGCAGCTTCCCCGCGGCGTCTTCCGGCTCTTCATTCACTCTGCCAGGCATCGGGCCTGGGCAGAGCCGACTGCGCATGTCCGCTTGTAGTGCGGGCATGCGCAGTCGGCTCTGCCCAGACCCGATGCCTGGCAGAGTGAATTCAGAGCCGGAAGATGCCGTGGGGAAGCTGCAAGGAGAAGACTGCATGGAGGATCCAGCCCGACCCTCACTCGTGGACTTGGTAAGTATAATTTGATCGAACGTTGCCTACCCCTGAAACGAGCATTTTCCCCCCATAGACTATATTAGGGTTTGATATTCGATTCGAGTAGTCGAATATTGAGGGGCTACTCGAAATGAATATCGAACCTCGAACATTTTACTGTTCGCTCATCTCTATTTATTAGTCATTGTTACTAGTTTTAAGCCGCTGTTATCTTCCCTCTTTAACTCTTGTGGTTCACAGCTGCTGACACCTTTACTCTCCATCCCAGACTCTATGTAGCTGCTAACCCACATAGGACTCACATGCTCTGTTCAGCTTTTACTGTCATGGCACCCCTGAAATTTATTTCATAAAATGAAGTATCTCTCCCTGAAAATTATTGTAATTACATGTTTTGTTATACACATGTTTATTGCCTTTGTGTGTATTGGAACAAAACAAAAAACAGAGGAAAATAAGGCAAATTGGACATAATTTCACACAAAACTCCAAAAATAGCCTGGACTAAATTGTTGCCACCTTTTCTAAATTGTGGGTAAATAACTTTAAAGGAGCATCACATCTTTTCACTGTGTGTCTGTGAGCGCCTCTCTAATCATTGAGAACAGAAAGAGGAGAAGAGAGCTGTGAGGACCAAAATTGTCCAGATGGTGGATAAACAGCCCCTGTCAAGTTCCAGAAAAATCCAAGCTGTCCTGCAGTCTCAGGGTGTATCAAGGTCAGCGGACACTATTTTTGTTTACATTTGAATGAAACGCTATAGCAGAAGCCCCAGAAGGACTCCACCGCTGACATAGAGACATAAAAAAGCTAGACTGCAGTTTGCCATAATGTACATGAGTAAGCCAAACTCCTCCTGGCAAATTGTCTTGTGGAAAGAGGAAACCAAAATATTTTTTTCTGGTAAAGCACCTCATCCTTCTGCTTACATAAAATGAAATGAGACCTAGAAAGAAAAGAAAACAGTACCAACTGTCAAATATGGTGGAGGCTCAAAGATGTCTTGGGGTTGTTTTGCTGCCTTTGGCGCTGGGTGCCTTGACTGTGTGCAAGAAATCAGAAAATATGAAAATTACCAAAGGATTTTGGGTCATAATGTAGGGCCCAGTGTCAATGTCTCAGCGTCTCTGCCTGTGCTTTTGGTGCTACCCACCAGCATATCTCCTGACCCACCTGGGTCAGCAGCCACTGAACTGATTCCCATCCTAGAGGTAGGGATCTGGTGGTTTCCTGCAAAGAGGACAAGATTCCTATGTAGGGATAAAAGGGTAGAAACCAAGGGACCGCTTAGACAACATCCCCAGACATTGCCCCAAGTCTAATCATTTTAGTAGTACAGTGGGTCCACACCTGCTTTACACTTAACATGCATAAAACATGTATCTGTAACTTTTGAAGTTATTATAAATAAAAGTCTAAAACCCATCAAAACTTCAAATTTTATATACATATTTTTCAACAGACTTACAAATAGATTTTTCACATATTTCCTTAGCTAGCCATATCATATATGTTATACAACTGGCCATATCATGGAGACCTGTTCTTAATACAAAGTTGTGGAGAAAACAAGGTGCATACAAATTCATTTGTTCTCCTAGGCAGTGAATATTTGGAGTTAAAGTCCAGCAGTTCACTCAATGAGGTCACTGTAATCACAATTGTCCTTGCGCTGGCCACAAGGGTACAGAAGAAGTTCCTTTCCCAGTGATGTAATAGGTTCTGTCTGTGAACAAAAGCAAATAAAGATAAACATGTTGACAATACCCAGATTGTCTTCAAACATGCAAAAGGTTAAAACAGACACTACATGTAAAGGGCTGCTCTATATTCTTTTTAGAAATGTGTTCTTGTACATGGATTATGGTGGTAATTTATGTAAACTGGTGTGGAGAAGGTAAAAGACTACTGGATAGTTGATTTATTGCCTCATTCTGTGTAGTGGTAGCCTCTTATCTACCTCTTATCTTACAAGTCTAGCAAAAGACCACAGAGTAGCAGAAGCAGCAATTATTTGAGTGCCTTTTCTAGCAGCCTCTTGCTCTCTCCTTCCTTCTTTACTAATATGTGGAAAGCAACTCACCCTGTAAACTGATGAAGAAAATATATTTCTTTAAAAGGTAAATTACAAAGTTTCTTAGATCCACCTATACTATTCATTTATGCAAAATTGTGTGCAGGTGGAAGAACGCTTTTAATAGGAGCTCTGGAGTGAGATATGCCAAAGCTCTTGGATGACAGCAACTGCGTTCACATGGAGATTTTTGGTCAGGAAACTGACTCAAATTCCTCCTCCTAAAAACGCCTCACCATAGGAGTGTATGATGCCGTTTTTTGGAGGAGGAATTTAAGTCAGTTTCCTGACCAAATTCCTGACCAAAAAACTCTGTGTGAACTCATCACATCATAGGTAGAGATGAGCGAACACTATTCGAAACAGCCGTTTCAAATAGCACGCTCCCATAGAAATGAATGGACGTAGCTGGCACGCGGGGGGTTAAACGGCCTGCCGCCGGCAAAGTCTGCGTGCCGGCCACTTCCATTCATTTCTATGGGAGCGTGCTATTCGAAACGGCTGTTTTGAATAGTGTTCGCTCATCTCTAATCATAGGATGTAGTACTAAATGTAGTGAATCCACCATCCTAATTGTCTTAGACCTCTCAGCAGCATTTGAAAGTGGCAAATTGACAACTTATACATCAACCACCATCTATACCTAAAAAAACACAACCCTTCAAAGCTCAGATTATGTGTTAAATTAGGGCATAGTTATTGATGGGAAACTGTCTCTCAGGAACCAGATATTCCCCATTATCACGTTTTTGTACTTCCACTTTTGGAACATTGCAAGAATCAAACACCTTATTCCTACATTACGCCACTCCATATTGGTCCATGCTTTCATAATGTAACATCTGGACTACTGTAATGCCATATATGCAGGTCTTCCAGATAAAGAAATACGCTTTCAGCTAGTCAAAAATGCTGCAGTGAGGTTAATAACCAAACAACCCAAACATGCTCCTATAACCCCTATCCTCTGTTCAATGCACTGGCTGACTATAACAGTTAATCTAAATTTTAAAGTTTGCTTGATGTCTTTCAGATCCAAAAACAACTTAGGGCTGCAGAACTTCTTTGAAGTAGTCCTTGGCGATCTCTCAGATCAGCAGGCACAAATAGTCTAAGGTGGATCCTGGGATGGACTATCTGTAGCTAGAACTTTCTGCCATGCAGCCCCCACTCTCTGGAACGCATTACCCGACCGATCAGAGAGAAGTCATTCAGGGACAATTTTAAATCAAGACTCAAAACGCATCTCTTCAGTCTGGCATCTGAGGGCAAGCTACACCTCCACTATACATTGACTAAACAGTATTTTACAGTATATTTTGCAGTATTCCATAGTGATGGAAGAAAAAGTTTTGCATGCGTGACTTTTTCCTGCGTTAGAAAAGTAAAACACAAGACATAAGAAAGTTTGTCATGAGTTTTTACATTTGGGCGAATATAGACGCCAATGGAGGGAGCTGCGTCTGAATCTGTCTTTAACGTTGTTGCTCTCATACTGTGACATATAAGAGCAATGCACATTAAATAATGGTACTGTAAACCTAGCCTATGTCTGTGCTTGTTCTCACTTATTGGACTGATCATTGTACAGTGTACAGAGAACTTTAGAGCGGTAGAAGCTAAAATGCTTGTGAGCCACTGTATTTGCAACTGAGTTAATAAAATATATCAGTCAAAATTTTGCTTGGTGGCCTAATAGTGCGCACACATTTCCTTGTACAGTGTACTTCTAAGTCATCATTACAATTATCTTACCTTGTGATACTCAACAAGGTCAGCCAAAGTTATGTGCTGAAGCTGATCTACTCCCAAGAAGCTATATGACGTGGCAGAAGCATCTATGAGGAAGTGCATATACCCATCTTCAGAACGGTAGGTGAGGACATATCCTTGGATCTTTTCACTTACACGAATCAGAAAACTTCCTGGTACTTGGTCCTTTAATAAGTCCTCTGACTCTAGCCTAGATATGATACCTGTTGGAAAACAGAATAGCATAACAGGAGGTTTGTGTTTTGTTTTACTATTATGAATGCATTCAGAGTAGTGGTAGTTACATTTTTGCCTCATGGACCTAGGGCAATCTGTAAAGTGTCTTCTTTCTAATTTATTTCATTTATCAAAATTTGTCATCTTTTCATCTTTCCTGAGGCAATTAGTAGAAAGCCCCCCACTCCCCCCAATACCTGAGCCATCTATCTTTGGTTCTATCTTGGGGCCCCCTATTTAAAATTGTAGGCCATGACCCCCATTTGCAAATCAAAGTCTCATTATTTGGCCCACACACAGTATAACACCCCCTTTACTGACCCCCTCATAGTAAAACAGCCCCTTTACAGATCCACATAGAATACAGATCTCTACTCCTATTGCTTCTGGACTCCCTTTCTGACACCAGGGTGGTGACATTAAAGAATGCTGCAGTCCGCTGTGGAGGAAGAAGTGGAGGCCGGACTAGATAGGAGCAGGGATAGGTGAGCAAATCATCAGACACACCTTTTGGCATAATCGAGTAGGTAGCGGCAAATTTTAAAAAAAGCCAGCCCTCAGTATATGCCTGGAGACACCACCCGAGGATGTCACCTCACGGCAGGTTTAGGCTTACTTAGCAATTTCCAGCAGAAATGCTCTTATCATCTCAACTAATAGTGCTACAAACACAGCTTGTTCACCAAGCAGTTACTTTGCAGTATATATACAGTACAGATAGAGCAATGTAAAAGGAGGAGTCAGTCTACTGGGCAGTAATGAGGCAGAGGGAGTGTCACAAGTCTTTGTAAAATTCAAAAGTTTGGGAAAGGTTCACCGCTGAGGCCTATGACTGGCTGACGCATTCACCTCACACAAATGGGACGACGAAGCCGACTTCAGCCAAGGAACCTGTACACAGCACTAGTGCAGGGAACAATGGACTAGGCAGAGGGGAGTACACCTTTTTTTTATTGCTACCATTTGTATAACCTATTGGGGCAGATTTATTATGCCGTGTTTACCACTAAATGCTTTATACTGAACCTTCCTGCTGTACCAGTGAAGAAACTTAGGTGTCCATTCAAGAGAAGCTGGAAAGGAAAACTAGCTCCTAGGGGCTGCTCCAGATCGCCATGATGGAAAGAGACAGAGAAAGGACAGAAGAGCAAACACCACTCCTCTCTGTGTTTGTACAGTGCTAAATGTGTGGAACCTGCTTGCTTATAAGTGAATGTGACACCAAATTGCTTTGTAGTTGGAGGAAAACTTGCTAAGTAAACTGTGCCTCAAACAACAGTTCTTGACTGCCACCGTCTCCTGTGCTTCATTTTCACTGAACATCAAGCGCACCCCATCACACCACCACCAAGGAGACACCCATTAGACCCCTTAATTTCATCCAAGTTGACCCCCTCAACATTGCATTACATCAAGGCTCATTAAAGGATTGGGCACCTAAAGCCACCATGACCAAAGAAGGAGGCCGATATCTAAGCCTCAGGGTGTTGGCCTATGACCTTCCAAACCACTGCGTATCTAAATATATAACTACAGTGCTGTGAAAGGCAGGAACAGATTTCTGCACATGCTGCTATATGACTTACAGTGTTACTGGTGCACTAAGAACCTGCTCTGTACATGGAATGAAAGTTTATCTTCTCAAAAATACTAGATCTTCAAGCCATAAAGGCATTTGTGGAAACCTGACATAGTGATATACACTGTATTATTTGCATGGTAGATGGAGGTGATCACCTCACTTGCGGTCTGTAATGTTGGGTAGGAATCACCGCAGCGACACTATATCAGTCTCTCATCCTGTGATATTTATTACATTTTTCTACATAAGAACATACTTAAAAATGGCAGAGTACAGCTTACAATACACAAGCCATGATTTACACATAAGAGCAGTTGTCTGTAGACTGCTCTACATTATCATTATACTGTTTTTACAATAATAATAATGTGATAGCATATAAACATGGAGGAAGTGCCAATAGTTGGTAGATCATTTTTTAATGACATACAGATTTGAATGTAGTAGATTCCATGTAAATCCACTAGGTGGCACCATATTGTAAGACGATATGGACAACGAAAACTGCTTATTAAAGAGATTTTACTTTAGAGCAGGGATAGGCAACCTTCGGCACGCCAACTGTTGTAAAACTACAAATCCCAGCATGCATCATTGCTCTGCTGTTCTTGGAACTCCTATGGAAGTGAATGGAGCATGTTGGGAATTGTAGTTTCACTGCAGTTGGAGAGCCGAAGGTTGCTGACCCCTGCACTAGAACATGAGCTGATAACATGCATAGACTCACTCATTATACTGCACATTAACAAATACAGTATATACGGAAAGTAACACCAGACAGTAGTTTATGCTCAGAACATTAAAGAGTATCTGTCACTATTAGGCTGCCTTATGTAAGGACAGGTTATTATAGCTACAGGTCTGTAATCCTAGTAACCAAAATGGCACAATGACAGGATAGTAGGACCAGATTTATCAAAAGTGACATCACTTTAAGGGTAGATTCACACTATCCTTATTAATATCTGTTACTCTCCTACATCATAGGATGAGAACAAAAAGCGGCTTGAAAAGTCGGACATTTTTGTGAACGGACAGTTAAGGACACCCACGAACAGTAAAAGAACGTACCCGATGTCCATTTAAATCAATGCAAAATGTCACGGACATAGCTAGTGTCCGCTGCTAATGTCCGCACAAGATTTTGCGCGGACATTAGCATCGGACGCTAGCTGTCAAACACCGACGGTAGTGTGAACGCTCCCTTACTGTGTGGTTGCATGTCCCCTTCTTTGATAAGTCTGTCACATACACTATACATCACATAATGCTACTTTTTTGTAGAGAGAGGGTGGAACTTTTTTTCTCATTTGAGCAATTGTTGTGACTTTTAGTCACATTATACAATATAAATGTATCTAAATTGTAAAACGTGAACGTGGGTTTCCTGGTTGACCTCAAACTTTCATACAAGGAGCAAAATGGCTCTAAATTAATAAAAGTGTTTAATATGTGGACACTATTTTGGTGAAAAGTGTACCCCCCCCAACACACACAAAAAAAAGTGCAAATACAGTAGACTTGGGCAATATCTATCACTGTGCTGTATTGTCCTTAGTGTTTGACCTTACTAGAAAACAAACAGCGAGCTATTATGGTAATAAACGCCGCTCTAGAAATACTGAGCTAATGAGGTGATTTTCTCATAAGCCATATGGCATTTTCATCAATGGACATAAAGAGTTGATGTGTCTCTATGGCATACTTAACAATAAAAGCAATATCCAAAACCTAGGCATTTATGTGCATGAACTGCTGAGATATACTGATGTAATTCAATACCACATCGCATTTTATAACTTTGTGTCCCTTTTCTCTGTTCCTCTCCTGTACTTCAAAACCAACCTAAAATATATCTGGATTACTTATCGTTTTGAGGGCGGGTTCACACCTGCGCCCGGTCTCCGCTTACAGGTTTCCGTCTTCTGCTCGAGAAACTGGACAGGAGACGGAAACCGACAGGCACTTTTCAAACCCATTCATTTGAATGTGTTTGCAAAGTGTCCGCCCGTGAGCGTCTTCTACCCTCTGTGGCGAAACCGTTTTTTTTTTAAGTGGACACAAAGTCGGACATGCAGGACTTTGTGTCCGGTTAAAAAAAAAAAACGTTTTCACTAGAGATGGCGAACACTATTCGAAACAGCTGTTTCTAATAGCACGCTCCCATAGAAATGAATGGCTACGTACATTCATTTCTATGGGAGCGTGCTATTCGAAATGGCTGTTTCGAATAGTGTTCGCTCATCTCTAGTTTTCACCAAAAGATGCTCACGGGTGTTCACGAGTGGACACTGAATGCTGGGTTTCCATCTTCTGCCGACCGGAGACGGAAACCCACAAAGCGGAGTCCGGGCGCAGGTGTGAAGCCACCCTGATTCAGTTTTGTCCTTAAAGGCCTTAACCACTGCTCCAGTTACTTCTCTGGGGCTGATAAAGAGTCGTCCTGGATGTTCCATAGGGGTGAATGAAGCAGAGCCTGAGCATGCTCACCACCACTCCATTCACATGGGACACTATGAGACCCTCTATTCTGAGCTATTCTTTGGCATTTTTAGTAGGAAATCCCCTTTATTATTTGTTATATTCTGCAATTACAAGGGAGTCTATTTATGTATAAGCAAATAAATGTTAGTTTTTATATAGTGCCAAGAAATCCTAAGGTTGGTTTTGTATTATCAGTACCTTACCATGAAACCAAGGTGCCATGTAGGTTCCAGACCTGTCCCATCCGGCCTGTAGAGGAAGTTGTTCTTCTTTAAACCACTTGATTATATTCTCCCGAGTACAGCTGGAGTTGACTCTTCTTATGCCCTGTCTCCTTTCTGATCTACATAAATGATATGAAAGTAAATATGACTAAGACTTGTAAATTGCAGTCTCTATCCGTACACAGTGCATTTGGCCTTATTCACATTTCAACATTTTGCGGATGCGCGCTTTCCTGCAGACAGCATTTTTCCCTCTGCTAATTTGGGGGTGTGTGCTGTCTGGTTGATCGGTTTTTCACATCTGCAATTGAATGTTTTTTTTTTTTTTAATTTCCTATACTGTCCATACCTCTGAGTTTGTGAAAAACAAATGACTCATGGACCCACTTGCATTGATATGAACAAAACAAAACAAGCTGGAGTTTTTTTTTCTGGAATAAAAAAATCCGAATATCTGAGTACGTATGTATAGTTATGCCACCCAAGAAAAATGTGGACGGCATACTATATGAAATGTGGACATATGAATAGTTGGAAAAGCGCAGTGTTTCAGCCGTGACAAAAAAAAAACGCTGCATATAGGGACAACACGGTGGCTCAGTGGTTAGCATTGCAGAGCTGGAGTCCTGGGTTCAAATCCTGCCAGGAACAACATCAGCAAGGAGTTTGTATGTTCTCCCCGTGCTTGTGTGGATTTTCCTCCAATTCTACAAAGACATACCGATAGGGAAAAAAAAAGTACATTGTGAACCCTATATGGGGCTCACAATGTACATTTTAAAAAAAAAAAAAACAACGCTGGATTTTACATTCCCAGCAACGTGGATGGGATTAGACCTAAGGTCTTAATTACATGTCCACATTTTATATAGCATGCCGTCACGCATTGCAGGAAAAATTCTGCAATGCAATTGCTGCAATTTTAAAAACACTTGTTTTTGTAAATTGCAGCATGCCAATATTACACCTAGGGACACCATATGGATGTAATAGAGGCAGAAAGTCCACAGAGGAACACACTGCAGACTTTATGAAAAACGTTGCAGGAAAAAAATGTAATGTGTTTCCGCCACAGTCCTTTCTACAGCTATGTGGGGCCTTAGCCTTAGGTTGGGGCACCACAGGTCAGAAACGCTGCAATTTGCCCATGGCAGAAATACCGCAGGAAAAATCGTGGCGTTTTACAATAACTGCAAAGTGGATAGGATTCTTGCAAATTGGCGCGGTTTTGAAAATCCCATCATGTCAATTATATCTATGGAAACGCCGGCTATTTCCCCCATAGATAGAATTGAAGCAGAAAGTCCAGAGAGGAAAACTCTGTGAACTATCTGTCTAAAGCGCTGTGGGACGAACCGCAATGTTTTGCCGTCACGATTTTTCCCACAGCACTTTATGGATGCAGTTCGTCCCATGGGGCCTTAGCCTTTAAAGAGTTTTCTTTTTAATGGACAGATTCATCTTACATGTTATTCATACAATAGTGAATACATGTTGATTTAATGGCTGTCAAAAAACATAACATGCTTTATCTTTGTTTTCACAAACACATGAACCCAATAGAAATCCATGGATTCATTTTTGTAAAATGAATTTACGTTGGTGTTTGCATTCATTAAAAACGGGTCAGTGGCTTGGGTAAAAAAGAATGAAATGTATCCTTGTTTTTTTTTTGTTTTTTTTTTGACAGTTAAATATTAATGTCATCTGTATTGCATTCGTTTTTTATCAGCCATTTTGCATCCATTCTATTTCCATTTTTTTGATGGCCAAGTGTCATCCATTAAAAGTGTCAAAAATATCATGGTCATGTACAGTTTTAGAGAAAGTGTGGCTGTGGGCAAGATGAAAAATGGGACCCAAAATGCTGTAACTAGAAAGAGCCTCTATTGTTCTTACCTCGACTGCTTAGGATTGCTTAGGAGTCAATCCAGGAGATTAGAGAAGAGTGAAACTGGGTGGGTCAAAAAGGGTACAAAGCTCACTCTTGTTGGCTGACATCACTAGTCACAGCAGTCATGGCCAGGCTGCCTGACTATATGTCTCTATGCTTAGTGATTGATCACTGGACACAGATACAGTTAACCCATTCCATAAGAGTATTAGGCAGTAAGTGAACTGTTCTCACAAACCATAGTATTATTACAGTCCAGCGATGTCAGGACCACAAGTGCTTTCTTGCATGCTTCACTATGTGAACAATCAATAATTTCTAGAGATTGCCTACATACTTACTCTATAGACTGTAAATAGAGTATGTTCATATGGGACAGTATATAAGCAATATGCCAATATACTATGTAGTATACTAAAAACATAATTTTCTATTACATTATGTATACATTATTATACATTATGCATACTTAAGTACATATTGAAATATATACAACGGAATGTATGCTATAAAATTATATGTTATAGTATAAAACATTTGAACAAGGGGGTACCCTCAATTAGAAAGTGATATGGCTAAAACATAGCTTTTATTAATAAATTAGATTAAAAACAAAATAATGTGTCCCTATTAAACAAACAAAAGAGAGGCCTCTAATTGGAAAACATCGGACCCCCTTCTTACAGATAGGCTTTGGAAACGGCTGACGAGATACAATTCCCCTGGTAGCACCGTTACTGTAGAATTGAATTATGCAGGTGTGCCTAGTGGTAATTCGTCCCTCTGTGCCGTAATCCCTATTTCTAATCTCTAAATGATAAAAAAGGAAGCAGAACCAGACAGGAGTCATACTCAGATAAGTGCTATCATGCTGTATTGACATGCCTCCTGAACAGTGTCAGAGTAAGGCCCTAGGTGCTGGTTGTATAATAACAATAGGCTGGTCAGAGATCTGGCCCCTGATCAATATCAGCCCGCCCAAAGCCACATGTACGACATTCAATTATATCAGAGTAGCCAATAGATTGGTAGACCCTGGTATTAATGAACTGCTCCTAAAACTATCTCTCAAGAGTCCCAGCCTCCCAGTGATTGCAGTACAGGACAGCATACTGGTTGGAGGCCTAGTAACATAGATATCTATACTACCAGGAGTCTCTCTTCTGGCATAAGTTGCAGGCCGGTAAATCTGGCCAACACATGAACTGAGTTAAAACTCAGTCATGTGAATGTGTTCTTAACCTATATTCACACGATAGATTTTTTTTCCCAACAACTATGAGATGGCAAGATTAATTCCACTGTATGTGAAAGGGGGCTATTCACATGACTGATATGTTGACATTTTTTACTTTTAGCCCCTTAAGAACCCAGCCCAAAAGTGCGTTAAGCACTACAGATGAGCGAGTAGTGTTCGATCGAGTAGGTGTTCGATTGAATACTACGGTATTCGAAATACTCGTACTCGATCGAACACTACTAGCTGTTCGAAGTTTAATGTTCGATGCAGAATCAGCGTTGATTGGCAGAATGCTATACATTCTGCCAATCAACGCTGGTTCTTCTCTTACCTTTCCGAAGTCTTCTCCGCGCTGTGTCCCCGCGTCTTCTTCCAGGTGGAATTCACTCTGCATAGGCATCCGGCCTAGGCAGAGCCGACTGCGCATGCGCGGGCATGTACGCGCATACACGCGCATGCGCAGTCGGCTCTGCCTACGCCGGATGCCTAGGCAGAGTGAATTCCACCCGGAAGAGGACGCGGGGACCCTGCGCCAGGAGAAGACTTCAAGCAGAATCCAACCCGACCGTCACTCGTGGACTTGGTAAGTATGATTTTATCAAATGTTGCCTACCCCTGAAACGAGCATTTCCCCCCATAGGCTATAATGGGGTTCGAAACCCGTTCGAACAGCCGAACAGTGTGCAGCTGTACGAATTGGATTTCGAACCTTGGACACTTTAGTGTTCGCTCATCTCTATTAAGCACCATTCCTCATTTTTCAAAACTGTTTTTTTTTTTGTGATACACTGTACTTCATGTTAGTGGTAAATACTAATCAATATTTTTGTATTTATTTATATAGGAAATTGATGGAAATTTGAAAAAAAATCACAATTTTCAAAATGTGAAATGCTCTGCTTTTAGACAGATAGTCATACCACCCAAATACATTAATAAATATTATGTACCATATCTCTGCTTTATATTGGCATCAGCTTTTAATTTATAATGGATGTTAGAAGGCTTACAAGTATAACAATGATTTTTAGGGGCAACACGGTGGCTCAGTGGTTCGCACTACAACCTTGCAGTACTGGAGTCCTGGGTTCAAATGCTGCCAGGAACAACATCTGCAAGGGGTTTGTATGTTTTCCCCATGTTTGTGTGGATTTCCTCTCATTCTACAAAGACATACTGATAGGAAAAAAAAAGTACATTGTGATGGATGGAGCCATGTACCATAAAATACTGAGTGACAACCTCCTTCCCTCCACCAGGACATTAAAAATGGGTCGTGGCTGGATCTTCCAGCAGGACAATGACCCAAAACATACAGCCAAGGCAACAAAGGAGTGGCTCAAAAAGAAGCGCATTAAGGTCATGGAGTAGCCTAGCCAGTTTCCAGACCGTAATCTCATAGAAAACTTATGGAGGGAGCTGAAGCTCCAAGGTGCCAAGCAACAGCCTCAAGATCTTAACCCCTTCCCGCCGATGGCATTTTTGATTTTCGTTTTTCGTTTTTGACTCCCCTCCTTCTAAACCCCATAACTTTTTTATTTCTCCGCTCCCAGAGCCATATGAGGTCTTAATTTTTGCAGGACAATTTTTTCTTCATGATGCCACCATTAATTATTCTATATAATGTACTGGGAAGCAGGAAAAAAATTCAGAATGGGGTGGATTTGAAGAAAAAATGCATTTCTGCGACTTTCTTATGGGCTTTGGTTTTACGGCGTTCACTGTGCAGCCAAAATGACATGTCCCCTGTATTCTGTGTTTCGGTATGGTTCCAGGGATACCAAATTTATATGGTTTTATTTACATTTTGACCCCTAAAAAAAATTCCAAAACGGTGTTAAAATTTTTTTTTTCTAAAAGTCGCCATATTCCGACGGCCGTAACTTTTTTATACATAGGTGTACGGGGATGCATAGGGCGTCTTTTTTTGCGGGGTCGGGTGTACTTTGTAGTTCTACCATTTTTGGGAAATGTTATTGCTTTGATCACTTTTTATTCAAATTTTTATCAGAATTAAAACAGTGAAAAAACGGCGGTTTGGCACTTTTGACTATTTTTCCTGCTACGGCGTTTACCGAACAGGAAAAATATTTTTATAGATTTGTAGAGCGGGCGATTTCGGACGCGGGGATACCTAACATGTATGTGTTTCACAGTTTTTAACTACTTTTATATTTGTTCTAGGGAAAGGGGGGTGATTTGAACTTTTAATACTTTTTATATTTTTTTATATTTTTTTTTACTTTTTTTTTATTTTTTTTTGCATTTATTAGACCCCTAGGGGTGTTGAACCCCAGGGGGTCTGATCACTAATGCAATGCATTACAATGCTAATGCATTGCAATGCATTGCAAAAAATCATCATGTCTTTTGCAGGCTGCATAGACCAGCCTGCAAAAGAGAGAATTTGCAGACTGGCTGGGAGCCCTTAACAAGGCTCCCGGCTGTCATGGCAACGGGGGTCGGCCCTGGAGCATGCTCCAGGAGCCGGCGATCCCTGCCAAAATGGCGGCGCCCATGCGCCGCCGGGAAGATGGCGCCTCCGGCACCTTTGACAGCAGCGCCGGAGGGGTTAATGCCTCCGATCGGTCCGGGGACCGATCGGAGGCATTAGAGCCGGTTGTCTACTGCTTAAAGCAGTAGACACCCGGCGGCTATGGCGGCCGCCCGGCTCCCGGGCGGTCGCCATAGTTACAGACCCGACACGCGCCGTACTATTACGGCGCATGTCGGGAAGGGGTTAATGATTTAGAGATGATCTGCAAAGAGAAGTGAACCAAAATGCCACAGACGTTTGTACAAACCTCATCATCAATTGCAAAAAATGACTGCTGTGCTCGCCAACGAGGGTTTTGCCACCAAGTCTGGTTTGTCAGAAGGATCAAATACCTATTTCTCTATGCAACATGCAAATAAATTTATAAAATTTATACAATGTGATTTTTTGGTTTTTATTTTTGATATTCTCTCTCACACTGTTACAATTAACCTATCCTTATTAATTATAGACTGTTCTTGTCTTTATCGGTGGGCAAATTTACAAAATCAGCAAGGGATCAAATAATTATTTCCTTCATTGTATGTGTGTAAATATATGGTATGTATGTGTAAGTACTGTATATGTCTTCAGACGGAGTAAACGCACGTGTATTTTTCTAAAATACATGTATAAAAATACATATGTAAAAATAAGACTCCCATTGACTTCAATGACATTTTACAAGCGTATTTATGCCAGTGTATTTTTACAGGCGTATTTTTACACATCTAAAAAATATCATTGAAGTCAATGGAAGTCTTATTTTTACACGTGTATTTTTACACGTGTATTTTGCAAAAATACAGGCGCGTTTACTCTGTGTGAAGGCTCCCACTGTGTTTTCTTCTGTACATGTGTACCATTATGCATGTATAGTGTGATGCTCAGTATATTGATATGTTAAAGGGCTTATCCAGGAATTACTGTTTTCTGCAAGGAGGTCGGGGAAGTTGAAAAATAAGAAAAAGAAAATCCATACTCGCTTGTCTTCAGTGCTCTGGAGTTTAACAGCGCCTATTATTTCGAATGTCCTTGCCACACGTGACTGCTAAGGCCAATTAGCAGTCTAAGTAAATAAAGGAACAGGAGCATCACAGGTGACATATGTGAGTGACATTACAGTTCCTTTTCTCAGGCTGCATTGACCGGTGAACTCACCATACGTAACTACTGAGGGCAGTCAGTTGCCAAAGCAGCCTAGGAAAAGGAAATGGGATGTCACATATGTCACCTGCGATGCTCCTATTCATTTCCTGAGGCCACTAATTAGCCACAGTAGTCACGTGTGGCGAGGACTGTCTCATCCATCTTCATCCTCTTTCTCATCACAAGACCTGGATGAAGCATTTCCCGCCTGCCCGTCCTCTTTTAATCACTATGTTACAATTGTTTTTTCATATTTTCTTGTCTAATGTATTATTGTATCATTTCTTTGTTACTGTAATTGTGTATCTGGCTCTATATATACAATTATGAGATGACTTTGATGAGTTATTGTTGGGCATTATCCTTCTAAGGCCAAGGGAAGGGCAGTCCTCCAGCCATGGTTCCCTAGAGGTTTCCTCCACATTGGGGTTTTCCTCTCCTGAGTGTTGTAGGATGACTCTTTGTGAGTCGGGGGTCTGCCATATTTACGTTGGGTTCACACCAGCGTTCGATCTCCGTTTTCAGGTTTCCATCTTCTGCATACAGTACTGCATGTCCGACTCTGTGTCCGGTTTAAAAAAAAACGGTTTCGCTGCAGAGAGCATAAAACACTCACCGGCGCTCATGGCCAGACACTTTTCAAGCCCATTCAAATGAATGGGATTGAAACAATCTGGCAGGTTTCCGTCTCCTGCCTCTGTTTTGTGCAGGAAACGGAAACCTGCAGAACGGAGTACGGGCGCAGATGTGAACGAGCCCTTAGTCAGTCGTGTGTAATAAAGTGTTATGTGTCACATGGTCCATTGGTAAACTACTACAGCTTTACTTTTGCGGTTGAGGAGTCAGGTGGAAGTTGCAGGCAAGTTATTGTGGACTTATTTTAACTAATAGAGGAGGTTAACCCTCATGGTGGTGAACAGGCTGAGCTTTAGAAATGGCCAGCGTGAAGGATGTCGTAATAGTAACGTCATCCAGAGGCGGGCACAGTGGTTAAGCACAGGGTCGTTAGTGCCCTTAAAGTGTACTGGCTCTGCTAGAATTGCAAGCCGGAGCCTGCTGCCCCCCTTTATTTATTTATTGCTGTCTGGCCGGGTGCTGTATGTCAGACAGCTGGGGATCTCACAGTATTCGTGAATCCCAATGGTCTAGCACTTCACCTGACTCCTTCTGTCATTATTTTACTTCTGTGAGTTTAATAAAGCTGTGGCCATTTTGACACCCAAAATAAAGTGTTTTGTGCATTTATTCCAAAGTCAATATTTACCATAGTTTGGGTGGTTTTAGGAAGGAGTGAGGGACATCCCATATTCAAAAGTCATATGCTGAGGAGGTCCAAAAGACCGAAACAGCTCTGTCCATAGCTGGGAATCTGTTCCTTTTGGAATAGAAATACTAATTTGGCAATAAACTCCACATCATGATTAGTAGGCTTATTAACTGAGTCATGCATGATGTTAAGGGGGCTGCCCTCTAGAGGGCAGCATACAGAGGCACTGTTCTCCTAATTACATCCTGGAGAATAGATTTGCATATTTTTTACCCAGAATCCCTAGCGGAGCAGGAATGACTTGTAAGCCTATGTAGGCACACACTCTCCCTAATGTGCATGATTATCCCCTGACCCAGAAGAATAGGTACAGACATGTCGGCAGTTTACTAATATATTCTCTCATTGTGAAACACCAAGTCTTGGTAGCCTGAAAATGGCCACTAACAAAGGGACATGTGATGCTGTTGCGACCGCCACCACATCCTATATAATGCTCTTCGCCTACATCAGTCTCCTGGTATTCTAGGACCATTATCCAGCCAGGAACCTGCAGAGATGCAGTGTATGTATGTATGTATGCACAAGTGAGGAGTACATGGCTCCTAGGAATAGCTCATGGCAGCGTCCTATTACAGTGCAGGGCAGGGAGAGAGTTAATTGCTGGCTGGCATTATGAGGGGGCATCTGCAAATAGAAGGGGTCTGGTTGTGTTTAGCGCCATGAGGGGAACATTATACAGTACAAAAAAAGCTATTTGTGGATTGTACTATGAGGTCAGAGGGGAAACTGGTGGTAAGTGTCTGACGTGACAGTATTTAGTCCTGATATAATGGTCAGACTATTTAGTGCTGGTATACAGCGGTCAGCAGCCATTGTGACGGTATTTAGTTCTGCTATAGCAGTCAGCGGCTGACAAGACAGTATTTAATCCTTGCATAGTGATCAGTAACTGATGTGACAGTATTTAGTCCTGGTATATAGCAGTCAGCGGTTGACGTGACAATATCTATTTCTGTATAGTGGTCAGCAGCTGTCGTGACAGTATTTAGTCCTGGTAAAGTAACCCTATTTGATAATTCTGTATGTATCTAAATATTTTATTGTGTGTAGGTTTAAACATAGGCCTTATTGCTTGTGCACCTGATTTTTAAAGGGTCACAAGCAACTAGTTTGGCTTTAAAAAAAAACAAACAAACAAAAAAAACATATATATGAAACAACCCCTTTAGACTTAGGCCCCATGCTGCGGAAAAGACTGCGGCAAAAGCACATTGCATATTTTTCGGCAGTTTCTAATTGTGATGTCAGTGTTTTCCTCTGCGGAGTCCATGCATCTATTATACGTATACGGAAACCACCAGTGTTTCCGCCAGTATAATTGACATGCTGTGCATGGCTTAGCCAGAATCCCCTTCATTTTTCAGGTACTGTAAAAAACAACATTTTTTTACCACGGTGTTTCTGCTGTGACCTTAAGGACATTAGGAATACTCTTATAAGTTCCAGTGACATACACTGCAGCACATCAAATTAACAGAATCTGACTATGTAGTAGGTACAATATTTCAACATTTGGGGCTGTACATTTAATTTTACCCATGGTCCCACTTTGTCTAAAACCAACCCTGGTAAAAGTACTGGTAAGGTTGGCAACCTTTTAAAGCACCTACAGGTATCAACAGCAGATTGTCATTCCTTATTTTAATACAGTTATGTCATTCATTTACCCTTTGAGAGCCTTTTCATTCTCTTTGTTTTTTGAGTGTTAAATTATCATACAATGTAATGACTACACATTGCACAATGCTATATATGTTAAATACAGTTTTTTTTATGTATATATAGTAAACATTAAAATTGAGTTACAACTTGTATAACTTGGAGCTGCATTCATAATTCTGCTGGTTGTCATTGGGACAGTACAGTATGTCAGCTCATAATTTAGTACCACAATGTAAATCACCAGTGTAAGCTCTGTGCAGACACAGAGTTATTAAGGAATACTCAGATTTCAACTCTGAATTTTTAATGTATCTTTGGATTATAATACAGTCTCAGGATAAGTACAAAATAATTCATACAATTTATTTAGAAAATTATTGAACTGAAAAATTAGACAAGATCACTAAATAGCAAAATAATACTTGTGAATTTAAGGAGTGTATAAAAAAATAAATAAAATTTAATTTCATTGGCGATAGGCATTTGGCAGCCTAATGGTTTTTATGGCATTTTTCTGGTAGAGCGTTAGATCTGGCACACTGCATGACAATGTCTGTCCCTGTTGGAATACACATGCCTCTGTACTGGTGACTCGCCCCCCCCCCACTGTAGACAACTTGCATTCAACAACAATTGGCAATTTATACATACATTTGCAGGAGGAATAACAAAGGAATGGTCAATATAGAGTTCTAAGAAAAGTTGACTCAGAATTGTTCTTTCATGGCAAATACAATTATTTACTAAGTGACAGATATACTGTATTACTGCAGATGCTTAAGACAGTAAGTGCTTATTGAGATAACAGGGTTTCACAGCTCTGCGCTTTATTTTTTTTTAACGGCCAGTACACAACCCCATAGGATATAATGGAGCTATTTACATGACTGTTCTTTTAACAGTCTGGTAAATAACATAACTTGTCATATATTGAGTTGTTTTCACTTATCGTTCAGTACACTAAAGTCTATGAGGGATCCATGAAAATCGGCTGTAAAAAATGTACGTAGTCCTGTCATGTGAATAAGCTAATATAATAAATTAACATTACAATACAGAAGTATATGTCAACATGTCTACCTATTTATTCCAGAGTTATTTACTGCTGAAAGTGATTTTGGCTTTGGTGGTAGAGGTGGTCGTTTGACTTCTCCTCCAAAATTTCTGGCTCTTTCTGCAACAGAACCTCTTTCAATAGCCTGCATTGACAATCTCTTGTAGTCATCTCGTGCCTGCTTAGCCATGGATCGCCGCCTCTCATCAGCTGCCTTTGACTTTCTCACTAAAAGGCACAAAAAGAAGTATTAGCATTTACTATATTATTACATTTCCACTACCAATATATTACATGTGAAGAACAATGAGAAGACACAATGTATATTTTCTTGTGTAGCAGTAATGTACATTATTTTTAGTGTGTGTTGGATCACAAACTACCAATGTAATGAAATACTGTTCCATAAGATCCCATGATTCACTAAGACGATAATGTTATTTGGCCACTAAGGACACATACTTCCTCATTTCATACATCATATTCTCATTACTATAACACTTATGACAACAGACATCCTTTTGTGTTGTTTCAAGCTTTTTCTGGTACACAACATTATCAGAACATACAAGAAAATTGCTCCGCTGCATGGAATTTGTGAAAAAATTCTTGACATACTGTAGCATTGACAGTAGTCATGAATGTGGCAGGAACCTAGACATTCTTCAGTCATCACAGAGCTATATCAAAAAATAATTTTATCATAAACCGCTAATGGACACATATTTAAAAACACAGGAAAAAAAAGATTGAGAGATTTCATAGGACATCAACATTGAACTCAAACTTACAAGAAAACTTTAGGATATTTTAAAACAAGATTTGGAGATTAATTTCATTTCAAAGCAAGTGTTTGTGGGCCTAGTAACTGAACATCCTATAATTCCCAAAATATACTTTTTGCCCAAAGTCTGCAACAACAACCTAAATCCCCCAAGATAACCAATTGTGTCTGGAAGCGGTGACCTTGTGAATCTGTTGCTAAGTTTCTCGACTTATCTGAAACCACTTGTATTCACTCGTCCTTCCTATATTATTTATTGTATGTATGACTTGTGCAATATTACCTCTACCAATTCATGACTATATGAATTGAGCCCTGTTTACACAATTAATACTGGGTTTAGGATTTCTGCGACCTTCGTATGAAATCTTTCACGATTTTTGGGGTTATGTGTTTTTCAATTATGTCCATTGGTTGATTAAAGTTGGTTTAATTTTTTGACATAGCTTTGTGCTTGCATTATTAGTGTTGGATATTATATTCAGTTTTGGGTTTATGATTAGTTATATTTGGATGCCTGTTACAAAAATAAAGAAAGTTCACTAAGAGAGAAGTACAGGGTCTATCATTCTTTGGCCATCATTTGCAGAAACAGTTGACAACTCTCTGCTGAATATTTGCATATTGTACTGAATAGGCGTTTCAGGAAATAAGTGTAAAAATTGTTAAATGCATTTAGAAGTAGAAGGATAACAATTGTCTAAGGCTAGGTTCAGATCTGTGCTTGAGTTCCAGTTCTTCGGGTCTGTTTGGGGACCCAAAAAATGGAAACCTAATCTGCTTAAAAAGTGGTCACCTGTGGAAACCCGCAGACCCTATAGGGTTTAATGGGGTCCGCTGGGTTTCCGCCAAACAAATGCAGAGAGAAAAGTCTTGAGAGGATGATTGGGAACTTCCTGGAGTCAATAGCAAAGCCTTAGTAATGTAATTGGATGAAGTCTAAGTTGGAAGAAGATGAGGAAATTTCTTGAGGTTCATGATGAAGCCATGTTGCTCCAAAAAGGAAATCTGGTGGTTCAGAGATGGTAAAGAGATGGGTAGGCAGCAGCTGTTGAGATGGAGCTCTCAGGAAGCAATAGTCTAGTTATTAGACAAGTAGTATCTCCCTCAGCCTGAACGTAAATACATTTGGTGAAGTTGAAATCCCAAAATGCAGGCACATGAATTGAATATGGAAGGTGTTTGGGCTTTTTTTCACTGCTAGCCTATGGAATCGTCTGTATGTGAGTAGAATTCATCTTTTAGGCCTATGTAGTCCATGTAATCCAATGAGGACAGCATGTCTATTACAGCACAAATAAACACTTGAACATCTGTCCTCTGGAGGGACCTTTTTCAAGGGGAAATTTATAAGATTCATGACTAGATCTGTTTCAGAGCTTAATCCCAGGGTGCGCAAATGCAGGAATCTCAAGTAGTCTTCATCCAGGCTGGAAAAACATTCTTAAGTCTTACCCCTACACAGGCAAAAAGCTTGTCATCATAACTGGCTTTTCGAAGACTCATTCTTTTCCTTGCAGGACTTATTGTTACTCTGTCTTGGTGGTCTTCTGTTTATCTGAAATTCCTACTAAATTTGAGTGAGGACTTTCTGGAAGAACAAAAAAATGTTTTTTTTTTCTCACTTGAGGAAATGAGAACCCTTTATTATATGTTAGGGCTTCCAGGATGGGAGGAAACTGTGATCAAAACAAATCTTCTTTTTGGAAGGAAACCTATATTATTTTTGGAAGCCATGTCATCTGATGATGGCTTAAACCATAAAAATCTTTGTAATAACTGCTAATTAACCACTAATGTGGGTTATGTCGAGCAGAAAATAAAATAAAAAAAAATAAAAGTTCAAATCACCCCCCTTTTCATCGAATACATATACAGCAAAAGCAGAAAATTACTGTGAAAAACATACACATCAGGTATCCCTGTGTCTCTGAAAACACCCGATCTACAAACTAATAGAAATATTTTTCCCGTACGGTTAATGCCATAGCAGGAAAAAAAATCTAAAGAAATAAGTTCTTATTTTTTATCTGTTTCACCTATGATAAAAATATAAATATAAAAGGGATCATTCAATAGACATTCCTCAAAATGGTATAACTAAAAAGTACAATTGATGCAGTAAAAAAGGCGCCCTATGTATCCCTGTGCACAGAAATATAAAAAAAAGTTACGGGTGTCAGAATACCACGACTTCTAGAAAAAAAATTGTGAAGATTGGGTTAAAATCTAAATAAAACTATATAAATTTGATATCCCTGGAATTGTAACGAAACATAGAATAACAGTGAAATGTAATTTTGCCTGCACAGTGAACGCCATAAAAACAAAGCCAATAAATTGCACAAATGCATTTTTTCTCCAGTTCAGCCCCATTGTGAATTGTTCTCTAGCTGTCCAGTACATTGTACAGTATTAAATGATACTATTACAAAAAACTATTATTTCTGCAAACAATAGGCCCTGAAATGACTCGGTAAATGGAAATAAAAATAAAACTTTATGGCGCTTGGAAGGCAGGGAGTAAAAAATGAAAATAAAAAAAATGCCACCAGTCGGAGGGGGTTAAGGGTGATCGCTTAGAGGTTAAAATCATTACCTGTACTTATCACAGCCAAAAGAAAACTATCCATTGTTACCGACACTACACTGCATACTCCAATATTGAATCCTTATATTTTAGTTTTATGTGCATTCATTTTTGATATATTAATGTTAATGGGTATGTAAATATACCATAGATAATTATTAATCATACCTACAATCAGTGGCGTAACTAGGAATGGCGGGTCCCTGTGGCGAACCTTTGACATAGAGCCCCCCCCTCCAAAGACCCCGACCGACCGCCCCTTTTCCCCTGTATTCCTGCAGGCACTATTATGCCCCATAGTGGCCCTCTGTACACAGTATTATGCCCCACAGTGGCCCCTGCACACAGTATTATGCCCCATAGTGGCCCCTGCACACAGTATTATGCCACATACTGGCCCCTACACACAGTATTATGCCCCATAGTGGCCCCTGCACACAGTATTATGCCCCATAGTGGCCCCTGTAAACAGTATTATACCCCATAGTGGCCCCTGCACACAGTATTATGTCCCATAGTGGCCCCTGCACATAGTATTATGTCCTATAGTGGCCCCTGTAGCACAGTATTATGTACTGTAATACATAATACTGTAATAAGTTCACTGCCTGGGAAAGAAAGGGTTACAATGTCCCATTCAGTGTCAGTTTAGAGTCTTCTCACAGTTCTCATTTAAAACACTCTTCACAGACACTGAATGTGGCACTTGTAACCCCTTCATCCCCAGGCAGCTGCCAGCACAGTACTGTGTGCTGACAGCCTGCCTTGCACACCTAGGTTAAACTCATCAGTCTGCACTCACTCAGCGCTGCTGACTCCATCCCCCGGCACTATCTTCTTCCTGCGTGATGTCTCCGCCCCTTCCCCACCTTCAGGATGCAAGCTGAGGCTCTCCACCGCCCAGAACCCGACACCTCAGGTGGCCTCGGGCCTCAGAAAGTAAAATTTATTGTTTACTTCTTTTTTTGGCATATTAACTAGTGAGGGGGCCTGGGCTCCCTCAGGTGTCGGGGCGTGTGGCAGCTGTTACTTCTGCTACCGTGGTAGTTACGCCACTGCCTACAATTAAACAAATTAAATCATATTTATTAAATGAACTCTTACAGGTTTCTTGCCATTCAGTGTCTTCCTTTTCCAGTTTTTGCTTGATCTCTTGAGCTTCCTTCCAGTTCATGTAAATTTCCTGAGTCCTTTCTTCTAATTTCTGAATTTCTTTTTCTTGAGGCTTTGATTCAGCAGTCTTGTTCTGAAAAAAGGGATGATTAGAGGAAATATTAGACATTAATTATAGGGAAGATTCTGGATCTATGATTTAACCTGAGTGACATTATACATTAAGTTTTAAGTTCAGAATAAAAATGAAAAATACAAATGTATGAAAAAAAAGTAATGTGAATGAAAACAGAATGAATCAGACAGTGATGAAACTATACAGTTTGTATAGAATTTTGGTAATTATGTAGCAGTGATACTTATAAGCCAAAACCAGGAGTGAGGAATAAGGAGAGAAAAAGCGTGATGGAAAGACTTGAACCTCTTCCATGTTTTGGACCACCCTCCTGGCTTTGATTTACAAATACTGATACAAAATACTTACCTAAATATATGTGAAGGAAGCATAAAGGGCGGCTTAAATGTGGGACTTAACAGATTTTGTTGTTATTCCATGCTCAAAGCCGAATCAAACACAGTGGTCAATACTGACTGTTGTATAGACAAAGGATCTCCCTCATTGATTCCTCTTCTATATAGATTTAAAGGGGTTAGCCACTTTATACAATTGATGGCCTATCCTTAAAGGGGTACTCCCACGTCGCATACTTACCCGTCTTCGTTCCTCTAAAATCTTCTGTCTTCCGGCTTTGTCTCGTCATTGGTGGGCGGGGTCACATATGCAAAGCCAAGCGGCGAGATGCCGCCGGCCCTGCGTGCGCGCTCATACATCAGTCTACCCTTCACAATGCGAATACAGACCCGATACCCTGCGGGTCTGTATTAGCATTGTGAAGGCTAGACTGGTGTATGAGCTTGCACGCAGGGCCAGCGTCATCTCGCCGCTTGGCTTTGCATATGTGACCCCGGAGCGGAACAGCATCACTTCTGCCACTGCTGTCTTCATGCAGGGCAGAAGCATAGCGATGTGCCTGTGCCGGCGTCTAACAGTACCCAGCATCCGCCTATTACAGCGGATGCCAGGGAGTTAGATGCCGGCACAGGTGAAGCCAGCAACATCGCTATGTGCCTGCCCTGCATGAAGACAGCAGCGGCAGAAGCGATGCTGTTATTCCGCTCCTCCGCCCCGGAATAGCAGCATCGCTTCTGACGCTGCTGTCTTCATGCAGGGCAGAAGCATAGCGATGTTGCTGGCTTCACCTGTCCCCCAAAGGGTAAACTACCCCCCCCCTCCAGGCTCGCTCCCGTGTACTTAGCCCCTCCTCCCTCCCCCCTGAGAGCAGGCAGACACATCACTTGACTCAGGAGCAGCTAGGTCAGGGCTGTGGCCACAAAAAATTGAATAAAGTGAGATAGTGGCCAAACAAAGCAGTTTTGCTGAAGCAATGTATTTAGGAAAAGTCTTACATTCACATTTACAAGCATTATAGATGGGATCCTTGTGACGGGACAACCCCTTTAAGGGTTTCTGGGACCTACACAGATCACCTGTATTGGGAAAGCACGGCTCCTGACATTGTTTACATTCTGAACGCCACACAGCTCTTTCGCCATGTAAACTGTGGCGGCGGGTGTAGGTATTGCACTGCTGTCCTCTAGACATCAATAGGGCAATGTAAACAATACTGGAAACTGCGCTCTCTGAGTACAAACTGATCCGACACTCAGGACCACCTTAGGTTTAATATTGATTAGATTGCCTGATACATAGCAGTCCCACCGATCAGCTGATATCAGTAGCCACTGCATTGTTAAAAAACAGTACACATAGCTAGAAGCAGGGGCGGCTCAGCTTTTATTGATATGAATGGTAGCTAAGCTGTAATAATCAGTAATTAGAGATGAGCGAGTAGTATTCGATCGAATACCTCCCCTGCATAGTTATTGGTGTAATTGGTCGAATACCACGCGGTAAATGCAGTAAAAATTTGATGCCCCTCTCACCTTCCCTGGCGCTTTTTTACACACTGACATCTCTATCAGTAACCACAACATAGTGGATGGAGCGGTTGTCTAGTACTGTTCAATAGGACTGTTCACTATGTTATAATAGCAATGCAGCCAATTCTATCAGCTAATTGGTAGGGCTTCTGGGGGCTAGATCTCACCAATCTGATATGGATGATCTATCCTAAGAATGGTTCATCAAAAACCTTCCCTAGTAACAGGGCATAATTATATGTTTTATACATTTATAGGCAGCAGAGCATCATCCCATATTTGATCCCAGCAGGGCTATAGAACGCCATTGTATGTCTTCATAATATGATTCCCATTGCTTCAACACAGCTTACTTTATATAATTATATTATCTATTAGACTTTAGATTTTTCATATGTATGTACATATGTGGTTTTTTTGCTTATTTTCTCTTATCTGTTACACATATAGCTAGTAATTATACTTTTTAGTAGTCCAAAAGCTATCACACTTATATTACAGAAGTACAATAAACTATTATATATGATAACTTTAACAACCAGATACGGTATGTGCTATCATTCACTGCAAAATGTTGTCATTTATTACTTTTTCTTAATTTATATAACTTTTAGGATGAGAGAAGAAAAGAAGGTGTGTGTGTGTGTGTGTGGGGGGGGGGTGACTAAAAGCTTGAAATATGTTAAAAGGGGTTAATCCATTAATTATTTCCTAAAATCCTGAAAACCTGTTCATTGCTATCCTAAAGTCATCTAGTTTCTAGCATACTTCTCTTGTATATTTTGGTTTCCGCATGTTCTCTTTAACTTAAAGGGGTATTCCCACGTTGCATACTCACCAGTCTTTGTTGCTGTAAAATCTTCTGTCTTCCTGCTTTGTTGCGTCATTGGTGGGTGGGGTTACATATGCAAAGCCAGTGGCGAGATGCTGCTGGCCCTGCGTGCACGCTCATAGATGGTGAGACCAGTCTAGCCTTCACAATGCAAATACAGACCCGGCATCTGCTGTAATAGTGAGGTGGATGCCAGGGAGGGTTAGACGCCAGCACAGGTGCCTGCAACATCGCTATGCTCCTGCCCTGCATGAAGCCAGCAGCGGCAGGAGCGATGCTGCTATTCCGCTCCTCCGCCCCCCGGAATAGCAGCATCGCTCCTGCCGCTGCTGGCTTCATGCAGGGCAGGAGCATAGCGATGTTGCAGGCACCTGTGCTGGTGTCTAACCCTCCCCGGCATCCGCCTCTCTATTACAGCGGATGCCGGGTCTGTATTGGCGGCCCCTTCCCCCCAAAGGCTAAACTACCCTCCTTCCTCCCCCCTCAGAGCAGCAGATACATCACTTGACTTATGTCAGATAAGTCAAGGGATGTATAAAAAAAAAAAGAATAAACTAATATAGAGGACAAACAAAGCAGTTTTGCTGAAGCAGTGTATTTAGGAAAAGTCTTACATTCACATTAACAAGCAGTATAGATAGGATCCTTGTGATGGGACAACCCCTTTAATTGATCTCCAGTTTAGCTTAAGGTAGCAATTCTGATTAAATCAATTTAATCTCAAGACATTCCAGCGATAGGGCCCGTTCCCATAGAGTAACGCTCCCATGGAGTAACGTTTGAAATCGCAGCGTGGATATGCTTCAATTTCCAAAACTGTTGCGGTTTTGGAAATTGCAGCATGTCACTTATATCTACGGAAATGCAGGCGGCTTTCCCATAGATATAATGGTAAAAGAAAGTCCGCAGAGGAAAACTCTGTGAACTTTCTGTTCAAAGCGCTGCGAGAAGAACCACGATGCGTTTCCACTGCGGTTTTTCCCGCAGCGCTTTAGAGCTGCGGAATGTCCCGTGGGCCTTAGCCTAAAAGTATGATGTTCAGCATAAGCCCCCCTAAAATACTCTGGGGCTGGTTTGATATTAAGTTCCCGGGTAACATGTTCCCTTTAACACAAAGGGATATCCTAACTATATGGGTCCCTTCCATGTTTACATATCAGAATGAGCGCTTCAAAACAGAATCCCATTAACTTCAATAGGTTCTTTCTTACGCTTGATACACATTGAAATCAATGACAGGCTTTATCCAGAAAATGTTTTGTTTTTATTTCCTTTTTGTGTATTGGAACATCACAAAAACTGAGAAAGAAAGGTCAAAAATTTTATAATTTCAAGAAAACTCCTAAAATGGGCCGGACAAAATTAGTGGCACCCTCAACATATTATTTGGTTGCACACCCTTTGGGAAAAAATAACTGAAATCAATCAATTTAACAAGTTTCTTACACCTCTCAACTGGAATTTTGGACCTCTCCTCTTTTGTAAACTGCTCCAGGTCTCTCATATATGAAGGCTGCCTTCTACCAATAGCAATAAGATCTCTCCACAGGTGTTCAATGGCATTTAGATCCAGACTCATTGCTGGCCACTTCAGAACTCTCTATTGCTTTGTTTCCACCCATTTCTGGTTGCTATTTGAAGTATGTTTGGGGTCATTGTAATGCTGGAAGACCTATGAACTATATGTGAGCATCCTACAAGACAAGATACTTCGTATACTTGAGCACTATGGGCGTGAAAAGGACAATATAGTGTTCCAGCAGGGACAATGAATCGAAACATACATCAAGCTTAGCAAAGAAGTGGTTCAATGACAATGTAGTAGAAGTGATGGATTGGCCCTCAAAGTCCCCAGACCTCAAAACCCAATTGAATACTTATGCTAGAGTTGAAGAAAAAAGCTATATTGATACCCAAGTGACTAGACCAGTGTGTACCAACATTGGGAATATCTAGAAGAGACCTGGGATCAGATTTTTTGAGACATGCTTGAATCTGATCGAGAGCATGCCCAGAAGGATTCAGGCAGTGTTGAAAGCCAAAGATGGATTTACAAAATACTAACAAAATAATAAAAAATTAAATTCAGATTTTTAGGAGCAAAACATTAACAATTCAGTTACATGACAAGAATCTGCAAAACTAATCATATGCTAAATAGTTGCAAGTCAAATTTATATGGGATAGCCAAATTGATTTTCTATAAAATGATGGTAGTCTCATGTTCCAAACTATAGTGAATGGTGAGATATGGAGCCTGAAAGGGAAAAGTTCTAAGTTCTGTTACCCTTTGCTCCTCAGTGTATATTACCACTGTGGCAGATTACAAATATATACAAATTGTTATCACCATTCAACCTTTTAAATGGCAACATGATCTTATCTTACCTGCTGCACCTCACATGTTTTAGAATGTCTTGCAGTAGATGCTAGTAATAAGTCTTGAACAGTTCTTGTTTTGGGGGTTTCAGTGATTAACTAGGAATGTAAATCACAGATATTGGTATTCATCACCACACCAAACAACACACGCAAACACAGTACCCCACAACCAGTGAGTGAGAGCAGAAAAAGCCACACCCCAGAGTTATAAAAATGAGACCAGTTAAATGAATGATGCAGTCTGATGTAATATAACCCAAAAACACAAATGTAGTTCACAATTCATATCCATAATTGTTTAAATAAATACATACATAATACATTTAATTATTCTTTACAGTTTATGCAAAACACAATTCCAGAATAAGGTTGTAAAGATTATAAAATTTAAATGGGAACCTGTTTGTTCTATTTGGGAAACCATACCATCCACAGGTCATTATTGACTGGTGGATCAGTGTCAAAAATAGCCCTAGCCTAATGCTGTTCATGCCAACGCTAAACGAAAAAACCTTTACACTTACAGAGTCTGAAACCTCTCAATCCCTGGCACTCCCAGCATTTGCGTAGTTCTTCACTGAAGTCACTAAAGCATACCGCAGCTTCACTGCGCATACCCCTAAAGTCCACTGAATGCACACTCAAGCCATGTAATATACTGTAGATATGTCTCTTCCTCCATGTAAAGCATTTTTGTTACATAGAGCTGCTTGCTTTATATGTAAAGACAGCAGTCCTACGTAAGTAAAGTTAAAGGCCAGGGCGGCAAACTATAAGTGCAGCAGAAGCCATCAAACTATCAATCCAGGACCCTCCACACACTGATGTCTCACAGTGGCCTCCATATAGTATAATATCTCACAGTAGACCCTCCACATAGTATAGGATCCAATAGTGGCCCCCTCGACACACTATAATGCACTATAGTGGCCCCTCCACACAGCATAATGTCCCAGAGTGGCATTTCCACACACTATAATGCCCTATAGTCTCCCTTTTTTATACAATGAAAGAATGTAATCTTCCTTGTGAAGACACAATTTTGTGAGGTTGCAATAGCAAATAAAGTAGCGGTTGAAAAGACACAAACTGGTGCACAAGGTGCATTGTCCACTTTATTCAACTTTTCAACAGCCCCTTCTGCCAGTCATGTGATCAGCAGACTGACCTGACAATTCACACACCAGCTGAAAGTCTCTGATTTCTATGTAAGTGTATGAGAGTGTAAGATCCAGGCTCTTATACAAAAATCTGGCTGTTGTGTCAATTGGCAGGTCAGAAAATTAAAATGAAGAGTCTTGAAGATAGACATGTTATATATGTGAAGGGTTTAAATAAGATTTTTACCAACAAAAGGCTACTATCTGCCCTTGTCGTTTTTTTTAAGTCACTGCAATGGCAAGTTATTTGTTTCTGCTGAATGTAAATGTGTTTGTATTACTCTCTGTAAACTATAGACGTCATAATTCCTGGTGCGCCACTGACCTTGGCTCCACACAGAGAAACCTAAAATCAATGTTATAGCTTATGAATCACTGACGTTACGCTTCACCTGGCAGGCCTGTAAGCATTTCCTCATGAAACTAACAATTGGGGATTTCCAGTGATGTGGGACATTTTACAGTTTACACAGTTTGCACATGAACTCCATTACTGTTTACATAGCTTACTCACTAGTTCTCACTGAGCTGCACATAATAGAGGAGGAGGAGAATGAAAAAGCACTTGAAAATGCATTTCAGGTCAGTTCTGCTTGTAGTTGAATGTTATGCTGCACAATCTACTCTATTTCCCTAATCCAATAAGAGAATTAAAGGTGTTGTCCCATCTCAATGAGCCTATCTATACTGGTAGCTTATGTAAATTGAAGACTTTTTCTAAATATATTGCTTTAATTCTGCTTTGTTTGCCTGGTATGTGACTTGATCCCCCCCCCTCATTGTTGCTATAACCACGGACCTATAGGACAAGTGACGTCACTCACTCACCTCTCTTGCCTGCAGGACAATCCATTCAGATAATGGCAGTTTACTGATAAATCCGAGTTTATTGTCTGTCTATGTAAACACACAGATAACACTTTGTTCTGTACAAGAATCTGCAGATTATCTGACCAGCAGAAGTGTTCTGTGTCCCGTTCAGCAGGAGGGAGAGGGAGGGAGAGAATTACAGGAAGTGAGAAGCAGACACTGCATACAGCCTGGCTGAAAGACTGACATGGGAGATCCCCTTTAAAGCCAACGATGCTTGGTTCATGGCTTTAATACTGTGTCACTTTAAAGAGAACCTTAAGCCACCACCAACTCCAGCTCTTTGCATTCTCTGATATGCACTACCACATTTATTCTGGCACACTTTTTCCTCGAGTCTTCACTGTTATTTTTCTCCAGCCCCATTACTTCTGTTAATTTCACCAATCAATATGATAATTAGGTCTCTACTGCCAGATGGGTGGTCTGTTCCAACCCAGGACCACCCACTTTAAAGTAGGTAACCTAAGTAATATATTGAGTGCTGAAATTAAGAATACTGATTTTTGGTAAGTGTTCTAGTGTCAGTGGAGTGGTGCATTTTAAAGACTACAATTGGACACTGCCCAGCAGCCTGCCAAAAGGCTTTTTGGGGACTCTACAACCATCCATTGCATGACTCTTGTTTCTGCCCATCCAAACAACTGTCTGCCTACCTGTACATCATTCTGACACTACTGCTTCCTGTACATCCATTTGTCCACCCATCCATCTGCCTGCACACATCTGACACTCTGCCCCAAATATGTACCCATCTTCTCACGCTTCCAACTGATCTGTGCAGTGTGCTCTAGATATGGCCACTGATGGAGTCATGTGACCCAATCCATCTATCAGCAGCTGAACAGACAAAGGGTATCTTCACACTGAGTTTTTTGGCAGCAGAAAAAATCTGCTTCAGGATTTAGGAAAAAAATTTAGAGCGTTTTTTGAGGCATTTTAGTTTTTGTTTTTTTTTTGCTCCAGCACAGTGTATGGACCTGGAAACTTCCCTCTGAATAACGTGAGCAGTTTTTGAAGCGTTTTTTGCAAAAGTACTTCATAAACTATTTTCCTCTCTGCATGACTCATGCGGACACTGCACGGAAAACACACGGATCCCATTATAGTCAATATAGTCCGTGTGGTTTCAGTCCTCACCATTTGTCAATGCATTTCGTATTCCATTTGGGGGGGGTCCCCAAGCGGATTCCACGAATGGAATACCGAACAGAGATGTGAATCGGGCCTAAGAAAGCTGTAGGACAGGAGGATTAGTAAGCAAACATGTCTAATCTCCTAAAGAGAAGCATGTCTTTTCTCCTTATCTCCCACAGCAAAAGGGGATCGCACTTGCTAACAGTCAAACTACTCCTGCACACACACACACACACACACACATATATATATATATATATATATATATATATATATATATATGTATATGTATATCATTACTCATTACCATTGTCATCTGCCATCATTCATCTCATACATATGGCCAATTTCAGAGCCCTGCCTAACAAAATCTTCAACCTTTGTCAACATCTGTAGTACAATTATGGTGGATGTTGGGTATTTAAATATAGGATCTGAGTGGCTGCTGCGTCTCTACTGTGTCATACAACAGAGACCTGACACTAACGCCTGCAATCAGTGCCTGCATTAACGCCCCCAGTGCCTCAGTTAAAGCCATATTTCCCCCATGGCACGGGCACAGTCATGTTGGGGAGGATTCACTGCCATGACAGCCAAGAAACTATTGAGGGCTCCCAGCCTTGTCTGGCATATACTTCTATTACAAGCTTGTCTATACAGCCTATACTAGAATTTCTGTTAATTTACAACACATTAGCATTATAATGCATTACATTAAAGATTAGATCGCTAGAAGGTTTAAGGATTAAAGTACTTTTTGAAGACAGAGGACCAGTGAGTATTAAGTTGATATTAATACATAAGTACAAACATTTCTGTGATTTCCAGAGAATTATTGTTGTATTGGAAACCTATCTTTCCTTAAACAATTTTATCCATGTGCAAGCGAAAAATAACTTAAAATGTTTGTAAAAATTCACATCAAAAGCCAATAAAGATAACATTTTTGAAGAATTTTTGGCAAGCACAATTGTTGAAAAGCTAAAGCACTATGTCGGTTAAAGCGTGTCTCCAGTTATAACACAACATTTCAGAAATAAACAGTACAGATTAATATAAGAACCTTTGTAATATATTTTATTAAAGAAATATGCTCCCTTCTCCATTTATCAACAGGAGGTCTCTCTCTGTTGCCTGCAGATACAATTGAAAGCTACCTTATGACCTAAGAGTCATCAGGTCTCTGCATTCTGTTCTTCTGCCCTAGATCTTCTATTAAATTGCCTCTCGTTCCTACTCTGCCTCTCACATAAACTGCGTCCTATTGTCACCTTTGTCACATACTGCCCATAGTTTCTTCCTCATCTCTTACACTAGGTTCACACCTACATTTGGGCTTCCTTTCTTCGGAAACCTAATCCGATTAAAAAGAAGTTACCATGAAAACCCTCGGACCCTATTGACTATAATGGGGTAAGCCGGGTTTCTGCCCCAAAAATGCAAAGATTAAAATCCTGCTTGCAGGGCTTCTCTCCGCATTTTTCAAACGGATTTGTGGACAGGATTCCCGAACAGAATCAAGGAACAGGTGTGAACGTAGCCTTAGCCAGATCACCATGCCCCCATTACATTCCCTGTAGTGACATCATCCTCAAAGCTTAAGGTCATGGAAGGTGCATTTTAGTATTCGTTCTATAGGGTTTTGCAGAAACAGATGATAGACATGGGTACCAGCTCTAGACTTGGATGACAGAATGAGAAATAGCATATTTTGAATCTACTTTAATAAGATGAATAGATGAAAAAACTCTGGAGAGTCACTTTAAATGCTACTGGTTGTTAAGAGTTCTCAATATTTTTTCTGCTTTACCTAAGGTCACTTTCTTTCAGGACTATTCAGTCTGTGTAATACTAGCCATATGTTTGCTCTATTTCCTAAACACTGTCTAGAGATCCATACTCACAGAACTATAGTTATCTACGATGCTTTGAGTCACTGGCTCTGTTATGTAAGCTCTCAGTATAGGATATTACTCTTGCAGTGAAATAGGGAATAGCAGCATTCTAGATAACTATGATGCTGAGACTGGGTCCCTGGACAGTGTTCAGTCTTGGAAACGCAGCCAGCATATGGTCTGTATTTCACAGTCTGAATAAATCCATCCTAAACTGGCCTTAATGAAATTCTGGGGAAAAAAATAATTTCACTGGGCTTCATGGCTTCACTAGTCCTTCCAGAACTCTCTTGTCTTTCATTTGTGAAACTTCAAATGAATTTTGATTTTGTGAGACAAAGAAGTGGATCAGTTCCTCCACCATTGTCATATATTGCATCTGACATCAGGGAACTATCATACCATTTATTGAATGCTCAATACTTTGCAAACACTAGAACACTGAACACTATAGAATGAGAGTAGGCTTTGGATAATATAATAAAACCTTCAACAGAGGATTGCACTGTGTGTCATGTCAGGTTTGTTTGCTCTTTACCTGTTTTTCCTCATTTATTAACTTTTTCTCCATTGTTGTGGCTTGTTCTTCTGCAGTTTGCTTGTTTTCAACATTTTGTCTCCATGTCTCCTTTTCACTTTGTGTGTGTAGTGTCAAGGCCCCTGATAGTTTAGATAACTCTTCCTTTTGTGCTTTCCTGCAGGACAAAACGTGATATATAAACAGTAATGCAAAGCAGACGGTAACTTATCGAGAAATGCACAAAAATGGGTCAGTGTTTACGCAGATTTGTTCAGGTTTTATTTCTGAATATTGTACTGATTACAATTCATCATAAAGTTTCAGGTGCCTTTACATAATTTACAAAATTATTAAGAGTTAAAACCAGAAACTACCGTATATACTCGAATATAAGCCAAATTTTTCAGCCCAGCTTTTGTGCTGAAAAAGCCCCCCTTGGCTTATACTCGAGAGAGCAAAAAAAAAAAAAAAAAAAAATTTTTTTTTTTTTTTTTTTTTTTTTAGGAGGGGGGTCTATGACCAGCCACAATATTAATGTATAGACTCTCCCATAAAATAGTGCAAAGAAAAAAAAATGAAATTAAAAGTTTTAAATCCCTCCTTTTCCTAGAATACATATAAAAGTAGAAAATGACTGTGAAACACATATACATTAGGTATCCCTGTGTCTGAGAGTGCCCGGTCTACGGAATATAGGGTATCTGCAGTGCTTTTGGTCCATCGGGAAGGGGTTAATCAGAGCACTGCAGATACCCTATATTCAGCCAGGCTGAATTCCAAGTGGAGGAAGAAAAAGCAGTCCTCAAGCTTAGGGAAGGGGCAGACAGACAACCAAAACACCCCCTCCCCTTCCCCAGCACCCAGCATCTACTGCACCCAAAAACTCCGACCATTTTATTTTTTGAAATTTTCCAGTAGCTGCTGCATTTCCCCCCTAGGCTTATACTTGAGTCAATAAGTTTTCCCAGTTTTTTGTGGTAAAATTAGGGGGTCGGCTTATATTCGGGTCGGCTTATACTCGAGTATATACAATACATTATCTAGAATCTAGCTAGTTACTCTCATCCCTAAAAAAAGCCCTGTGTCTCAAAAATACAGCATTTTGGCTGTGGTGAAAATTCCACAACAAAAAATGCAGTGTTTTACAGTACCTGCTGAATGGATGGGATCCTGGCTAAGCTATCTACATATTGCAGAAAACACAGCATGTCAATTATACCTATGGAGACGTTGGTGTTACGTATAGGTGTAATAGGGGCAGAAAGTCCACAGAGGTACGTTCTGCAGACTTTCAATGAAAAACCCTGAAGAAAAAAATGTAATTTGTTTCCACTTTAGTCTTTTCCACAGAGTTTTTGGCTGCGGCTCGCTACATGGAACTTGACCAGAAGCCGTTATCTGATGTACTAGAAGCTTCGGTCTGTCTAATGGTGGGATACATACCTTAATTTAATATCAATTAAATAGTGATGATTTAATAGTATTAAGTGACAAAGCAATCTGCCCATTTTATAGCATTCTACATAGTTTACAAAACGTTTGTTAACGCATTGCTGTATATTTATCATAGTCACATAGTTAATATGTGCCTGATAAGTTCAACTAGGGGATGGGAAAGGGCATGACTGAAGGAAGTAAGTATTCTATACATTTCCATAAGCATCAATGCTATTTTGTTCTAAAAGGTCAGCTAAGCCTTTTTTGAATCTGTTATCTGTGACCATCTCCTGGGGTAGGCTATTCCACAGATTCACAGTCCTTAAAATGAAAAAGTCTTGTCGCCTTTGGAGATTAAACTTTTTTCTTAAGCCAGAGCCCCACATAGTGTAAATGCTGCAGTGTTTTACACTACCTGCAAAGTGGATGGCTATTCCCATCCCATTCACACATTGCAGCGGACATGCTGCGACTTCAAAAACTGTTACATTTTTGTTACTGCAGCATGTCAATAATACCTAAGGAAACGCTGACATTTTCCATATATAATTGAAGCAGAAAGTGTGGGGAAAAATTTGATCTGTTTTTGCCACAGTTTTTTCCACAGCTCTTTTTGGCTGCAGCTTACTACTTGGGGCCTTAGCCTTAAGGGGCTTTTACATGGAACAGCTTTTCCTTATATTTCTTGTATGGCCCCTTTATATAGGTTTATCAAGTCTTCCCTTAAATGCCTCTTCTCTAGACTAAACTGAATTTGCCATAACCCAATAGGATACTAGACTGACCAGATGTTCACTTTGCAAACATGCAAAAACAACAATAAAGAAACCTAAATAGTCTTCAATTTACTAAGTACTATAGAATAAAAAGGTCTATGAGAAAGCACTGATGATGCTGGAACCTGTAATGGAACCTTCCAAATATTCAGATGTTTGGAAAATATAAGCATGAAGATGAATACGACACCAGTCAGAGGTGCAGTCATGAAGACAAATCTGATGATACCAGACATACAGTCTTATATTCAGACATATGACATCAATGGTGCTTAAAAATTGATGCAGGTTTTTCATGTATACACAAACAAAAAAAACCTAAAAAAATAGCCTATAAATATAATGTAATAGTAACAGTGACTGTCATTTTTTTTTTATTTCCTATCTCTTTGACAGACTACAGTCAGGCTTCAGACCCTGGCACTCCATTAAAACTGCACTAACCAAAGTCACTAACGACCTTCTAACCGCCAAAGCCAAGCGCTATTACTCTGTCCTCCTCTTCCTTGACCTCTCCTCTGCCTTTGACACAGTCGACCACTCCCTCCTGTTAGAAATTCTCTCATCCCTTGGTATCTCAGACCTGCCCTTTCCTGGATCTCCTCATACCTCACCGACCGCACATTCAGTGTCTTATCTTATGGCCCCTCCACCTGACCCATCTATCAAAGTTAACGGAACCACACTTACCCCTGTCCCACGGGCCCGATGTCTTGGGATAACACTGGACCCTGACCTATCCTTCAAGTCACAGGTTCAAACCCTCAAGACTTCCTGCCACCTCCAACTCAAGAACATCCATCGAATCCGCTCCTTCCTTACCAGTGAAACTACTAAGTCGCTCATCCATGCCCTTGTCATATCCCGCTTAGATTACTGCAACACCCTTCTCCATGGACTCCCAGCTAAAACCCTTGCCCCTCTCCGGTCCACCTTAAACTGCGCTGTTCGCTTAATTCACCTCAACCCCCGATCTTCATTGGCTGCTCCCCTCTGCCACTCCCTCCACTGGCTACCTATAGCCCAGCGAATTGAGTTCAAGCTGATAACGTTAACATACAAAGTCAGCCACAACCTGACCCCTCCATATATCTCTAAACTAATCTCCTGCTACCTGTCTACATGTAACCTCAGATCCTCCAATGACCTCCTACTCCGCTCTTATCCGCTTCTCACACAACCGTCTACAAGATTTCTCCCGTGCATCCCCCATACTCTAGAACTCCTTACCAAGACACATAAGACTGACCCCCACAATCACAGGCTTCAAGAAGGCCCTGAAGACTCACCTATTCAGGAAGGCCTACAACCTCCATTAACACTATCCCCACACCACCATCTGTACAGTCTCCCCCTCACCTTCTGTCTCTACCCCCCCTTCCCTCATAGATTGTAAGCCCTTGTGAGCAGGGCCCTCTACCCCACTGTGCCAGTTGGTCATTGTTAGTATTATATCTACCTGTATATTTTCCATACTGTATGTAAACACTCAAAAGTAAAGCACCATGAATTAATGGTGCTATATAAATAAACAATAATAAATAATAATAATATTTCATGTATTTAGAGCATTGTGTTAGGATCACATCCTCCATCTTGTATTTTGTCAGCCATCTTGTAACCTTTTTCTTATATAAACTTTATAAGAATGTCTGTTTAGAGTCTAAGAGACCCCTTTAGGGGATAAGACGTGTGGAATGTTAATGGATGGGTTATAACTCCTTATCTGTTTGTGGTAAGGGTCTCATCTTTGAAGGTGTGTATAAAAACAGGTTCTATAACCTGTTGATCGTTAGCTCAAGACTGAAGTGGTCTGACCAGCATGTGATCATTATCTCTTTTGCTGTGATATATACATCTAGAATTAGTGTAAGATGTTGGTTTACACATAAATATTTTAAATTCTTCTTTATTTCATGAGAAAGGTCATCCCAGTTTGGAAAGTAATAATGAGATGCAGATTACATTAGGCCTTATCCAATAGTCATGTGCCACACCTTATGTTATAGCTCTACAACCAGTCATGTCATTAGAATAGTCCAACCTGCTCTTGTCTGTATTGTATTTAAACTACCTTTTCCTACCATTAAAATCAGAACTCACTTGATACACTATCAGCTGTGTGTGTGTGACTTCTCCAGGCCTAAAGGATGGGTGTAGCTTATCCAGGCCTGTTATTTAATTTGGAACTCTGCAACATACTCTATTATGAGGACCCTTTGATGTCCCTAACAATTGAGATGGTACTTTTAATGCTAGGTTTACACTGGCATTGGTGTTTCAGTCATTCTGGTCCGCATGGGCCTGTCCACTGAAAAAAGCAGTTACCCAAGAACCGCATAGGCTTTACTGAAATCAGCAGGAAGAAAAGTCTTCCATGCAAGACTTCTCTGACCTATTTTAGGTAGAATCTGCAGCAGAGTCTCCTATGGAAACTCCAACACAGATGTGAAACTACCATTACTGTGTTTGCTTTGTAAATATTATACAGTGTTTACTTTGATATAACTTTTGCAAACTTAAGAAGGCTATTGCTGCCTGTCAACCTTTAGCCAGGAAATGATAAAGCACATCGGTCACAGTTGAGTCACATAGTCAGACTCTAACCAATTATTGGAGTGAAGATAAAGCCTCGCCTTTTATAACCACCTTATACTACACTGATATCCGGAAATGGGTAGATGTTACCTGAAGTTTCCATAAGATTAGCCTATATAATTTACAATGGTCAGAAAAATAAAATGTGTTCAAAGGTCAGTTAGCATTGCTTTAATATACAACTGTTCATTTTACATGTCACAACTGTACAAAATCTGCTATGTCTGTGATTAAAAGTATACAAAATAGGATTGCTAAGAACTGGGCTTGTTGGAGGTGGTGAAAGTTCCTCTGTAAAGGAAGTCGGTCAGCTAGATCATCAGTTCTAAACTAAATACACAGTACCGTAGAGCATTTTACACAGAGTTTGGTGTTATCTTTTTAAGCATTACCTTACCATAGCTGTCATCAAGGGCCGCTTTAACCATAGGGCCAACAGTGCACTTGCACTGGGCCCTATAGTAGTGGGGGCCCCACATGGACAGTGGAACAGCCCTACAGTTTGTTGTCCCACTGTCCAGAGCAGTGGGTCCAAGCTACCACAACTTTTTGGCGCCGCTTGTGGGGGCAATCTGGAGGGGGACATTATAAAGGGCATATTTTATGGGGCCACTAGGGATCCATTATACTGAGTGAGAGCCACTAGGTGGCGGTGATTGGGAGGGACCCACTTATGAAGTCTTTGCACAGGGCCCACAGGCAATTTCCCAAACTGTTGGAGATTTGTAAACTGCAGCATGTAAATTATATCTACGGAAACAATCGGCAGTTTCCCTATAGGTGTGATTGAAGCAGAAAGTCTGTATAGGAATCTCTGCAGACTCTGAAAAGAAGCCATGCATCATCCTTTCACATACACTGATGCGGTATACATGGAACAATATGCGGCAAACAATGTAATCATCTGACTACCAATCATTAGTAAAGAGTCTATGAGATAATTGTGCCTTAAGGCCTTTACCTAGTAGAACCTAACAGCTAAATTACCATCCTCATCTGTAGATGGGGTGCTCCCTTCATGGAGTTATTAATGGAGAAAGGCAACTAAACCTCGTACATATTGTGAAATCCTACATCAGTGTTTTGCAAGTGTATTTAAACAAGCAACCATTAGCAGAAAAATGCATGTGCTTTATCATAGGTTGATTCAACATCCTAGGCAAACACTTACCTTCTTTCCTCAGCTTCTTTCTCTGCTTGCTTGCGTGCACGGTCTGCGATAATTTCATCACATATGACATCATACGGTTTGTCTAATGCATGTTCACCCATTACCCAGACCCAAACTTCCTGATCTTTGCCAATTTTCCAATTTACAGTTTTTGAAGAATCTGAGAATGAGAGAAATACAAATATAGAGATACCAGTAACACAAAACAAATAAAACTATTCATACACAGTATAAAATATATTCTGTACTATTAAACTCAACTGGAAAGATCTAATCCAGCTACAGAGAGTATATAACACTAAATATTTATTCATTATTCCATCTGAAAGTATGTCAGTTTTAATGTGATATGGTCTTTAAAAGGAGTCAATCATTGGGAAAAGTGCTTTTGAGCTAAACACATGTCTGAACAGACTTTAAAAAGGCTATTCTACTACTACCATTATTTTTTCAGTTGTCCCCGCCTTTTCTTTATAAACTGCTTTTATTTATTATTTTATGCAAATTAACCCCACGGGCCACCCTGGGCATTTCCCAGGGCCTCCGAGCACCCCAAGGTCATACCTTTAATCCCGCCACTCCACTACTTGTGCTCTATCTGTCCTCCTCCTCAGATCGAGCAGTACCACTCCAGTCACAGCGGTACTGCGCATGTCCGAGCAGCCATTTTGGTGTATTCAACTACACGACAGTATGCTCAGTTCTCCAGAGAACTATGTGAGCGTCATGTAGTTGACTACAACAAAATGGCCATTCATAGATGCGTAGTACTACTCTGACCGGAGCGGAACTGCGCATGCCCGAGATTTGAACTCTAATATCGCAATATGAGGCAAGAACGTGGCACAATATCCGGGGAGGAGGAGCGCAGACAGAGCAAAAAGCAGTGGAGGGCCGGGATAAAAGGTATGACGCAGGGGTGCTTGGAGGCCTTGGGGAACGCCCAGGGTGCTCATTGGGGTTTATTTGCATAAAGAAATAAAGCAGTTTATAAAGAAATGGTGGGTACAACTGAAAGGTAGTAGTACAAGAGCCTTTTTAAAGGCTATTCAGACATGTGTTTAGCTTAAATGCACTTTTCCCAATGAAAGACTCCCTTTAATATTTTGGAATTTGTTATATAATATATATATATATAGAACTGTATTTTAATATGTTAAGGATTTAGGTTTTTTTATACATATTTGTTTGATTATATTAGCGTAATCTAAAGTGGACAAACATCCAATTGTGTAGTTGCAGATAAAATTATTCAAGGTTATACACAGACTAATAAAGTACTTCCTTAGGAATTCTCAACTGAGAAACATTTAACACTTAATGTTAAGGGTGATTTGCTAATTTTGACGCCGGGGTATGGAGGGGGGGAGTCTACACCAGCGTCTCCCACAGCCCCCTAAGGCCAAAACATCAGTGCCGCTGGGATAGAGGGAGGTGTAGTTGCAAGACGCAAGCTCTTAGATGATAGCGATTGGTTCGCCTCTTAGTACACAAACCGATGCCTCTGATGATTTACACTGGCATGTGGTTAGCCAGTGTTTTGAAATGCGTCAGGAAATTTTGTATTAGCATTCTTCTTAGGCATTGAGAGGGGGAAAAAAGGAAATTGGCTTTAACCTTATTTCAGTAGGTAGAATGCCCCCACCCCTTCTTGATTATGCCACTAGCTTGTTCTACAGTCAACCTTAGTGTGGTTATGAGGAGTCTGATAAGCAATATGGATTGAGGTAGTCAGAATAATCCCTACCCCTTTTATGTCACTAGTCAGTCTCTGAATGGATACACCAGGTTAGATTTTACACTACACTGCCTAGGAATATTCTTCTTCCTTAGAACTGTTCAATAATAGTGGAGGAATATATACGAGAGATTGGACAGTGGGTGTGATTCATATAGATTGGGTTAGATATCCATAAACTATCCCATGTTTATGGTGGTTTACGTTGCTATAGCTACAATATTCCTGATGGGTTACATTAATCAGGAAATGTTAACTTGTTGTTGATCCATTCGGAATTAGGTCAATTGTTATATCTTTCTAGGTGACCTAGGGATCACTGTTACCATAGATTTCCCTTCCTTGGTGCATCTTTTGTACCGATAAACGTTTAATGATACTAATAAAGTTATGTTTTTAAATGTTCCATGATAGTTTTCCTACCTATCCAATATTTTCACATGATTTGCTAGTTTAGTTTTAGTATCAGCAGTTTTATGAATTTGTGAATGGGAAGAAGGTGATATTTGTGAATCCCCCACTTGTGAAACTTGCACTGGACCCATCAATGGGTGGTTCTGGAAGCAGAAGGCACCATTCACTGTATAGAAGCAATGCCTTAGTACAGCAGCTCTGTTCCTGTTGAATCGAAAGAGCAGAGCTGCAGTACCTCAGCATTGCCACTATACTGCAGACAATGCCTGCTTCCCCAGATACTGATGGCCTATTCTGAGAATAGGTCATCACTATGAAAATAGCTCAGAGGACCCATAAAACCCCTTTACTGATATAAAATGTTGTCCATGTTCAATGCTTTACGTGGTTAGATTTGGATACAGGTATCATTATCTTTATTTTAGTGGATTTTAAAACTACAATAGTTTAGTGTTGATGCCTTCAAATATCTCACTAGCACCTTGACTACACTGCATTATGTGGGCAGAGAAACATGTATTTTGTAACAGATAGTTAATCCCATGGAAATACCAGTCTAAAACAGATAGGTTAGTCCTACCAACTGTACTGGTGAGTTCAGTTTAGATGAGATGAGGTCGGTCCAGGAAACACACAGACTGCTTCTTGGATTTTACACAGGTAACATTTTTAAATATGATCTTGACGTTCTGTTATATAGCACCAATGGCCATCTACTCCAAGCACATCCCAATACCCAGTGGTCAATGTTGCAACAGTACACCTGATGTTCAACTAATGCACAATATCAGCATGTACAGTACAATAGTATATTCTAATGATAATGTCACTAAGACATGTGGTCACGTGTTAACAGATGCAATATAGAATGGCATTCCTGTTCTGTCACCGCACATAGTAAACGTTTAAGTAGGAGAATTGTGTAATGTCTCACACTTTATGTGATAAGTTACAAATGTAACTGACGTAATGTCTCAAGCGTATCCCAAAGATATTGTACATTCTTTATGATGTTTTAATGCTTCCGACAATTGAGTCACATCAATTAAGCACAGCTAATTAGCCCCAATTAAATTAGCAAATCTCTTAAAGATGTATAAACAGTCCTCATCACGGTACAGTTTGTGATATTATTAAAAAGGCCCGGTGAGCTTTTCTTCGTACATTGTACATTGTATGACATCAGTATTCAGGTTTTTTGTAAAGGGGAACTGCCTTTTTCAGATAATCTTGGATTTTCTTTAACGTATCCATCATTGTCTTTTGTAGTAGATAGCCCAATGTTATATATATATATATATATATATATATATATATATATATAAATAAAACAAGACAAAGCACTAGCAACAATAGCCAATTATGCAAGGTCACAGTAGGCTTCATTTGTCAGATTACAAATGCCTCGGCTCTCCTCTGGAGTTGGTGAATAACGTCTCCCGTTTTGTTGTGATTAACTTGTTTTTGCCTCTGTCTGCTTCACAGCTCCATACATGAGCATTGGCAAGTAAACACTCTAATGTATAAATGTCCTAATTGTTCTTATATATGCGATACTATAGAGAAGTGGAGATGTACTGCTGTGAGAGATCATCTCATGATAAAAACACTAGACATGTAAAATTCACAAGAAACATGGAGCAACTTTAGGTTAATACCCCATATAGCGCCATAAAGCACTGTGGGGAAAACAAATTGCAGAGCTTTTCACGAGTCCGCAGAGTTTTCCTCTGCGGACTTTCTGCTTCAATTACTCCTAAACAGAAAACACCAGCGTTTCCATAGGTATAATTGACATCCTGTGATTTTCAAAAGCCATCACGTTTTTATATTCGCAGTATATCCACTGCAGATGTTTTTCTGCATTTTCTGGATGGAATTAGCCATAATAGGTAGGTACCATAAAATGCAGCAGTTTTACGTTATGTTAGACCATGATTCTCTGAATCTAAACATTGTTAGACAATTCTGCCCTGTATTCTCCCTCTTGCTAGTATATGCAGATATAGCTAATGGCAATGAGATGGGTGTTACTACAAACAACAGTATGTCCCGTTATATATGACGCAGAAAAGTACTCCTATTGCTATATGAAAGCAATATTGTAGCTATTCATAACACAAACAACTAGTTAAAACCCCAGGGAGAAATCAGCTTGAAACAAGTTGTGAATGAGACTAAGGCCTGGTTCACATTTGCATTCGGTATTCCTTTTGGAATGAGACAAGCGGTGAGCTTATGAAAGCACACAGATCCCATAGACTATAATGGGTCTGTGGGCTTTCTGCACGCTGTCCATACGAGTCATGCGGAGAGGAAAGTACTTCATGAACTACTTTCCTCTCCACAGGACTCATGCAGGTGACCGTTCGGAAAACACACAAACCCCCCTATAGTCTATGGGGTCTGTGTGTTTTCAGTGCTTACCGCTTGTCAATGGGTTCGGTATTCCATTTGGAATACCGAACGCAGATGTGAACCAGGCCTTATGCTACAGCTGTGGATAGGAGATGGATGTTTCTGGCAATGCTTCGAACTTTGCTAGGGAGAACTTTAGAACCTGTTTAATAGGTTAATATAGTATATTACAGATATGTTCAGCAAACTCATCGCTACACAATAGCAATAAAAAAGTGAAAGATCAGTAACACTTGATTGTAATGATTGTATAGCAAGCTATGCCTTTTACATAACGGCAGAAGTAATGAACTACATGTGGTGTCTGTAATGTGATGTACATTCCTTACATTACAGAGGAATGTGTGCTCAGTACGTGTGCCTGCTGTTTTCACATGCAATGTACACAAGACAACTGACATAAAAAAAACAAGTTAGATACATAGCCTAGTAGTAGTGTGCATCATCTCTGTTGCACAGACCTTTGCTCCAATGATAGAGAGAGAGTGATAGATGATAGATAGATAGATAGATAGATAGATAGATAGATAGATAGATAGATAGATAGATAGATAGAAAGAAAGATAGATAGATAGATAGATAGATAGATAGATAGATAGATAGATAGATAGATAGGTAACCCACATCCTGTTGAGTGTAGCAGTATATACAGTATGTAACTCATTTATAGAAAATATATAAAGTCCCATCACTCAGGATATGTGATGGTATGGTAACAAACTACCCAAACCAGAGACACCCTTCTGTAGACTGCACTATTTCATGGTTCTTGCTCTGCATTAGTAAAAGGCAGGGGTAGTAGATGCTTTAAACATAGCCTGGGGGGGTGCTAAGTCCTATCTAATAATATGTGAATTATTAGTTGTAGCAGAAGACAGCAATGTGTGTACCACCTGCACCTTGCTCAGAAGAGTTAACAAGCCCCACATTCCACTACAGAAGAATGAAGCATAACAGGAATCAGATTTCTCAAACAATTAGTCACAAAGCTTTACCTAGTGACTCATGGCTAACAATTAACTTTTCTGTGTACAAGCTCAGACAAGGACACCACCATTTTCTTACTGCATGGCACAGTGATATGGAAAGCACTCCATCTGCCAACTTATATAAAACTTTATTAAACCTAGGTTGGCTGTATTTCACCAGTGCAATAAGCTTTAAGAACAATTTGATTTAGTTCCTGTTTTTGGCACATTGTAAATTGCAGTGCTTTTATAGTAACTTGGGTGATTTGATAATAGCTGGTGATAGACCTTTGGAGTCTATAATTTAAAATACAGATGTATTGTGTATATGACCAAAGAACTGGAGGAAAAGATTTTCATGTAAACAGAATTAGATATACACTTGTAGGTTTACTAATTCCTTAAGAACTGAATGACTAGATCAATAAATATTCCCTACTGGATTGCCATTACACAAATTGCTCCCCAGAGCCAGGAGATTGAGTAAGCCTACATTCACATGACAGTGAAAATTGGCCGTGTGATGGACATTTTGTTTTTAATGGCCATCACATGGCCTCATTATATAAATATTCACTGGGCTATTTATATGACCAAATTTTTGACTGTCCGTATTCACATATTCTATTTTTATTAAAAAAAAAAAAAAAGTAGACTTGTGTTTCTGCGGTCAGTTTAAAAACTCATTCATTTCAATGGGTGTTTAAAGCAAACCGCTGGTGTCCTTATGTCCTGGCTGTGCATACTGTGCATGCTCGCATGCCATCTTGGATTTTCCAAGTAGAACAGTAGCAGTACACTTTAGGAACCAAGCATGCGCAGTACGCACGTACAACCTGAAGTGGCTTTGTGTACTGTACATGAGCATTTATCTATTCAGACAGTATCCTATTTTTGGAAGGTATTTAGTGGTATGCCCCCTACATCTATGATCTACTGTTGGTGTGGTCTGGTGTCTGGTGATGTGGTGGCCATACCACTGTGTATTGAATATATAAATGATAATGATTCTAATTTGAAACTTACATTCAATATTGAGGGTTGTGAAGTTAATTTTTTGGACATTACACTCAGGGGAGACTCAGTCAAGGGAGTGGTGCAAACTTCTTTGTATAGAAAAAGAAGCCTGGTAACACAATCCTACATGCCACCAGTTGCCACCCTAGACATACCATCAAGTCAATTCCAGTAGGAGAATAGACATCCTTAAAAAGAGCATGTTGCCTGAGACAGACTGAGAACCAGAATAGATAGAGTGTATCTCTCTTGGTCCTTACAAAGTGCCAATAATCTAGTTTAAACTAAGATGAGTGTTTAACAACCATCCTATAGGGTGTCTGCCAATTTGTTGCTAGGAAGGGGAAAACATTAGGCAAAATTATTTGGTCGGAGGTTAAATGACTCTACAGTTGTGGAGCTCCTAGGTGTCAAGGTTGTAAATATGCATCCAGAACAACTAGTTTTAGAAATAAAGATGGTAATAAAACTTATCAAATACAGAGTTTTATGAACTGGCAGTCTAAATATGTGGTGTATAGTATTGTATGTAATTTCTGCAGTCTACATTATGTAGGTTGCACTATAAGTTCCTTAAAAACTTGTATGAACATATCCCAGACAGTAATAGCCCACTCAAATATATATGGGAGACTCCACAACCTCTACTGTTTTGTTTTTGTTTTTAATATAGCGCTTGTTATATTCATAATAAAATGGGTTAATAATTTATATAACTTGTGTAATGTATTATTGGTGTACATTTTTTTGTGTTAATTCCATATAGGTTTAAGGTGTATTTTTAACCTACAGGCACTGTGTGCGCTATGGAATGGTACCTCTATGATGCTTTTTTGTCTCGTGAGTTCTCATAACTTAGATCAATTCTTCACATGTTTCTGTATGGAACACACCCATGCAACATGGAGCCATAATATGAAAGTATGCTTACAATGTGGATCACTCTAGGCTGAGAATTAAGTATTGATATTTGTCAACTAGTCCCCAAACAGGTTTAGTAATAAGGAATTTGCAAGTTATTCTCAGAATGCTTTCTACTTCTAAATGCTTTCATACATTTCCTTATATAATCTTTAAGGTGTCTCTAAGGGTGGAGCTTTACTGTAAGGTAAATGCTTGACAGCATTCTGGTAAGCCACTGACAAAGGAAAATAAAGAAATGTGTCCCTTAAGTTTTCTTTATAAATTGCTTTCCTATTCTCAAAATCAACAAGTTAAAGAGGACCTTTCACCACTTGGGGCACATGCAATATTATATACCGCTACAAAGCCGATAGTGTGCTGAATTCAACGCACTGTCGGTTTTCTAGCGGTATATAAAACCACATGTTCCCCAAGTGGTGAAAGGTCCTCTTGAAAAGCTAAAACACATTTTCATAACAAGTTTTATTAAAACTTTTGGATCGTCTTCTACAATTTCTTACAATACATAGTAAATTGCAGAATTCTCTAGTTTACTAGGAAAAGCTGCCTATAACTAGAGATGAGCGAACACTAAAATGTTCGAGGTTCGAAATTCGATTCGAACAGCCGCTCAATGTTCGTGTGTTCGAACGGGTTTCGAACCCCATTATAGTCTATGGGGAACAGATACTCGTTAAGGGGGAAACCCAAATCCGTGTCTGGAGGGTCACCAAGTCCACTATGACACCCCAGGAAATGATGCCAACACCTCTGGAATGACACTGGGACAGCAGGGGAAGCATGCCTGGGGGCATCTAACACACCAAAGACCCTCTATTACCCCAACATCACTGCCTAACAACTACACACTTTCCACATTCAAAAAAACCTCTATCAAAGTGGGAAAATACCTGGAAACCTTCTTTACTCCCCAAATGGATGGACACAAACCCCAATTTAAGCTCAACAAACAGTAACAACCACCCCTTTAAATCACGTTCCCCATGACAACCACAAATGGAATAGGCAATGGGAATTCCAAAAGCCCTCACCCTTAACTGTCATTTTGAGTGTGTGTGTGTGTGTGTGTGTGTGTGTGTGTGTGTGTGTGTGTGATGTGGTAAGACCTTCCAAAATTCACTTTTCTAGCCCTTAACATGAGCCCTTCCAAACAAAGTTACAGGACCTTAAGCTGAGCTACCAGCAGAGATTGAGGCCCTTGGCATGAGTAGAGCCTTGCACCAGCAGTGTTTTTGGCACTTAGGGTGAGTTGAGCCTTGTACCAGCGTGTGTCCCTTAACATCAGGCGGGCCCTAAGTTCTGCGCTTTGCACAAAAGTTCCACATTAACTAGGCTGAATGGTACAAAGATTAGTAGGCCCGAGAACCAGGAACAGGTCTTGCAATGGCTGTCGGATAACGCTTAAAGCACATTGTCCACCAGCCAGTCAGCCTCTACCTCCTCTTACCCAACAGTCTTGTCCTCCTTCCACCCAAAATTCCCAATCTTCTCAGAACAATAACCCCAACTGTCCCTGCTCCCCAGAGCTGTTCTCCCTTCCTTTGACTGTACCGCAACCTGCCCCTCCATTTCGCGATTCCACGGACCTAACAGACGAGTATCTGTGTCCAGATGCTCAAACACTAGAGTCTCCTCCATTCCATCTCCGGTCGATTTGGTGGCGGATGACCAGCAACCCACCCTCATCGACGACGATGAGACGCAGTTGCTGTCAGGGCAGCCAGTTGACATGCGCATTGTGCAGGAGGAGGAGGCGAGACAGGAGTTGGAAGAGGAGGTGGTGGACGACGAGGACACCGACCCCACCTGGACAAGGCAGATGTCAAGCTGGGAAAGTAGTGTGGATGTTGAGGCAGGTGCAGCACCAAAAAGGGTAGCTAGAGGCAGAGACATGTCCAGAGGCAGAGGTCAGCTGCTTTGCCGAAGCCAGGCCAGACCCGGAATGTCCGAAGATGTTCCCTTTTGTACCCAGCCCAGAAAAACTCCCCCATCGAGGGCACGTTTCTTGAAGGTGTAGAGTTTTTTCAAGGAATGCGCCGAGGACAGATATAGTGTCGTCTACACAATTTGCCTCTCGAAATCGAGTAGGGGCCCTGAGAAGAGCAACCTGTCCACCACTTCAATGCACCGTCATTTGGAATCCAAGCAATGGAATCAGTGGCAGGCAGCAACGGCAGGACAAACGTCGCCCGCCGTTCATGCCACTGCCTCTGCTCACAGTGCTGGCGATGCACTCCAGAGGACGAGCCAGGACATCACTTCATCTGCCTCCGCCACTTTGTTGACTTCTCCCTCATCCTCCCCTGTTTCTGTCTTATCTCCTTCTCCTGCACCATCAAAGGCACCATCAGGCGCTTCTTTACAACAACCCACCATCTCTCAGACATTGGAGCGCCGGCAGAAATACACCGCTAACCACCCACCCACGCAAGCCTAGAACGCCAACATCGCTAAACTGCTGGCCCAGGAGAGGTTGGCGTTCCGGCTTGTTGAAACTCCCGCCTTCCCGGACCTGATGGCAACTGTGGCACCTCACTATGCCGTCCCTAGCCGTCTCAACTTCTCCCGGTGTGGCGTCCCCGCCTTGCACCAGCACGTGTCACTCAACATCAGGTGGGCCCTTAGTTCCGCGCTTTGCTGCAAGGTCCACTTGACCACCGACACTTGGACAAGCGCCTGTGGTCAGGGATGCTGCAGTGCTTATCTTTAATGACAGGCAGGGTGAATGTGGTGGAGTCTGTTCCCCGGGTGCAAACTGGGGTGGCCTATCTCCTCTCCCAGGCCAAAATTCATGGCAGGAGTAGACTGAAACCCTACGACGCTGCAACCTCCACCACAGCTACTAGCGGCAAACGCTAAAACACTGGTGTGGGGAGACGTCAGCAGGCGGTGCTGAAGCTCATCAGCTTGGGGGACAGACAGCACAGTGCCTCCGAGGTCAGGGATGCCATCCTGGCTGAGATGGCATTTTTTTTTCCCTGCTACACCTGGGGCCTGGCATTTTTACGCCTGTGATAATGGCTGGAACCTGGTAGCGGCTCTGGAGCTTGCCAGCCTCCAACACGTTCCATGTTTGGCCCACGTCTAACCTAGTGGTGCAAAGTTTTTTAAAAACATACCCAAATGTACCGAAGCTACTGTTGAAAATGCGGCGCTTGTGCGCCCACTTTTGCAAGTGCACAGGAGTCGCTGCTAGCCTAAAAACACTCTAGCAAGGCCTACATCTGTCCAAACACAGGCTGTTGTCCGTCATTCACACACGCTGAAACCCTACAATACCATATCTTGAGCAGGGTGTGTGAGCTGCACAGACCTTTGATGGAGTTCCATCTACAAAACCCAAGGGTTCCTCAAAGTCAGCAACCAAAGTTTCTGCACCATGAGTTTCCAGGGGTGGCAGAGTTATGGCTAGGGGAAGAGGCATGGATAGGGATGATGTCTAGGGGCAAAAGCAGTGTGGATGTGGAGGCAAGCTAAGCAGGAAAAACTGGGGGTACAAGCTAAGGCATGGACTGGGGTGATGTCTAGGGGCAAAAGCAGTGTGGATGTGGAGGCAAGCTAAGCAGGAAAAACTGGGGATACAAGCTAAGGCATGGACTGGGGTGATGTCTAGGGGCAAAAGCAGTGTGGATGTGGAGGCAAGCTAAGCAGGAAAAACTGGGGGTACAAGCTAAGGCATGGACTGGGGTGATGTCTAGGGGCAAAAGCAGTGTGGATGTGGAGGCAAGCTAAGCAGGAAAAACTGGGGGTACAAGCTAAGGCATGGACTGGGGTGATGTCTAGGGGCAAAAGCAGTGTGGATGTGGAGGCAAGCTAAGCAGGAAAAACTGGGGGTACAAGCTAAGGCATGGACTGGGGTGATGTCTAGGGGCAAAAGCAGTGTGGATTTGGAGGCAAGCAAAGCAGGGAAAATGGTGGCTAGAGGCAAAGGGATGTCCATAGGCAGCAAGGGCAAAGATGCAAAACTCTCCCGTTTCAAGAATTTTCCTGACTTGTTTCCCCACAAAACATTCCTGGGAGGAGGGCTGAAACACCACCCTCCTCCTCCTCCGCTGTTAGATTTACCCCAGCTACGAGCTGAAAACGCTGCAACACTGGTGTGGGGAGACGTCAGCAGGCTGGGCTGAAGCTCATCAGCTTGGGAGACGGACAGCACACTGCCTCTGAGGTCAGGGATGCCATCCTGGATGAGATGGCAATTTGTTTATCCCCGCTGCCCCTGGGGCCAGGTTTTTTAGCTTGTTGGAGGGCTCTGGAGCTTGCCAGCCTCCAACACGTTCCATGCCTGGCCCACATGTTCAATGTAGTGGTGCAATGATTTTTAAAAACATACCCCAAATTAGCTGAGCTAAGGGTGAAAGTGCGGCACTTGGACACCCACTTTCCCAAGTCTACAGTACCTGGAGCTAGCCGCAATACACTCCAGCAAGGCCTACATCTGCCTGAAGCACCTACTGTTGTGCGAGGTCACCACACGCTCTAACCCTAGATACCGTATGTTCAGCAGGGTGTGTGAGCAGCAGAGACCTTTGATGGAGTACCAGCTACAAAACCCAAGGGTTCCTCAGAGTCAGCTCCCTCACTTTCTGCACCATGAGTTTCCATGGGTGGCAGACTTATGGCTAGAGGCACAGGCATGGATAGGGGTGATGTGTAGGGGCAAAAGCAGTGTGGATGTGGAGGCAAGCTAAGCAGCAAAAACTGGGGGTACAAGCAGCCGGTGACATCATCACTGACAAGCACAGCTGTCTGTCAGCTGACAGGCTGACTTTCACCAAAATGAACAGACAATGGATAGACTCATCATATACATGTCAGTTACATGACAAATTTAGTGCAATTTGCAAGTCCAAGATGGTTTGGAGATCTGCGGAGAGGAATCTCACCACCTCTTGCGGGTGCCATCATTTGGAAGGCAAGCCCTGGGCTCAGTGGGTGAGAGCAAGCGCAGGATAATCGTCGTTTGGCCTGGCGGCCACTGCCTCTTCCACTGTTGACAGGGCTGGCGCTGCAGTCCAGACCAGGAGCCAGGACACCTCCACATCTGCCTCTGACACTTTGGGGAGTTCACCCTTATCCTCACCTTTTCCTGCCATTTCTCCTTTTGCCCGCGCCATCATGCGCCTCTTCCCAGCAACTCCCCATCTCCCAAGCCTTTCATTTCATGCTAAAGTACAGCGCAACCCACCCACATGCCCAAGGCTTCAACGGCCTCATCTCAAGAAATCTGGCCCAGGAGATGTTGGAATCCCGGCTGGGGGACACTCTGCCCTTTTTGGGCAGAGTGTCTACTGCGCCACCGCACTGTGCCGTCCACACCAGCACTTTCCCCCAAACATGAGGCGGTCCCTAAATTCAGCGCTTAGCCCTAAAGTTCCATGTGACCAGTTACGAATGGACAAGTGCATGCGGACAGGGACGCTACCTTTCAATTTGGGCACAGTGGTTGAATGTAGTTGAGGCGTGGACCGGGTCGCAAAATGTGGTGGCCTGACTTGTCTCCCCACACAACATTCCTGGGAGGAGGGCTGAAACACCACCCTCCTCCGCTGTTAAATTGACCCCAGCTACGAGCTGGAAACGCTGCAACACTGGTGTGGGGAGACGTCAGCGGGCCGTGCTGAAGCTCATCAGCTTGGGGGCCAGACAGCACACTGCCTACAAAGTGAGTCATGCCATCCTCGATGAGACGGCAATGTGGTTTTTGCCACTGCACCTGGGCCCAGGCATGTTGTCATGTGTGATAATGGCCGTAACCTGGGATTGGCTCTGTAGCTTGGCAGCCTGCAACATATTCCATGCCTGGGCCACGTTTTTAACTCATTGCTGCTAATCTTTTGAAAAAGGTACCCCAATGTTCCTGAGCTACTGGTGAAAGTGTGGCGCTTGTGCGGATAGTTTTTAAAGTGTATAGTTGCCGCTGCTAGCCTCTATGCATTCCTACAACGCCTGTACCTGCTGGAACAACGGCTGTTGTGCGACGTCTCCACACTGCTGGCACTAAACATATCATGTGTTGAGCAGAGTGTGTGAGCAGCACAGACCTTTGATGTAGTTCCAACTCCAAAACCCTCGGGTTCGTCAAAGTCAACTCCCTCAGTTGCTCAACCATGAGTGGCCATGGGTGGCAGACTTATGTGAAATCCCATCCCATCCATTGCACTGGACACGAAACATTAGCATGCGCTCAGCACAACTTCGGATATGGCAGATGCGTTAAGCAGGGTGCAGGGTACAACACAGACCAGGCCCGAGCACCAGGAACAGGTGTTAGAAATACTGCAGCATCTGCCATTTCCTTCCAATTTTGGGGTTTTGGACCCGCCACCGACTTGTCTGGACCTAAGTGGGGATCATGAGACACAGTTGCCATCAAGGCAAGCTGTGGTCATGTGCGGTTTGCAGTAAGGGGGCAGTGCGCAATTGGAAGAGGAGTTGGTGGATGACGAGGCCACCGACCCCACATGGACAGGGGTGATGTCTAGGGGCTAAAGCAGTGTAGATGTAGAGGGAAGCTAAATCAACAAAAAACCTGGGTAGAAGCAAAGGCATAAACTGGGGTGATGTTTAGGGGTGAAAGCAGAGTAGATGTGGAGGGAAGCTAAGCAGCAAAAACAGTGGGTAGAAGCAAAGGCATGCAAAACTCTACCCTGTTGGAAGACTTATTCCTAGGTCTGGAACACGTTAATGGCCCCCCTGGACAAATTACTGCCACTCAGGGGCCTAGTGTCACCAGGAGGGACAAGTATAGGCGCATGTTGTGGGAATACCTGGCCGACACCAGCTCTGTCCTCTCCGATCCCTCTGTGCTCTACAGCCTAAACTTATTTTCTCATCTTTTTTTCTGAACTGCACATCTCTTGCCTGCTTCCTTTGGGATCTTAGAAATGGTGGTCCACTTCCACAGATGGTAACTTCAATAGACAGTGTAACGGGAGTAGCTGAGGGATCGCTGTCTTAACCACTTTTTGGCACAAAATTAACTTCCAAAGCCAAATATGGTGCAAGTATATGATGCAAGGACACCTACACACCTATCTCTGACACATTGGGGAGTTCACCCTCATGCGCCCTTTTGGCCTGCACCATCATGCGCCTCTTCCCAGCCACTCCACATTTCCCAAGCTTTTCATTGCAGGCAGAAGTACAATACAACCCACCCCCATGCCCAAGCCTGTAACAGCCTCATCGATAAACTGCTGGCCCTGGAGATGTTGGTGTTTGTTTATGCTTCTGGAGACCCAGGACTTCCGTCAGCAGATGGCAGCTGGGGCACCTCCCTATGCTGGGCCTAGCCGTTACTACTTCTCTTGGTGTGCTGTCTCTGCCTTGCGCCTGCATGTGTCCCATAACATCAGTCGGGCCCAGAGCTCTGCGCTTTGCTGCAAGGTCCACTTGACCACCGACACATGGACAAGCGCCTGTGGTCAGGGATGCTGCAGTGCTTATCTTTAATGACAGGCAGGGTGAATGTGGTGGAGTCTGTTCCCCGGGTGCAAACTGGGGTGGCCTATCTCCTCTCCCAGGCCAAAATTCATGGCAGGAGTAGACTGAAACCCTACGAAGCTGCAACCTCCACCCCAGCTACTAGCGGAAAACACTGTAACACTGGCATGGGGAGATGTCAGTAGGCCGTGCTGAAACTGATCAGCTTGGGGGACAGACAGCACAGTGCCTCCGAGGTCAGGGATGCCATCCTGGCTGAGATGGCATTTTTTTTTCCCTGCTACACCTGGGGCCTGGCATTTTTGCGCCTGTGATAATGGCTGGAACCTGGTAGCAGATCTGGAGCTTGCCAGACTCAAACACGGTCCACGCATGGCCCACGTTTTCCAACTTGTTGGTGCCATGTTTCTTTGAAACCTACACCATTGTGCCTGATATACAGGTCAAAGTGGGGCCATTTTCGTAAGTGAGAACTAGCCTCTGCTAGGCAGAAAACATTCAGAGCACACTCCTCTCATCTTCGCACCGTTGGCTGGCGGAGGAAGACGAGGGGGTTGGAGTGGCATCTGATGTCCCTATCCCACACGAGGCTAGAGGGTGCACTTCAGTGCATCCCATTGCTTCACCACAAATGGTGTGAAGGGGAGTGGAAAATGGAGGAAATGGAGAGTGACCCTTACAGTTGGGGCCAGCAAAGGCATGCCAAGTAACACACTGGCACACATGGCTGACTTCATCTTGGGTTGCTTTTCAACACATATTTCACATCATGAAGAACAAATAATACTGGATTTTTTCAAGCCTCGAACCCCGGTCTAGGTCTAATGTCTGTTCCTTTCTTATATTAGGGGAGAGGGAAAAAAAATTACTTCAGTGATACGTTTAGCGTACATAGACTGACTATTAATGTGTATCCCACTTAGTGTTGTTAGGGTTACACACCGTCACAACCTGGCTAAAGCTTCTATAGCTGTTAATAAAGTCAACATAACTTTACGGTATCCAAAAAGACAGCTGGTACCGACAGAGAGCAAGACAAATGTCACCCAAAGCTGTGAGCTCTAAACACCCACAGTGACTTTGGCGTCATCATCATTATAAGGGAGTGGGTGGTAATAAATAACTTGGCAGTGCCTAAAACCCAAAAAGCTTATACAACTATATTTACATTAAGATACACAAATGAAACTTTTCAGTAGCATGTCATGAGACAAGCTGATAAGCTCTTCCTTTGTGCAGTGCTATTTGAAAGTTAAACGCTGCCTTTATTTTAATTCTGGAGAAGGTGCAGACATTAGATTTAGAACATGTTGTCTTCATTGTCCAAATCCTCTATATAGGTAACGCGTTTTTCGGGCCGAGCTGTCTGGGAACGAGCTGGTGCAGCACTGACAACCTGGGTGAATATGGCAAGAGCCTGAGATGTAGGGTGAATGAATCCCCAAATTATTTGTGGAATTCCCAGTGAGACAATGGCACTGTATACCAGTATTAAAAATTGTGGGTGCACATAACCCCCATATATTCTTTGAATTCCCAGTCAGACAATGGCACTGTATACCAGTATTAAAAATTGTGGGTGCACATAACCCCCATATATTCTTTGAATTCCCAGTCAGACAATGGCACTGTATACCAGTAGTAAAAATTGTGGGTGCACATAACCCCCATATATTCTTTGAATTCCCAGTCAGACAGTGGCACTGTATACCAGTATTAAAAATTGTGGGTGCACATAACCCCCATATATTCTTTGAATTCCCAGTCAGACAATGGCACTGTATACCAGTATTAAAAATTGTGGGTGCACGTAACCCCCATATATTCTTTGAATTCCCAGTCAGACAATGGCACTATATACCAGTATTAAAAATTGTGGGTGCACATAACCCCCATATATTCTTTGAATTCCCAGTCAGACAATGGCACTGTATACCAGTATTAAAAATTGTGGGTGCACATAACCCCCATATATTCTTTGAATTCCCAGTCAGACAATGGAACTGTATAGCAGTATTAAAAATTGTGGGTGCACGTAACCCCCATATATTCTTTGAATTCCCAGTCAGACAATGGCACTGTATACCAGTATTAAAAATTGTGGGTGCACATAACCCCCATATATTCTTTGAATTCCCAGTCAGACAATGGCACTGTATACCAGTAGTAAAAATTGTGGGTGCACATAACCCCCATATATTCTTTGAATTCCCAGTCAGACAATGGCACTGTATACCAGTATTAAAAATTGTGGGTGCACATAACCCCCATATATTCTTTGAATTCCCAGTCAGACAATGGCACTGTATAGCAGTATTAAAAATTGTGGGTGCACGTAACCCCCATATATTCTTTGAATTCCCAGTCAGACAATGGCACTATATACCAGTATTAAAAATTGTGGGTGCACATAACCCCCATATATTCTTTGAATTCCCAGTCAGACAATGGCACTGTATACCAGTATTAAAAATTGTGGGTGCACATAACCCCCATATATTCTTTGAATTCCCAGTGAGACAAAGGAACTGTATAGCAGTATTAAAAATTGTGGGTGCACGTAACCCCCATATATTCTTTGAATTCCCAGTCAAACAATGGCACTGTATACCAGTATTAAAAATTGTGGGTGCACATAACCCCCATATATTCTTTGAATTCCCAGTCAGACAATGGCACTGTATACCAGTATTAAAAATTGTGGGTGCACGTAACCCCCATATATTCTTTGAATTCCCAGTCAGACAATGGCACTGTATACCAGTATTAAAAATTGTGGGTGCACGTAACCCCCATATATTCTTTGAATTCCCAGTCAGACAATGGCACTATATACCAGTATTAAAAATTGTGGGTGCACATAACCCCCATATATTCTTTGAATTCCCAGTCAGACAATGGCACTGTATACCAGTATTAAAAATTGTGGGTGCACATAACCCCCATATATTCTTTGAATTCCCAGTGAGACAATGGAACTGTATAGCAGTAGCAAAAATTGTGGGTGCACGTCACCCCAATATATTCTTTGAATTCCCAGTTAGACAATGGCACTGTATACCAGTAGTAAAAATTGTGGGTGCACGTAACCCCCATATATTCTTTGAATTCCCAGTCAGACAATGGCACTGTATACCAGTATTAAAAATTGTGGGTGCACATAACCCCCATATATTCTTTGAATTCCCAGTCAGACAATGGCACTGTATACCAGTATTAAAAATTGTGGGTGCACATAACCCCCATATATTCTTTGAATTCCCAGTGAGACAAAGGAACTGTATAGCAGTATTAAAAATTGTGGGTGCACGTAACCCCCATATATTCTTTGAATTCCCAGTCAGACAATGGCACTGTATACCAGTATTAAAAATTGTGGGTGCACATAACCCCCATATATTCTTTGAATTCCCAGTGAGACAAAGGAACTGTATAGCAGTATTAAAAATTGTGGGTGCACGTAACCCCCATATATTCTTTGAATTCCCAGTCAAACAATGGCACTGTATACCAGTATTAAAAATTGTGGGTGCACATAACCCCCATATATTCTTTGAATTCCCAGTCAGACAATGGCACTGTATACCAGTATTAAAAATTGTGGGTGCACGTAACCCCCATATATTCTTTGAATTCCCAGTCAGACAATGGCACTGTATACCAGTATTAAAAATTGTGGGTGCACGTAACCCCCATATATTCTTTGAATTCCCAGTCAGACAATGGCACTATATACCAGTATTAAAAATTGTGGGTGCACATAACCCCATATATTCTTTGAATTCCCAGTCAGACAATGGCACTGTATACCAGTATTAAAAATTGTGGGTGCACATAACCCCCATATATTCTTTGAATTCCCAGTGAGACAATGGAACTGTATAGCAGTAGCAAAAATTGTGGGTGCACGTCACCCCAATATATTCTTTGAATTCCCAGTTAGACAATGGCACTGTATACCAGTAGTAAAAATTGTGGGTGCACATAACCCCCATATATTCTTTGAATTCCCAGTCAGACAATGGCACTGTATACCAGTATTAAAAATTGTGGGTGCACATAACCCCCATATATTCTTTGAATTCCCAGTCAGACAATGGCACTGTATACCAGTATTAAAAATTGTGGGTGCACATAACCCCCATATATTCTTTGAATTCCCAGTGAGACAAAGGAACTGTATAGCAGTATTAAAAATTGTGGGTGCACGTAACCCCCATATATTCTTTGAATTCCCAGTCAGACAATGGCACTGTATACCAGTATTAAAAATTGTGGGTGCACATAACCCCCATATATTCTTTGAATTCCCAGTGAGACAAAGGAACTGTATAGCAGTATTAAAAATTGTGGGTGCACGTAACCCCCATATATTCTTTGAATTCCCAGTCAGACAATGGCACTGTATACCAGTATTAAAAATTGTGGGTGCACGTAACCCCCATATATTCTTTGAATTCCCAGTCAGACAATGGAACTGTATAGCAGTAGCAAAAATTGTGGGTGCACGTCACCCCAATATATTCTTTGAATTCCCAGTCAGACAATGGCACTGTATACCAGTAGTAAAAATTGTGGGTGCACATAACCCTCATATATTCTTTGAATTCCCAGTGAGACAAAGGAACTGTATAGCAGTATTAAAAATTGTGGGTGCACGTAACCCCCATATATTCTTTGAATTCCCAGTCAGACAATGGCACTGTATACCAGTATTAAAAATTGTGGGTGCACATAACCCCCATATATTCTTTGAATTCCCAGTCAGACAATGGCACTATATACCAGTATTAAAAATTGTGGGTGCACATAACCCCCATATATTCTTTGAATTCCCAGTCAGACAATGGCACTGTATACCAGTATTAAAAATTGTGGGTGCACATAACCCCCATATATTCTTTGAATTCCCAGTGAGACAATGGAACTGTATAGCAGTAGCAAAAATTATGGGTGCACGTCACCCCAATATATTCTTTGAATTCCCAGTCAGACAATGGCACTGTATACCAGTATTAAAAATTGTGGGTGCACATAACCCCCATATATTCTTTGAATTCCCAGTCAGACAATGGCACTGTATACCAGTATTAAAAATTGTGGGTGCACGTAACCCCCATATATTCTTTGAATTCCCAGTCAGACAATGGCACTATATACCAGTATTAAAAATTGTGGGTGCACATAACCCCCATATATTCTTTGAATTCCCAGTCAGACAATGGCACTGTATAGCAGTATTAAAAATTGTGGGTGCACATAACCCCCATATATTCTTTGAATTCCCAGTGAGACAATGGCACTGTATACCAGTAGCAAAAATTGTGGGTGTATATAGCCCCAATTCTATTGCTAGGGGACTTGCAGGGTATTTCTGAGGTGAAGGTGGGGGGGCACACCGTTGGAACGGGGATTTGGGGTGTATATATGGGGTATACGGGAATACACTGTCAGTGTGTTCCATTCAGGATCCTGGGAAAGCTGGGTTGCGGCGATTGAGCCCGTCAGTGCCACGTTACACTGACAAGCTTCTCCCTGGAATTGAAGTTATATGTAAGCCCAATATATTCTTTGAATTCCCAGTGAGACAATGGCACTATATGGCAGTAGCAAAAATAGTGGGTGTATATAGCCCCAATTCTATTGCTAGGGGACTTGCAGGGTATTTCTGGGGTGAAGGTGGGGGGGCACACCGTTGGAACGGGTATCGGGGGTATATATCGGGTATACGGGAATACACTGACAGTGTATTCCATTCAGGATCCTGGGAAAGCTGGGTTGCGGCGATTGAGCCCGTCAGTGCCACGTTACACTGACAAGCTTCTCCCTGGAATTTAGCTCTTATAAGAGCTGTTGGTTGTCTTCTCCTTCCTATCCTAGCCTGTCCCTGCCTACCCAGAATCTAACCCCTAGCTAACTGGACGGAAACCTCCGTCCTCGGTGAATTGCAAGCTCAGAATGACGCGAAGCTGGGCGGCGCTGTTCTTTTAAATTAGAGGTCACATGTTTTCGGCAGCCAATGGGTTTTGCCTACTTTTTTCAACGTCACCGGTGTCGTAGTTCCTGTCCCACCTACCCTGCGCTGTTATTGGAGCAAAAAAGGCGCCAGGGAAGGTGGGAGGGGAATCGAGTAATGGCGCACTTTACCACGCGGTGTTCGATTCGATTCGAACATGCCGAACAGCCTAATATCCGATCGAACATGAGTTCGATAGAACACTGTTCGCTCATCTCTACCTATAACCCATCTCTCTTCTTTCCTGAACAGTCTTTAAATTTGATTTGGTCATAAATCAGATTAAACGATCATTCAAAGAGATGGTTGGGAGCCAGTCTGCCAGATGGCTTAGCTAGTGAACAGCATTCTGCAGCTTGCCATGTATTGCATATTATATTATATGCAATAATACTAGCTGCAGAGCTAAATGGCTCAAACTTTAAATGCTATTAAAGAACCCAATGTCAAGGTGCCGATGGCATTTTTTTATTTTTTTTTTTATTTCACACTCATTTTAAAGAAAGAAACTAAAACATAGAGAGTCAGGGAATGCAACTGCGGAGGACAGAAGATGTATTGAAATTAACAAAAAGGAAAACTATAGGAAGGAAATGGTATCAGCCTAAACACAGATTTTAAAAAAAGGATATGCAATATCCTGTATATACTGACTGGAAACAATTACCTGGGCCTGCCCTATAAACTCCATAAGCCTCTCTAATTCTGTTCGAATAATATGAAAAGTAGAATTTAGATCACAAGAATGAATAAAATGGAACAAGCTAGCTTCTGGTTGAATATACAACATACTCTAATACCCAGATATACCCATACAATTCTGTAAGTAAGGGTTAGTAAATTACTGTCTAATGTTACATAGACAACTGTAGCTTGTTTGCAAACACCATTAGTCACCAAAGTCTTTTCTACCTCACGTTACACTTCTAGTAAAACCAGTTACTGTTGCTCAAAATAACTTTCACACGTTCCTTCCAGCAATGTACTTTCGCCAACAATTCAACACGATGATCCTTCCTTATTTGGATGCCAAATTTGTCTTTAAAGCATAATTCCAAATATAAAACAATTTCATAAATAAATTAAAAAGTGCAAAAGAAATTTTGTAATAAATCTTGTAAAAAAAGGCATCTCAATTTAGCAGATGAATAAAGAAAATTGTGACAGTAAAAGCTAAAAAGGTATTTCTTGCCCCTTATAATACATGGCAGCCCTTTGTAACCAATGACAGTACAATAATTGATGGAAGTCATTTAATAGTGATAGCAAACAACAGGTATACACATGTATATTTTCATTTATCAGAATGCTTTCTTCCCTCCAGCCTACACTTAAAGGGGTTGGCCACTTTCAGACCAGTATTGAGAAACAAATGTTATGGTTTGTATAATAAAAAGTTGTGCAGTTTTTCAATATACTTTCTGTATCAATTCCTCACGGTTTTCTAGATCTCTGCTTCTTGTCATTCATTCTGTTACTTCTAGTGGATAAAACTCTGTCCATGGTCATGTGATTTACGGTCCATGGTCATGTGATGAGCACACAGGTGCCACTCGTTACAGTCACAGCACAGTAATCAGACATCGGCCTGGTAATCAGCTGTGCACCTGTGCGCTCATCACATGACCATGGACCGTAAATCACATGACCATGGTCAGAGTTTTATCCTCTAGAAGTAACAAAATGAATGACAAGAAGCAGAGATCTAGAAAACCATGAGGAATTGATACAGAAAGTATATTGGAAAATTGTATATACTTTTATTGTACAAACAATAACATTTGTGAGACTCACCGTGTGAAGGGGCCCAGCGCTCGGCTCAGTTCGAGCTGTGCACGCGAGCACTTTCCATTCACTTCAATGGGAGCGCTCGTAGAGTAAAAAGCAGCCCACTCATTTCAATGGGGAGCGCTCATATGCCGGCTCCCCATTGAAATGAATGAGATGTGCTTTATACGCGCTGATTCTGAACGTGTTTTAACATTCAGAATCAGGCAGCGTATCAGTAGTGTGAAGGGGCCCTTAGTTGAAAAGTGACACTCCTATTTTTTTTATTAGGTACCACTTTTACTTTTTCAGTCTTATGTTGTCAATTTCTAAATGAGTTAATCTTTCGAAAGAAATGGAAAAATCTCCATCAACTTCTGATATGTGGTCTATATTTTATTGTGAATAACGTGGTTTTATGAGATTTCCAAATCTTTGCATTCTTGTTTGCCTTACTTTTTACATGGAGTATTACTCCATGGATATAATACTTGCTCATGAGCTGAATGGGGCGCCATTAGCAAAAAGTGTCAGATGTCACATGCAGCTGACACTGTTACAGCACCCATCATTCAAGCTAACTTTAGTCATAGGTATTTAACCCTTTGGATGCCATTGTCAATTATGAACAATAGTGTGACACTTAAATTGGCATCCTCGATCACAGATGCAAAGAATCTGTTTCCATATGGTCTTTGGACTTACCATTATTATCCCGGTGTTAGGTCCCGCAGTACACTGTGGATATGCTATTAATGTTTATTGTGGTTAAACCCCCTTCTGCACATAACCGTAGTGTTTTTTTACGGTCCACAAATAATGATCCACAGAAAACATGTCTGTCAGCTGCAAAAATAGATAAGCATAATACTTGTATTATCCCTTAGACCTGTCTGTGCCACAACTGCCTGCAAAATAGGACATGCTTCATAACTTGCAGCTGTTTGTATATGGCATAAACACACAGCCACAAAAATTACATACATGTGTATGGGCCCATAGAAAAGAATCGGTCTGTACTACAGTCATGTCCAGGAAGCCTAAGTGCCAACAGCAGTTACCACCTCCACTTATACTAAATACTAGAGATTAATCCAAATTTTCCAGGGGTAGGGGTAGAGGTTGAGGGGTAGAGACTGCGTAATGTTGCTGAATAATAAACATTAAAATGGGAGTTTTCATTGAAATGATTAATATACTGTATATCCGGATTAAATGACATTCTACATTGAAGGTCATTTTGGCTAATTATTCCTTGAAACATCTTTGAACATCCCAGTTGTAAATACAGCAGTTACTTTAATCTGTCTTCCTGTTTTTAGACAGTAATAATAGGTCCTTTATGATTCACTTCCACATACAAAGAGGAGTTTTTTGCTTTCTGTACTATGTTTTCCAGATTACGTTTAATGGATTACATTATAAAGTATAAAAACACTTAAATGATTAAGATTTCCAATATATAATATGGAGAATAATTAGTAGAAGCAATAAATTAAGAGTTAGACTTGAGGTACCTAAAAATAGCTACAATAATTTAGAAACACCTCGAACAAAGAATGTTTTCACCTGGAGTCACGAAAGACCTAATATTCTGCCACTGCAGAAGAAAACAGTTATGGCACTTAAGATGAATTTATAAGTGAATGCTTAATTGAAAGGGGTAAGTAGTGGGGGGTACTCCAACAGTCCACACAGGCAATGTGGAACTGAAGACACTATAACTGTATAAAGAATCTGTGGCTGACACTATAAAGGTGCTCCGTGGGTGTTACTGTAGTGGGCATTGGAGTTGCACTGATATGGGGCATCTACTAGCACTTATACAATAACAGTTAATTTTGTGGGGACACCTAAATGCTTTGTATAACCCAACCAGAGGTTCAGTCAATATAAAAAAGTAAAAAGAGATTTGCATGTTCCTGTTTGTTATTTTAAAATGTCACCAAATAATATCTTTAAGTAATTTGTTAGCCAGTTTACATTTGTTTTGTTGTTGATTTGTGAGCTCCAATGGGCAGGGGTGTAACTTGAGGGGGGTGCAAAGGATGCCGGGGCCCATGAGCCTTAGGGACCCCATAAGCACTGGCATCAGTATTCAGATTGCAGCTTCCATCTGGCCCATAAACCAAGGAGACTCACAGATTACCCTAACCACACTATGTGTGATTAAACTCCTTAGCACCTGTAACCATTATTATTACAAAGTCACTGTAGGGACGAAGAAGGGGGCCCCGGACTAAAGATTGCACCAGGGCCCACAAGACTTTAGTTACGCCATTGCCAATGGCTATATCTATCAATTTCATATCAACCTTAGTAGAATAAAATATATCAAAACTAGATTCAACATTATCAGAAATATACATAAACCATCTAGATGAAAAAGAACTCATATGTGGATTGCTTCTTATTTCTGGTTCTAGTGTGAATGGACAGACTTCTAATGAGGGTCCATAGCTTGCACTCATTTATACCCACTCTGCGCTGAACTTTTTTCACTGTACCCATACTTAACACTGTACCCATTATAATGCTTACCTTTTTTTGGCTTGTGACTTTTCTGTAATTTTTCATTCTGTTCATATTTTGCCTCTCTCTCTTTCCATCTTCTTACTTGTTCCTCCCTCATCTTAAAGAATAAGATCTGCTTTTGTTCTTCACTCAGTTCTGCCAGGAGTTCTGGATCAATGAACATATCAGCTAATATTTGTTTAAGCATGGCTGGAATTGCGTATAAAAACCTTCTTAAATAAAAATTCCTTAAATTTTAACTCCAAGTGATATTTGTAATATTCCAGTAGATTTGATGGTAATTGGGGATATTTCTTTGTACGTCAAAATATCAAAATATAAATGTATAATATAAGATCCATGTCAATCCATGAGTATCATATATGCATTCCTGGAAGACAAACACAAAACATGGTCACTACGTGCGTATAGAATATAAAACAGTAAGACATATGGTATACTGTAGCATGATATACTGTATCATAGTGTGGTCCCTGTGTGTGGTCTTTATGAATAAGTTACCTAACTTATCACATAGCACAACATACTTAAGCATAGCATGCAAAAATCTGTAATGCAAAGTATTAGATCATGTTACAATTTCTAGTAAGCTTGCCCAACCCAGGCACTCCCTTTTAGTGAACGGTATTTGCCACTAGGGAGAATGAAAGGTTAAAACTGCCATTGGGAAAAAAAACAAAACAAGTTGATAGTTTTCAGTAGTTGATACCTAACTTATGACCCTGCTTCAAACACTGGAGAAGGGGTTAAATCTGTCACATGGGTTCATGGCATCTTACAGGAATCACTGACCTGAGACCCTGAGAACTGATAAGAACCAGGAATTGTTTACATTGTTTTTACCAATTACTCATAACCCTCTACCCCCCTTCCTCCTAGAATTCTATCCCTATGTGTCCTTTTGTACATAAATATGCATCCTTCAGAAATGGTTTTTAAATTTACTTGAGAAAGGAGCCTAGAGTTTCGAAATGTTGTAATCTGTCATCATTATTAGTTAGCCATTAAAAAGGTATCAACTACTGAAGACTATCAAGTTTGTTTTTTTTTATTTTTTTTTATTTTTTAAATATTTCCTACCCACTGGCTAACACGGTATGAGAACAAACATTTTCCTTATTGGGAAAAAAAGACAGACATTCTTAAACATGTAATCTTTAAACCTACTATTTCCAAGCATTTTTACTCCGGATTAAGGGTTGTTCATCTATAATTGCTGACCATTACATATAAATATATAACATCATAACACAAAAATACTATAGTTCTACCAATGAATAAACCCTGCTTATGTTAGTCAGCACTCCACCATAGTAAAATAGCTTTAATTATTGGTCAAAGAAATAGGATATACCAATAGCTCTTATGTTCGTATAATGCTATCATGCTGAGTTTATATTCTGATTTTTACTGGATTCATTCTATAAAGGTTATTGAAAAAAACAAGCATTAAGATGTGTGCTTAGTATGACTTCTGGACAGTCTATACCTATAATACTCATACAATCTTATTAATGGGATATGTGGATCAGTTCTTTACTTCTTGATGAATGAGAGTCATAATATAAAACCCTATTATATAAGGGGCAAACTTGTAGTTTTAAAGGGGCTAATATTTGTAACATACCTCCCAACTTTCAAAAGACAGAAATTAGGACAGAATTTGTGGCACACTATGCAAACTTAGTTCCACCTACTCTGCCCATTCTCATTCATTTTTCTATATGTCCCTACTACAGTCACCCTAACATTATATGCCCCCACATTATAATGTTCTCTTCCAATTGCCCCACAGTATGCAGAAACTAAATTAAACCATGGGGTAGCTGGAGGCTGACATGTCTGCCTCTAGTTGCCCTCAGTCAGCGCCGCACCTCCCATGAGGCGACCTGAAGCGACCGCTTCAGGCGGCGCTATGCCGGGGCCCCGGGGAAGGGCGGCATTTTTGCTGACCTAAGCCAGTCCAGGACAAGCTGTCCTGGACTGGCTTAGCGTCACCGTCACCGAGCGTTGGATTGGGGCGGCCCTGTGGACGCAGCGCTGCTCCAGTGGCCGCCCCTCATGCTCAGGCAGAGAGCAGGTCCTCTCCCTGCCTGCTCGCTACCTGCTAACGACGCTCGCTTGCTCCGGTGGGGCGGGAAGGGTGTGTGGATGGGGGCGGGGAAAGGATGTGGTTGGGGGCAGGGTTAAGCATGGGGGTGTACATTAGAATCATGTACATATGAAAACACAAGAGAAAGTGCAAACTATATAATTTTTATTATATTTAATGTGACTCAAGTCACCATAAGGCAGAATCAGTGGGATTTTGGGCAGAGGTGTAAATAGGAGTTCAGCACAGGGAGGTGCTAAACGCCTCAGTGGGCCTAAGTGCGCCTAAGATGGCTACTGATGACGGACAATGCAGGTTATGAAGATGGCTACTGATGACGGACACTGCAGGTTATGAAGATGGCTACTGATGACAGACACTGTTATGAAGATGGATACGGGTGTCACTCCTAATGTTGCTATTAACTTCACTACAGCCTCACTACAGCTACATTACACGTCACAGGGACAAGTGACGTGTAATGTAGTTGTCCAAAGTTTGGTAGGCGAGTGCGGGGTGGAGCCAAGACCCAAGGTCCCGGATCAACCCTGAACTTTGCTCACCTTATCCCGATGAGCAACAACCAAGCGTCAGTGTTGCTCAACCCTGGGCACTCGCCGGCTCCACAGCAGCTGCTGACTTCTCGCCGCCGATACGCGGACCGGTGCAACATGCCCCGTGGCCCGGTACTGGTCCACGGACCGGCGGTTGAGAACCCCTGTTCAACAGTATCGATGTGCATTGCACGCTGATACAATTGTGAGTGGAGCTGTCCTGAACAGAAAGTCTGGTGCCAGGATCCTGGGCCCCTGCAACCATAGGGTTTGGTGGAACGGCACCGTTTACCCTACAGTTAAAGCAGCTCTGTAATATTTTAGAAGAATTTTAGAGTCAAAAAGATTATTATTTTTTAAAGAGCAAAGTTCAATTACAAAGCTATTGTATTTTTCATATGCATAGAGTGACTAAAAAAATAAACATGTAGTCTTTAATCTAATCTTTGTTGGCAAGGTAATCTTAGATGATAAGGGCAGGAGTCAGCAACCTTTGTTACTCTAGCTGCTGTAAAATTACAACTCCCCAAGCAACTGAGTGTGCTGGGAGCTGTAGTTTAACACAACTAGAGCACAGAAGGCTAATTCTCAAAGGGCACAAACTGCTACACTTTTACAAACATAAATCTACACTTAGCATAAAATTTAACTTTTAATTAGGTCAACTAAAATAATGTAGCCAGGGCTAAAAATAGACAAACAACAAGCATGTCAGCAAACATATCTAGGGTCACTCCTAATGTACTCTTTTTGTCCCTATTGTTTGTTGACACAAATACAATTAGATACACGAGCACAGGGGAATAGTAAGCATAATTCCTGGCAGGCACTAATAGATACTACTTAGTAGACTCCAGAATTAGTAACCTAGCCGATAAAATGACTGTATAGGATCATTATCCCCCATCCCCCTGCTCTGATATCATAAATATTGCCCTAGAGCCTCCGCTCCTATGTACGGCTAATTGACACTTATGCACACTTGCGTACCTGCCTACTCTGATATACACTATGTACGGCTGAGTTTTACGCTGGAGGTGCGTCTTAGATGAAGGCTATCACAACCTTCAGCTACCTATGCACATTCACTGTGTCCCTGCCTGTTCTGATATATGCTGCAGGCGACTAGGTTCTCACTAAATGCGCATTATAAACTAATCTCTCAACGCGTTTCGAAGCTTAACTTCTCATCAGGAGAGGGTAGGGTGTTCAAAATAACAAAGATGTTGTTGCGGTTAAAACCGCATTTCCCGGTTCCCTGATGGTGGGAGCCGGTACAGAGTGTCAGAGTTCTGACACTCTGTACCGGCTCCCACCATAGGGGAACCGGGAATGGCGTTTTAACCGCAACAACATCTTTGTTATTTTGAACACCCTACCCTCTCCTGATGAGAAGTTAAGCTTCGAAACGCGTTGAGAGATTAGTTTATAATGCGCATTTAGTGAGAACCTAGTCGCCTGCAGCATATATCAGAACAGGCAGGGACACAGTGAATGTGCATAGGTAGCTGAAGGTTGTGATAGCCTTCATCTAAGACGCACCTCCAGCGTAAAACTCAGCCGTACATAGTGTATATCAGAGTAGGCAGGTACGCAAGTGTGCATAAGTGTCAATTAGCCGTACATAGGAGCGGAGGCTCTAGGGCAATATTTATGATATCAGAGCAGGGGGATGGGGGATAATGATCCTATACAGTCATTTTATCGGCTAGGTTACTAATTCTGGAGTCTACTAAGTAGTATCTTTTAGTGCCTGCCAGGAATTATGCTTACTATTCCCCTGTGCTCGTGTATCTAATTGTATTTGTGTCAACAAACAATAGGGACAAAAAGAGTACATTAGGAGTGACCCTAGATATGTTTGCTGACATGCTTGTTGTTTGTCTATTTTTAGCCCTGGCTACATTATTTTAGTTGACCTAATTAAAAGTTAAATTTTATGTTAAGTGTAGATTTTTGTAGAGCACAGAAGGTTTCTGACCCCTGATATATGGCAATTTTGATTAAAGATTATTTCACAGGTGCTAAATGGCTGTGTTTGCATCTTTCTGGTATTTTCACAAAGATTTTTTCACACCGAGTGGAGAATCAGCTTAAAAAAAAAACCCTGTTTGCTGCAACCTCCTATTGTAGTTTATATGGCATGGGTATTTAAGCGGAAATTCACTTATCACAGACATAAAAAGACAGCATTACCTTCCAAAACTGCTGTTTTAGCTTTAAATCCAGTACTGAAACGGTACAAGATAGTCAGTCTCCACAGCTAACACCTGTCAGATTTCTCCAATGTATTTCCACTGTGTTAGCACCCCTACACATACTAGTATGTACATCCTGGTGCACTTGACCAAGTATGGCGGCTGCTCTTAGAGCGAGCGGCTGTACTGTTTCATATAGTCAAATGTGACCACGGCATCTGAGTGGTTTCCATTTCATGTTCGATAATGGGGAAGCCCACCTGTGGCACTCAGCCCTGCCATATTATGGTAACTACCGGTACTTGAATAGTTACATAGCAAATTTGCCTTAGATTGCCTCCCTAAAAAAATGTAATAAAAAATGATCAAAACATTATACAATCCCTAATAAAAATAACATTGTCCTGAAAAAAAAAAAGACCTTAGAGAACTCCATGCACTAAAATATAAAAAAAATTACAGGTGTGATTCAATTTTTTTTTTCTTCAAAATTTACAAATTTTGTAAAGTTATTACAACATGAAAAAAAATATATAAATTTAGTATCACGTGATTATACTAACCCAAAATATAAAGCTAAGCATTTTTACCACAAAGTGGAAGCAGAAAAAAACAAAACCTGTATGACAATGGCAGACTGCATTTTTTCTTTCTCAATCCACCTCATTCTGAATTTTTTTTCCCACTTCCCAGTACATTATGCAAAATAATAAATGGTACCACTTTGAAGTACAACTTGTCATGCAAAAGTCAAGTCCTCATGTTGACTACATGAACAGAAAAAGGAGGAAGTTATGGCTTTTGGAATGCAGAGAGCAAACAAAAAATGAAAAGTCTGTGTTGTGTGAGGGTTAACATACTGGATCAAAGTCACACTATATTGCCGCATTGTTTTCTGTGTCTCTGAAGCATAAACTAACATATCACAACCGTGCTGTGTAAAACCAGAAGAATGAACACACAAGGCAGTGAGATTGGTACAAGAATCTTTGCTCAAATATAACGTCAGCAAACTCAGAAGACAGATTCTTGGAGAAATACTAAAAACGATGCAAGGAATGCAGCAAGATCCAAATGAACAAAAGCAGCTTGTTCTCATGGATTGCATCATTTTCTGTGACCTTTCGCAGATGTATTTTCTGTTTTACTGAGATGTATTTACAATATATAAAATAGCATTTTTAATATTGTAAATATGAAGTGTTGAAAAGCCAATAAAGTTTATAACATGCTATACAAATGCAGTATATTTATTATGCCTATCACAGATTATATAAATAATCACTGGCCATACTAATATCACAGGATGCTAAAGAAGGTAAGAAGATCCCCATCTCTATTGATGCAATAACACTGTGGTCCTTGGATAGTTGCAACGCAACTCCAAAAAAATAAGTATCCGGGGCTCCGTCAGTGATAGGTTTGAAGTACAGATTGGACCAATACTGGGTAAATTATCAAAGCTTTTATTGACCAGAAATCAGGTAAATGTGTTTCATAGTAAAGACCCCTTCATTAGACCTGACTGCGACTAAGCAATGACCACTGTTTTATTAAGGCTTTAGTCCAGCCTGATGCAGCTTCTGGCCAGATCTAAGGACCACAGTAGCCACATAGCACCTACATTATATGCTAGAAGTTGCTGTGGCTCACACAACATAAAATACAGTTCCACCCACAATAGGGGCCAATTTAAAAAAACAAACAAAAAAAATAAATAGAAAAAACAAAACAGTATCCTATCATAACTGTACGGTTCCACACAAGGAAGCAGTTTTTTTTTCGTTTTTTTTTTTTTTATAGGTCTCTGAATGCTCATCTCTATTGAATAAGACAATCACACTTTTCCCAACCTCCGTAGATTTTAAAACAAATATGTTTTATAGCGCTGCACCAAAATACAGGCAAATCTTTAAACAGAAGACAAAAAGATGCATTATAAGCTTTATAACTCACTTGTTACAAATAATATCGTCCTCAAAATGCTGTATTCCATGTAACAGATGTTGGCCCACATTTATGAATAAATAGACCTATAGTTCTCTTATATGTAACAATACTCCAATAATAACAACTTATCGAGTAATGTAAATAACATACATTTGTAGAAACATAAACTTTATTTCATGAGAGTTTATTTCAGAGGTTTCATCTGCAGACTTTGTTTCGATTACACCTAAAGGGACACCACTGGCATTTCCGTAGGTTTAATTGACATGATGCGATTTCTAAAACCGTGATGGTTTTGGAAATTGCTGCATGTACACGGTGTGGTTTTTACCACAAAATGAGCATGGGATTCACAGGAATCCCATCCACTTTGTTCTAACTGTAAAACACTGCGATTTTTTTCTGCAGTGTTTGTTCTGCAGGCAAATCGTGAAGTTTACGCCACGCGGACTTAATCTACACTCAAAAAGCACAATGCACCTTCTCTTCTTACCCCTGCTGCATGCCCAAACAGCAGATAACACCCACATATACAATTAGTTTGTACCTAGGATAACCTGTTTAAAATTTCAGGACTGTGTGTCTGTTGATACAAAGAGGATACACATATTGTTTTGCATATTTCTTTTTTAAAAAAAATCAGATTAATTGCAAATTACAGATTAATTTTTGCATTCTTGGTCTCACTATACCTCTTACCAAAATTACTTAAGGGGTATAGTGTCAATAATGGAGTCATGTTTTGGGGTTCAGTTTTTTCATTCACTTCAGAGCCTCTGCAAACATCCACCTATGCATTGTAGAAAACCATGGCGCATGGTGCTCTTTTACTTCAGAGGCCTGTCATATTTACATGCATGCATTTAGAGCATTTCAAAATTCAGGAAACAGACACATAACTGGATGGTTGACTTTTCACAGTGCCACAAGCTGGGCATGACATACTGGGCACTGAAATATCATACATGTGGGATAATGTCACCTTGTTTAATCTCATGCCCTCCCAAAGCCTAATGGTACTCCTTGCCTTGACCAGACAGCAGTTTTCATCCACATATGGACTACTTATGTACTCAGTAGAAAGTGACAAATTGTTTGCATTATCCCCTATAGCCACTTACAAAAATGAAAAATTTAGTGCTAAAATAACATCTTATAGAATTTTTTTTTAGTTTTGTCATTTTCTTGGCCCAATGTTAATGAATTTGATGAAACACCTGTGGGTAAAATGCCCGCTATACCCCCTTGACCATTGGGTCACTGTTGGGGGTTTTCATTTTACTGGTCCTTTAGGGACTGTGGAAATCAGACACAACATCAGAAAACACTTCCAGCAAAATGTATATGTATGGTATGTCCATGCTAATTGATTAAACTGTGAAATGCATTTTCTCATTTAACCCCTTGTGAATGTGTACATTTTTAGGAGTAAATAAACATGATTATTTTAACATAATTATTGAAAATCAGATCAGTCTAAATTTCACCTCCATTTTGTTTTAATGCCTATGAAATGTTTAAAAAGGTCAATAAACTTCCCAAATGCTGTTTTCAATGGCCTTTAGACTGGGGCCCCACGTAGCGCAAATGCTGTGATTTGAGCGTGGAGAGAATGTGGTGGAAAAAGCCACAGTGTTTTATAGTACCCGCAAAGTGGAAGGGATTCTGGCTAATCCCATCCACACATACACACAAATGCTTACGTTTTTGTAAATCGCAGCATGTTAATTATTTCTATGGAAACGATGGCAGTTTCTATAGTGATCTAATGAAAACAGGAAACTGAAAAGTGTGAGAAAAACCGCAATGTATCGCTACTTGGGACCGTAGCCTTAAGATCACTTTCAGAACTAAAGCAGCCCTAAAAATGGGTTTGGAAAATTTTCTTATAAATTTTAAATTTTTTTCTTAAACTTGAAAGTGTTATAACGTCCAAAATAAATTCAAGGGTGAATAAGATGATGCCAACAAAGACAGATATGGTAAATACTTATTAACTAACTTGAAAATTGCTTACTTTTTCACTGCAATTTTTTGCATGAAGTACAATGTATCAAAAAATAGGCTAAAATCATTAAAGTTAAAAAATGTCTCAAATTTACAACCATATAAATTGAAACATCAACTTTTGAAAAATCAGGATGTGTCCTACCACTTATTAGTTGACTCTTTAGGGCCCCTTCACACTACGGATACGCTGTCTGATTCTGAACGTTAAAACATGTTCAGAATCAGCGCATATAAAGCAGATCCCATTCATTTCAATGGGAGCCGGCATATGAGCGCTCCCCATTGAAATGAATGGGCTGCTTTTTTCTCTACAAGCGCTCCCATTGAAGTGAATGGGAAGCGCTCGTGTGTACGGCCCGGAATGAGCCGAGCAAGCCGTACACGCGAGCGCTTCCCATTCACTTCAATGGGAGCGCTTGTAGAGAAAAAAGCAGCCCATTCATTTCAATGGGGAGCGCTCGTATGCCGACTCCATTGAAATGAATGGGATCTGCTTTATACGCGCTGATTCTGAACGTGTTTTAGGGTGCATTCACAGAGAGTAACGTGCCGCATGACCTGGCACATGTACGCCGTGTGAGATTTTGAGCACCATATACACTCCCATTGATTTCAATGGGAGTCTGGATCATATACGCCGCGTTATTTTGCGACCGTGATTTTGCAGCCGCAAAATCATGGCCGCAAAATAACGCGGCACATACGAGACTAACTCCCATTGAAATCAATGGGAGCGTATATGGCGCTCAAAATCTCACACTGCGTATACGACCCAGGTCACGCGGCACGTTACTCTCTGTGAATGCACCCTTAACGTTCAGAATCAGGCAGCGTATCCGTAGTGTGAAGGGGCCCTTACATCAGGATTTGAAGCCAATTGGGAACCAACAAGAAGTAACTCACTGGCTAAAGGCAGAAGTCTACTAGTAACCTCTAAACTTGTACCATCTTCTAGAAACCCGGGCAGAAACAACTCACAGCAACAGAAATGACTAATTAACAGCTGAGTGCCCATCTGGACAGTGCAAGAAGCCAGTATTAGTATAAAACAGTACAAACATTTTGCATTAATTAACATCTAGTAATAATTAGCGATTAAATAATTAACAGTTAAGTTCAGTGCCTCTTTTGGTGGACACTGCAAGCAAGTGCCCTTTATGCAATTAGATATAGGTAAGGTCTCCAGTAAAGTCCCTGTACTTCAGCATTCCCACAGATATTAATGGAGTGGTGTGCATGGTGGCCAGTCCACTGCTCCATTCTGAAAGGGGGACAGACACCTCCTGATCAGCAAGTTATTCCTGCCCTATCCCATTCAGTACACATGCAGGCTCAGTCAAACTAAACATTCACGTGGTATGGGAGGGATCAGGTCAAAAAGCTGTCAGCTAATGACTGTTCAAATGACGTCTTATTTGAAGGGCCAGCATTACTAGGAAATATTATTTTAAGGGCATGTTAAAGAAACTGTAAAACTTGTTTTCATCTATTCATTTACTACCCAATTTGATGACTTTTAGTTTCTTAGAAGTCTGATGCATGGTGTTACTTTTACTGGTTCTAAGGCGTCAGTCATATTTCAAGCATACACATAATTGTGGAGCATTATACTGTGGGGGAAGCTTTATACTATGTGGGGAGCATTGGAGAAAATTATATATACTGTGAGTGTGACAGGAAACTAGGATACATAGAGACTCTCAAATTTTACCAGTATGGGACCAAAAAATTTGAGATGGCAGCCCTAAATGCTTTTCTTGCGTTCGTGCTCATTGGCCATGTCACTCCCCATACAGTGCTGTGCATGAACCGGCCATGGATCTATTGGGACATGCACAGTTCTTATAGGGAATGAAAAATTTCAGTTAAGGAGCCATGATGTAGGCTATTACCAGAAAGTTGTTGGGTGGGCCCTAGTCACTAGAGTCTGACACTCAACTAGTGAATGCTATCAAGTTTCTTCTTAGGCTTCTATTACACTTATAGAGGAAGGTCTACTCTAAGAATTTGGTGGAGGTTCATTCAGTGCTACAACTGATAAGATCTTGTACATCCAACAGACACAATCTTGACAGTTATACGTAGATTATGTAAATACTATATGTGACTTCTAGGCACAGTCCGCTGCTTTTCACCTGTAGATATGCACTCTACTATAAAGAAATTGGCTCATAGATTTTACATCTGTTCAATACAGGAATGTAGCTGGGAGTACAACTGGAGCATTTACCCTGGGGGCTGATTTTCAAGGGGGTGCCAATAACACCCTTTTATCTATTAAGAGTTGTACAGAGTTCTGACACTGAACTCAACCTTTTCTCTTGGTTGAAACAATGTCTAGCTACAGCTCTGTTCCAAGATCAGCCCAGCATGAACATGTTCTTCCCTTCAGTGCCAATTTCCCTCTGCCAACATTACATTTTACAGGTGGATCTATAGTGTTCAGTGATTCTTGAATATTTCTATAGGTTATTTCTGAACAGCACATCTCCATTCGAATTTCTAAAGAGACCCATAATGTCTCAAAGTACTTGCACGGAGAAGAACATTTACAGAATTTGAATCATTTGTTGAATTCAGATACTTTATTTGTTACGACCTTCCAGAACCTGAACCTTTAATACAAACAGTTTCCAGTATTACACTGGCATAATTTCAGAACTGCGTGTATTAAAGGAATGGGTGAGGTGATTTGCCTTTTTACAGAATTACATACTATGATAACTCAACTTCTCAGATAAAAGCAATAAAGTACATTAGGGCAAAACAACATTAACGTTTTGTTACATAGAAGAAACATATAAACATACGTTGAAGGATACCATACATAGAACATAAGTAGTTAATTCACCTGTACAACAATGGTCACAGAAGAGTGCAAGATATTGCGTGGGTTAAAATTTTTAGGTGAACTGAGAGAATAAAGGTTATGAATGTGTAGTACAGCACTTACCAGACCTTCCTTTGAATTGTCAGCTGCGGAATTTCCTCAAACAACAATCTCTGTACTGAAGGAAGTCCACTTGAATCCTGTCATTAGACTTGCTGGGTTGGGCTTTAATACCTTGAATTTACATATCTCCACCCTACAACCAGGCTACAAGTGACAAACCCCACAGTAGAATTCCTTTTAGTTTTAGCTATATGCACCATCTGGTGTATGACAATGGTATCACAGTGTTCTAATCCATAGAGTCTACTATACCCGTTTCATAATTATATATATTATAAAATGTGTTGCCAGAGGAACCTAGATATTGAACTCTAGATACTATACCCCAGATATTGTACCCTTCTGGTGCATGACACCATGAAAATGTAAAAATGCAATTTGATCTATCGAATACAAAAATGATATACACATACTTCTTTACATACTTTGCGAAAGACAATAGAAATAAATTGATTGTACTCAGATGAATCTTAAATTCTCTTGGACCCCAATGAAAATTATGCAATGAGGCCCCTAAATGGGACAGTGTTCACAACATCTGTAAAGTACTGCAGAATATGATGGTGCTATACAAGAATAAATACCATGTAATACTACTGTCTTATGTTGTAGACAGGCCTTTGGGCTCCTTGACCTGGATTCAGGGCCCGGTAGCAATTACTATCTCAGCACCCCCTATAATTACACTCTTGATTGTAGTTCTTATAGCATACCTCCCAACCTTCTCAGATTTGGCGGGAGAGTCCTGGATTGTGGGTCATGTACTGTGATCCTGGTCAGCCGGAGGTATATCCCAGATCCAACTCATCTGCATCCAGAGAGGACACAGATGAGTTTAATACAATGACGAAGCAGGAGCCGTGTGCAGACAGCCTCTGCTTCATTACTGTGCTCCTGTATGCACCGGCCCTGAGAGCTGTAGATGCAATGTGATGAGGTCAGTCACATCACACCTGTAGCTCCCTCAACAGTCCAGAGAGGCAGACCTCAGACAGAGCAGCAGGGGACCGAGGAAAGGTAAGTATCAGTGTTTTATTATGTTAAACTGTGGGGAACATAGAGGGGGAACATTAAACTGGGGGCAGATGTAAAGTGGACATTAAAATGCGGGCTACTGTAAGAGGGCATTAAGCCATGGGGGTATCTGGAGGCTGGAGGGGGACATGTCTGCCTCTAGTTGCTCCAGTTTAAGGTCACCCCCCAGTTACTCCCATTGTTCAATATCCCCCTCCAGTAGGCTCCAGTTTAATGTCCGCATCCAACTACCCCCACAGTTTAATGTCACCCTCCAGATGCCCCAGTTTAATGTCCCCCTTTCGTTTCCCCCAGTTTAAAGGAGAGGGATTTCATACTGTGGGGTAGTTGGAGATGAACATTATACTGTGGGGACATATAATGGGTGACTGTAGGAGCATTATACTGTGTGGAGGCAGACAGTAAAATGGATTAGAGTGGGCGGAGTCAGTATATAAGTGGGTGGAGCTAAATTTGCCATAGCACACATGACATGCCACACGTACTGTCCCTCTTTCTGTCCTTTGAAAGTTAGGAGGAATGTTACAAGACACTTCCCCACCAAAATCACTTAACCTAAGGCTGAAGGCTAAAGGATAAAGGCTCAGACTTAGGCCAGTTGCAGATGACCATGTGTATTTTGCAGTCAGCAAACTAGTAGTTAGTCTTCAGTTTTTTCTGACAGTGTCATCATTGTGTCTTCAGTGTCTCTTCAGTATCAGTGAAGTACGTCTGCAAAAACGGACAGTGTCTTCAGTGTGTGATCCTAGTTTGCAGTCCACCATAAAATCACACAGGTGACATCTAATTATATCTCAAGCTAGTCCATGAAAACAGACGGGACACTGATGACACACTGAGTACATCAGTGAGCCGTCCTAGGTTTTTAGTGTCTCATAGGCTTCTATGGGCGAGCCAAAAACTGAACAGAATAAAACATGTTCTCTATCTGATGTGGTGCAAAATCATGGCGCGTACACTGATTAGTGAAAAACATGGTCTTGTGCATGTACCCATAGAAATTAATGGGTCAGTGTGATATCCTTGAAAAATGCCTAAAAGCTGAGTTTTTGATACATTTTTATCTGCTTTTTTCCTTCTCCTTTTAAATCTGTAGACAAAATTTTTGCAATTCAACAGCTAAAATTAACATGCATTAACATGCTGCATTTTTGATAAATTCACATGTTTTTTGATAAAGCAGCTTTTCCGCAGATCTTTATTTCCGCAATGCGTGGATAAGATGAACCAGCAGCCAAAAACATTTTCCGCAACATGGGACCTTAACCTTAAAGGGGTTGTCCCATCACAAGGATCCTATCTATACTGTTTGTTAATGTGGATGTAAGACTTTTCCTAAATACACTGCTTCAGCAAAACTGCTTTGTTTGGCCGCTATATTACTTTATTCATTTTTTTGGGACACATACCTTGACTTATCTGCTCATAAGTCAAGTGATGTATCTGCTGCTCTGAGGGGGGAGGAAGGAGGGGCTAAGTGCACGGGAGCGAGCCTGGAGGGGGGGCAGTTTACCCTTTGGGAGGAAGGGGCTGCCAATGCAGACCGGCAGCCGCTGTAATAGAGAGGCGGATGCCGGGGAGGGTTAGACGCCGGCACAGGTGCCTGAAACATCGCCATGCTTCTGCCCTGCATGAAGCCAGCAGCGGCAGGAGTGATGCTGCTATTCCGGGGGGCGGAGGAGCGGAATAACAGCATCGATTCTGCCGCTGTTGGCTTCATGCAGGGCAGAAGCATAGCGATGTTGCTGGCATCTGTGCCGGCGTCTGTGCATCTGTGCCGGCGTCTAACCCTCCCCGGCATCCGCCTCTCTATTACAGCGGATGCTGGGTCTGTATTCACATATGCCCAGCCAGCGGCGAGATGCCGCTGACCCTGCGTGCATATTCATAGACCAGTCTAGCCTTCATAATGCGAATACAGACCCGACACCCGCTGTAATAGAGAGAGGCGGATGTTGGGTCTGTATTCGCATTGTGAAGGCTAGACTGGTCTATGAGCGCGCACACAGGGCCAGCGGTATCTCGCCGCTTGGCTTTGCATATGTGACCCCGCCCACCAATGACACAACAAATCCAGAAGACAGAAGATTTTTCAACAACGAAGACTGGTGAGTATGCGACGTGGGACAACCCCTTTAAACAACTTACATGCTGTTATATGTTCATGTTCCTGCTGCTAAGAAAATCAACCCAGATGGAGGGGATCAGAGGATGGGAGTTGTAATGGCGGATGCTGTGCCACCTACTAGGCTGAGAACACTCCAGCTGTCACTCCAGACCTACTCCTGGGCCGAACACCGTCAAGGGGGGGGGGGGGTCTTGCAGCACTACTAGATGGTGTTGGTAGTAATTTCACCCAGGATGCTTCCAGTTGGAGGGGAGACCTCTCCTCTCTGAGCCGGTGATGGTGAGGCAGGCACGACTCAGGTGTCCAGAGGTGCAATGAACCAGGTAACAGTTTATTATATCAACTGGAACAAAAAACGGCAGCTTGCAGATGGGGCAAGTAGTTCACGTTCCAATCCCCTAGCCTTACTGGAGGGTGCCCAGGGATGTTGCAGGCTCTGTTATACACTCCAACCCTACTTCTTCTCGTGTACTACTCCCAACTCCCCAGGGTGCTGGGAATCAGCGCTGCACCTCCCATGAGGCGACCTGAAGCGAGCGCTTCAGGCCGCGCTATGCCAGGGCCTCAGGGAGGGCGGCATTTTTGGTTACCTAAGCCAGTCCAGGACGCTAAGCCCCACCCCTGCACTTTGCCACGCCCCCTCCGCTTCACCACGCCCCCTCCTCTCCGCCCCCTCCTCCCGGCGGGGGGTTGGCGGCTTTCAGTAGTTCGCGTCGGGCGGCGAAAGGGGCAGGTTCGCCCCTGCTGGGAATAGTAGTAAAGCAGGGAGTCCTGGCAGGGATCTGGTTAGCATCTGGTTAGGTCCGAATGAGTTCCTCCCTGTCAGTGTCCTCAACTGCTTCTCCTGGCACTGCATGCAAATGTCCAGACAGCGATATTCTCTTTTCAGGGCTGTCTCTAGAAGAGCCTGTGCTAAACTGGCACAAGACTGAACTTCAACGGTTCCCATGGAGACCTTGGTCTCCTTACAACCCCTCCCAGTTTCTGTGTTTGGCAAGGGCTAAACCAAGGCAAAGGTTTGAACAGTGAGGGGGAAATAAGGGAAAACTTCAAAACAATGACATGTAAGATAGAACATAAGGAATGCGACACACCAACATAACCCAGAGGCACAATAGACAAACACTTAAAACAGTAGCACCCTGGGATGCTGGAACAGGACATAATAGTACGTCGTCCTGGCTGCCGGTATCTTAACAACCATTGACGTACTATTAAGACCTGTGTCGCCTTTTCGCTCTCTTTATGAACAGGGGGCATAGGGGTAACTAACAGCTAAAAACCTGCTTTATTACCCCCATAAGCTTTGATCAGGGGTTTAAACTCCTTCGATGTGGCTGTTAAACATGTATGATCTTTGCCAAAAAAAACTTACAGCACGCTCCTACACCTTTTTCTCCCACCCCCATATTGACTATTTCTTTGGGAATGCCCCAGCCCTTCGCTTGCTCATAGACACTGATGTCGGCCCTCTATCCTGGTTTGACTGCTCTCTGGTAGTGGTTATGCTAGGTTCACACTAGCATTCACCTGTCCGTTCTGAGCTTTCCGTCTTCTGCATGCCAGAAGTCGGAAAGCTCAGACCGGGTCCGGCCGTGAGCGGCGGTGAGCGTTTTATGCTCTCCGCCGCAAAACTGGATTTTTTAATCCAGACACAGAGTACTGCATGTCCGACTCTGTGTCCGGATTATAAAACCCGGTTTCGCGGCGGAGAGCCTAAAACGCTCATCGCCGCTCACGGCCGGACATCTTTCTCACCCATTCAAATGAATGGGTGAGAAAGACTCCTGCAGGTTTCCGTCTCCTGCCTGTTTTATGCAGGAAACGGAAACCTGCAGAACGGAGAGGAGAACGCTGATGTGAACGAGCCCTTTCTCTGTCTTCTATGCTGCTGACTACACTGTGCTGTCAGTGGTGTCTTGAAATGAAATGCTGCTTAAGTCTCCGACCTAATATACACGCACCTGACTAATTCTGTGACACTCTAGGCTCAGTAGACTCCCCTGCAGTCCTCTGTGAAGCCAATAAGGTGATTATGAGGGGCCACTGTATTGAGTTAGCTTCTAGACTTAAGAGGAACAAGTAGGCTCAGGAGCAGATTCTCTAAGCTCACATTAGATCCTTTACATCTATCCTAGCGGCATGTTCATCCCTGGGGGTCTTATGCTGCTTGGTTCTTGCCCAGGCGGATCACTGTGGCCTGGAAACCAATGGTACTGCTAATGGTACTTTAAGCAAGGCAATAAGTCCCAAACTGTTGGTTAGGACCCTGAGGGATCACTGTGTAGCCTCCACACTGCATTCTGTTCGTGATTCTTTCACTGTTCTCCAGCATCATCCCGACACTGTAGCGTTGGCGTTCCACTCTTACTACTCCAAACTTTATAACGTGCTCTCCCCATGGCATTGTGTCTCATTCATGGTCACTCTCAGCTGGATTACTTGGCTGACTGCCATTTGCTGTGTTTCTCCTTTGATGCTTTGACCTCTCTAAACTCTCCTATTACCATTGAGGATTTGAAGGGGCGCTGACCGGACTGCTTTACTTATTATTATTACAAAGTTTTCCAAAGCAAATTGTCCCATCACGTCCTTAAACTCTTCAATTTCTTCCTCTCTGGTTCTCCAATCCCCCCAAATATACTACATTGCTGTCTCACACTGGTCCCCAAACTGGGTAAGGATCTACAGGATTGTGCTAATTATCACCCAATAGCCCTGTTAAATTCAGACCTGAAACTATTCACTAAACTCCTGACTAATAGGCTGAATGCTTGGTTCCCCCTTATTGTCCATAAGGACCGGGTGGGTTTCATTCCCTGCCAGGGCTGTGATACCAGAAGGACTGTGGACTTGTGGAGGTAGCCAATCAGTACTCTTCCCTCCTTCTGAGCCTGGACTCTGAGAAGGCTTTTGTTATCCCCTTTCTATGCGACATTGTACTTGGCAAACTACCTGCAATTATTTCCCAAATTGATAGCCCTCTTGGACAAGTGACAGCCTTTGCCTCAGTCAAGAAGCTCCTTCTGAAGTTGAGTTTGAGAAGCTTTGACTGGCGCCTATTTCTCCCAATGTGCTACTGTGGGTTGGTTACCCTTCCTTTCTCCTACCTACTTGGCCATTTGTTTCATCAGGTCTATTTGGTCTTCCTGTTGTGTTTAGTTTTCCCTGATTTCGCTGCGCTTCTTGATGGTATCCATATTGTATAACCTCATCCTTCGAGTCTGACTAATGCTATGGTCAAGGTGTGGTCCGAGGCAAGCCTCTTCTGGATTGTTGACATGGTTGACCGTGTGACCATGTGAGGCAGATTGTGTGGTCTCGTGCTCAGAAATCCTCTCAGTGTGTGACCTTTAGGGAGGCTCAGTACAAACTGTTGATGCATTGGTATCACACCCCTGCCCTCCTTCATACTTTGGATCCGGCAATTCCTTCGGGGTGATGGTGCTGCGGTACTGCAAAGGGCACTCTCTGTCATATTTTCTGGACATGTCCCTTCATTCTGGGCTTCTGGAGGAAAGTCAGGTCTCTTACTGATGCTCTTTTCCTACAAGGGGTCCCCGTTGTCTATCTCCTGAATCTCCCTCCTGTACAATTAGCTAGCAAGGCATCCAGGCTCCTCTTGTACCTGTGTACAGCGGCAAAGACCCTCATTGCTAGAAACTGAAAGAGTGTGAATCCTCCTTCTGGTCTTGAGCTTTTGGCTCGAATGAAGGATGTGAGGAACCTTGAATTCCTGACTTCTAGCCTTAATACTCTGGACTAGAGATGATTGAGTAGTATTTGATAGAATACCTCGCTACCATAGGAATGCGTGTAAGCGGCTGATCACCCAGGGGTTAAGTGCATCGATTATTCGATGCACTTAACCCTTTGGTTTTTGGCCGCTTACACGCATTCCTATGGCAGCGATGTATTCAATCGAATACTACTCGCTCATCTCTACTCTAGACGCCTTCCGATCTATCTGGACTCAAAAGGCTGAAGACAAGGAGAAGATGCAGGGAGTGTGCTTGGAGCACAAGGGGAACTCTCCCTGTGCTCCCCGATCATAATTTAAATGTCAGAAGAAATGCTTTTTTTTTTTTACAGAAAAAGCACGGAGCACAAGAGAATGAGAGGTAGCAGTAGAATAGACTTTTTAAAGGCTATTACAGCATGCCACTACTTCAAAACGTTATTTTCTAATGATAGAATCCCTTTAACAATAAACATGGTTATATGTTTCCGAGTGTAAAGACAGACCTTTAACCCTACCTAACTAGGCAATAGAATACAAAATAAGCTGCTTCTATTTCATTAACCACTTCCGGACCGCCCATAGACTATATACGTCCGGGAAGTGGTTGCCTAGTTCTGACAGGACGTACCTGTACGTCCAGTCAGAACACAGCATCTGCACGGAGATCGTGCAGCTGCTTTCAATAGGAGCCATCTGTAACTTCAGCCGGAGCTCCCAAAGAGAAGACAGGGCAGATTTATTACCTCCCCTGCCTTCTCGATCGCTGTGTATACAGCGCTCAATGAGCGCTGTATACACAGCTATGGACGCTGCCATAAATCAGCTGCCCTCTGACCCGGCGGACACGTGATCCGCTGGGAGAAACGTCTTACAAGAGCTGCTAGGTCCTACAGGACCCCAGATCAGCTCAGTAAGCTGTGTATACAGCGTGCAGGAGGCTGGATTTCTCCTGCAACTGAGGCTAAATGTACTAGCCTCAGTTATAGGAGAAATCAGCCTCCAGTACAACAAAATAAGTGATCAGATGTCCCCAAAGGTCTCTTATCACCTTATGGGGACACAATCTGTAAAAAAAATAAAATAAAAATATAATAAAAAAGTTTTTAAAAAATGTAAATAAAATAATAATAAAAAATAAATAAATAATACGCTAATAAAACGCTGTTATTAAAGGTTATAGCCCCACCCCCGATGACACCATACAAAATAAAAATTACCGTAACGGAGAAGAAAAACTATATTATAAAGTTTTTCAGTGACACTTTGTGTTATTAAATAAAATTTTAAAAGAAAATTGAAAACCAGACACAATTTCCCTCCTATTTTGTTTATATTTTCCTGGATATAAAAAAAATTAAAACACATTCGAAAATAAAGATAACATAAAAATAAAAGCCCTATGTGTCCCCGAAAAAAGACGCAAAAATTAGTTGACTGAGACATACGGGAAAAATGTTACAGACCTCAAAACCGCACATACAAAATAAACCTAAAATGTGTCTGGTCCTGGACCACAAATTGGCCCGGTACTGAAGTGGTTAATGAAGTATATAAAATCATTTATAAACTATCATTACTTAAAGGGGCTGTCCCACACCTGCGCAATAGAGGTGGATCATACGCAGAGTACACAGCAGCACTGGGACTATTGCGTGCGCCGGCAAAATCAGAAAAGAGGGAGGGGGCTGAACCGCAGGAGGAAGACTGGAAGGAAGAGAGATATGTATATAATAGGGTCAGGGGTTGGGATGAGTTAGTTAGGAAGGGCTAGTAGTGGGCGGGATAGCTAGTGAGACAGAGGGGGTGTATGGGATGGGGAAAAGGGGAATAGCAGGAAGCTGAATCCAGTAAACAAATGCAGAAGATTCCAGGAGCTCCCAGAGACACCCAGAAATCACTCAAAAGTGCTAAAGGTATATGGGTGCATTTATTAACCCATTGATAGCACTAATAGAATTAAAAAAAAAAAAATTGCCTGAAAAAAAAAAAAAGTGCTGCTGTTATGAGAGAAGTATATATTAGATGCCTTTAAGAAGTTACAGTGGGCATATAGCAGCTGGTATAGCATAGATTGTCGGCAATCGCATTCCTTTCTGCTATGATTTGAAAACTTCACAAGATAAAAAGATAAAAATTTTGGTTGCTATAGTACAGTTTATACTCCTGAAGCCCAATATATGAATCTCACAATAACATACTGTACCATATTGTAGTCCTAAAATACTAAAATATATTAATGATAATCATAATATTCATCTTAATGAACAGAACTTACTATGAGAGATAAAGCCTGAACGATCCCTCAGCCTCTTAGTGGAATATTGCAATAGCAACTTGCCACCTCATCCTTTTCATTCACATGCGTCCCTTTCAAAGCAGAATAAACAAAATTCGCGGACCATACATAATCATCCTGACAGCTTGCTTGCCATTAAAGCCCTGCACTATTATATTGGTAACTATCCGCTGCTGAACTTCCTGCACTGTGATTCTCACCACACTGTCTGATAGTTCCGTGGACAATTTTCATTATATTAATTTTCCTTGAATAAATGACACCAAGAAAATATGTTTCAACCCTAAAAAGCAGAGCGATACATGGACAATACCAGAAGCCTAGTCCTATCTCTCAGCCCTGTCGATGACAAGGAACAATATATCTGCCATCTAGTGGAGAAAGTGAATCGATGCAAGTGGAATAAATCAAAAGCTTATAAGGTAAGCAACATTTCCTATAAATGTTTTATTTTGTTTTGTATGTTTAAAGAAATGCGGATATTTTGTATCTTTGGAACAAAAAATTCTGTGCAAAAAATAGTTTAAGGTTTAAGTACTATTTTGTCTAGTTTTCTATTTTGGCAGTTTTACTTGAAATTACATTTAATTTATGCAATGCAGGCAAATATCAAGAGAGGATTGAAAAGAAAAACAAAAGAACTGAAGTAGTGTGTATTCATTTAACCTTCGTAGGGCAGATGCCAAGATGATGCAAATATGGATGAGTGGTTTATACAGCGGCTAATGTGTCCTATGGTGGTTTAGTTAATGTATTCTATCACTGACTGGCCTAAGTGAAGCAGTAGCTGTTAGGAGACTGAAGGGTTAAAACTAGCATTCCTGTGGTCTGTTGTATTATCCCATCCTGCTCTACACTGTACTATTACTTTACACTGAGCATATAGTTAACTCTCAATTCTGTAACACTACAACACTAATGCAGCAGGTACAGGACCTGTACCCGCAGTATTGCTTCCAGCTCTCAGCTATTATATAGCTGAGGCACGGAACTACTATCCAGTTTCTTACAACTCTGGCGAATTACCGCTCTGACTGCCAGGATCAATAGCGACCACTGCATCCAGGGGGTCGAGGGGCAAGGTCAACCTGACACCCCTTGGATCCCCCTATGATAAGATTGCTGGGTCCGACGGATTCCATGGCAGCCAGGAGGCTGAGCAATGGCCTCCTGACTGCCTTTTCAAAGTTCAAAGCGTGACCCTATGCGCAATATGCTCGATACTAATTCATTGCAGTACATCTGTGCTGAAAATCAGAGATCCCAGGTTCAAATCCCCTTGTGGGATAGTAAAAGTTTAAATTATTATTTTTAAAAGTTAAAAAAAAAAAAAAAAACTTTAACTTTTAATGCGATGGTCACCTTACTTTCCATTAAAAAGTGCAATAAAAAGCGATTAAAAAGTCATACAAATCTAGCAATGGTATCAATAAAAAGTATTTCTTGCCTGCATATAAAGTGCTCTTACATATCTGACAACAAAATAGTAAACATTTTATAGGTGTCAGATATCTGTGACCCCAGGAAAATAGTTTGTTTTCAAAAAGTGTTAGTTTATTTGTAAACATTGTATAACATAAAACCAATATAAATATGAAATCACTGTTATCGTAATGACCCAGACAGACAGGCAGACAAAGCTGCCATGTTATTTTTAATGCAGAGTGAACACCATAAAGACAAAATACAAAAAAATTATAAAACAGTTAAAACAGCTTATTATATATACCTCGAAATGGTGCAAAATGAAAGCAGAACATGACGCACAAAGAATAAGCCCTCATGCACATTTTGTTAATAATAACATCCCTGGTGCTTTACAAACTCTGATGATAACATTTAATGAACATATATATATAATATAAATTGTCCTAATTGAGATATAACAAAAAAACAAAACGAACAAGTCATTAAACAAGAGCCAATTCTGGGTCTATAATATTGTTATGCAGCCGTCCTGTTTCCTCCGCGTGTTTCTAACCTTTCCCTTCATTCAGCCCTCGCCAATCAGAGGCCACTGAGCGAGTTGTAGGTGACCTTAGTCTCTACAGCGACTGTTGGTCCTCAGCTCAGTTGTAGCAGTGATTCTGTGCAGTCTATGCTGGACCGAACAGAGGACACCAGCTCTGGACCTCAACGGCTACCCATACAGCCCCTAGGACAGTGATGGAAAACCTATGGCACGCATGCCATCGCTCACTAACAGGTATACGGTACAGGATTCCCCATTGATGAGCAATCGCTGCCTTCAGTTGTATGTGCAAATGCACATACAACTGAAAGCTGTCAGTGTAGGCCACAGGTCGCGCAACCATGGCCTACACTGACTGCAGAGTGTGACCTCTGCCCCGACGCAGGTGCAATGACGAGAGTTATCAGCGCCCACAGTCAAAAGGAAGTGGATGCCTGCGGCTCTTCATGGGTAAGTATAACAGTGTGTGAATGTGTCAGTGTTGGTCATACTGAAGAGCTTATTATACTAGGGGGATGGGTTAAAAAAATATTACATTGCAGTAGTACTAGATCAATTGAAGGCTTGATAGTATGGTGGAACTTATTGCCACTGATTTGCCTTGGAGGAGGATATTATGGCACTTTTAAGTCTGTTGCATCCCAATGTAAGCTGTAAGCCACATGTCTAGATCCAGTGGTGTAACTAGGAATGGCGGGCCCCCGTGGAGAACTTTTGACATGGGGCCCCCCCCGACATGAAGATCTCGACCGAGTCCCTCCTACGAATTCCTGCACGCTCTATTATGACCAATAGTGGACCCTGCACACATGCCTCATAGTGGCCCCTGCACACAGTATTATGCCCCATAGTGGCCCCTGCACACAGTATTATCCCCAATAGTGGCCCCTGCACACAGTATTATCCCCATAGTGGCCCCTGCACATAGTATTATGTCCCTTAGAGGCCCCTGCACGCCGTATTATACCCAATAGTGGCCACTGCACACAGTATTATGCCCCATAGTGGCCCCTGCACACAGTATTATGCCCCATAGTTGCCCCTGCACACAGTATTATGTCCCTTAGAGGCCCCTGCACACATTATTATACCCAATAGTGGCCACTGCACACAGTATTATGCCATGCCCCATAGTGGCCCCTGCACCCAGCATTATGTGTTAGGAGTATTTTGGTTCATTGCTTTCTATTTTTCTTACCTGGGGAGTTTTTGGCTGCGCGGTGTCTGGGGTGGCATCCTGGTGCTGCGGGGTTGTCCTGTCGTGGGTATTGGTGCACACCTTCTGACTTGCACGCGCGCGCTGTTGGTAGGCAGCTTTATCTCCTGGTTGATTAGTCTGTCCTCCCATTTGCACCTGGGAGGAGTGGTCTCTATTCTGTATTTAAACCCATGCCTCCCATGGTTCTGTGCTGAGTGTCGCTTTTACAGAGCTAGGCCTTAGCAGGAGGAGTAGGTGGTTATCTGGGATAGAGGAAGTTCCGTGGTTGGTTTTTGGGAGGTTTGGGTGAATAAGTTGGTTTGTGTGTTTTCCCTTCTGTGTTCACCAATCCTCCCTCTGTGTGTTATTGACTGTGTGAGTGAATTGCCTTATCCTTTGATTTCTACTCAGTTTCCCTGTGTTTGTTTCCTAGTGTAAGGTTCCTTCCATATTGGTTTGGGGGAATCCTTTCCCACATTTTTCCTGTGTGCTGCTTGTGTTGTTAGTCAGCGCACACCCTTGTCAGTCCCTGTCAGTAGCAGCTTCACTTGTTCGTTAGGGGTGACCCCCTTTAGTCTCCAGTCCCTAGAGGTCTTATAGGGCATTCCTTCTCCCACTTCCCTCTAGGCCTACGGAATCAGTGAGAGAGGAGCTGTCGGGGTCAGGCTTAGCCTGAGTACAGCCGACCCACACCCGCGAGGCAGGGACCGGGATAGCTAGTGGGAGTAGTGCAGGGCGAGATTCCCTACTGCTATCCCTTAGCCCCGTTGCAGCTACCTGGACTGACATAACATTATGTCCCTTATAGGCCCCTGCACACAGTATTATGTCCCTTAGAGGCCCCTGCACACAGTATTATAACCAATAGTGGCCACTGCACACAGTATTATGTCCCATAGTGGGCCCAGCACACAGTATTATGTCCCTTAGAGGCCCCTGCACACAGTATTATGCCCCATAGTGGCCCCTGCACACAGTATTATCCCCCATAGTGGCCACTGCACACAGTATTATGTCCCATAGTGGCCCCTGCACACAGTATTATGTCCCATAGTGGCCCCTACAGGACTAAATACTGTCACGTCACCACTGACCGCTATACCAGGACAATTGCGGATAAAAAATCTGGTCATGTGCATTACAATTTAGTAACTCCATGTGCCTCATAGTAATAGCAGTTAACCCCATCATGTCCATCACATTAACCCTTGTGTACCTCACATAAGAGTTACTGATATGTGAGAGACATGGAGGTAATAATAAAGTATCTTCATTATTATTACCCCCATATGTCTCACATATCAGTAACTCTTATGGTGAGGCACACAGGGGTTAATGCGAGGGACATTATAGGATTAACTGCTATTAATATGAGGCACATGGAGTTACTAAAATAAAAGTAATCACCCCAAATGCCTGATATTAATAAGTATAGTAAACCCAGTATGTACCTGTTTTCTTTCTTTAGTTTCATTTTCCTTCTTCCTTTCTTCTTCTTCTCCTCTTGTGTGCAGGACGGCAGGAGCTCGGCAGGGATAAGCCCCGCCTCCTGGGCTCTCCTCAGCCCTCTCATTGGTGGGCAGAGGACAGACAGAGAAAGGGAGGGGGGCGGAGGGGGAGCGTCCTGAAGCGCTGAGAGGAGCCAGACCTGCAGCTCCTGTGTGTCAGCCGTTGCTGCAGCTTCGGGGCCCCCTGTTGGTGAAAAGTATTCCACCAACAGGGGTCCCCGGTCATTATACTCGGAGGTCCGAAAAGACCTCCGAGAATAATGATAGCAGTGGTAGCAGCTGTCACCGGGCCCCTAATGTCCCGGGTCCTGTGGCAGCTGCCTCTGCTGCTATGGTGGTAGTTACGCCACTGTCTAGATCCCATTATTGAGTGTGCGTCCGTCTTTGTCCTCAGAAATTTCTACCCCTCTACCTCCCAGATGACGACCTTGTACCTATGATGGACATGCCTCTTTCCTATGTAACTACATTCTTTCCAAATCTAAAACTTAAACAGTGGTCTATTAATGGTCTTATCCATATTCGCCAGCTGTTCACAGATGACCATATTAAAACATTTTTTTATGTTATCTGAGAAATTCCAAATACCACCTAGAGACTTCTAGAAGTTCTTACAAGTACACAGTCTCTCAGATCTGAGATGCTTCGCCCCCTATGTTCCCTAGGGTGGTCTTCAAACTGTTCAAAATTTTAGATTTTTAGTTCCAGCCACTATGTCTTTGTGAGATGCAGAAAAGATGAGCAGATGTGTTTCTACATGTGTGGTTCCCACAATGTAGGAGATGGTGTGATGGTGTAGGCATGCTTTGCTAAATACACTACTGGTGATTTATTCAAAATTTAAGGCACACTTAACCAGCATGGCTACCATAGCATTCATCAGCAACATGCCATCCAATCTGGCTTGAGTTTAGTAGGACCATAATTTTTAAATTGGACAATGACCCCAGAGATCCCTTTAGATTATGGCAGGTCTATTTGACCAGGAAGGAAAGTAATGGTGTGCTGCATCACAGATGACATGGCCTCCACAATCACCTGACCCAACCTAAATGCATGTGAGTTGCCTCGGGAAGAGTTGGGCTGCAGAGTAAAGCAAAGCAGCTAATAAGTGCTTGGAACTGCTTGAAAACCATTCCAGGTGACTGCCTCATGAAGCTGATTGAGCGAACACCAACAGCGCACAATACTGTCACCAAAGCAAAATGGGGTCTGCTTTGAAGAACGTAAAATATTAAACATTCTGGTGTGAGTAACCAGTGTGTCTTCCTGGTATTCTTAATCTAATCTTTATATAAAGAATAGTCTGGTGTTCTTTGCTAAATTATATATTTGTTCATTCAAATTTTTAACGTCTGCAATATAAATCTACAATGTAGAAAATGAAAATATAAAATAAAAACAAGCAAAACCAAGGAATGAAAAAGAATATCCAAACTTCTGACCATAAAGACAAACATTTCTACACACCAGGTCAGTTACAACTGACATAAACTGACTTTCTTCAGAGATAGGGACTTTATGATCACTGAAGTACACATCCGTGTATATTTGGTTAAATTTAAAAGTCCAAACATTTATGATCAATTCTTTTTCATGCAAACCTTCTTAACATAGTGAAGCCATTATAGAGTGTGAAGTCCTTTGCTTTTAGGCTCCAGCTGGACGCTGTCTAAATCATGGCTCAATGCTTATCTGTCTTGTAAGTTCTTTGAATCTTGGAAAGGGCCCAAAAACTGCAGAGAAAATACAAGGATGATTGCAGAAAGTCATATGAAAGAAACCCTTGTAAGCATCTGAGGTGACTGATGAACATGAGGATCAGTCTTTCTTTTCTGTGCACACTTTTACAAAATCTAACGTGGCATATATTACAGATATATCACGGCAAATATGATATCAATACTTACCTGCTGTTCTATGCTGTTTGTCTTGTGCACCTTTATAGCCAATACAAAATAGGATTAAAACGAATAGTGGGACTAAAGTTATCATACTCTAGTAGAAAAACTTTTTTAAAAAACCCACCTGTTACTATCCTTTAAAACCTCATTATACCGTTTACGTGCCTAGTAAGTGTGCCTCAAAATTTAAACTACTACTCTTCCTACTTTTCGACAATCACTTCTTGTTAACAGAATTTATTGGAAATAGTTAATTTTGCTTCTCAGTGTTTTTTTTCCACTTCAATTATAACTTTATTTAAGCTTTGTGAACGGTCATGGTACTGTCTAATACAAGTGTGTAAAGTCACATTGCACGACATGTGCACAATACAGATTCTGGAAAGTTCTATACTTTAAGTAAAGATGGGCTGGAATCAGGAGCATTGCTATGAAAGCCTGGTCCCCATAGCAAACTTTTTAATTGCCCCCCTCACAGCAAAGCATCTCCTTTGCTGGCCCCCGCACATTGCAAAGGCCCATTTACATATACTATAATGTCCTAAAGTGAACTCCAGACTGTATAATGCCCCATAACGGTCCCTGCACACAGTATAATGTCTCATAGCAGCCCCTGCACACAGTATAATGTCTCATAGTGGCCCCTCCACATAATATTATGTCCCACAATAGCACCAATGGTTCTCATAACAAATATTGCAAAAATTTCAGGATCAGCAGAACCCAAAATGTTTGGAGTACCCACAAACAATTTTTCAGACTCCAGTACATGGGAGGTGACAAACAAAAAACAGTGGTACTCACCACTCCTACGCTCTGGCAGGACTCTCTACTGTTTTTGGCCCTCTTCAGTGATGTCACAGGCATTACATAATCAGATTGGTGTTGTCTACAAAGGATGAAGACCGCATGGAGTTGTGTCGAAGAGGTGAGTAACAGTGGTTGTGAAACTTGAATTACAAGCTGCATATAGCAGACTCCCTATAACCCTTAAAGCCCTTTTTATCCAACACCCCAGGTGAATAAGGTCCACGATCAGTAGAATAATACAGAGACCAGATGGCCATGGCAGCCACTCATTCATGAGTAGGTGTAATATTTAAATACAGAAATTTGCCGTACTATTACGATGAATATCAGGAAGCCGTTAAGGAGTTAAAATTAATACAGTAACTTCAAATAGAGGAGACCAGTGAAGAGGTCAAAATTTGGTAGAATATAGAGATGAGCGAACACTGTTCGGATCAGCTGATCTGAACAGCACACACCCATAGAAATGAATGGAAGCACCTGGCACAGCGACCAGCCGTCGGCAAAGTGTACGTGCCAGGTGCTTCCATTCATTTCTATGGGAGCATGCTGTTCGGATCGGCTGATCCGAACAGTGTTCGCTCATCTCTAGTAGAATACTTACTTTTTTTTTTACTCTTAGGCAATTTTCACATAGTCAATATTAGGTCAGTGTTTGTAAAACATTAGTATTTCTAAGTCAGGAGAAGTGAAAACTCCAGAAATAAAAATTATAATGAATAGAGATGAGCGAGTACTATTTGAAACCCCCTTTTCGAATAGCACGCACCCATAGGAATGAATGGACGCAGCCAGCACGCAGGGGGTTAAGCGTCCGGCCGCTGGCAAAGTCTGTGTGCCGGCCGCTTCCATTCATTCCTATGGCCCGTTTCGAATAGTACTCTCTCATCTCTAACAATGAATAGACTTGTATCTCCAAATTTTGATGAAAAATCTTGATTGTGTAAAAGTGCCCTTAGGGTCCATTCAAATGGAGGAAAATGGTGAGGAACTTGGTGTGGAATTTCAGCACTGAAAAAAAAAGCCTCCCATTAACTTCAATGGGTTCCTTTTTCTAGCAAAATGAATGGGACATGTATAGGAAGCTGTTATACCTCTACCTTCTGCTCAACCCACTCCTGATTTTGGCTCAAAAAACCGCAACAAAATCTGCAACAAAAAAAGCTGCATTTCTGCAATGTGGGACTTCAGCCTAAAGGGGTTTTCCAAGCAAAGAAAGAACTTTCAAAACAGGTCTGTTAGTGTTATTAATAGGTTAATAAGTGCACCCAAATACCAGTGTTTTGAGATATTTCTGGTTTTCCATGTGAGCTCCTGGCATCTTATGTATTTGTTTACATGGACAAGTTCCTGTTCTGTTTTTTTTCCAGAACTACCATGATTCCTTGGGCTTCACTCAGAGCTGACTCACATCAAATGCCTCCCCCTTTCCCTCTCTCTCCCTATTTCCCTAGATAGTCCACCTGGGCCACGTGGGACCTCAGCCTAAAGAAACATCATGGCAAAAACAGCTTTTCTGCAATATGAGACCTCGCCCTTAAACTCATTTTGCTGCAGAATTTACTATTTGTTTAAATTTTAGTTTAAAACTTGACTTGCATTTTACAAACAAGATTTCTAAAATACTGTAGTAGTTAAACAAAAAAAGTTCTGTATTTAAGAAGTGATCTTGTGTTATGCCAGTGACTCACGATATTACAACTTTACTTTAAGAAACTTTACAGTTGTCACATGAATGTTTTCAGAATCATATGTAGTAATTTCATTGAGGCATGGTGACGTGATCTTCATTTACAAGAACAGATCCTGTGACTTTTCATATATTATAAATAACTGACATTGTATCAATATGGGGGATACATACACTGCTCAAAAAAATAAAGGCAACACTCAAATAACACATCCTAGGTCTGAATGAATGGAATATTCTCATTGAATATTTTGTTCTGTACAAAGTTGAATGTGATGATAACAAAGTAACACAAAAATCACCAATGGAAATCAAATTTATTAACCAATGGAGTCCCCCCAAAAATTAAAGTGAAAAATACACTACAGGCTGATCCAACTTTGATGTAATGTCCTTAAAACATGTAAAAATGAGGCTCAGTAGTGTGTGTGGCATCCATGTGCCTGTATGACCTCCCTACAACACCTGGGAATGCTCCTGATGAGGTTGCAGATGGTCTCCTGAGGGATCTCCTCCCAGACCTGGACTAAAGCATCTGCAAACTCCTGGACAGTCTGTGGTACAACATGACACGCTGGAGGCGCTACCAAGAGACAGGCCAGGAGACGTGGAGAGGGCTGTAGGAGGGCAACAACCCAGCAGCAGGACCACTACCTCCACCTTTGTGCAAGGAGGAACAGGAGGAGCCCTGCAAAATGACCTCCAGCAAGCCACAAATGTGCATGTGTCTGCACAAACGGTTAGAAACCGACTCCATGAGGATGGTATGAGGGCCTGACGTCCACAGATGGGGGTTGTGGTCACAGCCCAACACCGTGCAGGATGCTTGTCTTTTGCCACAGAACACCAGGATTGGCAACTTCGCCACTGGAGCCCTGTGCTCTTCACAGATGAAAGCAGGTTCACACTGAGCATATGTGACAGATGTGACAGAGCCTGGAGACGCCGTGGAGAGAGATCTGCTGCCTGCAACATCCTTCAGCGTGACCGGTTTGGCAGCGGGTCAGTAATGGTGTGGGGAGGCATTTCTTTGGAGGGCCACACAGCCCTCCATATGCTCACCAGAGGTAGCCTGACTGCCATGTGAGACCATATGCTGGTGCGGTTGGCCCTGGGTTCCTCCTAATGCAGGACAATGCCAGACCTCATGTGGCTGGAGAGTGTCAGCAGTTCTTGCAAGAAGAAGGCATTGAAGCTATGGACTGGCCCACCCGTTCCCCAGACCTTAATCCGATTGAGCACATCTGGGACATCATGTCTTGCTCCATCCACCAACATCACGTTGAACCACAGACTGTCCAGGAGTTGGCAGATGCTTTAGTCCAGGTCTGGGAGGAAATCCCTCAGGAGACCATCTGCAACCTCATCAGGAGCATGCCCAGGCATTGTATGGAGGTCATACAGGCACGTGGAGGCCACACACACTACTGAGTCTCATTTTGACATGTTTTAAGGACATTACATCAAAGTTGGATCAGCCTGTAGTGTGCTTTTTCACTTTTATTTTTTGGGGGACTCCAAATCCAGGCCTCCATTGGTTAATAAATTTGATTTCCATTGATGATTTTTGTGTGATTTTGTTATCATATTCAACTTTGTACAGAACAAAGTATTCAATGAGAATATTTCATGCATTCAAATCTAGGATGTGTTATTTGAGTGTTCCCTTTATTTTTTTGAGCAGTGTAGTTGGAATGCATATTAACGCTTGTGTATCCCGGAAAACAGATTGGAAAGAAGTTTCAGGAAAGGTATTCCAGACATACTGTTTTCATGCTTGTCATGCTTGTGCCCATGAAAGGATTATGAACCTACAAATGCTAGCCAGGCATTTTAGATCTGTTTGAACATGTATGTATGTCATATTATTGATTCTGCAGACGCTACGTGTGAATGTTAGCTATACAAGTATACATCCCACATACATCAATATACATATACATATAAGTATACATCAATAGTCAGTTTTGGCTTCATAATTGTCTCCACTAGTACTGGGAACATGACCTAGACTACTAATTTGTACTCTGGATCCCTGCTTGACCACCACTTTCATGTGGTTGTCCGGGCTAAAAAAAATTTTTACGGCCACTTCACTGGTCCCCTCCATACAGTGGGCCCCTTCACCGTTCCCCCTTATAACAGTATTAGGGGCAGGAAGGAGCAGAGGGGCTGGAGAGAAAACAGGCAAGCACATATTTATTTACACTTTCTCATGCAGCTTGCATGCCAGAGTAGCAGAACTAGGTAAGGGCATTACTTCTCGGCAGTTCTGCCATCTGGTTGTACCTTTACCAGTAGAACTGGCTGCATTCATGGTCCCTGCTCCTGTTCTCAGCCTACTCTGCTTTCCTCTTCAGCCTTCAATGGGCCCTGTGAGCATGGGGGACCCCCTTGAGTCTGAAGAGGAAGGCTGCAGTGAGCCGGATAGATAAGTTAGAGACCAAAAAAAAAAAGCAATGAGGATCCCGTAGGTCCCCTAAAGGCATAGGGTCCACTTGGGGAATTCACCGCTGGTATGGTGAGTCAGACTGAGTATGTCTACCACTATAAAGTCACTATATGGTGGTAATACATTCCTCAATATTGAAACTGCAACAAAAAGGACAAGTTGTAAGGTTATGCAAAATGAGGGAGTGGCAGGTGCTGCAAAGATCTACTTTTCAAGCTCCTAGTTGCAACCTGTGGCATGTGGGAGTGGTATAAAAGCCAGATTGAAAGTAAAGTATTTAGCCACTTGATACCTCAAAATTGGTTCAAGTGGCGTGTGATAATTTGGCAATGCCTTCGAAATGTTGAGGAGTGTATATGGGTATGATGTAGAGATTTTATTTGAACCTTGTATAATGGTATTATTGGTAATATTGGTCTTTGCATAGGGTGTTTTATTTATTATGATTATGGACATAATATTAAATTAGTGCATGGTGGTGAAATTGGACATGGTATATTGTAGTATCTGCTGCTATCAGTGGCCAGGACAGGGGCTTTTGGTATTGGAAATGTTACATCTGCTGTAACTTTTGAGCCATCTGATCTCTCACTGCGGCGCAGAAGGTGTGTTCAGTTTTGATTCTTTGCTTAGGGTTCTTGCTGTGTTGTCTGAACACTGTCTTATTCACTCACCTTGGTAATTGATTCACCACCACACCCATCTCTTTCACCTTGATTTCCCTCTGCCCCTCTAATGGTTAATGTTGGTCTTGCCTGTATGATTGACAGCCTATCTTCCTATCAGGTCTAGGGCAGGTTCTTCCTTCCTATTTATTTCTTGCTCACATTTACATGATGCTTGCTATTGTCTTGTGCGTGCTGGTGTTTCTCTTGCTGTTTGTTACCAGTATTCTTATTCTTGACCTCTGGCTTACTATTTGACTACTCTCTTGGATTTTGATTCTGTACTGCACTGCTCCACTGTTACTGGACCCTTGGCTAGTTGACCTCCCTTTGTTGTTGTTTGTCTTGTCTTCGTTCTGTGTTGTCACAAATATAAGAAGGGCTTGTCGACCAGTTGTCGCCTATTGCTTAGGATAGGACCAGCAAGCAGGAAGGGACAGCAGGTGGATTCAGCTTAGGGCCCAGTGTCTATTGTGCCCCGCCCCCCAGGATTCACCAGCAGCTACAGGGGAATTGCTGCTCTGGCAAGTCCCTTACAGGAATATAGCCCTTTATGCACAAGGACATTTAGACCTTAGTTTATGCAGGTTAGCTACTTGTAGACAACCTGGGGCTCCTTGATCAAAGTCATGACAGTTAGTTTTATAATTAAATTGCAAAAAATCTTGGTGACTTGGTGATCATTTGCACACCACTTTAAGATGGTGTCCTTAGAAAGTGTGTCATTTTTTTCACATTATTTTAAGCAGGCAGACACCAATGTTGCCAGGCTTATATTTCAGGTACAGAAATAATTTTATTCTTCTGTAGGTTGTCAAATAACTGTTTTACTGGTGCTTCTGATAAGATATCATATAAATAGATATATAAAAAAATATATATAAAATATAAAGCAACTGCTGATAATGCAACTTCCTAATACAATACTTACGTAAGTTTTTAGTAACCTCTTATTGTGCAGTAGCCGCCACAACTTTGCTTTCACATTAGAATCGGTAAGTACCTGTCTACGTTATCAATCTGTCTATAATCTTTATTTTACATACTGCAATAGGCATAAATACATGGGAAATATAAAAGTAATCTGCTTCTAATTCTACTTTTCTTAAAATAGAATTGCAGCTATAGTAAATGAGACTGCCTGAAAACAGAGCTGCTATTAATATCTAGCACATAACTGATATGCTGCTTGCAGGGGTACAGCAGTCTTAAGGCAGAGAAATAGGCCCTCCCACTCCTCATTGAGTTTCCTGGCTTGTTCCAAAGCCTAAGCCTCATTTAGTTTCTTACTACTTGGTTGGTCCCTATTGAGTTGTTTCATTCATTGTAAGAATGTGTGAAAGGAATCTTCTCTAAGGAAGCCGTAGTATTTATCTACAGTCCAACCACGTAGAAGGGATCGTGTCAGCAGCTTCTTAACAAGTAAGTTTTTTCTTCCCTTAAATTTCAATTCTTTTGTTCTCGTATGAATGTTTAAACCATTTCCATGCCTCTGGAAGTGAAATGAGGATTTTTTTTTCAACTTGTGGGGGTTTCTTTGTATTTCACTTCAATTCCAGATGTTTCCCATTAAGAAAAAGTACCTAATAACATATAGCTGGCTCACAGTACTGAACGCTCATTCACACAGTATGTTAATGTTGAGGAGTCAGCACAAGAGTTATGAAGGGATATGATAAATATGTGTAGTGATGTCTACAGAGTAGATAGACGTTATGAGATATACTATCTATAGCTCTAACTAGTAAGATTTTACATGTGTACCTCACATGCAACTTCGTTTGAAGTTCATTTGATTTTTTTTTATTTGATTTTTAATTAAAATTTAGCAATTTGCTGCTTTTCTAGGTTGCAAAAATTTTGAAATGTTGACACTTATTTTATTACGTTAGTAGTTAAAAGTATCCTACTGCATGCTATCAATTGTAGATGTTTTGCGGTTATTTATTTCCATAGACCAGGTTTTGCTAGAGTTCACATTTAGGCTACATTCACACAAACACTGAAACATGCAGTGAAAAAGATCTGCTTTTTTCATAGCCTTTCTGCATCTCTGCATCTATTTTCATGGATCCTTCATAGACTTGAGTCAATTATTTTTTTATTTTTTTTTTAGTTGCTACCAGAGCACAAACTCACATTGCAGGAGCAGCCTATTTGGCACAAGCAGATAAGGCTAGGTTCACACCTGTGCTGGATTCCGTGTGGGGATTCAGTTCCCCTTTCCGCATTTTGCAGGCGGAAACTGAGTGAACCCCATCTAAGTCTTTGGGGTTTGCCGATAACCACTTTTTAAATGGATTGGACTTTTATTTTTCCCAAACCCAAACGCAGGTGTGAAACTAGTGAGTGTGAGAATGTGGACTGTCTAAATTGTGCAATATCTTTAAGAGGACCTTTCATGTCCTTGTGGAGATGGACAGTATTATTTGCAGCTGGAGAAGCTGAAAGCATGTCGAATTCAGCACACTGTCAGCTTTGCCGGTGTGCGCCTTAGTTTCGGCACAGATATTCCTCCACTGTCTGAAGGGCTGGCCTTACTGCTCAGTATTATCACTGGTCTGTGAGAAACATCCCCTCCCTCACAGTACAAGGCTATAGAAGAGTACTGTCAGAGGGGGCGTTCCTTAAAGCCCAGTGATGGCGCTGACTGTAAGGGAGCCAGCCTTGACAGGAACGTGGAGGGGTGAGTAAAAAGTATAGGCCACTATTTCTTGCAATAATACAATAAGTAACAGCAAATTTTTTTTTTAAAAAAAGGCCCCGCCTAGTCATATACTGTGACGGGGACCAAAAAAAGGGGTTCAACATAGTGAGTGGCGGCCCAAAAAGTAATGTATCACATGGAGGCCAAATATGAGAATTTTTTTGATCTGCAAATAGTGAGGTGTATGTCCTACAATATAAATTAGTGGGGCCCTGTCATGCAAACAAAGATAGCTGGGTTGGATATCTTTTGGGAGGAGGGCGCCTTTCTATAGTTCACCTAAGGCAGCACAGAGGCTAGGTTCACCCCTACTTGAAACCAGTGGAATGTCTGCTCAGTAACAAGGGGAATTAGAGTATAAGAAAAAGATACATAGGTGTTGGTAGTAGAGGACTGTATCATGGGTATTGCCTGTCACAAAAAGAATACTGAACAGAACGTCTTCTACGGTAGGTTCGCAGAATCAGCATATCATAGATTACCGGGAAGTAGAGATGAGCGAGTACTGTTCGGATCAGCCGATCCGAACAGCACGCACGCATTGAAATGAATGGACGTAGCCGGCACATGAGGGGTTATGCGGCCGGCGTCAAAGCGGAAGTACCAGGTGCTTCCATTCATTTCAATGCGTGCGTGCTGTTCGGATCGGCTGATCCGAACAGTACTCGCTCATCTCTACCGGGAAGGACTGTGGAACACAGTGTCCAAGGTGCACTTTGACACCAATGTCAAAGTTGGAAGTAGGTACAAGGTCCAAAAAATTAGGCAGAAAGCCTAAGACAATAATTTCAAAAAGTATTTTCTGAAACACTACCTGTACCACATAATACACTAGGGAGTTGGTGGCAGAAAAGAGAGCCAAACAAGTGGCTCAAGAGCTGGTGTAGGAAGGTAGGGTTTAGGTGTTTTGAGAACTAGGCTGCATTCTGTATCTGCTACAGGCTCTTTAGTTGGGATAGGTTACCACTCAATGGGGAGGATGTAGCTGTATTGGAGGGGAGATGGCTAGGCATTTGGAGAGCTGTTTAAACTAGGGACTATCGGGAGGGAATGATAGTACTGTATATAAAGTGACAGGGGGCTAAGCAAGGAAACTTGGGATGTAACACAAGGGAGAGGTTAGACCAGTTAAGAAAATGGAGAACAGGGATAAAGTAAAACAACTAAAGTATATGTATACTAATGCCTGAAGACTCAACAACAAGTCTGAAGAATTGACAGTGATAATGTTGGCAGAGGAATATGACGTAATGGGGATAGTTGAGACATGGCTGGATGACAGTTATGACTGGACTGTTAATATACGGAAGTACAGTCTATTCAGGAAAAATCAGATTAAAAAAAGAGCGGAGGGGTTTCCTTATGTGCAAAATCCCGCCTGTGCTCTGAAACGACATCTGTGAGGAAAATAAACATGTACAGTCCCTATGGGTGGAAATAAGGAGGGGGAGGAGAGAATTAAATTATTAATAGGGTTTGGTATAACTCTCCAAGTATAATGGAGGAAGTGGAATGATTACTAATTAAACAAATAAAGGAATCAACTAAAACAATGAGGGCATTAATATAGGGGACTTTAACTACCCCAATACAAATTGGGAAACAAACTTGCAGGTATAACAAAGGCAACAGGTTTTTGGTGATAATTAAAAACCATTTCCTTTCCCAAATATTGCAGGATTCACCATAACAACTTTTCTGAGTTAACCCTTGGAAAACACAGAGATTTTTCATTTTTGTGTTTTCATTTTTTACTATTTACCTTCCGAAAGCCATAACTTTCTAATTTTTCTGTCTAGGTAGTCAGATGAGGTCTTCATTTTTGCGTGACAATTTTTACTTCAAAATGGTACAATGTATTATTTTGTGCAATGTACTGGGAAGCGGGAACAAATTCAGAATGAGGTGGAATTGAGAAAAATTCAGTACTGCCGTTTTTTATGGGTTTTGTTTTTACGGCTTCCACTATAAAGTAAAAATGCTGCTAGCTTTATTCTGCAGATCTGTACGTTCACGGCAATACCAAATTTATATAGTTTTTGTAAAGTTATTAAAACATAAAAAAATTCTTAATTTTGAAGAAAAAAATTCTTAGAATCACCATATCCTGATACCTGTAACTTTTTTTATATTTCAGTGTAAGAAGCTGTGTAAAGTGTTTGGTTTTTTTTGTGAGACTATATGTAGTTTTTATTTGTACCAAGATGGGGAATGTATGTTGTTTTAATCACTTTTTATTCCATTGTTTTAGGGAGGTAATTTGGTGAAAAAAACCCGCCAAATCAGCCATTTTGATTCTTTTTTCTGCTACGCCGTTTACCATATGGGACAAATGTTTTAATATTCTAATAATTTGGGTGTTTTGTGTTAATGTTTACTTTTATTTATTTCTAATTATATGTGATCTAGGGAAGGCGGGGTGCTTTAAACTTTTAGGTTTTTTGTTTTTTTTTTTACATTTTTAAAAACTTTTTTTCCTTTTTTTTAGCTTTTTTTTTTACCCCTCCTAGGAAACTTGAATATGTGATCCTTAGATCACCTGTCCCATAGACTGCAATACTACTGTATTGCAGTCAATAGCAGATTCGCTATGTAATTATTGAAGCTTGTTGCAGGCAGGCTTTAATAGTTACAATATTTTAGCAGTGCTGAGAGCCTTCAGAAGGCTCCAGGCTGCCATGGTAATGGAACGCCTTCCACGATCATGCTACTACCGAGAAGGATATAGAAAGCGAATGTAACCACTTAGATGCCGTGGTCGTATTTGACCACGGCATCTGAGTGGTTAAATGTCAGTGATCAGAGTCATCTCTGGACACAGGCAATGCTGCCAGGTCCCTACTGTAGGAAACCCAGCAGACCCGGCAGCTAGTGCTCTTTCAGATCGGCCGCCATGTTATTTTAGCGCACCAGGACGTAACTGTAAGGGTTAAAGCAAGATCTTAGAGCCATAAATTGGAACAATGTTTTTAAAAATAAAGGTCTGTGGGATATAGTAAATATTTTATAAAGCATCTTGAATACATCCTGTGAAAAATATATGGGAATAAGTGTGTTAGGAAAAAAAGAAATTACAATAGCTGTTAAAGCATTTAAACTATTAAAATAGATTGAGACATAAAGTTTAATCCCCAAGGAATAAAATACCACATACGTTTTCTTTAATCACATAAACAACAAGAAATTTAAAATTGAGACTGTGGGCTCTCAAAAATAATCTGGGCTTAACAGTGGACGAGAATGAGGAAAAGGCTAATCTATAAAATGTCATCTTTACATAGAAAAATGCAATGAAGGGTGACATAACTAGAGATAATGTAAATTTTCCATTCAATGTCACCTACTCTTGGCAAAATATTTTTTTAAATAGGCCGAGGAGGTAAAAAAAATTATATATTATTTATAAAAATCACGCTCACGCTATGATGACATACTTAAAGAGGACCTTTCATCAGATTGGGCACAGGCATTTCCATATACTGCTGGAAAGCTGACAGTGCTGAATTCAGCGCACTGTTGGCTTTCCCGATCTGTGCCGCCGGATAAAGCGCTATTGGTCCCAGTACTGTAGCGCTTTACAGTCACAAGGGCGTTTCTGACAGTCAGTCAGGTACATCCTTCTCCACAGCAGCGCCTATCGCGCTGTACAGTGTGAGCAGGGACGAACGCCCCCTCCCCTCCTGATAATACTCGTCTATGGAAGAGCACTGTGAGCAGAGGGAAGGGGTGTTCCTCCCCGCTCACAATTGTAGTACTGCGTCTATTGCTTAGATAGTAGCAGCACAGCACAAGCTTCTTGTCATTAACAGTTTCCAGTACTCACAGGCCACTAGAACAGATCATTTGTGCGGAGTCTGGGAGATGGACCTCCACAGATCATAGACTGATCACATACCTATTCATTAATAGTAAATCATTCACTATCACTGCCACTAAAATGATTTGGGGATATCCGTGGACAGTAAGCAAACCTTTAGTGGCCAGTGCCAGGCAGCTGCTGCCAAAGCAAATATAGTATTCATCAAGGGAGGTATAGATGCTCATGACAAGCACAGGTACTGATGTCAGTCCTAATTTTTTTCCACAGTTACCTAAAACTTTTATACAGTGCTGCATATGTATAGGTATATACGGAGAAACATCTTTAAGAGGGGAGGTCTTCTCAAGGGGGGCCTTCTAAAGACCAATTTTTTCAGTGATCAATTTTTCTCCCTTTATACTCTATGGAAGCTACCTCTGTATAAACAGACCACCCCATTATCCAACTAAAGATCAGTTTTGGAGGAAAATGTTCCCTTTTCAAATAGCCACACATTGTAAAATATATATCAGGGTTTTTTTTTTTATAGTTTGTGCCACTGGCCGCCATAAATAGAACTAAAGTTCTGTTTATGGCAGCCATTGGCACCATACTCCAATCTATTGGCACTTATAGGGCAAGTAATATAGAGATCGATAGAAGCAGAGGATTTTAATACTGCCAAAAATATTCTTGCTGCCTTAACAGATGCCTTGTTCTCTAAGGTACTGGTCCATCTTGTTTATAATGTAGAAATTTATATCCTATTGTGACTATTGTTATAGCACAATATATAAAAAAATCGTCAGTGTGTTACAAATTTTAATAAGCTCATTGTTATACTTCCAATTGAATCTAGGTTAAGTTTTATTCATTTAGCTTTATTGAATGGGAATTTAGGTTTATTTGCCAATAAGCAGCTGTTAATTGGTCGCAGCAATAACCTGCCATTCATAAGGGTCAAAAACCCTCTTCCTTGGATCATAGCAATGAATTCTTATTGAAAATTTGTGGTGATTATGTCCTCTGATGGAAAAGTTCAATGTTAAGTGACATATAGGTGTTACAGGGCAGACTGTAGTGATTAAATGATTCATTGAGAGACCTAACCAGCACTGAACAAGGGGAGTGACTTAGCAGGAAAAAGATGATGTGATTTAAAGGAAAGGGGTATGACTTACAATGCACCACAATTTTGGCACAAAAGTTGAAAAAAGGACTAAACAAAAGGAAGTCTGAAGTTAGACATCAGTATCTAATGATGCACCAAAGTTATCATCCAGTGTGACCCACTGTGATAAGCTTGACACATCGACTTCAGTTTTAGGGTGCATTCACACGGAGTAACGTGCCGCATGACCTGGCACGTATACGCCGTGTGAGATTTTGAGCGCTGTATACGAGACTAACTCCCATTGAAATCAATGGGAGCGTATACGGCGATCAATATCTCACACGTCGAATACGTGCCAGGTCACGCGGCACGTTACTCCGTGTGACTGCACCCTAAAGCCGTCTCATAGTATATCTTGCCTGCTAACCTGATGAAGTTCTTTATGGCAAATCAATCATATTAAATACTCAGTATGGAAGGGGATAAAAAAATGCTATTGTACTTTTAAAACCACAGTGTTTAAAACCAGATGTGTTTAAAATTTTTATCTTAGGGTCCATTCACATGGAGTAAACGCGCGCTCATTTTTGCCAAATACATGTGTAAAGAATAACATGTGTAAAAATGTAATTGAAGTCAATTGGAGTCTTATTTTTACATGTGTATTCTTTACACGTGTATTTTGGCAAAATGAGCGCGCGTTTACTCCGTGTGAATGGACCCTTAGATTCATAGATAAAATGAATAAATTGAATCTATGTTTTAATCTAAACATTTTCCATTTATATTACATAAACATGACATTCTAAGTGAGACCCATAAAGAGGCCTATATCTCTAGTAGACAGAATATCAAATTCTCTCTTTATTTTTTCATTTCTTGATGCCACTTTTAGCTTAGAAACAAAATAACTGGGAAAAATCTGCAACACAAAAACACAGCTTTTCTGAGGCAACACGGTGGCTCACTGGTTAGCACTGTAGCCTTGCAGAGTTGGAGTCCTGGGCTCGAGTCCCACCAGGAACAACATCTGCAAGGAGTTTGTATGTTCTCCCTGTGATTGCATGGATTTCCTCCCATTCTATAAAAAGACATACTGATAGAAAGAAAAAATTGTACATTGTGATCCCTATATGGGGTTCACAATACACATTTTAAAAAAAACACACTGACCTAATTTCCATAGGTATAATTCATATGCTGTCATTTACAAAAATGCCACAGTACACTGCGGTTTCTTTTTCTGCAATGCGTGATGGGATTAGTCAGGATCCCATCCACTTTGCACGTCTGTCAAATGCCGTGGTTTTTGACACTTTCCCACCACAGCCAAATTGGGGCGCTTACACTGCATGGATCATACGGCCAGTAGCACTCCACACATAAACATAACATCAGTGGAGCCATTATGGATTTCCAAAAAAATCTATTTATGATCTTGTTTAACAAGTTATCATCATAGTATTAAAATGGTAATATTAAAAAGAAAGTGTTTAGCAAATGTTACAGCATTTTCTGAAGCTTGGAATAATACTTTCACATCAAGCAGACAGTTTTTAAATAGGCATTTATGTTACATTCATATGCTTTGAATGTGGTTAAATGGGTTATTTGCTTGGCATGGTTATATGTCTTGTGTTGTCTTTGGATGTGCTTCAAAAATCTTTCTCAACAGAGATTCTTATTTTCCTAAAGTTCTTGCAAATAGGATAGACAGGGTAGGATTGTATACTCAATCTATGTTTACCTTCAAAAAATTAGAAATATAGTCTGAAGATCATATGAAGTTTCACTCTATCTGAATACAGGGTTGTACAAGCAGAATGTAGCTGCAGCACTTATGATATCTTTGGTATTAATATATTACAAAAAATGTCAGGCTTCACTGCTCTAGATCACAGTTCTGAACAGTCATACAAATGGAATTTTTTTTTTCGTGCTCACCGTAAAATCCTTTTCTAGTTGTAGTCACTGGGGGACATAACACCATTGGGTATAGACCCGGCCACTAGGAGGCTGACACTAGGAAAAAGAAAAGCTGTCAGCTCTGCCTCAAAGTCTGTACCCTCTCACAGAGTGTACTAAGCCAGTTTGTAACACAGCAGTAGGAGAGAGACAAAAGAAAAAAAGAAAACTGAACCAACGACCACCAACAAGTCCTGAACCCGGGAAGAACAAAAATCCTGGGCAAAAAAAACAACTATAAGGAAAACTAGTCCCCTAGTGAATATAACGAGAAAAGGATTTTACGTGAGTACAAATAAATCCCATTTTCTCGCTTATTTCACTGGGGACACAGAACCATGGGATGTCCTAAAGCAGTCTCAGAGGGTGGGAAAACAGACAGCCATGCGAACAACCTAGCGTACAGTCGCATGCAGAACCTCACGACCCAAGATGGCATCAGCCTTAGCCACAGAATAGATCTGGTAAAACGCTGTGAAAATGTGAATGGAAGCCCAGGTGGCAGCCTTGCAGGCGGCAAAAGCCTGATGCTGAACAGGCCAGGAGGCCCCGACAGCCCAAGTAGAGTGAGCCATCACACAGAAGGGCAAGTCCTTGCCTTAAGCCAATAGGCCTCCTTGATGGCAGACCGAATCCATCTGGAGATGAAAGCCTTGGAAGCAGGCAGGCCCTTGCGAGGGACCTCTGGGAGCACAAAGTGTCTGAGCGATGGAAAGGGTCAATGAGAGACAAGTAGACCTGAGCCACTCGGACAACATCCAGGCAGGGAAGAGAACACTCATGAGGATGCTTGGTATCAGGACAAAAGGACGGCAAGACTAATGTGAAAGGATGAAACCACCTTAGGCAGAAAAGATGGTGGTGGACGAAGGACAACTTTGTCCCTGTGGAGAACCAGAAAGGGGGACTACTGAGACCAGCGCCGCACCTCCAATGAGGCGACGTGAGGCAACTGCCTCAGGAAGCGAAATGCCGGGCGGCTTTATCTCACCTATTAGCAGCAGCACTACTCCAGCGGCCGCCCCTCATCCTTAGCAGAAAGCAAGTCTCCCTACTTGCTCTCTGCATGCTAATACTGCCCTCCCGCTCCTCCCCACATGCAGGGTGACGTGGCCACGTAATCAGGCCCGCAACCGACATGTGCCTGCGCTCCTACACGGTCTCCAATCATAAGACCACTGCACAGGCTGAAGAGCAGAAGTAGGTAAGCTTCTGCAGAAAAAAATACAGTGATTTTTCAAGTATTTATCCCCTATCCTACGGATAGGGATAAATACCACATTGATGATGATGATGGGGGGCTGCTGGAGAAGGGGAGGGGGGCTTTTGAATATCTGTCTGGCCCTTCCTTGGGCTTGAGAATTGTTTTTTTCCCACTCACTTGTAATTCTTGCTCTTGGGGGTTAATAGGAGCACTACAGACTGTAGTACTCCTATTAACCCCCAAGTGCAAGAATTGCAAGTGGGTGGAAAAAAACTAAACAGTCCTCAAGCCCAAGGAAGGGTCAGACAGACATTCCAAAGCCCCCCTCCCCCTTTCTCAGCACCTCAACCCCCCCCCCCCCCTCAGCATTCCAACCTTTCCCCAGCACCCCAACACAATAATGGTGTCTGCTGTTTTAGCATTACCCCCCAACTTTAACTGAGGCGCCATTTTACTGGAAATCGCAGGCCTGATCGGGGCCTGCATCCATTTTTATGGCAGTCGGGAGCCTTGTGAAGGCTCTCCAGCCTGTCATTCTATACTTTCTATTGCAAGCTGTTCTATGTAGCCTGCAATAGAAATGCCGGATTTTTGCAATGCATTGTGATGCATTGTATTAGTGATCAGACCCCTAGGGGGTCTAATAAGTACAAAAGTAAAATAAAAAAATTAAAAAATAAAACTATTAATAAAATAAAAATTATTAAAAATTCAAATCACCCCTCTGTCCCTAGAACACATATAAAAGTACTAAAATACTCTGAAACACATACACATTAGGTATCCCTGCAGGGCCACACCTCTAATGAGGCAACGTGAGGCAGGAGGGGCGGCATGGAGGGGCACTGGTCTGCGTGCTTTCTGTCATGCTCCAGACCATTATTATATGCCGCCCCTCCTGATAGTAATGCCCCAGGCTGCGCTGTTAAAGAGGACCTTTCACCATTTTGCACACAGGCAGTTCTATATACTGCTGGAAAGCTGACAGTGCGCTGAGTTCAGCGCACTGTCGGCTTTCCCGATCTGTGCCCGGTGTGAAGAGCTTACGGTCCGGTACCGTAGCTCTTCTTTGGTCAGAAGGGCGTTTCTGACAGTTAACCAGAGACGTCCTTCTTCACAGCACAGCCAATCGCGAGCCAATCGAGAGCCGGGAGGAATGCCCCCTCCCTCTGCTTACAGTGCTCGTCCATAGACGAGCATTATCAGGGAGGGGGGGGGAGTTCCTCCCGGCTCTCACAGCACAGCTGTGGCTGTGCTGTGAAGAAGGACGTCTCTGGCTAACTGTCAGGAACGCCCTTCTGACCATAGAAGAGCTACGGTACCGGGACCGTAAGCTCTTCACACCAGGCATAGATCGGGAAAGCCGACAGTGCGCTGAACTCAGCGCACTGTCAGCTTTCCGGCAGTATATAGAACTGCCTGTGTGCAAAATGGTGAAAGGTCCTCTTTAAATAGCTCGGCATCTGCAAGACACCGATCTATTTAAAACTAATTTTGTGTGATTGTAGACACCAAGAAGACAGACAGACAACACATCTGATTCTCTGTGTGAGAGGCACGATGCGATGACATCACGCGCCTCCTACGCTGAGACGCAGAGGTCCTGCGCGCTGTGATTCCGGGTGATGAAAACGAAATGCCGGCTGCATCAAGTGCTCCTAGGTAGGTGAGTATAACTTTTTCTTTTTTTCAGGCGCGTTGTGGATATTTTAGGGGTTGTTAGGAGGGGGTGCATTATTTATTAAGATATATATTTTATACTTATATAGTTTAAATACCCCCCTTGTATTAATAATGCCCTTAATAGCCCTCATATAAATACCGCATATCATTAATACAAGGGGGGGGGGGTTATATAAGGGCTATTAGGGGCATTATTAATACAAGGGGGGGTTTAACCCCTTCCCGCCGATGGCATTTTTTGATTTTCGTTTTTCGTTTTTGACTCCCCTCCTTCTAAACCCCATAACTTTTTTATTTCTCCGCTCCCAGAGCCATATGAGGTCTTAATTAGAGATGAGCGAACACTATTCGGAACAGCCATTCCAAATAGCACGCTCCCATAGAAATGAATGGAAGCGGCCGGCACGCACATTTTGCCGGTGGCCGGTCGCTTAACCCCCCGTGTGCCAGCTACGTCCATTCATTTCTATGGGAGCGTGCTATTCGGAACGGCTGTTCCGAATAGTGTTCGCTCATCTCTAGTCTTAATCTTTGCGGGACAAATTTTTCTTCATGATGCCACTATTAATTATTCTGTATAATGTACTGGAAAGCTGGAAAAAAATTCAGAATGGGGTGGATTTGAAGAAAAAATGCACAGGCTTCGGTTTTATAGCGTTCACTGTGCAGCCAAAATGACATGTCCCCTGTATTCTGTGATTTGGTACGATTCCGGGGATACCAAATATATATGGTTTTATTTACATTTTAACCCCTTAACAAAAATACAAAACTGTGTTATTTTTTTATTTTTATTTTTTTAAAATCGCTATATTCTGACAGCCGTAACTTTTTTATACATCCGTCTACGGGAATGCATAGGGCGTCTTTTTTTGCAGGGCCGGGTGTACTTTTTAGTTCTACCATTTTCGGCAAATGCTATTGCTTTGATCACTTTTTATGCAAATTTTTATCAGAATCAAAACAGTGAAAAAAACAACGGTTTGGCACTTTTGACTATTTTTCCCGCTACGACGTTTACCGTACAGGAAAAATATATATATATTTTTTTAAATTGTTTATTTATGAAAATTTGTAACAATAAAGAAACACAACATGTCTACCAAGCCAGAGGAGATCACAAAGAACAGTACAATAGAAAATGACGAAATTACAAATGGTAAAGGAAAAATATTTTTATAGATTTGTAGAGTGGGCGATTTTGGACACGGGGATACCTAACATGTATGTGTTTCACAGTATTTAACTACTTTTATATATGTTCTAGGGAAAGGGGGGTGATTTGAATTTTTAATACTTTTTAAAAAAAAAAAAAAAAAAATTTACTTTTATTTATTTATTTATTTTTTTTGCATTTATTAGATCCCCTAGGGGTGTTGAACCCCAGGGGGTCTGATCACTAATGCAATGCATTACAATTTTAATGCATTGCAAAGCATTGCAAAATATCGGTACTTCTGTTACAGGCTATGTAGCATAGCCTGCATTAGAAGCAATGTAATGACAAGCCGTGGAGCCTTCACAAAGCTCCCGGCTGTCATAGTAACGTGACGTCGGCGCCAGAGCTTACTCCAGGTACTGGTGATCAAGAAAATGGCGGCGCCCACGCACCGCCGGGAGAATGGGGCCTCGGTCAGTTTTGACCGAGGTGCCGGAAGAGTTAATGCCTCTGATCGGTCCGGGAACCTATTGAAGACATTAGCGCTGGTTGTCTACTGTGTAAAGCAGTAGACATCCGGTGGTTATGGCGGCCGCTCTCGGGCGGTGGCTCCCGGGCGGCTGCCATAGTTACACACCCAGCATGCGCCGTACAATTACAGCGGATGTCAGGAAAGGGTTAAATACCCCTATATTAATAATGCGCCTAATAGCCCTTATATAAATACCCCCCTTGAATTAATAATGTCCCTAATAGCCATTATATAAATACCGTACATCATTAATACAAGGGGAGTTACAGCCTGGGTACCTACCATCACCCACCTACCCCATGAGTTTATGGAAGCTTGGCAAGAGAGCAGCACCCTGTCTACCTGGATGGCTTCAGACTTCTTTGGGCAGTAGAACACAGTGGTAAGAAGAAAGGAAGAGGAGGGCTTGTGATGAAGGATATTTGGGGCATTTTTTGTGGTTAAGGAACAATAGTGCTGATACAAGATACTGAACTATCAGCTGTGAGCATGAGATCTCACTACCTACCAAAGAACTACCACTTTATCATGATAGCTGCATATGTCCCCCACCTCTGCAAAAAATGATTCTGCCTGTTATATCTACATGCTGTGACCCCTCCTTGTGTCCTCCAACCACGGTCAGGCCATATTATCAACATCACTCCGCACAGAGAACTAAATGTGTCTTTGTATTTTTTCATTTTAGTTGCTATGATTCCTAGTATTTCTCTATCTGCCATGAGCTTGTATGTGTTTTCTCTCTTGTTATATACTACTGTGCCATCTATGAAACTGTATCACTGAAATTTCCCCATTGTGGGACTATTAAAGAATTATCTTATCTTATCTATTAGGGGCATTATTAATATAAGGGGGTATTATTAATAAGGGGCACTATTTAAGGGGCTTTGTGTAGGTGAGAACAATATGGGTCAGATGCCTCGAGAAGTGAAGAGTCAAAGATGTCTGTGTTGCAAACTTTACAAAGACAAATTACATGCTGGAAGAAGTGGTCATGGCAGTCTAGAGGCAAGAGAAGGGAAATGTGAGCGATTAATCAGAGATGTCTCCGCTAAGTCACCACAAAATGTTACGGACTGTATCACTGTATTCACAATGTTACCACTAGCAATCCCTGCCTGCCTGCGCCTTTCTGTCGTCCGCCGCAGGCAGCAGAAAGGCTAGGTTCACCACTGACTGAGACAGGTCAGTAAGCTCTGAGACTCTGTGGATGGAAGTAATGGCCACCAGGAAGGAGACTTTCCAGGACAGAAGGCGAAGGGAAATCTCCCTCAGAGGCTTCAAAGGAGGAACCTGAAGCACCTCAAGGACTAGGTTAAGATCCCACGGATCCACAGGCGGACGATAAGGAGGGACGCAGTGCGCCACACCCTGGAGAAAGGTCTTCACCTGAGGACAGAAGGTCAGAGTCTTCTGAAAGAGGATAAAAAGGGCAGAAACCTGACCTTTAAAAGAAGAAAGACCAAGACCTTGATCCAGACCATACTGAAGGAAAGCCAGGACCCTGGGAAGAGAGAAGGAGAGCAGATCACAATTGTTACTCTCACACCAGCAAATATAAGCCTAATATAAGTGACATGTCTCCAGGAGAGGATGAGAAAAGTAGTTCAGCACAGGAAAAAACTGGAGTGCGGAAGTGAAGAAAAAAAACTGAAGTGAGACAGCCATCCCAGGACAGTCTCCCCTGACGAACGGGAGCCCCCCTCACAGGTAGGCTCTGGAGACCAGCAGAAAAAAGGGGACGGGGGCACCAAAAGCATGGGGCTTCTTCACAAAAGGGAGGCCCAGGGAGAGCTAAGAGTAGTAGCAGTAATGGGGGGGGGGAGCCCAGCCGGTGGAAGGAGAAGGACTATGGCCAGCAGGGAGAAGGAGCAGGAATGTTCAGCCATGTTCTAATCTTCTCATACTCACCCTATCTGGTGTCTTCAAGCACTACAGGGTCACCCCCTCGGTGGAACCTCACGAATGGGAGTGGGGCCACCAGAATATCCAGCCGTTGATGCAGCAAAGGATGGCAACTGGGTAACTGGCTAGGTGCTCAAGAAGAGCACTGCGCCCACAGAGGGGTACAACTAGTGTGGCATACGTAATGAAGACCACGCTGCACCTGAAAGAAAATAAAAAATAAAAACGATGTAAGGCAGAAAGACCTGAGTCAGGTCGTTTCTGCTTCCTATGACACTAGGTTTAAACTGGCTTAGCACACTGTCTGTGTGAAGGTATAGACTATGAGGCGGAGCCGACAGCTTTCGTTCTCTTAGTGTCAGCCTCCTAGTGGCCGGGTCTATACCCCATGGTGCTGTGTCCCCCAGTGAAATAAGCGAGAAATCTAAACTTTCATATGGGAAACTGCAGTAAACTTCACGGTAAAGAAAGGCAATAGAATAAAACTACAACCTAAAGGAAAACACTTACTTGCTTCCAGTGGCGTAACTAGAGGCTGAAGGGTCCTGTTTCAAAAGTCCAGGTTGGGACTGCACAACAATTTGCTTCACATTTGTGCTACAGGTTAAACTTGGAGTTTATATTCACTGCTTACCATCCATTTTCCATAGACATACATATTACTTTCATTGGGATATAACGTTGGCTGTGTTTATCTGATGCTAGGTTCACAGAGTGCAGGTTTCCATTCATTGGAGCAGGGTGGGGGACCCAATGAACTGAAACCTAATCCACTTAAAGAAGTGGTTACCCACAGAAACCATCAAACCCCATGGAATTTAATGGGGTTCATCTGGTTTCCACCCTGCTGGCATAGCTTTTCACTCTGCAATTTTTTAAGCGGGTTTGGAGACGGAAACCCTGAATGGAGAGTTAGTATTAGTGTGAACCTAGCCCTAGAGAGCTAGAATTGAGAGATAAGAGGATCCTATCCCTGACAGTGTCCACACATTATGTTTGAAGCCAATTTGGGCTAAAGTTAGGGCCGGGCATAGGAACTTTGCATAGGCCCGTCATGACAGGGTACTTTCTTGTCATACTGTTGGTAAATCTTGCAGCACCATGGGGGTTAATGGCCTCAGTGTAACCGGCAATATTTTGAGGTCATTATCAGGACAAGGGTGGGATGTTTTGATTAAGGATCTATTTAATCTTCCCTTGTCCCTCCCAGGCTTGTCACTCTTACCTGGGACTTTCCCTCCCTCCCTTCCTTTCCACATTTTGCTTTTGCCTTCTTGCTGATTTGTTCTTTGTGTTTGCTGTTTTCCTTTTTTCCAGGTTGACTGTCCTTTCTGTCACGACAGCCGGTGGTAGGAAGGTCTAGCAGGGCACTCTGCAAAGTGGAGTATCGGTCAAATACAGGGGACCCATGGAAGGGTACCTTTGCAAATGTTCGTTATCATAATAGAAAATGTATCAAGGTGAAGTGGGAGTTCACGGAAGTACCAGGACATCTTGTTTTCTCCCCTGTCGGCGCGCTGTGGCTGGGAGGTTGTTTGGACTGCCTCTCTGTCTAGTATGTGGGCCCTGTCAGACCTTCCATTTAAGCATGCATATGTTATCAATTGTTTAAATGTTATTCAATAAATTGGCTGTTGGCCGCTCATATTCCATCGTACAAATTGTTATGAGTCTTATTTATGCTGGGGTAGGTGGGTCCGGGGGGGTTATCTATATATTGCCCATTTATTTGTTATACCCCAATGACATAGGAATATCCCAGTCATGCACCATATAGCAAGCTGAAGCTGAAAAACCCTGCAGAAAAGACCTCGGCAGAAAAACAAATTTTTTTTCCAGAGTTTTCCTCTGAAGACTTTCATCTTCTAATATACCTAAACAGAAAATGCCAGCGTTTCCATAGGTATAATTTACCTTCAATCATTTACACAAATGCAAGCTTTTTTGAAATCGCCGCATTTCCACTACAGATTTTTTATTTTTTTTTTGTAGTGTGTGGATGGGATTAGTCAGAATCTCATCCACTGAGTGTAATGTGAAAAGTAGTAGCATTTCTATGCAAGTTTTGATATCCCCTGTGATGGCAGAGGATGCACTTACTTATGAAGAGGTGTATGCAGGGGCGTAACTACCATAGAGGCAGTGGAGGCGGCTGTCACAGGGCCCGGGCCATTAGGGGGCCCGGTGACAGCCGCTACTGCTGCGTTTTTTTTTTGTTTTTTTTTTAATTGGCCGTTACGGGCCCTATTTACTTGCCGATCCTGGACATAATACTGTGCGCAGGGGCCACTATGGGGACATAATACTGTGTGCAGGGGCCACTATTGGGTATAATACTGTGTGCAGGGGCCACTAAGGGACATAATACTGTATGCAGGGGCCACTATGGGGTATAATACTGTGTGCAGGGGCCACTATGGGGGATAATACTGTGTGCAGGAGCCACTAATGGACATAATACTGTGTGCAGGGCTTACTAAGGGATATAATAGAGTGCGGAGGAGGGGGTCAGTCGAGGTCTTCGGCGTCAGTGTAGGTTGGGGGGGCCCCATGTCAAAAGTTCGCCACGGGGCCCCGCCGTTCCTAGTTACGCCACTGAGTGTATGCCTTGTCATAAATTAAAATCATCCACTGTAGTTCAAGCACTTGAAATCTGTCAGCTTGCTTAAATTTCAGTCATCATTTAGGCAAGAGATCTGATTAGTCTGGAGGAACTGCTGGACTAATGTTCTATTTACTTCCATGGGACTAGTGTGTACACTTTAGTTCAAACAAGGGACTTGGAGACAAGAACTTGTGATTGGTGGGGATCCCAGCAGCTCAGTTTTCAGCATGTATACATTACTTTTCCTGTGGAAAACCGTTTTGTGCTTGTCTTGTATGTATAATATACTCTAGTGTAGGAATTTGACTAGTTATTTGGAATAATGTTAGGGAATAGCTAGGACAGCAATTCCCCAGTAGCTGTAGAACCCTGGAACGGGACACAAGAGACAGTGAGCCCTAAGCTGAGGCCCCCAACTGACCCTTCCTATTGCCAGGCCCTATCCTACGTAATAGGCAGCAACCATGAAGACAGTCCCTTCCTGTATATGTGACACACAAAACGCAGACAAGACAGAGAAATAGGGGAGGAAGAACCCGTTCCTGGAGTTGACAGGAAGGCAGGCTGTCAATCACAGGCAAGACAAAATTAACCACTTAATGGACAGAGGCAACAAGGGCAGAAGATGGGTGTGGTGCAAATACAATCACAGAACTAGAGCTGAGTTCACACAATGCGACCAAAAACTTTAAGACAAGAACCAAACTGCACCCGCCTCCTGCGCCGCAGCACGCGAGCCGAGGGTGGAGCAGAGACCCGAACAGGCAGAGATGTTACAAATAAAGCATAATATGGATTATTCTTCAGTTTTGGCTTCATACACACATTGTCTATGTTTATAACATTACAGCTGCCATAAAAAGAACTTTGCAGTGCATTTTAGGCTTTTTTTTTTCACTCAGAAGCAGATGTTGACCTATGACAGGTCATTGTATCCAGCAGGAACTGGATTTAGCCGCCTCCAATGAAATAAACATGTTTAAAGTAAATTGTGTCACAGCATTAGCGTCTGGTAATGTGACATGTTTGTAAAACATCGTACAGTACTGGAAAATTAATGCAACATTTCAAGTTTTATGAGATATTGGACAGCTCAATAAATATTTATAGATAAAGAACGAAAAGGAACTTACGATGGAGTATAATGTTTTGAACAGATAAAGCAATGTATTTATTTCCTAATTATTTGGCTACGAACTGTTTATCCCTTTAACTTAACCATAAGATTACACTTCATTCTGTATTATACAGTATTTCACTATATAGTCTAACAATTTCTAACTTTCCCAGTAGACCCAACTGCCTGTTTACCTCTCTCAGCACTAACACTTATTTAACCACTTCAGTACCGGGCCAATTTGTGCTCCAGGACCAGACACATTTTAGGTTTATTTTGTATGTGCGGTTTTGAGGGCTGTAACATTTTTCCCGTATGTCTCAGTCAACTAATTTTTGTGTCTTTTTTTCGGGGACACATAGGGCTTTATTTTTATGTTGTTTTTATTTTCAAATGTGTTTTAATTTTTTTATATCTGGAAAAATATAAACAAAATAGGAGGGAAATTGTGTCTGGATTTAAATTTATTATTATTTTTTTATTTAATAACACAAAGTGTCACTGAAAAACTTTATAATATAGTTTTTCCTCTCTGTTACGGTAATTTTTATTTTGTATGGTGTCGTCAGGGGTGGGGCTATAACCTTTAATAATGGTGTTTTATTAGTGTATTATTTTTTTATTATTATTATTATTTTATTTACATTTTTTAAAAAACTTTTTTATTATATTTTTACTTTTTTTTTTTTTTTTCAGATTGTGTCCCCATAAGGTGATAAGAGACCTTTGCGGTTATCTGATCACTTTTCTTTTGTACTGAAGGCTGATTTCTCCTATAACTGGGACTGTTACATTTAGCCTCAGTTGCAGGAGGAATTCAGCCTCCTGCACGCTGTATATACAGCTTACTGAGCTGATCTGTGTCCTGTAGGACCCAGCAGTTCTGGTAAGACTCTGACACTGACGGATCACGTGACCACTGGGTCAGAGGGCGGCTGAATTATGGCAGCGTCCATAGCCGTGTATACAGCGCTCATTGAGCGATGTATACACAGCGATCAAGAAGGCAGGGGAGGTAATAAATCTTCCCTGCCATCTCTCTGGGAGCTCGAGCTGAAGTTACAGCCGGCTCCCAGCTTCAGTAGCTGCACGATCTCCATGCAGCTACTGTGTTCAGACTGGACGTACCGGTACGTCCTGTCAGAACTAGGCAACCACTTCCCAGACGTTTATAGTCTATGGGCGGTCCGGAAGTGGTTAAGGATTGGTGCTTACCTGCTAAGATTCCATTTGCCAATCCATTTCTGCCTGTGTATAGTACAGACCAAAAGTTTGGACACACCTTCTCATTCAAAGAGTTTTCTGTATTTTCATGACAATGAAAATTGTAGATTCACACTGAAGGCATCAAAACTATGAATTAACACATGTGGAATTATATACTTAACAAAAAAGTGTGAAACAACTGAAAATATGTCTTATATTCTTCAAAGTAGCCACCTTTTGCTTTGATTTCTGCTTTGCCCACTCTTGTTATTCTTGATGAGCTTCAAGAGGTAGTCACCTGAAATGGTCTTCCAACAGTCTTGAAGGAGTTCCCAGAGATGCTTAGTACTTGTTGGCCCTTTTGCCTTCACTCTGCACCACATTCTTTGCATGAAAAAAGTTGCAAACTACCATCCATGACAATTGCCATTCAAGTCTATGGAACTCTGATGCAGTACCCATAACTGCAACTACAAAAAGTATGGGAAATGAGCAGCACAGTGCCTGGTATGTACATAATGCTGGGAGTTATATGCTCTGGAAAACAAATGATCTGCAGGGGTCTAAACAGTCAGAACCCTACCAATGAAAAATGAAAAATGGATGGTCTATTTTAAGGCTAGGCCATCAAATTTTAAAAGTGGATAACCCTTTTAAGTTGCAATAGTCAGGTTGATATTGCGCCAACTGTAAGCTTAGTTTAAGCAGAAACAATGATCGCGGCTATTTTAATGCTGCAACAAAAGTAATTGTGAGCCTCTATCCGGAAACAGTTTGTGTCACTCAGAAAAATTGTGACCAACAATTTAACAGAATTTGCCCATCCAGGCTTTTCCCCATCATGAGTTTGAGAACATGGTGCAAAAAGGCTACAAATAACTCATACAGTCCTATGAAAAAGTTTGTGCACCCCTATTAATCTTAATCATTTTTAGTTCTAAATATTTTGGTGTTTGCAACAGCCATTTCAGTTTGATATATCTAATAACTGATGGACACAGTAATATTTCAGGATTGAAATGAGGTTTATTGTACTAACAGAAAATGCGCAATATGCATTAAACCAAAATTTGACCGGTGCAAAAATATGGGCACCTCAACAGAAAAGTGACATTAATATTTAGTACATCCTCCTTTTGCAAAGATAACAGCCTCTAGTCGCTTCCTGTAGCTTTTAATCAGTTCCTGGATCCTGGATAAAGGTATTTTGGACCATTTCTTTCTACAAAACAATTCAAGTTCAGTTAAGTTTGATGGTCGCCGAACATGGACAGCCCGCTCTCAAATGATCTGAAAACAAAGATTGTTCAACATAGTTGTTCAGGGGAAGGATACAAAACGTTGTCTCAGAGATTTAACCTGTCAGTTTCCACTGTGAGGAACATAGTAAGGAAATGGAAAACCACAGGGACAGTTCTTGTTAAGCCCAGAAGTGGCAGGCCAAGAAAAATATCAGAAAGGCAGAGAAGAAGAATGGTGAGAACAGTCAAGGACAATCCACAGACCACCTCCAAAGAGCTGCAGCATCATCTTGCTGCAGATGGTGTCACTGTGCATCGGTCAACTATACAGCGCACTTTGCACAAATAGAAGCTGTATGGGAGAGTGATGAGAAAGAAGCCGTTTCTGCACGTACGCCACAAATGGAGTTGCCTGAGGTATGAAAAAGCACATTTGGACAAGGCAGCTTCATTTTGGAAACAAAAATTGAGTTGTTTGGTTATAAAAAAAAAGGCGTTATGCATGGCGTCCAAAAAGAAACAGCATTCCAAGAAAAACACATGCTGGAGGTTCCATCATGCTTTGGGGCTGTGTGGCCAATGCCGGCATCGGGAATCTTGTTAAAGTTGAGGGTCGCATGGATTCCACTCAGTATCAGCAGATTCTTGAGAATAATGTTCAAGAATCAGTGACGAAGTTGAAGTTACGCCGGGGATGGATATTTCAGCAAGACAATGATCCAAAACACCGCTCCAAATCCTCAGGCATTCATGCAGAGGAACAATTACAATGTTCTGGAATGGCCATCCCAGTCCCCAGACCTGAATATCATTGAACATCTGTGGGATGATTTGAAGCGGGCTGTCCATGCTCGGCGACCATCTAACTTAACTGAACTTGAATTGTTTGTCCAAAATACCTTTATCCAGGATCCAGGAACTGATTAAAATCTACAGGAAGCGACTAGAGGCTGTTATCTTTGCAAAAGGAGGATGTACTAAATATTAATGTCACTTTTCTGTTGAGGTGCCCATACTTTTGCACCGGTCAAATTTTGGTTTAATGCATATTGCACATTTTCTGTTAGTACAATAAACCTCATTTCAATCCTGAAATATTACTGTGTCCATCAGTTATTAGATATATCAAACTGAAATGGCTGTTGCAAATACCAAAATATTTAGAACAAAAAATGATTAAGATTAATAGGGGTGCCCAAACTTTTTCATAGGACTGTATATATTCTATATAATCTTGGTGAATGAAGTTGTAAAGTAATGTATTGGAAGTCAGTAGCTACAAGTAATATAAGCCAATACTGGCTAATATAATTGCTTGCCACTAGATGGTGTTGCAAACCATTGACTTCTAAAGCGAGCATTTTGGATGTAAAATTGGTCCACAATTTCCATATTTCCCATAATGGAATATTTTACTTAACTGTACCAGTTTTGCCTCGGTGACTAAAGCAATTTTCCAAATTATTAAATTACTTTCCCAAAACAAACTATATTTTCATTTGGTTGATAGGATAACGTACTAAACTGGACAATCTCCATGGTGAAAAGTAAAGCATTAGTTCTTTCAGCATACGTGTAGTCTAATAGGCTGGTTTAGACAAGGAATCGTGGATTTCTAAAAAGTGAAGAAGTTTTTAATTTATAGCTTTTTTAATCTTATGCATGTACTTTTTTTGGTTTTACATTGTGTTTGCTCAATGTAACAACCTGAGACAGTACTGCAATCTCATGCAATATTAGAATCAGTTAATACAGATGTACCAGAACTAAATTTGTCAGATGCAGCACTGCTTAGTTTGTCATTTGCTGCAAACCAGTGGCTTCAAATAAGACTATATGACAATGGCTTAGAAAATCATATGGGCCCCCTTCAGCAGCAATATAAGCTATATATTATAGATAGGATAGACCATCAATATTACATCTAATGTGGTATGACAGCCAGGAGTCCTACAGATCAACTGATCCAAGAGTGTGGCTACTGGTAATGTTAACATGCCGAGAGCCATGCTGCTCACTAGCTATAAAATGTATAGCAGTGGCTTTGGGTTTTGCAGCAGTATGGTTGGTGAGAAGTGTGGCTCATGGCATGTTAACATTACTAAAATCCACAATGTCTTGGAGCAGTTGATCTGGTTGTCGAATCCCTGCATTTGTACTATTGATGGCCTTTTTTAAGAATAGACCATCAGTATTAGAAAGATGATAACCCATTAAGAATAGGGACATTTTCTTGCACCCTAACTATCCGCCTGTGGCTGAAGGCGGGCCTTTTTCGGCTAGCCGATATCATTATTGGACTCGGATTCTTTTGCCATTGGCTGAGCTCCGATCCAGGTTTGGCCTCCCCAGGTCCAGTGTGTTCACATACATCCAGATTTCACATCTTGCTTCCTCTGTTTTTAGCGGGCCGGTTGCACCTAGCCCCACACTTTTTGAGAGGCTCTGTAAGGCAGGTACTGGGATGCAGGGGTTGATTTCAGATATTTATTGCCTCCTTTCAGATCCCACGGTAGATGTTTTCCCTAAGCATCCTTACATGTCACGATGGGAGACCTACTTGGGGCAGCCTATCTCAAACTCTGATTGGTCCCTTATTTGGAATAGTGCGCCTAAGACTTTGGGCTGCGTTGTTCACAAGGAAAATTTCTTTAAGATCTGTCACAGATCTGTCCCGGATTGTTGCTGGCATTATGGTCTTGTCCTTCTCTTCAGCCTTATTGGTGCCAGGTTCAGGTTGGTCTGCCCCTGTCTCCTAGGACCTCTCCTTCATCTCTCCCCCATTCAATTGTGCAAGCATACCCTACGCCTCTTATTACTGATCCTCACTTCTTCTAGGTGCCTGATTGCCAAACACTGGCAGCAGCTGGCCCCTCCAGCCCTTGGAGAGTTGTATGCTAGGATCAGGAACACGAGGTCACTGGAGTATCTGACGGCTGTGCTTAATAATGAGGAGGAGAAATTTCATGCTATCTGGAACCCATGGGATGTGTTCTGGGCCATCCAACCTCTTTGATTTCATAACAACTGAACTTTCACTCTCCCTGTTGGTGTTTTTCCCTTGTCTTTTCTTGACTAGTCTTGTCCCTCCTTGTTGTTGTCTGTTTTCTTTGTCTGGATCGTTTTCCTTATGACTTTTATCATTTGATATTGTTTTATTGGTGAATTGTAGTGCTACCTTACGTGTATACTTTTTGGAACGATATAGGTTTATCATTTTTCTTTCTTGAGAAAATTCTTTAAATAAACAGTTTTTAAAAATAAAAAGGGACATTTTTGTTTAAAGGAAGGGAAAACTCTGGGCGACTAGAGGCCATGTAAGTGGCTCCAAATGGGGTATGGTCTAAAATTTCTCTTGGTACACTATGCACGTGCCCCTTCATAACTGCACAGACATTTTTCTGTTATAGGTGCCCCTCCTCCCCATTGACTTGTAATGGGGTTGTCAGGTTCAGTCATGGTGCCCATTGCTTTATGGAAAAAATTGTTCACTATTTTTCTCTCAAATCTACTGTAATACACAGTGGAGGCTCTAATGCTGATGTGAATGCAGGTGAAGAATGAGTTAGAGAAGAGGACTTATGAAAATGCCCTCGTTGCTTTAGTTTTACTATACAGTCCTATGAAAAAGTTTGGGCACCCCTATTAATCTTAATCATTTTTTGTTCTAAATATTTTGGTGTTTGCAACAGCCATTTCAGTTTGATATATCTAATAACTGATGGACACAGTAATATTTCAGGATTGAAATGAGGTTTATTGTACTAACAGAAAATGTGCACTATGCAATAAACCAAAATTTGACCAGTGCAAAAGTATGGGCACCTCAACAGAAAAGTGACATTAATATTTAGTAGATCTTCCTTTTGCAAAGATAACAGCCTCTAGTCGCTTCCTGTAGCTTTTAATCAGTTCCTGGATCCTGGATGAAGGTATTTTGGACCATTCCTCTTTACAAAACAATTCAAGTTCAGTTAAGTTTGATGGTGGCCGAGCATGGACAGCCCGCTTCAAATCATCCCACAGATGTTCAATGATATTCAGGTCTGGGGACTGGGATGGCCATTCCAGAACATTGTAATTGTTCCTCTGCATGAATGTCTGAGTCGATTTGGAGCGGTGTTTTGGATTATTGTCTTGCTGACATATCCATCTCCGGCATAACTTCAACTTCGTCACTGATTCTTGAACATTATTCTCAAGAATCTGCTGATACTGAGTGGAATCCATGTGACCCTCAACTTTAACAAGATTCCCGGTGCCGGCATTGGCCACACAGCCCCAAAGCATGATGGAACCTCCACCAAATATTACAGTGGGTAGCAAGTGTTTTTCTTGGAATGCTGTTTTTTTTGGACTGCATAACGCCTTTTTGTATGACCAAACAACTCAATCTTTGTTTCATCAGTCCACAGGACCTTCTTCCAAAATGAAGCTGGCTTGCCAAATGTGCTTTTGCATACCTCAGGCGACTCTGTTTGTGGCATGCTTGCAGAAACGGCTTCTTTCTCATCACTCTGCCATACAGCTTCTCCTTGTGCAAAGTGTGCTGTATTGTTGACCGATGCACAGTGACACCATCTGCAGCAAGATGATGCTGCAGCTCTTTGGAGGTGGTCTGTGGATTGTCCTTCACTGTTCTCACCATTCTTCTTCTCTGCCTTTCTGATATTTTTCTTGGCCTGCCACTTCTGGGCTTAACAAGAACTGTCCCTGTGGTCTTCCATTTCCTTACTATGTTCCTCACAGTGGAAACTGACAGGTTAAATCTCTGAGACAACTTTTTGTATCCTTCCCCTGAACAACTATGTTGAACAATCTTTGTTTTCAGATCATTTGAGAGTTGTTTTAAGTAGCCCATGATGCCACTCTTCAGAGGAGATTCAAATAGGAGAACAACTTGCAATTGGCCACCTTAAATACCTTTTCTCATGATTGGATAGATCTGGCTATGAAGTTCAAAGCTCAATGAGGTTACAAAAACAATTTTGTGCTTCAGTAAGTCAGTAAAAAGTAGTTAGGAGTATTCAAATCAATAAAATGATAAGGGTGCCCATACTTTTGCACCGGTCAAATTTTGGTTTAATGCATGTTGCACATTTTCTGTTAGTACAATAAACCTCATTTCACTCCTGAAATATTACTGTGTCCATTGGTTATTAGATATATCAAACTGAAATGGCTGCTGCAAACACCAAAATATTTAGAACTAAAAATGATTAAGATTAATAGGGGTGCCCAAACTTTTTCATAGGACTGTATTTGTGGTATCTATAAACAATATTACAAATCTTGTTGTGGTATTGGAAATCACAGTATATCGATTATACTTACAGAAATGCCAATGGAGGGGGCCACACGGTAGCTCAGTAGTTAGCACTGCAGCCCTGCAGCGCTGGAGTCTTGGTGCTCAAATCCCGCCAAGGGCAAAAAAAATAAAAAACATCTGCAAGGAGTTTGTATGCTCTCCCCGTGTTTGCTTGGATTTCCATACCATATTCCAAAAAAGACATACTGATAGGGAAAAATGTACATTGCGACCTCTATGTGGGGCTCACAATCTACTTAAGAAAAAAAAAATGCCAGTGGTTCCCACCACAGTTTTTTTCTGAAGCACTTTTTTGGAGTGAGATGCAACATGGGGCCTTAGCCTAACAAACCTTTTTTTAGAGTTACCTACAGGCTCGTGCGTATTGTGCCCAGACTCAGACTGTCCCACATGGGAAAAAGTGGATCATCTGTTGGGCCCATAGGCCCACAACAACTTCAAGAGGAGCACATGACACTCAATGCACTACATACAGTGTATACATATAATAAACTAGCTAGAATATTTAGCAAACTACCCGGTTATATATAGATACATTGGGTGGCTGAGATGACAGGTCTATTATTCTCCCTCCTGAGCTACATCATCTTGCTGACAGAGCTAAGGGGCCCTAATCTAAGCTAAGAGCAATTGAGCAGGCCACTGAAAGGGTTAAAGAACTGAAGTGGTTCAAAGTGAGGGATAAGTAGAAGGCCAATACTGAAAAACAGAGGAATCAATGCAGTTTTAGAAATTTGTGAATAGAAGGCAGATAATATTTGCATTTACAGTAACTGTATAGTGGGCCCCCAGATTGAATTTGGATAGTGGGCCCAATCACCCCAATCTGACACTAACTGCCTACAAGTGTATCTAGCACTTTCTAATTTATCACATGTAGTTTCGGTTGCTACATCACGCAAATTACACGTGGCATAAATTAATCTCATTCCAACAGTGCAGTAAAATACCTGCAGCAAACACGCAGCAATTTACAAAACTGTCGCGTTTTTAGAAATTGCAGCTTGTCAAATAGACCTCCAAAAACTCTGGCAGTTTCCCTCTAGGTATAATTTAAACAGACTGGTTTCCTCTGCCGACTTTCTTTGAAAAGCACTGTGTGAATTACCGCCCCTGTTTTTATGCAGTGCTTTTTCACTGTGGGACGCTACATGGGGCCTTAGCCTGTGTTTTGTGACTGTAGCATCTATGAGGATAAATTAAATAAGAAATAATGATATTACTTTCAGTAAAACTTTAAAACCCAATTTCTATCTTCTTCTTATGCACCAATGTAGTTATGTGAGTCATGAAGGAAATTGATTGCTGACCTTGTCTTATTTATTTTTATCCAAGGAACCTACAGAGTTTAGATATCTGTTGAATGTGAATAATTACTACAGGGACTAGAATCACCTTGGCTGCTTGTAAATCCCAAGATTAACACTTATCGCAGGGGTGAACCTTCCCCTTTCGCCGCCCGAGGGGAACTATAGAAAGCCGCCCCCCCCCCCCGGCCGGGAGGAGGGGGCGTGGCCGAGCGGAGGAGGTGGGGCTTAGCGCCGTTCGCCGGCAGAGATTCAGGCCCGGAGACTGCCTGCTCTCTGCCTGAGCGTGAGGGGAGGCTGCTGGGGCAGCGCTGCTCCAGTGGCCTCCCCAAACCACCGCTCGGTGCTAAGCCAGTCCAGGACAGCTTGTCCTGGACTGGCTTAGGGAAGCAAAAATGCCGCCCTCCCTGAGGCCCTGACATAGCGCCGCCTGAAGCGCTCGCTTCAGGTCGCCTCATGGGAGGTGCGGCTGTCAACTGCACAGGTGAATAGAAATTTGAAGTAAAGGCCTAACCATACTGAAAATGAAAACTGCCATCTATATTTAGCTCTGTGTTTTTTTTTTGTTTTACTACCTAAGCATATTAAATCCCTTTTTTTTTTTTTTTTTGCAGTAATGGGTCTTTTTAGGTTTTAATTTACAGTGTATTTCCAATTAGAAAGCTAATTCCAATAAAGTTGGAATACTGTGAACAGAAAGCAATGGTATGATTTGTAAATCTTCTAACCATATTTTATTCACAAGAACATAGAACATATCATAAGCTGAATGTAGACATTTTCCCATATCATTTAAAAGAAATCAATTCATTTTAGAAATGGATGACAGCAACACATCTCAGAAAAGTAGTACAAAAGGCTGGAAAAGCAAGGGTGCATTCACACGGAAGAAGTTGGTGTTGGTTCTGGAGCGGACCTGCGTCAGAATCAGCGCTGAAAAAAAAGAGGTTAGATTAGAGGTTCACCAGCATGTTTAAAAACTGATCTAAAATTGTGGAACAATTAAAGAAAAATCATCAATGTAATCTGCTGAAATCCATGTGCAGAAAAGAAAATGCTGATGGTCAAAATCCGTGGCAGCAATGCATCGCGGTTCTTCCTGCAGCGCTTTAAACAGAAAGTTTACCAAGGCTTCCTCTGCAAACTGTTTCGAAATGCACCGATTTTGGAAATTGCAGCGTGTCCGCACCGTAGTTTTTACCGCAAAGTGGGCATGGGATTTGCTAGAATCCCACCATTTTTCCCATGGCGTTTCCTCCACAGGCATATCGTGGCGTTTATATCCCGTTGGGCCCATCCTTAAAATGGAATTAGGCAAAATAGAAAAGTCTTCTATGGTCATGTGAAATTTTAAATTTTTTCTCCAAATGGATTTTTATTTAGCAAAATTAGTACCGCATACAATAAATTAGGTATTGCTATAATCATTTCATTGCCAGAATTGATGGTTTTTTTCAATCCCCCCCAGAAACTGTTCCGACAATAAATTAGACACCCCCAAAAATAGTTTCATGATAAAATACATGTCAGCCCACAAAAAAACCCACACATGATCTCAAATGACTAATTCACCAGAAATTTTTTTTAAAAAATGAATCCCCAAAATTGCAAAATCATTAGGGCTGGACGCAGGAGGAAGGTAAAATATACTCCAGATTTAGACCTTACAAAGGAAAATCGTAGTGAATTTGATGTAGCCATTGTACTCCGCAAAGCTTACATTCTTTGAGGGGTGCAGCTTTCAAAAATATAGTAATTTATTTAGGGACTCTACTTTATTGGTACCTCAGGGGCCCTGCCATCCAAAAATCAAACAAAATCTAAATCTTCACTCCAAAAGCCAAATAGCGCTCCTTCACATCTGTTCCCTGCTGTGTGCCCACATATATGACACTGTTGTACCAAGGATAATGTACTTCATGTCATGCGTGGGTCTAAACTGGTGCACTATTTTCCGTTTAACCCTTTCCCGACATCCGCCGTACTAGTACGGCACATGTTGAGTGTTTAACTATGGCGGCCGCCTGACTCCCGTATTCCACAGTAGACACTCGGCATTAACCCCTCCGGCATTTTCCCGGCGGCGGCGCCATTTGGCTGGTGATCGCCGGCGCCTGGAGCAAGCTCCAGGGCCGACGTCACGTTTCCATGACAGCCGGAAGCCTTGTAAAGCCTCCCCGGCTGGTCTGCAGTCTCTTTATTTTGTCTCTTCTGTAAAAGAAATGATTTTTTGCAATGCATTAGCATTGTAATGCATTGCATTAGTGATCAGACCCCCTGGGGTTCAAGACCCCTAAGTGGTCTAAGGGAGGGTTCACACGGTGTAACGTGCCACGTGATGTGGCACGTCTACGCCGCGGGACCCTTTGCGGGCCGTACACGCTCCCATTGATTTCAATGGGAGCGGGGATCGTATGCGCCGCGCTAGTTTGCAGCCGTGTTGTTGCGGGCGCAAGATCACGGCCGCAAACTAGCGCGGCGCATACGATCCCCGCTCCCATTGAAATCAATGGGAGCGTGTACGGCCCGCAAAGGGTCCCACGGCGTAGACGTGCCACATCACGCGGCACGTTACACCGTGTGAACCCTCACTAATAAATGCAAAAAAAAATTATTGAAAAGTAAAAAAAAATTATATACACATATAAGGGATCCTTCACACGGAGTTACGCTGCGCTCATTCTGAACGTAAAAACACATTCAGAATGAGTGCGTAAAAAGCAGCTCCCATTGACTTGAATGGGAGCTGGCATACATGCGCTCCCCATTGAAATCAATGGGAGGCTTTTTTCCCTATTGCTTTCAATGTATTCTGCACGTATCACATTGAATGCAATAGGGAAAAAATCCCCATTGATTTCAATGGGGAGCGCACGTATGTCGGCTCTCATTCAAATCAATGGGAGCTGCTTTTTACGTGCTCATTCTGAATGTGGTTTTTTTACGATCAGAATGAGCGCAGCGTTACATCGTGTGAAGGCTCCCTAAAAGTAGTTAAATACTGAGAAACACATACATGTTAGATATCCCTGTGTCTGAAATTGCCCGCTCTACAAATCTATAAAATAATTTTTCCTGTACAGTAAATGTCGTAGTGGGAAAATAGACAAAAGTGCCAAACCGCCGTTTTTCACTGTTTTGATTCTGATAAAAATTTGAATAAAAAGTGACCAAAGCAATAACATTTTCCGAAAATGGTAGAACTAAAAAGTACACCCAGCCCCGCAAAAAAAGACGCCCTATGCATCCCCGTACACGGACGTATAAAAAAGTTATGGCTGTCAGAATATGGCGACTTTTAGAAAAAAATTTTTTAACACAGTTTTGGATTTTTTTAAGGAGTTAAAATGTAAATAAAACCATACAAATTTGGTATCCCCGAATTGTACCGAAACACAGAATACAGGGGACATATCATTTTGGCTGCACAGTGCCGTAAAACCGAAGCCCGTAAGAAAGTTCCAGAAATGCATTTTTTCTTAAAATCCACCCCATTCTGATTTTTTTTCCAGTATCCCAGTACATTATACAGATAATTAATGGCGGCATCATGAAGAAAAATTTAGCCCGCAAAGATTAAGACTTCATATGGGTCTGGGAGTGGAGAAATAAAAAAAGTTATGGGGCTTAGAAGGAGGGGAGTCAAAAACGAAAATCAAAAAATGCCATCGGCGGAAAGGGGTAAAAGATCTTTTCATCTTCAACTTGCTTAACTGTTCACAATAACAGTCATTTTGACCACAGGTGTCCAAACTTTTATTTTTTTTTAGATCACAATGTAGATTGTGAGCCCTATATAGGGATCACAATGTACATTTTTTTCTTCTATTAGTATGTCTTTATAGAATGGGAGGAAATCCACGCAAACACAGGGAGAACATACAAACTCCTTGCAGATGTTGTGCCTAGCAGGATCTGAACCCAGGACTCCAGCACTGCAAGGCTGCAGTGCTAACCACTGAGCCACCGTGTTACCCCTGGGTGTCCAAAGTTTTGCATGCCACTGTAAATTTGGAAAATCAATATTATACTTGTAAGTCTTCTCATATCTAAAACAATTAAGCCTGGGACCCCATGCAGTGTAAATGCTGTAGTTTGACCGTGGCCTTTGAAAAACTCTGCGGACTTTGAAAAACACTGCGGGAAAAATTGATGCGTTTGAAATCGGAGTATTTCCGCAGATTTTTTTCTGCAATATGTAGATGGGTTTAGTCAGAATCCCATACACTTTGCAGGTAATGTAACATGCAGCATTTTTTTCTATGTTGTCAACCCAACATAAGGTGGTGTTTGGCTCTGTGTTTATCTGGTTAAACAACACCTTTGACTCGTCTTTGTCAATATTTTTTGTGGGGTATATGCCCCTGAGAATTTCTCATTTAAAATTGGGCCACTCTTAACTCATTTTAAACATCTGTCCTGGGTTGGATCACAAGAGGCAATGAGTTGGCTGTATAAGGGCTTATCATTTGTGGGACAAATTTTACTTTGTAATGATATTGTTTAATATTCCTTATGATGTACTGGGAAGTTGGAAACAAAATTAGAACGGTCTGCAATTATAGAAAAACTGCATCTGCCCAACTTTCTTCTGGACTTTCTCACTGCACAGCCAAAATGTGATAACAAATGTGAGGCAAAACAGCAAAAATTTATGGTTTGGCTCTTTTTTTGATGGCCCATGCTTGAAGGGCATTTTTGGATTTAGGAATATCTAATGAGTATTTGTTTCATATTGTTTATTAATTTACATATATGTGATTTGAGCGGCGATCCTAGCCATAATGCAGCACAGATAGTGGGTCCTCTGTAGGCCACTGATCGCTGTGTAATACAGCACCAATCCGGCCATCAAGTTTAAAGACCTGACATTTGCCATAATTGTATGGTGGGTGTTGGGAAAGACTTAAAGGAGATTTTCCTTGTAGACACTTTTTCCCTATCCACATCATAGAGAAAGTTTCATGTACTCAAGCCCAACCACAAGATCAAGAGAACAAGGGCCTGAAATTTCTCTTTTTTTCCTCCTTGTGAATGGAGCAGTGTCTCGCATGTGTGGCTTTAACTCACTTCACTTGTTTGCAGCTTGCCTTCAGAGTAGTCACAGAAAAGTGCAGGAAGCAATGGACATGCATGCAAACCACTGCTTTATTTGCATGGAGCACAAAGTATCCCATTCTCGTAATGACTAATTAACGGGAAAGGACTATAAAATGTTTATTAGAAGAAACGTTCACATTTCATTGTGTGAAGCCAAGGTACACAAATTGACAGACCAGGAAGCCCTGACAGGAGAAGGATCTGACATTACAGACAGTAGCGTAACTAGGAATGGCGGGGCCCCGTGGCGAACTTTTGATATGGGCCCCCCCCCCAACCGACACTGATGCTGAAGACCTCGACCGACCCCCTCCTCCGCACTCTATTATGTCCCTTAGTAAGCCCTGCACACAGTATTATGTCCATTAGTGGCCCCTGCACACAGTATTATACCCCATAGTGGCCCCTGCATACAGTATTATGTCCCATAGTGGCCCCTGCATACAGTATTATGTCCCATAGTGGCCCCTGCACACAGTATTATGTCCCTTAGTGGCCCTGCACACAGTATTATGTCCCATAGTGGCCCCTGTACACAGTATTATACCCAATAGTGGCCCCTGCACACAGCATTATGTCCCATAGTGGCCCCTGCACACAGTATTATGTCCCCATAGTGGCCCCTGCACACAGTATTATGTCCCCATAGTGGCCCCTGCACACAGTATTATGTCCCCATAGTGGCCCCTGCACACAGTATTATGTCCAGGATCGGCAAGTGAATAGGGCCCGTAACAGCCAATTTAAAAAACAAAAAACGCAGCGATAGCAGCTGTCACCGGGCCCCCTAATGGCCCGGGCCCTGTGGCAGTCGCCTCCGCTGCCTCTATGGTAGTTACGCCTCTGATTACAGAGAGTCCTTATTGGTTCTGGGATTATGGAGAGCATGCAGTGTATGCTTCTGTGTTCTCCTAAGCCTGACCTCTGACATCTTTTCTTTCCTCCCTGTTCATGACAGGTTTACCTCTGCTGCTGTGTAGGAGTTTAGAAACACTGCTGTAATGCTCTTGCAAGATTTCCAATATTAGCTCTATTGTGTTATCATTTTGCCACTTTCTCTTTTACTAGAGCAAGTATGTAGGACAGACACGTCTTGTCCTAAATTGTAGGGAGAAAAAGGGCTCAACAATGACTTCTATTAATTGGTGTTCTAATTAGTCTACGGTCTATTTGCAGAACATAACTAGGGTAATTTCATAGCGTTTAATTGCTTTTTTTTGGAGCTTGACTTCAGTTTCTATAGGTACACTACTACAATTTACAATAGAATAAAGTGTTGCTAGACAATTGATGGAATTTCCATACAGGATTTTTTATTGAATAATATATAGATTATAACAAAATAATATACCAATAAATGTAACATATGCTGCATTAATTTATATATAGTAGACAAACAGGTACGACAATAAAAACAGAATACAAGATGTTTTCAGATAAGCTACTTCATGCTCATAACAAGGAAACCAATGAATCATTATGGCTTGTCCTTTTTGTATGTACAACAGTAGAACACTTACAATGATCTTCAAAGTTTTTAGGTTGAGGCCCAGTAGTCAAGCAGCACCCTAAAATGATTAGAATAGCCTGCATGTCACTATGAGTCTAAGCCTTCGTTCACATTAGCATTTGGATTCCGTCCGGGGGAGTACGCATGGGGACCCCCTGAACGGAATAGCAAACGCAAGTGCAAAGCACTGTGCTGTAAAAGCGTATGGACCCCATAGACTATAATGGGGTCCATGTGCTTGGCGCACGATCTCCGCAGGGAACATGCAGACAGGAAAGTACTTCTCAATTTACTTTCCTCTCCGCATATTTAGTACGGAAATGGCGCACCAAGCACATGGACCCCATTATAGTCTATGGGGTCCGTGTGCTTTAACTGCACAGCGCTTGCAGTTGCGTTGGTATTCCGTTCGGGGGGGGGGGGGGGGGGGGGTTCCTCATATGGACTTCCCCAGATGGAATCCAAAGGTTAATGTGAACCAGGGGTAGGGGAGGGAACTCCTTACCACAGCATCGCCACTACTCTGACCCTCACCTCCCCATGCCTTGAAAGGCTGCACCAGGACAGGTCTGTTAGATGGTGGAAACAGCAGTAGTTCAGTCTTTGAGAGATTCAGTTACAAATGAAGGGAAGATATGGTATTTGAGACAGTCACTGGTGGTCTGTTTGAGTGCAGGGGTGATGTCACGGGATGAGGTATATAGTTGAGTGTTATCAACATAAAGGTGGTACCTGAAGCTAAATCTGGTGATGGTTTGTAATAGACAAGAGAAGGAGGCCTAGGACTGAGTCCTAGGAACCCCAACAGCTAGGGGAAGAGGGGAAGAAATAGAATCTGCAAATGATTCACTGAATGCACGGTTTGAGAGATACAAGAAGAACCAAGAGAGCGCAGTATCTTTTAGTGCAGTGTCTCTAATAGCTGTCAGGAGATTATTGGAGAGTGCACAAGCCAGATTGTCAGGGGTCAAGAAGAGAATTGGCAGAAAGATTGTCTATGGCCCTAGCAATCTAATGGTAGTCTATAAAAGGTACATTTGTATACCATTAAAATTTAAGCATTTTTACAAATTGAAGTAATTTTGCAGAGTTTTTAGGGCTAGTTCACACGTAGTTATTTGGTCCGGAATTTGACGTGGGAAGCCGCGTCAGAATCCGGACCAAAATGCGACTGTCATGGCTTCCAACAGTTGCATTTTTCCACTCTGGACTAGGCCTAAATGAATGGGCCTAGTTTGGAGGGATTGTCTTGACGCGGACGCTGCAGCGGTTTCCACCATGGAATCCGCGTCAAGATAGGGCAAGGGAGGTTTTTTTGACCCAGATTCTGCATAAAAATCCGGACCAAATAACTACGTGTGAATTAGCCTTTAAAGTTTTTCTCTAATCATTATTGTATGTAGTCTTGATAGGTTACCAATGGAAACAAACATGAAAGCAGGAAACATCTATGGTCTGGCACTCGTCAAACTCAGCAATGAGGTCCTCATTGTTTTTCTATTATACATGTAGTGTCCTTGACTGATTAACTGTACACAATAAGAAAACCATGACTGGGTATTTGACAAGTTCCAGACTATAGATTGTTCCTGCATTCATGATCGTATCTATTGGCAACTGATCAAGACAAACGATTAGATGATTAGAGAAAAAGTTTAAGTCGGAAAAATTTAAAACTATTAACAGTTGCAAAAAAAAAATTATTTTTTGTCTACAAATTTAAATATTTTGGTAATTATGGGAAAACCCCTTTAACATTAAAGATATTCACTCAGAGCATTGAATTACACACATAAAATCAATAAGGAACACATTTACATTGGAAACTATATCATTACAATTGGTGATGGGCAAAGTGCTCTACATGAAGTGCTGCACCATCTTAGGCTGAGTTCACACAGGGTTTTTTGGGCCGGATTTTGACGCGGAATCAATTAAATTAATGGTAGCCGGTCATTTCCTTTTTCTGCGAGTGGGAAAAGTTAAGCAACATGCTCTTTCTTCAGGTGGATTCGCCTCGCGACACCTCCCTCCTGACTAGCAGGGGTGAACCTGCGGAGCGGAGGGGATGGGGCTTAGCGAAGGGGGCGGGGCTTAGCGCCGTTCGCAGGCAGAGAGCAGGCACGGAGAAGACCTGCTCTCTGCCTGAGCGTGAGGGGAGGCTGCCGGAGCAACGCTGCTTCAGCGGCCTCCCCAATCCACCGCTCCGTGCTAAGCCAGTCCAGGACAGCTTTTCCTGGACTGGCTTAGGTAAGAAAAAATGCCGCCCTCCCTGGGGCCCTGCCATAGCGCCACCTGAAACGCTCGCTTCAGGTCGCCTCATGGGAGGTGCGGCGCTGCTGACTAGGCCCATTCATTTGGGCCTAATCCGGAGCAGAATGCCGCGGCTGGATGCCGATGCACTTATAGTCCTTTGTAACATTTTGAAGATCATCAAGTGACAGAAGTGTACCAAATCAAAAACACAGACCAGGCCACAGATCAAAGCAGAGGTCAAAAAGGTTGAAAACATGGCACATCCTTCAATGACCAACTTTAAGCAATTTTCCTAGAAAACAGCTATTTGAAACTTGCTAGAGTACAGTATGTCCAGGTTAAATTTTTATTTCACAGATTTTTACTTACCACCTTCAGGTCTTGTAATCTGCAGTTTAAAAGGGAATGGCAGTCATGCATGTGGGCTACTGCTCTATTCATTTCTATGGAAATGCTGGAAAATATCCATATATTCTTTGCTACAGGGACCCTCATTCTCCTGATCGGTGGAGATCTGAGCAGTCAGGCCCCCACCTATCAGAACAACTTTAGATAATAGTTATTTTAATTGATACTTCCCCCTTCCTGGCATTTGAGCCAACAGCATTTACCTAAGAAGACTCATGATGAACACTCTTTAAATACTACCTGAAATATCTTGGATCCAGCAGGCAGATGCGGCCTCCCCTGCTGCTCTGTGTCATGGTGGCCTACAATTCGCACACACCTCTAGGCCTGATAATAGGCAGGGTGGTGGGGTAGGATTACTTCTGTCACCGCAGTGCATTTTTCAGTCCATTCCCCCGGTCCCCTCACTCACATTCTCCTCATTTGAAGTCCATGCTATCAGACTTTTCCGCCCACTCTCCTTACGTGTAGCCGTGATCTACCGTCCACCTGGCTCACCCTACCAATTTTTGGACCACTTTGCTTCTTGGCTTCCCCACTTTTTATCCAGTGACATTCCTACCCTCATCATGGGTGACTTTAACATCCCTATCACCTCCACCTCAAAAACATCTCCAGAATACGCCCTTTCCTTACCAGAGATACACTAAAGACACTTATTGTCTCTCTGATTCATTCTCGCCTTGACTACTGTAACTCCTTACTAATCGGTCTTCCCCTTACTAAACTCTCCCCTCTACAATCTATTCTGAATGCAGCGGCCAGGCTCATCTATCAGGCTAGAAGTTACAGCGATGCCTCTGGTCTGTGCCAGTCACTACATTGGCTGCCTATTCATTATAGAATAAAATATAAAGTTATCACTCTCATCCACAAGGCTCTCCATAATGCCACACCTCCCTACATTTCTTCCCTCATCTCTGTCTACCGCCCAACCCGTGTTCTCCGCTCACTCAATGATCTAACACTTACATCCTCTATTATCAGAACCTCCCACGCTCGTATACAAGACTTCTCCCGAGCTGCACCACTTCTCTGGAATGCTCTACCCCGGACAATAAGATTAACTCCCAACTTCTACAGTTTCAAACGCAAACTAAAGACGCATCTTTTCAGACAAGCCTATCACAATTCCTAATGCACAAAATTGTCTGAACACTGTATAAGCAATGCCGCCCCTGCTACCTCTTGTGCCACCCCCTCTACCTCATAGATTGTAAGCTCTTTTGAGCAGGGCCCTCAGTCCCATTGTGTGAAATGACGTTCTTTGTTATGTATGTCTGTATCTGAACCCTATAAATTGTACAGTGCTGCGGAATATGTTGGCGCTATATAAATAAAATGTATTATTATTATTATTATTAAATATCTGCCATAAGTAAACAGGTGCACTAAGATGAAATTCAATAGTTTTTATTCCGCAGCTACTATTTAATCTTACAGTCACTTTGGTGTGAAGCAATTTTTAGGATATGAATTTTGTATATTATATAACCTGATTTTTCTTATGTTATTTTTCTTTTGAGGACACACTTTAAAAAAAAAAAAAAAAAAAAAAGCAGCATACATGACAAGATCAACAGGATGGATTTAGCTTTCATGTAATAAATTGTGAAGGAAAGAATACTTCCTTTATATTTCTGGCTGCCAAAAAAAAAAAAAAAAACTGATTCCAATGAACTGTTGTATCATGGCTTCCAGTGTTCTGTGGCAGAGTTGTATAACATCCCCGCATATTTCCTTGTTTCCTGTTCTGCAAAATTTGTAGTTTATATAGGTTTGCGTAAAAAAGCTAAAAAAAAAAAAAAAAAAAGACATCTCTATCAGTTATGTAATATAATCCACGTATCTAGATACCTTTTGACTTATATTAAGTTTGTTAAGTGTATGTAGGTTCTTCAATTTGCTTCTGTGTCCTGTGCTACACTTCCGTGACATTAATCCATTAATCCTGGCGGATGTCATAAAGTTAATACGTTGGTTTATACAAAATGTGAAGAAAATAAGTAAACCACCACAATTTGGCAACAACTTATGTTTCATGGTTTCATGCTTGTCAGTGAGCCATGGTACTATTTTTAACTCGCTTTATACATATAGTTTGCTAGTGTGTGAGTAGTTTTTATGTGGTGTTTAGTAGAAAACATACCATGGCAACGTCATTGACCAGAAGCAAATGCAAACCTCAGTTTAGTTAGCTCACTGTTGTCCTTAGATGCTCTTTCTACTAATATCCTATTGTTACTGACTGCTGGTAAAATTGAGAGTGGTAAAAAAAAGATAAGAATTTAGTTACAGTTAGCAAAACTACGAGTCCACCATTGCTAGGGCCTCCCTATTTACATTCAGCAGGCCTTCGTTTGGCATACCAAGTTTGTCCATATTGCAATGGAAAGGACGAGAATGCAATATTTTGCCATTAGAGCTACATTACCTACTAGGCCAAAATTACGGACAAGCATAAAAACAGAGATAGGACAATCTATTATGCCTACATTATGCCTCCCCCTTCTATTTGGTTCCTAAAATCAATTCACCGAAGTGGCTTTCATACTACATTTTTCAGTATCACCAGTATGCACCATAAAGCTCCCAGTACATGAATCAAACATCCATAAGACTCCCTTCAGCTTATTAAGGAGAAAAGAGTGTTCTTAAAGAGGACCTTTCATCAGATTGGGCACAGGCAGTTCCATATACTGCTGGAAAGCTGACAGTGCGCTGAATTCAGCTTTCGGCTTTCCCGATCTGTGCCCCAGGTAAAGCGCTATCGGTCCCAATACCGCAGCGCTTTACAGTCAGAAGGGCGTTTCTGACATTCAGTCAGGGACGCCCTTCTCCACAGCAGCGCTTATCACACTGTACAGCGCGATAGGCGCTTCTGTGGAGAAGGGCGTCCCTGACTGACTGTCAGGACCGCCCTTCTGACTGTAAAGCGCTACGGTACCGGGACTGATAGCGCTTTACCCGGGGCACAGATCGAGAAAGCCGATAGCGCGCTGAATTCAGCGCACTGTCAGCTTTCCAGCAGTATATGGAACTGCCTGTGCCCAATCTGATGAAAGGTCCTCTTTAAGACGCCCCAAAGAATACCGAACGCAGATGTGAACCAGGCCTAACGTGTATAAAAAGCTGCATAATAAGTTAAATCCTCAATGTATTTGCTATCTAGCTCTCTACAACAAACTGACTCATCCTTCCTTTAGAGATTCTGGTTCAGCATAATTTATATATATGCAATGATGTCAGCTGGCATAAGGACTCTACAGATCAAATTAGGATGAATTGTTCTTCGAGCAGAGATTTTTTTTCATTACTGTGTTTCCTTCCTGAGCAGGATAGTTGTGCTACAATTTTACTATAGAGCATTTCTACAGAATTAATTGAAATCTATCAAAAAGTTAAATAAAAACAATTCAAACATTTCAGCATATGAAAGCTAAAGATTTATGACGTTTCAGGCTGCCATAATGTGGGCACATATTAGTCATGAAAAATAGAACTGGGTTTTCATAATGCTGGTGTACTCTCTGTCCCAGCAAACAACTGCCAGGTTACTTCTGCTTCACATTGCGTGGTTCCTGACTCACCATACTAGCTTCTGGTGAATCTGTACCTGACCATAGGGGCAACTGGGCACTTCTGCTCCGCAACTTCAAGGCCTAACGTTCGCATTTGTGGACTTTCTCAGCAAATACCAAGCAATCCAAGGCTTTCTATCTGCTCGGCTCTGCCCTGAGGATAGTGCCTGAGCAACACAGGGCTATAGTTTTGCTAGTTTGTCCTGTATATTTACTGTTTAACAGTGTATTGACCTTTAGCTTGTCCTGACTCAGCAACTGTATGCTCATCCTGATCCACCTGATACCTTTTAGTAACCTTTCACAGAATGAAAAAGTCACCGAAAGAACCTTTACAGCCCAATACAAAATAAATAAAATGTAACTTTTTTTTTTTAAGTATTTGATTAAAAATTGCGTCCATAAATGATAAAAGATTCCACCTATGGTGGGTATAAACACCAACCCGATCTAAGTCAAGAAGAGGGAGCAGCAAAATCTATCCGGTCAAATGGTCTCTCAGAACTGGTTTAGAGCAAATAACCAGATAAAGCGTACAGCCTCCTATGATGTATAAGTTGAACACCACTCTGGTAGTCTGGTATATATATATATACAGTCCTATGAAAAAGTTTGGGCACCCCTATTAATCTTAATCATTTTTAGTTCTAAAAATTTTGGTGTTTGCAACAGCCATTTCAGTTTGATATATCTAATAACTGATGGACACAGTAATATTTCAGGATTGAAATGAGGTTTATTGTACTAACAGAAAATGTGCAATATGCATTAAACCAAAATTTGACCAGTGCAAAAGTATGGGCACCTCAACAGAAAAGTGACATTAATATTTAGTAGATACTCCTTTTGCAAAGATAACAGCCTCTAGTCGCTTCCTGTAGCTTTTAATCAGTTCCTGGATCCTGGATGAAGGGATTTTGGACCATTCCTCTTTACAAAACAATTCAAGTTCAGTTAAGTTTGATGGTCGCCGAGCATGCACAGCCCGCTTCAAATCATCCCACAGATGTTCAATGATATTCAGGTCTGGGGACTGGGATGGCCATTCCAGAACATTGTACTTGTTCCTCTGCATGAATGCCTGAGTCGATTTGGAGCGGTGTTTTGGATCATTGTCTTGCTGAAATATCTATCTCCGGCGTAACTTCAACTTCGTCACTGATTCTTGAACATTATTCTCAAGAATCTGCTGATACTGAGTGGAATCCATGCGGCCCTCAACTTTAACAAGATTCCCGGTGCCGGCATTGGCCACACAGCCCCAAAGCATGATGGAACCTCCACCAAATTTTACAGTGGGTAGCAAGTGTTTTTCTTGGAATGCTGTTTTTTTTTGGACGCCATGCATAACGCCTTTTTGTATGACCAAACAACTCAATCTTTGTTTCAACAGTCCACAGGCTTGTCCAAATGTGCTTTTACATACCTAAGGGGGCTCTGTTTGTGGTGTGGTTGCAGAAACAGCTTCTTTCTCATCAATCTCCCATACAGCTTCTCCTTGTGCAAAGTGTGCTGTATTGTTGACCAATGCACAATGACACCATCTGCAGCAAGATGATGCTGCAGCTCTTTGGAGGTGGTCTGTGGATTGTCCTTGACTGTTCTCACCATTCTTCTTCTCTGCCTTTCTGATATTTTTCTTGGTCTGCCACTTCTGGGCTTAACAAGAACTGTCCCTGTGGTCTTCCATTTCCTTACTATGTTCCTCACAGTTGAAACTGACAGGTTAAATCTCTGAGACAACTTTTTGTATTCTGCCCATGAACAACTATGTTGAACAATCTTTGTTTTCAGATCATTTGAGAACGGGCTGCCCATGCTCGGTGACCATCAAACTTAACTGAACTTGAATTGTTTTGTAAAGAGGAATGGTCCAAAATCCCTTCATCCAGGATCCAGGAACTGATTAAAAGCTACAGGAAGCGACTAGAGGCTGTTATCTCTGCAAAAGGAGTATCTACTAAATATTAATGTCACTTTTCTGTTGAGGTGCCCATACTTTTGCACTGGTCAAATTTTGGTTTAATGCATATTGCACATTTTCTGTTAGTACAATAAACCTCATTTCAATCCTGAAATATTACTGTGTCCATCAGTTATTAGATATATCAAACTGAAATGGCTGCTGCAAACACCAAAATATTTAGAACTAAAAATGATTAAAATTAATAGGGGTGCCCAAACTTTTTCATAGGACTGTATATATATATATATATATATATATATATATATATATATATATATATATATATATATTATTTGCATCTGCCAGCTGAAAGGAGATACTTGTCCATGAGAGATGTTCCCATTGTATTGCTGAATACTGAGTAAAACTATCAAGCAGAAAGTGAGGGCAAATTCTTTGGCTTACAAAGTGCGTGACTTCTTTTAAGTTTACCCCTGTATCACAACCCATAAGTGAGGAGGTGTCCCCAGAGGTGGCTAGAGACATGAATTGAAAAAATCCCATTGACTGAATGGGGCGGATTAGGGGATTATTTTTATTAATTATTGTATCTGTTCAAATAAAACAGGATAAGAAAAAACAAAGTACATGTACAGTATACTAATGCTAGAGACCTCACTAACAAAATGGTGGTGATAGCATTGACAACGTTCGAAGAGAAATATGACCTAGTAGGGATAAGTGAGACAAGCTCTCGAGGATTATAGTCAGCTTAGAAAAGAACAGACAAATGGGACAGGAAAAGGGGGTTTACTTATTTCATTCCTAATTTTGAATGATCAGACAGATTTCAGAATTAGAGGTCAGGCAATAGTGACCATCACCTGCATACATCACACTTTACTGTGTCCCACGCAACCCATGGCCCCTTAGACATAATTTCCCTCTCCTGTTGGCCCCACATTTTTATGCCCTCCCTCCAGAATGCAACCACAGTTTCATGTCCCCCCCACCCAAGGTTGCCCCCAGTGTTTCACATACCTAACTTACAAGGACAGAAAAAAGGACAATGTGTGGTGTGCTGTAATTATCTGGAGTCTGAGATTAAATTTACATAAGTTCTCTCCCACTCCACCCCACTTTGGAATGTCCCCTACGCTAGGATAAGAGTAGCATCCTCCATCTCCTCTGTCATCTAAGGGTAAATCAGCGAATGAATGTAGGGAATTCAGAGGGCTGTAAAATAGAGAGGCATCTGGAGGAAGAAGTCTGCCTTAATTCCTCTTAATAATCCACCATGTGAACAGGTCCCAATAGTCCCCTCCCTCTCACACAGCTCGTCCATAGACGAGTATTATCAGGAGCGGGAGGGGGGAGTTCCTCTCCACAGTACAGTGCGATAGGCGCTGCTGGGCAGAAGGACGTCCCTGGCTAAGTGTCAGAAACACCCTTCTGACTGTAAAGTGCTACGGTACCGGGACCGATAGCGCTTTACCCGGGGCACAGATCGGGAAAGCCGACAGTGCGCTGAATTCAGCGCACTGTCAGCATTCCACCAGTATATAGAACTGCCTGTGCCCAATCTGATGAAAGGTCCTCTTTAAGTAATGTTGTTACCTGGAGGGGCACTAGTACTGTAATAGTGCCCCCCACTGGTTATAGTTTGCCCAGCATACTGTTCAACCTGCTGTGATCTATAACTATATTATACTTACAGATCACCGATGTGGTACTGCTCCCAGAACCTACTCTGAGCTTGTCACTCACTGTTTGCACCCAGCATGCTTGAGACAGTGCCAGGTCTCAAGTACGAGATGCTCATCTCATCTCATGGTAAATGCGAGCTTAACTTACTGGTGGAAGTGAAATGCCATCTTCAAAATACTAAAATTATGATTTATGTACCTTGATAAGTTTCTGTTATGGGAGAAGTATTTGAAGGCTTTCCAAGGCATTTTATCCTGTAGTATATCAATGATTATAAACATATAATCAGTATGTTCGTTGGTTTTTGAGGGATCGGTCAAATTAATCTTATTGGATTTTATGAGGTGATAAGTTCCAAACCGGCCTGGGGAAGATGTACATGTAGTGTATCTGGATATTTCAAAGATGTTTGATACATAAAAAGTTGGTATATAAAACGTGAATACTGGTACTAAGGGAAGCAGATATAACAGGCTTAACTCCTTCAGGAATAAGCCAATTTGCGATTTTGTATTTTCATTTTTCCCTCCCCACATTCCAAGATCCTTTTTTTTTTTTTCATTTCTCAGTTTAGAGTCACATGATGGCTTATTTGTTTGTGAAACGAATGTGAAGCTAAAAAAAAATTCTGAAAGATTTCGATTTGCACCAATTTTTTATGGGTTTAATTTTTACAGCAATCACTATGTGGTAAAAATAACGTTACCTGTATTCTTTGGGTCAGTACGAACACAGTAATGGGAAATTTATATGTTTGTTTTGTTTTGATAAAAACGTAAAATTTTGCAAAATAGAAATTTTTTTTGTATCACCATATTGTGACTTCTAACTTTTTCATATTTATGTGTATAGAGCTGTGTATGGCGTCTTTTTATGGGGGACAAGATGACATTTTTATTACCGTTTTGGAAAAGGTCTAATGGTTTGATGTCTTTATTCAGTTTTTTTTATAGGAAGCAAAAGCATTGACTAAACAGCCATTTAGATTTTTTTCTCTCCTCTACGATGTTCACCATATGGGATAAATATTTTCATATTTTGGTCTTTTTTTTTTCTTCAGATGCAGATTGTGAGCCCCACATAGACCTCACAATGTACATTTTTCCCTATCAGTATTTTGGAATATGGGATAGAAATCCATGCAAACACGGCGAGAACATACAAACTCCTTGCAGATGTTTTTTTGCACTTGGCAGGATTCGAACACCAGGACTCCAGCGCTGAAGGGCTGCAGTGCTAACCACTGAGCCACCGTGTGGCCCCTAGTATGGTCATTTTTGTGCACGGGGACACATACAGTGTTTAGGTTTACTTTTGTTTATTTGTATATGGGATTTAGGCAAGGGAGGGTGATTTAAATTTATACTTAGTTTTTATAAAACTTTTACAAAAGTTTTTTTTAATTTTTTTACTGCTCATATTATACGCTGCAATTCTAATGTATTGCAGTATATAGTAAAATACATAGGCTTTTATTACATGCAACCATAGAACTAATGCAATGACAAGCCTGGGAACTTTCAATAGGCTCACGGTTGTTATGACAACTGATTATCACCCTGCGATGACGTTCTGGAGGGCGGCAGTTGGTTAAAGAAGGCAGTCCATGGCACCTGTGCCCTTTAGATGACAAGGTCACATTTAACTGCGGCATCTGAGGCTGGGTTCACATCTGCGCCTGGTATCTGTCTGTTTGCAAACCATTTTAAGAGAAAAATGGTTTGGTACAAAAAGGATTCCAAACGGTTAGGGCGGGTTCACACCTGCGTCTGGTCTCCGCTTTCAGGTTTCTGTCTTCTGCCCAAGAAACTGGTCAGGAGAGGGAAACCAGCAGTCAGTGTTCAAACCCATTCATTTGAATGGTTTTGCAAAGTGTCCACCCGTGAGCGTCTGCTGGTCTCTGCGGTGAAACCGTTTTTTTTTTAGCCGGACACAAAGTTGGACATTGCAGGTTTCGTCGCGGAGACCAGAAGACGTTCACGGGCGAACACTGACTACCGAGTTTCCATCTCCTGTTGGCAGAAGACGGAAACCCACAAAGCGGAGACTGGGTGCAGATGTGAAGCTGCCCTTACACAGTGGATTCCCAAATCCTTTTTTTTTATAGATGGATGAGGGTGGGTTCACAACTGCACTTGTCGTTTGCTTCGTGGGTTTCCATCATCTGCCAACACTGGGTGAAAGCAAAAAAAACCTGACAGTATGTGCCAGTTTTTGACCAATCTGGTTTTTTTCTTCAGCAAAAAATGGTTTGGAAGTAGGTGGCACTACTGTTATGAACGGACACAAGATTAGGACTTATAAAATAAATGGACAGTGGATTCACGCTATTTTGAAAATATGGTGGTGCTCGACAGTTCAAAAAGGTGCAATGAGAAAGTTCAAGCCAAATAATCACGCTTAACGGTGAATGCCCAGTTCTTTCTTGATTTTTTGGCTTGCTTTTTTTTCTTCCACCTTTATTCTGAGCAGGTGCATAGGGAAAAACATATTGCAAAATGGACATAAATTTATTGCTTTCCGTTTGTAATCCGTTTTCCATAAAAACAATGTTAAAAAAAAAAATGGATTTTTGATGTCCGTCTGGAATCCTTATTTTTAGTACGGAGACAAAGTCCTGCATGTTCTACTTTTCTCTCCACACTAAAAAGCAGAAACCAGACAGAAATGGAACTAACAGATAAATGTGGATTACTTTTAAAACCCATTGAAATCAATGGGTTTTAATCCAGCCAGCTCGAAATCAGTTTTTGAAGATTTCAAATACTGATTAAGGGGGAGATTGGGTTTTACAATCCATCCTGAAAGCAAACCCTCATCCACAATTGCAATATGTAGTCAGTCACCTTTGCTGCAACCATAAGGGCACGGGCCATTGACCAAGGAGCCCACATGAGGGCCTGTAAGGAGGCTGGGGCCACCAATGCAGATGCCTATGTTATCTATTGGGGATGGTCATGTTCATTATGAATAGCACTTAGTTGAAAGAGTCTATATAATATTTATAAAGATGGGGCTCTCAATCTCTTATGAAAATACATGACGTCATTGTAAACGTGGTCTTGTAGACCTAAATAAAGTTTAATATCTCAGTTTGCAGGGAAGTCAGGGAACCAGGGGACACTGGGGTTGGGTATTTAAAAAAGTATTGTATGCGGGGTAGGGTGACTATTTTAATAGAGTCTACACATCCTAAGAAAGGGTGGGGCAAAGCCATGCAACCAGGACCTTTAAAAGCTTTGGTATCAAAATGGCGTAATTGCATTTAAAGTGTGCATCCAGAGAGTAACAGATGTTAATGTATTGATCGGGAAGGCGTATGTCTATAGTTTGAAGCAAAAATTACAGTGCTTGATTCCCAATTTAGACATTAAGTCTAAGACCCGATAGTCTAGAGAACTGGGAGAGTATTATATTAGGGAGAGCAAAAGGATTCGTGATAGTTAACAAGTTTATCATCAAAGAGATAGGATTTATATTCACAGTCTCCAAATCTGTACACCCCGATTGTATTTAGGATACATGTGAAGTTATGTACCTGAGCTGTGGAAACAAGTGTTACAATTATGTATTAAATAATAGAACACTGGGTCAAAGTGTCCCTTAAAGATTTGGATATGGGTTGATATTAAATTTAATTTTAGCAACTAGTGTCAAGCAACTGCTACCAAGGCAAATAAAATCATGGGATGCATCAAGAGGAATTTATGCTCATGACATTGTGTTGCCTCTACACAAATCATTAGTCAGACACCATATGGAATATTGTGCACAGTTTGGGGCACCTGTCTATATATATATATATATATATATATATATATATCCTATTAAAGTTTGTGAGTTTGGATGTTTGTGGGTTTGTGTGTTTGGATGTTTGTCAATCACGCAAAACCCGCTCGACCGATTTGGCTGAAAGTTTCCACAAACATAGTTAATACACCCAATTGCGCAATAGGCTACTTTTTGTCACAATAGCGCACATACGTTTGTGCCAGGACCCCCACAAAACCCAAACTCACACCACCATCTCTGCAATCTCACACACTTTGGACCATAGCAAGCCACAAAATTCATATTGCCCTCTACAGCCTCGCCCCTAACCCCACACAATCTCATATACATATACTTTACCACTTTGCCCCTCACCTTAACGATACTCCAGGAGGCTCTCTTTAACGCTCCGGAGCAGCCATGTTTGCCGACCCCCACCGCTCTGACAATCCGCGACACCGCCCACCCATGTCAATACCCCTAGGGAGTCTAATAAATGCAAAAAAAAAAGTTAAAAAAAATAAAAAAAATATAAAAACAAATAAAAAGGATTAAAAATTCAAATCACCCCCCTTTCCCTAGAACACATATAAAAGTAGTTAAAAACTGTGAAACACATACATGTTAGGTATCCCCGCGTCCGAAATCGCCCGCTCTACAAAGCTATACAAATATTTTTCCTGTTCTGTAAACGCTGTAGCGGGAAAAATGGTCAAAAGTGCCAAACCGCCGTTTTTTCACAGTTTTGATTCTGATAAAAATTTGAATAAAAAGTGATCAAAGCAATAACATTTCCCGAAAATGGTAGAACTAAAAAGTACACCCGACCCCGCAAAAAAAGACGCCCTATACATCCCCGTACACGGACGTATAAAAAAGTTACGGCTGTCGGAATATGACGACTTTTCAAAAAAAATATTTTTAACACAGTTTTGGATTTTTTTAAGGGGCCAAAATGTAAATAAAACCATATAAATTTGGTATCCCCAGCATCGTAACGAAACACAGAATACAGGGGACATGTCATTTTGGTTGCACAGTGAACGCTTTAAAACCAAAGCCCGTAAGAAAGTCGCAGAATTGCATTTTTTCTTCAAATCCACCCCATTCTGAATTTTTTCCCTGCTTCCCAGTACATTATATAGAATAAATAATGGTGGTATCATGAAGAAAAATTTGTCCCAGGAAAAATTAAGACCTCATATGACTCTGGGAGCGGAGAAATAAAAAAGTTATGGGGTTTAGAAGGAGGGGAGTCAAAAACGAAAAACGAAAATCAAAAAATGCCATCGGCGGCAAAGGGTTAACTTCAAATACTTCTGTCCCAAAGTCACTATGTACAGTTTCTCACAACACCGTATAGCAGCTCAAATACAAATTAACTTCAACACAAAAGTCTCACGTATTCTCTGAAGTATAGAAAGAACAAGATACAAACTTACATTTCATATCCCATACCTTATACACAGTACGAAAACCTTACCCACGCCTGTATATACCCACTGCTACAATCACCGCAGACGAAGTCGCAGGTACCAGCATGTATATAACTCAAAATCTGTAGTAGTCTGCCCTATACAAATCCACAGTTCTTTCCCGATTTGGGTGAAATTTGGCACGCCCCCTCTCCACCCACAGAAGCAGAATACTGCGCATGTTACATCTCGCTAGCGTCCCCCCGCCATGAGATTCAGAAGAATGACCGATGGATGTGAAGAAAACTGCGCTACTCTCTTGGGGTAAACAACACACGCTCTTTATTCCGCTTTCTTAAAAACACGACTCTACACACAGCGTTTCGGGGATTCCCCTTTTTCAAGTGTAATAGAAACACACAATATACCCTAATAAAAACAAACAAATACCACAATAAATAATAGATATAAAAAAAATGTGAGATATCAAGTTTTACATTAATAGCAATAAAAATAAAGGTATTCTTTGACATGAGCCATTGAGGACCTTAGTGTTAACTGACAAAGTGCAAAATTATTCACAACCTCTGGTAATGGTGGCCATAGAAAAAGACCAATATGGATGTATAGCCCATAGAGTATTCAGTAGATGTCAATAAAAAATAGAAAGGTACAGGATAACAAAATACTTTCTAGTGTACAGCCTAATAAAAACTGATAAAGTAGGTTTCCATACCAAACAAGGGAGCAGGAGCAGAAATCAGGAGCAGCGGCTTCCTTGTAGAGGTACAATGTGATGCACAGCGTGGAATGAATAAACCACGTGTGTAATGCGGGCTTTTCACTACTGGGCGCGCTGGCAGAGAGGGTCATGTGTCCAAAGTTTATTACAATGTCTCCTGCCAGCGGCTCAAATCCATCAGGCAGGAACCTACTGTAGACGATCTATGTAAAAAACAGAGACATCTTGCTTCCTTTCACTGATATTAAAGGATGCTCGTGTCTAGGGAGAGCGGTCGGACCCGCTCATGTGTTTACCTTAGTGCGCATGCGCGTTGCACGGCACTAAGTTACGGAGATAGCTGACCAGCTCTACGAGCGGCAGCTCGTGTGTCGAGCTCCTCGCGCATGCGCAAAACATTTTCGGCTCCTACGACTGGCCCGATCAGCGTACCAGACATTGACTGCCTGTTGGAATCTAAGGCAGAGTGTTTAGAAGGATGCTAATTTGTTTAAGCAGCCCACTGTACCCACGCCTGTATATACCCACTTCTACAATCACCGCAGACGAAGTCGCGGGTACCAGCTAGTATATAACTCAAAATCTGTAGTAGTCTGCCCTATACAAATCCACAGTTCTTTCCCGATTTGGGTGAAATTTGGCACGCCCCCTCTCCACCCACAGAAGCAGAATACTGCGCAGGTTACATCTCGCTAGCGTCCCCCCGCCATGAGATTGGGGCCCCTAAAGTTAGGCCCTATGCATATAATGGGGAAATGTGAAAGTGCTGAAGGGAAAACAACAGTTGTGACTGACAAGGACGGATTATAGCGACGGCGCCAAAAAGTTGCTGCTAAAGGGGCCTGCACCACCACACACAACACACAAACATTTGACAAACACCATATAAATATCACACAGACAGCACACATACACCAACCCACAAGCACAACACCACACAAACACCAGACCACAACACCACTCCATAAATACCACACGCATGGACCACACACGCACTCAAACACACTCGGATGGATGGACACTACGCACACGGACAAACAGAGCACATGCGTACTCACACAACTACCGCATGCATGGACACTTGCACTGCACACGCACAAACACATGCGTACATACACGCATACATATACACGAACCACACACATGCATACATACACATGCATCACACACGGGCACACGCACATACATATTCACGGACCACACATGTGCATGCATACATACACATGGATCACACGCATACACAAACACACACACACATACACATGCACACACACATACATATGTATACATATACAAGGACCACACACATGCATGCACACATGGATCACACGCATACATATACACAGACCATACAAACATGTATGCACACACACATACATACACATGGATCACACACATGTACACGCATGCATGCACTGACAAAACATATCTGGTATCCTTAGTGGTTGCTTGCACACTATAGTATTTTTCACAGGCCTCCGGGCCATGGATTTGGCGGTTCCATAGACTTCTTTGTGCACAAAGCTGTGAATTTTGTAGGCTCCATAGAAGTCTATGCAGATGTAGAATCCACAGCCTGGAGAATATTACTGTAATGTTACTGTAGTGTGCAAGCAGCCTTACTGAGCAGCAATATTGGTCAGGTGAAAACTGCCTGATAGTAAGATTGTCATTATTGACTTATTATACAATAGATAGTTGTGTAACTGGAAACCAATTTTATTCTTTTGCCCATGAACTACAGTCCTATGAAAAAGTTTGGGCACCCCTATTAATCTTAATCATTTTTAGTTCTAAATATTTTGGTATTTGCAACAGAAATTTCAGTTTGATATATCTAATAACTGATGGACACAGTAATATTTCAGGATTGAAATGAGGTTTATTGTACTAACAGAAAATGCGCAATATGCATTAAACCAAAATTTGACCGGTGCAAAAGTATGGGCACCTCAACAGAAAAGTGACATTAATATTTAGTACATCCTCCTTTTGCAAAGATAACAGCCTCTAGTCGCTTCCTGTAGCTTTTAATCAGTTCCTGGATCCTGGATAAAGGTATTTTGGACAAACAATTCAAGTTCAGTTAAGTTAGATGGTCGCCGAGCATGGACAGCCCGCTTCAAATCATCCCACAGATGTTCAATGATATTCAGGTCTGGGGACTGAGATGGCCATTCCAGAACATTGTAATTGTTCCTCTGCATGAATGCCTGAGGATTTGGAGCGGAGTTTTGGATCATTGTCTTGCTGAATTATCCATCCCCGGCGTAACTTCAACTTCGTCACTGATTCTTGAACATTATTCTCAAGAATCTGCTGATACTGAGTGGAATCCATGCGACCCTCAACTTTAACAAGATTCCCGATGCCGGCATTGGCCACACAGCCCCAAAGCATGATGGAACCTCCACCAAATTTTACAGTGGGTAGCATGTGTTTTTCTTGGAATGCTGTTTCTTTTTGGACGCCATGCATAACGCCTTTTTTTATAACCAAACAACTCAATTTTTGTTTCCAAAATGAAGCTGCCTTGTCCAAATGTGCTTTTTCATACCTCAGGCAACTCTATTTGTGGCGTACGTGCAGAAACGGCTTCTTTCTCATCACTCTCCCATACAGCTTCTATTTGTGCAAAGTGCGCTGTATAGTTGACCAATGCACAGTGACACCATCTGCAGCAAGATGATGCTGCAGCTCTTTGGAGGTGGTCTGTGGATTGTCCTTGACTGTTCTCACCATTCTTCTTCTCTGCCTTTCTGATATTTTTCTTGGCCTGCCACTTCTGGGCTTAACAAGAACTGTCCCTGTGGTCTTCCATTTCCTTACTATGTTCCTCACAGTGGAAACTGACAGGTTAAATCTCTGAGACAACGTTTTGTATCCTTCCCCTGAACAACTATGTTGAACAATCTTTGTTTTCAGATCATTTGAGAGCGGGCTGTCCATGTTCGGCGACCATCAAACTTAACTGAACTTGAATTGTTTTGTAGAAAGAAATGGTCCAAAATACCTTCATCCAAGATCCAGGAACTGATTAAAAGCTACAGGAAGCGACTAGAGGCTGTTATCTTTGCAAAAGGAGGATCTACTAAATATTAATGTCACTTTTCTGTTGAGGTGCCCATATTTTTGCACCGGTCAAATTTTGGTTTAATGCATATTGCGCATTTTCTGTTAGTACAATAAACCTCATTTCAATCCTGAAATATTACTGTGTCCATCAGTTATTAGATATATCAAACTGAAATGGCTGTTGCAAACACCAAAATTTTTAGAACTAAAAATGATTAAGATTAATAGGGGTGCCCAAACGTTTTCATAGGACTGTACTTATGGATTACACTGGAGGGAGGGGGGAAAGGTTGCACTATGTTGTTAATTGGGTGTAAATCAGTGGCGCATAACTAGGAATGGCGGGGCTGCATGGTGAACTTTTGACATGCCCCCCCCCCGACGCTGAAGACCCCGACAAAACCCTCCCCCCCCCCCCGCATTCCTGCATGCACATTATACCCCATAGTGGCCCCTGCACACAGTATTATACCCCATGGTGGCCACTGCACACTGTATTATACCCCATAGTGGCCCTGCACAAAGTATTATACCTCATAGTGGCCCCTGCACACAGCATTATACCTCATAGCGGTCCCTTCACCGAGCTTAAGGCCCCATTGTAGCACCTTCACCCAGGATTATGCTCCATAGTGGCCCCTGTACACAGTATTATACCCCATAGTGGCCCTGCACAAAGTATTATACCTCATAGTGGCCCCTGCACACAGCATTATGCCTCATATTGGCCCCTTCACCGAGCATTAGGCCTCATTGTAGCCCCTTCACCCAGGATTATGCCCCATAGTGGCCCCTGCACACAGTATTATACCTCATAGAGGACTCCTGGGCTTCTGATCATTACAGTCAGGGGTCTTTTCAGACCCTCGAGTATAATAGTACTGTTTGTGGGTCCCGCGGCATCACTGACCGATCCCGGCCGCTGCCAGCATCGGTAAGTAAATAGGGCCCGTTGCCTCATGAGTAACTCCAGCTGGTAACGGACTATTAAACAAAAAAAACGCAGCGGTAGCAGCTGTCGCCGGGCCCCCTAATGTCCCAGCCCTGTGGCAGCTGCTACCCCGGTAGTTACGCCCCTGGTGTAAATGTTTTATATGTTTGTGTAAGCAGCATAAATTTTAATTTTTGATAACAAATAGATCAAAAAATAGTTGTAATAGTTTATACTACACTAGCAGTACCCGCGACTTTGTCCACGGCAGGGTTCCTGCTGTGCGCGACCCACCTTCAGCGCAGGCTCTGGCCCTCCCATTGTGTCCCTTTTCCTACCCCCCTCGCCCCTTTCCACCACCTTCCACAACCCTGGGCCTCCTTTCCATCACCCCTCCTCCACGACCTCGGCCCTCTTTCCTCCCCTGTGACTCCGGCTCCCTTCCCCCCCCCCCCCACCTGCGACCCCAGTCTCGGTCCCCTTTGCGCCTCCTGCATAACCTTGCCCCCCCCATGACCCCGATCCCCTCTCCACCCCCACATACCCCGTCCCACTCTACAGGGACCCTTCCCCCTAGATCCCCGACTGACCTGCAGACTCTGTAGGCCACAGGAGATGTGGGACAGCAGGCTTTCCAAACATCAGCGCAGGCGAGCCTTTCCCTGGCTGCGGCAGAATAGGTTGATCCCGCGGCGGGCCCTGCACGTCTCCCTGGTACACAGTGCAGACGCTTGTTCCAGCCGCTGCGGAGCGCACAGCGACGACATGTTGGTTTGTTTGCTGTGCGCCCGATAGCTCCGCCCACACAGAGAAGCACCAGCCAACGGGGTGAGCGGCTGAAGGGCCTGGGATGACGTCATCTCAGGTCCTGCAGCTGAAGGGCCTGGGATGACATCAGCGGACAATCACCGCCAGCGGACGTGAATCCCGGAGGAGTACGGGGATATGAAGTAGCCTGTCATTCAATCCAGGACCCAAGGTAAATTCATTCGCCTCTTTAGGCGTGATTGAGGAACAAACATCCAAACAAACAAACATCCAAACACACATACTTTCACCTTTATAATATTAGTAGGATAATATGTATTGAATATATAAAATCAATAAAAATGTTGAAACGAAATAAAAAGTTGTTCACATATGAAAAATTTGTAAAATGCCAAAATAATAAAAATTTAAAGTAAAGTAAAAGTTAAAAAAAGTAAAGTTAAAGAAAAAAAGATTTACTGTAGCTGTGAGAATGGCAATTTCACTGTGATACTGGAAATTTTACTTTAGCATAAACAACAATTTAACATATTTTCAGCGAGCGATGCCGCGGGTATTCTACTAGTATATAGATAAAACATAGCTGAACATCTTCAAGTTTCAGACTTAAAGGGGTATTCCCACCTCACATACTCAGCAGTCTTCACTCTTGTAAAATCTTCTTTCTTCCTGGTTGCTTGCATCATTTGGTGGGCGGGGTTTCACAGGCAACCTGCCGTTTAGCTCCGCCCCCAAATTCGCGTGTAGCTCCGCCCACCCACATTGGACTATGAAGTACAGGCAGCAGCAACTCCATTCTGTGTTACATACAGAGACTGCCTGTCTCTGCCATAATGAACACAAATGAATTAGCTAGCCTGATAACTGGGAGAACAGAAGAAATGAAAGCAGCTCCTCTCCCCTATCTGATAGCAGGGAGCTAGGTCACGTGGTGCAGACACAGCATTAGCTAGATACATAGGCTCGCTCCTGTGCACTTAGCCCCTCCTCCCTCCCCCCTGAGAGCAGCAGATTCATCACTTGACTTTTGAACAGATAAGTCAAGGGCTGTGTCAACAATGAATTGAATAAAGTAAGATAGTGGACAAACAAAGCAGTTTTGCTGAAGCAGTGTATTTAGGAAAAGTCTTACATCCACATTAACCAGCAGTATAGATAGGATCCTTTAACCCCTTAAGGACCAGGCCATTTTTTGGTTTCGCATTTTCGTTTTTCCCTCCTCACATTTCAAGAGCCATAACTTTTTCATTTTTCAGTTCACAGAGTCACATGATAGCTTATTGTTTGCGGGACAAATTGTACTTTGTAATGGCACCATTCAATATGCTGTGCAATGTACTGGGAAGCTGGAAAAAAATTCAGAATGAGGCGCAATTGGAGAAAAAATGCATTTGCGCCATTTTCTTATGGGTTTTAATTTTTACAGCATTCACTGTTTGGTACAAATGACATGTTACCTGTGTTCTACGTGTCAGTACAAACGCGGTGATACCAAATTTATATAGTATTTGAAATTTTTTGATACTTTTAAAAAAATGATAAACTTTGCAAAATAGAAAAAAAAATTTGTGTCATCATGTTCTAACACCTGTAACTTTTTCATATTTCCATGTATGGAGCTGGTTGTGGTGTCTTTTTATGCGGGACAAGATGACGTTTCTATTGATACCATTTGGGGAAAGATCCGATGGTTTGATCACTTTTTATTCAATTTTTTATAGGAGGCAAAGTGTTAAAAAAACCGCTTTTTGGCTGTTTTTATTTTTTTTGCCGCTACGCCGTTCGCAGTACGGGATAAATGTTTTAATATTCTAATAGTTCAGGCATTTTGGAGCGCAGGGATACCTAATATGTTTATGTTTAATGTTCTTTAATTACTTTTATAGCTGATCTAGGGAAAGGGGGGTGATTTGAACTTTTATATTTTTTTTATTTTTTTAATACTTTTAAAAACTTTTTTTTTTCTTCTGTTACATTTATGATCAGACCCCTTAGGTACCTTGAAACCTAGGGAGTCTGATCGCTCATACTATTCACTGCAATACTACAGTATTGCAGTGAATAGGAAAATCGCAGCACTTCTATTAGACGATGCCTCTGGCATCGTCTAATAGATCTAGTGCAGAGACAAGCCTGGAAGCCTTCAATAGGCTTCCGGCTGTCATAGCAACCGATCACCGCCCTCTTGTGACGTTCAGGAGGGCGGCGATCGGCGAAACATGGCGGCGCCCATGCCGCCGGCGCCGTTTACACACTGCGGTCACGTTTGACCGCAGTGTGTAAAGGGTTAACAGCAGCGATCGGCTCGGGCACCGACCGCTGCTGTTAGTGGCAGGTCCTGGCTGTATTATACAGCCGGCATCTGCCGTGTATGGAGCGAGCTCAGCGTGTGAGCTCGCTCCATACATCCCCATGCGACCCATGACGTACAGTTACGTCAAGGGTCGCTAAGGGGTTAAACTGTCTTAGAAACAAGTGATATTTATATCGCTGCTGTGGTTTTATATTCAAGGAAGTTTAGATGATCATATCTGTTCCTCAAATCATGTGGAATTCCCCATAGCTACACAAATATAAAATAGTGTTGAGAAATTAAAAAAAGCTAAATCTATTAGAATATATATGATATTGCAGATGAATTTTCAATATTATGGGGGGATTTACAAAACTTTATTAAAAAAAACCTTTGCTGCCCATAGGAACCAATCACAGCACAACTTTAATTTCCTATTCTGCTCTTTGAAATGAAACTAGTGCTGTGATTAGTTGCTATAAGCAAAAAAAAAAAAAAAAAAGAGTGTCTTTTAGGCTAATGCACATGTAGCAGGCCCAACAAAAAAGTGCTGTGGGGAAAAAAACATGTCAGAAATGCATCAATTCTAACTATAGGGAAACTGCTGGCATTTTTTAAATGTATAATTAGCATGCGGCAAGTTCCCCCCAAAAAACCCAGCAATTTTGGAAATTGGAGCATTTCCACTGCTGCATTTACATCACGTGGGACCCTGGGCTTAGACAGTTTAATACATTTGTCACTTCAAGTTTCATATTTTCATAGAAATAACTATAGAGGCACCTAAAGGGCTTGCCTGCTTCTTTGTGAATTCAGTCCTGTATTTCACCTGTAATATATATTGTTTTCGGTTAGGTTCACATCCTGTGGAGACTCCAGTACAGACTCCATCAAAAATTGGTGGAGAGGTAAGTCCTTCGTGTAGGTCTCATTAAAACAGCAGAAACCTGACGGACACTTAGTGGACCCCATTATAATCTAAGTGGTTCTGTGGGCAGGCTCTCTATTCATCGGGAGATTCCACTGCTGGTGTGAACCTAGCCTTACCCATTGCTTCCTCTACTTTCACTTTCTCTTTTTACTGTGACTGATGTATTTATGAGCCCTTCTCACAGCTGAGAGTTTGTGCCAATAGGCAATACTCAAAATGCTAAACAAATTGGAAATACAATCTGATATTCTTTACTGTAGTTGCAACAGATTCTTACCTCTGAGAAGTATTAGGTTACTACAGCAAACCAATATATTGAAAATGACAATGAACTAAATTAAGCATACCAAAAAGTCATTGATAGCATATCCACGGGATTTGCCATAAATGTTTAATAGATTAGGATCCCACTGCCGGATCTTTCATTTATCTTGATAATAGTGAATTTTGTTCATGACAAGAGCTGTTCTTTATCGCTTTAGGTATGATGTGTTCCAAAGATGAAGATTTTGGAGTATCCTCAGGATGGGCTCAGTACTTTTTGATGGTAGAATATACAACTGCCTCTTGACAAGATCACGCCAAGGAAATGGCAGAACAGCAACAGATGAAAACTTCCTTCCTCTATATCCAGCTGAAGTCACCGAGCAAATGTGCTGAGCGATCAGAGAAGGCGTGCTGCTTGGCAGAGAAAACTTTCTTAGCTGCAAGCAGAAAGGCATGTGACACTAGGAGGCCAGATTCTCCTGTGAGAGAAGATACACAGCCTGCCTTTTGCAAGCTCCAGACAGAGGCAGGCTGTTCTGCCCAGAGCACAGTGTCATGTTTAAACATCTGCACAGCAATGAACAATGGCACCAAGAAAAGCAAAAACACTGCCCAAGGACATACACAGACACTTGCCCAAGGAAGAGATACAACTTATCTTCACAATCAAGACGGTGGATTATGCAAGCAGCCACAAGAAAATGGAACTTTCAGATGTGTAGTCCCAGTGACAAGCCAGCATGCATCTGATCCAAATTCCTGTCCCTATAACAGTCAAAGCTATGCTCCAAGCAGCTGGAATGTGATGGATCAACGTTACAATCCAGGGGAAGAAAAGATGTGGTGGAAAGTGGAAGTATGCAACCCCATGGTGACAAACACTCCAATTCTTTGTAGGAGTCCTGAGTTTAAAAGTTTCCGAGATGCAGTTGTAGAAAAATCTGCCACATTACTAGGACTGAATGAGAGATATATGGGGCACCGTTTAGAAGGAAAGAGACTGTCTACCAGGTATCCCATGTCAGTGACTACAGCTAGTCCTATCACCATGAACAAGGTAAGTTAGGTTCAGTAATATGCACATCACAAAGCCGATTAAAATAGAAAAACAGTACATTTCAGAATTCTTTTTCCCTATAAGTAGTTTAGAGTTTGGGGTCACAGCCTTTTAGCTATTATACTGTATAAGGAAATTGCTTTAAGTTATTGTTAGTTTGTCCATCATTACATTGCCACTTCGACTAAATTTCCATCCATAGCTTGTCATAAACTGTATTATGATGCCTGCAGGGGTATTGTGGCAGGGTATTTTAAGTTCTCTATACCACTATATTTTGTACAAGTGTTTATATGTTCATAAGAAATGAGTTCATATTTTTGTAGAATATTAGGAAATCACAGTGATGAAATCTAGTCTAGTTTCTGTAGAAATGTATGTTAAAGTACAACAGCATCTCTGGCATAACCAATATAATAAGTAGCAATAAGTGCTAAATAGTAGCATACCGTTATAGATCATTGATGCATATAACTGCCATGAATCTACAGTATACCAATGTGTATTCTATAATATTGCATTAGCAATGGTATTATAATAATGGAGAATGTAAGTTGGATATAATGGCATTTGTTGTCCGCACGCACATGTTATATTCACTAAAGAACAGTTAACATTGCATTATAATCACAAAAATGCTTTTGTTTTGTTTCCATGCTCTAAAAGATATTTTCCTAATATCATCCCCATGATGTGAATGGGTGCTAACTAGAGATGAGCGAACACTAAAATGTTCGAGGTTCGAAATTCGATTCGAACAGCCGCTCAATGTTCGTGTGTTCGAACGGGTTTCGAACCCCATTATAGTCTATGGGGAACAGATACTCGTTAAGGGGGAAACCCAAATCCGTGTCTGGAGGGTCACCAAGTCCACTAAGACAACCCAGGAAATGATGCCAACACCTCTGGAATGACACTGGGACAGCAGGGGAAGCATGTCTGGGGGCATCTAACACACCAAAGACCCTCTATTACCCCAACATCACAGCCTAACAACTACACACTTTACACACTCAATACCACCTCTCTGACAGTAGGAAAACACCTTGAAACATGTGTATTTGGCACTTGCAGTGAGGAGAGCTTGTCACCAGCAGTGAATTTGGCCCTTGTAGTAAGTTGAGGTTGGCACCAACATTTGTTTTGAAAATCAGGGTGGATTGAGCCTCTAACCAGCAGAGTTTGGGCAAATTCATGGTGGAGGGAGCCTCTAAAAACCCCAGTTTGGACCAATTCATGGTGGAGGGAGCCTCTAAAAACCCCAGTTTGGACCAATTCATGGTGGAGGGAGCCTCTAAAAAACCCAGTTTGGACCAATTCATGGTGGAGGGAGCCTCTAAACAGCCCAGTTTGGACCAATTCATGGTGGAGGGAGCCTCTAAACAGCCCAGTTTGGACCAATTCATGGTGGAGGGAGCCTCTAAAAACCCCAGTTTGGACCAATTCATGGTGGAGGGAGCCTCTAAAAACCCCAGTTTGGACCAATTCATGATGGAGGGAGCCTCTAAACAGCCCAGTTTGGGCAAATTCATGGTGGAGGGAGCCTCTAAAAACCCCAGTTTGGGCAAATTCATGGTGGAGGGAGCCTCTAAAAACCCTCAGTTTGGACCAATTCATGGTGGAGGGAGCCTCTAAAAACCCCAGTTTGGACCAATTCATGGTGGAGGGAGCCTCTAAACAGCCCAGTTTGGGCAAATTCATGGTGGAGGGAGCCTCTAAAAACCCCCAGTTTGGACCAATTCATGGTGGAGGGAGCCTCTAAAAACCCCAGTTTGGACCAATTCATGGTGGAGGGAGCCTCTAAACAGCTCAGTTTGGGCAAATTCATGGTGGAGGGAGCCTCTAAAAACCCCAGTTTGGACCAATTCATGGTGGAGGGAGCCTCTAAAAACCCCAGTTTGGACCAATTCATGGTGGAGGGAGCCTCTAAAAACCCCAGTTTGGACCAATTCATGGTGGAGGGAGCCTCTAAACAGCCCAGTTTGGGCAAATTCATGGTGGAGGGAGCCTCTAAAAACCCCCAGTTTGGACCAATTCATGGTGGAGGGAGCCTCTAAAAACCCCAGTTTGGACCAATTCATGGTGGAGGGAGCCTCTAAACAGCCCAGTTTGGGCAAATTCATGGTGGAGGGAGCCTCTAAAACCCCCCAGTTTGGACCAATTCATGGTGGAGGGAGCCTCTAAAAACCCCAGTTTGGACCAATTCATGGTGGAGGGAGCCTCTAAAAACCCCAGTTTGGACCAATTCATGGTGGAGGGAGCCTCTAAACAGCCCAGTTTGGGCAAATTCATGGTGGAGGGAGCCTCTAAAAACCCCCAGTTTGGACCAATTCATGGTGGAGGGAGCCTCTAAAAACCCCAGTTTGGACCAATTCATGGTGGAGGGAGCCTCTAAACAGCCCAGTTTGGGCAAATTCATGGTGGAGGGAGCCTCTAAAACCCCCCAGTTTGGACCAATTCATGGTGGAGGGAGCCTCTAAAAACCCCAGTTTGGACCAATTCATGGTGGAGGGAGCCTCTAAAAACCCCAGTTTGGACCAATTCATGGTGGAGGGAGCCTCTAAAAAACCCAGTTTGGACCAATTCATGGTGGAGGGAGCCTCTAAACAGCCCAGTTTGGACCAATTCATGGTGGAGGGAGCCTCTAAACAGCCCAGTTTGGACCAATTCATGGTGGAGGGAGCCTCTAAAAACCCCAGTTTGGACCAATTCATGGTGGAGGGAGCCTCTAAAAACCCCAGTTTGGACCAATTCATGATGGAGGGAGCCTCTAAACAGCCCAGTTTGGGCAAATTCATGGTGGAGGGAGCCTCTAAAAACCCCAGTTTGGGCAAATTCATGGTGGAGGGAGCCTCTAAAAACCCCCAGTTTGGACCAATTCATGGTGGAGGGAGCCTCTAAAAACCCCAGTTTGGACCAATTCATGGTGGAGGGAGCCTCTAAACAGCCCAGTTTGGGCAAATTCATGGTGGAGGGAGCCTCTAAAAACCCCCAGTTTGGACCAATTCATGGTGGAGGGAGCCTCTAAAAACCCCAGTTTGGACCAATTCATGGTGGAGGGAGCCTCTAAACAGCTCAGTTTGGGCAAATTCATGGTGGAGGGAGCCTCTAAAAACCCCAGTTTGGACCAATTCATGGTGGAGGGAGCCTCTAAAAACCCCAGTTTGGACCAATTCATGGTAGAGGGAGCCTCTAAAAACCCCAGTTTGGACCAATTCATGGTGGAGGGAGCCTCTAAACAGCCCAGTTTGGGCAAATTCATGGTGGAGGGAGCCTCTAAAAACCCCCAGTTTGGACCAATTCATGGTGGAGGGAGCCTCTAAAAACCCCAGTTTGGACCAATTCATGGTGGAGGGAGCCTCTAAACAGCCCAGTTTGGGCAAATTCATGGTGGAGGGAGCCTCTAAAACCCCCCAGTTTGGACCAATTCATGGTGGAGGGAGCCTCTAAAAACCCCAGTTTGGACCAATTCATGGTGGAGGGAACCTCTAAACAGCCCAGTTTGGGCAAATTCATGGTGGAGGGAGCCTCTAAACAGCCCAGTTTGGGCAAATTCATGGTGGAGGGAGCCTCTAAAACCCCCCAGTTTGGACCAATTCATGGTGGAGGGAGCCTCTAAAAACCCCAGTTTGGACCAATTCATGGTGGAGGGAGCCTCTAAACAGCCCAGTTTGGGCAAATTCATGGTGGAGGGAGCCTCTAAACAGCCCAGTTTGGGCAAATTCATGGTGGAGGGAGCCTCTAAAAACCCCAGTTTGGACCAATTCATGGTGGAGGGAGCCTCTAAAAACCCCAGTTTGGACCAATTCATGGTGGAGGGAGCCTCTAAACAGCCCAGTTTGGACCAATTCATGGTGGAGGGAGCCTCTAAAAACCCCAGTTTGGACCAATTCATGGTGGAGGGAGCCTCTAAACAGCCCAGTTTGGACCAATTCATGGTGGAGGGAGCCTCTAAACAGCCCAGTTTGGGCAAATTCATGGTGGAGGGAGCCTCTAAACAGCCCAGTTTGGGCAAATTCATGGTGGAGGGAGCCTCTAAAAACCCCAGTTTGGACCAATTCATGGTGGAGGGAGCCTCTAAAAACCCCAGTTTGGACCAATTCATGGTGGAGGGAGCCTCTAAAAACCCCAGTTTGGACCAATTCATGATGGAGGGAGCTTCTAAACAGCCCAGTTTGGACCAATTCATGGTGGAGAGAGCCTCTAAAAACCCCAGTTTGGACCAATTCATGGTGGAGGGAGCCTCTAAACAGGCCAGTTTGGGCAAATTCATGGTGGAGGGAGCCTCTAAACAGGCCAGTTTGGGCAAATTCATGGTGGAGGGAGCCTCTAACCAGCCCAGTTTGGACCAATTCATGGTGGAGGGAGCCTCTAAAACCCCAGTTTGGACCAATTCATGGTGGAGGGAGCCTCTAAACAGCCCAGTTTGGGCAAATTCATGGTGGAGGGAGCCTCTAAAAACCCCCAGTTTGGACCAATTCATGGTGGAGGGAGCCTCTAAAAACCCCAGTTTGGACCAATTCATGGTGGAGGGAGCCTCTAAACAGCTAAGTTTGGGCAAATTCATGGTGGAGGGAGCCTCTAAAAACCCCAGTTTGGACCAATTCATGGTGGAGGGAGCCTCTAAAAACCCCAGTTTGGACCAATTCATGGTGGAGGGAGCCTCTAAACAGCCCAGTTTGGGCAAATTCATGGTGGAGGGAGCCTCTAAACAGCCCAGTTTGGACCAATTCATGGTGGAGGGAGCCTCTAAAAACCCCAGTTTGGACCAATTCATGGTGGAGGGAGCCTCTAAACAGCCCAGTTTGGACCAATTCATGGTGGAGGGAGCCTCTAAACAGCCCAGTTTGGGCAAATTCATGGTGGAGGGAGCCTCTAAACAGCCCAGTTTGGGCAAATTCATGGTGGAGGGAGCCTCTAAAAACCCCAGTTTGGACCAATTCATGGTGGAGGGAGCCTCTAAAAACCCCAGTTTGGACCAATTCATGGTGGAGGGAGCCTCTAAAAACCCCAGTTTGGACCAATTCATGATGGAGGGAGCTTCTAAACAGCCCAGTTTGGACCAATTCATGGTGGAGAGAGCCTCTAAAAACCCCAGTTTGGACCAATTCATGGTGGAGGGAGCCTCTAAACAGGCCAGTTTGGGCAAATTCATGGTGGAGGGAGCCTCTAAACAGGCCAGTTTGGGCAAATTCATGGTGGAGGGAGCCTCTAACCAGCCCAGTTTGGACCAATTCATGGTGGAGGGAGCCTCTAAAACCCCAGTTTGGACCAATTCATGGTGGAGGGAGCCTCTAAACAGCCCAGTTTGGGCAAATTCATGGTGGAGGGAGCCTCTAAAAACCCCCAGTTTGGACCAATTCATGGTGGAGGGAGCCTCTAAAAACCCCAGTTTGGACCAATTCATGGTGGAGGGAGCCTCTAAACAGCTAAGTTTGGGCAAATTCATGGTGGAGGGAGCCTCTAAAAACCCCAGTTTGGACCAATTCATGGTGGAGGGAGCCTCTAAAAACCCCAGTTTGGACCAATTCATGGTGGAGGGAGCCTCTAAACAGCCCAGTTTGGGCAAATTCATGGTGGAGGGAGCCTCTAAACAGCCCAGTTTGGGCAAATTCATGGTGGAGGGAGCCTCTAAAAACCCCCAGTTTGGACCAATTCATGGTGGAGGGAGCCTCTAAAAACCCCAGTTTGGACCAATTCATGGTGGAGGGAGACTCTAAACAGCCCAGTTTGGGCAAATTCATGGTGGAGGGAGCCTCTAAAAACCCCAGTTTGGACCAATTCATGATGGAGGGAGCTTCTAAACAGCCCAGTTTGGACCAATTCATGGTGGAGAGAGCCTCTAAAAACCCCAGTTTGGACCAATTCATGGTGGAGGGAGCCTCTAAACAGGCCAGTTTGGGCAAATTCATGGTGGAGGGAGCCTCTTAACAGGCCAGTTTGGGCAAATTCATGGTGGAGGGAGCCTCTAACCAGCCCAGTTTGGACCAATTCATGGTGGAGGGAGCCTCTAAAAACCCCAGTTTGGACCAATTCATGGTGGAGGGAGCCTCTAAACAGCCCAGTTTGGGCAAATTCATGGTGGAGGGAGCCTCTAAAAACCCCCAGTTTGGACCAATTCATGGTGGAGGGAGCCTCTAAAAACCCCAGTTTGGACCAATTCATGGTGGAGGGAGCCTCTAAACAGCTAAGTTTGGGCAAATTCATGGTGGAGGGAGCCTCTAAAAACCCCAGTTTGGACCAATTCATGGTGGAGGGAGCCTCTAAAAACCCCAGTTTGGACCAATTCATGGTGGAGGGAGCCTCTAAACAGCCCAGTTTGGGCAAATTCATGGTGGAGGGAGCCTCTAAACAGCCCAGTTTGGGCAAATTCATGGTGGAGGGAGCCTCTAAAAACCCCCAGTTTGGACCAATTCATGGTGGAGGGAGCCTCTAAAAACCCCAGTTTGGACCAATTCATGGTGGAGGGAGCCTCTAAACAGCCCAGTTTGGGCAAATTCATGGTGGAGGGAGCCTCTAAACAGCCCAGTTTGGGCAAATTCATGGTGGAGGGAGCCTCTAAAAACCCCAGTTTGGACCAATGCATGGTGGAGGGAGCCTCTAAAAACCCCAGTTTGGACCAATTCATGGTGGAGGGAGCCTCTAAACAGCCCAGTTTGGGCAAATTCATGGTGGAGGGAGCCTCTAAACAGGCCAGTTTGGGCAAATTCATGGTGGAGGGAGCCTCTAACCAGCCCAGTTTGGACCAATTCATGGTGGAGGGAGCCTCTAAAAACCCCAGTTTGGACCAATTCATGGTGGAGGGAGCCTCTAAACATCCCAGTTTGGGCAAATTCATGGTGGAGGGAGCCTCTAAAAACCCCCAGTTTGGACCAATTCATGGTGGAGGGAGCCTCTAAACAGCTCAGTTTGGGCAAATTCATGGTGGAGGGAGCCTCTAAAAACCCCAGTTTGGACCAATTCATGGTGGAGGGAGCCTCTAAAAACCCCAGTTTGGACCAATTCATGGTGGAGGGAGCCTCTAAACAGCCCAGTTTGGGCAAATTCATGGTGGAGGGAGCCTCTAAACAGCCCAGTTTGGGCAAATTCATGGTGGAGGGAGCCTCTAAAAACCCCAGTTTGGACCAATTCATGGTGGAGGGAGCCTCTAAAAACCCCAGTTTGGACCAATTCATGGTGGAGGGAGCCTCTAAAAACCCCAGTTTGGACCAATTCATGATGGAGGGAGCCTCTAAACAGCCCAGTTTGGACCAATTCATGGTGGAGAGAGCCTCTAAAAACCCCAGTTTGGACCAATTCATGGTGGAGGGAGCCTCTAAACAGGCCAGTTTGGGCAAATTCATGGTGGAGGGAGCCTCTAAACAGGCCAGTTTGGGCAAATTCATGGTGGAGGGAGCCTCTAACCAGCCCAGTTTGGACCAATTCATGGTGGAGGGAGCCTCTAAAAACCCCAGTTTGGACCAATTCATGGTGGAGGGAGCCTCTAAACAGCCCAGTTTGGACCAATTCATGGTGGAGGGAGCCTCTAAAAACCCCAGTTTGGACCAATTCATGGTGGAGGGAGCCGCTAAACAGCCCAGTTTGGACCAATTCATGGTGGAGGGAGCCTCTAACCAGCAGAGTTGGTGGAAATCAGGGTGGAGGGAGCCTCTAACCAGCAGAGTTGTGGGAAAGCAGGGTGGAGGGAGCCTTTAACCAGCAGAGTTGGGGGAAATCAGGGTGGAGGGAGCCTAGTATTAGCAGAATTGTGCAACGCTTATGGTGGATGAGTATGAGGATGCGGAGGAATTGGAGAGGTTGAGTACAGACATGGAGTTTCATGTTGGGGTGCTTTACACAGGTGGGCCCAAAAATGAAGGCTCTATCCAGTGGTGGTTCATTTTTATCAAAGTGAGCCGGTCGGCACTCTCAGCTGACAGACGGGTGCGCTTGTCAGTGATGATGCCACCGGCTGCACTGAACACCCTCTCAGATAGGACGCTGGCGGCAGGACAGGACAGCACCTCCAAGGCATATAGGGCAAGTTCAAGCCACAGGTCCAACTTCGACACCCAATACGTGTAGGGCGCAGAGGGGTCGGAGAGGACAGGGCTGTGGTTGGAAAGGTATTCCCGCAACATGCGCCTATACTTCTCACGCCTGGTGACACTAGGACCCTCCGTGGCGGCACTTTGGCGAGGGGGTGCCATCAAGGTGTCCCAGACCTTAGACAGTGTGCCCCTCGTTTGTGTGGACCGGTGAGAACTTGGTTGCCTACTGGAGGAACTGCCCTCCCTGCCGCCACATGCTGGAAACATCTCCATCATATTCTGCACCAATTGCCTGTGGCAAGCATTGATGCGATTGGCCCTCCCCTCTACCGGAATAAAAGACGAGATGTTGTTTTTATACCGGGGGTCAAGGATAGCAAAGATCCAGTACTGGTTGTCCTCCATGATTTTGACAATACGCTTGTCGGTTGTAAAGCACCCCAACATGAACTCAGCCATGTCTGCCACAGTGTTAGTTGGCATGACTCCTCTGGCCCCACCGGAAAGTTCAATCTCCATTTCCTCCTCATCCTCCATGTCTACCCATCCGCGCTGCAACAATGGGACGATTCGAAGTTGCCCGGAAGCCTCCTGTATCACCATCACATCATCGGACAACTCTTCTTCCTCCTCCTCCTCCATTAAACGCAGTGAAGCGGACAGATGTGTGGACCTACTCTCCAGCTGTGACGGATCGGATGCTATCCCTAACTCCTCTGTGTGATCTGAGTTATCCCTGATGTCAATCAGGGATTCTCTCAGAACACACAAGAGCGGGATTGTAAGGCTCACCATCGCATCCTCAGAGCTCACCCTCCTTGTGGACTCCTCAAACACCCGTAGGATGTCACAAAGGTCTCTCATCCATGGCCACTCATGGATGAGAAACTGAGGCCGCTGACTTTGTGGCACCCTAGGGTTTTGTAGCTGGTATTCCATCAAAGGTCTCTGCTGCTCAACCACTCTATTCAACATCTGAAACGTTGAGTTCCAGCGTGTGGGGACGTCGCACAAAAGCCGGTGTTGTGGCACATGCAGGCGTTGCTGGAGAGATTTTAAGCTAGCAGCGGCTACTGTCGACTTGCGAAAGTGGGCGCACATGCGCCGCACTTTCACCAGTAGCTCTGGAACATTGGGGTAGCTCTTTAGGAAACGTTGCACCACTAGGTTGAAGACGTGGGCCAGGCATGGAACATGTTGGAGTCCGGCAAGCTCCAGAGCTGCTACCAGGTTCCGGCCGTTATCACAAACGACCATGCCTGGGCCCAGGTGCAGCGGCTCAAACCATATTGCCGTCTCATCGAGGAGGGCATCCCTCACCTCGGAGGCAGTGTGCTGTCTGTCCCCCAAGCTGATCAGCTTCAGCACAGCCTGCTGACGTCTACCAACGCCAGTGCTGCAACGTTTCCAACTCGTAGCTGGGGTCAATCTAACAGCGGAGGAGGAGGCGGTGGCGGAGGAGGAGGCGGTGGCGGAGGAGGAGGCGGTAGAGGAGGATGGGGGTGTTCTTCTCGTGTCCCTGCCAGGAATGTTAGGCGGGGAGACGAGGTACACCGGGCCAGTTTGGGAAGCAGTCCCAGCCTCAACTACATTCACCCAGTGTGCCGTCAGTGAAATGTAGCGTCCCTGTCCGCATGCACTTGTCCACGCGTCGGTGGTCAAGTGGACCTTTGTGCAAAGCGCGGAACTAAGGGCCCGCCTGATGTTGAGTGACACGTGCTGGTGCAAGGCGGGGACGGCACACCGGGAGAAGTAGTGACGGCTAGGGACGGCATAGCGAGGTGCCGCAGTTGCCATCAGGTCCAGGAAGGCGGGAGTTTCAACAAGCCGGAATGCCAACATCTCCTGGGCCAGCAGTTTAGCGATGTTGGCGTTCAAGGCTTGCGCGTGTGGGTGGTTAGCAGTGTATTTCTGCCGCCGCTCCAATGTCTGAGAGATGGTCGGTTGTTGTAAAGAAGCGCCTGATGGTGCCTTTGATGGTGCAGGAGAAGGAGATAAGACAGGAACAGGGGAGGATGAGGGAGAAGTCAACAAAGTGGCGGAGGCAGATGAAGTGGTGTCCTGGCTCGTCCTCTGGAGTGCATCGCCAGCACAGTCAGCAGTGGCAGTGGCAGAGGCAGAGGCAGTGGCAGAGGCAGTGGCAGTGGCGTGAACGGCAGGCGGCCTTTGTCCTGCCGTTGCTGCCTGCCACTGATTCCAGTGCTTGGATTCCAAATGACGGCGCATTGAAGTGGTGGACAGGTTGCTCTTCTCAGAGCCCCTAATCAATTTCGAGAGGCAAATTGTGCAGACAACACTATATCTGTCCTCGGCGCATTCCTTGAAAAAACTCCACACCTTCGAGAAACGTGCCCTCGAGGTGGGAGTTTTTCGGGGCTGGGTACGAACTGGAACATCTTGGGAGATTCCGGGTGTGGCCTGGCTTCGCCTAAGCTGCTGACCTCTGCCTCTGCCTCTAGCTACCCTTTTTGGTGCTGCACTTGCCTCAACATCCACACTACTTTCCCCGCTTGACATCCCCCCTGTCCAGGTCGGGTCAGTGTCCTCATCATCCACCACTTCCTCTTCCAACTCCTGTCTCATCTCCTCCTCCCGCACAATGCGCCGGTCAACTGGATGCCCTGACGGCAACTGCGTCACATCATCGTCGATGAGGGTGGGTTGCTGGTCATCCACCACCAAATCGAACGGAGATGGAGGAGACTCTAGTGTTTGAGCATCTGGACACAGATGCTCCTCTGTTAGGTTCGTGGAATCGTGACGTGGAGAGGCAGGTTGAGGGACAATGAAAGGAGCGGAGAACAGCTCTGGGGAGCAGGGACAGTTGGGGTTATTGTTCTGTGAAGCTTGGGAATTTTGGGAGGAAGGAGGACAAGACTGTTGGGTAATAGGAGGAGAGGAGGCAGAGTCTGACTGGCTGCTGGACAATGTGCTGTAAGCGTTCTCTGACAGCCATTGCAAGACCTGTTCCTGGTTCTCGGGCCTACTAAGGTTTGTACCCTGCAGTTTAGTTAATGTGGCAAGCAACCCTGGCACTGTGGAGTGGCGCAATGCTTGCTGCCCCACAGGAGTAGGCACGGGACGCCCTGTGGCTTCACTGCTACCTTGCTCCCCAGAACCATTCCCCCGACCTCGCCCACGGCCTCGTCCACGTCCCTTTCCGGGAGCCTTGCGCATTTTGAATTCCCAGTTAGAAATTGGCACTATATACCAGTAGCAAAAACTGTGGGTGCACGTAACCCCAATATATTCTTTGAATTCCCAGTCAGACAATGGCACTATATACCAGTAGTAAAAATTGTGGGTGCACGTAACCCCAATATATTCTTTGAATTCCCAGTCAGACAATGGCACTGTATACCAGTAGTAAAAATTGTGGGTGCACGTAACCCCAATATATTCTTTGAATTCCCAGTCAGACAATGGCACTATATACCAGTAGCAAGAAATGAGGGTATTTATAACCCCAATATATTCTTTGAATTCCCAGTCAGACAATGGCACTGTATACCAGTAGTAAAAATTGTGGGTGCACGTAACCCCAATATATTCTTTGAATTACCAGTCAGAAACTGGCACTATATGGCAGTAGCAAGAAATGAGGGTATTTATAACCCCAATATATTCTTTGAATTCCCAGTCAGACAATGGCACTGTATACCAGTAGTAAAAATTGTGGGTGCACGTAACCCCAATATATTCTTTGAATTACCAGTCAGAAACTGGCACTATATGGCAGTAGCAAGAAATGAGGGTATTTATAACCCCAATATATTCTTTGAATTCCCAGTCAGACAATGGCACTGTATACCAGTAGTAAAAATTGTGGGTGCACGTAACCCCAATATATTCTTTGAATTACCAGTCAGAAACTGGCACTATATGGCAGTAGCAAGAAATGAGGGTATTTGTAACCCCAATATATTCTTTGAATTCCCAGTCAGAAACTGGCACTGTATACCAGTAGTAAAAATTGTGGGTGCACGTAACCCCAATATATTCTTTGAATTCCCAGTCAGACAATGGCACTATATACCAGTAGTAAAAATTGTGGGTGCACGTAACCCCAATATATTCTTTGAATTCCCAGTCAGACAATGGCACTGTATACCAGTAGTAAAAATTGTGGGTGCACGTAACCCCAATATATTCTTTGAATTCCCAGTCAGACAATGGCACTGTATACCAGTAGTAAAAATTGTGGGTGCACGTAACCCCAATATATTCTTTGAATTACCTGTCAGAAACTGGCACTATATACCAGTAGCAAGAAATGAGGGTATTTATAACCCCAATATATTCTTTGAATTCCCAGTCAGACAATGGCACTGTATACCAGTAGTAAAAATTGTGGGTGCACGTAACCCCAATATATTCTTTGAATTACCAGTCAGAAACTGGCACTATATGGCAGTAGCAAGAAATGAGGGTATTTATAACCCCAATATATTCTTTGAATTCCCAGTCAGACAATGGCACTGTATACCAGTAGTAAAAATTGTGGGTGCACGTAACCCCAATATATTCTTTGAATTACCAGTCAGAAACTGGCACTATATGGCAGTAGCAAGAAATGAGGGTATTTGTAACCCCAATATATTCTTTGAATTCCCAGTCAGAAACTGGCACTGTATACCAGTAGTAAAAATTGTGGGTGCACGTAACCCCAATATATTCTTTGAATTCCCAGTCAGACAATGGCACTATATACCAGTAGTAAAAATTGTGGGTGCACGTAACCCCAATATATTCTTTGAATTCCCAGTCAGACAATGGCACTGTATACCAGTAGTAAAAATTGTGGGTGCACGTAACCCCAATATATTCTTTGAATTCCCAGTCAGACAATGGCACTGTATACCAGTAGTAAAAATTGTGGGTGCACGTAACCCCAATATATTCTTTGAATTACCTGTCAGAAACTGGCACTATATACCAGTAGCAAGAAATGAGGGTATTTATAACCCCAATATATTCTTTGAATTCCCAGTCAGACAATGGCACTGTATACCAGTAGTAAAAATTGTGGGTGCACGTAACCCCAATATATTCTTTGAATTACCAGTCAGAAACTGGCACTATATGGCAGTAGCAAGAAATGAGGGTATTTGTAACCCCAATATATTCTTTGAATTCCCAGTCAGAAACTGGCACTGTATACCAGTAGTAAAAATTGTGGGTGCACGTAACCCCAATATATTCTTTGAATTCCCAGTCAGACAATGGCACTATATACCAGTAGTAAAAATTGTGGGTGCACGTAACCCCAATATATTCTTTGAATTCCCAGTCAGACAATGGCACTATATACCAGTAGCAAGAAATGAGGGTATTTATAACCCCAATATATTCTTTGAATTCCCAGTCAGACAATGGCACTGTATACCAGTAGTAAAAATTGTGGGTGCACGTAACCCCAATATATTCTTTGAATTACCAGTCAGAAACTGGCACTATATGGCAGTAGCAAGAAATGAGGGTATTTGTAACCCCAATATATTCTTTGAATTCCCAGTCAGACAATGGCACTGTATACCAGTAGTAAAAATTGTGGGTGCACGTAACCCCAATATATTCTTTGAATTCCCAGTCAGAAACTGGCACTATATGGCAGTAGCAAGAAATGAGGGTATTTATAACCCCAATATATTCTTTGAATTCCCAGTCAGACAATGGCACTGTATACCAGTAGTAAAAATTGTGGGTGCACGTAACCCCAATATATTCTTTGAATTACCAGTCAGAAACTGGCACTATATGGCAGTAGCAAGAAATGAGGGTATTTATAACCCCAATATATTCTTTGAATTCCCAGTCAGACAATGGCACTGTATACCAGTAGTAAAAATTGTGGGTGCACGTAACCCCAATATATTCTTTGAATTACCAGTCAGAAACTGGCACTATATGGCAGTAGCAAGAAATGAGGGTATTTGTAACCCCAATATATTCTTTGAATTCCCAGTCAGAAACTGGCACTGTATACCAGTAGTAAAAATTGTGGGTGCACGTAACCCCAATACATTCTTTGAATTCCCAGTCAGACAATGGCACTATATACCAGTAGTAAAAATTGTGGGTGCACGTAACCCCAATATATTCTTTGAATTCCCAGTCAGACAATGGCACTGTATACCAGTAGTAAAAATTGTGGGTGCACGTAACCCCAATATATTCTTTGAATTCCCAGTCAGACAATGGCACTATATACCAGTAGCAAGAAATGAGGGTATTTATAACCCCAATATATTCTTTGAATTCCCAGTCAGACAATGGCACTATATACCAGTAGCAAGAAATGAGGGTATTTATAACCCCAATATATTCTTTGAATTCCCAGTCAGACAATGGCACTGTATACCAGTAGTAAAAATTGTGGGTGCACGTAACCCCAATATATTCTTTGAATTACCAGTCAGAAACTGGCACTATATGGCAGTAGCAAGAAATGAGGGTATTTGTAACCCCAATATATTCTTTGAATTCCCAGTCAGAAACTGGCACTGTATACCAGTAGTAAAAATTGTGGGTGCACGTAACCCCAATATATTCTTTGAATTCCCAGTCAGACAATGGCACTATATACCAGTAGTAAAAATTGTGGGTGCACGTAACCCCAATATATTCTTTGAATTCCCAGTCAGACAATGGCACTGTATACCAGTAGTAAAAATTGTGGGTGCACGTAACCCCAATATATTCTTTGAATTCCCAGTCAGACAATGGCACTGTATACCAGTAGTAAAAATTGTGGGTGCACGTAACCCCAATATATTCTTTGAATTCCCAGTCAGACAATGGCACTATATACCAGTAGCAAGAAATGAGGGTATTTATAACCCCAATATATTCTTTGAATTCCCAGTCAGACAATGGCACTGTATACCAGTAGTAAAAATTGTGGGTGCACGTAACCCCAATATATTCTTTGAATTACCAGTCAGAAACTGGCACTATATGGCAGTAGCAAGAAATGAGGGTATTTATAACCCCAATATATTCTTTGAATTCCCAGTCAGACAATGGCACTGTATACCAGTAGTAAAAATTGTGGGTGCACGTAACCCCAATATATTCTTTGAATTACCAGTCAGAAACTGGCACTATATGGCAGTAGCAAGAAATGAGGGTATTTGTAACCCCAATATATTCTTTGAATTCCCAGTCAGACAATGGCACTGTATACCAGTAGTAAAAATTGTGGGTGCACGTAACCCCAATATATTCTTTGAATTCCCAGTCAGACAATGGCACTGTATACCAGTAGTAAAAATTGTGGGTGCACGTAACCCCAATATATTCTTTGAATTACCAGTCAGAAACTGGCACTATATGGCAGTAGCAAGAAATGAGGGTATTTGTAACCCCAATATATTCTTTGAATTCCCAGTCAGAAACTGGCACTGTATACCAGTAGTAAAAATTGTGGGTGCACGTAACCCCAATATATTCTTTGAATTACCAGTCAGAAACTGGCACTATATGGCAGTAGCAAGAAATGAGGGTATTTGTAACCCCAATATATTCTTTGAATTCCCAGTCAGAAACTGGCACTGTATACCAGTAGTAAAAATTGTGGGTGCACGTAACCCCAATATATTCTTTGAATTCCCAGTCAGACAATGGCACTATATACCAGTAGCAAAAATTGTGGGTGTATATAGCCCCAATTCTATTGCTAGGGGACTTGCAGGGTATTTCTGAGGTGAAGGTGGGGGGGCACACCGTTGGAACGGTGATTTGGGGTGTATATATGGGGTATACGGGAATACACTGTCAGTGTGTTCCATTCAGGATCCTGGGAAAGCTGGGTTGCGGCGATTGAGCCCGTCAGTGCCACGTTACACTGACAAGCTTCTCCCTGGAATTGAAGTTATATGTAAGCCCAATATATTCTTTGAATTCCCAGTGAGACAATGGCACTATATGGCAGTAGCAAAAATAGTGGGTGTATATAGCCCCAATTCTATTGCTAGGGGACTTGCAGGGTATTTCTGGGGTGAAGGTGGGGGGGCACACCGTTGGAACGGGTATCGGGGGTATATATCGGGTATACGGGAATACACTGACAGTGTATTCCATTCAGGATCCTGGGAAAGCTGGGTTGCGGCGATTGAGCCCGTCAGTGCCACGTTACACTGACAAGCTTCTCCCTGGAATTTAGCTCTTATAAGAGCTGTTGGTTGTCTTCTCCTTCCTATCCTAGCCTGTCCCTGCCTACCCAGAATCTAAGCCCTAGCTAGCTGGACGGAAACCTCCGTCCTCGGTGAATTGCAAGCTCAGAATGACGCGAACCTGGGCGGCGCTGTTCTTTTAAATTAGAGGTCACATGTTTTCGGCAGCCAATGGGTTTTGCCTACTTTTCTCAACGTCACCGGTGTCGTAGTTCCTGTCCAAGTAATGGCGCACTTTACCACGCGGTGTTCGATTCGATTCGAACATGCCGAACAGCCTAATATCCGATCGAACATGAGTTCGATAGAACACTGTTCGCTCATCTCTAGTGCTAACAACTAGCTCAGAGGAAGAGATGACTTAATGCTATGTCCTTCCTACCGAAGTAGAAGTCAATTTATAGTTTTCCCTCTTATAACTTTAAATATCGATGTAACTAGTTTATGCCTTCCAGCACATTTTTCTTTTTTACTGCTTTTGGTTTATTGTATACCTTTAGGTTAGTGTGTATATAACGTATATTTAACAAAATGCAGCAAGGTAGGGCTGAGGGTTTTATTGATATATTGTAATGCATATAACTTTCCTTGCACTCAACACATATGGCAAGTTCAGCTAATATATGAATAAACTTTACAATCATTAGTTAAGGCTGATTGATAATTCTAACGTTGAACGTTTTGACTTTAGTCAATATAATGTTCACTGATTAGTCATAACATGAAAACAACCTATTGAGTAATTCTGAATTATGCCAGCAAATAGCTCTGGGTTATTAAGACAGACTTCAAATATATGCCTCCAAGAGGTTAGCAGCAGATGCTTTTGTTCCATAGATTATGAGATGTGATTGGATTAGTTTTTCCAGAACATGTCACAGATTGAGATCTGGAGAATTTGGAGGATAAATCAACACCTTGAAATCTTTGTTGTGTTACCTAAACCATTCACGAGTATTTAATGAAGTGTGTAAGGGTGCATTATATGCCTGAAATGATAGGTGGAGGCCTAGGGGAGGTGACCCCCAAAAAAATATATTCATACACACCTTCCCTTAGCTATTTTGGGGATCCTCTTATCATTCTCCTGGTGATGTAATGCGGTAAACACCGAGCCCTGTGATTGGGCCTCCAGGGGTCACATGTGCACACCAAACGTTGTGATGTCATGGCGCTTGGTGTGCCCATGTTACAGGCCTCAGTGGTGACCCACGGCGTATGATGTCACTGAGGAGATGAAGACGGTGCTGGACATCGCAAGGAGGACCAAAATAGGTAAAGGAAGGGGAGTAAGAATTTTTTTTATTTGTTTATACCTCCCTTGGGCCTCCACTTATGATGTTATGTTGCTTTCACTTTGAAATAACTTCGGCTGTGTTTGCCTTATAAGAGCTAGAAATTAGATAGACTCCCAGAAGCTGATAGAGCGTTTTTGGGTAACGCCTCAACGAAAAAGCACTGCAGGAAGCAGGCATCGCAGCACTTTTCACAGAAAGTCCGCATAGTTTTCCTCTGTGGACTTTCTGCTTCAATTGTACCTATATGGATCCGTCAGTGTTTCTGTAGGCAGAATTGATGTGCTGCAATTTCCATAAATACAACTGTTTTGAAATCAACGCATTACTGCAGCAGGTATTTTTCTGCAGTGTGTGGATATGACTAAAACGCCAACGCCAAACCTCAGTGTTTCTGCTAAGTGGGGCTTCAACCTTATGCTATTTAAAGGTGTGGTTATTACTTAACTTGTTTGACCCAAAACGAATCTTGGGACCTGAAGCCTGGTTCACATCTGCATTCGTTATTCTATTTGGCGAGTCTGTATGGGGACCCCCTGAATGGAATACCGAATGCATTGGCAAGCGGTGAGCTTATGAAAGCACATGGATCCCATAGACTATAATGGGGTCCGTGTGTTTTCCGCACAGAACATGCAGACAGAAAAGTACTTCATGAACTACATGACTCATGCGGATACCACGCGGAAAACACACGGACCCCATTATAGTCTATGGGATCCATGTGCTTTCACTGCTCACCATTTGTCAATGTGTTTGGTATTCCGTTCGGGGGGTCCCCATGTGGACTCCCCAAATGGAATACCAAACACAAATGTGAACCAGGCCTGAACCACCAAAACCTGAAAATAGCAAAGTATCCCACTTTCTTTTAAAAAGACCTCTATCTGCATATGGGATTTGTCTTTGATTGTAGCTGAGGGCCGGGGCCCCAGGTAACAAGCACTGTGGTTTAGCAGTACCTGAAAAGTGAATGAGATGCAGGCTAATCCCTTCCACACATTGCAGAAACATATCCACATCAGAAATACTGCAATATCAAAAACAGTTGAGTTTTTCTAAATCGCGGTGTGTCAATTATACCTACAGAAACGCTGGTGTTGTCATAAGCAGGGCCTTTTTTTCGTCCCCTGTTCAGTTAACTAACTTGTGAGTGACTATTGCTGGCCAAATTCAAAGACTAAGTTGCTAGCGATGAAATCCCACACCACACGAGAAAAGTTGGTATAAGAATTTCTTTCTTAGTCTGAGCACCTTTATTACAGAATGTGCAGGTTTTTATATCCACATGCAGAAGTAAACAACAGCAAGCTCTGATTGTTTGGTCGAGGTATCCGCCTCCTGTGACATCAGCTCCAGGGCACTACCTCCAGGAAGTAATGTAGCTTCTTGCCGTGTGGTTCCTGTGATGTTGTTTCCTGTGATGTCACTTTCTGTGGGTGTGCCAGGTCCTCCCATGCTCTCATGGGAAACCGTGTATAATCTCCCTGTGTCCATATGTTTAGGCCTACACCTGAGCACAGTATAGAGGCCGTCTTGTCATGATGTCTGGTACACTGTCAAAAGCCCATAACACACAGGAATGTCTTTGCAGCCTCAATCTTCACAATCCCATGCGTGCATTACAGTATATACATATAGCCTAGTATACAGCTTTGGTTTGGCTCTGACCTCCATTCACCCCCAGTCCCTAAATGTGTAAGGCCTGGGGGTTAATTGGATTTTATCTGTTCATGCTCCACAACAGCCTAACTGGTTTTAACACTTAGAGATGCCCATTGTCTCCAACCAAATGGAGACTGCTCAAGTCAGCTGGGGAGGACTACTGTCTCCAAAGACAATAGATTACAAGATGCCAGCAGGGACATATGATTATACTTTCAACCTGGGACAAAAAGGCATATTATAGCTATATCCAGATATTGCTGGCATCATCTTGTCACATAATATCATATTCAGTTTGAAACATAAATAGTTATACTGCATTTAGTTTTAAGGATAACAATGTTTTCTGTGATCATATATCTACAACCTTCAAAGTGTTTTCCATATATGTATATTAGAAGCCGAAAGTGTGCAGAGAAAAACTCTGCAGACTGAAAAGCGCTATAGAAAAAAACAATTCGTTTCCAACGCGGTCTTCTCTGCATCACTTTTTGTTTGCCTGGTTCTGTTAAATTAAGTGGGGCTGAGATTCTAGATCACACAACCTGCGGACAGGTGTTGTAATCTTGTGCAATCCCTTTAATGCCAACTAGATATGAGCGAGTAGTACTCGATCGAGTAGGTATTCGATTGAATACTACGGTATTCGAAATACTCGTACTCAATCGAGTACCACTCGCTGTTCGAATGTAAAAGTTCGATGCAGAACCAGCATTGATTAGCCGAATGCTATACAGTCGGCCAATCAATGCTGGTTCTTCTCCTAACTTTAGAAGTCTTCTCCGAGCAGCTTCCCCGCGGCGTCTTCTGGCTCTTCATTCACTCTGCCAGGCATCGGGCCTGGGCAGAGCCGACTGCGCATGTCCGCTTGTAGTGCGGGCATGTGCAGTCGGCTCTGCCCAGGCCTGATGCCTGGCAGAGTGAATGAAGAGCCGGAAGACGCCGCGGGGACCCTGCAAGCAGAAGACTGCACGGAGGATCCAGCCCGACCCTCACTCGTGGACTTGGTAAGTATAATTTGATCGAACGTTGCCTACCCCTGAAACGAGCATTTTCCCCCCATAGACTATAATAGGGTTCGATATTCGATTCGAGTAGTCGAATATTGAGGGGCTACTGTTCGCTCATCTCTAATGCCAACTATTAATACAGTGCAAAAACTAATCGTGTGTTGTGACTGCCCTGCTTACCACAAGCAACAGTGAATACAGGATACGCTGACTATCTAAAACATTCTACACCACTCAGGCTCATGAATTGCGTGTTTTCACTATGAGGTCTATTTTGCCATTTGTATGAGAGTTTATAAGTAGTGAATGCTCGGTTGACTTTTTTATTATGTCTAAGTAAACACATGACTTATCACCAAAGTTATTTCTGTAGTTCTCTACTAAATAGATATATGGCATTAATTTGCAACTGAATTAAGTCTTTGCATTACATCCAGCAAGTCTAGGTATAAAAGTAATGAAGTTCTTAGATGTGTACATAAAAGCTTTTATGAAATTCTGAAAATTTAGCACATGCCATTAATTTGAGGTTTAACTGCTGAGAAAGGAGACATGGAGAGTACTGAAGCTGCTCAATTAATGCTAGGTTCACACCTACACTTGGGTGCCTGAAAAATGGAAACCCAACCCGCTTAAAAAGAATTACCCAAAGAAACCCATAGACCCCATAGAAAAATTCAGGGAAAAAAAACAGAGAAAAGAGCCCTGCTTGCGTGACCTTTCTCTCCCCATCTTTCAAGCAGGTTCAGGAACATGTTTTATTGAATGTAGTAAATAATGGATACTGTCATATATAGTATGTATGATACGTCTTGTTGCATATTTTTCCCTCTTATTTTCATTGTCTAGCTCCAGGGTGGACACTAGCTTCTATGATGCATTGTCAGACTGGGATGTCTATGCAGGGTCGGACTGGGGTGTCCAGGGCCCACCAGTGGAATTGTTTTTAGGGGCCCACCACCAGGACCCCTGTAGATGAGCTGTACAGAGACAGAGTGGCTAAAGGTAATAACATATCAGGAGCTGGCTGCTCGCCTGCCATACGATGTGTACCACTGCACTATCTAAACCCACTGCAGGAAAAACCGCAGCCATGACGCATCACGTTTCTTCCTGCAGCCCTTTGCACAGAAAGTTTGCACAGCTTTCCTATGTATTTTCTGCTTCAATTATATCGAAACCGCCAGAATTTCCGTAGATATGCTGCAATGTCTAACTCTAAAACCAAGACTGCTTTCGAAATTACAGCATGTATCTTATTTTACCACAAAGTGTGGATGGGGCCTCATGTGGCGAAAACACCACGGGAAAACCTGACAGTTCCTGCAATATGAATGGGATTCTAGCAAATCCAATCCACACATTGCGGAAAATTATGTGCAGTGAATATGATGCGATTTCCAAAACCGTTGGGGTTTTGGAAATCGCCGGAATATCACTTATACCTACGAAAACACTGATGGTTTCCCTATAGGTGTAATGGAAGCAGAAAGTGAAAAGCGCTGTGGAAAAAAACACAATGCGTTGCTGCTGCGGATTTTCCTGTAGCGCTATTTTGTTGCAGTTTGCAACGTCAGGCCTTAGTCTTAATATAGCCCAAGTGCCACTTTCATTAAATTAATTGCCCCCTCATAGTATGCCCCTGATTCCCCCTGACAAATACTGCACCCCTAATGAACTCTAATATCAAAGACCACCCCCTTATGTTCATAATGCCTCCTAATATAACCTCCCCTTGTATTCGTAATGTCCCCTAATAAGCTTTATATAAGTGACCCCCCTTATGTCCATAATGCCCCTTCCTTATAATTATAATTTCCCCCTCCAAACAACCCCTTGTACTATCAAAATACCCACACCTAAGCTAAAAAAAGAGTTATACTCACCTACCTGGGATCCTGATGAACGGAGTCGCTCACTTTACATCCAAGTGCAGGATGTCTGTGTATCAGCACAGTCGATCTACCTAAAAGTAAGATATATTAATGGTGGTGCCTGAGCCCAGAGCAGCCGCCATTGGTGTAACTAATGTTTTGTGGGCCTGGGTACAAACTTTTGTCCGGGGTCCCCTATCCCCTTATTAGAGCGAATTCTTGATAGTGGAGGTTACGGGCGCTGCAGCGATATCTCAGATACTTGAAAGGGATACAGCTTTAGTAGCCACAACTGCAGTTGTCAAGAATACGGTGAGCAAGCAGTGCAGCGCCCCACATGTAAGCAATATTGGGACAGCATAACGTACTCCACAAGGGCCCCCAAACAGTATTACGCGCTGCATAGTGACCCCCATACAATATTATGTGCTTACCAGTGACCCCCCCCCCCCACAGTACTAAATGCTCACAGTGCCCATCCCCCCAGAGCCTGAACCCCCCATTCCCACCTTCCCACCAGTCCGACCCTGTGTCTATGGCCCACCAGTTGTTTCTAGGGGCCCACAGCCAGGACCACTGAAGATCAGCTGTACCAAGAGTGCGGCAACAGGTAACATGTCAGGAGTCATGCTGCTCACCTGCCCTACGATGTTTACCACTGCTACATTTCTGTATGGCAAGTGAGCAGCATGGCTCCTGGAATTTTTTCCATTACCTATAGCTACACTGTCCTGGAAAAGCTCATGTGCAAAGCTCCTGGCTGTCAGACTCCCGTAGATGTAATATTAATGGCCTATCCTAAGGACCAGCCATCAGTATTAGAAAGTTTCCAGACCAAAAAGCCCTGTGTGAACTCAGCCTAACAGGTCTCTGAGAGCTAGAATTCTTGCTGGTTGGTAGGTTAAAATTCATTAAAATTCATACAATGATTATCTAGAGTTCTTCTATATCACAGTTGAAGTGTACCTACAATAAAAATTACAGACTTCCATTCTTTGTAGGTGGGAAAACTCACCACTGTATAAAATATTAAAACTGTTTAGTTTCTCTATATGATTAAAACAGACATTGAAGAGAATGCTTCACTGACTGCCGGGTTTCCGTTTCCTGTCGGCAGAAGACAGAAACCTACAAAGCGGAGACCGGGCGCAGATCCTGCTCTTACAGATGTAAAGATAAGCTGATATGCTGTAATCGCAATGACCTGTAGAATACAGCTAACGTCATTTTTACTGTACAGTAAACACTGTAAAAACAAAACCCATAAGAAAGTGGCACAAAAAGTTTTTCCCTGCTTACATTCTCTTTCCTTAGTAAAGCATAAAAAAACAATGTTATTAGGTATAGTTAATCGTAGCAACTCGCAGAATAAATATAACATGTTATGCTACACAGAAAAGAAATTAAACGGTAAAAAGCAATGCTACAATTGATGGGGTGTTTTAATCCTACTACCAGAATATAATTTAGTCAATATAGGCACCTAAAAATGGATTCATTACATTAAAAACATCACACAGCACATACAAGCCCTCATATGGCTACATTACTAGAAAAAAATATATAGCTTGCACAATGTGAAGACAAAACCCCCCAAAAATTGCCAAATCATTAGAAAAAAACTAGCTGTGGAAGGAAGAGAATGTTTAAGTTGGTGTCCATCGTTTGACGTCACAGATTTTTCAGACTGCTCTGCCTAATACCCCGGCCTGCTTTCTCCTTCATTTTTCTGGGTTCCCCAAGGCCTACCGCAAATCTGCGATCCGGCATTTGATTAATGCAGCTAGGGCTTGCATCCCGGCCTTATGGAAGTCCCCTAACCCCCCGTCTCTTCGTCATTGGCTTCGCAAAGTAGAGGACATCCAATCTATGGAGGACCTCACGGCGTCTCCTCGGGACGCCCATGATGCTTTCCTGAAGGCTTGGATCCCGTGGATCCTTTTCCAGGGGTCCGTCAGTACAGGGACATAATGATCTAGGCGCGGGTTTGGGTTGATGGTGTGCCCCGGGGCTCCCCCCCACTCCCCCCTTCTTTCTAACTGCTCCCTGTTTCTCCCCCCCCCCCTCCTCCCTCTTTAGTCTACTCCTCTCGCTCTTCCCTGGTCTCCTCTTTTTCATCCCCTTTTGTCCTTCTTCCGTTTCCCTTCATTTCCCGACTCACCCTATTGTTGACTGCTCCTCCCCCGGATTGTTGGTTGTGGAGAGGTCCGGTCTCTGAATATGTCTCAAGGGCCTTATTGCGATTGGGTCCTCCTTGTTTCGTTGTTTGTCTGCTTATTGGTTAACTTCTATTTTTCCTTCTGTTTCACCTTGTTTTCATAAATAAAGAATTTATAAAAAAAAAAAAAAAAGACACCAGAAGTGACCCCCCTCCCCCAATGATAGGAGCTACTGGAAAAATTTGGTGTTCCCAATATACTCCAAACAGCTTCCATATTTCACTTGTCACCATTCGCTGTGCATTCACATCTTGGAAACTAATTCTCACTACACTCTGTGATAAATTCTTTGTTGGGTACAGTTTTCAAAACCTTTGAGGCTCTAGAAACATGATATGGCGTGCAAATAAACATCTAAGGGAGCCTTCACATGTAGTTTACGCTCCGCTCATTCTGAATGTAAACTCATTCAGAATGAGCGGCGTTAAAACAGATACGTGCGTATCACATTGAAAGCAATAGGTAAAAAAGCCTCCCATTGATTTCAATGGGGAGCACGCGTATGCCAGCACCCATAGAAATCAATGGGAGCTGTTTTAATGCCGCTCATTCTGAACGAGTTTACATTCAGAATGAGTGGAGCGTAAACTCCGTGTGAAGGCTCCCTTAAATCTGCACTGCAAAAGCTACATAGCACTCCTTCACATCTGTGCAAAACTGTGTGCCCGAACTGCAGTTTATGCCCACATGTTTGACACTATTGTAAGTAGAATAAAATAAATTGAAAGATTTCTATTTTCACTTTGTACATTAATTTTTGAGAAGCATTCGGGCTTAACATGATAAGTTTCCATTTTACTGGTACTATAGGGGCTCTGCAAATGCAACCTAGCACTCAAACAATTCCAGCAAAATCTGCCCTGTCACAAAAAAACTGTCTCAAAATCATTTAGGTAAACTAAAGCATCTCAAAGTTATTGCCATATAAAAAGTCACATGTCAGTTTTGAAAAGAGCTTGTGTCCTCAAGGTACTTTTATGTCCCTAAGGGGTTAAAGAACTCAGCTCAGATATTGCTGTTCCTCTTATTTTTTATACACTAGTGACTGGTACAGTGCAATGTCACTGGCTCTAGGTCTTTCCCAGGAAATTACATTTCATGATGCTTTACTATTATGGGAAAAATGTTTGAGGGGCTATAAAGGGCCCGTCTATTTTTGCAGATGACACCCACCCATTTAGTATAGAGCAGCCTATGGAGAATTTACATTGCTTACAAGAAGATGGACAGAAGTGTTTAGGTGCACACTTGGCAAATGTGATTCGAAGTGTCTAAATTTGAAGTTCTACATCAGAGTTTTAATAATTTGTGACATACAGTACAGTATGTCCTCGTGGAGTAAAGCTGGGAGAGACTCTGATAGAGAAGTACAAGGGTGGAATTGTAAATAATAGAGCAAAGGTGTTGCCCAGTTTCAGACAAATATTGTTTGAATAATCAAACTTTATATATTTTTCTAGTATTCTTTCTGTATTAATTCCACACAAATTTCGTGATCTCTGCTTGCTGTCATTCACTCTGCTTTCTTCCAATGGACAGAAATCAGTCCATGGTCATGTGATGAACACAGGCGCACAGCTCGTTACCAGATTGGAGTACTGTGTTGTGTCTACGTCACATGACCCTGGACCGTATATCACATGACCCTGGACCGTATATCAAATGACCCTGGACCGTATATCACATGACCGTGGACTGATTTTTATCCACTGGGAGTGAACAGAAAGAATGACAGAAAGCAGAGATCTAGAAAAACAGAAAATTGTACAGCTTTATTATACAAACAACATTTGTCTGAAATGGGACAATTTTTAATCATCTGCATGTAAGGCCTGTTGAATATAGTAATGTATTAGAAGCTGTATGACAGGGATATAATGTTACCACAAGACAAATTTGTGTAGCCTCATAGAATATAATATTTTGTTCTGGGCATCAGTATATAGGAAGGATGCCCTAACATTAGAAGAGATAGAAAGGAGAGCAAGAGAGCAACAAAACTGATAGGGGGCATGGTGCACCTTAGTTATGGACATGTAGGAGAGACTAAAAAAAATGTTTTATTTAATCTCCAGACGGGAGAAGTCCAAAGACATAAAACTGTATAAAGATATAAATGTTCCATTCAAAAACTATGGTGCAAAATTGTTCCATATAAAGTCCCCTGAAAGATAGACTCCGTTGAAAAAAAACAGGTTCAATTTCCTGAGGTAACAAGTCTCATTTATTGTCAGGACTGTTAACCACAGGAAAAATATAAGGCCTGGTTCACATCTGCGTCAATAATCCGTTCGGGGAGACCCCCCCAACGGACTACCGAACGCATCAATAAGTGGTGTGTAAAAGCACACGGACCCCATAGACTATAATGGTGTCCATGTGTTTTCCGCACGGTGTCCACATGAGTCATGTGGATAGGAAATTAGATTGTGAAGTACTTTCCTGCCCGCATGTTCCATGCGGAGATCGCGCGGAAAGCACATGAACCCCATTATAGTCTATGGGATCCGTGTGCTTTCACTGCACACCACTTGCCAATGCGTTTGGTAGCTCGTTCGGGGGAGTCCCCATGTGGATCCCCCCGAACGGATTACCGTTGCAAATGTGAACCAGGCCTTCCAGCTTCAAAAAAAGACTTCATGACTTCTTACAGAAAAACATTAAACTTGCTTTCTGTATTCCTTCCCTATAGCTACTTTCTTTCACATCCCTTAACTGAACCATGTCTTCTTTCTATATATTTAAAGGTTTAGATAAATCAAAGCAAGGAAAACTTTCTACAATTTTTTATCTGTGCCAGTAGGTGGCATCATAGCTATAGCAATTTATGACTATTCGTGTATACTCTTATGTAGAATTTCTTACCTTTGATGAATGATTGTATGAAGTCATTAATAACATATTTTATCAATGCTATGACTTGGTCAAGATAATTCTATATTTGCTTTGTCTGCTTAATATTCTTGCCATCGATTGAATTAGAAGCACTTAGCTGCATGAATCGCCTCTGGTGACTCATGTGTTACAAGCAGAAGTGTATTCCCCCTCTAGAGCTAACACCTCAGGAATTTCTTGGTTTCCCTGGAAACTGGACACTCTCAAAGAGCCCTTCTCTTACGCACCCATAGGGGTATAATACACATTTATGTATATGTCTTTAGATGCAAGGAACAGGAAACACCAGGGAATTAATGGGCAGTATAATTTCCACACCATCTGCAGCACACCAGGCTACAATACAATGGGTAAGACAGTGACAGATTATAAAACAGATTTCTTCGTCTTTTCTAAACCAGTATTCTAGATGGATTAAGAATAGAAAATCCTTGCTTGTCGTTATTCTTAAACAATGAAACCCAGAAAAATTAAATTTTACAAAGTCTTAAACAATAAACTGCTTTACAATCTATATACAAGCACTTTACATATAGGCACATAAAACGCTCAATCACTTGGTAACCATATTGGCTCAAGTGTACAAAATGGAAATTTAGGCCGTCTGAAAATGTTGATTTGTTATATCTGACTTATGCTGAATGATAATCTGATATATCTTTAGGCTCTATTCACACAGAGTAACGCCAGGCGTCATTTGTGTGTAATTTGTGTGTCTTTTACGGCCGTCATAAAACGTTTACATAGAGTTCTATAGGAAAAGACGGCCGTAATTTACGGCCGACTTTTACGGCCGTCATTGTAATGACGGCCGTAAATGACGGCTGTAAATGACGGCCGTCTTTTCCTATAGAACTCTATGTAAACGTTTTATGACGGCCGTAAAAGACACACAAATTACACACAAATGACGCCTGGCGTTACTCTGTGTGAATGGAGCCTTAAACTGTCTAATCTGAGTTTATACCACATGCGAGTTGGCTTACTTTTAGACAGAATTTTACCACATAATTTTGGCACATTTAAGTCATACCCCTTTTTCTGAGAAGCCACACCCACATGTCTAGTTGGAAAAATTTTAGCTTAAAACTAGAGGTGCCAAAATGTGCAACTTTTATACTAGTGTCTATTTATAATTACAATTGTAAATCTGGGCAAATGCTTTACTTATACTGAACATAAAATACTTCAAGAAGGTTAGACCTAAGCAGTGGTGTAACCACTGTAGTGGCTGCTATAGGGTCCAAGACCTTAGGGGGCCTGTTGGACCCCTGCCATTTTTTTGATTTATTTAGTTTTTTTAAATAGGCCATTACCTGCCAGAGTATACCTGGAGGCCCAGGGAAGGTGGAGAAACACAAGTGTTTCTTACCTCTCCTGGGCTCTGATGAGGCTCCCTGTTGTGTTAGGCCTTTTTAGTGACGTTACAAGCATCAAGTGGGTCAGACCAGCATGTCGGCACATAAAGATATTGGCAAACTCACATGTCTGAAGTCTTGGAAGACAGCAGGGACAGCAGGGAGTCGTGCTTGAGCCCAGGAGAGGTGAGTAAAGCAGTTTTTTTTTTATCTTTGTCACTTCCCCTGTACCTAAAACCATTATACTCTGGGGTCTGAAAAGATCCTGAAATTTTTGCAACGAACACCTCAGGGGCCAGTGTGGAACATATTGTATGGAGGCCACTATAGAATACTATGAGTCATTATACTGTGTGGAGGCCACTTTAGGACATTATTTTTATAATTGAAGCAATAAACTGTATGCGTGTCAGGAATTTAAGGGGGTGGTATTATGCCATGGGAATTGGGGGGGGGGGGGGGGCAAGTCAAAAGTTTGCTATGGGGTCCAGGCTTTGGTAATTATGCTTAGGGTCCTAAGTTGCATATACAATACTGATAATAGTCAACAAGCTTATCACAAGACATCCCATACATTTTTACACTAGGATCAGAATAAAAAAGCAAGTACCCGCAGAAATCTGTGGAGTGAAGACCTGCTTCCAGGACTAAAAGGGGCTCTATCATTAGGAAAATTCATTTTTAGCTAAGCTCATACTTGCATAGCCTTTAGAAAGGCTATTACACACACCTTTTGTATGTAAATTGCCTCAGTAGTTTTTGAATAAGTCAGTTTTTATTCATATGCTACTTTAAGCAGAATGGGGGACGGAATCTCCAAATGGTCACAACACTTGTGTGACCACAGCCTTACTAAGCATGTATAATGTATTGGGAGAACTTGTCTCCCTAACATCAGATACATTGCCAAGTATAAACATGACACTTTGCAAAATCAAAACCACCAGAGTAAACTCTTCAGCCAGCAAAGTATGCTGAGAAATGTCACCCTTAAGCATTCATATTTGTTAATGTAGCCCTGGACTACAATATATAGACTGTAATTCATGATTAATACAAGATATGAAGTGTTTTTACAGTTATACAACGTTTCACTGAGATTAACATCTGCAGCAGAACTTAGACAAAACTGGTTCTGGAAGAGAAAAAAAAGGTTCATGCGTTTCTTACCATTAACAAAGACTCAGTGTGCATTACTGACAATTCACTTTTGTACAAAGGAAACCACCACAAGTGGTGCATAAACATCACAATATGAGTCTTCTATTCCTCATATGGATTCAAGGATTGCAAATTAGGAACTGCTAAATATTTCTGCTGCTTAATGCTCATGTTAGTCCCTCCAAATTGCCCCCTACTAAATGGCCACCAAATATAAATGGCAGTTTAAGAGACCTGGGAGAATATCCAAAAGCAATATATAGGGCCTTTCACACCTCTACCAATTCTAGTTTTTAGTATGTGTTAATAAATGCAGCTCTACTGATCTCAGAACAGTTGGGTTTTTTTCTCTAGCCTCCACCATTTCCAAGCAACAAGCATAGTTATGTTAGGATCACACTAGGATTCGTGTGTTCCGTTCCAGATACTTAAAATCACCGGAGAAAAAAGTCCTGCTTACAGGACTTTACTCTGCCAATTACAGTATAATATTGCCAGAAACCAGGTCCTTAAGCAGACCCAAAGGACAAAAATTGGAACGCTAGTGTGAACCTACTGTTAGGTTTATGCCTGATATGCTATTTCAAAGGGTATTCCCATCTCAAGGATTCCATCAATGCTGCTAATTTATGATAATTTAAGTAATTTCCTAAATACATTGATTTAGCAATGCTGGTTTGGTTGCCTGCTATGTGAAATTACAGCAGCAATCAAGTATGAATGTATGTAGAGTTTTGCTCTGCTGACTTTCTGCCACTATTATACCTACACAAAAAATAGCTTTCCCACTCTTTTTTTATGGCTTTTACAGTCAAGGAAAACCTAGAAGTCATTATCTCAGAAAATTAGATTATATAAGACCAACTGTAAAAAAAATAACACAGAATTGTTGGCCAATTGAAAAGTATTTCCAGTAAATGTAAATGCTCTCAATACTTGGTGGGGGCTCCTTTTGCATGAATGACTGCATCAATGTGCCACTGCAGAGGTGTTATGGAAGCCCAGGTTGCTTCGAAAGTATCCTTCAGCTCGTCTGCATTGTTGGGTCTGGTGTCTCTCCTTCCTCTTGACAATACCCCATAGATTCTCTATAGGGTTAAGGTCAAGCGAGTTTGCTGGCCAATCAAACACAGTGATGCTGTGGTTATTACACCAGATATTGTTACTTTTGGCAGTGTGAACAGGTGCCAAGTCCTGTTGGAAAATGAAACATCCAACTCTAAAAAGCTTGTGGGCAGAGGGAAGCATGAAATGATGAGGAATTTGATGTGGAATTTCTGCGCTGAAAAAAAAGCTAGCAGAAAAAGGAACCCATAGAAGTCAATGGGAGGCTTTTTTTCACTTCTGAAATTCCACACCAAATTCCTCACCATTTTCCTCCGTGTGACTGCATCGTAATTGACATATTGTGATTTCCAAAAACGTAAAGGTTAAAAGCCATGTGGGGCCCTGGCCTTAAATAGCTTTTTAAAGTGTCTGATTTCTATCTACTTGATGTAAGCAGAATGAATGCAAGCAGATATGTAGAAAACCTGAGGAACTGATACTGAAAGTATATTGGAAAGTTGTACAACTTCTTATTATACAAACAATAACATTGCTCTCAATATTGGTTTGACCAACTCCTTTAACAATGAAAAAAACATTGTTTCTGGGTAAAAATTCACTAAGTCACTTAGACCAAGAATATCTAGATGGTTGTAATGGACTTCTTGTTACTGGCTACAATGGTTGTACTATACTTTCCACAGTCTATCTGCCAATAAAACAACATCACATGAAGGCCAAGCACAACAAAACCCACTTGAATGTTAAGCAGCATGACCAGTCCGAGCATGAAACAATGCCTATTTTATTTCAATAATGTGCCTTAGATCAGTATTTGTGGAAGAAAGGCAATTTCTAGCACTACATTCCCGTAGCTCCCCTAGTGGAGAAAGAACAATAACCTTTTTGTCTTGACAAAAACTTCAAATCTCAGAAATGTGTTGAAAAAAATGTTTCCTATTAAACAGTTAAATTTAAGGTTTTGAATTTTGTATTTCTAGTCTCAGTTTATTTGCCTACACAGTGAAATTACTGAAAAACTGTTTAACCCTTTAACCCTGCTGTTCTGTTAGGGTCAATATGACCCGAAATGATTTTTGAGACCCTGCAGATTTTTTTTAATGAGGATTTGAAACTAGTGGTTCCTTGACTTTTCCTCATTTGTGGAGCTCTACATTTTTTTTTTGTTTTTGTTTTGTTTTTTTGTTTACTTTTTGCTACACGCTGATTGTTACACGTGTACTGTTCGGGTCAATATGACCCGATAGCATTTCATACTGTTCTACAGGTCTCTGATTATTTCTGACTGCAAAAGTTATGTTTTTTTATGTGTTCTTCATCTCCAAATGGTGGTGGTTTCACTGTTCTTATCAGTAAGCAAGTAATTATCTAGTCTGTTTGTGAGAGAGGAGACTGGTTGTCTATCATTCAAAGGGTAAAAGTTTGTGGAATTGCGAAACCAGTCGCCACATTTTTAGAGCTACAATGAGTCTTGAAAGGTTTCATGACATTTCGAGAGTACTGAGGTTTGATTCTAAAACAGATAGAATGGAAAGAAGAGCTAAAGATAAACTAGCCCCTATTAGAAATGTTTGGAATCAATGGGTAGAGATTCTACCAAAATTGTATAACAGTGGTGAAAATGTAACTGTTGATGAGCAACTGGTGGCATTCCGAGGTAGGTGCCCATTCAGACAATATATACCAAGTAAGCCAGCAAAATATGGCATCAAGATCTGGACACTTTGCGACAGCAAAAGTTCATATGCGCTAAATGTTCAAGTGTATACAGGAAAAGCCCCTGATGAGAGACCTGAAAAAAATCAGGGTATGCGTGTTGTTCTAGATTTGACTCATGGACTAAAAGGACAAAATGTCACATGTGACAACTTTTTTACATCCTATCAACTAGGCCAGATGTTGAAGAAAAAACAACTTACCATGCTGGGTACTATGAGAAAAAACAAACCTGAACTACCGCAAGGTATCCTTAGCAAGAGAGAGGTGGACAATTCTACTTTTTATTTTTCTGGAAATACAACTGTTGTTTCTTATGTTCCAAAAAAAACCAAACAGGTAATTCTCATGAGCACAATGCACCATGACAATGCCGTAAGTGATAGAGAAGACAGAAAGCCTGACATTTTGGGTTATAATGCCACAAAGGGAGCAGTTGATACTTTAGACCAAGTAATATCAACATATACATGCAAACGCAAAACCAATCGGTGACCAATGATTTTATTTTATGACATACTGGACGTTTCTGCATACAATGCATTTGTCTTATGGAGAGAAATCGACCCCGATTGGAACCGGAATAAGCTGCATAAAAGAAGATTATTTCTTGAGGAATTGGGAAAATCCCTGGTGAGGCCATATATTGAGAGCAAAAAAGTGACCCCCAGAAGTGAGGGAGCAGCAGCCATTATAAAAAGTGTTCAACATGCTCAAGAAAGAGACTCCACATCCACGGCCTCCACCAGCACACCTACCAGCAAAAAAAGGAAGAGATTGAGCTTCTGTCCATCTTCCTGTGACAATAAGACTAATCTGACATGTGCTGGATGTTCAAAATATCTGTGTAAAGGACGTGTGTCTTATTATTGTGCTCAGTGTAAAAACGCATGAACATGTTCAGTTTTTTCTTTTTTCTTTCTAAAATGGTTGAAGTTTTTATGATTTTTCATTTGTTGATTTATAAAATTTGTTTTCAAAAAGTTAAATTTCATGTTTTAGCAATAGTAATGTAAATCTTCTTTATTATTTGTGTGCAGAATGTCAACAATCGAAGATAATTGCAAAAAGCCTGTGTAACCTTTTTAGGAAAAAAAAAAAATTAAGTTTGAATTTAAATTTTTCTTTTGTTTATGATCAAACATGTTCACATACAGTATTTCAATGAAAAAAGTATTCAAATAAAACAATTAGAATAGCTAAAAATCAAGAATTAATAGGTCGGGTCATATTGACCCGGGAACAGTACAAGTGTATAGCAAATGCGAACAGAACAGCAGGGTTAATAATGTACCCTTATTTAGACGTTCGACATAGTGGGATTTTTTCATTGCTGCCTTCCAAGAGTGTTAACCTTTTTGTTTAGAAACTTTGGCCTGTTTTTTGTGTAATGACAGTATTTTGCTACATATAATGTATCAAACAGCTTTGTTTATTAAGGTTTTTTTTTTAATTGCTAGTTATTCAATTTAGGAGGGAAGATCTTCCAGACCCCCAGAATTTCATATATACAGTATCTGATTAGTGAGGATCCATCACTCAGACCATGCACCAATCAGCTGATCAGGCTGCATCCTGGTATCAGAAAGTTATGCCATTATTCAAGTTATAGTCAAATAGCTGCCATACCACCCCATTATAGATAGAGCTGATGGGGCTGCAGCTCTACTAATGTTACTTATATTGGAGCAGAGCTGTCTCAAGCCCCATAACTAGCAGTAGCTTCCAGCACTCCAAGACAGCTGTATCAACAGATCCTTGCAGGGTTCATTGTTGGACACCCACCATTGACATACTTTCACATTTCTATCTGTCTATACTAAGTTCACATGGAGTTTTTTGGTCAAGATTTTGAGGCCGTATCTGCCTCACAATCCTGACCAAAAAGACGGCTCCCATTGATTTCAATGGGAGCTGGTCGTTTATTTTTTCCACGAGCCGTGTGTTCTGGATCCTGGAAAAAAGAATGGACATGCTCATTCTTCAGGCAGATTGCACCTCGCGAATACGCCTAAAGACAGTCCCAACTAGGCCCATTCATTTGAGCCTAATCCGGATCGCAATGCCATGACTGGATGCCGGTGTACTGCACTGGCATCTAGTCGCGGCTACCCCGTATTTTGGACCGGAACCTGAGGCGGCCTCAAGTTCCGGTCCAAAATACTTTGTGTGCAATCAGCCTTATTCTTTCCTTATCTCATTGCAGGAACCAGTTGCATAAACCAGCTAGTAAACACTCCAAATGAAGGGTCCATTCACATGGAGGAAAATGGCGCTGAATTTGGTGCTGAATTTCAGCGCTAAAAAAAATGCCTCCCATTGAAATTCAGTGGGTTCCTTATTCTGCTAGCAGAAAAAGGAACTCACTGAATTCAATGGGAGGCTTTTTTTTCAGCGCTGAAATTCAGCACCAAATTCAGCGCCATTTTCCTCCGTGTGAATGGACCCTTAGGGGCTGTATCACACCCTCCTAGACCAATCTGACAAGTAATTATGGTCCAACTGCAATAATCTAGGACAGAAGTAAACAGCCTACGGACAACACCTTTAAGACTGGTGTAGGAAATGGCAGTCAATAAATTTCCTTTACTGTTTGTATGCAGTATCATTGCAGCACTATTGGCTTTCTAGTGGTGTATAAAACCACATGTGCCTGAGCACATGAAAGGTTCTCTAAGGCTAAGGCCCCACGGGCTGTAATCGCAGCGCTAAAGCGCTGCGGAAAGAACCGTGGCGTGAATGCATTGCAGTTCTTCTCGCAGCGCTTATAAGAGAAAGTTCACTGAGTTTTCCTCTGCAGACTTTCTCTTAACATTATATCTACGGAAAAGCCGCCGCCGTTTCCGTAGATATAATTGACATGCTGCGATTTGAAAAGCCGCAGCGGCTTTGCAAAGTCGCAGCGTGTCTGCGCTGCGATCTTTTCCACAAAGTGGGGATAGGATTCACATGAATCCCATCCACTTTGCCTACACTGTACAACGCCGCGATTTTTCCCTCAGCGTCTCCGCTCCACTGCGGGCAAATCGCGGTGTTTACTGTCATTTTGACCAGGTGTGTCCAAACTTTTGCATGCCACTGTACCATTTGGGGAAAGATCTCATGGTTTATCACTTTTTATTCAATTTGGTATAGGAGGCTAAGTGTCAAAAGAAAAAAACAAAACACTTTGTTTGTTTTGATATATTTTCCCCCGCTGCACCGTTCACCATATGGGATATATTTTAACAGTTTGGACATTTTGGAGCATCAGAAACCTAAAGTGTTTATGCTTACTTTTGTTTACAGTGCCTTGCGAAAGTATTCAGCCCCTTTGAACTTTTCAACCTTTTGCTACATTTCAGGCTTCAAACATAAAGATATAAAATTTTCATTTTTGGGGGAAGAATCAACAACAAGTGGGACACAGTAGTGAAGTGCAACAAAATTTATTGGCTATGTTAAACTTTTTTAACAAATAAAAAAACTGAAAAGTGGGGTGTGCAATATTATTCGGCTCCTTTACTTTCAGTGCAGCAAACTCACTCCAAGTGTTCAGTGAGGATCTCTGAATGATCCAATGTTGTCCTAAATGACTGGTGATGATAAATAGACTCCACCTGTGTGTAACCAAGTCTCCGTATAAATGCACCTGCTCTGTGATAGGCTCAGGGTTTGGTTTAAAGCGCAGAGAGCATCATGAAGACCAAGGAACACACCAGGCAGGTCCGAGATAATGTCGTGGAGAAGTTTAAAGCTGGATTTGGATACAAAAAGATTTATCAAGCTTTAAGCATCCCAAGGAGCACTGTGCAAGCAATCATATTGAAATGGAAGGAGTATCAGACTACTGTAAATCTACTAACTATGTTTTATTTTTTTATACTTTTAAAAACTTATTTCTTTAATTGTTATGATCTTGAACCCTAGGGGTCTGATCGCTCTTACTACTCACTTTAATACTGCTGTTTGACCGCAGGGTATAAAGAGTTAACAGCTAGAGATGAGCGAATAGTCTTCGACAAATAGTTTCGAATACCTCCGCTCCCATAAGAATGCATGTAAGTGGCAAAACACCAAGGGATTAAGCGCCGGCCGGCGGTGCCGGCCACTAACACGCATTCCTATGGGAGGGAAGTATTTGAATCTACTATTCGCTCAACACTATTAACAGCCGCAATGGGTGAAGGCACCAATCGCAGCTGTTAGCTGCAGGTGCTGACTATATTATACAGCCAGCATCCATCCTGTATGGAGAGAGCTCAGCTCCAGAGCTTTCTCCCATACATCCCCAATGCAACACAGCACATACTAATGTGTCCTGTGTCATTAAGGGGTTAAGGCCATGTTTAGACGTTTTTTAGCAGATTTATTAGAATCAGTTCTACAAATTATATTAATTCACAGCAGCAAAATAGTTAAATCCTTCATGTGAAACTAAAAGCATGATGATTCACACGCTCAAATCTACAATGAGATTTAACCAGTTCAGTGCAAGTTAGGACTTGTTCACCTCATACCACATTATGCATATTTATTTTGTGACAGAAGATGACTTCAGATTTTAAGAAAATTGCATTAGTATTCCAATGTGTTGTATGATGTGTTTGATAGCTGTAAAACAGTGTATCAATAAAGAGACATGTGAATATTGGGTTCATATAACAGCCATCACATAGCCATATATCGGTGTCATGTAAAGCGGGCATTATACCATGTGTGAGCCTGTAATAGGAAAAACTAGAGGACTGAACCTCAAATATATTCACCAAAACAAATTTCCAGAGGTTTGCCTAAAGTGGTTTGATGTCCTTGGGAGCATATTATAGTACATGGAGCCTTATACTGGGGGGGGGGGGGCACTGTGTGGAGTCTAGTATATTGTGGGGGTTCTGCAGAGCATTATACTGGGGGGCTCTTGGGAACATATTATATTATATTTTGCCACTGTTGACAGTGGTTGAAAATCTGTAAATGTTCTGCTTACTGCACTGCACACAGTGATTGGCAGCCTTCTGTGTATATTCTGAGACAAGGAACTTGTCAATGATATTGTGAGGGTGAGGTTAGCGGGACTCTCTCTCCTAGGAGTCCTGTGGATCCTCTAGATCACATAGTAAACCTATCACTCAGATGGAGTAGCATAAAACATTTTATAGTTCAGCTTAAAATGGATCTGATCTGCATTAAGTATGAACATCACCAGTATAGTGATGTCAGATGCAGACAAAAGGACAACATCTTTCATGGCTATATTGTTAGCTGTTAAAAGAAATACTGAGAAGCTACCGTATGTTAGTTATCTAACTGGATGAGAATATTTTTAACTAAGATATTCTGATAATGTTTAATAAATCATTAGTTTGGACCTCTAGCAATTCAGTGATTAATCAAATGTTCATATTTTATGATTAAACATTGTTAATAGATCTTTAATATTTCATTACTATTTCTCTTTCAGGCATAAATTTGTATTCATGACTTTAACATTTAAAATTTGATATACTAACTAGACTTCACTATTAGAGCAGACTGAAATGATAACCGTATACAATATAAAATAGTATATATTTATGTACATTTCATGTAAAAGGCTTGACGATTTCAAGTAACATTTTCTTATTAACCCCTTCCCGCGATGGCACTTTTTGACTTCCTGACCAAGCTCGATTTTTCAAAACTGACATGTCTCACTTTATGTGGCAATAACTTTGGAACGCTTTAACTTACCAAAGTGATTTTAAGATTTTTTCGTAACACATTGCACTTCATGTTAGTGGTAAATTTTGGTTGATATGTTTTGTGTTTAATTACGAAAAAAATGGAAATTTGGTGGAAATTTTGAAAAATATGCATTTTATAAAGTTTGAAATGATGTGCATTACATACAGATAGTCAGACCGCCAAAATTATATCATAAATCTCATGTCCCAGATCTCTGCTTTATGTCCGCATAAAACTTTAGGAGCCCTTTTAATTTTTACAGACATTATAAGATTTACAAGTGAAACAACAATATTCAAAATTTTCAAAAAATTTCCAAAATTTCAAAAAAAGGGACTAATCCAGTTATGAAGGCGTTTTGAAAGACCCTTGTATTAAACCCCCCCATAAATCACCCCATTTTCAAAACTGCACCCCTTAAATAAGCCAAAACAACATATACCTAGTAATTTAACCCTATAAGTGCTTAACAGGAATTAATACAAAATGGAGGTGAAATTTTCAAATTTGAATTTATTTTACTAATATTTTCGTTTAGCCCTAGAATGTGCACATTAACAAGGGGTTAAAGGAGAAAACGCGTCCCACAATTTGTTAGGCAAGTTCTCCCGACTACCATAGTACCCCACTTGTGGGTGTAAACTAATATATGGACGCACAGCGAGACGCAGGAGGGAAGGCGCGCCAAAGAGCTTTTAGAGGGCAGATCTGGCTGTGATCAGTTTCAGGAGCCATGTCACATTTACAAAGCCCTTGAGGAGTCAGAACAGTGGAAACCTCTAGAAAGTGACCCAATTTTGAAAACCGCACCCCTCAAAGAATTTATCAAGTGATGTAGTGAGCATTAGTAACCCCGAAGTGAATATGTAAGCTGTGCGGAATAAATTGGGTACACCAAATCCCATTCTATTTTCCCACAAGCTCCTATGACACGGACGGGGAAGAGGGGCATTCTGGGGGATCAGCGCTGCTGTATTATCTGTCATAAGCTCTAAATATGGGGGGTCCCCTGAAAACGCTTGCACCGCTTACACATTTCCTTCTAGTCGCAGCCACTTACGTTCTAATGATTTGGCGACTTTTGGGGTTTTTGTCTTCACATTGTACAATGTAGATTTTTATTTTCTGGCAATGTGGCCATATGAGGGCTTGGTGTTTGCGGTATTAGATGAGCTTCTCAATGCCACCATTTTGGGCCCTGTAACTTATTGACTACATTTTATTAACTCTTTCTGGGTGGGATGTAAAAGGAAACATCAATTCTGGCATTGCTTTTTAGCATTTATTTTTTTTTCCCGTGCAGCGTACAGCATAAGTAACATGTTACCTTTATTCTGCGGGTCAGTACGGTTACGGCGATACCTCATTTATATGATTTTTTAATGCGTTGCTATTTATGCAGAATAGAATTCAATTCAGGGAAAAAAAGCAATTATTTTTGCATCGCCATCTTCTGAAAGGCATAACGTTTTTATTTTTCGCTAGACAGAGCTGGTTGAGGGCTTATTTTTTGCGGGAAGACCTCTTCTTTTTATTGGTACCATTTTGGTTTTCATCTGACCATTTGATTACTTTTTATTGAACATTTTGGAAGGGAAAGGTGGTGAATAATCATTATTTTGTGCGGTTTTCTTCGTTTTTTTTTTACGACATTCGCCGTTCGGGTTAAATAATGTTTTAATTTTATTGTTCAGGTTATTACGGACGCGGCGATACCAAATATGTAATGTTTTTTTCTATTTTTCTTTATTTTACATAATAAAACATTTTATATGGGGAAAATGGGATTTTTGGGGCTTTATTTATTTCTATTTTATTTTAAACTTATTTAAACTTTTTTATTTTTACTTTTGTCCAACTTTTTTTTTCTGTCCCCATGGGGGATTGAAGCAGTGATCGGCTGATCACCGCTTCACTACATATATCTGCAATACACGTGTTACACGTGTTTTGCAGAACACAGGAAGCTGTCAGCCTGTGTGGACGCACAGGCTGACAGCTTCATTTACGGCAGGATCAGCCAGGTGCGAGGACGGGGTAAGTGAAGGGGCAGACCCGGGGTCACTGATCAGACCCCGGGCTGCCCCCTACGAACACCGGCACCCCCCGAAACCGGCGCGGGGGGTGCCGATCGGCACCATTTTAGAACGGAACCCCGGAGGTGCCGGTGGTCATGTTGATCGCCGGCATATCAGGGGTTCACACCCGCGATCGGACCCGGTTCCGACCGCGGGTGTTACGGGGCATTGTCAGCCGTGTATTACGGCTGACACCCGCTGTGCATGGTGCGCACACAGTTTCTGTGTGCGCACCATGCATCCGCAGTAATAGTACGGCGGTTTGCGGGAAGCCCTTCCCAGCAGTGCCGTACTATTACGGCGAATGTCGGGAAGGGGTTAAAGTGGTTGGCCACAGCACAGTAATCAGACATCTGCCTGGTAATCAGCTGTGCACCTGTGTACTCATCACATGACCATGGACCGTAAATCACATGACCCTGGTCAGAGTTTTATCCTCTAGAAGTAACAGAATGAATGACAGCGAGCCAAAATCTAGAAAAACGTGAGGAATTGATACAGAAAGTATATTGGAAAATTGTAGATCTTTTTATTGTACATTTGCTTGTCAATATTGGTCTGAAAGTGGCCAACCCCTTTAAGATTTGCTTATTTGCATTTCAGACCTACATGTTTTTGTTTATATCTATCCTATCAAGATATATTTGTAAGAGGGTTTGTCAGCTCCATGATAACTCAGTATGTCAAGAAATCTGAGAAATTCAGGGAAATTTCATAGATCTGAAAATTATTTTACCTGCAATTCTATTTATAGGACATATTGATATCATGACAGAGATCAGTATAATTATTAGATTATTGTATATAATGTTATTTGATGTAAAGGCTCTCTCTATAATATATATATATATATATATATATATATATATATATATATATATATCAGTCAAAATTGTGAATACACCTATTTATAACAATGGGCTATGCTTCATACATAATTTAAGTGAGGATGACCAATATTGTGTTTGTAGAGCTGCAAGGTTGTCCTGTGTTATAACATTGACGTGCTCTAAAGCTTAGGCCTTCTAGACAATTCTCCCAAAAGCTCTGGGGGGTTACCAAACAAAGGGTGACCTCCTAGATTCCCAGAAGATCAAGTAAATCTCGCGCACTGCCGGGGAAGCAGTTGATTCTGTATACGACGAGGTCACTTTATGTGCCAATCATGTCTGAAAAGAGAGCATGGTCGGCACATGTAGTGCCAATGTCATAAGAAAGGGGAAGAGGTTCTCATGTACAAGATCAGCCAATAATGTATTGCATCGTAACAGGGTTCCCATACATTTTCATGGGGCCTTCTCTGTACCTATACATGCATCCAGTCACAGGTGGTGCATAAGGAGTTTATTCTTTTCCAGTTTTAATACAGATTTAAAAAAATAAATAAATTAGACTAATTTATTTACAGTATGGAAGTATTCTCCTCTAGTTTATTGCTTCCAGGAAAAAAATACATCTGTACAAAAGAGTCAGTGCAGCATTGCGAAACTTCTAGTCACCTACATACAGGGCCGGCGTCAGCGCACGGCATAGTCGGGCAAGTGCCGGGGCCCACAGAGCCTCAGGGGGCCCCCCGGCACTTGCCTGTCACGATTTCAGCTCATCGGCGTCCGTCCGCCGATGAGCTGGAATACATACGCGATTAAAGCAGGAGCTGTGAGATCAGCTCCTGCTTTAAAGCTCCGGCCCGGCTTGCGTGTGTAGGCGCGATGACGTCATCACGCCTACACACGCAAGCCGGGCCGCAGCTAAGCAGGAGCTGAACTCACAGCTCCTGCTTTAATCGCGTATGTGACTGGAGTGAGAGAGCGGAGAGAGGAGCGTCGGGGGAACGATGGAAGGTGAGTGATGGAAGGTGAGTGTAAGTGTTTGTTTTGTATTAAATATTAAGGTGGAACATAATGAAGGGGGCCCATGAAACTGGGGGGCAAATGAAGGGGAGGGGGGGAACGGCATGACACTGGGGAAGATGAAGGGGGTGGGGAGAGAACGGCATGAAACTGGGGACAGAGATGGAGGGGGCCCAATGAAACTGGGGGCAAATGAAGGGGAGGGGGGAACGGCATGACACTGGGGCAGATGAAGGGGGTGGGGAGAGAACAGCATGACACTGGGGCAGAGACGGGGGACATGAAACTGTGGGCAGATGAAGGGGGAGAACGTGATGAAACTGGGGACAGAGATGGAGGGGGGGACATGAAACTGGGGGCAAAGGAAGGGTGTATATGAAACTGGGGGAGAGATGGAGGGGGGGCATATAAATTACGGGTGACTGTAGGAGGATTGTACTGTGTGGGAGCACATGATAAATGAATGAGAATGGGTGGAATCAACAAAAGTGGGTGGAGCCAAATTTGCCGCACATTTTGCTCTTCTTTCTTCTCTTTAAAAATTGGGAGGTATGGCGTTGGTGACGCCACACTCCTGCATGACGTCACTCGCTTCATCTGCGACGTACAGTGTCTCGACTCCCCCGCCTCCTTTACAAGGGGGCCCACTGAGGCTCTGTCGCCCAAGGGCCCATAAAAACCTGGAGCCGGCCCTGCCTACATACCATGGAGCAGTTTGGCTCCATGTAATATCAATGTCATACATTCTCCATGTCAGTCTCCATAAACTATTATAGTACCAGTCAAAGTAGCAGAATAGATTGTACCACTAAATGAGAAAGGCACAAGAAAAACAGTCACATGACGTATTATATAATGTCAATCATCGCATCATCATTCCTTTGGAGAAATGAGCAATCAAGTAGCATTTAGTAATGCCTAAAATGGACAATGCACAGGCACATTGTAAATTCATTACTGTGATACTGATTTAACATAGCAAATCAACCTTATATTGATGCATGTCTACTATTCTTAAAGGGGTTTTCCAAGACTCCTAAGAAAAGGTTATTCATATGTAACCAGAGGGTCCAAAGCCCAGATACGCCCACAGATCAACTGGTTCAAGACTCCTTTGAGTTTAGGTGAGCTCTGCAGGCTTTTCACTGAATACAAGCACAGTTCTGTACATTGCATAGGGAATGTGCTTGATATTGTATCTCAGCCCCTTTCACTTGAATGGAGGTGATTTGCTACTGTAACATGACCAAATACCAAATAATATAACATCATTGGAACAGGAAAGAGGCCTCAGGGCTTGCAAGCAAAGTGACATCTTCCATTAGCCCCACCAATAAGATATGACTTATCCAATGTGTATGTTCCTGAAAAAAAATCCTTTAGGGTGCATTCACACAGAGTTTTGTGGCGCTTTTTTGTCACAATAACTCGAGTAAAGAATCAATGCTGAAAAACAGACCCCCATTGAGTTCAATGGGTTCCGTCTTCCACGCAGAACACATTGAAATCAATGGGTAAAAAGCCTCCTATTGATTTCAATGAGTACCGCACAGAAAACGGAACCCATTGAAGTCAATGGGAGTCTATTTTTCAGCGCTTATTCTTTACTCGAGTTAGGCCCCGTTCACACGGGGCAAGAGGGGGGCAGATTTTGACACTGAATCCACGTCATAATCCGCCCTCTCACAATGGAGGTCTATGTAGTCCGCCAGCTTACTTTTTTCCGTGAGCGGCAACATGCAAAACGAAACGAGCTGCCCTTTCTTCAGGCAGACTACGCAGCTGATTCAGGAGGCAGCACCCTCCGTACTATGCCCAATCATTTGAGTCTACTCCGGAGGGGGAAGCCGCGATTGTCAGAAGTCACGACAGTTGTGGCAGGTGCATTTTGGCCCTATTGTGACGTGGTTTCCCGCATCACTCTCTGGACCAAAATCCGCCAATCTACTCCCCGTGTGAATGGGGCCTTATTGTGGCAAAAACAGCGCCACAAAACTGTGTGAATGCACCCTTAAGATTAGATCTGCTGTGTGACCAACTGATTTCCATGGTTTTGGCTTTGGTTTTTTACAATAGCCATTTAGATGCTCCTATCCTTCTGACTTCTGACTGAGAGTTGCAGGCCAGGGACCTTTTTCTACAATATAGATATGTCATGTCTTAATGAGACAACTGATTCTTAAGGTTTATATACTGCATCTATATAACCAAATCTAAAATTTGGATAAAATACACTCAGTGTAGAAAACAGTGCAGCTGTCACAGGTACATACCGTAATAAGGGTTAATATTTGGTGTCTGTTGCGATGGATAGTTTGTGAAGGATGACGGCTGCCATGGTGATGCCGTTCTTCAAGACAATTTTAATTTTTTTTGTTCCTTCTTGTACATGATTAGGTTATTGTTAAGGTCTCATTGCTGTTAAAGATTGATTCCTTGTTCAGGTCAAAGAACTGGCTTCTTAAAGATGAGAGCAGACAATCAGTACTATGGAGGCTGCTTATAATCTGCAGGAAGAATATAGATTGAGATAAAAGGGGCAAGAAAAATGTAACTTTACCTACGATATTGTTTAGTTTTTGCATGAAATAAATTCATGATATTCTCTAGATTTGTAACATTCCATAAAGCAGGAGTCTGATAGTTAGTACTTGCAATTTAAAAGTTGACCCTCAAAGGTATTTCAGTATTGAAATTGCTGGTATTTGACTAGGATATGCCACAAGTGTATGAAATGAGGTCATTAGTATGTGTCAATTCCTTTTTGCTTCCATTGGAATTCATCTAAGACCATGTATTTAGTCTATTTTGAGTTAAAAAAAAAAAAATTCATGTGGCCACCCTGAGAATGCTACTTAGAGATGACAAAACAAAGTGGCAAAAAATTTATTTTAGCGATTAATCGAAGTCAGGTCCATTTCTGGAATTAACCTCCATTTTGCTGGAACTGGTTTTCTTAATACCTAGTACTACATACAGTACATTTAAAGGGGTTTACCAATCTGGGAGCAATTTTTGACAGTGATGAACTATCCTGAGGACAGCTTAGACTGGTAAACCTGTTATCAGGCCATGTAACTTCAGGACCCTGCAACAATCAGCTGTTCAGTATATCAGTGCAGGGTCTAGGTGTCAGACCCCCACCCACCATCTGATACTGCGGAAATATTTTAAAGATAGGTCATCAGCATCAAAAAAACAGCAGCTCAGAGAATTTTACTTCTTCATTTCTTCTTTTTCTTATCAGTCATTCTAAGGCTATGTCAAAAACTACAGAATTCAAAAGACATAATGGAAACCCAGTGGACCCCATTATTGTCAAAGGATTCCATTGGGATCCATTTGTGTCCCTTATATGACAGATCCATCCGAGCTGGGGTTCCCATTGACCGAGATGTGAACAAAGTCGTACACTGCTTTGAGTGTTAAAAAGCTGGCATTGTTCTGACATATAACTGCTTACTGATTTATAGAAATATATGTCTTCTTAAATCACAAGAATAAAGTGGGAAATGTGTGCACTTCAACCTTATGTGAACCACAAGGGGTAATAGGTCCAGTTGGTTATATGTTTGCAGCTGCGATTAGTACAAATATAGATGTCTGAAAGGAAGTCAAATGGATATAATCTGTTACAAAGAAAATAAAAACCAGTACTAGCATTTTTTACATTTATACAGTATGAATGTAGTATCTAACCAATTACCCATTCTCACATATGGGAACTCACATACCCTAGAGGAGAATCTATATATATGTTAGGAATTTTACTTTGTAAACCAGATGTCATTTGGCCTTCGTTAAAATGTATTTTAGAAATGTTAACAGATTGAGAATGGAGCAGTGTTTGTAGTATTTTTGTTTTCAGAAAATCTCGTTCATTGAGTTAAATGAAGCAATATCACAGATGTGCAGGAAATTAATGAAAATACTACATATCTTACAAACAATACTTTAACTTACCATATTTTACTATTTGGAGGAATGGTATATGAAACAACTAACCCCTTCCTCAGTAAAACCTACCACCATGTAATATTAATATTATAGTGAAACCTCTGAGTCACCACCCAGATTTGCACAGAAAAACAAGTCCTCTCAAAGAATAAAGTATACTGCATGCAGGTCAAATTGTTAGCACGTTGACAAATAATCATGATTTTGTTCCACAGCATATCTAACGCAGAACCAGGCCTAGACCAGGACTAATGCAACAGCCATAGGACCATACACAAGTCACTCCACCCTACATGCGTAATCATCTTAGTCCCAATTCTTACTCAATTTGTGACCTTCACATTTTTCGAGTTCAAAATGGTCCCATCATTCTTGTTCCCCAGCATGGTATTTTTCTAAACCTTAGTCCCCATGTTGCGCCTGTGGATTCGCCTTCTGTGTTGTTTGGTATCGTATGCTCATGGTGCATGTTCATCTTATTTGGCCCACTTCGGGCGATATGTGGTTGTTCCCGGGATGTTAGACCTTCCCATGGTTGGTTCTCGTTTTGCATTATTGCAATACCCAGTGACTTTGTTTGTTTGTTCCTTTTTTTGGAAAATTTCAATAACATTCAGTTTACACATAAAACTTAGTCCCCAGCATGTTTGCCCCTCATTCCTGGTTCCTAGTACAGATTGCCTTTAAAGGGATCCTATCATTGGATACCCTTTTTTTTCTCTAACACGTCGGAATAGCCTTAAGAAAGGCTATTCGTCTCCTACCTTTAGATGTCTTCTCCACGCCGCCGTTCGGTAGAAAACCGGGTTTTCTTTGGTATGCAAATGAGTTCTCTAGGAGCACTGGGGGCGGGCCCCAGTGCTCAAACAGCACTGGGGGCGTCCCCAATGCTGCGAGAAAACTCTCCAACGATGCCTCCATCTTCTTCAGGAACCCGCCTCTTCACGCATTTTCTTCCGTCCTGGATTTTCAAATTTCTAGTCCTCGGGCCTCGGGAAGAACCGACTGCGCATGCCCAGGCCACAAGAAAATGGCCGCTTACACTGTAAGCTATGTAAGCGTCCATTTTTTTGTGGCTCAGGCATGCGCAGTCACCTCTTCCCGAGGCCTAGAAAATTGAAAACCCAGGACTGAAGAAGACGCGTGAAGAGGTGGGTTACTGAAGAACATGTAATGCTGGAGATTTCTCTCACAGCATTGGGGACGCCACCAGTGCTGTTTGAGAGAGAACTCATTTCAGAACTCATACCGACGAAAACCGGGATTTATACCGAACGGTGGCGTGGCGAAGACATCTAAAGGTAGGAGACAAATAGCCTTTTTTAAGGCTATTCCAAGGTGTTATGAAGAAAAAAAGGGTATCCAATAATAGGTTCTCTATAAATTGTGGTCCTTAGCATGGTTCACCTCTCATTCCTAGCCACCAACACAATATCCCTTTAACCCCTTCCCGACATCCACTGTAATAGTACAACTCTGCCAGGAAGGACTTCAAGCAAACCATCGTAGTACTTTTTACAGAAACTCTGTATGCACCCTGCTTTGAGGATGTCAGCTGTATGTCCCAGCTGACACTGTCCTGTAACACACACGGTCAGAGCTGGGTCTGTTCGCGGGTGTTAGCCCCTGAGATGCTGCAGTCAAACATGTTTTTGGGGGTGCCGGTATTTCTAATGGGCAGCCCGCGGTCTGATCAGTGACCCAGGATCTGCTCTATATATGTCCCTCCACGTACCTGGTTGATCCTGCCAAGAATGGAGGCTGTCAGCCTTCTATACATTGAAAAACATATGTATTACAGCATATATGTATGGAACCAATGATCAAAAGATCACTGCTTCAATACCCTAAGGGGACAGAAAAAAAAAGTTAAAAAAGTAAAAAAAAATGTTTAAATACTGTATATTAAAAATATGGCACCAAAAAAAATCACATTTTTCCATATATGTCTTATTATGCAAAATAATAAAAAATAAAAAAATTACATATTTGGTATTACCGCGTCCGTCAAAACTCAAACAATAAAACTAAAACATTATTTAACCTACACGCTGAATGACATTACAAAAAAGTGGAAAACCGCACAAAATAATTATTCGCCTCACAAAATGTTCAATAAATAAATAAAACGGTTAGATGAAAACCAAAATGGTACCAATAAAAAGCACAGGTCGTCCCACAAAAAATAAGCCCTCAACCAGCAATGTCAACAAAAACAAAAATGTTACGCCTTTCAGATGACGGCGATGCGAAAATAATATATTTTTTCCCTAAAAACGAGAAAAACTGTGAGGTGTTGCCGCCACAGTTTTTCCCGCATTGCTGTTCTGCTGCCAGCCACGCTGGGCCTTAGCCTAAAGCAGGACACTGATTGTTAACTTTTTGAATGGAAGAAAGTCCTGCAGTCTCTAAGGATGGTCATGCCAGCGGACTTGTCATAGAAATCGGTTTGTTCACATCTCTTTACAGAAACTGAATCATAATGTCTGCACTCACACAAGGAAACAGTTACCTTCAGCCAGATTACTTAAGGTATGAAGTTTATGTTGATAAAAATGTTACTGGTGCTCATGAATTATTAACGTGCCACATCTATAGGTTAAATAAGGAAATACTTATATAAAAGGTAATATAAAGTCACTAGACATTGTGAAGCCCTGGGATGTCAAGCTTACACTTGATAGAAAGGAAACCTGAATGGTTTGGAGGTGTTGCCATGAAAGCAGGATTTCTTTATTATTACGCAGAGTTAATCTACAGAGAGTGGTCTGCACTCGGCAATGTATTTTCAACTACAATTCAGATCCTGCTGTTCTATTCTGTAGAAGCACTTTGCTGCCTACCGTTTCCTTTGGCAAAGAGGTTGTTTCATTTGCATCAGTTAAATGGAATGATTCACAACAAGGTAAAAACCAGGATAATAAGATAAAATTATATCAGTCAAGAAGTGTCACTTCTCCTTAGCTTTTTATTTATGCAGTTATTGTATTGAACAGCTGTAAAGCCACAGTGAGAGCCATATAGCTGAGTCAAGAAAACGAACCAAAGATAGAACTTGGGACGTATCTGATACTTACGAGACAACGCCTTAACTAAAGTCAAGAATACTTCCTTATTTGGATAAGGAGGAGGTGGATAAAGTCCAAAGAAAGTGCTTACCTTTTCACCTTACAAGAGAGTTGATGGAAAGGTTTGTTAATACCAGTCCACACAGGTACAGCAGACCACAGATATTCACACTCTACAAAGGGATCATGCTATCTGAACTGTACACTGCTGTAAGCCTATGTGATCACAACTATGCACAATCTATGCAGCCATCATGTGATCACAATTGTGCATTTACTATAAATTATGTGATCACAACCCTCCACAATCCACACAGACATTGTGTGATCACAACTGTACACTATTACTGTAAGTCAGTGATTCCCAAAGTGGTCCAGGTGGACCCCCAGGGGTCCACGGGAGACTCGACGGGGGTCTACGTTGGATTTAATCTTCACATTTTTTTGACGAGTTTTGGGAATATGGTAGAAATGTAGCAGCAGGGGGTCCACCAAAACCAGTAAAATTTTGAAAGTGGTCTACGAGAAAAAAAGTTTGGGAACCTCTGCTGTAAGTCATTATGTGATCACAATTATGCACAATCTATGCAGCCATCATGTGATCACAATTGTATATTTACTATTACAAATTATGAGATCACAATCCACACAGACATTGTGTGATCACAACTGTACACGATTACTATAAGTCATTATCTGATCACAATTGTAATCTACACTGCACAAGTCTGATAAAATTATGAAAATGTTAACGCTGTGTGTGCTTTGTGTGGCACTATTCTACCATAGAAACAATGTTTCCAGGAGAGAAGATAGTGATACAGTCAGACTCCACATTAGTATATTGGATAACTTCTCTGTAGAGTTGTGTGCATGAAAATTAAAGGGGTTTCCCAAGAAAAAAAAGGATATTAAATTATTTAAATAGGGTGAGGGCTGTGAAAGAAAAATCTTGCTCATCTTTCGCCGATGCCTCCCAAGGCAGTCTGATCTTCTTGGTCTAGTGTTGATGTGAGACAGATGTTCCTGCCACACGTGACCACTGAGGTCAATCAGCGAAGGGCATGTGATGTCACTACATCACAGGTCTCTTCCTGAGATCTACTAAGGCCAATCAGCAGCTTAAGCGGAACTCAGGTAGAGACCCGGGTGAAGATGCTGGGGCAGCAGGACCAGACTGAAAGGACACCAAAGCACCAGAGACAAGTATTTTTTTTTCCCCAGCTTGTTTACATCGGCGCACGGCTGTCAAACTTGCTGAGAACAGCTTGCGAGCACTACATAGCTTCTGAATATATTATCCCTAATTCGGTAACAACATTACAGGAAGGGAATACAGTATATAAAGAGGTGCCCAGTTGAATGTACTTATGATTGATTGTACTGTTTTCATGTCCATATATATTTTTATTTTTGTTTTTTTTATTATAGCTATATACCTGTAGGTTACAGGACAAAAATAATATTAGGACATCAATAATAGTGACATCAATATATTATGGATTTATGGTATAAATACATATACACTACCATTCAAAAGTTTGGGGTCACCCAGACGATTTTGTGTTTTCCATGAAAACTCACTTTTATTTATCAAATGAGTTGCAAAATGAATAGAAAATATAGTCAAGACATTGACAAGGTTAGAAATAATGATTTTTATTTGAAATAATAATTTTCTCCTTCAAACTTTGCTTTCGTCAAAGAATGCTCCATTTGCAGCGATTACAGCCTTGCAGACCTTTGGCTTTCTAGCTATTAATTTGCTGAGGTAATCTGGAGAAATTTCACCCCATGCATCCAGAAGCCCCTCCCACAAGTTGGATTGGCTTGATGGGCACTTTTTGCGTACCATATGGTCAAGCTGCTCCCACAACAGCTCAATGGGGTTGAGATCTGGTGACTGCGCTGGCCACTCCATTACAGATGGAATACCAGCTGCCGTTTCTTCCCTAAATTGTTCTTGTATAATTTGGAGGTGAGCTTTGGGTCATTGCCCTGTTGTTGGCTCCAATCAAGCGCTGTCCACAGGGTATGGCATGGCATTGCAAAAGAAAAAACACAGCACCAAACAGGGAGCATAAAAATGAATAAAGAAAAGCCTGTATGCTCCCAAGATAAATACAGCCCTCCAACACAACGTGTCCTTACCGTAATGCATGAAAGATAGACGGGGTCAAGAAACCAGGTAAGTATGACACTCAAAATTCACAAAATATATAATATGCAACACCAGATTATTGCAAAAATAGAGTCACATTAAAAATCACACAAAAGGCACACAGGAACAAAGCGACAAACTGTATAAAACCAGCCCACTATATGCAAGACCTTTATATAAATAAATCACCCCATATATAAAATGTAAAACTTGGGAAGATACATGTATAAAGGAACACCAATAGGTAACCCCTGCAATGCAAAGTACATGAAATCTGATCAGTATGAGTACAAAAATTATGTTGGTCTGATGTGGTAATGTCAAATGAGTAGTACAACAATATCGTATACAATGTGTATAATTACTGAGCCAAGAAAGCAAAACACAATCAAACCATGAGCCCCTCAACAGGGGACAGCAAATAATGGAGCTGCCATCTGAGGACCTGTGAAGCGTCGATTTCTCAAACTAGAGACTCTAATGTACTTGTCTTGTTGCTTAGTTGTTTAGTGGGGCCTCCTACTTCTCTTTCTACTCTGGTTAGAGCATGTTTGTGCTGTCCTCCGAAGGGAGTAGTATACATCATTGTATGAAATCTTCAGGCAGAAGGACGTCTCTGGCTAATGGTCAGAAACGCCCTTCTGACCATAGAATAGCTACGGTACGGGCCGTAAGCTCTTCACACCGGGCACAGATCGGGAAAGCCGACAGTGGGCTGAACTCAGCGCACTGTCAGCTTTCCGGCAGTATATAGAACTGCCTGTGTGAAAAATGGTGAAAGGTCCTCTTTAATGGGATCAGTGAATAATCTCTGCAATGACATACCATACCAATACGTGATTGCAAGGATTGCAGTAGCAGGGAGGTTGCAGTTATTGACAGATGGATTTCCAAACAGAAGACAAATGGTTTATTACTGGCCTTGACATAAAAATAGAGCATACCTCCCAACTTTTGAAGAACCGAAAGAGGGACAAAATGTGCGGCGCGCGTAGCGCGCCGTGGCAAATTTAGCCCCGCCCACTTTTGTGTTGACCCCGCCCACTCGTTAATTTTTCATGTGCCCGCACACAGTATAATCCTCCTACAGTCACCCTTAAATTATATGTCCCCCCTCTATCTCTCCCCCAGTTTCATATACACCCTTCATCTGCCCCCAGTTTCATGTCCCTCTTCCATCTCTGCCCCCAGATTCATATCCCTCCATCTCTGCCCCCAGATTCATGTCCCCACATCTCTGCCCCCAGATTCATGTCCCCACATCTCTGCCCCCAGATTCATGTCCCCTATCTCTGCCCCAGATTCATGTCCCCACATCTCTGCCCCCAGATTCATGTCCACTCCATCTCTGCCCCCAGATTCATGTCCCTCCATCTCTGCCCCCAGATTCATGTCCCCACATCTCTGCCCCCAGTTTCATGTCCACTCCATCTCTGCCCCGATTCATGTCCCTCCATATCTGCCCCCAGATTCATGTCCCCACATCTCTGCCCCCAGATTCATGTCCCTCCATCTCTGCCCCCAGATTCATGTCCTCTCCATCTCTGCCCCCAGATTCATGTCCACTCCATCTCTGCCCCCAGATTCATGTCCCTCCATCTCTGCCCCCAGATTCATGTCCCCACATCTCTGCCCCCAGTTTCATGTCCACTCCATCTCTGCCCCCAGATTCATGTCCCCCCATCTCTTCCCCCAGATTCATGTCCCTCCATCTCTGCCCCCAGATTCATGTCCTCTCCATCTCTGCCCCCAGATTCATGTCCCCACATCTCTGCCCCCAGTGTCATGCCGTCCTCTCCATCTCTGCCCCCAGTGTCATGCCGTCCTCTCCTTCATCTGCCCCCAGATTCACGTTCCACTTCCACATTAAACTTACCTTCTCCTCCGCTCCCTCGTCGCTCTCTGCCCGCCTCTCTCGATGACACATGCGGCTGAAGGAAGGAGCTGACACAGGTCAGCTCCTCGCTTCGCCGCTGCCCGTCTCTCTCCCTGACACATGCGGCTGAAGCTGCTCGCGTGCTCGCTTCGCGTCTCTCTCGCTGACACATGCGGCTGAAGCGAGGAGCTGACCTGTGTCAGCTCCTCGCTTCGCCGCTGCCGCCGGCTCCTGGCTTGTACATCGCGTCTACAAGCCAGGAGCCGGCAGCAGAGGCGAAGCGAGGAGCTGACACAGGTCAGATCCTTGCTTCAGCCTCATGTGTAAGCGAGAGAGACACGCAGCGGCGAAGTGAGCACGCGAGCAGCTTCAGCCGCATGTGTCAGGGAGAGAGGCGGGCAGCGGGAAGCGAGGAGCTAACCTGTGTCAGCTCCTTGCTTCAGCCGCATGTGTGTTCAACTCAGATCTGCGTTGAAATCGGGACATACCTCCCTCTAACCGGGACCGCGGGACATGTCACCCAAATCGTGACTGTCCCACGGAAATCGGGACGGTTGGGAGGTATGATAGAGGCCCAAGTAACCATGCAAAAATGTTTGTCTGGTTTTGAGAACCAACGTTACTGCTATTGTGATACTGCCAGGGCTGGCAATTGCCCAGGGCCCCAAAACACACAGAGGCTCCCTGCCAGTGGCATACTTTCCCTATTAATATAGGGAAAGTATATATCAGGAGCACACCATGTGCAGCTGCAGCATTGTTTAATAGCTGCTTTTAACCCTTCTGGCCACTTAGCAGAAATAGTTACCCCTGTCATCTTATGAAGACCTGTCTGTGCAGCCCTAACCTCCCCCCTTCCCTTACACAGTGACATCCCTCAGATTCTAGTGCATGGGACAGGTAACAGTTTCACTTATGGCAAAGGTGGGGGATTTTTTTTTATAAAATATAATATATATATATATATATATATATATATATATATATATATATATATATATACAGTCCTATGAAAAAGTTTGGGCACCCCTATTAATCTTAATCATTTTTAGTTCTAAATATTTTGGTGTTTGCAACAGCCATTTCAGTTTGATATATCTAATAACTGCTCCAAATCAACTCAGGCATTCATGCAGAGGAAAAATTACAATGTTCTGGAATGGCCATCCCAGTCCCCAGACCTGAATATCATTGAACATCTGTGGGATGATTTGAAGCGGGCTGTCCATGCTCGGCAACCATCTAACTTAACTGAACTTGAATTGTTTGTCCAAAATACCTTTATCCAGGATCCAGGAACTGATTAAAAGCTACAGGAAGCAACTAGAGGCTGTTATCTTTGCAAAAGGAGGATGTACTAAATATTAATGTCACTTTTCTGTTGAGGTGCCCATACTTTTGCACCGGTCAAATTTTGGTTTAATGCATATTGCGCATTTTCTGTTAGTACAATAAACCTCATTTCAATCCTGAAATATTACTGTGTCCATCAGTTATTAGATATATCAAACTGAAATGGCTGCTGCAAACACCAAAATATTTAGAACTAAAAATGATTAAGATTAATAGGGGTGCCCAAACTTTTTCATAGGACTGTATATATATATATATATATATATATATATGTACATTTGCTTACAGTATGTGTCTTGTATACTGTGTGAGTACTGTATGTTTGTATACAGGTATGTGTGAGTATATATGCTGTAATAATGTATATGTGTGAATATATATGCTAATAATGTATATGTGTGAGCATATATGGTATGAGTGTGTAGGTATATATAGCATATAGTGTGTGTGGTATATCTGTAAATATAAAATACATGCAAAAATACACAGAAAAATACACACAGCAGAAACATCAAAAACTGTTACAGTTTTGGAAATCACTTCATGTTAATTACACCTAAGAAAACGCTGTTGGTTTCCCTATAGATATAAAGGAAGCAGAAAATCCACAAAGGAAACCTCTGCAAACTTTCTGGAAAAAGCGCTGTGGGAAAAACTGTGATGCGTTGTCGCTGCAATTTTTCTCACAGTGCTTTTTTGCTTTGGCCCACTACATGGCACCTTAGCCGTAGGCTGCCTTCAAATGGAGTTTACGCTCTGCTCATTCTGTCACATAGAGTGAGTGGCGTAAAACAGATCCTATTGACTTCAAAGGGTGCCAGCTTACACGCGCTACCCATTGAAATCAATGGGAGTCTTTTTTTATCTATTGCTTTCAATGTGATACGTGCGTAAACTCCGTGTGAAGGCAGCATTATAGTGTGATGCACAGATAAGGATAAGTGAGACACAGCTAAAAAAAACTCTGTGGAAAAAAATAGCCGTGAATCATTGTTTTTTTTCCACAGTATTTTATATTGAGCTTATTTTTCCTGCACTTTCTCCCCCTATAATATATATGTGGAAATGCTCACTATTCAGCACATAAAATTACCCTGCCATGGTTTTTTAAGTGCACGTTTTTTAGAATTTGCAGCATCTTCCACAACTTTTTTTCCAATTCTTTCTGCATTCTCCGCCCTTTTTGGGTGGAAACCCTGTGAACTCCATTATAGTCTATGGGGTTTGCGGGTTTCTGTAGGTAACTGCTTTAAGTGGATTAGGTTTCCATTAGGAGGTCCCCAAGTGGAAACCTGAACACAGGCATGAACCTAACATAAAGCCCCATGTAGCGAGCCACATCTAAAAAGTGCTGCGGAAAAAAAATGTGGTGGAAACACATCATTTTTTTTTTTTTTCTGTAACAGTTTTCACAGAAAATCTGCAGTGTTTTCCCTTGCGGACTTTCTGCTAATACAATATCAATACGGAAAATGCTAGTATTTCCATAGTTATAATTGACATGCTGCAATTTGTAAAATCGCAACGGTTTCTGAAGTTGCAGCCTTACCACTGTAGATATTTTTCTGCAATGTATGGACAGGATTAGGCAGAATCCCTTACACTTAGCAGCGATTTTTTCTGTGGCCATATTGTGGTCTTTACGCTATGTGGAGATTTAAGGTCATCTTCTAAATTCAGTCACCCCACTGCAGCCAACACACATGCAAAACAAGTTGAGCCTGTATGGATTGTAAAGATAAGCAGTAATAAATTGCGCAGTTCTCCTGGTGAATGAAATGTTAAACACGCAGTACCAGGTTTTATTCTCTTAGCTATGGCCAGCATGAAAAGGAACTATAAACAAAGCGCAGATAAGAATATAAAGGCTTGACAGTGAAAGGAATCATTCTGACCTTCAGTGCAAGAAAAGAGGAAATAAGTGCCATCTTATTCACAATCTTGTAATGGTGTCAGTCATTAAACTTCATTCCCCATTTAGGCACATAGTGTATGGAGGTAGACCCATTGCAAATGAAGTGAACAGCATGAACTTGCGTTACAGTGCTTATCTCCTTAAGTTTCTAAAGTGGACCTACATGTGTTACAGTATAATGACGAAGGATTTAGATAAGAACATTGTCAGTGATAAAGTTGACATTTACTTTTTTTTTTAAACTCATTTGTTAACTTTGCTGTGTAGACTTGAACAAGACTCAGCAAAGGGAAAAGATTTTGACAGCTCTATCGCTGAAGGCCTAGACAAGGCAGGAGAGAAACACTGTAACTTCACCATCAGTCCCTGGTTTCTGATGAAAGTTTTTGTACCTCATCCTGTCCTCCAGACTGTAAAGGTAAGTTCACACTGACATTTTTGGTCAGGATTTTGAGGCCGTATCTGCCTCAAAATCCTGACGAAAAAGATGGTTCCCATTGAAATCAATGGGAACCGGTCAGGTCTTTCTGCTAACTTTTTTTCCACTAGCGGAATTTTCCGCTAGTAGAAAAAAAAGCTAGTGGCACCCATTGAAGTCAATGGGCGGATTTTTTTTCAGCGCTGAAAATTCAGCGCCAAATACAGAACCATTTTCCTCTGTGTGAATGGACCCTTATTGTGTATTGTAAACTGTGTGGTTTTTACTTTTTACATGTCTCATAAGGGGACTTGGAGCTGAGATGTCAGAGTATAGTATTGAAGAAGATCGCACATTAATTTCTATGGGAACTGTGCAGTGCCTAGGCAGTCTGAGGGGTGAAGGGTGGATGATCTTGTCCCAGGGTTGTAATGTATGCTGTGATCGCTATTAATCATGGCATCTAGGGGGTTAATTCCCCAGAGTTGGAGTATCTTTTGACTCCAGTGGCTGGTCCCAGCCCTCAGCTCAGCTGTATAACACAGCTAAGTTCTGGAAGTAATGCCGTGGGCACCGTTTCTGTGTCTGCGGTATTACAGCTCGGTACTACTGTATGTTAACAATACACTTAGTGCAAGAAAGTGCATTGCAGAAGGGGTTAACACATCAATTTCAATTGTTTGTTTTTTAAATTAATGTTTATCTTGAGTATACCCGAAATGTATGTTATATGGTCAACCTCTGACGTATACATGTATGACTCTTCGCTTGTAATGTAGTGTATAGGTTGAAAAAGTTCTGATTAACATCTACAGTATATTTAGCCATTTATATATTATGTATAAAATATATTTAGCCATGCATATGTTATGTATAAAATATGACCCCTTTATATTAGTATTTATCATCTTGAAACTAGCATTTGAATATTCAAACACAATGAAGCAAAGTAATTTAATAAATAACTGGTGAATAAGATTGTCATTTACATGTGATCATTGGATCACCAAGGAAGCTCATATTGCCAGATGATGAAAAATAGAACCATCTGGGTACCATACCAATGGCGTTGGCATGCAGTGACTTAATCACGTACCACTGTTGTGCGCCGACATCATTTGCATATGCACAGTAATGGAATGCGGATGCTGGCACATGTCATATATTCAGAAAATTTTAAAGTTTCCAGAATCCAACGAAAAAATCCAAATGGCTATAAAAGTAAATTTTTAATCCAAAAATATTAAAAGTGGCATGGCATTAGCTAGTCCAGTCATGTATCGCTGAAAACGACTTGTAGCATGAGTAAGGGACGTTCAGCCCTGGAACATGTAAGCTATACATGACTTACATGTAATTTAACCAACACAATTAACACCGTAAGAAAAACAGTTGAATAAAAAGTACTCAAAAAGCTGCTTACCAAAAAGGTAGAGAGAAAATCTAAAGCTTGTTCCACAAATATGCACCTACCCAGCTTAATCAGTTAAAGAATTAAAAAGTTATGGTAATAAGAATACGGTAATGCAAAAATAAAACATTTATTTTATAAAATAGTTTTTATTGTGCTAAAGTAATAAAACGGTAAAAACTACTTTAGTGATTAAATATTGTATAGACTAAAGTTAGCATGTTATTTATACCGTATGGTGAGAAACGATTTCTTTAAAATGCACTTTTTACTTCTTCATATCAGTCCTACACATACCTTTAGGAATGTTGTGTTTAAGCTTTGTTTAGATATAAACAAAAAGTAGAAAAGGCTGGGCACTCACCATTAGACGAGTATAAAAATTTGAATCTTTATTTCAGAAATCCATGTTAAAATATAATACCCCCTCAGAGCAGATCAAACCTCTATGGCTTTCAAGGTGGGAGGTGGACCTTGCCAAATCTATTTTTCTGCCTGAGTGGTTTGAGGCCTGTGGGTTTGTTAAGTGGGTGTCGAAGGGTGCGGCCCACTAGGAGACTGCTCAAAAAATCCTCCTATGCTGGTACAGATCTCCTGTACAATTGACGCCTATTAATGTCTCGGGGTTGCGGTCGCGAAGGCACTCTATTGCACATGTGGTGGGAATGCCCCCCAGTTCAGGCCTTTTGGACCGCTGTCTTTGGCTTCATGTCTTCTGTAGCTGGTCTCCCCATCTCCCCTCCCCAGGGCTGGCATTATGCTTTCTAGATACTGGGTCTTTCCCCACGGGTATGCATGTGGTGCTGAGTCAGATAATTCTAGCGGTCAGAGGCAGGGATAGTTTTTTGGACTTGGCTTTCACCCTGGAGCGGATGTTGGCCACCAAAAACCATACCTTCTCCAGTTTCTGCTCCAGGTGGGCCCTCTGGTCCGCTTTTATAGAAGATAGGAGAAATCCCCGGGCCAAGACTCCCCTCTCCACCCCTAGTACAATTCCATAACGGGTCACACGCACCGGATCATTGTTGCTAATATTATTGTTGGTACACCAATTGTTATGGCCGTTTGAACTTCTATTTGTATACTGACCTCCTTATCATTGCCATTCCCATTTGAATTGCACCATTCTGCTCTGATCATGTTGTTTCTTTTTTTTTTCTCTCTTAGATACTTATTGACTTTATTGTGAAAAATTTGTTTTTACTTTTAACAATGTTTGTTTTCCTCCCTGCCCTATTCTTCCACCACCTTCCCTGTCCCTCTCTTGCCTTCCCACCCCCACCCTCTTACCATGCCCCAGACCCTGTTCAGAACTTTATTGGCTGCCACTGGAGAACTGATAGGACTACTGTTCATGCTTTTGTAAACATTGTGTATGCTCCTGAGTGTCTATATTAGATAAGAGGTTGTTTGGATTATTGTACTTGACGTATAGTACTGTACGGCCCGATTCGGCCACAGGTTTTTGTCTTTCCTCCCTTTGGCCCATTGTTGTTTTGCTTTTCTTGTATTTTGAAAAATTTTTCTTCAATAAAAATCAAATTTTAAAATAAAAAGGTCCCTTCATCAGGCTGGTCATCAAAAAATTTTATAATACATTTTTATGTTAACAATGAAAAAAATAATTATTCCATGGAAAAAAGTCTAGAAAAAAGTATTAGAGTCTCTCATGTCTTTGATATTTTTGATGAATAAAAATGGATGACTATATCTTGCTGACATGCTGTAACATGTCAAAATTTCCCCTATCTAGTACCCATAGGCTAAAATAGAGATCATAAATAGGAGTCGTGGGAAATTCAGAAAAGTTCAACATTCTGCAAGTTACTGTTGCTTGATATACAATTTGATGTATACATTGCCAGTAGCATAGGTATAGGGGGTCTCAGTGGCCACAGCCGCACTGACAACCTTAACACTCATTACATTAGCACCTTGGTTTAGAGTTTATGACACGGAGGGAGCAGGGGCTCCTGTGAGACCCAAACTCTTAACTTGGCCAGGTCACCCAGAGGTCAATAAGCCACTGTCCTCTGTGCGTTGATAGGGGATTAAGATGAGCAGAGCCTCATGTCCTCCCATCTGCTTGATCCCAACATGTCTACTACCTATTAGTTATAGCAGTGGCATAACTAGGAATGGCGGGGCCCCGTGGCGAACTTTTGACATGCCCTCCCCCCCAAAACCGACGCCTAAGACCTCGACCGACCCCCTCCTTCACACTCTATTATGTCCCTTAGTGGCCCCTGCACACAGTATTATCCCCCATAGTGGCCCCTGCACACAGTATTATCCCCCATAGTGCCCCCTGCACACAGTATTATGTCCCATAGTGGCCCCTGCACACAGTATTATGTCCCATAGTGGCCCCTGCACACAGTATTATGCCCCATAGTGTCCCCTGCACACAGTATTATCCCCCATAGTGGCCCCTGCACACAGCATTATCCCCCATAGTCTCCCCTGCACACAGCATTATCCCCCATAGTCTCCCCTGCACACAGTATTATCCCCCATAGTGTCCCCTGCACACAGTATTATCCACCATAGTGTCACCTGCACACAGTATTATCCCCCATAGTGTCCCCTGCACACAGTATTATGCCCAATAGTGTCCCCTGTATACAGTATTATGTCCCACTGTGGACACCCATAAACAATTATTATACTCTGGGGTCTTTTCAGACCCCAGAGTATAATAATCGGAGACCCGTGGGAATAAAAACATTAAAAAAAACAGAAACAGTTGCTTACCTGTCCCTGGCTCCTAGGCTGTCGGCCACCGCTCTTTTCCTGCTTTAATGACGTCGGACGTCACATGACCCGGGAAGCAGGCCACTGAATTATAGTCTAGAAGTACCGATAATGAATATGGTAATAGGTAAGCAGTCTTAATATCAATCTTTCTCTAATCAGTGTAGACCGGAGACCCCCAAGGATATGTTTAATAAGGCAATCACTATCATACAACTATTCCCAGCAAGAACCATTCACCAGTTAGCTCAATTTCTTGCACTGCAGCCCCTGCTTCTCTATGTAGACATCATCTGCTGCTAAAACACCTGTGCCATCCCAATGGGCAGATGTGTCCTCCCTCTCAGTAACCTGAGTGTTTAAGTACAACCCCTGGCAAAAATGACGGAATCACCAGTCCCTGAGGATATTCCTTCAGTTGTTTAATTTTGTAGTAAAAAAGCAGATCACAGCCATGGAAAAAAAACTAAAGGCATTTCATATGGCAACTTCTTGGCTTTAAGAAACACTAAAAGAAATCACGAAAAATAATTGTGGTAGTCAGTAACAGTTAGATTTTTAGAACAAGCACAGGGAATAAATTATGTAATCACTCAAATCTGAGGAAAAAATTACGGAATCATGAAAAACAAACAAACAAAATAACACTCCAGCACATGACTAGTACTTTGTTGCACCACCTCTGGCTTTTATAACTACTTGCAGTCTCTGAGGCATTGACTTCATGAGTAATAAACAGTACTCTTCATCAATCTGGCTCCAGCCTTCTCTCATTGCTGTTGCCAGATCAGCTTTGCAGGTTGGAGCCTTGTCATGGACCATTTTCTTCCACCACAGATTTTCAATTGGATTGAGATCCGGACTGTTTGCAGGCCATGACATTGACCTTATGTGTCTTTCTTCAAGGAATGTTTTCAGAGTTTTTGCTCTATGGCAAGATTAATTATAATTTTGAAAAATGATTTCATCATCCCCAAACATCCTTTCGATAGATGGGATAAGAAAAGTGTTCAAAATTTCAATGTAAACCTGTGCATTTACTGAAGATTTAATGACAGCCATCTCCCCAGTGCCTTTACTTGACATGCAGCCCCATATCATCAATGACTGTGGAAATTTGCATGTTTTCTTCAGACAATCGTCTGCATAAATCTCATTGGAAGGGCACCAAACAAAACTTCCAGCATCATCACCTGCCCAAATTATGGGGATAATGTCACTCCTTAAGGAGAGACCACCTGTTAGGTGTGTGGAGACTTATACAGTCATAGTTACTCCACTGTAAGGGATCATGGGAGGAATATGCAAATCTGTCTCCCAAACCAAAACGGCCGTCCGTAGCTGAGAAACCGACTTGATAAAAATCCCACATTATGCAGTAAAGGCTTCTGGGAAAGTCGGGCATGATGTTCAGGGTGCTTTCTATAGAGGTCAGCATAACAGAGGCACTGGTATGCTGCCTCTGTTATGCTGCCAAAATGCAGGTCATTAGACAAGGGTGTTACTTCAGTTGAGGCAGTCTAGCACAGGTCAAAGTTGGTTGGAATTAAATTGACCACAGTGTGTTTTATTTAAGAATTATGGTTAAGGGCATTTGTTTAGTAGTAAAGTGTGCTTTCAAAATCCCATGATTTTTTTTTTTATTTTTTTTTAATACATGGTCAGTTCTTGGTGTCATTGCTGGCACATTCACTGTGCACAGATAGTTTACCCAACATTTGGTGAAATAGTATAGAACGGCTGTGCAGGGTTTCCTGCACAATTACAGCTGAAGCATGGTGACCTCTTGGTCTATTGACACGGAGTAAACGTGCGCTCATTTTGGCAAAATACATATGTAAAAAAGCGCGTTGCGTTTTTTACACGTGTAGAAAATGTCATTTCTCAATTGAATTACTAAAAAAAATAACTTTTTGATGATCTCATTTATTGAAATGCGCACGCACACACGCACACACGCGCACACATGCACACACACACACACGAAAAGCCAATGAAATGGTTTTCAAAAGTGCCTGCACTGATGACAAATGACAAATCTTCCATTTTCATCCATCAATCTACCAGTTTAAAGGGAACATTTGGTACACTCCTCAACCCTTCTCATTCACTTTGCTGGTACTGCAAAACACATGTATTTCTCGCTTATTTCACTGGGGGGGACAGCACCATGGGTATAGACCTGGCCACTAGGAGGCTAGCAGTAGGAGAATGAAAAGCTGTTGGCTCCGCCTCTGGGATATACTTTTCTCAGACACTGCACTAGTCAGTTTGAACCTAGTGTCTTAAGAGGCAGACACAACTTGACTCAGGTCTTTGTCTTGCATTGTTTTTATTCTTTTCTCTTTCAGGTGCAGGGTGGTCTTCAGTGTGTACTCCACACTAGTTGTACCCATTTGAGACTCAGGTTGCCCTGCTTCTGCCAGGTCCCTGGGTCCTTTGGCCCATTACTGCCATCACTTTTGTGATGGCACCTCCGCTTTCTGTGCCTGTTCCCTCCTCTTCTTCCTCAGGTTTCATGAAGCTCAGGGCCGAGGTGATTACACTATTCTGGTGTTTCTAGATTGCTCCCACCGAGCCTAGTACCTGCATGTCATGTTCCTGCCGGTGGACGCCTCTTGACCCCTTCCTCCGCGGATTGACCTTCTGTATTACAGACTGCTGTTCCTCTCTACCTTTCCTCAACTGTATTCTCAGCGTGCTGTTTAAGCCATGGTTCTGAAATGTCATGGGCCTCCAAACCTATTGTGCAGTTCATGCACTGGGCAGTAATCCACAGTCAGCCGCCATCTTTCCTTGCATGTGGAAGTCTTAAACCTGCTGCTGTGAGTACTGGGTGTCATCCATTCTGCTTTTTCCTCCCAGGATCCTGTTTTTTTTTTAATGTAGATTGTGAGCCCCATATAGTGATCACAATGTGCATTTTTTTTCCTATTCTTTGTAGAATGGGAGGAAATCCATGCAAACACAGGGAGAACATACAAACTCCTTGATGTTGTTCCTGGCAGGATTCGAGCCCAGGACTCCGGTGCTGCAAGGTTGCAGTGCTAACCACTGAGCTACCATGTTGTCCCCAGGATTCTGTTTTTTGTCCAGTTCAGTCTGGTCCACGGTCTTGGTCTTTCTTCTCTTGATGGCCAGGTCTCTACTCTGTTCCTTCCAGAGGACTCTGGCTTTCTGGTCTCAGGTTACGCCTTTCCTTCAGGGAGTAGCACACCTTGCCTACTGTCCCCCCTACCGTGGATCCGTGGGATCATTATCTTGTTCTCCCTGGAGATGCTTCTGGTTCCCCCCACCCCCCCTTCCAGCCCCTGCAGGATATTCCCCTTTGCCTTCTATCTTGGAAGGTTGCTTTCCTAGTGGCTGTTGCCTCCACCCGCAGGGTCTCCTAGCTGGATGTTCTGTTTGACGGCCTCCTTTTCTGGTCTCCACAGGGACAAGGTTTTGATACCTTTTCGGGTGCGGGGCGTGTTGGTGTCTGTTGGTTCTGTGCGCTTTTTGTTTTGCTTTCTGGTGTCTTTCTTCTGATGCGGTACGAACTGACTAGCGCAGTGTCCGTGAGAAGGATATAGCTGACAGCTTTTCATTCTCCTAGTGTCAGCCTCCTAGTGGCCAGGTCTATACCCATGGTGGTGTGTCCCCCCATGAATACAATGAGAAAAGGATTTTATGGAGAGTACAAAAATCCTTTTTTTTGTTGTCCCTTTGTTTCTTCAAAATGGGGCCTTAGCCTAAATCTCATTCAATTCCACATCCTATTTCCATACACTGCATTAGAATAGTTGCTGACAAGTTCACGGAGGCTAATCCACTGAGTACATCTCATTTCGACCTACCACTACAGCTCCCCATGTCACAGCTACTATTTAAGACCTAATTCACATTGGTGCACTGTAACCTAAAATCAGGTTTCTCTGCACCACTACAGGATTTCATATGATAGTTTAGATCTGATATGTAAGTTCTCATTTAGATTTGGGCAGGTGCAGACAGAACACTGGTAAGACTCTAGGGAGCAAAGATTATTGAGGGTATCCTATTTCAGTGCTTCATGGCTCCAAACAAAAGCAAGAGGCTTGAGTCGTGCTGCTGACATCAGTAAAGCTTTCACTCACTGTTTCACTGAGCAGCAAAGCTTCAGAGCTATCCTTACAGATGAATTGACTCAGTGCAGGACAGAACAGAGAGGAAGGCACATGCCCAAAGGCTATGCTGGATTATACAGAGTGGACCTGTCTGGACGCCTGTCTATTGTGTTTGGACGCACTCCATTGCTTTAACCTGCTAGTGGATACCTTCAATGGCAACCTAGATAAACAGAAGACCCCCCTCATGGACTGTGAGTAATGATTTATCCAGACTAGGAAGTATTCTAAGTAACGTATTGCATAAACTAAATACCATCTGAGATCTGATCTGGTATTATTTATCTAAATGCTTTACACAGGGAGCAGCATTAACAATGTTATTTCCTGGTTTGAGAGCGCTGAAAGTGACGAGAACAAGAAAGATCTAAGTCTCTTCTCTTATCATGCATCATGTGGCAGATTCGGTGCAGAAGTTTGTGTTCCATTCATTATATTTCTCTAGCAGAAACGAATCTGTGCTTGCTGCAGAAATAACAACAGTCATAGACTAGGAAATGATTTTTATGAATATTTCAGCTAATTCTTTACAACAATGTTTTGGTCAGTATCAAGTGTAGAATCTTCAAACTGAAAATCGCTAAGATATTTGCATCTCTTACATGGTTTGGAGCCATTTGGGTTGCTAATGAAAACACATTTAGGGGGCATTCACATGGAGTAACGCCAGGCGTGTATCACAACCGTACACGCCGGCGTTACGGCAGACTGTCGAACACTTCCCATTCACTTCAATGGGAGCACTCATAACAGTGGTGTTTACGAGCGCTCCCATTGAAGTGAATGGGAAGTGTTCGGCAGTCTGCCGTAACGCCGGCGTGTACGGCTGTGATACACGCCCGGCGTTACTCCGTGTGAATGCCCCCTTAGGCTAAGGCCCCACAGGCCGTAATCGCAGCGCTAAAGCGCTGCGGAAAGAACCGCAGTGTGAACGCATTGCAGTTATTTCCACAGCGCTTTTAAGAGAAAGTTCACAGTTTTCCTCTGCGGACTTTCTCTTAACAATATATCTATGGGAAAGCCGCCGGCTTTTCTCTAGATATAATTGACATGCTGCGATTTGGAAAGCCGCAACGGCTTTGCAAATCGCAGCGTGTCCACGCTGCGATCTTTTCCGCAAAGTGGGGATGAGATTCGCATGAATCCCATCCACTTTGCCTGCACTGTACAATGCGGCGTTTACATCCCGTGGCGTACCAGCCTTAGGCTCTGTTCCCACGGAGTAACGCGCCGCTCATTCTGACACGTAAACACGTGTCAGAGTGAGGCGCTTCAGAACAGATCCCATTGACTTCAATGGGTGCCAGCTTATGCGTGCTACCCATTGAACTCAATGGGAGGCTTTTTTTTACCTATTGCTTTAATGTGATACGCGCGTCAGGATGAGCGGCGTGTTACTCCGTGGAAACGGAGCCTTAGGCTAAGGCCCCACGGAGCATCCTACAGCAAAAAAGTGTTGCAGGACACACCGCATTGACAACACATTGTGTTTTTTCCCGCAGTGCTTTAGACAGAAAGTTCATAGTTTTCCTATGGACTTTCTGTTACAATTAAACCTATGATTTAAACCACCGGCATTTCCATATAATTGACATACTGAGATTTCAAAAAACGTGCTGGTTTTGGTAATTGCGTTGTGTCCGCACTGCAATTTTTACTGCAAAATGGGCATGGGATTCTCTAGAATCCCATCCACTTTGCCCTGACAGTAAAACAGCCCAATTTTTCCTGTGGCGTTTCCGCTGCGGGCAAATTGCACCGTTTCCATCCTGTCAGGCCCTAAAGATTTCTGCATGAAAGAGGTTAAAGACTGCGAGTGATGTGAGTTTTTACCAATTCCTTTTTGCGTTTTTTGCATGAAAAAATTATCATGTAGTTAGTCATATTTATCTGTACGAGGACAGTAGAGTCATCATGAAGCTGGAAATTTGTGTTATAGATCACTAGAATGCTGGAAGTATGGACCACAGCCAAGGGTTTGGTCCAAGAAATAAAGCCAACATCTGATCCAAATCTCACAAACCTAACCTGACTGTGTGAAGCCAGCATTAGGCTAAGGCCCCACGGGCCGTAATTGCAGCGCTAAAGCACTGCGGAAAGAACCGCAGCGTGAACGCACTGCGGTTCTTTCTGCAGCGCTTTCAACAGAAAGTTCGCAGAGTTTTCCTCTGCAGACTTTTTGTTACAATTATATCTATGGGAAAGTAACAGGCGTTTCCGTAGATATAATTGACATGCTGCAATTTGCAAAGCGATTTGCAAAGCCACATGCTGTGATCTTTTCCGCAAAATGGGAATGGGATTCACATGAATCCCATCCCCTTTGCTTGCACTGTAAAATGCCGCGATTTTTCACGCAGCGTCTCCGGTGCGGGCAAATTGTGGAGTTTACATCCCGTGGGGCCCCGGCCTTCGGCTGGTTGCAGACTGTGTGCTTCCAGCTGGCTGTGAATTAAAGGCACAGGTGGAGTACAGGAAACATGTGGATGTCCCGTTTGTGCTTCCATGGCCCATTTAAATGAATAGGAGCCATGGAACCAGGGCCGCAAAATAGAACAAGAATAGGACCCGTTGTACATTTTGCGGCCCAGACTGCCGACCCACACATGAATGGGTCAGTGTGCTAACTGGGTAAAAATATGGATAGCACACTGATCTATGCCATGGTTGTCTGCAAGAGGCCTTTACATTCTGTCTATTGTGAAACACAGCTTTTAGGCTAAGGTCCCAAGTAGCGAACTGCAGCAAAAAGTCCAATGCTTTTCACAGAAAGTCAGCTGTGGGCTTTTTTTTTTTTTTTTGTAGATTGTGAGCCCCATATAGGGCTCACAATGTACATTTATTTTGTTGCCATCACATTCAACTTTATACAGAACAAAGTATTCAATGAGAATATTTCATTCATTCAGATCTAGGATGTGTTATTTGAGTGTTCCTTTTATTTTTTTGAGCAGTATATATATATTTTAATTCTTTACTTTATAATTTTAGTGTCTGAAAAGCGGTATCTGTGTGCTGTCTGTGATCAACTACAGTCCAAACATAGCAGGTTGGAGTGCCCCACATTGTGGAAACGCAACGGATTTTGCTGCAGCTTTTTCAGCCAGTCAGGAGTGGTTTGAAAATGAATAGCGAATAAAAAGCATCTAGCATTTCCCTTATAGAATCCACTCCTCACTTTGGCTCAAAAAACTTAGCAAAAGCTGCAATACTGCATTCACAATGATTCTTGAAGAAGTCACTTTCTTTTTTCTATTAGATGGGTGTCTTGCACATGTTATGATATGATTATGTTATGAATTTCATTAGTGGTTTTGTTCTGACCCAAACTATTCATTCATTTTTAGTCCTCATTCACATCTGCATTCACATCTGCATCGGTAATTCGTTCGAGGTAGTCCGCATGGGGCCCCCCCCGAATGGACTACCGAACGCACTGGCAAGCGGTGTGCAATGGAAGCACACGAACCCCATAGACTATGATGGGGTCCATGTGCTCTCTGCGCGGTATCCGCATGGAACATGTGGACAGAAAAGTACTTAGTGATCTACTTTCATGTCCGCATGATTCATGTGGGCAACGTGCAGAAAGCACATGGACCCCATTATAGTCTATGTGGTTTGTGTGCTTTCAATGCACACCGTTCGCCAGTGCATTTGGTAATCCGTTCGGGGGGTCCTCATGCGGACTCCCCGAATGGATTAACAAACGCAGAGGTGAACCAAGCATTCAAAAGGCAGTAATTTGGCCATAGCATTTTTTCTACAGCATTTTATGTGAAAAATGGTGCAGAAAAACTGTGATGCGTATCCGAACCTAGTGTTTTTTTTATTTTTTTGCCAGCGATTTGCTGTGTGGGGCCTTGGTCTTTGCTGTCATCACTTGGATGCAAATCCTTTTTAACTGCTATAAGAACAGACCCATTTAATTTAATGGAAGTCATATGGCCATCTAAACAGACAAATACAGAACATATCTGTTTCTTTTTATTGGACTGCATTTTGTCTGTCAATAAAAATGACATGTGAATACGTATTCTCTCATTGGTTTTTCAACAGCCATGCGACGGCCATTACTCACTTGAACTAACATGTATTTCCTTAACTTAAGGTATTACCTGGTCAGTCCTTTTTTGGAGTCTGCTACACAAATTGCTCTTTGTGTAGAAATTTCTATACGCTTTCATTGGCCTGTGTGTCACACTCTGTAATGAGCTAGCATTTCCTTAGGCAATTCCTAATTATATCTGAACATGTTCAGAAAGCATTCACAAATTGGATCCTGTATTTATTGGATAAACACATTACAGTGATGTCTGTCTGTATTCCCAAAGTGCCTCTAATCTAGGCATTTCCTGTACTGCAGCTTCTGCTTATGAGCAGCTTGGCCAGGGGTTCACTCTTTCCATGTTCTGATGTCCATTACAGGGTTTGCTTAGTTATTGGATCTGAATAATGTAGCTGCCAGTAAAGCACTTTTAGGAGAACATTCATGATGATCAGTTTATCCTTTAGTTAGTTTATTTGGTTAGATATATATGTTTTAGGTCAGCAGGTGTATGTGTAAGATGTCTTATTGGCATTATAGTTATCAGCAATGTAATTATTGTAAGTATCATATTGTAAAGTGCTGAATGTTACACGTGCATATATGAATGAGATACACACATGTGCAGCTACCTTCCTACACTCTCCTCCTTGATGTGACACAAAAAGGATTTATTTTCTACCCATAGGATAGATGATAAATACCTTATTGGGGGTCTGACTGCCGATACCCCCTGGTCTCAGGATCTTTCAGGTTGTTTTCCCTCACTTCAAATTAAGGCTGTGTTAGCACAGGGGTTTTTTGACCAGATTTTGATGCGGGAAGCCGCCTCAGAATCCAGACCAAAAATACACCTCCCACGGCTAGCTGCGACTGTCACAGATAGGGCAGGTTGCTCGTGGAAAAAGGAAGTGAACGGCTCCCATTGAAGTCAATGGGAAGCGGTTTCTGAGCTGGATTCTGAGGCGGATTCCAAGTCAAAATCCAGTCCAAAAAACCCCGTGTGAACCCAGTCTTAGCCTTGTTGCAGCCAGACTGAATGCTGATGTACTTCAGCTATCCCTGGTTCTTCCATTGAAGTGAATTAGAGCACGGGTTTGTCCATTCACCAAGTGTCTGGCTGCAATCATTTTGAATTGGCAATGGAGGAAACACACCCACTGTTGTCTGGATCAGTGGGGCTTCTGAGATCAGTTATTAGCCTCTATGGACAGAGGATAAATGCTTATGGTGGTATAACCCTTGTAGGTTCGGAAGCCCCATGTTGCAAAAACGCCGCAACCAGTGCCAGGCAGCTGCTGTGAGGACAAAAAGAGATGCATGAAGGGTGGAATAGATGATCATGACAAGGACACACCTTTGCAACTGTTGAAATCACCGGTCAGATCACACATGGAATATTGTACAGTTTTAGGCACCTTTATAGAAGAAAGACAATGATGAACTACAGCAGGAACAGGGGGACGAAGGCAATTAACCCCTTCCCGCCGCAGGCATTTTTTTGTTTTGGACTTTTCACTTTCTGAAACCCATAACTTTGCATTTTTACATTCAGGGTCATATGAGGACTTAATTTTTGTAAGGAAAATTTTACTTTGTAACGGTAACATTTACTATTCTGTATGATATACTGGGAAGCTGGAAAAAATGGAAATGGGGTGGAATTGGAGAAAAACTGGGTTTGTGGGTTGATGCATTGAAGTCTTTTTTTGCCCAGCCAGATATACTTTCTAGTTATGTAATTGTTGGTTATGTCTGAAGGTTGTGATTTAAATTAATCAAATTTTTGAGGCAAATTAGTAAAAAACTTTTGGCTCTATTGTTTGTTTGTTTTTTGTTTTTTTTCTGCTGTGGCATCTGCCATATGGAAAAATATTTTCATGTTTGTAGATCAGGTGTTGTGGAATGTGGGGATGTATAATTTTTTATTTTTATTTTTTTTTTAATTTAAATATAGGGAAAGGAAGGAAGGGGTGTTGAATCTGTGTTTAGGTGTTGTTTTAAAAAATATTTTGACTTATTCCTATTTTTAGTTTTGTTTCTGCAAGCTAGATAAAATAAACCTACACTATTCAGAAAGCTTTCTTATGTTGGCACTGTTTGTACCTGATACATTGTAAGAGACACTAAAAACGGACCAGTATGATTCTCCTAATAGTAACAAAGGAGCAAAAAAAATAAATAAATCAACAGTTATCCTCAGTTAGCAGCATGAGTTATCTGTGTGTCTGATTGCCAGAGGTCCAACTGCTGGGACCCCTACTCTTCATTAGAATAGGACTTCCATGTCCTTTGTTTTTATGGACTGGCAATTGTGCATGTGCACTGTGGCTAAATTCACAGTTATAGAACTGAAAGATGACTGAGACTCTGCTATACTCATAAACATTAGGGCATTTATTTGATATTATGGTGATATTAGATGCTCTGTTTGCTTATTGGGATATTAGTTGTATGACTGTCTCATGACTTTGTAGACCTAGAATACCAATTTCAGTTATTTAACCTCTTTGTCTTTAGTATAAGAAGAACACATGCCATTGTTTTCAGCCCTCCATCTGTCCAGCTGTCAGCCGCACTCCCATCTGTTGCTGGAGAAGTAAAGGGTTCTGGTGTGACTGTCATAGTTGTTACCTACTTACTTAAAATTCTAAGTGGTTTGGGGACGTTCTTGCCTGTGCACGCCATAGTGCTTAGATGAGTAAAGAATAGCCTGTCATGATGACTATGCCTAGATATGATTTCTAATCTCCCAGAGCTAGCTCTTACAAAATGCTGGAATTATGGGTCACCAATGTCACATCAAGTGTGGACAGCTTAGTTAGAGTAAATGTTAGCTTACAGGAGATAAGAAATGGAGAGCATTGTAAATGCAGCCCTATGACAATATATTAAATTGTATTCCAGTTTTCCTGTCATAGGTATAGTATAAAAACACAAGGTCCCGTACCAAAAGTGTCTACTGAGTAGATGGCATTTTCTGACTGTTTTGGAAATCGCATTTCCGCTGCGTATATTTTTATACAATGTTTGGATGGGATTTGCTAGCAGTGACGGTAAAATGCCACATGGGGCCACAGTCAAAATTTGCATCACAACCCTAGTCACATTTTGACACAAGGTCCCGTACCAAAAGTGTCTACTGAGTAGATGGCATCAGCTTTCCAGCAGTATATAGAACTGCCTGTGCCCAATCTGATGAAAGGTCCTCTTTAAGTGAAAGTGTTGGTGGCTCTGTTTTGGAGTAAGGCTACGTCACTGCATAGTACATCACATGACAGCTCTACTCTAATAAAAGCACAGTCTACCAAATATCCTGATTAAGAAGCATACTGTGGACAAATTCCAGGTGCCAACCATGAAAGGTCATCTGGGAGCAGAGCTCTTATATAATTTATGAAGCATTGTCTGCCATTACTCACTGCTGTATTGCTAAATGTCAATGGAAATCAGGTTAGCTAACTGCATGTTCTGTCTGATTATACCCTCAGGCATTACCATATGCTTCTCTACTCTCTTTCTCCCATTATCATATTTCTTAAGTGTGTGTAATATGTCTATAATTTACAAAAGTAGGACTAAATTCTATGGTGACTAGACTCAATGATGTTGTTGCACCATTTTTTCTGGATAGGCTTAGCTTTATGCAAGCTTGAAAAAAATGAATATTAATGGTACAATGCATTCAATCCATAGTGCTCAAATGAAATATAAATATAAAATTAATAAGTTTTCTCAGCCCCTCTTGGTGCATTGAAGTACTCATAGAGATCAAGTGACTGCTATTTAGTCCCTTAAAGTGTCCTGAGTTTTGTCTCAACTTCACCTTTTTCTTAAATGACCATCAACAAAGTTTTCACAGCACTGTGATCCTAATATAAAGCACATTGTGACAGTAAGGGCCCGTGCACACGGAGTTAACATGAGCGCATTTTAGCATAATATACGTGTACAGAATACATGTGTAAAAATAACACTCCCATTGACTTCAATGAAATTTTTTACACGTTTAAAAAAACATGTTAAAATACGTACTGATAACAGTACTTTAAACCATACATTATAAATGTTTTTCCAGGTACAGATTTTCCACTAAGGAGCAGAAGCTTCATGGTACGCCTCAGATATTTACAGACTAGTATATAAGAGTTTAAAGGATGGGGATCCGACCATTGGGACCCTCTAGAATGGAGATCCCATGCCACCTTTGTGAATGATTGTGGTTGCACAGAAGCATTTGTGCCTTACTCAGCTCTTTGGTATTCCTGTAAACAGACAAATGCTGTACTTGCCTTTCATTTAGCAGTACCATAAGGGTACATTCACAACATGGAAGATAAAGAGAAATTCATTTACCACTACTGTATTCGGCGTGGTATCAGCATTCCATTCTAGATCTCCATTTCTGATCCCACAGTACTGGAATCCACAGCCAGATCGAACAAAACGCTGATTTTTTTCCCTTCCTGCTGCAATCTCTGCCTCCCTTTGATAGCAGGAGGTGTAACCAAATACTAAGGAATCTAAGATGGGCAGTTTCCATGATCCCTAGTCCTATTCTAACTCAAACATCAAAATTGAGTTTTCCACGTATTCAGTATTCTGAAACAAATATGGCACCAACAAAACTTTATCTTCAATGAGTTTCCTTGTCACTGTCTGACAGAGCATGTGTTTTATGGCAAGTGTGATCAGAGTCTTTACAGTGTTGAAGAAAGAAGCATTTTGTCTTGTGCTTTCCTCTTGTTGCTGTAGTTCTATATTTGCAAGTCAAGCATTAAAATAGGACAATTGTACAAAGAGCTTCTTATAGCATGTCATTCCAAATTTGTTTAGCCTGATGAATAAAAGCGTAAGCTGCATCTAATTAGATGCTCCACCGATTTGTAAGCCTGTGAAAATGGCTAAATATGAAATTCTGTGTTTGTTAGAAAAAATACTAAAGTAAATGCACAAGGACATTATTTGTTAGTTGTCAACAAGTTTTCAAAACATATGAGACATGAGAGCAGATAGAAATAGCTCTTGGTCTCGAGCTGTCCATAAGCTTGGGATGACTTCTCCAATTCCATCATAAACAGCTACACCTTCTGATTTTACATCTACATTTATTCTGGACTGACCGCTATTCTTCTCAACTCAACCATGCATGCTCAGCTCACTGATATTCCTCCTGACTCCATCATATACATGTGTCCTGGGACAACTATTTGTCTTTATTTTCACCCTGCACGTGCATTTTCAACAGACATCCCTCCTGACTCTGACATATACAGTAGATGCAGTCTTTCAGAAGTGAGTTAGCTACAGTAAATTTGACAGGCTAATGTTTTCCTTCTTTGCACACTTTCTTACAAGAAGTGATAACCAGGTGTACATAGGTGTAATTGTAGCACATCTTTGATGCATAGCCTGGTGTTAGACCAGTGGTAGGCAATCTTTTTTTGTACGGCGTTCCGATTTTAATTAAAAAAAACAATGAGGTCCTCGAGTGCCATTCAATAATTGTAAGTCTGACGACCACTAAACTAAAGTCATATACCACAAACAATAACATAGACGTGCTGCCACCAGATGCTTCAGGACACATGTACTAACTGCTATTTCCTGGGACGCATCTGTGCTTTCCGATTAGGGAGAGAACAATACTATATGCAATAAAGGCAGATACCCTTTAGTAGAAATAAATAAAAAAAATTGTAGTGAACTGTTAATCACTAGTGAGGATATCTAAAACTAGATTTTATTAAAATACTACACTAATAATATTAAAGCCACAATTGGTCAGATACACAAATACTCTAATAGAGGTAAAAAGTCTCGTAATAAATAACCTCATAAAGAGAATGGCTGGTTTGTACCATATATAATATACAGTCACTAGGGAGAAAGAGCATGAGCTAAATGGCCATGCATTTACACAGTAAGCAGGGTAAGCAGCCACAAGAAAATGGCTGATTACACCAGGTGGGCATGCACAGTTGACTCTGCCCGAGGTCCGATGGCAGAGCCGACTTTCGCATGTGTACAAGTTTCACTCCAGCGCCGGAAGAAGACGCATGAAGAGGCCATTCCAGAAGAAGATAGAGGCATCGCTGGAGAGTTCTCTTGCAGCATTGGGGACACCCCAGTGCTGTTTGAGCGCTGGGGACTGCCCCCAGTGCTACGAGAGAACTCATTTGCATACCGAAGAAAACCGGTTTTTCTACCGAACGGCGGCGCGGAGAAGACACCTAAAGGTAGGAGAAGAATAGTCTTTCTTAAGGCTACTCCTACGTGTTAGTCACAAAAAAATTGCGTTTTAATGATAGTATTCATTTAAGTATTGTGCCAACATATTCTACAGCATTTTATAGATATTGTCACTCACTGTACCATATAGGGCTCACAATCTTCTTATCAGTATGTCTTTGGAGTATTGGAGGAAACCCACACTGTAGGAAGAACATACAAACTCATGCCTACACCGACCCTGTTAGAAGCTGGAGTATTCATACAACCATGGAATGAACTGCGCAATACCGAGGGACAGTGGCAGTAGAGAGCAGGATGTCAGTCACCAGGATAGTTTAACTGGGAAATACAGTGAAACAACCAATCATTAAATTAAAAAGTGGTCTACCTATGGGAAAGGAGTCTTTTCATAGAAGATGGTCTGCATGCTTAGTGCTGTGAATATAATCAAATAATGACCTCTTTGATAACTCCCTCCGTCCCAATATCCAGATCAGATATCCATTCATGATGACTTTGAAAATAACACCTCAATGTTTCTCAACTTTTCAGTGCACTTTTGAGTCATTTCACTGTATATGGTAAAGCTTAAAATCTATTGCAGGAAATCTGGTCAAGATTATCAACTGTGTGAACATAGTTTAATTGCACCATAAATTTAGGGTTTGACGCATGGATTTAGCAAATCTTCCTGAGACCATTAAAAAAATAGATGAGGTTGGATAAAGACATAGGGCCATCAAATCCAGCCTACAGCAACGGTCGGCAACTCCTGGTACGCAAGCCATGACTCTCTGGAAAGGCTACTTCCTCCTCTGTGCTGTGTGTGTGCTTGATAACTAATGATTGCACCTCCTCCATTCTGTGAACCTCCACACATTGATCCAGTTAATGGATTGGTGGCGTGGCAGAACCATGTGACTGTACTCGACGCTCAGCCTCCTCTAGTTTGTAGAGCGCAATGTTACGCTATGTTCCTATAGAGCAGGTTGAGTGTGAATATAGACCTGGTCCTCCCCCACCACCAATCTATGGACTGGGCTGATGTGTCCAGGAGCCAGAGGTTCACAAAATGGTGGAAGTGCGATCATCAGTTACAAAGTGTACATGGGGGAAAAACAAACTTACTGTGTAGCGCACTAATGTGACTTTATACTCTGTTAAGGGGGCAACTAATGGAGTATCATCCTATGTTGGGGCAAAAGTAGAGCATCATATTGTGGGGGTACTAAAGAGTGTTATGCAATATACAGGGGGCACTAAGTAGCATACTGAATGGTGGGATCCTGGCATTCTACCACATAATAGAGCAGCATGCTGCACTATTTAGTGAGAATTTTTCTCTACCTGCAATGGAAGCTTCTAGTAGAGCATCTACTCCCTATACAAACACAATTTGGCTCACTTAGCTGTAATACTTAGGTAATCTATTGTGTATTTCAGCTACAAGTCCTGTTAAAATTACTTGTGTAGGGGTCGACAATCTACAGCACTTAGAACACCTCATTTTTATTTATTTTTTTTATCAACACGCTGTACAAAAAAAAGCTCTAGTCTATCCCCCAATTTCCCTATCAAAGGAAAAAAAATCCTTCCCAACTCCAAACCCGGTAATCGGTATAAAACCCTGGATCAATTTGTCTTCACCAGTATCCTAATACCATAACCTGTTAAACTTTTCAATTTATGAAAGCCCTTCTTGAATTTGCATAGTGAATACACCATCATCACATCTTGTGGCAGTGAATCCGATAGCCTCCCTAATCCTACAGTAAAAAAATCTCTGAAACTATGATGCTGGTGAAATGTTTTCTCTAAACATAGAAAATGTCACTGACCTAAAAGTGAAAAGTTAATTAGAAAGTTGTTTGTGATGTCCTTTAGTGTATTTGTACATTAGGTCTCCCTTTGCCATCATTTCTGTAAACTGAATTACACCCAAGTTTGTTAAATCTGTCGTTGTGCTTCAATCCACCCATTCTTCTAATCTTGGTCGCCCTTCTCTGCACTCTTTTCTTCAACCATGTCAAGATATTAGTGATCTGCCCATGAGCAATCTATGACTCTTTTCATGCATCTCATCATTTTGTCTGGCATTGATCACTAAAGATAAGCTTTCAGTAGCAGTCTTACTCAGTAATTTACTATATAGCACATAAGCATACATTTTTTTTCTGACCATAACCTACACGCATAACTTTACATTTGTGTACATTAAACTTAATTGACAAGTTCCAGACCATACTTAAAATATGTAACTTCCACTGTAATATGTTTTGACTACCTTACAGCATTTAGTGTCATATGCAAATACAGAAACTCTACTTGGTAAACCCTCTACCAAGTCATTTATAAAAATAATAAAAAAGGACCTAATACTGACCCTTGCGGCTCCTCATTGGTTATTGTGACCCAACGTGAGTACCTCCCCTTAAACAGCACCTTCTTTTTCCTATCACTTAGACAGTTGTGAATACAAATGCATGTTTGCCCCAGTCCAAATGTCGTCCTTTTGCATCATCCTTTTGTGGTACAGTATTGAATGCCTGTGAAAAGTCCAAATATGCCATGTTCACCACATTACTGATAAAATAGACCAATACATAGAAGCTGACCAGATTAGTCTGTCAGATCTGATTCCTCATAAACCCATGCTGATTAGGTGTTAATCATTTCCTGCAGCTACTCCATGTTAGCATCTCTTAGAAAACCTTCAGGAGATAAAGGTCAGCCATGTCAGGTGCCGCTTTGGTTTTGAATAAGGTTCGGTGAGTCTGAGCATTTCAATGTCACAATAAAGTTCCCAAAGTGCTCTTCGAAAGACTATCAAAAGTCTCTTCAATGTCTAGGGCCAGCAATGGGAAAGTCAGCCCAATATATAATGCAAACTCTTCTAATATTACTGGCAACCTGTGTCCCATGAATAAATCCTAATTGGTTAAAGTTTACCAGAGATGGGAGTAGGCTGTTCAAGGAGGAGGTGAGATATCTAGGTTAGACGTGATATGGGTCTGTAGTTGACAAAGGCAGTGCTATCCTGAAAGGGTTTGGAAATTAACATTATGGAAGTGCTCATTATGTTCTGGGGAAATTTACCCCTCTGCAGGACACAATTTCATATCTGAAACTGCTGTGTGGAAAGTATGGATTTTTATATTTTGTAATATTGGGAGAAACCATCCGGCCAAGGAGCTTTACTGTTGGGTCGTCAATGACAGTCTAGTTTCTCCAGTCAGTTCAGGGAAGAAAGTCCAATTGAAAATCAGCTCACCGTAATTCCACATGAAAAGAAACCTCCAGGGAGCCCGGCATGCAGGTGACCTTCAACCCACCATCCACAAAAGTTCAATAGTTAAATAATGCCAGCTGCATTCAAGAGGTTATAGACAGATTTCCACGGTAGAAATAAAATTTAACTTTTATTATATCTTCTCTTTAAAAAAGTTACATGGAAACTAAAAAGGGTACATCGTTAACGCTAGGCGGCGACGCGTTTCGGGAATAGTTATTCCCTTCTTCTCAGCTCAACTTCCATACCCCAAATAACTCCTTATAAATGAATAGTTAACGTAACCCCTCCTTGTCTGTTTGTATTTTGAACACTCCCCTAAAATCCATTAATCCTTACCGAGGAGTTTGTTCAATAAACAAATGTGTCAAGAGACCTGATGGAGGGAGAGGAGGAAAGATGTGATATCAGAAGGAAGGCCAGGAGTGGTCGCTAGCTGAAAAAAAAGCTAGTGGCAAGCATTGAAATGAATGGGGAGGGGGGGGGGGGGCGTTTTTGCAGGCAGATTTTGAGGATTCCGCATCAAAATCCACTGACAAAGAAACTGTGTGAACTAGCTTTTAGTAAACCATATTAATTATTCATGATTTCTGGCCCGCTTATTCCCATAAGGTATGGTTTTTTTTTTTAGTGGTCGTATTTGGAATGCTTTTGAATGCCACATTTTGTTTGTGTTCCCATCACTTTGAGGACATTCCGGAAGTTTAGGGTTTGTATCGCCCTCTACTGAACATCTTTTTAACCCTTTCATGCCTCACCCAATTTTAGTTTTTTTGCATTCACGTTTTTCTCTCTAATGAATTAATGAATTTTCCACGCTGAAAAAAAAAGCCTAGCATTGATTTCAATGGGTTCTGCTAGCTTTTTTTTTCCCACTAGCGGAATTTTGCGCTAGTGGAAAATTCCGCTAGTGGAAAAAAAAGCTATCAGAACCCATTGAAATCAATGGGAGGCTTTTTCTTCAGCTTGGAAAATTCCACACCAAATTCCTCACATTTTTCCTCCGTGTGAATAGACCCTTATGTTGTGATTATTACCTAGGTGATACACAGGTCTATTGGTTACAATTAGGTCTAGAAGTGCCCCTCCTGTATTGCTTCCTGCTCTAGTTAGGTAAGGCATTGCTTTTAATGTTTTGCCCAAAGTCTTGTTACTCTTGTTAGACCTGCAGGTTGCTGGTTCCCACTTTGTATCGGGGGTTGTTGAAGTCCCCAAGAATAATCATTTTGTTTTTAGATGACTCCTCTATTTGGTCCTTTAGTAACCATTCTACTTCCTCCATTATACTTGGAGACTTATAACAAACACCTATTAGTATTTTACGCTAGGTTCACACCTGCGTTCACGGTCTCCGTTCTATGGTTTCCGTCTTCTGGCATGCAGAAACCATAGACCGGGTCCGGCCTTGCGCGGCGGTGAGCGTTTTATGCTCTCCGCCGCGAAACCGGATTTTTTTATCCGGACACAGAGTACTGCATGTCTGACTCTGTGTCCAGATTATAAAACCCGGTTTCGCGGCGGAGAGCGCAAAACGCTCACCGCCGCTCACGGCCGGACATCTCTCTCACCCATTCAAATGAACAAATGAATGGGTGAGAGAGAGTCCTGCAGGTTTCTGTCTCCTGCCTCTGTTTTAGGCAGGAAACGGAAACCTCAAGTACGGAGAGGGCAACGCAGATGTGAACGAGCCCTTACTTTTCTCTCCCCTTATTTCCAACAATAAGGACTCAACTTGCTCATTTTCATCACTGATGTATGGGCTTTAGACAGGATTTGACATATAAACAAGCCTCTTACATATCTTTTTTCCTGAATAAACTGTACCCGTGTATAGCTCAGTCATAGCTATAATCCAGCCATGTCTCACTTATCCCCACTATACCATATTTTACTTCCAACATTATTGCTTCTAATTCTTCAATCCCATTGTTGAGGCTCCTAGCATTATTATACATGCACTTTAGTGATTCGATTCTATCGCTGTTCTGCATGGTGATACATGCTCCAATGTGCTCCAATTATTCATATTTAGACCATAAACTTATAAATAAATAAATGACAAACATATCTCTTATGGATAAAAATGCTGCAATGCATTTAATATGGGGTTAGCCAAATATATAATGAAAATAATCCAATAATAAATAATAATAATAATAATATCAATATAATAATCAAAAAATAATTACAACCAATAACCAAAAAGTCAATAAAACTAGTCCTCCCAGCTTTATCTGGGTGACTAAAATTCCCCACTAATAAAGTATTGCAACAATAAACTATGATTTCAAAAAAGAGAGTGGGTGGGAGCAGCTCCATGTCTTGACACGGCGATGACTGGCACCTCAGCTGGGTAAACGCCTCCTTCCATTTGCTGATTTTCCCGCTAGCCGCCACAGCTGTCCAATCAGCTGTTTAGAGTTGTTGCTGGGCGGAATCCACATCTGGCAGAAATCTTCCCGCCAAAACTCAGCTGACCAATCAGCTGACAGAAGCTGCTGTTGGGCAAAATATTAGAACTACATAGAAGCTGCTGATGGATTACCACAGCATGGCCTGTGACTGACCTTCAATCAACTAACGAGAATAAGGGAAGTAATCAAAGTAACCAGAACCATTTTATTAATGAGAGAAAATACCAATTAAGATATAAAATAAAACACAATTTGGAGGTGGTACGGTATCCCCATGGGCCCCCATATGTAATTCTCCTGAGGGCTCTGTCATTCGTTTATTTATGATCTAACCTCTTCCTCTGTTCCTTCCCTAGTTTCTTTGCTTATTCCCTTGTGACAACCTACATTATTTTTCCATTCTATACCATTTGTCCTGCCCCTCAATCCTCAGCTCAAACACTCCTCCAAGCTTCTAGCCATCTTCTTCCCTGTCACAGCTGCACACTCACCATTAGGGTCCATTCACACAGAGGAAAATGGTGAGGAATTTAGCTAGCAGAAAAAGGAACCCATTGAAGTCAATGAGAGGCTTTTTTTTCAGCGCTGAAATTCCACACCAAATTCCTCACCATTTTCCTCCATGTGAATAGACCCTTAAAGTGCAATCTGTCCTTACCATACAACCTGTAGCCAACACAAACCGTAACAGTTCTCCAAGAACCCAAATCCTTCTTTCTAACACCAACTCTTGAGCCACGTGTGTGTGTGTGTGTGACCCGTGGTATTTCAGAAAATATTACCTATGAAGTCCTTGCCCTAGAGGTTGTCCAGACTAAAATATAATTTTTTTAAATTTAAGCCGAGGGAGGTAAAAAAACCCCTCTCCTGTCTCCGATGCTCCGGTGTCCTCTCAGCGTGGTTCGGCTGGTCGGCTGTCTTCTTGGCGAATTCCTTGCTGGCTCCGACAGCCTGGGACACGTGTAAGGGACTTCCATCAGAAGACAACACAGCTGCAGGACCTGAGTGTGCTGGGAGACATCGGGGATAGGGGATGTGTGTGTGACTTCCTGCCTTAGTCCCTAAAATAATTCCTAGGCCCTTAAAGGGGTTGGCCGCTTTCAGACCAATATTGACAAACAAATGTACAATAAAAAGATATACAATTTTCCAATATACTTTCTGTACCAATTCCTCACAGTTTTCTAGATCTCGGCTTGCTGTCATTCATTCTGTTACTTCTAGTGGATATAACGCGGACCATGGTCATGTGATTTACGGTCCATGGTCATGTGATGAGGACACAGGTGCCGCTCGTTACAGTCACAGCACAATAATCAGACATCGGCCTGGTAACGAGCTGTGCACCTGTGTGCTGATCACATGACCATGGACCATAAATCACATGACCATGGTCAGAGTTTTATCCTCTAGAAGTAAAAAAATTAATGACAACAAGCAAAGATATAGAAAACCACGAGGAACTGATACAGAAAGTATATTGGAAAATTGTATATCTTTTTATTATACATTTGTTTGTCAATATTGTTCTGAAAGTGGCCAACCCCTTTAACTCCTAACTTTGTCATTGGTACCAATGTGCAGCATGACCACTGGGTGAACAGCCCCTCCCAGTAATCTGTCAACCAATTCACGATATGCCAAACCCAAACACCCGAAAAACAACAAACTGTTTGGTTTCATTCATCATAAAGACCAAGAAGATTCTAATAAATGTACAGTAGATTGTACGTATGGGAATTAAAAAGAATTACAGTCATGATTATTTTTTTTAAATAGAACATCTATAATATGCTAGGTACACATGGAGAAAACCGAAGAGAAATTCTTAATTTTCCACTGTTTTATTTGCGCATTGGATTTCGGTGGCGGCTTTACTCAGGGTGAATGGCCCTAATACACAGTGACTCCCGCAAGATCGAGCAGGACTCCAATTTTTCTTTTCACTACCCTTGATCAACCCTCTGCGTGATGCATTTGTCATAAAAGAAAGCAGATACTCATAAGTGTTGCTTCATGCTTCAGAATCTGTAACTTTTGCTATACAACCTAAGGTGATCACTTCCTGGCAAGGTTTCCTTATTCTGAGCACTTCTAGAACACGATTACTGTGTGAATTGTCTTTAGTCTGTCAGTACTAAACAGGTGTAAACAAAGGAAGAGGGCATGAGGATTAACCCCTTCATCCTCGCTGCCCTCACTGCTAGGTGAAAGCTTCTCGAGCTCAACCATTTAGACAGTGGTCTGCCATCTGCTGGTGAGAAAAGAACATTATACGGGAGATGTTGACATCTGACCAGCAGATGGCAGTCAACGTTATACAGACAACAGTCGGGTGATCTTATTCACAGCTTCAGTGTGTCCACATCACTTCAGGCTGGAGCTCAAAGAGCAAGTGAGGGCACAGTGTCCTGTCCTTCTGTGACCACCCCCTCTGTCCTGGTAACTAGCTATACATTGGCTCTCCACGGCTGCCCTGGACGGGGGCAGGAACAAATGGCCCCTGCTACTTTAGGAGGCTGTCTCCATGAAAGAAATCCAGCAGAGCAGGTAAGTGTGTATATACAGAATGTATGCAGAGCCATGGCTGACCTGATAGGGGCACACTATGAAAGGAGTGTGTGCCCAGACGTGCATGTTGGTCTCCAGCCAGTATCGCTGTGGTAACCCTCTCTCTCTACTCTCTGACCCAGCTGCTCTCCCTATATACTGCTGTCTGCCATCTGCTGGTGAACTGTGAGCACCTCCCGTGTAATGCTCTCCTCTTACCAGTAGATGGCAGCCTGCAGTACATGGACTGTCTATATGTAGAGCCGGAGGAGGAGAGCCGCGAGGATGAGCCTGGGAAGCGCTGCTAGAGGTGTGAGAACACAAAGGGGTGGATTAACCCTTGTCAGTGCCCTGTATCTGTCTGTGTCTCTTGTACACGCAAGCATAGACATCTTATATCTCTTGGTGTGCGTTTATATATACTATGTGCTACCTATGTAGTATATACATGCTACACTATAGTCTACATTACTCATATGTCCTCTGTATCATTCATGTTTGTAGCGTATGGCAGAAATATTTAGGATCATGTGTGCAGTATGTTTGCCATTGTTTGTTTTACCTGGCTACTGGTTGTGTGATTTTTTTTTTTTTCCTTAACTATTGATTGACCACTTACCATACAGTAGTTGTGTGAACTGTGGCTGTCACTCAATAGTTAAAGTAAAAAAGAACTGCTATGGAAATGTCACCATGTCCGCAGATGTTTCTAGGATTGGTAGCACATGGTGTGTGAAGCTCCGTCATACCTTTGTGTGCCCCTGACCACACACATACAATGAAGGATTTTCTTTAGGTTCCACATGAATGAGTAATAGAAGTGCAGCATGTTCCCTGACATGTCAGAACAGCAAGGTCTTGTATTGATGCCAGGTGACAACATGGCACTACACAGAAGGCACCAGATTCTGTGCCACTCACCGTTACTGCACTCAGTTGGTTTGTGCACATGGCAAAGCTTTTAGTGTAACCATGTTTGTATATAGAGTTTGGGCAAACTATCAGCGTGTTGACGTTCTGGTGCCGTCATATGTTCCTATAAAGTCCTTTGTATGCCACTAATTTTACATTTACTACTGCTTGTGTTCTACAGCAGGAAGCAAACAATAGCTACTGCTGCTTGGGATCTCCTACAAGGACTCCTCAGAGAATTGATATATTGGTGTCTGGACATGCTGTGTATGCTTTACTAGCACAGACTTTCTAGTTCTTGTTTCATAATGATGCTTTGTTTTTCACAGGTTTTTGGTTTGGATAAATTGCATGGCTAACCTGTTTTGTGTCATTTGGAAAGTCACCCCGACTTATATTTCTTGTGGTATTATGAAAATATATTAGTTATCATAGGTTCTGTTATTTCTTGAACAGATGCCTGACACCCCAAATTTAAAGGGATTCTATCATTAAATTTGTATTTCTTCTGCCTACCACGTCGGAGTAGCCTTAAGAAAGGCTATTCTTCTCCTACCTTTAGATGTCTTCTCCGCACTGCCGTTCGATATAAATCCCACTTTTCGTCGGTATGCAAATGTGTTCTCTTGCAGCACTGGGGGCGTCCCCAATGCTGTGAGAGAACTTTCCAGCGCCGTCTTCATCTTCTTCGTCTGGAACGGCCTCTCTTCTCGCCTTCTTCTGGAGCTGGGTTCAAACTTCTAGGCCTCAGGCAAAGCAGACTGTACATGCCTGCTCGCCACAAGAAACTGTCTTCTTACACAGTAAGTGGAAGCAGCCATTTTCTTGTGGCTGGCATGCATGAGCAGTTTGAACCCAGCGCTGGAAGGAGACGCGAAAAGAGGATGTTCCAGATGAAGATGGAGGCGGCGCTGGAGAGTTCTCTCGCAGCATTGGGGACATCCCAATGGCTGTGAGAGAACTCATTTGCATACCAACCAGGATTTCCACCAAACGGTGGCCCGGAGAAGAATAGCCTTTGTTAAGGCTATGCCGACGTGGAAGGCAGAAAAAATACAATTTTAATGACAGAATCCCTTTAATTTCTCAGGCTTTTCTATAAATGTTAATAAAAGTTGAAATATAGTATAATATATTCTTATAGACTGTATACTTCTGCACGGTGAGATTTATGCACAATAAGCTTTGGCTATGGCTGTGGAGTTGGTAGGCCAAACCTCCGATTCCTCTACTCTAATGAGCTGAACATACAGGTGTATGGCTCATTGCAGTCACAGAACATTAGTCAGACATCTGTTCTGTAATGCTGTGCACCTGTGTCCATCACATGACCATGGACTGGTTTTTATCCACTGGCATTAAAGGGATTCTACCATTAAAAAACTTTTTTTTCTAGGTTACATGTCAGAATAGCCTTTAGAAAGGCTATTCGTCTCCTACCTTTGGAAGTGATCTCCACTGCACCGTTCGTTCGAAATACCGGTTTGTACTGGTATGCTAATTAGTTCTCTCACAGCGATGGGGGCGTCCCCATTGCTGCAGAATGAATGACAGCAAACAGAGATCTAGAAAACCAAGAGGAATAGATAGAAAGTGTACTGGAATACAGTATAAGAAGGGGGGCGGGTTTACACTACAGTGTCTGTTGCTCTCATCCATCAGACCCCTCTGTTTGGCGTTTGTCTGTGTTCAGTCTCATGTAAAATACATGACTGATGCTGACTTCCGGCATGTTTTTTTTATTTTTTCTGACGAAATAGTAGAAGCTATGCATGTAGAAAATCCTCCATTGTGTTCAATGGGAATTGATGCAGATCGAGGGGACTCCATCAATGTCCTTCACTTTATTACTGATATCCATTGCTGTCATCCTATGATGGTAAGAGAAGAACGAACGTTCATAACTGAATAGTCCTTAATTTCCCATTATACAATAACATTGGTCTCTTAAGTTCTATAACTGGATAGACCCTCTAATTTTTAGTTTTTATTTTAAAGCTGGAGTTGGTACCTTTTTACCGACTCCTCAGCCCTGTTCAGCATGCATTTTATAGGGTTTTTTGGCATTACAGTATTTAGAGACCATTTTAAAAGCCAATGATCGGCTAAGCAAAGGCTAACTTAAACATGTATTTCAGATTTTTGTCCTTTGTAAATTTGTGCAGCTTTAAGCTAACAAACATGTAAACACTAACTTGTCTTTGTTTGCATTCCTTAGGATAAGACCCCATGTAGCGGGCTGCAGCAAAAAAGCGCTGTGGGAAAAACCACAGCGGCAGCACATTGTGGTTTCTCCTTTGGCCCTTTTCACAAAGTCTGCAGAGTTTTCCTCTGTAGGTTTTCTGCTTTCATCATATCTATAGGGAAACCGCTGACATTTCCGTACGTATAACTGACTAGCTGATACTTCGTCTGCGGTGATTGTAGAAGTGGGTAAATACAGGCGTGGGTAAGGTTTTAGTAGTGTGTAAAACTTATAGGATATGAAATGTAACTTTGTAGCTTGTTTTTTCTGTAATTCTGAGAATACGTGAGACTTTTGTGTTGAACGTAATTTTTATTTCAGCTGCTATACGGTGTTCTGAGAAACTGTACATAGTGTCTTTGGGACAGAGGTATTTCAAGTTAATATACTTCGATATACAACATTGTATGATTTGTTATTTTCCGCCAGTACATGTAAGTTTTGGGCACAGGATACTCTTGAGCAAGCAACATAAAGTTGTCCATGTGAGAAGCATGCTGTGGCTAAATGTATTCCTGCTACTTTCAGCGTTTGTCCTTGGGATTTATTAATGGTCATTGTAAAAGCCAACTTAAAGGGGTATTCCCACGTCGCATACTCGCCAGTCTTCGTTGCTGTAAAATCTTCTGTCTTCCTGCTTTGTTGCGTCATTGGTGGGTGGGGTTACATATGTAAAGCCAGCGGCGAGATGCCGCTGTCCCTGCGTGCACGCTCATAGATGGTGAGACCAGTCTAGCCTTCACAATGCGAATACAGACCCGGCATCCGCCTCTCTCTATTACAGCGGATGCCGGGTCTGTATTCGCATTGTGAAGGCTAGACTGGTCTCACCATCTATGAGCGTGCACGCAGGGCCAGCGGCATCTCGCTGCTGGTTTTGCATATGTGAATACAGACCGGCATCCGCTGTAATAGAGAGGCGGATGCCGGGGAGGGTTAGACGCCGGCACAGATACCTGCGACATCGCTATGCTCCTGCCCTGCATGAAGCCAGCAGGAGCGATGCTGTTATTCCGAAAACGTATTATTCTTATTTATTCTAAAACCACAATGGTTCATTGCTCATTCTACAAACACATTCTAGCACACAGAGGTACTAGGGCTAGTTTAATAGCATTTTTGGTGCTGACAGACTCCCTTTAATTGTGGGGTCAGTTAGGAAAAAACACATACTGTGACGAAGGTTTATTAGTGATTTACAGTGTAAACTTAGACAAGTAGTCTGAAAGTGTTCCAGATTTTTCATAGTGGCTGATGCTGGATGTTAAATTTTGGGGTGATCTTTACTGTTTACTCCACTCTTTAGTTGACTTTTTCCTGAGAAAACACGCCCTCATATGTAGCAAGTTGAAAAGATTTAGGGTATGTTCACACAGAGTTTTTTGGATCAGATTCCGATCCAAAAAACGGGCAGCCATTGATTTCAATGGGAGCTGTCTTTTTGGTCAGGGTTTTGAGGCGGATACGGCCTGAAAACCCTGACCAAAAAACCCTGTGTGAACTTGCCCTTAGCCTAAACTGGGTGTGCTATGTTTATGCCAATGGCCAACTGAGTGTGCCCTTTCTAGTTTGGGCTGATTTTCAAAAACTGATCATAGTTTGGAAGACAGAGGTCTTCCATCAGTTATTGGGAATAGTTGTTCATGCCAATTTTTTTTTTTAAACCGTTGTTGGCCAAAATCGCCCATGGCCCTGGTATGGCCAACTATAGCATACTCTTGCATTGCCACTAAACAGACAATAAATGAAATTGCTGTAGCGTTGATTAGGATTTGTTACAACCCGATTGTAATCTTAACTTTTTTAAAAAAAATTTTTTATTTTAACAGGCCGAAAGGTATGTTTGGGTTAATAACACGTCCGCACACTCACAGAATGTTGCTAAGGCGAAATATGAATTCTTATTTGGGGAGCCCAAGTCCACGACAGATGACAAAGCGCCAGGTAAGCATTTGTGCCATTTTATATACTAGACAGTAAGATTTGATTCTACATAGAGAACATGTCTATTTTCCCATCTATTCAGCATGAATTCATTAGTTTGTTCCTCACTGAACAGAATTTTTGTCACATTTGTTTATTTTTTACTTTTATACCTTTTCATAGTATTCTCATATATAACTTATTTTCTGTTTAAAACGGTACATTTGTGTAATTTCTACTCATATATTTTAATAAATTCACTCAAATAAAGTGTTAAAGGGCTTCCCCATTTTTTCTCACATAGCAATGCTATGACTAAGGGATAGTGCTTCCCGAAACTCCTCAGTGTTCCTGCTACTTGCGTTGATTTTGTACAGTGGATTTTATCGCTATTCAACATTAAAGGATCGTGGTTTACCTCACAGAGTGCTGAACGTCTGTTTGCTTTGAGTGCCTACAGCTGGTCCCTGCTGCATGTCCATGCACCTTGAGTGCACCTGGGTGAGCTGACTGCTTTGACTCTTAATATTTTATATGCAATGGTCACATGTCACTGTTTATATGGGACTTGGTCAAACTCTGTTATTTGTCAATATCACATGAATAAAAGTGACATTTGTATGTTGTATGTGTCCACTCTAATGTTGATGTTCTTTTAGCTTTGTTGTAGAGGAGTCTGGGTGTCAACTCATGTGATCTGTGCATTATTATACGGTATATTTAATGCATCTCAATGCAGCTCTGTAAGGGCTGCTTTCTAAATTGATATTACACTTCCGCTGTGTGATCATGGTATAACTTTGGTCTTTAATAGACTGGATTTTGTCTTGGGGTTGGTTTACGTCTGCGTTGGTATTCCGTCCGGGGGAGACACATAGGAACCCCCCGAAAGGAATACCAAATGCAATTGCAGATCCCCATAGACTATAATGGGGTCCGTGTGCTTGACACCAGATCTCCGCACAGAACATGCGGACAGGAAAGTAGTTCACAATCTACTTTCCTGTCCGCATGATTTGTGCGGACAGCGCGCGGCAAGCACACGGACTCCATTTTAGTCTATGGGGTCCGTGTGCTTTTACTGCACAACGCTTGCAATTGCGTTTGATGTTCCATTTGGAGGGGTCCCCATACGGACTCCCCGAATGGATACCAAGCGCAGATGTGAATGAAGGGTCAAGGGGGTTTTCTGTGCTTTTTGAGCCACCGACCAATCAAGTGTTCTCAGTAGTCACCAGTGCTGGAACTACACGGTAGATGCAGACAGTTGTGTCCACTATATACAGGTTACTGTATATCAACTCCTATTCGTTTGAATGGACTGATGAAAAAGAATGCTGTCCTCCACTTTCTTCCTTAGTCTCATAGACTTTGTATGGAGTGGCTAGGCCACCTCATCTTTAAAATAAAAATCTGAAATTTTTATAGATTAGTCAGTTGAGGGATCAGTGAAAACAGCAAAAATAATATGTGCCCTATTCTTTGATGACCTAATAAAATAAACAATAAAAAAAAAAACCTGTTCTGCTAAATTTGCAGCCTATATGCAGCTAAACAACAAAGGGTCTCATTTACACTGAGACCTAGGGTGTACTTGGTGATAACTATGGATAATGGAAGTGGCCTGCGGATAACTGAAAAGGACTCAGGCTGTGTCTACTTTACTGGGGCATCATAAGGCCTTCATATGACATCATTACAATTTCTTTATATGCTATGATGTCAGTGTACAGTTATATTTTTGCGTTTGCATTATCCTTGTGCTATGTTACATCATTGTACAGTATCCCTGCACTTTGACATCATCCCTGTACTAGGAGATGACTGTAAAGTCACAATTATCCCTGTAAAGTCACTATATTGTAAAATCACTATATGCATCTTTTTCTTTTAAATGATCTTGCTACCTCCTACCATCAATAAAAATAAAATGGCTGTTAACGTCAAGATCTAAAGTACGTAATCTTGAATGACATATGCTTTGTCAGCTACTAATAAATTTAATGCTTATTTGCACATGTATTATTTAGTCTACTAATGTTTGGCCTTACTACTTATCATGAGGGCTAAGTTCTAAATGGGTGTTCCTGAACGCTACTGCAGAGTCTACAGGCAGCGCGGCTCAGCTGACACAGTGCATTGGTAGCAGGCAGTTACAACAAACAATAAAATTCAAAGTTCATCTTATTTTTAAAGAATTGGACTGCATGAAATAAGATATACGGTACCCTAAGGAACCCCCTTTAATTTGAAATGAGAAGATTCTTGGTATACTGTAGATAAGATTTAGATGTGTTTTACTGATGTATGATCTTTTATACTGAAGTATTGCCAGTGAGAATAATACTACATGTGAACAAGCTGAGGGAGAGTGTGACTACCTTCTGAGTTCACTTTGTCATAATATATATAATACAAACTACATGTTAAAGCAGATTTACTAATACTATCTAGAAGCACAGTTTAAAGTTAGCCTGACAGTCTTAAAATTTTCATGGTCTCTGATGAGTGATAAATCTATTGCACTATTATACAGTCTAGTCTAATGTTATACCTCCTAGTTCTTGGCTTAGTTTCTTAGAAATATTTGTTGTGGTTGTCTGGAGAGCAATACTGTAGTTTAGCCTGCAACCATACTCTATAAAGCCATGCTACTTTATCACTAAGGGGGTATTCACACTTGCGCCTGTGTCCATCGCTTTAGGACCTAATAGTCATGCAAACAGTTAAATGGGGCAAGACAGTTGAGACTTCATGAGGCAAATTTAATAGAATGATCTAAAAGCAAAGTCCTACATGTCCAACTTTGTGTCTGTGCAAAAAACAAAACAAAAAAACCTGTTTCCCCCACAGAGAGGCTGCATGGCTTCAAATGAATAGGTTTCAAAACTGACTGCCAGGTTTTTGTCCCCTGTCCAGTTTCGCCAGGGCTGAAGACAGAAATCTGACTGAATGCACAAACTAGACACCAGACAAGTGTGAACTGCTCCTAACCCTCTATAGACGGAGGACCCACATTGCAGAAAAACTTTTTTGTTGCAGGTTTTGCTGCTTTTTTGAGCCAAAGCCAAGAATGACTACAAAAGGAGTGGGGAATATATAGGAAATAGAGATGAGCGAGTACTGTTCGGATCAGCCGATCCGAACAGCATGCTCGCATAGAAATGAATGGACGTAGCCGGCACGCAGGGGGTTAAGCGCGCCGGCTACGTCCAAGCGGAAGTACCAGGTGCATCCATTCATTTCTATGCGAGCGTGCTGTTCGGATTGGCTGATCCGAACAGTACTTGCTCATCTCTAATAGGAAATACATGTAATTGTACATTCTACTACTCAATCTACTCCTGACTTTGGCTAAAAAAAAGAAAAACTCAGCAAAATATGAAACAAAAAAGTCGTGTTTCTGCCACATGGGACTTCAGCCTAAGGGCGGAGGAAAATGGTGAGGAATTTGGTGTGGAATTTCAGTGCTGAAAAAAAGCCTCCCATTGATTTCAATGGGAGGCTTTTTTTCAGCGCTGATTCTGATGTAGATTCCACTCTAAATTCAGCACCATTTTCCTCCCTGTGAATGCACCCTAAGGCCCTCTTCCGCCTTGTTCATTAAGGTGTTATGAATTTCATTGTCAGCAATGGTGTGGACCACAATTTCATATTCATGGGGGGAAGATTTAGTAGAGTAGTCTAAAAGTAAAACTGTCAAGTCGATCATAACAACCAATCACATAGCAGCTTTCATTTTGTATTCTGTTCCTGAAAAATTATAATTTAAAGGTCCATTCACATGGAGGAAAATTGTGAGGCATTTGGTGTGGAATTTCAGCGCTGAAAAAAAAAAAAAAAGCCTCCTATTGATTACAATGGGCTCCTTTTTCTGCTAGTGGAATAAAAAGCTAGCAGAACCCACACCAGATTCCTCACCATTTTTCGCCATGTGAATGGACCCTAAATGTGGTTGGTTGCTAAGGACAACTTAGATCAGTTTACTTTTAGATCATTCTATTAAATTTGCCTCATGAAGTCTCAACTGTCTTGCCCCATTTAACGGTTTGCATGACTATTAGGTCCTAAAACCATCTATAAATAGGCCATCATTCAGCTGCCCATTATCTCTCCGACTTCCTTATAAATGCAAATGCTTGGATTGGCAGTGAATTCATGTTGGTTTCAATAGAAAATTTTCTCCATGATCCAGAAAGAATCAAACATGCTGAAGCTGCATCCCAGAACCTTCTTGTGTCCAATGGCAGATGTTAGACTTTGGCTACCTCTATACATTATATTGTAGAGGAGTCAGCTGCCATTAAGCTAATGTATATGTCCAGCTTTAATCTAGCATACACTATGTTGGTCACAGCCATTAATCTGACTGCTCCATAAATACATACATTTCATGTGTCTCAGGCAGCATGTATGTTCTTCCCATGTGGATAGAGAGAAAAGTTTTGAAAAGAACACTTATAAGACTTTCAGGGAAACCAGTAGAATTAGATGGTCAGGACATGCTGGGAGTTGATAAACTTATTAGATCCCAACACGCTATATAATTTTTTTTTTAATTTTGACAACTTCATATTTCAGTTATTTGCAAGATTTTGGATGACTTTTTAAAGTCAAGTTGGGCCCTAAGGATCCAATAGAACACAACCGTATTGGAAGCTGACTTTGCCAAACACTTTCTTATGGGTTATTTCATAAATACCATATTACACCTGTATGTGTTTACAAAGTAATTGAAAGTGTACGTGAATATTGTTGATATAGCTTGAGAATTGGCCCTAGAAGACTTTCTTCTGATGTCCATTGCTCTTTGTGTGTTTCTGATTTGTACTTGGCATTCAGACATTTGCCCTGCCTACATTATGAAAATGGAGGACTACAAAGCACAGCAGTAACAAGTGGCATCCCAATGAAACAAAATTTACTGAATTTTCCTAACTTACCGAACAGTAAAGCTATGAGCTGTACATGTGTGTGGAGAGCAACCCAAAACCCACAAGACTTTTATGCATCTCCGGGGGCCTTTGAAACACTGTCCTAGAATCCACATCTGTTTCACTTTATGCCTGGCTGGACTTCTATATAATGCCCATAAAACCGAGGTCGCAACCATTTTTAAGTGAACCTTTGGGTATAGTAGGTAGTGATGAGACACATTATGAGAAATGTTTACCAAAAACATTACTCTTACACCGACCATGACCTCTCATATACTGCTACTGGTTGTACTGTATATTGCCAGAAAGAAGTCATTTTAGTGATACTTGGCATTGGTGCATATGACAGGGAGCACTGATGTAAGTTCAGGGCATCTATATGCACTATATATAGTGATAATAAGTAGCTTACTATGTACCCTGTTAATCCTGTAGTTGGTATAATGAATATTATACTATATACAGACAACTGTCTTCAGTACACATAATGCATCACATCAGTTCTTTGGGCATTTTGCGTTTTCAGGGCAATGACACTTATGCTGGCATTTACAACCCATAATTTGAACAAAATGCGGAGAAATCTGCTGATCATTGTCTTGTAAGGTGTGTGTGGTTCCATTTTAAAAAAAATAAAATATCAAACCTGTATGTTCCAAGAGTTTTAGGATGCTGGATGTTGCTATATAGTACATAAATTATAAACATAACGTCAAAGGAACAACAAAATCATAGAAGCATACCTAGTTCCTTCTGTATGGGTCACAAAATACAAAATGTATTCCTAATTCAGAACAATAAGCAAAACTAGAAAACGAAAAAAACTGAAGGAATACTCAACATCGATGAAAGATAAAACATAATACCTTTATTAATGAAAAAAGGAGAAGGCTGTGCCGAAATGCGCGTTGGGGTAGGGTTTCCTCTGGTCTTGGTCCTCTGTTATACAGCCACCATGGGTATGTGTGTTTTTTGACTATTTATACACTTTGCTATGCCACAATTCATGCTGCTGATTATACGTTCCCTGTGTACTTGCACTAGGATTCAGTCACTGTTTTATGTTACTGCTATATTATTAATATTGGTCTACTTCGTGCATATTACCTTTTTGTTTTGGTACGTTGCCTATTGCTTATGCACTCTTTCACTTTCTGTTATATGTAGAGCACTTTGTGACATTTTGCATATGCAATCAGTGGTCTCTTGTTACATAGCCATTATGGACATGTGTGTTTTCTGACCATTTACATACTTTGCTATGCTGTAACTCATGTTTATTATATATATTTTTGTGTATTTACATTGAGACTTAGTTCTTGTTTTAGGTCATTTCAGCATAACCAACATTGGTTTATTTATCTGATACTAGCTGGTACCCGCGACTTCGTCTGCGGTGATTGTAGAAGTGGGTAAATACAGGCGCGGGTAAGGTTTTAGTAGTGTGTATAAGGGATGGGATATGAAATGTAACTTTGTATCTTGTTTTTGCTGTAATTCAGAGAATACATGAGACTTTTGTGTTGAAGTTAATTTGTATTTCAGCTGCTATACGGTGTGTGAAAAACTGTACATAGTGTCTTTGGGACAGAGGTATTTCAAGTTAATATACTTCTATATACAACATTGTATGATTTGTTATTTTCCGCCAGTACAAGTTTTGGGCACAGGATACTCTTGAGCAAGCAACATAAAGTTGTCCATGTGAGAAGCATGCTGTGGCCAAATGTATTCCTGCTACTTTCAGCGTTTGTCCTTGGGATTTATTAATGGTCATGATTCATTGTAAAAGCCAACTTAAAGGGGTATTCCCATGTACATGATCATATCTATATTTGTAGATAATTAAAAGTTAAACATTTTTGCAAATATAAGTAATTAAAAATTCTGCAAAGTTTTAAAGATTTTCTCTAACTTTCTTAGTGGTGACAGTCTGTTATCTTGATCGGTGGCCATGGATACAACCACTAATGCAGAAACTTTCTATGGTCTGGGACTTGTCAGGAGCCAGCTATGATTTTCTTATTGTAGCTGTGTTATCAGGTGGGGACACTACATGTATCAGAAGATATCCCGGCCACAATAAAGAAATCATGGCTAATTCTCTGACCTTAGAAAGTTCCTGCATTCATGGTCGTATCCACTGGCAACCGATCAAGACAACAGACTGTCACCACAAGATATTTAGAGAAAATCTTTAAAACGCTGCAAAATGTTTAATTACTTATATTTGCAAAAATGTTTAACTTTTAATTATCTACAAATATAGATATGATCATGTACATGGGAATACCCCTTTAAGTTGGCTTTTACAATGAATCATGACCATTAATAAATCCCAAGGACAAACGCTGAAAGTAGCAGGAATACATTTGGCCACAGCATGCTTCTCACATGGACAACTTTAAAAAGAATTATGTACATGGGAATACCCCTTTAAGGGGAAATTGTAGTCGTTTGAATTAAAATGGGAAATTATTTGTTATAATTGGAATGCGTGGGATTAACACACTGTCACCTTTAGCTGCTCCTGTAAGAATAGTGGCTTGAATGATATTTGTTCCTAATTGTGTGACACGTAGCCTCGTGCCATTACACAATCGGGGTGCATGAGTAGAACCGGAACTCCAATCTTCAGTTCTAGTTTATGTGAAGGGACACCGGGTAATTCTACAGAGTTGAGGAATTCTACAGGGTGTCGCGGATCGTGAAAAGGGTGGAGAGTCGGCAAACATGGCTGCTCCGGAGTGTTGAAGAGGTAGCCTCCTGGAGTATCGTTAAGGTGAGGGGCAAAGTGGTAAAGTATGTGTAAATGTGATTGTGTGGGGTTAGGGGCTAGGCTGTAGAGGGCAATAGGAAGTTTTGTGGTTTGCTATGGTTGAAAGTGTGTGAGATTACAGAGATGGAGATGTGAGTTTGGGTTTTGTGGGGGTCCTGGGAAAAACATTTGTACGCTATTGTGACGAAAAGTAGCCTATTGCACAATCCAGTGTAGTAACTGTTTGTGGAAACTTTCAGCCAAATCGGTGGAGCGGGTTTTGCGTGATTGAGGAACAAACATCCAAACACACAAACCCACAAACATCCAAACTCACAAACATTCACCTTTTATAATATTAATAGGATATATTACTTTATTATTTACCACACCCTGTTACTCATTTTGGATCAGTACCAGTATAGGATTCCTTTTTGTCTGTTGGTAGATATCCTCCCCTATTTTTTAATTTTTTTCATTAATAAAGGTATTTTCGGTATGTTTTATCTTTCATCTATGTTGAGCATTCCTTCAGTTTTTTTTCATTTTCTACCTATATAGTACATAGTTGAATGAAAAACATGGTAACTGCCATTGTTTAATATAGTAACATATATGCATTTATTCATTCATTTACTTGGTATGAAGTATTGTAAGAAAGTCTTACAGCTACAGTATACCTGTACATATGTAAGTAGACTTGTAGATAATGGTGCCTTTTATACAATTTCATCTTTCATTTCCATTTTCTGTGATTATATAATATATAATTAGTTGGCTTGCAGAGTCTGGGAATCCAATACATAGCTCTGAGGCATGGCACAGTGGTATGGAATGTATGTCGTCAATGGTGGTAATGAGTTGTCATTGGGTGTACTTCTGGGCACATATCCAGTTCTTTAAATGTGACAGATACTGGTCCAGTTCTGCGATGTAGTATAGTTTGAAATGCGCTCTGCTAATTGGTGTTGTACATGACTTGGCTGTTCTTCTTCCTAATAGACTTCTGTATACAGCGTACACCTCTGCTACATCTGTAACCTGTAAAGGGAAGGGGTTACATAATTTCGTTTACAAAAGTTAAATGTGAAGATGAAAGAAAATGCATAGATCTGAACTATTTCTTTTTTTTTTTTCCAACGAATAATCTGCCAGCCGAATAAATAGTTGGGTCACTTCCTGGCTAGCATAGATAATATTATAAGATTTTGATATTTAGTTTAGCGATGAAGGAAATGCTTATGTCGTGGCCATGCTTTGCACAGACACAAAGTTAAAAAAATGGTTTCGCGGCAGAGAGGCTGCATTCAGACACCAGTGGTTTTCGTTAAAAACACATTGAAATTAATGCATTTTTAAACTGACCACCGGCAAGATGCCCCCAAGCAGTTTTTTTGAGGATTTAGGTGGAAACACGGCAGACAGGTCAAGGTGCAAGTGTGAACGCTGCATAAGCAGTACATAAAGCATACTTGGCCTGTTGAGTGAAGACCTAGCCCTCACTTAAGGCCATACTTTTGGAAGTTGGCGGCTTTCACCACCTTACAGTAGGATACATAATTTATTGGCGCTGACATTACCATCACAGATGGATGTGAACCACACACCAATAATGCATGTATCTTCAATCCTGTGTGTGACAGGGCATAAATGAAGACATGAGTTTACTTTTTAAATTATGTTGATTAAAAATAATACAGAATACTAGTAAAAATATTAGAGATGCCATAATGTTACCGTCTGTGGCAGGTTCATGCACATACACTTCATCACACTTGAAGGGGTTGTCCATTACTCTCCCTCCCGCTGAACCTGATCAATACTAATATGCCTCCTTGTCCAGGAACGACTTCTCCCCTCTTCCCCTCCAAGCGCTTGCACAGTCTGGAGGTGCCTGTGAGATATGTGTAGTAGAGATGGCACTCCATCTCTTCTGCGCAGGCTTCACAGGTACTTCTGTGCACAGGCTAGGAAAAAGGAAGAGAAGAGTCTCCAACCTGTGCTCAGTGAAAAGGAGGAACTTTGTCCGATAGGAAGATAAGCTGGTATGGTAAGAGGGCTTAATTATTTGTGATGGGCTAGTAGTGGGCAGGATAGGTTAGCTAGGGAGACAGGGAGGGGGATGTATCGAGGGGAGCAGTGAGAGGGAGGTAGTGTGGAAGGTACACAGGAGGCTACATAGCATGAAGCTTACACTATGTAAACAAATGCAGATGATGTCAGGATACCCAGAAATCACTCAGACCACTGCTAAAAGTATATGGGTGTACTTTTAACTCATTAATAAAACTAATATACCTTTTTAAAATAAAAATTTGCCCAGAAAACCCGTTTAACAAGAAATGACATCTATTGTCTATGTATATAATAGGTTCAGTTCAGAGTCTTATTGATCCATTGTATAACGTTCCAAAAAAATTAATCTAAAAAATTAGACACAGAGCTTCATATTGCGGGTCAGTAACATGGACATTATTGACCAGGGAGATTTATGAAACTCTGTTGCTTATAGCAACCAGTCACAGCACTGCTTACAGTTTGTATGATTGGTTGCAGTGGGCAATACCCTTCCTATTGTGTGGTAAACCCAAAAGTTGTAACATTGGATGCTGCCTTTTTTCACTCTCATTCATAGCAACTCACTATCATTTATTATTGACCTAAGGCTAGATTCACATCTGTTCTATTACAGCAAAAGATAAATACAGCCCCATTTTGTATTCCTTTTGTTACATGATGAATACCTACAGAACCCAACAGATCTTAAAGGGGTTGGCCACTTTCAGACCAATATTGAAAAACAAATGTACAATAAAAAGATATACAACTTTCCAATACACTTTCTGTATCAATGCCTCACGGTTCTCTAGATTTCAGCTTGTTGTCATTGATTGTTACTCCTAGTGGATAAAACTCTGACCATGGTCATGTGATTTACGGTCCATGGTCATGTGATTAGTACACAGGTGCACAGCTGATTACCAGGCAGATGTCTGATTACTGTGCTGTGACTGTAACGAGCAGCACCTGTGTTCCCACACAGTCATATGTCAGTCGTAGGTTTTGCCAAAATTTTCCAAAAGTTTTGGGGTTCGTCACACTTAAAGCATTATACTCTGGGGTCTTCTCGGACATTAGAATTAAATAAGGGGAGGTCCATGAGGAAAAATGGCAAACACTTATACTCCTCTCTCCTGGGCATCATCGTGGCATCAGATTTCCTCTTCAGGCCGTTTGATGTCATGTGCCGTGGGAGTCACCTCTGAGGCCTGTGATTGGGCCTCATTGTTGATATATGGGGCGTGCCGAGTGTCCTTAGGCACAATCACAGGCCTCTGCTGGGATCCCAAGGTGTGTTGTCCGTGCGAGTCCAGAAGAGTACAGTGAGGCACCGCTGGATGCCCAGGAGAGGAGAATATAACTGTTTGCCGTTTTTACTCAGCTTCACTGGTATTGCAGGAGTTTGGACGCTATTTGATTATTCCAGCAGGTAGTGGCCTTCTTTATAGTCTCCAATCCTTGCTCCTGTCATGTCTAGCCGCTACTTTTACTTCCAGGTAGCAGACTCTGAAGAATGCTGCAGTGCCCTCTGAAGAAAGAAGTGGAGGCTGGACTAAACAGCAGCAGGGATCAGTGAGTAAAATATTGTCTTCTACCTTTTGGAATAAACGAAAAGGTGGTAGCCAATTAAAAAAAAAAAAAAAAAAAAAAAAAAAAAAAAAAAGGTCGTCCTCTCAGTTTCTGCCTGGAGGCGCCACCTGAGAATATTGCCTTGGCAGGTGTAGCCCTGCTTTGGAGCAACAAGATTGTTGCTATTGCTCCAAAGGAGTGGCAACCGTGTCATTGATTCAAACAGTTTACTCTATTCAATTATAAATCAAAACATAATAAAATGTACTCAGTGAAAAAAAAAAAAAATAAAAATAAAAAAAATTATAATTTTTTTTTTTTTTTTACATGTTTTCTATGGGAGGGTCTGGATGTGAGGCTGGCCACTCCATTACATCCAATCCTGTTTCGTAGTCAATATGTTCAATTTACTGGTTTGTTTTGGGGCACTATGTTGAAACGCCCACTTCAAGATAATTACTTCTTAGGGGGCGTTCACACTACCGTCAGTTAGTGTCCATTCAAAATCTCGCACGGACATTAGGAGCGGACACTAGCTGTGTCTGTGACACTTGTCATTCATTTAAATGGCGATCGGGTGCGTTCTATTGCACTCCATGCCCTTCCTTCACTGTCCGCTTGTAAAGATGTCCGACTTTTCAAGTGGACAGAAAAACCCGACATGTAGGTTTTTGCTGTCCGCTTGAAAAGTCGGACATCTTTACAAGCGGACAGTGAAGGACAGGCACGGAGTGCAAAAGAACGCACCCAATCGCCATTTAAATGAATGACATATGTCACAGACACAGCTAGTGTCCGCTCCTAATGTCCGTGCGAGATTTTGAACGGACACTAGGAGCGGACACTACCTGTCGGACACTGACGGTAGTGTGAACACTCCCTTAGGCATAGGGCAACTACATCTCCTGAAGTACATTGATTTATTCAAACTCCTCCATAAACTTCCCCATGTCATGATTTTTTTTGTGCCACCATGCTTTAGTGTCTTCACAGTGGCTTGAATTTGCTCGTCATATTTATTAAGATTGGTGTAGAAATGCATTCTAACTCACAATAGAAAACTGTGGCAAGTGAGGCATGGATCAAGGCTTGAGGAACACATTTGCTGTAGGAAAGAGTTTTCCACCAAATGTGTGCCTCAATATCTTCCCTCTGTGCCAGTTTTCTATATGATAAATTCCCCATTGTGTGTATTTTATGCTAAATAAGGGCCAAAATTTAACCCTTGTTCCAGATTGCAAATTTTTGCTGCTATTTTAAACAAACCCCTTTCCCATTGATTTATTATACTCCGGATAAGAGACATGCATGTCTGTATTGTATGCACTAGTATATTTTCGACTACACTTTGTGTAGAAATTAATTCTACCAAAACACTGATTTATTAGGTTAATGATGGTGGACTACTAGTTTTATAACACTACTGTACTTATCTTAAAAGAAAAATAGGACAATCCCTTTTAAGAAAATGAGGACCATAATTGCAAGCAATGCACCAAGGCGTGAGATAAACTCCAGTTTTTCTGGCAGTAAGGATGTGTAGGAGGAGGGGGAGCAGTGCTGCAGCTGCTGTAGAGTGCCAAGAAAAAACATGTTCTATTGTAGGGAACTTTAATTATCTAAAAATAGATCACATGAACAACCTGTATAGTGTAAAGCAAATCAAGAAAATCATTTCCTACAAGGTATAAGAAATGGCTTTTCATGTTTAACATGTCATTAAAATGATATATGATGGAGTGATATAAAATAAACAAGAGTCATACCTATTATAATGAGCCTGTCTGTCTTATTACCCCAATTAAAGGCAACTAACACTGTCTGGTTCTGTGTGACTGGTTCTGTTACCACTTACCCACATTATCTCTGACAGTTCCACTGATTTAGATAAGAACAATTATAGGGTAACTTTCTATGACTCTGAAGTTGTCATACATGGAAAGAGATAATCTCTCTGACATTTGGAAGAACTTTTATTGCACCCATGAGTATACCTGAGTATCATACCGTACTAATTTAAGTAGAGTAACTGGTGTTTCAGAAAACATATGACATGTCATAGTGGCATGAAAGAGGTTTTTATTAGTGTGGTCCCTGGTGAGTCTATCATTGGATCATTGCATTTTTTTTTTACTAAGCCTTTAAAAAGGCTATTTTAGTCTTACCTTTATTCTTAAAGGGGCTCTATCATTGGGAAAAGCCATTTTTAACTAAGCACATCCTTGCATAGCCTTTAGAAATGCTATTCCACACCTACCTTTTGTATGTAAATTGCCTCAGTGGTTTTTGAATGAGCCCATTTTTATTCATATGCTAATGAGCCTCCAGCCAGCACAGGAAGTTCCTAGCAGCACTCATCTCTGCTACTATCTCCTATCTCTGTGTGCAAACAGGAAGCAGGAAGTCATCAGCAGCCTGTGCTGTACACTTACATAGGCAAGAATAGGCAGAGGGGGGTGCACGATCAGACTTCCAGGGTGCACCAAGAGGCTAATTAGCATATGAATAAAAGTGGGCTCTTTAAAATACCACTGAGGGGATTAACATACAAAAGATACAGTAGGTGTGGAATAGCCTTTCTTAAGGCCATGCAAGTAGGTGCTTAGTTAAAATGACTTTTTCCAATAATAGAGCCCTTTTAATATTCTATGCTGCTGTTCTTGAATTAAACTTTTTTTCTGATCTGTAAGTTCTGTACATGGAGCACAGGGGGAAGTACCACTGGCCTCTGAGCACAGCGTCATCAGCAGCATTCTGTTTCCTCCTGTTGTCAGACACCTCCCCCCCCTTTCACAAAATCCTCTTCGCTGCATCGTCAGAAGCAAATATTTTCTGCAAGATCCAGATGTCATGCATGCGCTGTAAACATGGCCACTTTGGGTCCAGGTCATGCTAACAGCGCATGCTGTTGGCCATCTTGACTTTCTAAATGAATGAGCATACTCTTAGAACTAAAAGAGCATACTGCGCCTGTGCAGTGTGCTCATTAATGAAGAAAGGGAAGATGGCTGGTGGAGCATGCGCTGTATGAAGTGGCCTGAGCATACAGCATATGCGAGAGATTTGGATCTTGCAGAACATACTTGTTGCTAGTGACGCAGCAGAGAGTATTCAAATCAAATCAAAAAGCTTTATTGGCACGTCCGAATAGGTATTTGGCATTGCCAAAGCTAGTAAAGTGGGGGGGGGTGGCGTTGGGTTGGGTGGGTGGTGGGTATGGGGGGTGGTTTGGGTTATAACAGTCCATGGAGTCTCATCTTCCTCTTCGTTGGTGACCGCTATATGGGGAGGTGGGGTGGGGTGAGGCGGGTGTATTGGGATAAATATAACAGTACATGGAGTCTCATCTTCCTCTTGTTTGGTAACAGCTGGACACGTATTGGGCAGCGATCTCCACAGTGGCCTCTTCTTCTCCCAGTAGGATGTAGAGTTTCCTCTTCTCGTCTGCAGATATGAAGTCTGGGATGTGGGCAGAGAGTCTTTGGTAGTAGACGGCCCTCACAGCTGAGTATTTGGTGCAGTGCAGCAGGAAGTGGGTGTCGTCTTCTAGGGCCCCCTGGTCACAGTGCTGGCACAGTCTGTTCTCCCGTGGCTTGTACGTCTGCCTGTATCGCCCCGTCTCTATCTCTAGGTTGTGGGCGCTCAGTCTGTACCGGCTCAGGGTCTGTCTGTGCTTGGGGTGGCGTATTCTCTCCAGGTAGGTGGCCATGGTGTAGTCCCTTTGTAGGGATTGGTACACGGTGAGTTTCTTGGAGTTATTTATTTCGTTTCTCCATTCTTCAATGTACCGCTCTCTGTTTGCCTCTGTGGTCGCCTTTATTTCGGCTTTGGTTATCTGTTGGTGTTTTTGGTTTGGTGGTTGGCTGCTGTTTGGTTGGTGGGTGTCTGGTTTGCTCAGGTGGCTTAGCCATGCTTGGTGGTGGTAGGAGTCGGGCTTGCTCCCCTGGATGTGTGCCTGGAAAGCTAGCGCCCTCTTCTGTATGGTGAGCCATAGGGGGAGTCTGTATTCATTCTGAAAGAAGGGGGTGTCACTGAAAGCAGGAGGAGGTGGAATGTTGATTCTAACGGTGCTGTGCTCGGAGCACAGGGGAATTGCCCCCTGTTCTCCGTGCATAGAATTTGAATATCAAATTTGAATATCAAATATATTTGAAAGCGCGCGTATATGCCGATATATGCGCGCTTCCCATTGAAATCAATGGGCTCTGTTTTGATGCACTGTGCTCGAACACGTGTATACGTGTCTAAATGAGTGGGCGCGCTTACGCCATGTGAAGGGGCTCTAAGGGCCCCTTCACACGGCGTATAGGCTTGCTAATTCTGAACGTGTAATACGTTCCGAATCAGCGGCGTTAAAACAGATCCCATTGTTCCCAATGGGAGCCGGCATATGTGCGCTCCCCATAGAAATGAATGGGCTGCTTTTTTCCCTACTAGCTGTTACCCGCGACTTCGTCAGCGGTGATTTGAGAATTGGGTGGATACAGATTTGTTAAATGTTTGCATACTTGAAAAAGTGGAGCTGATAGCAAATTCTCCAGGTTATATTGAGTATGTAATGATACAGAGAATTTGTGGTACTGTTTTGTTGAAGTTCTTTATTATTCGAGCTGTTATATGTTAATTTTGAAATGTCCTTAGTTTATTTGGGACAGACGTTTTTCAAGTGAATATACTTTGATAGACGACATTGTATGATTTGTTATTTTCGGCCAGGACGTGTAAGTTTTGGGCATTGGATACTCTGGAGCAAGCGCCATAAAGCTGACCATGTGAAAAAATGTATTCCTGCCACTTTTAGCGTTAGTCGTTGGGACTTATTAATGGTCATTGTAAATGCCAACTTGAGGGGAGAATGTAGCTTGCTCAATCCTACTTAGTTCAGCTGGAGTTGAAGTTTCCTGATTTCGGGCTACTTTCATAGGTTTTTTTTTTTTTGTTTTGGAATGTTGGGAACTATTTGCTTTTCGTTTTCCGGGCATTTGTGTTACAGTGAAAGTGGCAATGTGTATGAATTTTTTTTTTTTATTTTTTTTTTTTAGGTTGAGTGTTGGAAGATGCTGCTTGGACAGTGTGATTTTCTCTTCCTGTATTTGTGTGGGGGCAGCAGCCTGTGGGTAAACAGAACTGTAATTTAGAGGAGATAAGATCTATATGGCTGGAGAGATAGGACCTAGGAATGTGTGTCTTTCACATGTACTATGGGAAGAATATGCAAATCTGCCTTCCATGATCTAATTAGGAAGACAGTTGCTGCCTCAGTATTGCAAACCAATAGAGGGCGCTCACTGGAATGTGCAAGCCTGTCTTATGACAGGATTCCAGTGAAATAACCCAATAATGGCTTCTCCCTTTAACATCATGCCCGACCTTCCAACATGTAGGCATTATAGATGTGGCTGTAAGAGGTAGACAGTATTAGGATGTTATTGGAGCACATTTAGTAGTTGCATTTCGTGGAGGAAGGGGGGGGGCATTCCCGGAGCGTGGGGGAGGTAGGCTGCTGAAGTTTGTGACCCGAAACTCAGTCTGAAAGGTCTGTAAATATCAGTAAATGTCATTCGGTGGGGTTAGGGGCTACCTGAGAGGCGACAATACAAAGTTTGTGGGTGGAACTACTAAGAAGTGTGTGTGATTGTGGAGCTGCTGTAATCTGTCCTGGTTTTGTGACCCTCCTGGCAAGAAGCCATGTCCTTTAGCCTCCCGAAAAGTAGCCTATGTTTCAATCCTGACTATAAATCAAAATCTGTTCAGCCGTTTTAGTGTGATTGAGGAACAAACATCCAAACGCACAAACCCACAAACATCCAAACACACAAACTTTCACATTCATAATATTAGTAGGATTGCATTCAATGTGATACACGCGTATCACATTGAAAGCATTAGGGAAAAAAGCAGCCCATTCATTTCTATGGGGAGCGCGCGTATGCTGGCTCCCATAGAAAGCAATGGGATCTGTTTTAATGCCGCTGATTCAGAACGTGTTAGGGGTAGTTCACACGGAGTAAACTGGTGTGTAATTTTACATGTGTAAAATAAGACTCCCTTTGACTTCAATGACATTTTACGCGTGTATTTTGGCGTGTTTTTTTTAGACATGAAGTCAATGGGAGTCTTATTTTACATGTAAAATTACACGCCAAAATAGATGCCAGTTTATTCCGTGTGAACTGCTCCTTACACGTTCAGAATCAGCGAGCGTATACTCTGTGTGAAGGGGCCCTCAGACTGTCAAGCAAAGTTCAACAACATTTTGGAGCTTACTTTTGCTACAACCCTAAGAAGAAATGGAACTAAAGTTAGAGCTTGGCATCACCTTTTCTTCCATTAATACCCTGACATTTTTTTTTTTTTTTTTATAATTCCCTGTATTTCACCTAACATATCTTCTCCAGTGGCGTAAGTAATGGAGTAGCAGGCGTAAGTAATGGGGTAGCAGGCGTAATGGCAGCTACAGGGCCTGGGACTTGATAATTTTTTAAAATTATTTTAAATCGGGCTTTTACCTGCTGAAGTAACCTCAGTAGGTAACAGCCCTATTTACTTACCAAAACCAATTCCTGCTCACAGCCGCCTCCACTTCCCCTTTCTGCACACCATATCATGTGGTTGGAGCCTCTGGAGGGCAGAAGGGAAAGTGGATGTGGCTAGGAGCAGAGATTGGTAAGTGAGGCCACAGGCCTGCATCAAGAGTATTTAACGAACCACAACAAATACTGTTCAAGCAACAAATACTGAACAAGCATGTCCGACCAGGCCATGTGATCCGTGAGGTCATCACCCTGCTGCAGACTGCCTGTAGAAGCCTTCAGGAGAAGATCTGATGAAGGGGTGGTACATGTGAAGTACTGGAGAACCCCGAAATGCGTTATCTTTAATAAACCACTGTATAATAATACCAACATATCAGTATCTCATTCCAATGCAAGGAGCGCGAAGCCGGTTTTCCAATCTGAGGGTATATCCCCCAGTCAGAATCCAAATACTGTTCTTTTATAAGAACACAGTTGAAAAACATTTCTTCAGCACAAGAGGTTTATAATAAAACTTGACTTTTATTGAAAAGATATAAAATTTTTTTATTTATTTTATTGGCTTGTCTGCTTTTAATCATACATGCATACTTGGAATTGACCATGTAAGTTTTTCCACATCTTTTTTCCTATGTCTGGTACCCATTTTTTATATCTTTTCAATAAAAGTCAAGTTTTATTATAGACCTCTTGTGCTGAAGAAATATTTTTCAACTGGGTTCTTGCATTGTTCCACCCCAGCCGGGGGTGTTTTTTTTTTTTTTTTTTTTTTTTTTTTTTTTGCGCACTCTTGGTCTAGCTGATTCTCTCTTAGATTAATGGTGAGCTGTGGACTGTGTTTGTTTTTAATTGTGCACTGTTCTTTTATAATCTAAAGTTGTTTCATATCCTGGAGTATAATGATCGGAGGCCCAGGGAAGGCAAGCAAACTTAAAAAACAAAACAAAAAAACAGTGTTAATCATCTGTGCTCTGGCGTGACAACCTGTAAATCTTTGGGCCTCTTTTGTGATGTTCCAGATGTCACATTGCCCAGGCTGGCATAACGTTTGTGCCGATATTAAAGAGGGCTGAAAACCACACCTAGTGTACCAGAGCCCAGGAGAGATTAGTAACACTGGTTTTTATGTTTGTCACCTCCCCTCCGCCTTGAATTATTATATGTCAGAGTATAATTGTTTATGGGTGGTCCACTATGGGGCGGAATACTGTATGGAGGGGCCACTGTGGGCCATTCTACTGTGTGCAGGCTTGGGGGCATTATTCTGTGTGGAGAGGATCCAAGTCAAAAGTTTGCTGAGGAGTCCAATCTTTGTCAAATACGCCCCTGCTTCTCTCCACTATTTCATGCTGGTCACTTAGGTAGAGTGCTTGTTTTTGTAATAGCAATAGCTGGTTGTAGAGTTTGTATTGTTGATGGAAAGAAAAATCAAAATACTAGGCCTTGAGAAAGGACTATGTTTTGAAATATTGTATTTTAGACTATAGTTTTTAATAAACTTTGCATAAATCAGTAGTACAAAGGACTATAAGAAACTTTGTGATATATCTTGAGAGAAAAATGCATTTTTCTCCACTTAAATGACTCATTTCCTCCAGCCATTTTTCCGGCTAATTTAACATTCGCTCTGCATTCTGTGCTGACTCCATTTTGGTCTCTGAAGGCTATGAGGTCAGTGAAATCACATTATATGTGAAATCTATGGAGAGGGAAGGGAGAGGAGGTAAAAATAAGCTGAATGAGAGAAGCAATGTCACATAGATTTGGTGCTGCAGCTAAATGTGTTCATTTCACATCAATACTGTTCAAAACTCAATTATAATATCCTTTATTGTTCCGTTTCTGAGTGAATGAGAGATAGCAAAACAAAAACAAAAACTTTGTTCCAACGCTATGGGAGACCTGATAGAGCATCAGAAAATGAGTTGTCTATGGTAATTCTCATAGCCTGCCAGCTAATTAGACCTTTGCAGATATTAGTTCTGCAAGGTTCTCTAACACTTTGGATCCCCAATGTTAGGTACTGCATTGTTGGTTATTGAAGTCTATAGTGCAACATTGTAGTACCTATAATCAGCACTGTGCTTTGTATGCCGAGTAAGCAGTGCATCTCCTAGCACATAGACATTACCAGGCGTGCGCTGTCCAGGAACAGCTTATATGAGGGGGTCCTGGCATTGGACCTTCACAGATCTAACATTGATGGCCTATACTAACAGTAGACCATCAATATTAGAAAGCAGAGAGCCCTATTTAAAGTCAGAAATCACTTAATTACATTTTCACAAAAGATAATTTTTCATTTTGAAAAAGGTGTGTGTGTGTGTGTATATATATATATATATATACTGGGGGTCTCGCACTTCTAACCTGTACTTCCCAACTGTTGAAGACTAGAAAGAGGGAATAAAACGTGCGGCGCGCTATGCGCGCCGCAGCAAATTAGGCCCCGCCCACTTTTATGTTGACTCCACCCACTCATTCAATTTTCATGTGATTCCACACAGTATAATCCTCCAACAGTCACCCATAATTATATCTCCCCCCCCATTTTCATATACACCCTTCATCTACCCCTAGTTTCATGTCCCCCCCTCTATCTCTGTCCCCAGTTTCATGCCATTCTCCCCCTTTATCTGCCCACAGTTTCATTTCCCCCCGTCTCTGCCCCAGTGTCATGCCGTTCTCCCCCCTTCATCTGCCCCAGTGTCATGCCGTTCTCCCCCCTTCATCTGCCCCAGTGTCATGCCGTTCTCCCCCCTTCATCTGCCCCAGTGTCATGCCGTTCTCCCCCCTTCATCTGCCCCAGTGTCATGCCATTCCCCCCCTTCATCTGCCCTAGTGTCATGCTGTTCTCCCCCCCCTTCATCTGCCCCAGTGTCATGCTGTTCTCCCCCCCTCCATCTGCCCCAGTGTCATGCCGTTCTCCCCCTCCATCTGCCCAAGTGTCATGCTGTTCTCCCCCCCTTCATCTGCCCCAGTGTCATGCCGTTCTCACGTTCTCACACACACACACACACACACACACACACACACACACACACACACACACACCTTTCATTGTTCCCCCGCAGCTCTCTCCCTCATACACATATTGTAGCCGCGATGTGATGACGTCATCACATCGCGGCTACAAATGCCGGAGGCCGGAGCTCAGCGTTAAAGCAGGAGCTGAGCTGTGACAGCTCCGGCTTTAAACGCCTATGCATTCGGCTCATCGGCGTCCTACCGCCGATGAGCCGAATACATAGGCGTTTAAAGCAGGAGCTGTGAGCTCAGCTCCTGCTTTAACGCTGAGCTCAGTTGGAGTCGGGACATGCCGACCGGGACCATTTTGTTAGGTCCCGGCCGCGCCGCGGGGCCCCGCTAAGCGCGGGGCCCCGGGCGTTTCTCCGGCTCGCCCGGCCCTGGATCCGCCCCTGTTGGCTGGTCCTACCTTTATACAAGCTGAACCCACATGCTTTCAAAAATACCCACACTTCGTTTTACCTTTTACCACTTCCACCAACTCTATCACACACTGAATCTTTCCACCAATTCTGGCACCATCGGGATTATCTTTAGTCTCAGACAGATATACTGCCGACTGTCAGGTGGGCATTTCTGAGCTGGGATGCCTACCTGAAAGCAGAGAAAAGAGTTTTACTGAATTGAACAGCAAAGATTACTCAGGAATGATGGGGGTAACAAAAAAATCTAAATGTGCCAGAATCTATGGTTCAGCAACTATTGAATGGTGGAGACAGTGAAAGGACCTAACACTCTCCACACTAATGGCAAAATAAACCATACCAAGTTTTTTTTTTTTTTTTTTTTAACAGAAAAAAAAATAAAAAATCATCCTCGCAGGACTCTTCTCTCCACCAATTTTAAACTGAATAGGGAGATGGAGTCTCGTATGGAGAATCAAACAGTAGTGTGAACCTAGCAGAAGGTGTCTGCTCAGAAGGTGTCCATTTTTAAAAAAGACACCTATCAGAATGGACACAAACACAGTATCTGATGGCTAGCAGTTACTGTCCGTTATATGTCTGTTGCCCTTAGACCTTAATGTAAAAAAATAAATAAATAAATCCTGCATGTAGGATTTTTTATTTTTTTGTGTCCGCTTGAAAAAACGGACATGGTTGTAAACGGACACAAACTGACACTAAAAAACACAAGATAAAATCCTTCATTGAAATGAATGGAAATTGCAAACAGACCAGCTAGTGTCCATTGCTAAATTCTTGTACGGACAATAGCCATGGACACTGCTCAGCAGACACCAATGCTAGTATGAACACCCCCTAAGAAAACAGCAATCCTTTTTAAAGTCAATAATAAACAATCAAATTAACAAATTTTACTACTACAATCACTAAAAAATAAATACAAAGGCACACTCCAATCCAAAAGCACAGAAAATTAACCAATACTATGCTGACACTCAGCCAAGGCACTGGTCTAATGCCCAAAGTTTACTTAAAAAAAAGTCCAAACCAGTCCAAGGTCAGTGTAGTGCCCAAGCAATCCAGAAAATCCTCCTTATCCTCCCACCTATACCTATGTGTGCACTATATACCCTACAGCCAGGTTAGTCAATGTATCTAGAAATTTACTGATATTATTTTTGGGGGTTTTCTAATGTCTTTGGGAACGTTATGGTCTGCCAAATAAAAAACAAACAGGGCTTTGGTAATCTAACTGATTCATATAGTCAACAGTAGCTAGTTTACATTGCATTCTTGCAGAAGGGCAACTTTCTGTTTCAAGGAAAAGAAAAAACATCCAGTCTCTGCTGTATTGAACTCATTGGAAGGAATTTGCTATGGTGGCTGCACCTGAATCTTGTTGTAACATTTTAATTGTATTTAAGACATTTCTAGCTAGATATCTTTTTTTCTTGACGTCTAGAGAAGGTGTGGCTTAGGATGTGACACTGTGCATCCTGTTCTATAATTCTGGTGTAAATTTCGGCCGACTCTAAGGCTCTATTCATACTACCAATGCTGGACTGATCTGTGAAAAAGTAGTGCATGCTCTACTATTTTATGGATCGGATGCGTTGCTCCATTTTCACAGACCTGACTTTCTCACTGAAACCCAGTTGGTCCATGAAAAAAAGGAATGATACATTGGTGTTGACATGGTTGTGTGAATATAGCCTAATAGATCTTCTAAACATTTGCTATACAGTTTAGACCTGCACTAGTTTTACCATCCAGCATCAGACATTGTGATAAATGTGGTGCATTTTAAGAGTCTTTAACTAGTCTTGGTTTGCACTGTGTTAACTTTTAGGAAATGTGGGCCATCCTATCCTTCCTTCCTACTATAATAATTAATAATTATTATTATTAATTAATAATAATAATACTTAATACTATTATAAATGTGTAAGTTTGTGTGTTTGTTCCTCAATCACGCAAAAACCGCTCAACAGATTTTAATGAAATTTGGCACATAGATAGTTTGCAACCTCGATTAACACATAGGCTACTTTTATCCCGGTAAATGACATAGCTTCACAACTATTATGAATTTATGTTCACATACTATATTAAACTACTCTTGCATCAGCTTCTCTCAGCTTCTGATAAAGCCAGGTCTGTTATTTCTCTATGTAAACACTTAGCTAACCCTCAGGCCATTCTGTACCTGCATTTGCATATTATCTGATCAGCTCCAGGCAGTGCTGACACACTGTATGGGAAAACACCTTTAATTCAAATTGGCAGTTTGCTACTTTTAAACATGTCGGGTGGGAAAAAGGAAATTTAGTTTGTTGTAAAATTCTAAAACAATGAGAGCTATGAAGGTAGCCAGAAGTCAACAGCGTTCTCCTCAAGCGGAGCTGACTGGGATCATCGCGCCAACAATACGCTCCTTATATAGCGTCCCAGCGAGCTGATGAGATGCCGGAACAATCACAGGCATGGTGTGAGGAATAAGTTCAGCAGCAGGACAGCTTAAGAGGTGCCGAAACGCCAGAGGAGGCAAACCATCTATGGCAGCAATTTGTTGAATATAGTCGGATCCTATTTGTTGAATATAGTCGGATCATCGACACCAACAACATGTAGATTTATGTTTTATAATGCTGAGTTGTGTGTGTGTGGGACTGTGCTATCATACTGCTGTTCACAAATGGCAGCTTTGTAAAGCATCACTTGCATTTGTACATGGCATACATGGCACTTACAAATTTGTATATACATTATATCAGTAAAAATGTGTTCACCCATTAAAGAAGTACTAGATACATATACTGCAGCAGAACCATCAAGTAATAACATGTAAAACAATTGAGTGTCTGCCCTTTCTGTCAATGTACATGCAGAAACGTTTCGCTTGGATATCAGCATTGTTGATATGTCTCTTTGAGCAGCCTCAGAGTGGAGAGATGTTGTAGACCTGGAACCATCATTGGACCTGCTGTGGGACAGCCATGTAGTGACATTTATACTGATCCAGTTTCTTATTTGCAAAAAAAGTTGTAGATTTTTAGCAGTTTAGTTTCATTACAGTAAAATCTGATACCCCATAAGAAATGATCCAGATGCTGGACTCTTGTTTGCATTATTAAATAGAGCAGCATTAGCTTCGAGCATTGTGTTATACATTAGAACATCCTGCCGTTTTTCCTTCTGCTTTAAGGTTGGACAGAATGAGTCTGCAGCTCCCTCCTCGCTCCCATAATGCTACCATTTACATCACTGTGTGCAGTGCTGGACAGGAGAGTGCCAGGAAATTTGAAACTAGTATGCATCCAGTTTTGTGGAATAGCAGAGCGTGAATAAGCACCATCTCCTCTAAGCTAACTTTATGGAAGCGATGTACTGCTGACCCCCATGCAAGCCAATGATCAATGGGTAACTGCTGCAGATGCCACTGCTACTGTAAGTAATCTCTTTAATCACCTTTTCAGATGGCTTCTCGGTTACAAGCAAAAGATCTGAGACTGCTAGGCTGTGCTAGAAATCTGCTCCTTATATTGCTGTAGGATGTTGGCTGAATCTGCGTGCCGGGGCTAGAGAGAATGTGTTCCATCATTTATTCTGAAACTCCCTGTGGAAGGAAAAACGATGGATGGTTTCATTCTGTCTCTCCCCGCATCCCTATAAAATGCAGTGTCAGCTCGATTCCCACACAAAAGCCTGTGCTGCACTGCATTAACTAAGCAGACGCTGCCTGCATGCACTTACCTGCACATATACAGACCATGTGTACACCTTTCCCCACTTGATATCACATCCAGCTTGACCTCTGAATATAATCCACGACAGTTTTCCTTCTATGCTATTTCCAGAGAAAACAGTCACAATGGGAGGAGTCTTTGTTAAAGGGCACACTGCTGTATGGTTGCAGCATAGGTACCTTGGTGGAAAGGAGCAGGCAGTGCTGGTTTTGGGTGGATTCCTATGTGCTTACAGTATGTTATGCGGCTGCTTTGCCCATCTCTTAAGTGACAGCACATGTTACAGGAAGAATAAATGTGTTAGGAAAAATCCTGACGGCTTTCCAAGGACTTTTGTTTTTTTTTTTTGTTTTTTTTTTCTTAGGCGTACATTCCACGTGGACAGATAATGTATATACTGCTTTGTATTCAGATGCTTCCCCTGACTTGAGCTTGATGGATTTTGCAGTCTTTCAGCGATGCTTTTGGATGAGTTTGAGCCTGGAGTTCTATTTTAACCTCCAGAGAACCAGTGTATATTTAGCACTTTTGCTTTCCAGAAAAGAATGGCAGGACTGCAGACAGCATGTTATATTATCGCAAGCCCCACATGTTTCTACTTTCAGCGACATTTTATAAGCATTCATTCCCCACTGCTGTGGGCTGTTTATAGAAAATGCATTTGTGACTGTGGTAGTAGGCCTTATATATATATATATATATATTTTAATGAAATATTCAGGGAAATAACAGGATTATTTGCCCTATGTTCAGAAGCTCTAACCCCCAGTTCTATACAAGTATGAGAAATAAATATATACGTAACCATTTAGGATTGAATAGCCTGTAGTTTATACCTTTGATATCTGGTGGTATAACCAAAATTCATGTATTGTCAAATGTCCATGAAAGTGTGAAATATACACAACGGTGTGATTCTTATGAGTGTGTTAAATGCTCTGTCTGCGACTTAGCAACTAAAATTACTGTAATTCTCCAGTGATAAAATAAAATTTAAACCAATGTTTTAGACCAAGGACATACTATAAGGATTGACAATGGGAATCACTGGCAGTTAAACTGCTGCCAAGAACAGTACAAATTTGGTGGATGGATTTCAACAAATCTTATCCACACACTGCAAAAAAAAAAAAAAAAAAGGCAAAGTATTTTGTGTTGCAGGTTTTGAACGCCCAGCATGTCAGTTTAGCCTCAGATCAGTCTTTACAGTACAAATGGTAAACCTGGGATAGCCGCATGTACTACCCATGAAATCCACAAACTTAAAGGGGTATTCCCACGTTGCATACTCACCAGTCTTCGCTGCTGTAAAATCTTCTTTCTTCGTTCTTATAAACAAAGCCGTTTTGCTGAAGCAATGTATTTAGGAAAAGTCATTCACATTAACAAGCAGTATAGATAGGATCCTTGTGATGGGACAACCCCTTTAAACCATCTGAATTTGTGAACTTGTAGTGTGTGGTTTTAGCCTAAAAGTCACTCTACTAACTGCTTTCCTTCCTATTTTGTGTAGATAAGTCTAGGTTCACATCTGTGCCCTGTCTCCACTTGGGAGTCCTGCCTTTTCTCCCCACATTTTTCCACCCTTTTTGTGTTACAACTCTGCAGAAACCCAGTGCCCCCCATAGACTACAGCTGCTGTGTGTGTGTGTGTGTGTGTGTGTGTGTGTGTATTTTTTTTTTTCTTTAAAGTGGATTTGGTTTACATTCAGGGGGTCCACAAGTAGTTTTAACACATTGGTGGGCCCTGTGCAAAGGTTTCTTAAATGGGGCATTCTCCATCAGCACCACATAGAAGTACCTGACCTGCACAAATTATAATGCCTTCTTGATGGTCCCACACATAGTGTAAAACCCATTAGTGGCTCTCACACAGTATAATGCCCAGGCTGCCCCCACAGATTCCTCTTTAACTAGCTCCATTACATTGCGTAGTGAATCAAAACCATAGCCGAGCACTCCACAGACTTCTAACCTAATAAACATCAGAACAATTAACGGACTTTCTGGCCCCAAATTTATTCTTTTATACTGACAATCTATCCACAGGACTACTCATTGGTATGTCAGTATGTGATCTGTCAGGGTTCAACACCCGAACCCCACACAGATCATCTGTTCTAGTTGCTTCTGAGTACTATTCAAGTAATAGGAATGCTACTGCAATTACCCAGAACTACCACTATACAGTGGATGGCGCTGCTGTGCCAGTCCTATTACATGAATAGTAGCCGTGCTGCATCCTGTCTACTAGCAGCTTTCAGGTTGGACCCCACACGTATCACATTGAAAGCAATAGGTAAAAAAAGCCTCTCATTGATTTTAATGGGTAGCGCGCGTATGCCGGCACCCCTAGAAATCAATGAGATCTGTTTTAACGCAGCTCATTCGGAACGAGTTTACGTTCAGAATGAGCGGAGCGTAAACTCTGTGCGAAGGCTTCCATAGTTCGTTCTTATAAGTAATACTCTCCCCCCCCATCAGGAATAGTTTCCCCTTATATGTAATAGTTCCTCCTTACATATAGCCCCCCCCCAATAAATTTCCTCAACCTCAGTAATAATACCTCCTCATTAACTTTAATTCCCCAGCTGGCCTTATTAATAATGATTCCTCCAATAAAAAATATATACATACACTAGCTATAACCTGCGACTTCGTCCGCTGTCCCCTCACCCTTGCGCGATCCACCTGAATTGCCCCCACAGCCCTTTCCTTGCGGTCACCTCCCACAGCGTTGTGGGCCGGGACCCCACGGCCCCGCTGCGGCACCTCCGGCCCTCTCCTTTCCCTCCACCCGCGCCCCCAGCTCTCCCCTTACCCCCCCACCCCCTCTGTAATCCCTACCACCAGCACCTCCCCCAAACCAGCAACCCCCCACCCCCCGGTCTCTACCGATCACCCGTGCCCCCCCAGCCCTCTCCCCCTTAAGCAAGCCGGCGTTCCCTGTGGATGTAGATGCTGGGGAGCTGTGTGTCCTTTCTGTGTGTGCGGTCCTTTCCGTGCTGTGTGTGTTCCCGGTCTCACAGTTCAAGGGTAGGTGCGGCTGGGCTTGTTTGGGCTGGGTGTGCTGCTGCATGCTACTCTGGCCTGAGGCAATGTGTGGCCGGGCGGCATGTCAGCGGCGTTTGGAAGCATGCGGCCAGCCGCCATATTCAGCGAGGAGTCCCCGGAGGAGGAGTGGCCACGCCCACAATTCGCCGCCAACTTATGGGTCGCTGTCCTGGCTCCCTATCCCGCCCACACATCTCCATGCACCAATAGGAGTGGCGTCTAACTACCTGCGCTGACGTCATGCCCGGCCTGACAGTGGACCAGGCGACAACTTTGGAGGGTTGCGGTGGCGTTTTGGGGTGAGAGACACTTTTAAAGTAGCCTATTACCCCTTCCTGGCCAATATGTAGGTGTGTGTGTGAAATTTCTAGGAAATCCGTTCAGCCGTTTGAGTGTGATTGAGGAACAAACATCCAAACACACAAACTTTCACATTTATAATATTAATAGGATAGGATATGCAAAATGGGAGCTATATATAGGGAGTAACTATTAATAAGGCTGGGGTGAACTATTATTAATAAGGAGGGGGGGGGGCTAATAGTTATTAATAGATCCTCCTTATAAATAGCCCCTTTACTAATAGTTCCTCCCTCTATGTATAAATAAACTCTCTTTCCCCCAAGAATTATGAAAAGTTCCTTTGTATACATGCCCCCTTATATAATAGTTCCCCTAGAGTTAATAGTAGTATCTCCTTATATAAAAAAAAAAAAAAATATATATATATATATATATATATAAAATTTAGAATGAATAATTAGGCTAGGGGAACTAATATATGGGGGGGGGGGTATATATATGCGCGTATCACATTGCAAGCAATAGGTAAAAAAAAAAAAAAAAGCCTCAATGAGTAGCGCGTGTATGCCAGCACCCATAGAAATCCAATGGGATCTGGTTTTTATTCGCTCATTCTGAATGAGTTTTACATTCAGAATGAGCAGAGCGTAACTCTGTGTGAAGGGTCCCATAGAGGTTTAGATTCTTTCAATTGGAGGCAATATAGATTCTTGCTGCCAGCAGTATAAATTGAAACCATTTGTATTGTGCACACTGGAAAGCAGGTGGCTTAGGGCCCCTTCATACGGCGTAAGCGCGCCGCTCATATAGAGACATATACACGTGTCCAAGCGCGGCGCTTCAAAACAAAGCCCATTGGTTTCAATGGGAAGCGCGCATATATCGGCATTGAAACCAATGGGCTCTGTTTTGAAGTGCCGCGCTCGGACACGTGTATACGTGTCTAAATGGGCGGCGCGCTTACGCCGTGTGAAGGGGCCCTAAGGCTGAATAGAAAGACTGGTATGGACAATGGTACTGACGGTCCATATAATCTTTGAGCTCGCTTAAAGTCCAAAAACAACAGGCTAATACGGCAGGTCAACTAAATGTGAAGAGTATGGCTCAAAGCGGGAAAAATGTAGGTTAGAAACCATGTAATCTAGCAGAAACCTAATACGTTCTATGCATAACCTTGAGGGAAGGTTTCCTAAGGCTAACCTGTCAGCTGCACTTTCTAATAAAGGTGCAGTAATCCATTGAGTTTGGGTAAGTGAGGTCCAATTTTTAATCTGTTCTTTCTTCAGTGTTTTACTTAACTTTCATTAATTTTCTGGCTAACTATCCATTATTGTCTATTTTGCATCAGTTTGCCATCCGTATATAACAGTTAAAAAAAACAATTTTTTTTCCCCCTAGAATTAACCCACTCATGTATTTTAACAACCATCGAACGGATCAAATCCACTTTGACAAAAGTTAAAAAAATAAATAAAAATTAAAAATGGCCCAATGACTTGGTCTATCAGGCCATGAAAACTGACAAAATGGAACATTTCCTATTATTCAAATCCACTGAAAAAATCCACACGTGTACCGTATGTTTCTTTTTATACCATTACAAGTCAGTTTTTCATTAATGTGCAATAGTTCACAGTACCAAAAATGAATTCTTGTGAACAAATGTTTTATATTGCATATAATTTTTGTAACATGTACAGCAGTAATAACCTGAGAAGTTTAGTAACACATCACTGTCATACTTTCTTCTCTCCCAGTCTTGTTTCACACTGTGCTGTTTTCTAATCTGTGGTCCTGCTTAGTTAATGCATGAATGGAATATGTAGCATTCTCAGCTGCCTGTAGCGAGTGCTCAGAATTTGTCTTCCATGAATGCATCCGGGATTCATAAGCAGGGTAGCTGACATGCTACAATAACAGTTTACATTCCCAAGGATTCTCTGAGTAGTGTTGCATTTAGTAATATGTCACATGGGTATGTATGCAAGCAAACTCGTGAATTCTACTACTGCAGGGCCTTCAAGCTTGAATTTACATGCAATGTATTTAGCATTACATCAGGGTTCTGTGGTTGGAGTGCTTTTATCTGTCAATCATGGACATTCATACCATGATGCTTCAATTGCAAATTGCAAATATTTTTTTTTCTTAGAAAAAAAAACTTAACCAACTCCTATCCTGCTGCTGATGATGATTATTATTATATTTTTTTTTTACTGTTTTTAGATATTTTCTGGACATTTTTTAATCTAATTTATTGTGTACTCTCTTTAAGGGGTATGTGTCTTTTTTTTTTTTTTTTTTTTTTTTTACAATTCCCTCCCCCCCCCTTCAAAAAAGAAATCAATAGCAAAATGCCAAATCCAGAATAATCAGAAATTGGGCAGGAAAAACCCCCACACTAGATAAACAAAAAAAACAAACAAACAAAAAACCCCGAAAAGACAAGGCAAAATACACAACATAGTTAAAGGGGTTTTCCGGGCAAAAGATGGTTGCTTGTGTATGGTGTTTTTTTTTTTTTTTTTTTTTTTTTTTTTTAAATTTATTTATGGACCAAAGCTGCAATAAAACACACAAGCAGTATAAACCGTAAAAACTATGTCAAAAATATATAATGTTTGTGCATGTCTGAGATCCAGGAGCGTGCTGCTGCATGCTTACATTGGTTTTACATTGATAGAATATGCTTTATTAGAAGAATTGGTAGAGTCTAATCTGTTCCCTCGTTAGTTCTTATATGGAAGGACAGATGCTCTGACATCTCTTTAGCACAGTGCCACCCTGGCAAACCATATTCAGTGAAGAATAGCAATACTGGCACTACTGTCAGAGAGGGTACTGTTGCTGCTCTCATACACTATTTACTGTAATGACTCACTTAGCTTAAAGAGGACCTCTCGCCACCTCCATTGATTCTGAGTACTCATTTTGCCTGTTGTCACTAATTGCCCCTTACATAGCACCTATTATAGCTATAGAAAATAAAATGAAATTTATTTGATCACAAAAAAATTCCAGATTATACCCTAATTTGTACATACCCTGGAACTTCGCCAGTCAGTGGAGTGCTGTCTATAAACATATTAAGAACTAAACTGGTAGAGTTGGTGACAGGTCATCTATACTCGACTCTTAAAGACTCAAAATTAATTCAGGGGGTGCTATCACTGGAGAACTGACCAACTACCATGTGGATACCATGTAAAATTATATATATATATATATACAGTCCTATGAAAAAGTTTGGGCACCCCTATTAATCTTAATCATTTTTAGTTCTAAATATTTTGGTGTTTGCAACAGCCATTTCAGTTTGATATATCTAATAACTGATGGACACAGTAATATTTCAGGATTGAAATGAGGTTTATTGTACTAACAGAAAATGCGCAATATGCATTAAACCAAAATTTGACCGGTGCAAAAATATGGGCACCTCAACAGAAAAGTGACATTAATATTTAGTAGATCCTCCTTTTGCAAAGATTACAGCCTCTAGTTGCTTCCTGTAGCTTTTAATCAGTTCCTGGATCCTGGATGAAGGTATTTTGGACCATTCCTCTTTACAAAACAATTCAAGTTCAGGTAAGTTTGATGGTCGCCGAACATGGACAGCCCGCTCTCAAATGATCTGAAAACAAAGATTGTTCAACATAGTTGTTCAGGGGAAGGATACAAAACGTTGTCTCAGAGATTTAACCTGTCAGTTTCCACTGTGAGGAACATAATAAGGAAATGGAAGACCACAGGGACAGTTCTTGTTAAGCCCAGAAGTGGCAGGCCAAGAAAAATATCAGAAAGGCAGAGAAGAATGGTGAGAAGAGTCAAGGACAATCCACAGACCACCTCCAAAGAGCTGCAGCATCATCTTGCTGCAGATGGTGTCACTGTGCATCGGTCAACAATACAGCGCACTTTGCACAAGGAAAAGCTGTATGGGAGAGTGATGAGAAAGAAGCCGTTTCTGCAAGCATGCCACAAACAGAGTCGCCTGAGGTATGCAAAAGCACATTTGGAGAAGCCAACTTCATTTTGGAAACAAAGATTGAGTTGTTTGGTTATAAAAAAAGGCGTTATGCATGGCGTCCAAAAAGAAACAGCATTCCTAGAAAAACACTTGCTACCCACTGTAAAATTTGGTGGAGGTTCCATCATGCTTTGGGGCTGTGTGGCCAATGCCGGCACCGGGAATCTTGTTAAAGTTGAGGGTCGCATGGATTCCACTCAGTATCAGCAGATTCTTGAGAATAATGTTCAAGAATCAGTGACGAAGTTGAAGTTACGCCGGGGATGGATATTTCAGCAAGACAATGATCCAAAACACCGCTCCAAATCGACTCAGGCATTCATGCAGAGGAACAATTACAATGTTCTGGAATGGCCATCCCAGTCCCCAGACCTGAATATCATTGAACATCTGTGGGATGATTTGAAGCGGGCTGTCCATGCTCGGCGACCATCTAACTTAACTGAACTTGAATTGTTTGTCCAAAATACCTTTATCCAGGATCCAGGAACTGATTAAAAGCTACAGGAAGCGACTAGAGGCTGTTATCTTTGCAAAAGGAGGATCTACTAAATATTAATGTCACTTTTCTGTTGAGGTGCCCATACTTTTGCACCGGTCAAATTTTGGTTTAATGCATATTGCACATTTTCTGTTAGTACAATAAACCTCATTTCAATCCTGAAATATTACTGTGTCCATCAGTTATTAGATATATCAAACTGAAATGGCTGTTGCAAATACCAAAATATTTAGAACTAAAAATGATTAAGATTAATAGGGGTGCCCAAACTTTTTCATAGGACTGTGTGTGTGTGTGTGTATATATATATATATATATATATATATATATATATATATATATATATATATATATATATATATATATATATATATAGTGTGTGTGTGATGGCAGTTTTTTTTGGCCTGCAAAATGTTTGCAATTCATTTGTAAGTGTGAGTGCCATCAATATTTTTTTTTTACATGTCATCCAAATGAAGCATATTAAACAAGTAACATAGGTAGGCCAGGCTGAGCTAGGTAGGAGCAGCGGCTTCAACATCCAACAGGAATGTTCAAGTATTATGTTAAAAAAGTTAAAATATGGATGTTGTGATTATCCAGAACCAGATTTGGGCGATACGACAATTGCAGTGTTGAAAAGGTTGCTGATGCTGAAATAATTTGATTTAAAAAATAGGATGTGTTTTCAGGATTTTTGTTTTTCGTTATATGTAGTTAAGTTCCTTATTTTTTTAACGGTTACTGAAAAAGAAAACATTTTGAATAAAGTTCATAGATAATGTATTATCTAATATCAATTTGTTAGAACCCCCCATTGTTAATATTGCTCGTTATCTTTGGCACCTATGTAGGCTTTATGTAAAATTATGTTAAGTGCTCCCTACAGAATTTCTGCCCTGAATAGTGCTCATCAACTCAAAAAATTTGGGAAATGCTGTCCTAAAGCATCAAGTTTTTATTAGTCTGCATTTTTGAGAACACCATAATTGTTGTAAATTGATACTATCTATGTACAACAGCTCCCTCTGGTGGTGGAATGCAATCTTACAGTCATAACTTCATTGAACCGTGCAGACTAGTAGTTACATGGCTTAAAATTACTACATTTATATTGCAATATACACAGAAATAATATTTCATAAAATTGGAATTAATAAATGCTAGCTAGTTGTACTGTGTAAAGTGCTAGAACCCTGGCTCTGTCCTCTTTTATTAGATTTATGTTGTGCTCAAAAATATTTGGAAACTAAATGAAGATTTGGTGATCTTTTTTTCACTCGGGGGCATCTCTATATATAAAAAAAAAAAAAAACTTCTGTCATGTTCATTCATTCATTCATTCTGTATGTTTTTCATACAGAACTTTTTTCTTCTCTTCAGAAAGTAAACAAACTTGACAGAAGAAAAATTCAGTCATATTTTTAACATTAAATGTAAATGGAAGGGGCTCCATCTTTGGGCCCGTTCACATAATGTTTTGGTGATCTGCTTAACTGATCAGTTTTGTGGATACTAAAAACTGACTGTAAATGATCATTTTCCATCCGCTTTAACATCGATGTTAAATAAAGCAGATCAGTTTCAGTCTGTTCTTTTGTGGGACCCAAGTGTGGTTTGTTTTACTTGTGTCCTACAGTAACTGATTTGTATGTATTTAAGGGCCTGTTCACATAATGTTTTGATCGTCAGTTTAGCTCATCAGTTTTGTAGATACTGATGTGAGAAAACTCATTCCAGTGACTGTGTGAGCAGTGGACTTTTTGTGATAATCTGTCAAGTCTATTGTCCCAATCCAGTCTTACTGTGGCCATTATATTGCAAGGTGTCTCCTACAGTATGTTGTTAATAGTAGTATATAGATCTAGTAACCTTTCCAGTGTATATTATACATATAGCATGTTCTGATATTATGTATACACATAGGATCAGGACTTAAGTGTTTACACAGCTTATTGGAGCTTCTTTATTTAAATGGATTTGCTTTTCAGGAGTTGCAGATAGTCATCCATGGGTATACAACATACTTGCAGTTGCCTTGGTACTACATATGCTTGTATGTATTATATGTACAGCAAATTAGGGTATTGTTACCCAGCTTTCCCAGACTGTTCTTTGCCACTTATTCAGCAATAATTTCCCCTTAGATTTGTGTCCTTGGTCACAAAGCTGGGTAACATTGTAGAGCTGTCATGGTTAACACAGGGTGTTGCCCTAATATATACTGTATATTGTTAGATTCATACAAAGGCCTAGGTTAGGTTCACGCTGCACCTAGTTTTGCATGCAGAACTTTCTCCTCCATTCAGAAAATAAGCAAACAAGTTGTAACAAATCATTTATCTTTTTTGTCATTACACTATGCTCAAATCTGTGCCCGTGTGTCCGTTATTTTGTTCCGTCACGGGACCAGAACAATAGACACGGACCACTAAAATAGTGGACACCAATGGTGCCCAATGGACTCCATTGACTATAATGGTGTCAGGTGTCTATTCTTTTAAACTGAAACTACCGGACTATAAAGTCTCTTTCAGCACTTTTTCGTCCACCTTTTTCAGGCCATTGTACTAACTAGTAGCAGTGTGAACCTAGACTAAGAGCAATTTCATATAACTAATGTCTTCACAGTTCATAATCAACAGTGCCACACTAATCTGAAACCTCCTCATCTCATACCATAGAATGGCTACTTAGATTTTCTGTTCAGGAGCCTGAGAAAGCTGGTCATGATATATATATATATTTTTTTTTTTTGTGAGGCTGTAAGCTAAATCTGCTAAGTCTTTTACTGATAAATCCCCTACAATGTAGCATAAATAGACAGATTTGGCATTCAGAATACTATCAAAGGTGGCAATAAACTGTATGAATCTGTACTATAGACTACTGAATGCTAAATCTGATGCTTCTTGCTCCTAAATCTTATTGACTAGATTTGCATTGCAGGAGTCTGAGCTGGACGTAAAAAGGAATTCAGAGGAACCTCATTGACTTTTTTTTACTGTATTTATTCTTATGTAGATTGTGAGCCTCATATAGGGCTCACAATTTACATTTTTTTTTTCCTATCAGTGTGTCTTTGGAGTATGGGAGGAAATCCACGCAAACACAGGGACAGCACAAACTCCTTGCAGATGTTGTCCTTGGCAGGATTTGAACCCAGGACTCCAGTGCTAACCACTGAGCCACCGTGTTTCTCCCAGACCTCATTGACTATTATGGCAACAATGCTTGCCCTTTAAAGGGGCTCTGTCATTGCGAAAGTAATTTTTAACGAAGCACATACTTGCATAGCCTTTAGAAAGGCTATTCCACACGTACCTTTTGTATGTTAATAGTTTTTGAATGAGCCCACTTTTATTCACATGCTAATTGGCCTACAGCATGCACCTGGAAGTCTCAGCGAGAACTGTCTGCTATGTGTGAGAGCAGGGAAGGCTTATGAGTAGTCGTCGTCATCATCACCATCATCATCAGTAGCAGCCTGTGCTGTACACACAGCAGGCAGTGCTCACTGAGACTTCTGAATGCTCGCTGGAGGCTAATTAATTTTTATTTTTATTTCTTTTACCCCTTCCCCCGATATGTATGGATGAAAACTTGGCTTGCAGGAATTTCATCTGGTAATTGACAAATTTTCCTTGGATGTACACTGGTGCAAATGTGATAGTAGCTTAAACTGGGCATCTTGCACATTGAAGGCATATGCACGTCACGTGCAGGGGTGATCCTGCCCCTTTCGCCGCCCGAGGCGAACTGAAGAAAGCCCCCCCCCGCCGGGGGGAGGGGGCAGAGTGGTGGGGGGCGTGGCCTAGCGGAGGGGGCGTGGCGACTCGAAGGGGGCGGGGCTTAGCACCGTTCGCCGGCAGAGAGCAGGCCCGGAGATTGCCTGTGCTCTGCCTGAGCGTGAGGGGAGGCTGCTGGAGCAGCGCTGCTCCAGTGGCCTCCCCAAACCACCGCTCGGTGCTAAGCCAGTCCAGGACAGCTTGTCCTGGACTGGCTTAGGTTAGCAAAAATGCCGCCCTCCCTGAGGCCCTGGCATAGCGCCGCCTGGAGTGCTCGCTTCAGGTCGCCTCATGGGAGGTGCGGCGCTGATCACGTGCTTGTTTTGCTTTTTATCAAAGTATATAACAACTGTTGCTTCCTCAACATAGCATAAATGAAATCACAGAACATCCATACAAAGGGTAGTGTTTGGTATGGAGTTGGACTTGCTCACTGTTTCATGTCCTTCTGCATTGTCTCACTATATGATTATAATCAATGGGCTCTAAGCTCCGCCCCCTCTTTCTTGAACGTCTTGTTTCAGTCTTTATGTCATGCATGTGCACACTGCTGAAAAAGAGCAGCTAGTCTCCAGCTGAAGATGAAGGGAGGGAAGGGCTTCTTTGTCTGCAAGATTTTGGCAAAACTACCGTATTTTTCGGACTATAAGACGCACCCAGGTTTTAGAGGAGAAAAATAGGGAAAAAAAATTTTCAGGCAAAAAATGGTAAAATATTTAATATATGGGAGTTGTAGTTTTGGAACAGCTGCAAGGCCACATTGACAGGTGACCCTGCAGCTGTACGGGGATGTATAGGGCGTTTTTTTTGTGGGGCCAGGTGTAGACCGGGCATTTTCAGACACAGGGATACCTAATGTATATGTTTCACAGTAATGTTATACTTTTATATGTATTCTAGGGAAAGGAGGTGAACTTTTTATTTATTTTATTTTTTATTATATTTTTTTAAGTGTTTTTTTTTTTTTTTTTTTTACTATTTTAATATCCCCCGCCTAGGGGGCTTGAACCTGCAATCATTTGATTGCAAGTCCCATAGACGGCAATACAAGTGTATTGCCGTCTATGGGAGATTCTATACATTAGTATCGCGGAGGGTCATAGACCAGCCGCGATAGTAATATATATCTATGACAGGCCTGGGAGCCTTCATTAGGCTCCCGGCTGTCATCGGAACAGGCCGGCTCCTGCGGCCTCGCCGTGCAGGAGCCGGCCTGCGTCACTAAAGGTATGAGGCTGGGGGGGGGGGGGGCTAACTAACTGTCGGGACCTGCGGAGGAGCAGTGGGTTTGCAGCATGGCCGTGCTACTGCCACCGCTGGTTTTCTTCAGCGGCAGTAGCGCGGCAATCTGCAGGCCCCGGCAGCTAAGACAGTCCCCGGCATCTGCTGTAATAGACCGGCGGATGCCGGGGAGTGTCTTAGCTGCCGGGGCCTGCAGTATTGTCACACTCCTGCCGCTGAAGAAAACCAGCGGTGGCAGTATCGCGGCAATCTGCAGGCCCCGGCAGCTAAGACACTCCCCGGCATCCGCCGGTCTATTACAGCAGATGCCGGGGACTGTCTTAGCTGCCGGGGCCTGCGGATTGCCGCGCTACTGCCGCTGAAGAAAACCAGCGGTGGCAGTAGCGCGGCCATGCTGCAAACCCACATTCAGACTATAAGACGCACCCTCATTTTCCTCCGAAATTTGGGGGAAAAAAAGTGCGTCTTATAGTCCGAAAAATACGGACTGTTTTTGTAACTTGCTGAAAAACTTGCAGGTTTATCTATAGGGCACATTACTATATGTGTATTGCGTTCCACTTTTAAAGTTTAGTATCCCTTTAATACGGATAAAACAAAATTTAGGATCAGTATATACAATGTGAATTGTTTTCTACATACTTCCAATATTATTCTACATACTTCCAATATGGATTATTATGGTTATATTTATATTTCTTTCTTTTTAATAGATGACCCTGGAAATACAAGATTACTTCCACAGACTGCTAGTGTCAACAATGAATTCCCTGAATATGGAACAACCGAGCACCGGGAGAATGACACATTTAGAGCTGCATATGGACGTTTAGGTGAACAGACACAATGCCCAGAAGATATAAGAGGACTGGAGGAGCCCTGTCCAGATACACAGAATGACAATTTGCTGGACAATTCTGAGCAATGTTTACATGACAAATTAAAGAGCAGGTCTCAACATTTAGAGGGGGATGATGGTGGAGACAATACGCTTTCTCCAGAACCCCCAGTAACATCTCAGCAGACTAACAGACACGTTCAACCAGAATGTAATTTGATAGTTAAAGGTAGTAGGAACTTGGAGACCATAAAGGATAATCCTAATGTCCAAAGTTCTCAGCCTTTAGAATACTTAGATAACGTTATGGTTCCAAGTCAGGAAGAGCCATCCAGTGCTCCTACAGTGGTTCATCCAGAAAGGAAATCCTTTTTGTATGTAGAGAGAGAGCTAGCAGCTATTTCTGAAGAAGAAACCCTCTCTGAATCTTCACTATCACAAATCACAGAGATTGCAGATTTTCCCAAGTCACAATTGAATTTTTCTTCAACGTCAACTATCATGGACCACAGTGAGGCTTCAATGGAAAGAACTGTTGGCACAGAAGAGAATAATGGTGCTATTAAATCAGTATATTTAGAAAATGCTGCTAACGGTATGGATATTTCAATGGTACAAACAGAAGAGGCTGGAAAATGGGAGGACAATTCTCCTTCTACAATTGATGAAAAACAAAATGATAAAGCATCCCTCATATCTCCAGGAACTAGCAGTTACATTCCAGCACCTGAGAGGACTAGAGGTTCAGTAGGATCAACATTTTCATCTGTGATGCAGAGGCCTAGGAGTGCCTCTGATACATGTACTCAAGATGGGGTAGACAATGAAGTCTTCATAAAAGATTCAGAACACAGTGATAACATTTCAGGACACGTTCAAATTCCCCAAAGGTACGTAGTGTTGATCTCAGTCAATGAAACATAATACAAGGAATTGGGCAGTGTGGTGCCTCAGTGGTAAGCATCTGGAATTGATTCTGACCAAGGGCAGTATCGAATTTTGCATGTTCTCCTAGTGTTTATGTAGTCCAGTTTCCTCCTGGTGCTCCAGTTCCCCTCAGTGCTCCCATACAGGTATGTTACCAATACTAATAAATTGAACTGTATAGGGGAATTTATTAAGACCTGCACTTCAGAAGTCTGGTGTCAAAAAGACATGGATAAGGATTTTTTTTTTTTTTTTAAATGTAGATTGTGAGCCCTGCATAGAGCTCACAATGTACATTTTTTCCTCTATCAGTATGTCTTTTGGAATAAGGGATGGAAATCCATGCGAACACGGGGAGAACATACAAACTCCTTGCAGATGGTTTTTTGCCCTTGGCGGGATTTGATCACCAGGACTCCAGCGCTGCAAGGCTGCAGTGCTAACCACTGAGCCACCGCGTGGCCCCCTTCGATAAGGAATTTGTAACCTTTTTTTTTTATTTTATTTTTTAATGTAGATTGTGTGCCCCATATAGGGTTCACAATGTACATTTTCCCTATCAGTATGTCTTTGGAGTATGGGAGGAAATCCACGCAAACATGGGGAGACCATACAAACTCCTTGCAGATGTTGTTTCTGGCAGGATTTGAACCCAGGACTCCAGCACTGCAAGGCTGCAGCGCTAACCACTGAGCCACCATGTTGCCCTCAATTTGTGACTTTTAAACTGTATTTACTTAGAACTTAATTATGAACAAATGTATACGGAATAAAAGAAAATCACTGTGGTTTAAAAAAATAAATAAATAAAAACTGGGAAAGTGAGGCGTCAAAGAATTAGGAGAAAAATAAGATAATAAAAAAAAGCAAAAAATGGTTAAACATGGAAAAGACAGTGAGGTTCATAGGTAGGGAAAGTAAAAATAACCCCCAAAATATTCTTCAAGAAATTTAAAACTAGGGCTATGGGCCTTCTCAAAAATAGTCTGGGAGTAATGGTGAAGGAGGATGAGAAATGGGCTAATCTATTAAATGTTTTCTCTAATGTTTTTATACAGGAGAATGTAATGAGGGATGACATGACTAGAAATCAGGCAAATTCTACATTAAATGTTACCTGCTTAATCTAAGAAGTAGTATAGAGGCATCTTTAAAATACTAAAACCAACAACTCACTGGGCCCTGATTGTACACCCCGGGTCTACTGATTCTAATATTTCAGCACTATAGAAAGTTCGTCCCGCAAAACACGTAAACCTTGTGCCAATATACAAAAAATGGTCAAAAAGTGATCCCAGAGACTGGGAAGCCTCATTGGCTGTTAAAATAGTTGAAGGTTTTGTTAGAGGTCTTACGATAAAGTATCTCCATTAATAATAACCTTATAACACCGAATCAGCATGGATTATTGACTAATCAGATCTGAAATGCGTCCTAGACATTGGTAATGTGGTGGGCATGATGTGTCAGAACATTTCAAAGGTTTTCAATACTGCACCACATAAAATGTTGCTATACAAAATCAATGTTGGGACATAGACTTTAATGGGATCTGCGTGGTTTCTGTTTGGTTTCTGCCCAAAAAGGTGCAAAATGTGGAGAGAAAAGCACTGTTTGCAGCGCTTTTCTCTCCACATTGTTCATGCAGATAATGGAATGGAGACTGGGTGCAGATGTGAACCGAGCCTCAGCTGCTGTCAAGACACCATTGGCGGAAAGATTCTTCCCTGAGATGAAAGGATCAGGAGTTTGTAAAGTACATGTTTGATACTTTACTGAAATAATGTTTTGGGTAAGGGTTGGGAGACGCATAAGGTAGGTAGCTAAGCAACTTTATGAAACAGACGTTTAGTCTGTTTCATTCTATTAAGCAGCAAGCAAAACAGATTTGGAGACTTTCCTATTTAAAAGAATTGTTCCTTTTATTAGTTAAAGTTCACTACTTGGTAATAATCCTTAGCTAATAATCTTTAGCGATCATGAGAACAAATGTACACGTATATCCATTACCGGGAGGTTCTTAGGCTGTGTTTACACATGCAGGAATACGATTTCTCTGCTATATGTTCTCTCACTTAATGTATCTGGAAGCAAAATCAGTTGTAGATCATAAACAAAACTTGAGCTTGGAAACTCCCCGTGTGAACATCTGTCACTGTTTTCTAAATTAGAATTAATGTTTGTAAATAATATTTCTAGCAAAGTGTACAATTTAATTGCTGTTTTATTACCATATAATCAAGGGCTATAGCTTCATGCTCACAAGGTACATCCACAAGCCCATTACTGCACCTACCCCATGGTGGCCAATCACTAGGTGATTTTGCAGGTAAAGCCTAGGAATTACCTTCACAATTATGAAACCATCGCCTTAGCGTGGCAGCTGTAGTATGTGGATGGACGTTTAGGGAGTTGCATAGTCTTTGTGGATCTATAGGCTGGAGCCCCAAGAGGGAAGAGCAGAGTAAGTGATGAATTAACATAAGGCAGCAATTTGCTCAAATAGTTTATTTTTACCCAAAAACTACATAAGTGACCACATAATTCCTCACTGGCTTTGGAGTGTCTATTTCTAATTTCCTATATTTCTTCAAGTCCTAGGATTGTGGTTGATGACCAATATGAAGATACCTTTAGATCAAAGAGATGCTCTGAGGACTCGACGGATTTGTACAGCTCCCAGTTTGAGAACATACTGGACAATACATCTTTGTATTACAGTGTGGAGTCATTGGACACCTTATACTATGAGCCAGATAGTTTTTTCAGCTTTGAGATGCCACTCACACCTATGATTCAGCAGAGAATCAAGGAAAGCAACCAGTATTTGGAGAAAAATACGTCTGATGGAGAACAGGAGTTTCTTAAAGTTGACTCTGGCAGTGGAATAACTATAACATATGGCAATGGGTTGGATGATACCACAGAAGCTGAAATAAGTAAAACAAGTGAGGAGCTGGAAATCTCAGGAAGGTAAGGCACATCTCATTGCTGCTTTAGCAAACTAATAATCACCATATTTTGGGATATTTTGTTGTTTGTGGTGATCTTAGCTAACCTGAAGAAGGATTACTTTAAAAATGACAGACTTTATTTCACGTTTTAAAATGGTATTTACATTGTGCCAACTGGGTGAGAGACACTTTCTTTTACCTTACTCCTTTATTTTATGTTGTATTAAAAACAAATTTGAGTAAAAAAAAATGAATGAATAGTTAAAGGGGTTGTCCCATCACAAGGATTCTATCTATACTGCTTGTTAATGTGATTGTAAGACTTTTCCTAAATACATTGCTTCAGCAAAACTGCTTTGTTTGTCCACTATATTACTTTATTCATTTTTTGTGGTCACAGCCCTGACCTAGCTGCACCTGAGTCAAGTGATGTATCTGCCTGCTCTCAGGAGGAGGGAGGAGGGGCTAAGTGCACGGGAGCGAGCCTGGGGGGGGTAGTTTACCCTTTGGGGGAAGGGGCCGCCAATGCAGGGTTAGACGCCGGCACAGGGTTAGACGCCGGCGCAGGTGAAGCCAGCAACATCGCTATGCTTCTGCCCTGCATGAAGCAAGCAGCGGCAGAAGCGATGCTGCTATTCTGGGGGGGGTCGGAGGAGCGGAATAACAGCATCGCTTCTGCCGCTGCTTGCTTCATGCAGGGCAGAAGCATAGACGCCAGCACAGGTGAAGCCAGCAACATCGCTATGCTTCTGCCCTGCATGAAGCAAGCAGCGGCAGAAGCGATGCTGTTATTCCGCTCCTCCGACCCCCCCCCCCCCCCCCCCCCAGAATAGCAGCATCGCTTCTGCCGCTGCTTGCTTCATGCAGGGCAGAAGCATAGCGATGTTGCTGGCTTGAAGTTTCACCTGTGCCGGCGTCTAACTGTCCCCGGCATCCGATGTAATAGAGAGGCGGATGCTGGGGACAGATAGACGCCGGCACAGGTGAAGCCAGCAACATCACTATCTGTCCCCAGCATCCGCCTCTCTATTACATCGGATGCCGGGGACAGTTAGACGCCGGCACAGGTGAAACTTCAAGCCAGCAACATCGCTATGCTTCTGCCCTGCATGAAGCAAGCAGCGGCAGAAGCGATGCTGTTATTCCGCTCCGGGGTCACATATGCAAAGCCAAGCAGCGAGATGCCGCCGGCCCTGCGTGCGCGCTCATACACCAGTCTAGCCTTCACAATGCGAATACAGACCCGACACCGGGTCTGTATTTGCATTGTGAAGGCTAGACTGGTGTATGAGCGCGCACGCAGGGCCGGCGGCATCTCGCCGCTTGGCTTTGCATATGTGACCCCACCCACCAATGACGAAACAAAGCCGGAAGACAGAAGATTTCAAAGAAACGAAGACTGGTGAGTATGCAACGTGGGACAACCCCTTTAAAAATTGATGCAACCTGACTAATGTAGCTTGCAGTTGTTTAAAGGAGTATTGCATTATTTCTAAATACATCTGAGCATATTTTAATGTCTGGTTTAATGTCTGTGTTACGTAACAGTGTGAGGCAGTAATATAGCTGCAATTTACATTACAGACTGCTTGATATTGCTATGGTCAGATGAACAATTCTATGCCTCTGTATGTTGACTGTGTGTACCCTTTAGGGTAGTCCACACATAAAAACCGCCTGGCTTATTTTGGTCCCGAAAAAACCCACTTCCTAATTAAGGAAGTGGTTTTTTGACCTTGAGGCGTTTTTTGGAGTGTTTTCTGGAGCAGTTTTTGGTAAAAACTGCTTCAGAAAACGCCAGGCAGTTTTTCCCAGACCCCTAAAGTGAATGGACTGTACAAAAAAAAAAAAAAAAAAAAAAAAAAACTAGGTGTTTTTTGACTCCCATTCACTTCTACTGCTTTCCTCAGGTGGAAACCGCCTGAAGAAAGGTCATGTCGCTTGTTTTTCTGCTAGCAGCAAAACAAAAGCTAGCGGTCTCCATAGACCACCATTGTATGGAGGCAGATATTGAGGCAAAATCTGCTGTCAAAATCTGCCTCATTGCCCCCGTGTGAACTAGCCCTTAATTGTAAAAATACAATTGTAAAAATGGAGGTCACATGATATAATGTCCAATGCACTGACCAAGGGAATGCCTGGGAATTTGCCACCTCACAGACCAACTATGGCAAACTTGTTAAATACACTAAGTGTGTTAGTCAGCCACTTCGCATACGACAGTGTTGACATGCTGACAGAGAAAATATTCTCTTATTTTAAGCACAATACAGAAGTGTAGTTGGGGGACCATGGTCAATGCTGACTGGAGAAGATCAAGGTACCATTGGACACTGCCACATTTTAGTTGTAAACCTTCCTATCTGTACCATATTTACGGATATATTTTTAGATACATTTTATATTTCTAATTCTAACAGCCATCCACCTTTTATATACGTAGTTACAGTTCATCCTGTTACCTGACTTTGTGTAGTAAGTTTCTCTGCTGGGAACCTGACCATTGATCAGACAGTAGTTTAGGCTATAGGATATAATGGCCTGGAATAATGTAAATGATAGTATTTGGCAGAAGTAGCAGGAAGACAAGAGTCAGTGAAGTGACACAATAGATCTTGAAATGAAAGACATTTTTTGAGAAAAGTCCTCAGTAGTTGATACCTTTTTTTAATGGCTAACTTAAATTTTTTTGATGACATATCGAGCTTTCGGGACTCTATAGAGGTCCCTTCATCAGGATAGTATAACACAATTTCTGAAGGTAGGCATATATATACAGAGGAATGGAGTGTTAGATGCAAAATAGATGGAAAACAGAACATGTAAATAAACAGTTTAAAAACATATATATCAGTTCACAGGAAAGTTCTCTGGGTTTATGGCTTCTTTTGATCAGTGACGTGGTGTCTAGTGGTTGTAAAACGTCAAAACCCTGTGCTTGATTTTTGCCTGATTGTCCCTTTTGGAGAGTGTTGAAGGTCATCATGAGTTTAATCTCCCATATGCGGTGATCCTTTTTGTTTCTGAAATTTCCTCTTAGTACCAGGATCTTCATGTCCTTGGTCATATTATGATTTTCATTGCAGTAGTGTTTTGGCACAGGGAGGTCCATTCTCTGTTCTCTAATTGTATGTCTGTGTGAGTTCATCCTCATCCTAAGTGACTGTCCTGTCTCACCTACATACAGGCCCCCAGGACACTTAGTACACGATATCAAATATATGTTTTTAAACTGTTTATTTACATGTTCTGTTTTCCATCTATTTTGCATCTAACACTCCATTCCTCTGTATGTATATGCCTACCTTCAGAAATTGTGTTATACCATCCTGATGAGGGGACCTCTATAGAGTCCCGAAAGATCGATATGTCATCAAATTTTTTTTTAAGTTAGCCATTAAAAAAGGTATCAACTACTGAGGACACCTCTCAAAAAATTTCTTTCATTTCATATCCACTGGCTAACACGGTACAAAGACATTTTTTCTTATACAATAGATCTTGGTGAGGGTGAGTTCCCATTCTGTAGAACAAGACTTTTAAGTAGGACTAGCTCTTCTTCTTACAGGCTCACGTTTGCAGCCCTCCCCCTCCCCCCACATGACAGGGACAGTCCGTGTAATAAGCTGCGTGCTTCTCTTAGTTTCATTGTTGGGTATGTGACTGCTAAGCTTCAGGATAGTTTTGTCCATATAGTCTTCCTCTTTTAGGTTCTCTGCGCAGTCTGCATTTTCACATTCATGTTTTTTGATGCAGTTTAAAGTAGTTGAAGATAAATCCAGGAGTGGATTGAAAAACAAAGAAAACAAGCATCACCTCTCCTATAAACTTTCTCTCACATTATGATCTATACTAGGTTTTGTCCTTAAAAACCACATGCAAAAACCTGAAGCTGAATTTACCTATAGTAAGTTGGGTGATATGACCTGCAGGAAGTAATACAGACCTCCTGCACTTGACTGGCCTGGTGCCGTGATGTGACGTTAAAATGACTGTTATAACTGGTGGAAAAGCCATCATGGTTATTCTAGTCTTTAGTGGGCATGCCAGAGACTTGGTCATGAAGACATTGTTGGCTGCTTTCTGTGACATATTATATACCTTTTCTAGAATATCAGTAAGTTCTTTCCATTAATTTTCTTACCCCATATTCTACCTTGCCACATTGTGGCTTCCTTGTTAATAATCTTCCTAGCTTGTTAGAGATATCAGAGCTGGTATAGATAACTTGCCATTTCTTGTTAGATATGTAATTGAGTTGTAATAAATACTCCAGACCTAAAATACCAGTTGTCCCAATGAGTTCCTGGAAACTGGCTTCATAGAATGTGGCCATTGCTTTAGTCCACAGGTTACATTTTTGTTAGTCTTCATAATTCTAGGACACGCCAAGTAGGAGTAGAGTAAAAAGCGTTGAATGTTGTCTTCATTACAACAATGCATAGTGCCTTGGTATAACATGCAAATTGTTCTTCTGACAGCTGCAAAACAATGTGGTGTCACATAAACGGTTACAGTTCTTAATACAGTAGACGGTAATGTATTGTGCTTGCAGCTCTATCTCTTTGACGTATACAAGTAGCATGGTCTTGAGATTACGTAAGCAACATCTTGTAACTTAACATTGTACACGCTGCCTGTATACTGTAGATCCTACACTACTTTTTGAACTGGGTTTTTGTGGAAAGGTGCCAGTGGAACCACCTCAGGATTAATGCTGGGAAGACCAAGGAGATGTTGATGGACTTTACTTAGCGGACATATGCTCCAAAACCAGTGGACATCCAGGGGACGGGCATTGAGATAGTCAAGACCTATAAGTACCTGGGTGTGCTCCTCAATAATAAGCTGGACTAGGCTGATCACCTAGATGTGCTGCGCAGAAAGGGCCACAGCAGGCTCTACCTGTTCAGGAGGCTGAGGGCCTTTGGAGTCCAGGAGGTACTTCTTAGTGCCTTTTTCAACTCTGTAGTGGCATCAGCCATTTTCCTTGGAGTGGCCTACTGGGGGAGCAGCATATCAACCAGGGATAGGAATAGGCTCAACAAGCTGATTAGGAGGGCAGCTCTGTCTTGGGGAGCCCCCTGGACCCAGTACAGGTGTTTGGTGACTGAAGGATATTGTTTGTGGTGAGTGTCATGCTGGAGAGTAACTCCCATTCCATGTAGACCATGACAGCACTGGGCAGCACTGTGAGTGACCGCCTACTTTACCCCAAGTGTGAGAAGGAGCGCTATCATAAGTCTTTCCTCCCCACTTCAGTTAGGCTGTACAACTAACACTGAGCTAAGAGTAGTTCAATCCATACAGAGAGCTGAAAGATCCTTAAGTTGTGATATTCCCCCTTTTTTTAAATCTTAGTATCTGTACCTACTGTCACTGTAATGCCTTTTCCGTGGAGCATTTGTATTATTGTATTATCTATGCTGCTGTAACACACTGAATTTCCCCATGGTGGAACTAGTAAGGCCGGGGCCCCACGGGACGTAAACGCTGCGATTTGCCCGCAGCGGAGATGCTGCGGGAAAAATTGCGGCGTTTTACAGTGCAAGCAAAGGGGTTGGGATCCCATGCCCACCTTGCAGAAAGAAACACAGTGCGAACACACTGTGATTTGCAAAGCCGTTGCGACTTTGCAAATCGCAACGTGTCAATTATATCTATGGAAACGCCGGTGGCTTTCCCGTAGATATAATGGGAAGAGCAAGTCCGCGGAGGAAAACTCTGTGAACTTTCTCTTCAAAGCGCTGCGGAAAGAACCTCAGTGCGTTCACGTGGCAGCTCTTCCCGCAGCACTTTACCGCTGCGTTTATGGCCCGTGGGGCCTTAGCCTTAAGGATCTCTATATCTATCTATAAGGCCAACATATCTTCTTAGGATGAGATTTTTTTTATTCCTATACTACCATTTCTTAAATGGGGTTTTCAGTGGGTAAATTTATTTTTTTTTCTTAAACCAAATACTGAAAGTAAAAGAAGCAATACTCATTTTGACAATTTTGTATTTACTAAACCCTCTTGACATAAAGGAAATAACCACTTGTCCAATCACTGGCCCGGTGATTACTTACCCCAGGCAATGGTTTGCTGAGTGGTATTTCTTGCGGACTGAGTAGGACCAGAAAGTAGTGACCAGAGTGTGATACATGTAGAGCAGGAGTGATGAGTATTGCTTCTGTTCTTTATTTTTACAGGTTCTGACTCTTTGGTTAAATTAAAAAACAAAACAAAAAAAAAACCCTCTGAAAACCTCTTTGAAGAAAGCTGCTTGACTTTTCCAGATTTACTTTATTATTTCTATGGAATCTTCTGATTTATCACAACCTATTATAACCTCTTTCATGAACTTCTTAAGGCTAAGGCCCCAAAGGATGTCCCGCAGCTGAAAAGCGCTGCGGGAAAAACCGTGGCAGCATTGCATCGCAGTTCTTCCTGCAGTACTTTAAACAGAAAGTGTGCAGCATTTTCCTCTGCGGACTTTCTGTTACCATTATACCTATGGGGAAACTGCCGATGTTTCCATAGGTATAATTGACATGCTCGGCATGGCCGCACGCCGATTTCTACCGCAAAGTGGGCATGGAATTCGCTAGAATCCCATCCATTTTGTCCGTACTGCAAAACGCGGCAGGCAAATCATGTCGTTTCCGTCCTGTAGGGCCCTGGCCTAAAAGTTTGTTGCATAACAGTTTTATATAAATTGAACATACAAATAATGTCCTGCTCGTAGTATTCCTATATAGCCACAGTGCATGCTAGATACTTGAGAACAAAATAAGGAATTTATTTATAGTTAATTATAACTAGTAAAACTAAAAGGCAAAAAAATCTAACAAAAAAAAAAGCTTTAATGCAGGAAACTTTTGTAATCGCATGAGAACAAAGGGCAAGCGATGGAATCCTCACTATGTAATGGAGTTGGTCCTTTTCCTGGCAATGAAGAGGTTATATCATTGCAGCAAGCTCTGTGACCACCAGGCTGTATCAGCCTCTGAACAATTCCAAGATGCACAATGAAGTGGTCATGTGCTTTTCACTCTTCTATGCAGTCAGTGCAGCCAGGTCTTGGATGAAGGGGGAGGTCACAGGGTGCTGGAATGAGTAAGAGGGTGGAACTCTATAGGAGTGGATAGAGGGGAAGTTGTTCAACTTTCTTTTTTTGTGCTCCTTGCCCTGAGCACTGTCGGGGCATTCTGGGAAAATGTCAGAGTAGATATTGCATCTCTGTGTATGTGCCCTTCAGACAATAGCAACTAAATGAAGCGCTTCTCTGCACAAGCAAGTTTGTCAAGCAGAAAGTTTAGAGACAATTCACACTAACATGGGATGACTGCAAGGTGTTATATAGAAGAGGTAACTAAAATCTTCATGTTCTTTTTTTTAATCTTCTGTGTAAGTTAGCACAGCGATCACTCATTGTATTGTAAGTTTATTAATTTTGTTTACTTTTGTGAGTTTTGTGTACAGATGTAGTTTTTGTAGCACTTTGAATGCAGACCATGCCTCTGTACTGAGAAAATCACGACCTCAGTCGTAGGAATGAATAACGGTTTTATGTCTTTGTTTGCTATTATGTGATGCGTCTGTTGTCTTTAGGTGGTCTGAGAAAGTTGGCTGACCAGGATTACTAAAAGTGTTTCTCCGATCCTTTTAGTTTTGGAAAATAGTTTTGTTGTACATATCTATTTTTGGCTATACAAGTAGTTAGCAATAAATGTGAGGTAGAGCAAATAATTGTTGTTACTTTTCACACTTGTAATTGTGGGACATTGTAAAGCAGTGCATGAAAGCCATGTAATGCAAAAGTGATGGTGCCCACTGCTACTTCACAACAGGCATGTAGGTACTGTTAGTAATTGTGTACTTTATATTCTATGTGTGATGTATTGCTACAAACAAATCTAACTTGTTCCAATATCTGTATCCTCTTTTATATAGCAGTAATATATTCTGTAGCACCATACCCTAATTTCAAGGGGTTTTATAAATTTGAAGGCAGCTGCAGGGAATGATGAAAAAAGTAATCCAAGCTATACTTGTCCTTCATCCTAGCCGCCACTTCTAATGCTGATTCCCATTGCTCAACGCTAGGGTATGTTTACATGGCTGCAGCAGGGAGGTTTATTTATACACAATTCACCAATAAAGCCAGTTACTGGTCTCAGCAGGGAGGTGCCATATAACGCAGAGGCAGGTGATTGGTTTCATTAGTGATCTATGTTCATGGATCCCCTGTCCTCTGCAGTTATGAAAATAGATGCTAAGAAAGTCTGCATTGGAATCAGTGCTTCCTCATGTGAAAGGTAAGCATAGTTTTTTTTTTTTTTTTTTAAATTATATATTTCTAATTTTCTAATCAGACCACACCTACAATGTATTACTGGTTTGGAGGGTCTCCCCCCCCCCCCCCCCCAACTGTTGAATCAGTGCTGCAAGTGCCAGACTGTGTCCAGTTGTCAATTTATTCATACATTTCTAGAAGAAATAATGTAGTAATGTACAGTTGTAAGAAAATAGTTATTAGTGTAATTACTAAATTGAAAAGTACAGTGATAGGTTTTCTTTAACCCGATGCCGACTGCCATTGACTATTTCCTGGGACAGTCATCGTTTATCTCTGAAAAGGACGTACCTGTTATAACAAATGGACATCCTATCGAGTGCTGCATGCTGCAATGATGCAGCTCCCTTTCCGATCTGGTGGTCATGTATTTCAACAGGGTTGGGTGTTGTATGATCTGCTGTCTCCTAGAGGAACCAGATGGGAGCTGCAGTTTAGCTCATGCAGCTGTATTTTTCCTGTACCTGGATCTAATGTATCAGCCCAGTTACAGGTGAAATGCCTCCCAAAAGTTGCAAAAAAATAAAAAGACAAAAAACAAAACAAAGAAATAACATCAATACCATGCCAATATCACAGGCTCTAGCTGCTCCCCCTGTGATGCAACACTTTGCAACACTTTGTTTCACCTATATAGAAATCGCTATAATAAAGAGGGAAAACTATTTTACAATTTTTATTTTTTTTTTTAATTTTTTTTTAAGGACTGCTTTCCGCTATTTCTTAAAGAATTAAAAAAAAAAAAAAAAAAAAAAAAATTGACAAATGTGAAAACTTTGCCTCTCTGGTTTTGTTTACTTTTTCTCTGGATATAATAAAAATGCAAAAAAAAAATCATAAGGCCTGGCTTTGAAAAAAAAAGCACAAAATTTGAATAATATGAATGAAAAAAAATATTAAACTCCTTGAAATCCCATGTACCCTAAAAACAGGGAAAAAAAATGTTATCACTTAATTTACATATATTTTTCCAGGGGCCATATATTAAATAAAATCAAACCAAAAACAAATTGTTCGTGGGCACAGTGGCAACAAAATTGTCATCTAGCATATTGTACTTGGTGACAGGTCATCTTTGAACAAGATTGCAGTGCTAACTGATATTGATGACCTTTCCCTAGCATAGGTCATTTATATCCGATTGGTGTGGGTCCAACCCCTACTAGTCCCACCAATAAAGATACTCTTTTCTGACTGTTTCAGTGCCAGGGACTGCAAGAACAGTTGATTGATGAGAATGGTGGTTGACCCCTACTGATCTGATATTGATCCCTGCTCATCCATGCAGGAAAGTATCAGTCATTCACTCACAATTGGGCTTTTTTTTTTTTTTTTATTCTATAGTTTCCTTGCTTTCTTACATTTTTAAATGTTTAATCTCTTTAATCTATTGGGCTCTGTAATAATGTGCTGCTCTAATGCTGCAAGAACTGTACCTGTGGAATTAGTTCTTGTTAAAAATAAAATATATATAAAAAAATAAATAAAATTAACATGTTAGGTAATCCCATCTGTGTATAAGTCTCCACTATCAAAAAAATTGCATCATTTATCCCATATAGTGAATAACTGGCAAAAAAATAGTCCCAAGCTAAAACTTGTCCCACAAATAGAGCCCTGACATTTTTCCATCAACTAAGGGCGGGTTCACACGAGCACCCAATCTCTGCTTTGTGGGTTTCGGTCTTCTGCCAACAGGAGACGGAAACCCGTCATTCATGTCCGCCCGTGAGCGGCCATGAGCGCATTCTGGTATCTGCGGCAAAAGTTTTTTGTTTTCTTTTTCTCCCTCCCACACAGACCCCACTAAAACATTAAAGTGGTTTTCCCATCTCTGGCTCATCAGCTTTGCCTACTGTTTCTTCTCACTTCCTGTATTCTTCAGCAAGCTGGTGGGATGGCTTTGACTTTTTGAACAGGATACTATAAAGTATCACAATAGATAGACTTTGCTTTTACCATGAGAGATTATGGTTACTAGAAATCTAATATGAATGCAGGTCAAATAGTATGCACAGTAAACGTATATTACATTACACAGGTTTGTATAGAATACTTAACATGCTTGTACATAGAATGGACTGTTTTTTTGTTAACTTCGAGAGATAAGACATGGCTCTTGCTCCCTTTATTAGTAGAGATGAGCGAACAGTAAAATATTCGATGTTCGGTATCCGTTTCGAATAGCCACTCAATATTCGACTATTCGAATGAATATCAAACCCCAATTATACACTCACCGGCCACTTTATTAGGCACACCATGCTAGTAACGGGTTGGACCCCCTTTTGCCTTCAGAACTGCCTCAATTCTTCGTGGCATAGATTCAACAAGGTGCTGGAAGCATTCCTCAGAGATTTTGGTCCATATTGACATGATGGCATCACACAGTTGCCGCAGATTTGTCGGCTGCACATCCATGATGCGAATCTCCCGTTCCACCACATCCCAAAGATGCTCTATTGGATTGAGATCTGGTGACTGTGGAGGCCATTGGAGTACAGTGAACTCATTGTCATGTTCAAGAAACCAGTCTGAGATGATTCCAGCTTTATGACATGGCGCATTATCCTGCTGAAAGTAGCCATCAGATGTTGGGTACATTGTGGTCATAAAGGGATGGACATGGTCAGCAACAATACTCAGGTAGGCTTTGGCGTTGCAACGATGCTCAATTGGTACCAAGGGGCCCAAAGAGTGCCAAGAAAATATTCCCCACACCATGACACCACCACCACCAGCCTGAACTGTTGATACAAGGCAGGATGGATCCATGCTTTCATGTTGTTGACGCCAAATTCTGACCCTACCATCCGAATGTCGCAGCAGAAATCGAGACTCATCAGACCAGGCAACGTTTTTCCAATCTTCAATTGTCCAATTTCGATGAGCTTGTGCAAATTGTAGCCTCAGTTTCCTGTTCTTAGCTGAAAGGAGTGGCACCCGGTGTGGTCTTCTGCTGCTGTAGCCCATCTGCCTCAAAGTTCGACGTACTGTGCATTCACAGATGCTCTTCTGGCTACCTTGGTTGTAACGGATGGCTATTTGAGTCACTGTTGCCTTTCTGTCAGCTCGAACCAGTCTGGCCATTCTCCTCTGACCTCTGGCATCAACAACGCATTTCCACCCACAGAACTGCCGCTCACTGGATGTTTTTTCTTTTTCGGACCATTCTCTGTAAACCCTAGAGATGGTTGTGCGTGAAAATCCCAGTAGATCAGCAGTTTCTGAAATACTCAGACCAGCCCTTCTGGCACCAACAACCATGCCACGTTCAAAGGCACTCAAATCACCTTTCTTCCCCATACTGATGCTCGGTTTGAACTGCAGGAGATTGTCTTGACCGTGTCTACATGCCTAAATGCACTGAGTTGCCGCCATGTGATTGGCTGATTAGAAATTAAGTGTTAACGAGCAGTTGGACAGGTGTACCTAATAAAGTGGCCGGTGAGTGTAGTCTATGGTAGAAAATGCTTTGTTTCAGGGGATCCCACCATTCGACTCAGGAGGGTCACCAAGTCCACTATGACACCCCAGGAAATGATGCCAACACCTCTAAAATGCAACTGGGGCAGCAGGGGAAGCATGTCTGGGGGCATCTAACACACCAAAGTCCCTGTATTACTCCACTATCACAACCTAACAACTACACACTTTCCACATTCAAAAAAAACCTCGATCAAAGTGGTAAAATAACTGGAAACCTTCTTTACTCCCCAAATGGATGGACACAAACCCAAATTTAAGCTCAAGAAACATTAACAAGCACCCCTTTAAATCACGTTGCCCATGACAACCACAAATGGAATAGACAATGGGAAATCCAAAAGCCTTCACCCTTAACTGTCATTTTGAGTCTGTCTGTGTGTGTGTGAGAGAGATGTGGTAAGACTTTCCAAAATTCACTTTTCTAGCCCTTAACAGGAGCCCTTCCAAATTAAGTTACAGGCCCTTAAGCTGAGCTACCAGCAGAGATTGAGGTCCTTTGGGTGAGTTGAGCCTTTAAACAGCAGAGATTTAGTTTTTGGCCCTTGGCATGAGTACAGCCTTTAAAATACAGTGCTTTTGGCCCTTGGAGTGAGTAGAGCCTTTAAAAAGCAGTGTTTTGGGCCCTTTAGGTGACTAGAGTCATTCAGCAGCAGTGTTTTATTTTTTGGCCCTTGGGGTGACCCCTAAAAAATTAGATTTTAGGCCCTTGTGGGTGAGCCCTAAAACATTAATTTTCAGGCCCTTGGGGTGAGCCCTAAAACATTAATTTTCAGGCTCTTAGGGTGACCCCTAAAACATTAATTTTCAGGCTCTTGGGGGGAGCCCTAAAACATTAGATTTCAACCCCTTGGGGGTGAGCCCTAAAAAATTATTTTGCAGGCTATTTTGGGCTGGAGCAATAAAAAAATTGAGTTGCAACCCCCTGGGTTCACATTCAGAAGTAGGGGCTGGGGTTGTAGGAGGAGGATGAGGAGGAAGAGTAAATTGGGTGCTGGCAGCTTCTCTCCAGTACCTGAACTCTGGAGTGGATACCCAGCTGAATATCAAAGTCCTCACCCATGTCCTCTGCTGTTGCTGGCAGCCCCTCTCCAGTACCTGGACTGTGGACTAGGTACCCAACTGGATGTCCACGCCCACGTCCCCTGCTGCTACTGACGAGGGGCACTGCTGGCAGCCCCTCTCCAGTACCTGGACTGTGGACTAGATACCCAGCTCGATATCCAGTTCCACGTCCTCGCCCACGTCCCATGCTGATACTGATGAGGGGCACTGCTGGCAGCCCCTCTCCAGTAGCTGGACTGTGGACTGGATATACAGCTGGGTATCCACGTCCACGCGCACGTCCTCTGTTGCTACGCTGCATGATGTATTAAGTTCTGAAAAGAGCTGTTATTTCCTGCCTAACCAAAGCTATGAAAGCACTTTATCGCCCTCAGAACAAAACTCAAAAAACTGAAATGACACGAATATGGCGGCGGCCGTTCTTATGAATGGGAGGTCACATGTTTTCGGCAGCCAATGGTTTTTTTAAATTTTTTTCACTGCCTCTGTTGTCGTAGTTCCTGTCCCACCTCCCCTGCACAGTTATTGGTGCAAAAAAAGCGGCAGGAAAGGTGGGAGGGGATACGAATTTTTACTGCGTTTGCGGCCTTGTATTCGATTGGAATCGAATATCCCGAATGGCCTGATATTCGATCGAATACCTATTCGATTGAACGGAGTTCGCTCATCTCTATTTATTAGCAAACTGCAGTTAGCTGACCTGATTGTCCTGACCACAGAGTTGTGCATAACAGTGAGAGCACTCAACTCCCCCAGAGAGCAGTGACTCGCGTCATCCATCCTGTCTTGATACACAGGCCATGCACCATAGAAACGATGTGTAAATAATGGGAGGGATAATCTAAAATAGAAGGCAAACACAGTGTTTTAACAAAGCTGTTTTATTTAGTAAAACTCTTGAATTTACAATAAGTTAAGAGTATAGATGGGATCCTTGAGATGGGAGTACCCCTTTTAACCCCTTAGCGACCCAGGGCGTAATAGTACGTCCTGCGTCGCATGGGGATGTATGGAGAGAGCTCTCCCTACAGGGCAGATGCCAGCTGTATAATACAACCGATAACAGCAGTGATCACTGCCCTCAAATTAGACACACAGGACCGTGATGCCTAAATTGTGCAGGCGCCACAGGTGCTGCCATTTTTCACTGATCGCTGCCCTCCTGAAAGTTACCAGAGAGCGATGATCGGTTGCCGATAACAGCCGTTAGCCTATTGAAGGCTCCCAGGCTTGTCATTGTAATAGATTTCTTACACGCAGCCAGAGGCAGTGTCTAATAGAACTAATGGCATTTTGCTATTCACTGTACAGTAGTATTGCAGTGAATAGTATGAGTGATCAGACCCCCTAGGTTTCAAGGTTCCTAGGGGATCTGATGATAAAAGTAAAAAGAAAAAGAAAAAAAATATATAAAAAAAATAAAAAAAAAAGCCCCATCCCTAGATAACATATAAAAGTAAATAAAGAAAAGTAAACATAAACACATTAGGTATCCCCACGCTCCAAAATGCCGAACTATTAAAATATTTATCCCATACTGTGAACAGTCTAGCAGTGGGAAAAAAAATCACAATAGCCAAATAGCGTTTTTTTTCATCACTTTTTATAAAAAAAATTTTTATAGGAGGCAAACCATCAGATCTTTCCCCAAATGGTATCGATAAAAACACCAACTTGTCATAAAAACACACCACACCCAGCTCCATACATCTAAATATGAAAGTTACAGTTGTCACATTTTTTTTTTTTATATTTTGCAAAGTTTTTCATTTTTTAAAAGGTATCAAGATATTGCAAATACTATATAACTGCTGTTCGCTATATTCATACTGACATGCAGAATACAGGTAACATGTCATTTTTACTGCACAGTGAATACTGTAAATAATAAACACATATGAAATTAGCACAGATGCATTTTTTCTCAAATTGCACCTCATTCTGAATTTTTTCCAGCTTCCCAATACATTGCACAGCGTATTGAATGGTGCCATTACAAAGTACAATTTGTTTCGCAATCAATAAGCCATCATGTGACTCTGTGAACTGAAAAAATAAAAAAGTTAGGGCTCTTGAAACGTGGGGAGGGAAAGGAACGAAAATGTTAAACGGAAAAATGCCCGGGTCCTAGGGGCAACACGGTGGCTCAGTGGTTAGCACTGCAGCCTTGCAGTGTTGGAGTCCTGGGTTTGAATCCCACCAGGACCAACATCTGTAAGGAGTTTGTATGTTCTCCCAATGTTTGCGTGGATTTCCTCCCATTCTACAAAGACATACTTAAATGAGAAAAAAAAAATGTACATTGTGATCCCTATATGGGGCTCACAATCTACATTAAAAAATGGGCCCCTTTAAAGGGGCTCTATCATTGGGAAAAGTCATTTTTAACTAATCACATCCTTTCATAGGCTTTAGAAAGGCTGTTTCACACCTACCTTTAGTATGTAAATTACCTCAGTGGTTTTTGAATACATCAGTTTTTATTTAGCTAATTAGACTGGTGCGCGATGCATCGTGCACCCTCTTTGCTATTGTTTCCTATGTGTGTATACAGCACAGGCTGCTGCTGATGACTCAGCTTCCTGTTTGCACACACACATAGGAGATAATAGAAGAGACGAGTGCTGCTGGGAACTTCCTGTGCTTGCTGGAGGCTCATTAGCATATGAATAAAAACTGACTTATTTAGAAACCACTAAGGCAATCTACATCCTAAAGGTAAGTGTGAAATAGACTTTCTAAAGCCTATGCAAGGATGTGATTAGTTAAAAATGACTTTTTCCAGTGATAGATCCCCTTTAAGATGTTAATAAAGCGTATGTGACTTGAGAACAATATCCTTTTGGACCACTATGCACATTAGATGATTGTCTACCAAAATCTATAGGAACAGTCAACATTTATCTAATGTATCTGGTCATGAAGACCCTTCTGTATATTAGCTCATTTATAAAGATGTGTTGTGCTAGGATTTTTTCAGATGTGATATTATCAATTACAATTTGAACTTCCCAGGTCTCAGACAAGACTTGTAAACTAGCTGGAAATTCTTTTGCTGAACATCTAGGGGATTCTTACTGCAGAGTAGCATGAAAATATGGCTTCAGTTTCTTGGGCATGGTTAGGTCATTTCTAGGTGAAGTCCATTTAAAATTCACTAATGTGCGCGTCAGCATTCCCAAGTTTCCGTTCCAGAATAGCTTACAGAGATTCAAAGAAAACCATTTACTCTGGATTTCTTCATATTGTATGTTAAGCAATTGCAGTAGGTGATGGCAGTAGTTTTCATAGCCCAAGTCCCTGCTTTTTTACACGTATTCCTTCCCCAGCCTTCGAGAGGTTGTGGGCAGATTGCTGCATACAGTAAATGGCTACTGTCAGATAATTATAGCAGCCGCAGTCTTTCAAGTGGTTTCACTTGTACATTTATAGTCATTTGATAGAGATGAAAACAGCTACAACCTTTTTTATCATGTTACCATGAATGATGTAGATCTGTTTCTGGGTTTTAGTGTTACAATAAAGTATGTACAGAATGTTTTGTTGTATTTCTGTCTATATGTGCATTGTAGCTTTAAAGTGGATCTTTCACCAGATTCAACAAGTCCAGCTATTTACATAATTTAATAGCTACTCCTCTGCTGATTCTGGCACAGCTGTTTTTTTTCTTTTTTTTTTTTCTCTAGTCTTCACTGTCCCCGAGCAGTCAATGCTGTTTATTTTGATGCTACATAGACTTTTGCCTACCAATATTTGCATTTGAAAAAGGCGCATCTTTTGGCTCCGAAACGCGTTCTGATTTCGGTACAAATATAGGATTCTTTTTGATATCTTGGTGATCGTGGATCATTTCTCTCCACTATTTTGGAATTGGTAGTGTTTGGTCCTCAGCTTTATTTAAAGAGGGGCACAGGCAGTTCTATATACTGCTGGAAAGCTGACAGTGCACTGAATTCAGCGCACTGTCTGCTTTCCCGATCTGTGCGCCGGGTAAAGTGTTATCGGTCCCGGTACTGTAGCGCTTTACAGTCAGAAGGGCGTTTTTGACAGTTAGCCAGGGACGCCCTTCTGCTCAGCAGCGCCTATCGCGCTGTAGAGTGTGAGCGGGGAGGAATGCCCCCTCCCTCTGCTCACAGTGCTCGTCCATAGACAAGTATTATCAGGAGGGGAGGAGGCGTTCCTCCCCGCTCACACTGTGCAGCGCGATAGGCGCTGCTGGGCAGAAGGGCGTCCCTGACTGTCAGAAACGTCCTTCTGACTGTAAAGCGCTACGGTACCGGGACCGATAGCGCTTTACCCGGGGCACAGATCGGGAAAGCCTACAGTGCGCTGAATTCAGCGCACTGTCAGCTTTCCAGCAGTATTTAGAACTGCCTGTGCCCAATCTGATGAAAGGTCCTCTTTAAAGCAATTTTCCAGGCAGAATTTTTTTTAAATGTTTTTTTTTAAAGAAAGGTCTGTTGGTGCTAGTAATGGGTTAATAAGTACACCCATAAACTTTTAGCAGTGTTTGGAGTGATTTCTGAGTGTCTCTGGCAGCTGATGGCATCCTCTGCATTTGTTTACCTGGTGTAACTTCCAGTTGGGTAGCTTTTTACACTACTTCCCTCTCACTCACCCCCCCCCCTTACTCCATTACACTACCCCTACCTGGCTCACTAGCTAAGCTATCCTGCCCATTACTAGCCCCTCCCTCAACCTCTTCCTATCTAAACTATTCCACCCACTATTATCAGAGAGGAAGAGGGGAGGAGCCGTTCCCGGACACAGGACGGCTTGGTAAGTATTGATGGGGATGAAGGGGGGGGGGAGTAATGGTGACATATACCATATTGGTATAACAAGCAGGAAGTCTGCAGAGGAAAACTCTGTGGACGGTATGCGAAAAAAAAATGCTGAAGCTCACTATGTGGGGCAGTAGCCTCCATGTGTTTTTGGCTTATTGTGAGGTTACTTTTATCATATTGTACTATATGTAAAATTTAACATACTATACCTTAACCATACTGTGATATACATAAACTTTGGTGGTCAGGCAAATGCATGATAATAAGGTTTATAAATAAATCGTATTAACAAGTTAATGAGAAACTTTTTAATTATTTATGAGGGGGAATGTTTTCAGAAATAGTTACCATCAGGTTTGTAAATGGCCTTACTACTAGTAGTCATTCATAAGTCACCTATGGGTATATGAGAACTACCAACAACAAATTAGCATTAAAACGTAACGTTTACTAAGGTCAGCTAAAAATGTATACTCACAAACGAAAAAGTGGCCAAACTAGGGTAAATAAAGAGTTAAAACACATAACCCCAATGGGTTCTAGAGAGGGGTACCTGAAGTTCCTGGGTAGCCAGATTATACAGGTCCCCTCCTAGTTCTAACTTAGTGGTCAGAGGGCAAATATTTTAGTACAGTACTTCCATATAAATAAGATAAGATAATCCTTTAATAGTCCCACAGTGGGAAAATTTCAGCATGTTACAGCAGCACAGTAATACAGATACAGGATAATACACAGTAGTATATTATAGGACACACATAAGCTGAGAAGACAAGATATACTAAGAGTCCATAGCAGCTAAGGAACAGAAGAAGGAAGACTTCATAACTATAATCATTCAGTTTTCTGTGCGGAGTGATTTTCGCTTGGTCTGATGTAGATTATACAGCCTGATCGTGGTTGGAAGGAAGTACTTGCGATAGCGCTCCTTCTCGCACTTGGGGTGAAGCAGACGGTCACTTACAGTGCCACCAGGGTACATGGGGTGGGATTTGTTCTCCTGCATGGAGGTCACCATGGACAGTGTCCTTTTGTCACCTACCACCTGTACTGGGTCCAGGGGGCTCCCCAGGACAGAGCTGGCCCTTCTGATCAGCCTGTCAAGTCTATTTCTGTCCCTGGTTGATATATTGCTCCCCCAGCAGGCCACACCGAAAAAGATGGCTGAAGCAACCACAGAGTTGAAGAAGGCCCTAAGAAGTGTCCCCTGGACTCCGAAGGCCCTCAGCCTCCTGAGCAGGTAGAGTCTGCTGTGGCCCTTTCTGTGCAGCACCTCCAGGTGATCAGACCAGTCTAGTTTATTATTTAAGAGCACACCCAGATACTTATAGGTCCTGACTATCTCAATACATGTCCCTTGGATCTCCACTGGGGTCGGAGCACTTCTCCGTTTACTAAACTCCACCACCATCTCCTTGGTCTTCCCAGCATTAATCCTGAGGTGCTTCAGCTGGCACCATTCAACAAAGTCCGGGTTTAAGTCTCTGTATTCCCTATCGTCACCATCAGTGATAAGGCCTACTATAGCAGAGTCATCGGAGTACTTCGGTAAGTAACAGCTGGATGAGTTGTGCCTAAAGTCAGCAGTGTACGGTGTGAAGAGAAATGGGGCAAGAACTGTACCTTGTGGTGCCCCCGTACTACAGATCACAGTGTCAGACACACAGTCCTGGTCTCTCACATACTGAGGGTGGTTTGTCAGGTAGTCTAGGATCCAGTTGGACAGGTGATGGTCCACACCGCCAAGGTTCAGCTTCTCCCTCAGTAGCCCTGGCTGAATGGTGTTGCACTGGAGAAATCAAAGAACATTATTCTCACAGTATTCCCAGGTTTCTTCAGGTGAGAGAGAGCTCTGTGAAGAAGGTGGATGATGGCGTCATCTACCCCAATGCCCGGCCGATAGGCAAACTGGAGGGTTTAATACATCTTCCGTTTACATCAATCGTCTTTGCATAGTATGTAGCTAGGTGGCATTGTAATCCAATATGGATAATACGTATATGTTTTGACCATGATCCCCAGTTTTTGGTACATCTGTTTTGGGGCTATGGTCACACTGTGCGGTACCGCATGATGCACCGTTTAGTGCCATTACCACAATTTAACAAAATGGAGGTGTGAGATAGGTGGCATGGTAATCCAATATGGATAATGCGTATTTAACTCAACTGTAAGCCCTATCTTATTGAAATGTCAGTCCTAAGGCTATAACTATACTGTGCGTTATTACAGAATGTACCGTCTAACGCTACTACCATTATTCAACAAGATGGTGGTGTTGGATATGCGAAGACAATATACTAAGCGGACTGAATTATATCAATAAATGCCGTGATGTCTGAAAAAGATGACCGGGATGTACGATTATCCCAATACTTACCATTTACTTACGTGAAGCTTCCTCTTGGCACTTGTTAGCGATCTTGAGCGCTGGAACATCGATGCTTGGCAGGGGATAAGACATGCCCCCCAATAGGGATTTTCCCAGGCAGGAGACACACCCGCAAGCCTATTGGCAGCAGGATCGATGATGATGGAGAGGGGATCGGGCCCTAGCATATGCATAGGTTCTATTTAAACCCTAGCGCTCAGTCCGGTCGGCGCTTTGACACTGAGTTTTAACCGCAACCAACTTTATCTTTACGACACCTTAGCTTGACATCCTCTCCTGATGAGAATGAGCATTTGAAACACGTAGTGAGCATCATAATTACCGTGTGATATCGTCTCCCTTGGCTCCATAGACTAGGAGTAGGGAGTAATGCAAACTTAATGGATCAAAAGGTGTACAATTTTTATTAGTTTATTGTGGGCTCTAGGGTTTTAACTATGTGGTGAGACACATCACTAGTTTGAGGACAAAAAAGTCACCCAAAACCCCCACTGAAACAAGGGACAATTTACCCATAATTCAACCTAGGGTAGTATTCATATGGAAGTACTAAAATATTTGCCCTCTGACCACTAAGTTAGAACTAGGAGGGGACCTGTATAGTATGGCTACCCAGGAACTTCAGGTACCCCTCCCTAGAACCCATTGGGGTTATGTGTTTTAACTCTTTATTTACCCTAGTTTGGCCACTTTTTAGTTTGTGAGTATACATTTTTAGCTGACCTTAGTAAAAGTTATGTTTTAATGCTAATTTGTTGTTGGTAGTAGTCATTCATATCCTGCATTTGTCCTTGTGCATGGGTGTAATGCAAGACTATGTATATAATTCTGATGTTACTTCCTTTTATTAGATTATGTATCTATTGTATTTTGGCCCTCTCCGTCAATCTCCTAGCACTATGCTTAGCTGATAATAGACTTGATGTATTTTCTCTGTGTGTTCCATATTCAGCACTGGTGCCCTTTCTGTAGTACATCTGTTAATCTTGTGATGAAATTTATAGCTCTACCCAGGAGAGGAACCATTTAGTAGCCACAGGAGGGGAGCTGGAATACAATTCTCACATTTCGCTTTTATTACAAATCCTATTCTTTGCAGCTCATGTGAGGTTTTTTTTTTTTTTTTTTTTTTTTTTTTTTATTTGATACTGCATTTTTATTGTATTAGAATCTTTATCAGCATTCAAAGTTTTATATGAATCACACTGCATGTGAAGTGGTGACAGAGGCAAAGGCATTACAAAAATATGTAGAAAAGGGAGGGTCTTTTATCTTAAACAGCAAGGTAAACCAAACAAAACAGAACTGTCTCACAATTTACGGCCACAGATCCCAGTCACCAGACAGGTAAAAGTATAATCCACTGCACTGATGAATGTATAAAATAAAACTTAACGTTTAATAAATACCCCTAAAACAGAACAATAGTGATATAAAAATACAAAAGTGAGAATGGATGCAATGCCTATTCCTGGACAGTTGGTAACAAATGACAACATAGGGTATAATTTGTATTGATCCAGTGTCATCTAGGGCTTGTGAGTCGCCTAGGTGTCCCTGTTATACCCTATGGAGACTCACCCTGTATGCCCCCAAAAGACTCCCGCCCTAACAAGGGCAGTGCCAAACTGTACCTGAAAAGCGTCCCTATACGTCCCTACGCGTTTAAAGGTACGTGCGTACCTCTCATCAGGGGACCTATCTACACAAAATAACATACATACAGTCCTATTAATCTTAATCATTTTTAGTTCTAAATATTTTGGTGTTCGCAGCAGCCATTTCAGTCTGATATATCTAATAACTGATGGACACAGTAATATTTCAGGACTGAAATGAGGTTTATTGTACTAACAGAAAATGTGCAATATGCATTAAACCAAAATTTGACCAGTGCAAAAGTATGGGCACCTCAACAGAAAAGTGACATTAATATTTAGTAGATCCTCCTTTTGCAAAGATAACAGCCTCTAGTCGCTTCCTGTAGCTTTTAATCAGTTCCTGGATCCTGGATGAAGGTATTTTGGACCATTCCTCTTTACAAAACAATTCAAGTTCAGTTAAGTTTGATGGTCGCCAAGCATGGACAGCCCGCTTCTAATCATCCCACAGATGTTCAATGATATTCAGGTCTGGGGACTGGGATGGCCATTCCAGAACATTGTAATTGTTCCTCTGCATGAATGCCTGAGGATTTGGAGCGGTGTTTTGGATCATTGTCTTGCTGAAATATCTATCCCTGGCATAACTTCAACTTCGTCACTGATTCTTGAACATTATTCTCAAGAATCTGCTGATACTGAGTGGAATCCACGTGAACCTCAACTTTAACAAGATTCTCGGTGCTGGCATTGGCCACACAGCCCCAAAGCATGATGGAACCTCCACCAAATTTTACAGTGGGTAGCAAGTGTTTTTCTTGGAATGCTGTTTTGTTTGGACGCCATGCATAACACTTTTTTGTATGACCAAACAACTCAATCTTTGTTTCATCAGTCCACAGGACCTTCTTCCAAATGAAGCTGGCTTGTCCAAATGTGCTTTTGCATACCTCATGCGACTCTGTTTGTGGCGTGCTTGCAGAAACGGCTTCTTTCTCATCACTCTCCCATACAGCTTCTCCTTGTGCAAAGTGCGCTGTATTGTTGACCGATGCACAGTGACACCATCTGCAGCAAGATGATGCTGCAGCTCTTTGGAGGTGGTCTGTGGATTGTCCTTGACTGTTCTCACCATTCTTCTTCTCTGCCTTTCTGATATTTTTCTTGGCCTGCCACTTCTGGGCTTAACAAGAACTGTCCCTGTGGTCTTCCATTTCCTTACTATGTTCCTCACAGTGGAAACTGGCAGTTTAAATCTCTGAGACAACTTTTTGTATCCTTCCCCTGAACAACTATGTTGAACAATCTTTGTTTTCAGATCATTTGAGAGCGGGCTGTCCATGCTCGGCGACCATCAAACTTAACTGAACTTGAATTGTTTTGTAAAGAGGAATGGTCCAAAATACCTTCATCCAGGATCCAGGAACTGATTAAAAGCTACAGGAAGTGACTAGAGGCTGTTATCTTTGCAAAAGGAGGATCTACTAAATATTAATGTCACTTTTCTGTTGAGGTGCCCATACTTTTGCACCGGTCAAATTTTGGTTTAATGCATATTGCACATTTTCTGTTAGTACAATAAACCTCATTTCAATCCTGAAATATTACTGTGTCCATCAGTTATTAGATATATCAAACTGAAATGGCTGTTGCAAACACCAAAATATTTAGAGCTAAAAATGATTAAGATTAATAGGGGTGCCCAAACTTTTTCATAGGACTGTATACCACGAGGGCTAAATAGCTCCTTCAGGTATGCATGCACACAAACTACAGCACAGTGGTGCCAAAGTTCAGTGAGTAAAGAGAGGGAGAGGTCCGTTCACCATACTGCCCCCTTGTTCAGAGCAAACAAACTTATCCTCACATGCCGGATGTCGGGAAGGGGTTGGTAGTCTGTCACCAAGGTGAAGCTCTTTAACCCAACAACACAGCTAGATAGGTCAGGCTTATCTGAATATAGGGTCATTCCATATCAAGTGAACCAAAAATAAGAATTTTTTTTACCTGACGTCTTCAGATTTTTTTTTTCTTTTTTTGTAGATTGTGACCCCCACATAGAGCTCACAATGTACATTGTGAGCTCTATCAGTATGTCTTTGGAATATGGGATGGAAATCCATGCAAACACGGGGAGAACATACAAACTCCTTGCAGATGGTTTTTTTTTGCCCTTGGTGGGATTTGGACACCAGGACTCCAGCGCTGCAAGGCTGCAGTGCTAACCACTGAGCCACAGTGTTTTTTAAAATTTTTAGTTTTTTTTTTTTTTTTAAGTACAATTTACCGTATATACTCGAGTATAAGCCAAGTTTTTCAGCACAGTTTTTGTACTTTTGGCTTATACTCGGGTCATTATGGTAATTCAGCAATATCATAGTTGCAGACCCGGCATACAGAGACCGCAGCATTGCCACGCTCATAGCGATGCTGCTCATTTCAAACTGCAGAAGTACTTACGGTACTTCTGCTAGCAGGGCCAGAATACAGACCCCGCCCCCCCACTCCATCACACGCCGGGAGTCGTGGCCACGTAAGCTCAGGCCCGCACCCGGCGTGTATCTGCGTTCCAGCCCTGCTAGCAGAAGTACTGTAAGTACTTCTGCAGTTTGAAATTGACAGCATAGCTACACTCCTGCTATGAGCGTGGCGATGCTGCGGCCTGGCACCCGCCCCGGTGTCTGTATGCTGGGTCCGGATGCCGGGTCTGTAACTATAATGGTGCCGCTCTGCTTCAGAGCGGTCACCATACCAACCAGCACCTCGGAGCTCCCTGCAATAATGCCTGCAATCGGAGATTGCAGGCATGGGGAGCTAGAACATCTCCACTGTAAGTGTTACAGCGGAGCTGCTCTACCATGTCCCGGTACGAGGGAGGGAGCGGGCGCGACCGCTCTCTCAAGGGCGTTCCTAGGAACTGCGGCCGGCCGCCGGGAATTCCCCTCAGCGCTCCTGCCGCCGGCCAGCTGCAGTTCTCCTTCAGGTCCAGCCAGCTGGGGATTCCCTTCAGAGCTCTGGCTGGGGATTCCCTTCAGAGCTCTGGCTGGGGATTCCCTTCAGAGCTCTGGCTGGGGATTCCCTTCAGAGCTCTTGCCGGGGATTCCCTTCAGAGCTCTTGCCGGGGATTCCCCTCAGAGCTCCTGTAAAGGCTCCCTGGCTGGCAGTGCTTCTCTTTTGCAGGCTGCTCTATGCAGCCTGCAAAAGAAATGACAATTTTTGCAATGTATTGCAATGCATTAGCATTGCAATGCATTGTATTAGTGATCAGACCCCCTGGGATTCAAGACCCCTAGGGGGTCTAATAAATGCAAAAAAATAAAAATAAAAAAGTAAAAAAATAAATAAATAAAAATAAAGTATTAGTAAATAAAAATTATTAAAAATTCAAACCCTCCCCCATTCCCTAGAACACATATAATACTAATACTGTGAAACACATACACGTTCGTTAAGTTATCCCTCTGTCCAAAAACACCCGCTCTACATACCTATAAATATATTTTTCCTGTACGGTAAATGCCGTAGCGGGAAAAAAAAGTTGTCTAACTGCCCCTTCCCCGAGACTGAGCCCCCCCCCCCACTCAGAATTCAGCCTGACTACATCCAGGCTAAGTATAGGGTATCTGCACTGCTCATATTCCGTCGGGAAGGGGTTAATAGGAGCGCTGCAGATACCCTATATTCAGCCAGGCTGAATTCGAAGTGGAGGAAAGAAAAAAAACAGTCCTCAAGCTCAGGGAAGGGGCAGACAGACAACCAAAACACCCCCTCCCCTTCCCCAGCACCCAGCATCTACTGCACCCAAAAACTCCGGCCATTTTAATTTTTTAAATTTTCCAGTAGCTGCTGCATTTTCCCCCTAGGCTTATACTCAAGTCAATAAGTTTTCACAGTTTTTTGTGGTAAAATTAGGCGGGTTGGCTTATATTCGGGTTGGCTTATACTCGAGTATATACGGTAAGTTAATTACAAATTAAAAGTTTTGAATTTTTTTTCATCCGTTAATTTTTTACAGACTTCTAAAGTTTTTAAAGTGCAAATTTTGGCTTGGTATGGCTTTACATTTTTTACAATATTTCGGGCTAGAATTAAGATAAAGAGGTGGGAGAGGCCTCAGTTTTCTCAGAACGGTATCAGCTTTCATGTGATAGGTCACAAGACTATGTTTCTTTATATTTTGATTTGGAGAAATCCAATTCAAAATTTCGATGCGCAATTGTGAAAAAAACGTATGTTTTAAAATTGTGAAAAATGCGTATGTGCTACTTGTGTTCTTGGTTAGGCTTGTACAGGGTTTCAACTTGGGACCAAATTGGGATCAATTTTATTTTATTTTTTAGCCTTGAATCATCTGATTTTATGTTTGTGTGTGCTTCTTCCTTTTTTCTTTTCAAATTACAACTTGCTGAATTCAACATTTATATGCAACAATAAAGAAAAAACAAATCCCGTAAGTGCCAGAATAAATCCATCTTATCATAATAACACAACTTGTTCAGTATTTTCAACCTGAAAAAAGGTAATCATGTCCTCATTTGATTTTCTAAATACAGTCTCATCCTAATTATATTTTAGCAAGATTAAAATAACCAATATTTTTAATACCTATGGACCAGAAGGATGCAAAAAAGTCAATTCTATGTCTTCATTTTCACAATCTTTGGAGAGTACAGTAGCAGCCATCAGCGCCGATCATATTCACAGGTCACAGACCTAGTTATGTCATCCATTGCCAATCTTGTGCCACCTTCTACCACTTCATGGACTTCACTGTCATTGTTGAATGAAAAGATCCTTGTTTTTATTTCTGTTTCACTACATGGAATGAAAGTGTGGTATTGCTGAGTCCCTTTGATGGGTCTTCCTTCCTGTAACCGATGATTTAACAAACTCTCCTCCTCTTCGTAGACAGGACATGTAAGTTCTGAAGCTCTGTCTTACTTCCTGACTCTGCGGTGGACAGATACTTCACATGACGCTGGGTTTACGCCAGCGCCTGATTTGCGTTTTCAGGTTTCCGTCTTCTGCCAACAGAAGAAAACTTTCGTCACGGAGAGCACAAAACGCTCACTGACGCTCACGGCTGGACACTTTCCAAGTCCACTCATTTGAATGAGTTTGAAAAATGCCTGCAGGTTTCAGTGTCCTGTCCAGTTTCGGGCAGGAAATGGAAACCTGCATAACAGAGACCGGGGCGCAGATGTGAACGATCCCTTACTGACAGAGTTGCTGTCCTGTCATCTGCTCTGCATTAACTGTCTATCCCTGTTCATTCTCAGGTTGAGCCCTAACAAAGTTTTCTCCTCTGTCCTCTCCTGCTTCTAAAGTAGGGTTCACACTACCGTTGGTGTCTGTTAACCCCCCCTTCCCCCCCAAAAAACAGACACCTATCATAACTGACACAAACGCGACAGTAACTCATGACTATCCGTTAGTGTCCGTTATATGTCCGTTGCCCATAGACCTCAATGGTAAAAAAAAACAAAACAAAAAACGGACACTTACTGCCTGTTTTTTCGAACGGACAGAAAAGTCCTGCATGTTAGATTTTTTTGTCCGCTTGAAAAATGGACATTGTTGTAAACGGACGCTAAAGGATACAAAGGGATACTAAAGGACACAAGCTAAAATCCCATTGAAATGAATGGAAATTGCAAAAGGACCAGCTAGTGTCCATTGCTAAAATCTTGTACGGATAATAACCATGGACACTGCAGAGTGGACATCAACGGTAGTGTGAATGCCCCCTAAGATGTAACATAATAAAATAGTACAGTAACATCTAAAAATCATGGATTATAGTTATACTTTAAAATATGATCCCATCGCGATCCCAACTTGAATTTTGGTACAGATGTGGCAGGCACATGTGCATTTTTGGAAATTTTTAAATTTAACCTTTTTTTCGGAAATGCATTTTAAAATATTAACAAAGATACTCTTGTGACATATCTGGTGAAAGCCTGGACAGTTCTGAATAGAACGGTGTTTATTTTGTTTCTCTATCTTTTTTCTAGCATGAGTTATGAGGAGAAATGTAGAGGCAAGCAACACAGAAATTCACACTTTTTGTGAACTTTGAAAATCAAATAAAAATAAAAAAAAAAAATTCTAGAATTTTTTTTTCTTCACATGTTGCATTCTCTGACACACTATTACCAAATAACAAAATCTCAAAAGAATTAAAAATCGAGGTAAAAATCATTGGTTCACTTGACATGGAATGACCCTAAAACAACTTTTTTTCCCATGAAAATTCAAGCCTCATTACGAAGATATTTATTTCACAATATGCAAATGAGCATTTTGTAGCACTGAGGGTGACTTCTTTGCTCTGAACTGCTATGCCAACCCAAACACAAGAACGCTGGGCCAGACTAGCTTTCAACATAGATCCCTGACCTTGTCACTCAAAGAAGGCTGGTGGGAAGCAGGGCGTATTAAAGTAGTGTGAGGCTTATGCTAGGTTCACATCTGCGTTCATGTCTCCGTTCTATGGTTTCCGTCTTCTGCATGGCAGAAGACGGAAACCATAGACCGGGTCCGGCCGTGAGCGGCGGTGAGCGTTTTAGGCTCTCCGCCGCGAAACCGGATTTTTTTATCCGGACACAGAGTACTGCATGTCCGACTCTGTGTCCGGATTATAAAACCCGGTTTCGCAGCGGAGAGCGCAAAACGCTCACCGCCGCTCACGGCCGGACAGCTTTCTCACCCATTCAAATGAATGGGTGAGAAAGTCTCCTGCAGGTTTCCGTCTCCTGCATCTGTTATTCAGCGGAATAATAGAAATGGTTCCAAAGGAGCCAGGTCTGATGATGCCTGGAATTTTCTGGATGCAGTTCAGCAGTCACCAATAGCTCTTCACTGGGAGCACAGATCGTGAATGCCAACAGTGCGCTGAATTCAGCATACTGTCTGCTTTCTACTGGTATATAAAACCGCATGTGCCCCAGGTGCACGATAGATCATAAAAGCTTCATTAAAGGCTACATTTTATTAACCAGATAATCCAATTTTTGAGGTTTTAAGTGGTGCTCAATGCCTCCTGTTCAGGAACTTGCCAGGCATTGTCACTTTTAACAGAAGGAGGGACAGAATCCTTGAACTGAAACACCTTGACTTATCACTCCGGTGTACATTTCAGGTACACTAACAACTTAGGGAATTTAGATTGTGTGAATGAATAAAATAAATACATAAATATAACACTATCAGTATGGTTCCCCCCCCCCCCCCACACACACTCAAAAAGAGAGAGTACCCAAAGGAAACCCATGCAAACACAATATATTTGGTGGTGGAACTAGTGGTACAGCTATTTATCCAAAGTGTCCCAGGAACCATTCTTCAGCAGGACAATGCCAGACCGCATGTTGCTCATGCTACTGTGAGTAACTGGTGTAGTTGAAATATTCTACCTTCGCCTGAGGCATCTCGGTACCCGTCTCCTGTTGAGCACTTATTGGACAATTTTGATGTTGATGATTGTATAAGTATACTGTATATATCGTTCTAACACAAGATCAATATTTTATCAGCAGATGAAAGTATCTTTCAGCTGTGCAGATTTGTCGTGATTGGTACAGTAGAAATCCTAGACAAGAGGGGCACTTTTCTGTCTGGTTCACAAAATGTGTATTTTTGCACAGTTAATCTTGGAATGTAGCCGCATACCATACTGGAAGGAATTTGTGCCTGCAAAGTCTGCCAGTACAATCTGCTCACTCTAGAGTAGCTTAGGAGTGAGAATTGTATAAGTGCAACATTATTTGAGGTCTTCTATACAAGGTATTGTACATGTTTTACATTTTAAGAGCAAGTATTCTTGCAAATGACAAATGCACTAATGCTAGTAGTGATACTTGGTGCAATGTACTAGCCCTAGAAACTCTGCTCTCTTGCTCTGGTGGTCTCCTCAAGCAATATTAGTGCTAATTTCTTGCCATATGCAAGAAGCTCATATGTTAACGCCACAATCAACATGTCATTTTTTTCTGCCGGAAGCAGAATATTGTTTTGGGGGGTGTACATTTCTTAGGTTTAATAATTAGCAGTATATATAGCTTACACTTGTTTTATTAATTTCTCTCAGGATGGCAAATGAAATCTTTGCTTTTAGGAAGGAGGGGAGCATCTTTCATGAGATTGTGCCTTAATATACTGGGGGAGGGGTTGTCTGGCATTCTTTTTCTAATAGTCCTGTTCCTTTATTGTATAATTGCAATAGGTAGTGTGCAATAATTTTTACTCGCCCATCCATGCTTCTGTCCGTGTCATCTCCTCTGGAGCCTCTAGGCATGGCTGCACTTGGTAATGAAGTCACTACAGTGCACCCTAGAGACGGCAGCGGAGCCTGCGTGGATTGGTGTATAAATTATCAGCCACTGCTTATTATAATAATACAATAAGTAACTGATGATTAAAAAAAGAATGCCGCTCTCCATTTACAAAATAAAAAAAAAAGTTTAAAGTATTAAAAATATCCTGAGAAAAGGGGATGTTTTGCCCCCATTGTGTGCGTAGCTGCGGTGAACACAAATGCACTCCTGCTGCCATTCATTTCAATGGGAGTGCTCGAAACAGCTGAATTGTAGGGCACCGCCAGCATTCCCATCAAAAGGGGGGAATGAGGATTGTGTCTGTGTTCCCCACAGCTACATTCACAACAGGGGTAAAACACACCCACTATCAGAATGAGTGGGGAGAAAGCGGACCCCACCAAATAGGAATTTAACCTCTGGTTTTCATGGCATAATCTTAATCCTAATCCCCATGAACAAAACTCAAAATTTTCCATTTTTGCCCGCTTTCCATAAAATGCATATAAAAATACGTTAGACATCCTATACCCAAAAATGGCAAAACTTATTCCATACAATGAACAACATAGCAGGAAAAAAACCCAATGAATCTCATTTCTTTCCTGCACAACCAAAAAATCTAATAAATTAGGTATCAAAACAGAGATTTACGTTAAAGGGATCCTATCTTTCAAACACATTTTTTTCTGAGTAACACGTTGGAATAGCCTTAAGAAAAGCTATTCTTCTACCTTTCGTGGTCTTCTCAGCACCGCCATTTGCTTGAAATCCCGGTGTTTGTTGGTATGCAAATGAGTTCCTTTGCAGCACTGGGAGCATCCCCAATGCTGCGAGAGAATTCTCCAGCGCCACCTCCATCTTCTTCAGCAACGTCCTCTTCACCCGTCTTCTTCCGGTGCAGGTTTCAGACTTCTAGGCCTCGGGCAGAGCAGACTGCGCATGCTCACAGGCCACAAGAAAATGGCCGCTTACACAATATTGTAAGCGGCCATTTTCTCATGGCCTGTGGGCATGCGTAGTCTGCTCGGCCCGTGGTCTAGAAGTCTGAAACCTGCACCGAATGAAGAGGACGGTCCTGAAGAAGATGGAGGCGGCACTGGAGAGTTCCGATATGGTACTTAGAAAAAATGTTGTCTGAATGATAGGATAGGATCTCTTTAAAACTACTATCTTGTGCCACAAAAATACACCTTACAAGTCAGAAACATAAAGTTGTTTTGTGGAATTTGGTGACTAAAATAGATGTTTTTGGTTTTTTTTTTAACAAATATTTTAATGATTTAAAAATTATCTAAATTCTTCATTTGACCACAAACACGATGGGCATTTGAACCATAGGAGGGCAAGTTTGCCATACTATAGACTGCAATAATACTATATTGCAATACATTGTAAGATTCCTGATCTAAAGGCAGTGTTATAGAAATTTACTGATCACAAGCCTGCGGTCTAGCTTGTAGCTGTCATAGCAACAGACCAGGTTCCCATTCGATTACACTGTGTAGATGTCTTGGTCACATTTGACCAAACATTAAAAGGGTTAACAGCTGCGATCAGCTCAGAAACTGGCTGTGGCTTTTAGCGGCAAATGACTGCTGCATTATACGTTCCTTCATAAAAATATTCATACGTTCGTAAAAATAAAAATTTTGCTACACCTGCAATTGGTAACTCCCTGCTAGAGGAAGGAGATTTAATTTTAGACTGTTATCGCTGGCATTTTAACCACTTCCGGACCGCCCATAGACTATATACCTCCGGGAAGTGGTTGCCTAGTTCTGACAGGACGTACCTGTACGTCCATCAGTACACAGCAGCTGCACGGAGATCGTGTAGCTACTGATGCTGGGAGCCGGCTGTAACTTCAGCCGGAGCTCCCAGAGAGAAGACAGGGCAGATTTATTACCTCCCCTGCCTTCTCGAGCGCTGTGTATACAGTGCTCAATGAGCGCTGTATACACAGCTATGGACGCAGCCATAATTCAGCTGCCCTCTGACCCAGCGGACACGTGATCCGCTGGGAGCAGCGTCTTACCAGAGCTGCTGGGTCCTACAGGACCCCAGATCAGCTCAGTAATCTGTATATACAGTGTGCAAGAGGCTGGATTCCTCCTGTATCTGAGGTTAAATGTAGCAGAACAGTTATAGGAGAAATCAGCCTCAAGTACAAATAAATAAGTGATCAGATGTCCCCAAAGGTCTCTTATTACCTTATGGGGACACAATCTGAAAAAATAAATAAAATAAAAATATAATAAAAAAGTTAAAAAAATGTAAATAAAATAATAATAAAAAAATAAATAATAAGCTAATAAAACGCCATTATTAAAGGTTATAGCCCCACCCCCGACGACACCATACAAAATAAAAATTACTGTAACGGAGAGGAAAAACTATATTATAAAGTTTTTCAGTGACACTTTTTGTTATTAAATTAAAAAAATAAAAATAAATTGAAAACCAGACACAATTTCCCTCCTATTTTGTTTATATTTTCCCAGATATAAAAAAAATTAAAACACATTCGAAAATAAAGATAACATATGGGAAAAATGTTACAGCCCTCAAAACCGCACATACAAAATAAACCTAAAATGTGTCTGGTCCTGGACCACAAATTGGCCCGGTACTGAAGTGGTTAAAGAATGGAACAGAGCTTCTGTTGTCAAATGAGCGATGAAATTCTCACCTTTGATTTGACACCAAGTTAACAGTTCTACTTGTAAAATTTCCAGAGAAATTGTCAGTTTAAACTGCAATTGAGACTGGCAAATTTATGTACTGATGCCCCCAATTCTGACTGTCATCTGGTATAGCTTTGGAAATATTACAGAGAGAACTGTGGTAGCTTTCTCAACTAGGGTTCTCATCTTTTGTACAATGTCAAAAGCATGGTGCTGGGTTTTATAATGCAAATATTTGTTTGAAGTGACCCCCTCCCCCCCTCCACCATTGAGAAACATTTGTACAGATGTCAGGCAAAAATAAAGAAATTACAGAATTTCACAGATAAGAGCCAACATTTAGGAGTAAAGTATATTATTAGACAAAGTAACACTGGATCTGGGACTACCACAAAATAATAATTTCACAATATAAGTGCCCCCCCCCCCCCCCCCCCAAAAAAAAAAAAAGGAAAATATTTAAAACTTAGCTTTTATTAATCTGTGATTAAAACAAGGGTGAATAGATGGCCCCTAAGATATCTAAAACTTGTTGTTGTGAGTAGTGCTAGTGTGAACACTATACACTTAAAGATAATGAGTCAGGCCCCAATACAGCCAACGAACCGATACATGCAGCTCAACTCAGTTTGCACATAATCGGGTTTCTGTTTCAAATATACTGTGTAGCTATCATCCCATAGATTGTGTTCAAAGCCTGTGGGTGGTTCCCTGCTTACACAGTATCATATAAGTCCCCACACCGACTCTGGTAAGGACCACACACCTGGTCTGTGTGTGTGGGTCACGCGGACTAAAACAGCCCTCTATCTAAATGTCAGTTGCCGCTTCCCCCCTCTAAATTGCTGTTGCATCTGGCCCAACGGGACCTGCCTTTTTTTTGTACTTGAAAAAAGGCCAGTATAGGCTCGAAATGCGTTGTGCTGTGCTCATTCACTTTAATAAAGGTTTTTTTTTCTATCTTGGATATTCGTTCTGTCATCTCCTGTTGTGCCAGTGAGCGCGGTTCTCCCAGTCAGAACCATTGGTCCTCTGTGTTTTTGTCCAGTTTTCCTCCGGATATCCGGTGTTGGGACCAAACTGCTGCCACTCTCACCAATAACACGCTATCCTAAAGGTTGTGAGGTCACAAACCTGCAAGGTGAGAGGCCACCTGGTCATATTCAAATATCACATCATTGTGGACTCCTTTTGTGCCTCCTTAAATATTACATTTAGTGCGCTCGGTGTCCCCTCTCTCTCTCTTTCTTTCTGCTAAATTGCTGTTAGGCGAGTAAGGGCCACGAGCTTAATTCCCAAAACCTGCGTAAGCTGGAATCCAACTTAATGATCTGCCTCTAGACCCCATAAGGTAAGGTTAGTGGCTGATTGTAGGTCACCACTACAGATATAGATTTCTCAACGCGTTTCTTTAGATAAGTAATTCATCAGGAGACAAATTATCCCAAGAGCTAGATGAATATGTGGTCAAAACCGCAGTTCCCGGTACTTGAAAGAGGCTGACCATCAATAAAAGCTAAGCTTTAAATATTTTCCTTTTTTTTTTTTTTTGGGGGGGGGGGGGCACTTATATTGTGAAATTAAAGTATATTAGACAATTCAAGATACGGATGAAGCCAGAAGCCACAATAAAATTGTTTGAACGTTTTAGTTATGCTTTAAAACAGTGTAGTTATCCTGGAAAAGATGTACCCAAAGACTGATAAGTCACAATTCAGGTAATAATGACCAAATAGAAAATTTCAAGCAACATTCCAGTGCACAGTGATGATGATCCTCCTCATCATCATCCTCCTCATCGTCTTTTAATATGCTATATGGCCTTAAAGGGGTATTCCCATGTCGCATACTCACCATTCTTCGCTGCTTTAAAATCTTCTTTCTTCCTGCTTTGTTGCGTCATTGGTTGGTGGGGTTACATATGCAAAGCCAGCGGCGAGATGACGTCGCTTCTATGCCGCTGGCCCTGCGTGCGCGCACCCGATGCAGCTAGGCATCAGACGTACAGCGAATAGATTGTGAGACCAGTCAGTTCCCCAGCCTTTACAATGCCAATACAGACCCGGCATCCCCTGTAATAGAAAGGCGGATGCCGGGGAGGGTTAGACACCGGCACTGCATGAAGCCAGCAGCGGCAGGAGCGATGCTGCTATTCCGCTCCTCCGCCCCCCTCCCCCTCCGAAATAGCAGTATCTCTCCTACCGCTGCTGGCTTCATGCAGGGCAGAAGCATAGCGATGTCGCAGGCCCTGCCACCTGTGCTGGCGTCTAACCCTCCCCGGCATTCGCCTCTCTATTACAGCGGATGCCAGGGAGTGTTAGACGCCGGCACAGGTGAAGCCAGCAACATCGCTATGCTTCTGCCCTGCATGAAGCCAGCAGCGGCAGAAGCGATGCGGTTATTCCGCTTCTCCGCCCCCCGCCCCGGAATAGCAGCATCGCTTCTGCCGCTGCTGGCTTCATGCAGGGCAGAAGCATAGAGATGTTGCTGACTTCACTTGTGCCGGCGTCTAACCCTGTATTGGCGGCCCCTTCCCCCAAAGGGTAAACTCCCCCCCCCCCCCCCCATCCCACCAGGCTCGCTCCCGTGCACTTAGCCCCTCTTCCCTCCCCCTGAGAGCAGAAGATACATCACTTGACTCAGGAGCAGCTAGGTCAGGGCTGTGGCCACAAAAAAATGAATAAAGTAAGATATTGGCCAAACAAAGCAGTTTTGCTGAAGCAGTGTATTTAGGAAAAGTCTTACATTCACATTAACAAGCAGTATAGATAGGATCCTTGTGATGGGACAGCCCCTTTAAAGGCTGAGTTCAGACAGTGTTTTTTAGTCAGGAATCCACCTTAAAATCGGCCTCCAAACTAAGCCTCCCAATAGAGTTCTATTGGGAGGCTTTTTTTGGAGGCTGATTTTTATTTTTTAGGTGGATTCCTGACCAAAAAAACTGTGTGAACTCAGCCAAAAGTGGTTAACTATGGACCCCATAAACTATAATATGTTCCACCGGGTTTCTGCCTGAAAAATGCAGAGAGAAGTCCTGTTTGCTGGACTTTCTCTCCGTCTTTTGAAGCGGCTTCATGGACTGAATCTCCAAACGGGAGAGCAGATGCAGGTGTGAACATAACCTAAATAAATGTTTTGTATGAATTGCATGTACCTGATTGTCTTTAATTATTCATTAAGGTTATGAGTAATTTATTGGGTATATGAATTCACATTATATTAATCCTGTGTGAATTTTAATGCTCACTCACTTAATATCCATTGTTATTCAGGATGGCACTTCTATAAATGTGTGTATAATGCTAGTGGTTGTAAAGTGACTTTAAATGAATTTGTGAATATCACATGATTTATATAATGGGATATATGCACTGGCACTTTGAAATGTTGCTTTTACATTGAATAAAATACACCATTGCTTTTTGAAGTAAATTTGGCAGTGGTGCCTATACTTTATTTCTCAAGCTGCTATTAACCACTACAAAAAGACCCGCACCAAAAATTGAGCACAGACACTGGTAGGCACAGGATACACAAGGAGATGACTTGCGTACGAAAACAAAAAAAACCCCTGTAGCATAAAAATGTACTATAGTGCCAAAATTGAGCACAGATTCTGATCAGTCAGCTACGCCACTGAATGATGCTCGTGATTGCAGCGCACACACAGGGCTGGATTCATATTGATAAAGAAACAGAAGAGTAATTCTACATGCCCTTCAGAAGCCTTCACTAAATGAATATTAATATGCAACCATTCACACATCAGTAGATATGAATAGTTTCCTTCAAATTATCCTTCATAGCTTGGGTCAGCATCCGGTCCATTAGTCATTAGATTATAAGTGAACCTTCTTCAGAGGTGACAGCAATTGTTGGGAATGCACATTTGAAGCTATAATAGGTAGCGTAGCACTTTAAACTCGTACTCTGCCTTTCATATAAAGCAATAGTGTTGCCTGCCGCTGTTACTTAAAGGGGTATTCCCATGCACATAACTATTTTTAAGTTTGTAGATAATTAAGTTAAATATTTTTTGCAAATATAAGTAATTAAAATGTTTTCATAATTTATCTAAATATCTTGTAGTTGCAAGTTGTTGTCTTGATCTGTTGCCAGTGGATACAACCATGATTGCAGGACCTTTCTAAGGTCAGAAAATCAGCCATGATGTCCTTATTGTGGCCGGGATATCTTCTGATACATGTAGTGTTCCTGCCTGATAACCCAGCTACAATAAGAAAATCCTGGCTGGGTTCCTGACAAGTCCCAGACCACAGAAAGTTTCTGCATTAGTGGTCGTATCTGTTGGCAACCGATCAGGACAACAGACTGTCACCACAAAGATAGTTAGAGAAAATCTTTAAAACTCTGCAGAATTTTTAACTACTTATATTTGCAATAATGTAACTTTTAATTATCTACAAATATAGAAATGATTATGTTCATGGGAATACCCCTTTAATCTGATTCTTGCTGTCAATTTAGATTAAATGTGTGCAAATAAAAATAAAAAAAAAAACCCAAATCAAATCACAGAATTGATCTTGGTCTGTGTTGTCTTATGGAAATTAGGCTTTATTAAAAATACTTATTGATAATGCATAATACAGTAAATATGATCTTTGTATCTACAAAAAAAAATATTTTTCTAATTTTTTTTTCTCACATGTGTTTGACTTTTTTTTTTTTTTTTTTTTGACACATTTGTACTGTAGCATAAAATTGTTTTATATGTCGTTGCAGTGATGCGGGACCCAGCAGAAGCTCCCTAGAGGCCTCAAATGACATGGGCAGCACTGAAATCCTTGAAAAAGGAAGCACTGAAAACCTCAGCAATGGGACCAATAGTAATGTACAAGCTGCTAAACGCTTGGCCAAACGCCTCTACCAGCTGGATGGATTCAAACGCTCTGATGTTGCAAAGCACTTAGGGAAAAAGTATGTATGACAACAGAGATTGAGGGTAAAACAGTACCATGCATGTTCTTTACTTGGTCATGTATCTGGAATTTTTTTTCTACTAATATGAATCAGTTTATACCTGCACTACTAGAAAATAAAAACCTGGCGTTAGTGTTCCCCAACGCTGTCTGGTCCAACAGTATTTGGGGCCTTGTTCTGGCACAAACCCTCACCGCACAAGACCTCAGAGGCTTATCAATGGCCTCAGAGGTCATAGGAAAGGACACGAGATGTCACTCAGATACATCACAGATGTCCCATCCCGTCTTTTCCTGTGACTGAGACCACTGACTACATATCCATAAAAAGATGATTCTCTGCATTGCTTCATCAGTTTGTGGGCACAAATGTATGTTTCTGTTACTATTAAAGACTCCTATATGGCACTGTAATAAGTTTGGGAGGCATTTTGTTCCTGACAGATTCCCTTTAACTCTTGACATGGCAGATTGAGAGAATGCCAATAATGTTCAAAGCAAAAGAAAGCTACTTTATCTAAAATAAACACATTCAGTTTTGATTAACATACCTTTATTTTTACACACGGTGAATACCATAAAAATTAGATGTTGAAGTTGAAGAAAAAAAAACAAGAAGCTGAAAATGACTGTGTCCTTAAAGGGGTTGTCCAGGCTAAAATGGACAACCCGTTTAAAGTTTAAATAAGCAGGAGGGAGTGGAAAAAAAAAAGCATACTCACCTGTTGCTCTGGTGTCTTCCCGTGCCTCCTGTGTCAAATACTGTGGCGTCCTCCAGCATTATGCTGAAGCTGCCGATTGACCACAGTGGTCACGTGACTGCTGTGGCCAATAAGTGAAGAGCCTGAATGTCTCTACCTGTGACACCACGGATCCTCTTTCTGAGGCCGCTGATTGCCAACCAGTAGCTTCACCACAATCCCAGAAAAGACCCAGGAGAGCGAATGAGCAGAGTAGTATGGGACGACAACTGAGCAACTGGGACAGGTGAGTATTTATTTATTTACTGCCCCCCCCCCCCCCCAACATATTTAAAATGTAACTGTTTAGCCTGGACAACCCCTTTAAGAGGCTAAAGGTTTTTCTTCCCTAGATTAGCTGCTCAAAGTGTGGGGTGGGTGGTAGTGTGGAGTTATATTTAGTGTGGAGTTATATTTAGCACATAACTGTTTAGGTGGGTTGACCTGAACAGTCATAGTTGATTCATGTCATAGGATGCATTAGTTGTAAGTAATATTTTTAATAAACTAAAGTAATCATTTCCTGTTACAAACTCATTTTACCACTTTGTATAACTCTGACACGACAGACCTGTCTTTGTTTTAATGACCCAAACCTTTTTGAGCTATTTACCAAAGGTTAAATATGAGTGAGCCATGTATTCAATATCCCTAAATTGTATGACTTAAAGAGGTTGTACAGGATTGGAAAAGCATGACTGCATTCTTCTGGACACAATGCCACACCTGTCCCTTGCTTTGTGTGATACAGCAGTTTTGCTCTGTTTGAAGTGAATGTACCTGAGCTACAATAACATAATTACTTCTAGCTAAACCATTATATAGAGGATATATGTGAATACTTTATTTCTTCTTTTATTTTAGTAATGATTTCAGCAAGCTTGTAGCAGAAGAATATCTGAAATTCTTTGATTTCACAGGGTTGTCCCTGGATCAGTCACTCAGGTAAGTAAAAATGAGATTTTTGAAAAAATTTTAAGGTCCATTTTCAGATGTATAATTTTCTTTTTGCTGCTAAGTCAATGATTTAAAATAAAAATGTATGTAATATCTTAGTGGTGATGTTTAATTAGTTACCCCATTCAGTATCCATGCCAGTATTCTGCCGTTTTAATTAGCAAACGCAGTTTACTTATTAACATTTACCAGTTAAAGGGAGTCTACTACTGCCCTCAAGCAAATGCAACTGTCACCTACACATTTCTGAGCACATTACAGTGATAAACATACATTTGTTATGGAAAGTGTAACACAAATAAGACAGTTGGTGCACTGGGGGTGGGCTTTCATCTCCCTGGAGCACTTTCTTGCTGCTGCAGGAATAGAATGGGTGATATCATTGCAGTGGTAACAGACTTTCCCACTGTTGAGATGGTAGAGATCTGAGTGGCAAGAGCAGTGCTCCAGAAAGCTGAAGGCTCTACATCCAGTGCACCAAATGCCTCATCTGCATAATACTGTCAAAGTGACATGCACAACAACTGAGGAGAATTCCTCCAGGAAGAAAAGAACGAGTTTCCATAGCACTGGTCCAGAAGATTGACTTTTAATGGCATACACAGAATGCGTTTCGGGCTAACACAGGCCCTTTCTCAAGTGCAAATATGACTGTCAACGTGTTGTGTGTATGCCATTAAAAGTCAGTCTTCTGGACCAGCACAATTGACCCTTGGTTTTTCTTCCTGGAGGAATTCTCCTGATGTTTGGATTCTGACGCGTGATTCTCTTATCACATACCAAAGAGGTGTCCAGCTGCCATCTGCAGTCCAGTCTAACATACATGTTTTGCTACTTGTACTGTACTTATAGTAGTTGTGAGCTATCTTCACAACTACAAAAGGTGAGAACCTCTCCGCTTGTTTCCGATTATTTACTTAGTTAACTTTATTACTCTATTTGGCGCTGCTTCTGTTTTTTTCTGCAAGCTGCTAATGCATGACAAAGGGTATCTTTGTCACTGTAATGTGCCTGGTAACACTGTGGTGACACAGATTGGGAGAGGTAGTAGACTCACTTTAACTCCTAACCATTGACCTTTTATTGACTTTGACTCCTCGCTTCCTAAATCCCATAACTTTTATTCTTCTGTTCTCAGAACCACATGAGGGGTTAATGTTTGTGGGATATGTTCTTCATAATGGTTCCATTTAATATTCTGTAGAATGTACTTTCAAGCTGGAATAATTTAGAAAGGGGGGAATTGGAGAAAAAGTGTATTTGTGCTCCTTTCTTGTAGGCTTCGTTTTTACAACATTCACTCTGCAGCCAAAATGGCATGTCTTCTGTATTCTGTATTTTGGTACGATTTCAGGGATGCCAAACTTATATAATTTTATTTATATTTTAACCCCTTAACAAAAATCTAAAACGTCTCAAAAAATTTCTTAGTTGCCATATTCTGACTACTATAACTTTTTCATATTTCCATGTACATATATTTTCCTAATGTGTATGTGTTTCACGATATTGAAGTACTTGTATATGTATTCTAAGGAAAGGGGGGGGGGGTATTTGAATTTTGTGTTTTTTTTTTTTTTAGCTTGTTTTTGTACTTTGCATTTATTAAGCCCCCTAGGGGACTTGAATTGCTTGTATTGCAAGCTGATTATAGCCAGTTCTTTTGAAGTAAAGTGCTCACTGTTCTCTGCCATAATCACAGGATTGTTCATTCTTAGCTTCACTGATGTTCACTATTGTCAGACAACAATAGGTTCCATTTTCTTATAGTGTTTTGATTAAGTTTATATTTTATAAAGTCCAAGACAAGACTCAAAAACAACACAACTAAAGTACAACACTGACTATAGTGCCATCTATTGGTAGATCATGATAATTGCAATAATTATATTCTGTATTCATCCTAAAGTGAGTATGAGCTTGAAGAAAGTGATATCTAATAGATAACAATAATAAAGGTTTACAGGTTGTGCCTCATGCAGGCATGTGTATATCTTAAACTGTTAGCTATTAGAGATGAGCGAGTACTATCCAAAACAGACGTTTCGAAAAGCACGCACCCATAGGAATGAATGGAAGCGGCCGGCACGCAGACTTTGCCGGCGGCCAGCCGCTTAACCCCCTGCGTGCTGGCTGCGTCCATTCATTCCTATGGGTGCATGCTATTCAAAACGGGAGTTTCAAATAGTACTTGCTCATCTCTATATCAATATTGCATTGTATTTGTGTTCTGTATAGAGTTATCTTTGTTTTTTTTAACAGGAGTTTCTTTAAAGCCTTCTCACTCATTGGAGAAACTCAGGAAAGGGAGAGAGTGTTAATCCACTTCTCCAACAGATACTTTCAATGCAATCCAAATACCATATTTTCTCCAGGTATGCAAAATCCTTATTTTGTTTTAGTGTGTTTCCTTTTATAACTGATAATTGAATGCATTGTATTAATCAGATATTTGCTAATATTAAATTTTCTTTTTTAAAGGGATTTTCAGTGTATGTAAATAAAGGTTAAAGTGAGAGTCTGGCCAAAGTTTCATAAGTAGTAAAGTGATAGCTGCTACAGTTATTTTACATACCATGACCATTAATTCTTATGGGAAGAATATGCAAATCTGCCTTCCATGATGTAATTAGGAAGACAGTTGCTGCCTCATTGTACTCTGGTCACTTAAAATAAGATTCCAAGGTACCACAATTGCAATGATGCCAAATATTTATGTGTTTTATGGTTTAGTATTTTTAATTCCTTTACACATCATGGCGTTAAATGTGCAGTACATCATAAAGACACTGTGATGTATAGGGAGCTGACATTAATCGGCTAGGCTCCTGTTATAGAAACCAACATCCCAAACCACTAATGCCAGCTGCTCAACCCCTCAGATACCGTTGTCGGCCTAAGAGGAGGGACGTAACAGGTTCTCTGTCAGTGTCACCATGACAGGCTGTGTCTTAAGTATTCCAATGCATTATTAAAGGGGTTTTCCCATCTCAATATTTCAGCCAGGCTGCCTTAGTGTCTGCTTCTCACTAACTGAATTTCTCCCCTCCCCCCTACCCGCTGAATGGGACACACAATCCTTCTGAAGATTAGATAATATGCAGATGCTTGTACAGAATGGACTCAGTGTTAGTTGTATATTTATATAGTGATAACAGACCCAGCTTTATCAGAAAACTGCAATTAGCTGCATTGATTGTCCTGTAAGTGACGTCACTTGCCCTATCTCCCACTTCCGAAGTTATAGCAACGCAGTGTAAACAATGGAAGGAAGAAGGTCACATTGCAGGCAAAGAAAGCAGAATTTCTAAAGCAATATGTTTAGAAAAATGCTTTAATTAAGCTACCAGTATAGATAGGATCCTTGAGATGGGACAACCTCTTTAATGCAATGAAACAATTGCAACTTTGAGTCCCTTGGACTTTGAAAAAAAGTTAAATAAATTTCAGCTGCCGCCCTCAGTTGTTTCTTTTATATTGATGACCGATACACAAGTTGACCAATATCAGTATGTGGTTGGTGGCGGTCTGGCACCAATCAGCTGTTCCAATCATACCCTGGCTGCGGAAACTACTACCGTGGACAGGGTCAGACACCGCTCCTCTCCCATTCAAGTAATAAGTGCATAGCTGTATCCCCAGCCACTGTATGCTGTGGCGCTGGTGTGTTACTATTGGTTTATAACTTAGGAATCTGGCCACACCTAGAAACTAAGACTTACGGTACTACAATTAGACATGGTGGACAATCTGAAACTCTGCAACAAAGTACAATATAATAAATGCATAGGGTTTTCAAAATGTTTACAGTTTTATGGTTTATTTATATACGGCGTATTTGAGAACCTGCTGCAGGCTTTTACATTTCAGTTTTAAGTTAAATTACATTTAATACACATTTTAATTTACAGAAGAAAATTTCTGCAGTAATGTTTACATTTTTAATATTCTGTAGATGGCATCCACTGTCTTACCTGTGCAATTATGCTTCTCAATACTGATCTACATGGACATGTAAGTATCTGCATTATTACTTTATCACTATGGCTTCAGACACAAAGCAAAACGTACACAGATATGCTGACCATTACTTATTATTTCCTAGAGAAAGACACTGCTTTTATGTGATACTTGGATTATAGAATTGCAGAAAAGTGTTTGAGTGAATCACTAGAAAAGTGTGATGTTTAGGATACATGCACATAATTGTATGTTGTGTTGGTATGCCATAATATATATATTTATTTATATTTATTTTTATTATTATTATTTTGTTTAATCTCATTACTCTATTTGGCTTTTTCCTGACTGTAATTTTCACAGGTCAGTGTGTGGGTCCAGGGCTCATTCATTGAAGTGTATGGGTCCTCGGAGAACAGAGACCGCATATGGATATCATCTGTAATAAACTAACTTTTATGACCTTAGATGACAAAAGTCTGATTGCTGAGAAAAGTATTATTGGGGGTTCAGTGCCTTCTTAAGCTGTCCATACACATTAGGTGATTTGTTAGCAATAACTGTCAATTTCATTGTGACTGACCAACCATATGTGTAGAGTGGCCTCCCTATTCTCCATTAACTGAAGATGCTGAAAGAGTTTAGGATTTGGCAATTGGATTTCAATTGCCACTTTTTCTGTTTTTGGGGAGAGAAGTCTCTGCCATAGAAGTCTGACGACCACTTTCCCCCCCTCTCCCATTCTGTACAACGCTTATCCAAGCATGCATATGTATATGGAGTTGGGTGAGAGAGCTGTTGGTTGAAAAATTCTTTTGCCTGCAGTTACCTTGTGCGAAGGGACAATTTTACATTGCATTCAAGCTCAACTCCCATTTAATTAAAGAGGACCTTTCATGGGTTTGGGCACAGGCAGTTTTATATATTGCTGGAAAGCTGACAGTGCGCTTAATTCTGCACACTGTCTGCTTTCCCGATCTGTGCCCCGGGTGAAGAGCTATCGGTCCCGGTACCATAGCTCTTCACAGTCAGAAGGGCGTTCCTTACAGTCTGTTAGGTGCTGCTGTGGAGAAGGACGTTCCTATCGCGCTGTACAGTGTGAGTGGGGAGGAACGTCACTTATCCTATAGGTCCATGGTTTAGCAACACAGTGGGGAGAATAAATTCACATACCAGGCAAAGAAAGAATTTTTAAAGCAATATATTTAGTAAAAGTCTTCAATTTACATAAGCTAACAGTATAGATAGGATCCTTGAGATGGGACAACCCCTTTAATTACATAAGGTAAATTATTCACATGACAAAATCCTTTAATTTGCGTAATGCATATTGTGTGCCATCAGCAATGTAAACAATCATTTTCAAGAACAGCAATGTTATTCATGTTTGTGTTACGATATTAAGTATAACTGTGGACTCTGTATAGCAATAGGAATATATATTCTCTGTGGTCTAATAATAGAAGAATAAAAGACCCCATAAAACATTATATACCATTGTGTAAATTGTTAACAATGTTGGGAAAAAAAAGACATTATCATATCGCTAAATCTATTTATATCGGAAATTCAGATTATTGTTCTTTTTAGATTTCCCACAATAACATAATATCTGCAGATTTTTTTTCAATATAAAGGTAACTTCTTCATTAGAGATGAGCGAACAGTGTTCTATCGAACACATGTTCGATCGGATATCAGGGTGTTCGCTATGTTCGAATCGAATCGAACACCGCGTGGTAAAGTGCACCAAAATTCGATTCCCCTCCCACCTTCCCTGGCGCCTTTTTTGCACCAATAACAGTGCAGGGGAGGTGGGACAGGAACTACGACACCGGGGGCATTGAAAAAAATTGGAAAAAGTCATTGGCTGCCGAAATCAGGTGACCTCCATTTTAGACGAATAGTGGATTTCAAATCCGGGTCATATGAGAATGTGAACTTTGTGACTATGAGACAGGGATAGCTGTACAGGCAGGGATAGCTAGGGATAACCTTTATTTAGGGGGGAATGTTATTAAAAATAACTTTTTGGGGCTCTATCGGGTGTGTAATTGTGATTTTTGTGAGATAAACTTTTTCCCATAGGGATGCATTGGCCAGCGCTGATTGGCCAGAGTACGGAACTCGACCAATCAGCGCTGGCTCTGCTGGAGGAGGCGGAGTCTAAGATCGCTCCACACCAGTTTCCATTCAGGTCCGACCTTAGACTCCGCCTCCTCCAGCAGAGCCAGCGCTGATTGGCTGAATTCCGTACTCTGGCCAATCAGCACTGGCTAATGCATTGTATTGGCGTGATGAAGCAGTGCTGAATGTGTGTGCTTAGCACACACATTCAGCTCTACTTCATCGGGCTAATAGAATGCATTGGCCAATCAGCGCTGGCCAATGCATTCTATTAGCTTGATGAAGCAGAGTGTGCACAAGGGTTCAAGCGCACCCTCGGCTCTGATGTAGCAGAGCCGAGGCTGCACAAGGGTTCAAGCGCACCCTCGGCTCTGATGTAGCAGAGCCGAGGGTGCACTTGAACCCTTGTGCAGCCTCGGCTCTGCTACATCAGAGCCGAGGGTGCGCTTGAACCCTTGTGCATCCTCGGCTCTGCTACATCAGAGCCGAGGGTGCGCTTGAACCCTTGTGCACACTCTGCTTCATCAAGCTAATAGAATGCATTGGCCAGCGCTGATTGGCCAATGCATTCTATTAGCCCGATGAAGTAGAGCTGAATGTGTGTGCTAAGCACACACATTCAGCACTGCTTCATCACGCCAATACAATGCATTAGCCAGTGCTGATTGGCCAGAGTACGGAATTCGGCCAATCAGCGCTGGCTCTGCTGGAGGAGGCGGAGTCTAAGGTCGGACCTGAATGGAGACTGGTGTGGAGCGATCTTAGACTCCGCCTCCTCCAGCAGAGCCAGCGCTGATTGGTCGAGTTCCGTACTCTGGCCAATCAGCGCTGGCCAATGCATTCTATTAGCCCGATGAAGTAGAGCTGAATGTGTGTGCTTAGCACACACATTCAGCTCTACTTCATCGGGCTAATAGAATGCATTGGCCAATCAGCGCTGGCCAATGCATTCTATTAGCGTGAACTGAGTTTGCACAGGGGTTCTAGTGCACCCTCGGCTCTGCTACATCAGATTGCTACATCTGATGTAGCAGTGCCGAGTGTGCATCAGATGTGTAGTTGAGCAAAACTGACTCAGCACTGCTAAGTCTCTGCATTAGCATAGGAATGCATTGGCCAGCCTTCGGCCAATCAGCGCTGGCTCTGCCGGAGGAGGCGGAGTCTAAGGTCGGACCTGAATGGAGACTGGTGTGGAGCGATCTTAGACTCCGCCTCCTCCAGCAGAGCCAGCGCTGATTGGTCGAGTTCCGTACTCTGGCCAATCAGCACTGGCCAATGAATTTCTATGGGGAAAAGTTAGCTTGCGAAAATCGCAAACTGACAGGGATTTCCATGAAATAAAGTGACTTTTATGCCCCCAGACATGCTTCCCCTGCTGTCCCAGTGTCATTCCAGTGTGTTGGTATCATTTCCTGGGGTGTCATAGTGGACTTGGTGACCCTCCAGACACGAATTTGGGTTTCCCCCTTAACGAGTATATGTTCCCCATAGACTATAATGGGGTTCGAAACCCATTCGAACACTCGAACAGTGAGCGGCTGTTCGAATCGAATTTCGAACCTCGAACATTTTAGTGTTCGCTCATCTCTATTCTTCATATATGAGGGAAATGTTCCTCTTACAATAGCCATGTCTGCATGCGTCTCACAAACATTTTTTTGAACTCTCCCTTTTGTTTTTCCTTTCTACTACATAGAATATAGCAAAATACAAGGTAAATCAACTAATGTGGTATCTTACTTTTTTTCCTTTTATCTATATGGTTGTCTTTTTGGACTTCCTGTGTTACTTATAATCTCTAGGTGGTAAGTTGAATGTTTTATGTATCTTGTATGTATGTCTTCCATACAATACACAAGTAATCATTTCATAGAATAACATGTAACCATTATCCATATATACATATTATATACACTCATTTGAAGTGATCCCTGTACTGGTATGCAAATTATGTTAGGCATCAATTGCTTTATGTCATAATCAACATCCATTTACTGACCATTGTGTTATACCTATGTGCCATATTAGGGGATTATCAATTTTCTAATATATTAATTATAGGTTCTAAATGAACCTATGGGTTAATATTTGATGTTGAGTAACAGTTCAATCTTAGTAAATTCTTTAACATGTTTTAGAATTTATTACGTATACATGTCTTTTAATTAAGTGAATTCTTCTTTTTGTATTGCATATTGTCTTCATTTTTACCATTTTAATATTTTAGGTGTGCTATCATTACAATATTAGGGAACTGCATTATGAACCATTTTTTAAAGGGGCTTTCCACTGCATTAAAAGTAAAGTTAAACTATCTAAGTAGAGGTACGATATCCTAACAAAAGTTTATTCACCTCTTACGATCGCCTGCTGCTCTGCTCCATAGGCTGCCTGAGTACAGACTATGCGTCAGTTCCCAATGTTTCCTGACACGCAGAATGTTTGGAAATGCCTTCTTAGCCAATCACAGTGATTGAATGGACTTAGCAATGAATTGAAGCAGCAGGAGGATTGTGAGAGGTAAGTATCTATCTATTATGTGGACGTGCCCCTATCTGGTTAACTTAATTTTCTTGCACTGAAATGCCTGTTTTAATAAATTGCTGTTAGATAAAGCAGTAGACTTGAACCTTGGAAAAGCAGTTGACATGCACCTTTTCAGAACCAAGGTCTTATGGACCTTGATGCTCAAAGCAAAATTTACTTTTTTTTTTTCCCTTCCAATTTTATTTATTTATTTAATTTTATTTTATTTTTTTTTTGCATGACACACTTGATTTTCATTTTTTCATATACTGTTTTGCAGTACTTTGCTGAGTTAATAATTTTTATTGCAAGCATAATAATTCTGACTGAAATAGCAATGCCAAATATGCATATGTTGCCTATAGGAATTGTCCATCAATGGCTTAAACTTAGAGCATGTCATTGATAGCACCCACATCAAGCAAATGTTTGCTAGAGCTACACTGTACTGGAGCTATGCAACTTCATCCACTGGATTGCAGCCAGAAACTCTGAGCTTGCAGTACCATTGCCAGCCGTTAAGTATAGGTCACCAGTAGTATACTAACAGACAACCCCTTTAACACCTCACCTCTGTAACACAGAGAATGTTGTGTTCCTGGTTTCGGATGAGTTTCGCTACAGCACGCCTACAGTATTGTCTTCTTTGCAAAGGCTGAAAGCTGGTACTAAAACCAATATGAACAATTGACATGCAGATTAAAGTATACTTCCAGTTTGAAAAAAAAAACAAATAAAAACTATTAGTGCACAACTTTGCACTGTAGTGATCTAAAGGAGAGTATGCCGCTGTTTACTAACGCTAGCTTCATTCCAGCATTTATGTAAAGCAAAGGGAAAGTAATAGGCGGCACAGCTTGCACCTACAAGTATAGCTGCTGGCAAATAATTTCTTCAATCAGCAAAAACAGGAGCATGGCAAAATAGGAATCTGCTTCCTGCGGTGGTGCCCAACACCTCATATGAGAACAGCAAGTAACATATAGAAAGACAAAAAAAGGGGGGAACTCACCAGGACATATTATTCATAAAACAGTCCTTTATTCCATGTCTGTAAAAACAACTTGACAGTGATGAGGGAGAGAGTGATAGAACAGTACAGACCAGGCAACGTCCGATTCACGCTAGACGTGCTTCTTCAAGCCTTGTACGTGCACACTAGCGTTTGTTTCCGTTCAGGTCCGCACACTAAATCAATAATGGTGAACCTTTTAGGCTAAGGCAGCATGTTGCGGAAACACAGCTTTTTTTTTTGTTGCAGATTTTGCTGTGGTTTTTTTTTTTTTTTTGAGCCAAACCCAGGAGTGGATTGAGCAGAAGGTAGACGTATAAGAACTTCCTATATCGTTCACATTCCTTTTGTAGACATTCTTGACTTTGACTCAAGAAACTGTAAAAAAAAATCTGCAACAAAAAAAGCTGCATTTCTGCAACGTGGGATCTCAGCCTTAGAGACAGTGACCAAACTGCAACCCAAAACCCACTCATTTATTGCAAAGTGCCAACATTTAACCTAAATACTGTGCGGATCCACAATTGCAGAAGATACGGATATGCAAAATGCAGTCTTGTGAATGGGGCTTTACATAGCTTTCAATAATACAAACAACTTCATCCTGAACAGTAAAAATTTGCATTTGTTATACTTTTTAACAATTAATGTTCACTACATCACACACGATCTGTTTTTATAGAGATTGTGCAATGTTACTATAGCCTGTACTAATATCACGTCTGCTATCAAACAGATATAGTGAAGGGCCCCCAGCCAGTGTATCCTGCTCCACAGTGGCCCCCAACACAGTGTAACCTGCTTCTGTACTAACCTGCAATCCCACAAAGTGGGCGTTGATGAATGATGCCATCGCGCTTGTGTTTGGGCGGAGGTACAATCTTTTGTCAGTGTAATCTCTGCTACCTACACAGTTTTCAGGTGCATGTGTATTTGCACATACATCTGAAAGAAGAACTCAGTTGTCCCTGATTCCTTGTTAGTGAGCGATCCAGGATCCTGGCTGGGGCTCTAAATGCCCGCTCTGACACACGTGCCAAGGCTCGCAACCACAGCCTGGTGTCTGTTGGGTTTCCGCCGATTTTATATAGACATCCTCCATACAGGATTTTTTTTCTCCACCAATTTTAGACTGAATCTACGTCAGTCTCCTAAGGAGACTCGATTGCAGATGTGAATCTAGCCTAAATGGGCTTTCTTCTTGAAAGGTCTTTACCTTTGCGTAGCAAGAACCCCTCAATTTGGCTTACTGCACCTGCAAAGAGGATGGGGTTCTGGCTAATCCCATCCACACATTACTATAAGAAAATATACGCATTGGAAATGCTGCAAGATATGAAAACATTAGATATTTCTTGAACTTTTAATTGTGATCATCCAAATTGTTGGCATGTTTTAACTTTGTTCCAAGCATATGATGCTTATTCAAATTCATCTGTGGCAAGTAACAGATGTGGGCAATAGAAAAATTACACCTGAAACCAAATGAAAAGGAGAGAAGTTGACTTTGCATTATAAGACTGTGCGTGCCACACTAAGCATGGAGAGCAAGAGAAGAGAACTGTCTGAGGACTTGAGACCAAAAGTTGTGGAAAAATAGCAACAATCTGAAGGTTACAAGTCAATGTCCAGAGATTTTGATGTTCCTTTGTCCATGGTGCGCAATAAAATCTAGAAGTTTACAATTGTAGCTAATCTCCTTGGATGTGGATGGAAGAGAAAAATGGAAACGCAGGATGGTCCAGATGATGAATAAGCAGTCACAATCAAGTTCCAAAGAAGTTGGAACTTCAGGTTCAAGGTGCATCAGTGTCAGTGCGACATTATAATGAAACAAATCTCTATGGCAGGAAACCCAGGAGGACATCTTTGCTGATACCAACTTAAAAAAAAAAAAAAGAAAAAAAAAAAGCTAACTGCAGTTTGCCAGAAGACTCTATTTTGGTCTCATTTGTCCACAAGACAATTTTCCAGAGGGATTTTGGCTTACTCATGTCCATTTTAGCAAAGTGCATCATTCTACTGTTTACCGAAAATGGAATGAGGCCTACAAAGAAAAGTACACATCAAATATGGCAGAGGTTCAAAGATGTTTTAGGGTTGTTTTGCTGCTTCTTGCACTTGGTGCCTTTAGTGTATGCAAGGCATCATGAAATCCGAAGATTACCATACTTATGCAATCTGGGTCTCAATGTAGGGCCCAGTGTCAGAAAGCTGGGTTTGCTTCCCAGGTCATGGGTCTTCCAACAGGACAATGAACCCAAATATGCTTCAAAAAGTACCCAGAAATGGATAAAAACAAAGCACTGGAGAGTTCTGAAGTGACCAGCAATGAGTCTGGATCTAAATCCTATTGAACACCCGTGGAGAGATCTTAAAATTGTTGTTGGTAGAAGCCCCCTTCAAATATAAGAGACCTGAATTAGTTTGCAAAAGAGATGTCCAAAATTCCACTTGAGAAAAGTAAGAAGCTTGTTGATGGTTATAGGAAGCAATTTCAGTTATTTTTTCCAAAGGGTGTACAAACAAATATTAAGTTGAGGATGCCAGTAATTTTGTCCAGTCCATTTTTGAAGTTTTGTGTAAAATTTTATCATTTTTGGTTTTTTCTCTTTTTTTTTTCATTGTGGTGTCCCAATACACACAAAGGCAATAAATGTGCATAGCAAAACATGTAATTGCACTAATGTTTGGGAGAAATACTTAATTTTATAGATAAATTTTCACAGCATTCATATTCCAGTCTACTCTGCATCAGTGAAAAAGCTCTAAATTTCTAACCCATCTCATTCTGTAATGGTGAAGTGCATTTTGTGGCACTACATGCAGTACAGTATACTGTATATTTACTCCCTAGGTATACACATACTGTATATATTGTAGGGCTGATTTCAACTTCCAGTTACCACATGCTCCCATAGACAAATCTTGTGCTAAATCTTTTTTTGTTTGGTTTTGCTTCTCATTAACCTGTTTGCTGTTTATCTACACAAAGCTTATGCCAGCTGACTACAGCAGAAAATGACGACCACCCAAAATTGCATTGAAAGATGGCCTTCTAGGGTGATGGTTATCTCATTGAAAATGGCCAGTATTCGTAAGATTATGGTGCATTTGACAGTGTCACAGGAATTTTGGTTTGCATAAGGGGGTTTTTCTATTAAGACCTGTTCTTGTTGAGAGGTTGCATATTTTAATTCACAAATTAATGCATGTAGCTCCCCATTTGTAAAGCTACATGATCCATTAAAGGGGCTCTATCATTAGATTTTAGGTTTTTGAGCTAAAGAAATGCATGAATAGCCTTTAAAAAGGCTATTCAGGTGTTGCTAGTCGTTTTTAAAAAGACCCCCTTCCCTGTTTTTGTTAATTACCTTTGAAATGGATATGCGAATCAGTCTCTCCGTGCATGGTGGGCGTTCTGTGCACCCCCCAGAGTCATACCATACCTTACCGCTCTTGCTTGTGCTGCAAAACTCCTCCTCCTCCTTCTTATTCACCACCTCCAGCGTTGTCCTTCCCGGCGGTTTCTATTGAAATTTCGTGTGCACGCTCCAGCGCCATTTTCCTGTACAGAACATTGCGAGCTGGAGCGTGCGCAGTAGTGCTCCCTCATGGAATTTCAATCGATACCGCTGGGAAGGACAACGCTGGAGGCGGTGAATAAGGAGGAGGAGGAGTTTTGCAGCACAAGCAAGAGCGGTAAGGTATGACGCTGGGGGGTGCACAGAATGCCCACCGTGCACGGAGAGACTGATTTGCATATGCATTATGTCCCCCTTTTCCTTTTTTTTTTTCTTTTTTTTCTACACGCCTCACTATGCCACATTACTTTTTTAAATGGTAGCACCGTTGTGCCAGTAACAAAGTAAGGAGTATATCTATATTTCTGTCTGAACATTGTATAACATTGTTTGTTTCTCTGGTGTACACAATAATTATAGACTTGGGCGGCTCTGTTTTCCCCTTAGGAGTTAGTAGTCAGCAGTTTTTCCCATCTCATTTAATGGTTCTGGTGACCTTATGGGCGGAGTGTTTGAACCCCTTCACAGACCAAGGCTGAGATTGTCCCCAGCTGCCCAAATGATGTTGGAGAAAAAAAAACAAAACAGCAATTTCCATTCTGTAGAGGTGACATTGTATACCAGTGAAGACAGAGATGCACAATTAATTCTATACATCATGTTCTGTATCTAGGGATTATATCTTGTTATGATACACTGCTGGCAGACGTCACTTTTAGGCCAATTTGCTAGCTACATGGGCGAGAACCTGCTTGGAGCACGCTCATTAATAGGAATGTGCAGATGATTGTGGGAAGGTGTAAGATGATTAAGGTGGTAACCCGCTGTCACAGAAGCGACTCCAGGCACAATTATCTTGGCTGATGTTCATTAATTCATAAAGGCTGGAGCTGCTCTGCAGCCTTTCCCGCATACAGTAGCAGTAGCAGTGGATATGGATGAGCGTGTTTTGAAGTCATGTCATCAGTAATAGTAAATCCTTGGGATTTCTCTACTTTCTATCCCAGGCAGATGGGTTGCAGTATCTATATTACCATCTGTGTTCATATATATTCATCAATATCCCTCTCTTCTCATTCTTACATAGCTCACCACATGAGGGCAGCAATGCTCTATATTACATTGTAATAGAAAAAGTGATAAAAAGCTGCTATTTTTAAGGATGCTCAAGATATTTGTAAAATGATTTTTTTTTTTCATTGACACTTGGCTCATAAACATAGTACTCAAGATTATGCTCCAAAGCTATATACAGTGCATCCATAGGAAGGGTAGTGGATGGATACAGAATGCATTAATATTATGTTCTGTACCTGGGCTGGTAATGCTTTTCCGTATTAGACAACAGGCTTCTAGTGCTTTCAGCTTTCACTTAATTTTTTTCTTCCTTTGACAGGATGATGCCTGCAATTGTTATCCACTTTAGTATTTGCAATGGTTTTTGAACATGCATTGCAATAATTGATGATACATTGCAGAATCTAGAGAGAATGCAATTTTTCTATTAATCATAAAACTGTTATTAAAGGTCATTTCCATTTATTAAAAAGTGGTTGGACATAAAACTACTGCTGTATGTTATTAATCAGCTCTTACATTGATATTATATGATTGTGATGCATGGCTCCTTGCCCCAATGCTTACATAAATATCCTTTCTTCCATATATAAGCAGAGATGTGCGTTCAATAAAAACTGTGGTAAAATACTGTAGCGCCATGCCAATCTGTAGTTCCAAAGTAATATAATAGGGGAGAAGAGGTTTTGCGCTTTCTTTCTTTTTCTTTCTTTCTTTCTTTCTTTCTTTCTTTCTTTCTTTCTTTCTTTCTTTCTTTCTTTCTTTCTTTCTTTCTTTCTTTCTTTCTTTTTCTTTCTCTCTCTCTTTATTTTTTTTTCTCTCTCTCTCTCTCTCTCTCTCTCTCTCTCTCCATGTTAAGTAATGCATTAAAGAATTATTCTCATCTCAGCAAATCTCTGCCAAGATGGGAATAACTGTTCACAAGACCTAACCACCAGGGCTTATGGAAAAAGGCTAACACTGCTGCTCTATGCTATTTCCATATTTCCTATAGAGAAGAATGGGAGCTACACTGTTACTGTTACTCCACAATGTCAGAAGTGGCATAGGTAAATGTGTTACACTCTTTCTGTAGCACCCATTCAATTTATTTTATATTTGTTTTGCCTACTTGTATTGTGCCATTATATTCCTCAGCGTTTACAGGCATTGTCAGTCACTGTCCCATATAGGGCTCACAATCTACATTTCCTATCAGTATGTCTTTGGAGTGTGAGAGGCAATGGGAATACCCGGAGGAAACACGCGCAAACATGGACAACTCCTTACATGTTGTCTCTAGCAGGATTCAAACCCAGGACTCCAGCGCTGCAAGGCTACAGTGCTAACCACTGAGCTGCCCAACTCTATGCACAAAAAACATGGAAGTCAACACTCATTCTACACCAGCCTGTGACATTTGGCCAATATGGAGAACATAAAGGAAGGACAATGGCTAAAATATTTGTTCCCCTGGCATGTATTTTATGTATTTTTATTGTTTCCTGGTAGGACAGCCCTTATCATGATTGTTTTAATATGGTGTGTTTTTCTAGTTCACTGCATCCACAAGATTGAAGACAGATGTATATGTGACTTGGTAACCTTTAAACTCATACAGATTATTTTACTTATCTCCTTTGCTGACATTCTTTGGACACCTTCTCCTTTCACCCATCAAATGAGTCTCTTCTTTTAATTATTAATGTCCACTCTACATGCACTTGACCTTGGGTCATGCACTTATAATTCAAACACTTGTACTCCTATGTCGTATTTACATAAATCTCTTGTTTCAGTTGGAGTCGGTTTTTGTGCAGGTTTCTATTACATGTTACGTTCCTTGTCATGTTTATGCCTTAGTGCTGTACAGACCTTCTCTTATACATACGGAAACTTTCTTAAATTATGTTTTTAAAAAGATGTAAGAGGAATTGAATGTGTATATACTGTTCAGTCTTTTGGTAGTACTCTCTATTATTTTGGAGTTTAAAATATTTTTACCGTAAATCACTGATTATTACACATTCTGATGACCGCACTGCATCCAACGTCTCAGTACTTGTTACTAATGTGAATTTTCTTGTGGTGAAGTCTCAGCTGCTATCCAACAGGTTTAATTATAGGCATCTTGAGAACACAAGTCAAGCAGCAATAACAAAACAAATCATCAAGATGCCTCCTAAAGCAACTTTGGTCGGCCGCTTGTGAGAGAAAATAATTAGTGATTACCTGGAAAAAAAATGCCACACAAAATGCTTTAAGAGGAGGATGAGGCAGTCAACCCCCCATGGCCTTCACTAAAATAAAGATTGCTTCATTAAGAGAGGATAATGAAGTCTGTCTGCATTATGCTGGAAATCTAAATTATTGTACAAATACATCACAAAAATATACAACTTGCTATACTACTGTTGGCATCGGCAAATATGATACTATAGTATGTAGAAGTTATGTTAGACTTCTCCTATTCTGAGACAGTGCATGTCTATAAAGAGGACCTTTTACCACCTCCATCAATTCAAGTTACAGTCCTATGAAAAAGTTTGGGCACCCCTATTAATCTTAATCATTTTTTGTTCTAAATATTTTGGTGTTTGCAACAGCCATTTCAGTTTGATATATCTAATAACTGATGGACACAGTAATATTTCAGGATTGAAATGAGGTTTATTGTACTAACAGAAAATGTGCAATATGCATTAAACCAAAATTTGACCGGTGCAAAAGTATGGGCACCCTTATCATTTTATTGATTTGAATACTCCTAACTACTTTTTACTGACTTACTGAAGCACAAAATTGGTTTTGTAACCTCAGTGAGCTTTGAACTTCATAGCCAGGTGTATCCAATCATAAGAAAAGGTATTTAAGGTGGCCAATTGCAAGTTGATCTCCTATTTGAATCTCCTCTGAAGAGTGGCATCATGGGCTACTCAAAACAACTCTCAAATGATCTGAAAACAAAGATTGTTCAACATAGTTGTTCAGGGGAAGGATACAAAAAGTTGTCTCAGAGATTTAACCTGTCAGTTTCCACTGTGAGGAACATAGTAAGGAAATGGAAGACCACAGGGACAGTTCTTGTTAAGCCCAGAAGTGGCAGGCCAAGAAAAATATCAGAAAGACAGAGAAGAAGAATGGTGAGAACAGTCAAGGACAATCCACAGACCACCTCCAAAGAGCTGCAGCATCATCTTGCTGCAGATGGTGTCACTGTGCATCGGTCAACTATACAGCGCACTTTGCACAAATAGAAGCTGTATGGGAGAGTGATGAGAAAGAAGCCGTTTCTGCACGTACACCACAAATAGAGTTGCCTGAGGTATGAAAAAGCACATTTGGACAAGGCAGCTTCATTTTGGAAACAAAGATTGAGTTGTTTGGTTATAAAAAAAGGCGTTATGCATGGCGTCCAAAAAGAAACAGCATTCCAAGAAAAACACATGCTACCCACTGTAAAATTTGGTGGAGGTTCCATCATGCTTTGGGGCTGTGTGGCCAATGCCGGCACCGGGAATCTTGTTAAAGTTGAGGGTCGCATGGATTCCACTCAGTATCAGCAGATTCTTGAGAATAATGTTCAAGAATCAGTGACGAAGTTGAAGTTACGCCGGGGATGGATATTTCAGCAAGACAATGATCCAAAACACCGCTCCAAATCCTCAGGCATTCATGCGGAGGAACAATTACAATGTTCTGGAATGGCCATCCCAGTCCCCAGACCTGAATATCATTGAACATCTGTGGGATGATTTGAAGCGGGCTGTCCATGCTCGGCGACCATCTAACTTAACTGAACTTGAATTGTTTGTCCAAAATACCTTTATCCAGGATCCAGGAACTGATTAAAAGCTACAGGAAGCGACTAGAGGCTGTTATCTTTGCAAAAGGAGGATCTACTAAATATTAATGTCACTTTTCTGTTGAGGTGCCCATACTTTTGCACCGGTCAAATTTTGGTTTAATGCATATTGCACATTTTCTGTTAGTACAATAAACCTCATTTCAATCCTGAAATATTACTGTGTCCATCAGTTATTAGATATATCAAACTGAAATGGCTGTTATAAACACCAAAATATTTAGAACTAAAAATGATTAAGATTAATAGGGGTGCCCAAACTTTTTCATAGGACTGTAATAGGCCCCACTCCACTGATTTCAGCACAGTTGGAATTTTCTCTCTAGCCCCTACATCAGTTAGTTTTGGTCTCTGATGTACTAGTTAAACTCTGTAATGTCAGAAGGGCAGTGTCAGGCAGGGGTCATGAGTCAGAGGTAGCTAGTGTCAGAGCTCAGTCACCAGGGGCGTATCTAGCAAAGGCTGGATCCCATAGCAAACCTATGACTTGAGGCGCCTCATTCCCACATGGTACAGCACCTCATGGCACTCCACAACAAAGGAGTCAGGAAGAGAAGACAGAGTGGTGCTGGGATCGATGACTATGCTGTCCTCTGAGCACAGGGGAAATGCTCTCTCAGTAGAATTAGCATAAAGTATAAAAGATAAATAATTTGAAACCGGTGAGGGCCTGCAAAATACCGTAAGTTAAAACAAGAATAGCCTTTACAAAGTCTATTCCTACATGCTTTTACTTTAAAAACTTTTTTTTTTTTTTTCAAATGATAGAATCCCTTTACTGTAATTGATGCAGCCATGAATTCTGCTCTGCACCAGAAAATGCTGAAAGAGACTGACCTGTCATCAATTGGTAACCTTAAGCTCAAGTGTGCTGCTGCAGGACAGTGATCTCAAGCAAACTAGCAATGGCTGAATGGATAAAAAAAGAAAATGGAGATTTTGAAGTGGCTTAGTCAAAGTCCAAACTTAAATCCAAATGAGATGCTATGGCATGACCTTAAACAGGCTGCTCATGCTCCAAAAACCCCCAATGTGGTTGAATTGAAAATTGACATCAATTGTTGATTAGGTTCATGGGGCAATTACTTTTCAATATGGTCAAGTTAGCTTGGATAGCTTTTTTTCCCTTAATTAATTAAACCATTATTGAAAAACTATTGCAGCAGCTACTGGAAAATTTCAAAAATTAAAATGGTTGGAGTTTTTGGGTGCAGTAGTTGCTGGGTGCTGGGGAAGGGGAGGGGTGTTTTGGTTGTCTGTCTGCCCATTCCCTTAGCCTGATGACTGTCCCCCCCCCCCCCCCCACTTGAAATTCATCCTGGCTGAATATAGGGTATCTGCAGTGCTCCTATTAACATATTTCCGATGGAACAGACACAGAGGTACCTAATGTGTTTGTGTTTCACAGTCATTTTCTATTTTTGTATGTATTCTAGGGAAAGGAGTGATTTAGAACTTTTATTTTTTTTAAAGCTTCTTCCCCCCCCCCAATTTTATGGGAGATTCTATACATTAATATTGCGGCTGGTCATAGACCCCCCACCACCCTAAAAAAAATATATATATTTTTTTTTTTTGCTGACTCAAGTATAAGCCGAGGGGGCCTTTTTCAGCACAAAAACTGTGCTGAAAAATTCGGCTTATACTCTAGTATATACGGTAGCTTCCTTTGGTTGGACCGGGCTCTGTTGTTGAGGCAAATTCTATTAGCTAAGGACTAAATCTTCTATGTGTGTCTTTAGGCATCAGACTTTTTTAAGCAGTGCACCTATAAATATTTTAGGGACATATGGTCAGTTATAGTTCTAAGAAGTATAAAGGCTCCATGGCATGTTTCTAAAACATAAATTGCAGTATCTTGTAATATAGTACCAGATATGCAGAGTATGTGGTTCTAACCACGGGATGATCTTAAAAGACTCTGATTCTGTAGTCAGGTTCACTGTTCTTAATAAACATGTAACAATGTAGGCTATTGTTTTTCAGTAGAGAGAAGTACACTCTGAATTTGGTGACATTTCTGCATGTTAGCCGAGATTGCAAATTCTACATAAGAATTGTGGAGAGTGAATGTGAGCCTCCTCCAAGCCTGAAGAGAAAAATGATTTATAAATGTTAACATTTTACAAATAACTTATTAAAATAATATTGAATACCAACCTGCTTACAAATGTATAGAATTTTAAAATTTGTGATATTGACTGATATTAGTTAGGTAATGTTATATATTTACTGCAAGGTATATAAATCTTGTATTTGTAGATTGTAAATGTAGATTATTGAACTCTGACATGCAGTTTTACTATGGCTATAAATAAGGCTAATGGCTATGTGAATTGTTATTGAGTGACTTCATGAAGGCAATGTGAGCAGTTTTCTATAGTAGGGAATGCTCCTGCTGAGTACCTGGTGCATCTAAAATAGCTAGTTATTTTACATTGTCACTAGATATTCTTTTGTCCGTGTATACATTGCCTTCTTAAAGGTAGTATCACAGTAATAGTGTCTTCTTCAGGTAATAACTTGATCATGAATATTCATGTGTAATATCGGTACTAATTCCACATAGAGTTCTAAACTCTTTAGTATGTAGCACAATGTACTACAGCGTATGCTTAAGAATGGGGCACCATATAATGCTGACGTGTTAACCAAGGTAGTCTTTTTATGGATAGTTCGGATGCTCATTCGGGATTCAGTATTATTTTATTTCATCACTCTGTACTTGATGAATGTTCCTTCCTGACAGATATGTTTTACCAAGCATAGCATTTTGGCACATGTCACAGAACTGAAGTATATCTAATGATTTATTACTGGCAAAGGTTTGATTAGTCAAGGCAAGGTCATCTGTCTTGGAAGAAAGGTGTGATTGTAATTTATAAGACTGCCATCGAACATAGACATCTTAACGTAATGGAGGGGACGGATGCTATATTATAATATTTTATAACATATATATATATATATATATATATATATATATATATATATATATATATATATATAATATATTATAGCCTCTTCCCCCTCCTCCCTCCTAAAATTCTATTCCTAGTGTCCTGTTGTACATAAATATGTAGCCTTCAGAAATTGTTTTAAGTTATATCTGAAGAAGAAGCCGAAAGCTTCGAAACGTTATAATTTGTCATCATTATGAGTTAGCCATTAAAAAAGGTATCACCTACCAAAGACTTTCAAGTTTTTGTTTTTTCTTATATAATATTTAAGGCTCTGTCGATGGTCTTAATTTAACATGTAAGATGGGACATTTATATCCCGCCAGAAGCCATACAGGAGCGTCCATCAACCATAGTATACCATTGTGATAAAGAAACCTATACATTTTATTTATAGTTTTATTACTAGATGCATTGTATGGAACAGTGTTGTCTATTTTATTGGGACCTTCCCAGCAAACGTTTTGTGCACCTTACAAGGCACAAGGTCTGTCATCTGTTGTTTGGTTAACCTTCATATTTGTCATTGGACATTTTCTAACTACATATGCTGAAATATAGTAACCTGCACCAGCACACACCCTTAATTTCAGGCAATCCATTTCATCTGTCTGTATAACTTTTTCAGTCACATAGCTGGTTTCTGCTTTAATTAATACGGGTACAAGGATATATATCATTGTAATGGTTGACCTTCTGTTTTTCAGAATATTGGAAAGAAGATGAGCTGTCAGGAATTCATTGCCAATCTTCAAGGGGTAAACGAAGGTACAGATTTCCCACGGGGACTTCTCAAGGTCAGTCCTACTGTTGTACCATGTCCCATTCTAGCACTCTAATGTTTCTATATTGATATGACTGTGTCCTACCCTTACTTTTTGATATCCTTCTAAATGAATGTCAGAAATTCATTCTATCCCTGTGTTTGTGTGTTTAGTAAAATTATGTAAAAATCCATTTATATGGAAAGATTGGTTGTTCAAGATTATTCCCAGCTATTACTGTCATCGCCATACTTATGACTGAAGTGTGAAGAATCATTGCTCTTCACAAAAGAGAATTCATTTTTGTTAGCTACTGTCATCAAAGGGGTATTCTAGGCTGGGGCTACTTGTTTTTATATTGTTCACCATTCATGTAGACCCTGTCCCCTGTGTAGTGATGGTGCTGTAGCTATTTATTTATTGGCTTGTATGGGAACGAAGTTGCGGTACTCTGGCACAACATCTATAGAGTGGGTAGAGCCTTATTCTCCTGGCTCTAACCCTTATGTAGGTTACAGCTTTGGAGAGTGCCTCTGCTACTGGAAAAGCAAATAGATGTGTAGCCCAGGTGTCAGAACCCCATTGATCTAATATTCATGACCTATCCTGATGATAGGTCACCACTTTGAATCACCCCTGGCCCAGAAACCCCTTTTAATTGATTTTTGTGAGATTTCTAAAAATTCTTGTTTTTACCTAATATATTTACTTTATATTTACCTACTGTTATTCCCTTCATTCACATGTTACCTCTGTACCAGAACCTCATGCATGCAGGACTTTCTTCTGTCTATAAAGTAACCATCATTAGGGATGAAGGCTTCCTTCATGTTACACTACACTAGCAATGAATAGAGACAGAGGGGGCTCCATCTGAGTCTATAACAGGGCTAGAATGACATTTTTTTGCTATGGGCTTTACAATATAAAATCTGAACTTGGCCACCTTCTATTTCTTGGTTTTTTGCTTTTTTTTAAAAAAGCAAACTAATGTGTTTAACTACCAACTGAAATCAATAGGTGTTTAAAATGTTTAGTTTGTCAGTTTAGTAGAAACCCTAAATGCATTTTCTTGAGTTCATGACCATGCCCATACTATTGATTTTTGTGGTTGACTTTTTTTTTTTCTTTAATGAAAAAGCTGAAATGTAGTATCATGGTCACATTTCCTTGAATAGCGCCCTCAATCTGATAACAAATTCTTGTAAAGCTATACACTGATAGTATCTGAAGTGTCTGCAATATTGCTGGATACATCTCAAAACCAGCAAAGAAATTTTAAGAGAAGCTGAAAATATAAAAAAAAAAGGTATTATAAAAAGGAAATTAATGTTTTCATTCATTTTAAAACTTTCTATTCAAATGTTTTCTTAGAAATGTTTTTGCTATTTAAATGATATTTTTACAGTACTGTATTGTATTAAATATGAAATTATATTGTGAAATTAAATATTTTTTGTTGGTATTGAATGGTGCAACATGGCCTTTATAGAACACAATGTGTATAGTGTTTTACATGTTAAAAAAAAGTAATGCAGATCATAATAGTTTATTAAAGACAAGTGTCTAGTTTTCTATGCAGAAGTCAATTTTTCTTCATTCTATGGGAAAAAATAATTTAACTCCAGATATATACCTATGCCTGAATTACTGGCCTGTCTCTTTCATTTACAGAAGGGTTTCACAATTTTTTTTTCCCTACAGCTTCACTAGTTTGACCAGTGGTAAGGTCTATACCATCACCATGTTCTTAGTCTTTGCCAACATTTTCAAGCATCACCCCAATTTCTCTCAACCTAAATTGGTCCAGTTGAATAGAAATAGAAGGTCAGAATGAGTTTATTATGTTGGTAAACCAGAGAGGTTACAATCCTAGGCCTATAAAGCACATAACGTCCCCTGTACAAAAGGCATCCATGACTGCTCTTCACTAGAGATAAGCGAGTAGTATTCGATTGAATACCTCTCCTGCATAGTTATTGGTGTAATTGGTTGAAAACCACGTGGTAAACGCAGTAAAAATTCGATAAACCCTCCCACCCTCCCTGGCGCTTTTTTACACCAATAACTATGTTAGGATTGGGTCCCGCAGGGTTCACTCTCTGCGCACAGCGCCACCTGCGGGTCAATCTAACCCTCGCCCTCATGTAGTGAGGTGTCTGTAGTGTCCAACTTTCGGCCTACTGAGCATGCTCAGACCTATTGGAGCCGCTCACAGGCTAAGTGACATTTCTCACCTACTGGACATGAGCGATGAGGTCACTACCACCGCCCCTACTGGGCGGGGACTTCCCTTTAAAAAGTGTGAGCCGACGCCCGCCTGGAGCTCACACTTTGAATCAGAATCTCTGAGGTTGTTAAAGACAGTAGTTCAGGGCTAGCTGCAGTTTTCAGGCAGGTGCCAGACTTGGCCTCTGTGTGGGGTTTTCCTTGCCACTATCCGCTCTGTAGTTCAGTACCTGTAAAATCCTGAACTATCAGCCCTACTCCAGGCTAGGAGCCGTGGACTCTGTTCCAGCCTGAGGCGCTGATAGCAGGTGTGGTTTCTCAGATAGCTTCCTTTACTGTCTAATACCTTTTGTTACTCCTGGCTGTCGCAGGAGCTGCTGTGGTTGCTGACCTGGGGTGAGTTAACCCTTGGCAGCCTTGTTTGTTTTCAGCTGTACTGTGCACCTGTCCAGTGAGGTTAACTGGCAGGGCACTGTTGCAGCGTGTTCACATTGTGTACCGCGCCGCATGTCTGCCAGTGCAGCTTAACTGGTAGCACACTATTCAGACGTACAGCCACCCATCATTGGGCCTGTGGACCTCGCTGCAGTGCCTTGCAGACTAGGTTCTGTCGTTTAAAAATATTATTTTTTAATAAATACACAGAACCGTAACACTATGCAGGGGAGGTATTCGATTGAATACTACTCGCTCATCTATACTCTTCACCAACACTCTTCTCTACGTAAGTGTGGCCCTCTTCACGATTTGACAAACATGGTTATAGGTGTGGATATCCCGCTGTTTTAGTTAGTCATGAATAGAAATGGATAATTAGAACACTCTCTATATTGACCCTTCATATGCTGTGTTTATACAGTACATAGTTATTTGGTTACCACTAAGACTTCTAGGCTTCTTTTTTTATACTAAATAACCACTTTTACAGTTCATCCATTCCATGTATTACTTTGGTATCTGTATTTCTCATTTTTGTCTTTCCAAAGATATTTTTGTGAGACCATTCATAAAGGGATGTAATTAACTGTCACTTAGTCCCATACTACCCTGCCTTTCTTTTCTCGAAGTGCCCCTACATCAAGATCAGAGAAAGTCTATACTGTATGTTACACTATACATATTGTATATTGGCATTCTGGTGGAATAAGTTGGAAATTTCTGTTTTGACCATAAGTATACCTTAATATTAGAAAACTGGAAGTAATTAAACGGTTATTCCCTTCTTGGCAAATCAATACCGAGAAGAGAATAACTACTTATAAGTCCCAATCCCTAGGTCGAATGGGAGTTATGGAAATGGTGTAGCACATTTTGCATATTAGCTACACTGTTTCCTTAGCTCCCTTCACTTGTAAAGGAGATGAAAAAAGCATAGAGCAGGTTAGTTTTTTTTTTTCTTTTTTCTTGACTACAATGTACCAAACCATAAATTGCATGTTACAAAGGTTGCACTCCCTATTAAATTATATTTCTAGCTCTATACAGCATACATCCACTTCCACTGTTAGCATACTGTCATTCATGCAAAACATAGAGATTTATAATCAGGGTTACGCTAGGTTTACATTAGCATTAGGGTTTCAGTTCGTGGGGATGCCAAAAACGAAAACCTATTTCACTTAAAAAAGTGGTTACCCACAGACCCCATGGACTATAATGGTTTCCGCCCGAAAAAGGCGGAAAAATGTAGAGAGAAAAGTCCTGCTTTCAAAATTCGGTTGACGCCAGGAAGAGCTGCAGACTATTCTTTAGTGACTCTTTATAACCTGAGAGGTGGCATCTATGGTAAAACTAGTCCTTAGCTGCCTCAAAGACAATTTTGATGGTTGGTTTCAGGGCTCATAACTTTTGGATCCCAGCGTGTTGCAAAGTTCAGAACAAAGTTATGCCAGGATCCATGGCTTTCTAAATTAGTTTCATTAGAACTACAAGCAAAATGCACTCTAAAATACAGCCCAAGCCCCACACCAGGTAATACTCCCGGGGACTGAAAACAAAGTACATGCACTATGCAGTCTGTTCCTTTTCTTGGCACAGATCAAACAATTTAAAAAGCGCTACTATATGGATTTGCTTTTCATGTTTCCATTCAATCCATTATGGTGAGCCAAGCTTGTTCATCATACATTATTATTAATAGGCTTTCTAATATTGCTGAGTTGTTCACTTTGTTAATCCTTTGTTTTGCTGTATGCCTGGAGCTCTAGACATTGTATATAGAGCAAATATTTTTGCTATCGTATAAAATTATAGACTGTGCCAGAAATAACATCCTGCTGTTTAAATTTCCTAAAACAGGTGCATATTTAGGGATTTATTTAAAAAAAATCCATATGTTGAAGTAAATAATTTATCATAACATTTAGAGCGGTATCATCCACGTATTCATTCTGCTCACAATAAATGAGGTGCGGCAGGAACAGAACTGTTACTGCCTTGTATCTTTTGATCTTGACATTAAATTTGCACGTTGCATACATTAATTGTTAATCATGGGCCAAATAATAGCGTTGATGTACACCATCAAATTACACTTTGGTAACCCAAGTGTGATTATTCTGAGCTGTAACATATAAAAGCTTTTGTACATTTCAGGATGCAATTTTGAGACTATTATTTAAAAGCACGTATTACGTACATCTGAGAAGAACTGCATTAAAAGTTCATTATAACTAATCCATTTAGATATAAATGGAAACATGCAATAATCTTAGCAAGGAAACGACACTTAGGTAAAGTATTTTTACTCCAACAAATTCCTGCTGGAGCCTGTACTTTTTTGGCAAAAGAAAATTCTGAGCCTACATTTGGTGCCTAAAGGGTTTGTCCCATGAAAAGCATCCTATCTATACTGCTAGTTTATGTGGATTTCAGACTTTTCCTAAATACATTGCTTTATCAAAACTGCTTTGTTTGGCCGCTATCTTAATTCATTCAGTTCATTGTTGACACTGTGTTTCTATGGCCACTAGGCTTTTCTGCTCATTTCCCAAGTGATGTAGCTGCCAGCACTCAGGGGGGGAGGGAGCGTCTGACAAGCAGCGGAGCTCCTCAGATAGGGGAGGGGGAAGGTGAGAGCTCCGGGATTACTGTGCTGTCTATCTTCAGCTTTTCCACTTATCAGCCGGTTTAATTGAATTTGGCTGATAAGGGCTGAGATAAGGAGTCCGTTACCTCTGTATGTAATGCAAGCTGACTCAAATCCAGCTCTGCTACATCAGTTACCACATCAGCTTTATACTGTGGTAATGCATTTACAACCAATCCCTTATTACTGACTGCAAACATAGCAGAGCAAGTGAAACCCCGCCCACCAATGTGCCGAGAAATCCAGGAAGTGAAGAGAGCACAGAGCCCTGCAGGCTGCAGAACAAGAGTTATGGGAACACCCATACAATTTGTACAATTTGTAGGGTTCAAATACAGACAGAAAGATACATTACAAAGAAAGTCATTTCACAAAATGGGACTGAGAGCCCTGATCACAAGAGCTTACAATTTATGAGGTAGAAGGGGTGACACGAGGTAGCAGGGGCGGCATTGCTTTTATAACTTTATTACTTTTGTAATAGAGCGTACTGTCATTACACAAACTTAAAACTTTTATGAGCCATCACTAGTGGTGTCCTTTAACATGTGGATGGAGCTTGGACTTGTAAAGTTAGCCTGAGATGGCATCATATCATGTGGGGAAATGTGGGAGCAGGGACAGAGGAAGGTTAAATTTTGGGGATTCTATTTATTGTACGGAAGGGTTTACATTAGAAATTGTGATAGGTCTGTATGAAAAGATGCGTCTTTAGTTTGCGTTTGAAACTGTAGAAATTGGGAGTTAATCCGATTGTCCGGGGTAGAGCATTCCAGAGAAGTGGTGCAGCTCGGGAGAAGTCTTGTATACGAGCGTGGGAGGTTCTGCTAATAGAGGATGTAAGTGTTTGGTCATTGAGTGAACGGAGAACACGGGTTGGGCGGTAGACAGAGATAAGGGAGGTGCGGCATTATGGAGAGCCTTGTGGATGAGAGTGATAACTTTATATTTTATTCTATAATGAATAGGCAGCCAATGTAGCGACTGGCACAGACCAGAGGCATCGCTGTAGAGTCTAGACTGATAGATGAGCCTGGCCGCTGCATTCAGAATAGATTGTAGAGGGGAGAGTTTAGTGAGGGAAAGATCGATTAGTAAGGAGTTACAGTAGTCAAGGCGAGAATGAATCAGAAAGACAATAAGTGTCTTTAGTGTATCTCTGGTGAGGAAAGGGTGTATTCTGGAGATGTTTTTGAGGTGGAGGTGACATGAACGTGCGAGTGATTCAATATGTGTGGTGAACGAAAGGTCTGCGTCAAACATAACCCTGAGGCAGCGGGCATGCTGCCTAGGAGTTATAGTAAGGCCTGAAACTACAATGGATATATCAGGGACAGATCTGTTAGATCGTGGAAACAGCAGTAGTTCAGTCTTGGAGAGATTTATTTTCAGATAGAGTGAGGACATGATATTTGAGACAGCAGAGAGACAATCGCTGGTGTTCTGTATGAGTACAGGGGTGATGTCATGGGAAGATGTGTATAATTGGGTTTCATCAGCATAAAGATGGTACCTGAAGCCAAATCTGGCGATGTTTGTCCAATGGGGGCTGTATAGAGAGAAAAGAGCAGGGGGCCTAGGACCGAGCCCTGAGGAACCCCAACAGCAAGGGAAAGAGGGGAGGAAACAGAGCCCGCAAATGATACACTGAAAGTGCGGTCTGAGAGATAAGAGGAGAACCAGGAGAGGACAGTGTCGTTGAGGCCGACTGAGCGGAGCATAGTGAGGAGGAGATGATGGTCAATAGTGTCAAAAGCTGCAGAGAGGTCCAGAAGAATAAGAAGAGAGAAGTCACCATTGGATTTAGCCATTAGGAGATCATTGGAGACTTTTGTGAGAGCCGTTTCAGTAGAGTGCAGAGCGCGGAAACCAGATTGTAAGGGGTCAAGCAGAGAGATAGCGGATTAAACGAGAATAGACCAGGCGTTCCAAGAGTTTAGAGATGAAGGGGAGGTTAGAGACGGGTCGATAGTTAGCAGCACAGGATGGGTCCAGGGAGGGTTTTTTCAATAGCGGGATTATAACAGCATGCTTGAAGGAGGATGGGAAGATTCCAGAAGAGAGAGAGAGGTTAAATATTTTAGTAAGGTAAGTTGTGACAGCAGGTGACAGAGATTGAAGAAGGTGTGAGGGGAAGGGGTCACTACTGCAGGTTGTAGGGCGAGATGAAGAAAGTAGCTGGGAGACTTCCTCTTCTCTAACAGGTTCAAAAGATGAGAATGGACAGTCTGAAGTGCGGTTGGTGAGGGGATCAGTACTATGGTAGGTGATGGGATCAATGCCACCTGGGGCTTGGGCAGTAATTTCCTGACAGATCTTATCAATTTTATCATGGAAATAAGTGGCAAGGTCATCGGCACTAAGGTCTGTGAATGGCGTCTGCACCTTGGGTGTGAGTAAGGAGTGAAAAGTTTCAAAAAGCCTTTTAGGGTTGCTAGAGAGAGAAGAGATGAGGGCGGTGAAATAGTCTTGTTTGGCGTGGTAAAGGGCAGAACTATATGTTTTAAGCATAAATTTGAAGTGAATTGAAGACTTTTCCTAAATATATTGCTTTAGGAATTCTGCTTTGTTTGCCTGGTATTTGAATTTATTCCTCCCATTGTTTACACAGCGTTGCTATAACCACGGTCCTGGGAGATAGGAAAAGTGACGTCAATCCATTCAGCTAATTGCAGTTTACTGATAAAGCTGAGTGTGTTTTCTCTCTAAGTAAACACACAGATAACACTGGGTCCTTTCTGTACAAGAATATTGCTAGTTAACTGTCCTGCAGAAATGTTGTTTGTCCCGTTCAGCAGGAGGGAGAGAAGTAGGGAAGTGGGAAGCAGACACTGCATACAGCCTGGCTGAAAGGCTGAGATGGGAAAACCCCTTTAATGGTAGAGTGACTGTTGACCATCTCAGGCACTAGAGCACTGTTATATTCACTGCCTTGACAATAAGCATGGGAATGATCTGACCCATTGTAAGTGAAAACGTACCTTTTCCTCCACTTCTTAGTCACTCCTTTCTCCAGTTTCCTCCTCTTTCCTCACTTCCCGCACTCAACACTCATTCTGAGTTTACTGATAACATCTGTACATAGGATCTGTGCACTGAGATATTGGGTTAGTTACTGCCCATAGAAATCTATGGATAAGGAAGTAGAGGAGGAGAGAACAGCTGCAGAGAAAGATGCACAGACTCACACTAATGGATGTTCAAAAAAAAAATCCTGACTTTTTCGCCAATTCTAGAAATAAACCTTATTTTCAGTAACTGGTTATTACCAAGAGAACCGTAGTATATAACAGGATAATCTTGCCTTTAATCAACTGTCTTCTAAATGTCAATGTATTAATCTTATAACTCTCACAGGTGCTTAGGACTTAATAGGGTTGGTGTACTATTAATTGCCTTATTCATTGTATACATCAAAAATTAAGTGTTTTCTATTTATATACTATCGAACACATTCAGTGAAGAGTTATGTTTACTGGCACTTACATGGTGTGGTGCCACCTGGTTTTCAGACTATATAACAATATGCATGCCTGCCTAATGATCTAATTGTTTGTGAACAGAATTGGTGGACCACGTTCCCTACAGCCAGGTCTTCGTATATTAATCATCTCTTAACTGCAGAGCGTGAATGGAAATGTATATCTGTTCACTACAACCAACAGCTTTTTGCTGTCTTCCATACAGAGGACTACTATGCAAAGATGAGGGAAGGGGAGTAGCTGAGCATACTTGTCCACCAGCACTTTCTGTAGGATGAAAAAGACTGACAAAAATCATTACATTACAGGGGTTGTCCCATCTCAAGGATCCTATCTAGACTGCTAGTTTATGTGGATTGAAGACTTTTCCTAAATACATCGCTTCAGCAAAACTGTTTTGTTTGGCTACTATCTGAGATTATTCACTTCATTGTTCACACATTGTTTCCATAACCAGGGACCTGGGGATGATCTTATCTCTCCGCCCAGGACAAGTAAAGCAACTCTCTGCTCTCAGGAGGGGAGGGGGAGCTGAGTGCTCGGAGTGAGCTTATATTTCAGAGCTGTTTATCTCCCGCTCTTCCAGTTATCAGATCTGCAAATAGAATTTTGCTGATAAGGACTGAGACAGGGAGTCTGTTACCTCTGTATGTAAACACAGTCCTAAAATTCAGTTTATTGCAAGCTGACTCTTGGTCCTGCAACATGTAAGTTTGTTTTTCTCTCCCGCCCCGTGTAGTATTATAGTGAAACCCCACCCACCAATTTACTGAGAAAACCAGGAATTGAACGGAGCATACAGCCTGCAAGTTGGTGAGCAGGCGAGTTGGGAAAACCCCTTAAACATTATGAATCAGAAGTATTGTACTTGTCTATATACTTTGTTTAAAAGGCAAATACAGAGAATAGATCAGGGGTAGGGAACCTTCGGCTCTCCAGCTGCTGTGAAACTACAACTCCCATCATGCTCTATTCACTTCCATGGGAGTTCCAAGAACAGCAGATCAAGTATGCATGCTGGGAGTTGTAGTTTTGCAACAGCTGGAGAGCCGTACGTTCCCTATCCCTGGAATAGATGTTATCTCCTCTGATGAGCTTCTCTTTTGTGACGTGTTAAGCAATGTGGGGGCCTAGTTATTCTAAGTACAGTGTTCCACTATACCAAATGAAGCAGCCCCATATAATGTCAGATGACTTTTACTTGTGTCCTTAACATAAACCAGCAACCTTGAGATTTTACAGCCTGGCATTAATATTTAACATGTTAAAATCCATATTATGTGACAGAATTCCCTGGGGATGTGCACGTTGTCTGCAACTCTACAATGTATTTTCTCTTACATTACAGTGAGGTTAAAGTTGTAGATTACAACTGCAGCCAACGATTATCTAGAAAATAAATATATTTTCCTTCTAGATGGCATGCCAGGCTATTTCTTTGTTGCAATTGCAAATTGAGTAGGTGCCTTGAATTTTTTTGGCTAGGAAATTATAATGAACTTTGCTGATTTTATTTATTGCCCTTTTACATCATTTAATTCAGATCGTATTTAGGAATTTTTCTTAGTCATGGTTTGCAAATACAGAGGCAAAAAATAAATAACTTTGAAATGATAGGGTATGAGTATACAGAGTCACAAACTGGAAGACAAATAAATATATTGCATATATTGCCACAGTTGCAATGACTTATAAATGTAGTAAGCATACACATTACTTTTTATAGGTTGTACCTTGGATTATTTGTCACAAATTTGCTTCCTCATACAAACCTATGTGTCTTTTCTATTGTATGTTCTATCAAACACATTCTTGTTGCTATTGCCTTACAGCATGAAGTTTCATTATGTAAATTTAAGTAGATGTTTTAGTTCTTGACCCTCAGATACATTGCTGTACCTCCTGTCTATTCCCGAATTCAGCAGGACAGTGACAAATTTGTCATGCTGTCCCTAGAGGCGAGCATCATCAAATTGGGTAAACCCATTCCACCGTTCATCTTTGGAACAGACACAAATGGAAAATTATTTCTATTGCAAATCTCTTTGAGGTTCCTTGGCACTGACATTCCAAGATAATTATTGCCTCAGCAGACCAGTGGAAAGGAAGATAGTTGGCAAAGGAGGGGTGGGGCTTTGAAGGGAGGCTCACATTGAGGTCCTCTAATTTTTGTAGGTTGATTTTAAAGTTTGCAATATCTTGAAACCTGTGCCATTCTGGCATCTAATTTTAAAGAGAGGGTAGGAGGATTTGTAAGGAAAAATAAAAGATTATTGGCATATGCCACAAGTTTGAGATTGAAGGTTGCCCATTTTTAATTCATGAATGTCACAGTTCACCTGGATCGTCCTAAATTACAATTCAAATGTCAATTCAGAAATCAACAGGAAGAGGGGGCAAGCTTGGTGGGTGCTGTCAGAAGTATGACAGTGGGGAGATGGCACCATATTAACTCTTGTAGTAGGCACAGGGGCCTGATAGATATCACAAACCCATGTTCTCAACAGGGCCCAAGCCAATGTGCTTAAAAAAAGAAAGCAGGAAAGGCAAACTGGCATGATCAAAGACCTTTTTCACATCTATGGAGAGAAGGCATGGTATGGACATAGTAAATGACATTACAAATTATCCCTTACCTTGCGACCAGGGATGAAACCATCCTGGTCTTGATAAACCATAGTAGGCACTGGGAGTGACAAGCAAATTGTCTGCAGTTTAAACAATTTAAAAGAGGACCTTTCACCACTTTTGGGCACATGCAGTGTTATATACTGCCAGAAAGCCGACAGTGCGCTGAGTTCAGCGCACTGTCGGCTTTCCCGATCGGTGTAAAGAGCTTACGGTGCCGGTACTGTAGTGCTCTATGGTCAGAAGGGCGTTTCTGACAGTTAGCCAGAGACGTCCTTCTGCCTCGCGGCGCCAATCGCGCTGTGCTGTGGAGCGGGGAGGAACGCCCCCTCCCTCTGCTCACACAGCTCGTCCATAGACGAGCATTATCAGGAGCGGGAGGGGGGCGTTCCTCCTCGCTCCACAGCACAGCGCGATTGGCGGCGCGAGGCAGAAGGACATTCCTGGCTAATGGTCAGAAACGCCCTTCTGACCATAGAGCACTACGGTACCGGCACTGTAAGCTCTTTACACCGGGCACAGATCGGGAAAGCCGACAGTGCGCTGAAATCAGCGCACTGTCGGCTTTCTGGCAGTATATAACACTGCATGTGCCCAAAAGTGGTGAAAGGTCCTCTTTACAGTTTACATTAAGTAGTGATATAGGATGGTACTTGGACAAGATGCTAAGTCCATACCTTACTTATGGATGTCCGAAATATACATGTGTGATATCTGCACGTTGATGCTGACAACATTGATTTTATTAATTAACAATAAGGTCAAAGGCTTTAATTCTAGCTTTAGGAAAACCTATACAATTAGAAACTTCAGGGCACACAAGAATTACATTAATAAATGCTGTAATATGATAGTAAAGTAGAATACTACAACAAAAATGTAGAAATAGAATAAAATTACAGTATTTATACTCTGCTTTGAAGCTATACATTCAGTACATGTGGGACATATTCTGTCTGTTTAAATCTCTTTTCAGGTCTTGGTCACATTCTTGCCAGACACAATAATCTTGTTCTGAAATATCATCCTCTGTTCTCTTGACCCCACATAGGAGATGGAAAAAAACTGATAAAACTGACTTTACTCAGAAAAGAATAGCCTTTACCAGCACCTTCTAGCATTTGTTCTTATGTGAAGGTATCACCTCTTATGTTCAGGTTACTGGGAATGCATACTTGGTTTCTTTTGTGCATGGACAGTAACTTACACATTCCAGAGGAGCATTTGCTCCCTGCTTCAAAATAATGTTTGCTGGCAGATTCTCATTAATGTAGTGCCAGAGGACGGCCAGAAAAGACAATATAGTCCTAAAGCCTGAACCTATTTAATGAAAGCTGTCAGTTAATAGGCTGTCTAAATGTTATTATTGATATCCTGGAAACATATAACTAGAGCCCACACTGTTATGCAATTCTACAAAGCAGTGGCAGAAAAATCTTTTCACCCTTTCCCGACATACGGCGTGCTAGTACGGCGCATGCTGGGTGTGTAACTCTGGCGACCGCCCGGGAGCCAGGCGGCCGCCATAGCTACCGGGTGTCTACTGCTTTACGCAGTAGACAACCGACACTAATGTCTCCGGACCGATCGGAGGCATTAACTCTTCCAGCACCTCGGTCAAAGCTGACCGAAGCGCCATTTTCCTGGTGATCGCCAGCACCTGGAGTAAGCTCCGGGGCCGGCGTCACGTTACTATGACAGCCGGGAGCCTTGTGAAGGCTCCACGGCTTGTCATTACATTGCTTCTATAGCAGGCTATGCTACATAGCCTGCAATAGAAGTGCCAGTACTTTGCAATGCATTGCAATGCATTGCATTAGTGATCAGACCCCCTGGGGTCTAATAAATGCAAAAAAAAATTAAAAAAAAAGTAAAAAAAAAAAAAATTAAAAATTAAAAAAGTATTACAAATTTAAATCACCCCCCTTTCCCTAGAACACATATAAAAGTAGTTAAATACTGTGAAACACATACATGTTAGGTATCCCCGTGTCCGAAATCGCCCGCTCTACAAATCTATAAAAATATTTTTCCTGTACGGTAAATGCCGTAGCGGGTAAAATAGTCAAAGTGCCAAACCACCGTTTTTTCACTGTTTTGATTCTGATAAAAATTTGAATAAAAAGTGATCAAATCAATAGCATTTCCCCGAAAATGGTAGAACTAAAAAGTACACCCAGCCCCGCAAAAAAAAACGCCCTATTCATACCCGTACACGGACGTATAAAAAAGTGACGGCTGTCAGAATATGGCGACTTTTAGAAAAAAAATTAAGTTTTGGATTTTTTTTAAGGGATTAAAATGTAAATAAAACCATATAAATTTGGTATCCCCGGAATTGTAACGAAACACAGAATACAGATGACATGTTATTTTGGCTGCACAGTGAACGCTGTAAAACCGAAGCCCGTAAGAATGTCGCAGAAATGCATTTTTTCTTCAAATCCACTCCATTCTGAATTTTTTCCCAGCTTCCCAGTACATTATACAGAATAATTAATGGCGGCATCACGAAGAAAAATTTGTCCGGCAAAGATTAAGACCTCATATGGCTCTGGGAGCGGAGAAATAAAAAAGTTATGGGGTGTAGAAGGAGGGGAGTCAAAAATGAAAAACGAAAATCAAAAAATGCCATCAGCGGGAAGGGGTTAAAAAACAATGGTTTACAATTTATTAGGAAATTTATCAAAGGAAAATGTTTGAGTTTACAATGCATTTTAAAGATGGTAATGTATATTGGCTGCACTACAGATAAAATGGACTGCAAAGCATAATGCCAATGTAATTAATCACAGAGGATTGAAGCCGTTCTATATCTACACCTATACAATAGTGATGGCCAGAGCGTGACCAGATTTTAAGGTTTTTTGGTATGTGCTTTTGAAAGCAATTTACTTTCTTTATTTTAATTTAGGCAACTCAATTCATTTATTTTTTTTTTTGATATACATAGGTCTATTACTGTTTTGGAAATTATAAGTGATCAACTAACCTAGTGTGGTAATTGAATATCTATGAAGTGTGTTAGGCATGTGGATTGATTCTCTGGGGACAGCAGCTGACAGTGATATACTGATTGTTGAGGAGGGACAGACCCCACTTTGATTATAGGACTTAAGTGTGTGTGTGTATGGGGGGGTGTCACCACATACTTTGTATCATATTTACTATGTCTTTATAAATGTTTTTTAATTATTTTCAATTCAAATATATCATGAAAATGGAAGATAAATGTCTGAAGGAGATACTAAGCACAATAAAAGTGTATAATGATGCAATTTTTCAATACCCAACTTGCACAAAATTGTAAAAACCACATATTGCTCTCTTCTTCTCAATCTCTACAGGCAGAAAAGGTCCAATGGCTCAGTTCTATTATGTCTTTAAGATACTTGAAGAGTCTAGTTGGACCAGGGGGTATGACTTGATGGAAAAGGGTGTAGCTTAAAGGGGTTGTCCAGGTTAACATTATACCTCTACTTTAAGCTAAAGTCTTCACCATGTTCCTTGCTTGCTTGACACCTGCACAGAGGTTACTTTAATGATATGCTTTAACATGAAAGAAAACTGATCTGTAGCAAACTGGTCTGGCCAGGGCCGCCGATAGGCCAGTACTACTGGTACTGGCGTCAGGGGCCTGGCAAAATTGAAAAATGGAGGGGGCCCTGTTTTGGCCCGCCACCGTGTGCCGGCCCCCTGGCGCCCGCAGCAGTCATTCAGGGCCGGCGTCAGCGCAGGGCATAGTCGGGCAAGTGCCGGGGTCCACAGAGCCTCTGGGGGCCCCCCGGCACTTGCCCGCCCCAGCACTTGCCAGTCCCGTTTTCAGCTCATCGGTGTCCATCGGACGCTGATGAGCTGAATACATACGCGATTAAAGCAGGAGCTGTGACAGCTCAGCTCCTGCTTTAAACGCTGCTGCCCGGCTTTGGCGTGTGTAGGCGCGATGACGTCATCACATCGCGCCTACAATTATGTCAGTGGAGTGAGCAGAGAGAGGAGCGTTGGGGGAGCGATGTAAGAGGTAAGTGTATTTGTTTTGTGTTTAACATTAAGATGGAACATAATGAAGGAGCCCATGAAACTGGGGGGCAAATGAAGGGGAGGGGGGGAACGGCATGACACTGTGGAAGATGAAGGGGGGGGGAATGGCATGACACTGGGGCAGATGAAGGGGGTGGGGAGAGAACGGCATGACACTGGGGCAGATGAAGGGGGTGGGGAGAGAACGGCATGACACTGGGGCAGATGAAGAGGGGGAACGGCATGACACTGGGGCAGATGAAGGGGGGGAACGGCACGACACTGGGGCAGATGAAGGGGGGAAATGGCATGACACTGGGGCAGAATGGCATGACACTGAGGAAGATGAAGGGGGAGAATGGCATGACACTGGGGCAGATGAGGGGGGAACGGCATGACAATGGGGTAGAGACAGGGGGACATGAAACTGTGCTGTTGAAAGGGGGAGAACAGCATGAAACTGGGGACAGAGATGGAGGGGGGGACATGAAACTGGGGGCAGAGGAAGGGTGTATATGAAACTGGGGACAGAGATGGAGGGGGGATATATAATTTACGGGTGACTGTAGGAGGATTATACTGTGTGGGAGCACATGAAAAATGAATGAGAATGGGCGGAGTCAACAGAAAAGTAGGCGGGGCCAAATTTTGTTGCGGCGCGCCGCACATTTTCTCCCTCTTTCTCCTCTTCAAAAGTTGGGAGGTAACACATAATTGGTATGTCACAAAATAAAGTAGTTTTAAAATGGCGGCCCCCCAGACACTTGGGCTGTATGGGGCCCCAAAATTCCTGATGGCGGCCCTGGGTCTGGCCACTACATGAAGAATGGAGCACTCTGCTTTCTGTTCCATTTTCTCACATGTTCTATGCACATCGAAAAAATCGCAGTGTTTTGCATTCCCTTCAAAATGGATGGAATTCTGACGAATCCCATCCACACATTGCGGAAAAATCCATGCAGCAGATATGCTGCTATTTCCAAAACTGTTGTATTTTTGGAAATCATAGCATGTCAATTATTCCTACGGAAACGCTGACTTTTTCTGTATACATACAGTGTTGGCCAAAAGTATTGGCTCCCCTGCAATTCTGTCAGATAATACTCATTTTCTTCCAGAAAATGATTCCAAGCACAAACTCTTTGGTATTAATATCTTCATATATTTTGCTTGCAATGAAAAAACACAAAAGAGAATAAAAAAAAAGCCAAACCAAAACTCCAAAAATGGGCCGGACAAAAGTATTGGCACCCTCAGCCATATACTTGGTAGCACAACCTTTAGACAAAATAACTGTGAACAACCGCTTCCAGTAACCATCAATGAGTTTCTTACAATGCTCTGCTGGAATTTTAGACCATTCTTCTTTGGCAAACTGCTCCAGGTTCCTGAGATTTGAAGGGTGCCTTCTCCAAACTGCCATTTTGAGATCTCTCCACAGGTGTTCTATGGGATTCAGGTCTGGACTCATTGCTAGCCACTTTAGAAGTCTCCAGTGCTTTCTCTGAAACCATTTTCTAGTGCTTTTCGAAGTGTGTTTTGGGTCATTGTCCTGCTGGAAGACCCATGACCTCTGAGGGAGACCCATGACCTCTGAGGGAGACCCACCTTTCTCACACTGGGCCCTACATTATGCTGCAAAATTTGTTGGTAGTCTTCAGAATTTTTTTTTTCCTGTAAACTCTATGTTGATGCCTTTTCCCAAAAAGCTCTACTTTTGTTTCATCTGACCAGAGAACATTCTTCCAAAACTTTTTTGGCTTTCTCAGGTAAGTTTTGGCAAACTCCAGCCTGGCTTTTTTATGTCTCTGGGTAAGAAGTGGGGTCTTCCTGGGTATCCTACCATACAGTCTCTTTTCATGCAGACGCTGACGGATAGTACGGGTTGACACCATTGTACCCTCGGACTGCAGGGCAGCTTGAACTTGTTTGGATGTTAGTCGAGATTCTTTATCCACCATCCGCACAATCTTGCGTTGAAATCTCTCGTCAATTTTTCTTTTCCGTCCACATCTAGGGAGGTTAGCTACAGTGCCATGGGTTTTAAACTTCTTGATGACACTGCACACGGTAGACACAGGAACATTTAGGTCTTTGGAGATGGACTTGTAACCTTGAGATTGCTCATGCTTCCTCACAATTTTGCTTCTCAAGTCCTCAGACAGTTCTTTGGTCTTCTTTCTTTTCTCCATGCTCAATGTGGTGGACACAGGACAGAGGTGAGTCAACTTTAATCCATTTCAACTGTCTGCAAGTGTGATTTAGTTATTGCCACCACCTGTTAGGTGCCTCAGATAAGTAACAGGTGCTGTTTATTACACAAACTATAGAAGAATCACATGATTTTTCAAACAGTGCCAATACTTTTGTCCACCCCCTTTTTTATGTTTGGTGTGGAATTATATCCAATTTGGCTTTTTGACAATTCTTTTTGTGGTTTTCCATTGAAGACAAATTAAATGAAGATATTAATACCAAAGAATTTGTGATTGCAATCATTTTCTGGAAGAAAATGAGTATTATCTGACAGAATTGCAGAGGTGCCAATACTTTTGGCCAACACTGTATAATTGAAACAGAGCAAACCTCTGCAGACCTTGTGAAAAGGGCTGCAGGAAAAACCACGATGCGTTGTCGCCATGGTTTTTCCCACAACACTCTTTTAATGGGACGTTTTCCTTAGCAATGCTTTAACTAAGTGTTGCCAGGGAGAGTTTATCCCCTACATACACACTAGGGGCAAATTCCTAAAACCATCTAAGACTGAAGCCCCACTTTGCAGAAAAGCACTTTTTTTTTTTTTGTTTGTTTCAGATTTTACTGTGGTTTTTTGAGCCAAAGCAAAGAATTGCTATAAAACGAAGGGAAATCTATAGGAAGCCCTTTTACTTCTCCTCTCTGCTCAATTCATTCCTGGCTTTGGCCCAAAAAAGTGCAGCAAAATTTGCAGCAAAAAAGCTGCGTTTCAGCAATGTGGGGCCTCAGCCTAAAAGAAACAGCCCATAGCAAACAATCACAATACAGTTGTAGTTTTTCAGAAGCTGTGAAGCTGTTGCTATCAGCATCAAAGGCCATTTTTCTTTAAGACTTAATACATCTGCTCTATTGTGTATTGTTAGTGGGCATAGACATAGCAGTTGCCAAAGAGGACCATTTCAAATGGTTCTATGTCCTAAATTGTTTTTTAGCTATAATAATAATAATAATAATAATAATAATAATAATAATAATAATAATAATAATAATAATAATAAAAAATCATAGTTGTATGCCCGCCATACTATCAGGAGCTGAACAGCTGCCATATCAATCACCTCTCCGCTGTATTTCAGTGATGAGTGTCCACAACGATCATAGGCATTAATCATCCCTTACCTTTTTCGTGCTATTTTAGGGTGGACTTCGATCCTGAGTGAAATCCACTGCCCATGATCCTTGAGTATGACAGTTTGTTGAAGGCTCCCAGGCTAGTCTGCCATAGAAGATGATGATGGTGGTGATGATGATAACTTTATATAGCACCAATAGATTCTGCAGCACTTTATAAATCAGAGGACACCTGAGTAGACCATGAGACCTCACCATGAGTCAAAGAAATAGACATATCATACAAGATTGAGGGCAGTGTAACTGTAAGGAAGTGGGATGTTCAGATAACAGAGGATACAAGTCAAAGGTCATTTGCATTTGTATTACATGCTGCACTAGACAGCCTGTAATAGAAGTCTAGGAATTTTTCAATACATAGCAATGCATTAGCTTTGCAGTATATTGAATTAGTTAAAAGATTCCCTGAGATTAAAATTCTAGTAAAGTAAAAATTCTAATCTCCCCCTTTCCCTAGAACAGACATAAAAATAAAGTGAAACACATACAATGTTATGTATACCTGTGTGCAAATGCCTGTTTGCAAATGCCCGGTCTACAAACTAATAAAAAATATTTTTCCCATGCAGTGAATGCTTTAGCAAGGGGGGGGGGAAACATTAAAAGAGGCAAACCACAAGTTTTTTGCTGTTTCGCCTCTGATTTAAAAAAAAAAAATAAAAATGCAATTGAAAGTGATCAAAACATTGGACATTCCACCAAATAGTATAAATTAAAAAAAAAATGGGGAAAGAAAAATCAAAACACAAAAACTGATTGATCAAAACGGACACAAACTGATACAAGCTGACACAGTTTTAATCTGAACCGTTTGAAATCAGTTTTTGAAGATGTCAAATAGTGACTTCAAAAGGATTTGCCGAATGCAGGTGAATCAGGCCATATTCCCATTCTTCACAGGTTTCAGCTGATCCCTTTTGTCGCACCTCAAATGATGCTCAGAGAGTCGCTTGCTGAGGTGACATGCATGCATGCAGTGACTGTCTGAGTGGGTGTTTCTGATGTATTGAAAGCAGACATGAGTTTGGAATCTAGGAAGCCTCCAAAATAGGAACAGCAGGTGATTGGCAGAGGTGTTTTTATGGAACTCTGTTCTTTTTACTTTCCTTTTTTTATGTAAATATGATCCTGCAGACTACTTCTCTGCATACACTAATTTTAGGTCATCAGCAAGAAACGTACTAGGAAATTCTGCCACAGAAATGTGCAAACTAAGGTATTTTCCCCTTGCACTAGGAAGTCATCCACAGCAGCAGGTGACTGTGTCATTGGCAGTGTCCAGAGGATTGTCTAATTGATAAGTATTCAGTATATGCTGTGTGGAGTCACAGGAAATAGATTTCTGAAATGTGTAGGGAAATAACAAGTTAACATACTGAAAGCCAAAGTTGCTTTTGGTTTATCTTATGGCAGATATGATTGTTCTTTATCACTAGAGATGAGTGAGTAGTATTCGATCGAGTAGGTATTCGATCGAATACTACGGTATTCAAAATACTCGTACTCGATCGAGTACCACTCGCTATTTGAATGGAAAAGTTTGACGCAGAACCAGCATTGATTGGCCGAATGCTATACAGTCGGCCAATCAATGCTGGTTCTTCTCCTACCTTTAGAAGTCTTCTCCGTGCAGCTTCCCCGCGGCGTCTTCCGGCTCTGAATTCACTCTGCCAGGCATCGGGCCTGGGCAGAGCCGACTGCGCATGCCCGCTTGTAGTGTGGACATGCGCAGTCGGCGCTGCCCATGCCCGATGCCTGTCAGAGTGAATTCAGCGCCGGAAGATGCCGCGGGGATGCTGCACGGAGAAAACTTCTCGGAGGATCCAGCTCGACCCTCACTCGTGGACTTGGTAAGTATAATTTGATCGAACGTTGCCTACCCCTGAAATGAGCATCCCCCCCCCCCATAGACTATAATAGCGTTTGATATTCGATTCGAGTAGTCGAATATTGAGGGGCTACTTGAAACGAATATCGAATCTCGAACATTTTACTGTTTGCTCATCTCTATTTATCACATTTATTTATGAAAAAATCTGAAAAACAAATGACTTATAGTAGCGATTTATTTCCTCGGCAGGCTGTTCGGTCCACTAAAACATGCAATCTATTCCTTGTTTTGACAGGATACAAGGGCTGAATATACAGTATATTAGATGCAATGTTACATGGCAAGTATTTTTCATGACTTTGATTCTCCGGCTCTTGTTAATAGCATATCTCAGCTTCTCTATGGCAATGTTGCCTTTTAAAAACATTTGATAATTACAAATAATTTAAATTCCAAGGGCGCACATTTTTAATACATCTACAGCTTATTGTAATGTAAAAGAGATTAAAAGCCGGGCTCCCTGGTGAAGGTTTTTTGTTGCGGGAGCAGACAAATAAACATGTCATTTTAGATCTTTTCATTTACATTGTAGATGAAAGACATACAAGATTGTTGCTTTAAAAACTTAAGCTTCTGGATCGTCTTGAACAGGAAAAATCTCTAATACGCTGCAACATTCTCTTTAGTCCTGCTGACATATTACTCCCACTGTGTGGGCAGAGTTAAATGTTAAAAAAAAAATAAAAAAATATTCTTTCATCTTCCACCCACTTAGCTGCTCGGCGTTTAAGTTCCTACATTGCTGTAGTGTGAAAGGGAAATTGTACTGAAGATTAAATGCAGCTCAGTCATTTTTAGTCTCTTCTTTGATTATAAATTCATTATTGCCAGTCTTGGCCAATAAGCTTACTCTTTTATCATTATTCTAGTAAATTCTTTACTTATCTATTGAACCACTGGCAACACCTGTTGAATCTGAACATAGAGTTGTCAGTAGGCAAAGCAATAAGAATTTCTCTTTAACGTGAGCCCCTTTTGTCCCTGGTGATTCACCACTGATCCGCTGACTTGGCACCTCCTACATGTCTGAACATTCCCATCCCCTATTTTGCATAATAACATGAAGTATTGACTTGGGTAATATTATTGTCTGTGTTTACATTTTTGAGGGTACCTTAGGTTAATTTGCTTACTCCAATACCATCCATTCTGAAGTTCTAAATATATAAAAACACTGGTAACAAGCATTAATGGCGTCCTTTCGGGTTTACTTGGAGATTTCTGGTATTTTTCACCTAAAATAGCTGGCTGTAGCAGTGAAATACACAATTTTGGAAAATAGGTATATTTAATGTTGTTGGGGATAATGCTTTTCTATCATGACATAACATGAAGCCATGATGCTACAACAGTTACCACAGCTTAATAAATTGAGAGGGGGGAGGGAACGAAGGGGGATGAAAAAAAGGAGTCAAAGACTATGCAGAGCACACCAATACCTGGTTTAAAGGGGCTTTATCAGTAAAATTATGCTGTATGAGCCCCACATATGCGTGAGTAGCCTTTAAAAAGCCTTTACATACGCTATTCACGCACCGCTAATCTTATTTTAAACCCCTCGCCTGTTTCATATCTTTGCATGCACGCTGGGTGGTCGTGCATGATCCGACGTCATCTTTGGTCCCGCTTTCCTCTTCTTTCTTCTTCCAGTGACGTCCTCTTGTCCTGGCTCTTCTCTGCCTTCATCTTCTTTTCTTCTGGAGTGAAGAAGTTCGCCGGCGTACTGCACATGCTCGCGTAGTTCTAAGGGATACTTAGAACTACAACAAAAAATGGCGTCGCGGGATTTGAAGACAACCCGCCGGAAGAACAGAAGATGAAGGCGGAAAAGAGCCAGGACAGGAGGACGTCACTGGAAGAAAGAAAAGAGGAAGGCGGGACCGAAGGTGACTTCGGATCGTGCACATCCGCCCAGGGTGCACATTCAGGTATGATTTACATCTATGTTTTTATAGTTTTATTTGAAAACGGGCGGGGGGTTTAAAATAAGATTAGCGGTGCCTGAATAACCTTTTTAAAGGCTATTCACGCATATATGGGGCTCATACAGCATAATTTTGCTGATAGAGCCCCTTTAATAACCACAGTATGACTGTGCTTGACCTGCCAGCAAACTCCCCTGACCTTAACCCCATAGAGAATCTTTAGGGTATTGACAAGAGGAAGATGAGACCCCAGACCCAACAATGCAGATGAGCTGAAGGCTGCTATCATACAACCTGGGCTTCCATAACCCCTCTGCAGTGCCACAGGCTGATCACCTCCATGCCACATTGCCACTTTGATGCAGTCATTCATGTAAATGGAGCCCCCACCAAGTATTGAGGGCATTTACTGTACAGACTTTCCATTTGGCCAACATTTCTGTGTTAAATAATCTTTTTACAGTTGGTCTTATATAATATTCTAATTTACTGAGATAACGACGTTTGGGTTTTCCTTGGCTGTAAGCCCAAATCATCAACATTAACAGATATAAACACTTGAAAAAATTCACTCTGTTTGTAATGACTCAATATAATATATGGGTTTCACGTTTTCAATTGAAGTACTGAAAACATTTTTTTTTGATATTCTAATTTATTGAGATGCATCAGTATATAAAGTACTTTAACAGTCTAGAAATTTAATATTTTTGTGTTGGGTGCTACTTTAACTGAGACAGGGTTAGCTAAATCAAACTGTGCTTTCACCGTGTGAATCGGTGTCTCTGTTGTCTAGCGGTCACCTTTTTGTTTTTCCAACACCCCTTATGATCTCCAAAGAGCTCATATGTAAATTGCCAAAAATTGTATTAGCTTGGCAGTGGAGGCACTGCTTCACATAGGTTAGGGCCACCTGAAACAAACGTGAAACAAGTGTTTTCCCTGTCTGCAGGGCTGGCTTCATTTTCAGTGCTTTGGTGACAGACTCCCTTTAAGGTTCAGTTCACAGCAGCATTATTGCTTCTGTTTATAATGGATATGATGGAAGGCTTTTTCATTGATTTGTTATCTATTATCATGGAGACACTTTTGCCTCCATAGTATCTGTATACACAGTATGGTGGTAGATTACTAATCAGGAATATTTTAAGATACACAAATAGCCTGTTTTTAGTTTGTATTTTGTAGTTTTCTTGTATACTTGTTACATGTTTCCAGATGGGTGAAGTAAGGGGGGAATTGGCAAAGTAATATAAGAATTATGTACAAAAGAAAATCATCCTGCAGAAATTTGGACTCTCAAACTTGGGTTCAACCTGTAAGAATGTGTGTTTAGAAATTTTTATCATAGTGTGTTAAATTAGGGTAACTCACCAGCACTGGTAAACAGAAGTAAAAGCAGATGTCCACTGACTAGACTATCTAATTGATATTTAATTTTTTAGTAACATATAGCAGACAATGGCATTTTAAATGACTGTGGACAAGGGAGACTCTGTTTGGTGAAATGGATAGCATTGTATATATTAAGAAAACCGTGTAGTAACAGGTTGAAAACGCAGCTCCTATCTATTCAATCAGGCTGTCTCGCATTACCATGGCCCTTGATATTTGACTGAACAAGTTTTTTTTTTTCTTTTCCTTGATGCGTTTAGCCTTCAACAGGGCACGACTGTTTCTGTGTCTGCTGCTAATAATTAAAATTAAATGTAGAGCGCCAAACTCCATCTGTTCTCAAGACCTTGCTGTGATCTCTGCCGCTGAAAAGAGAAAGATATAATTTACTAAAGTTGATGACTTTATTTTTTTATTTTTATTACCACTTGGCTAAAAATGAAATGGACTGTAAATATGGTTTTGCATATGGGTTGCAAGCTACATTGTCTAATGACACATTAAGATGTGAATTCCAAGGATGGAAGTTGTTATACTAGAGCATTCTTGCTGAGTGTTTATCATAGTGTGTTTCAAAAGTATAAGTATAGAAGGGGTAGGACAGCTAGATATTTTTGAGGGGGGAAAACAGCTTGCTATAGAATAATAAAAATATACATGCTTTTTCAATCCCCTACCTTAAAGGGGCTCTATTAGCAAAAATTTTCTGTATGAGCCCTACATATGCGTGAATAGCCTTTAAAAAGGTTATTCAGGCACCGCTAATCTTATTTTAAACCTCCGTCCTGTTTTAAAATAAAACTTTAAAAACATATAGGTAAATCGTACCTGAACGTGCACCCTGGGCGGTGATGCAAGATCCAACGTCATCTTCTGGCACGCCTACCTCTTCTTTCTTCTTCTTTCAGCGATGCCATCTGGTCCTGGCTTCTTCTTCCGGCGGTTCAAATCCGATTGGTTGAAATCCGGCGCATGCACAGTAGCGCTCTCTCTGGAGCTACTGCACACACTCTGGCGGCACTGCCATTGAGAAAAATGGTGCCGGAGTGTGCGCAGTAGCTCCGGAGGGAGCGCTACTGTGCATGCGCCGGATTTCAACCAATCGGATTTGAACCACTGGAAGAAGATGAAGAGGGAGCCGGGAAAGAAGCCAGGACCGGAGGGCATCACCGAAAGAAGAGGTAGGCGTGCCAGAAGATGATGTCGGATCGTACATCACCGCCCAGGGTGCACGTTCAGGTATGATTTACCCATATGTTTTTATAGTTTTATTTTAAAAAGGGCGTGGGTTTAAAATAAGATTAGTGGTGCCTGAATAGCCTTTTTAAAGGCTATTCACGCATATGCGGGGCTTATACAACAAAATTTTGCTGATAGAGCCCTTTTAACCATTCTGATGCTTTTGTCTCACTACATATCTTTTTGTTAGATTTTCCCTTTTCAAGTATTTGTTTTATGGGCATCTTTCCCTACCAATTGGCAGTTGACTGTGGTACTGAGATTGAGTACCAGATATGGTCATTTATATGGATAAACTTGTGTTTTTTATAAACCTTGAATTGTGCATGTCACTAAAATAAACTCTGCTGCAATGACGAAATAAGCCTTTAAAGCAAAATAACTAAATGTTTGTTCAGTTGACACCAAAAATTAAAAGTGTCGTATATGCATATCTATATCTTACTAAAGGTGATGTATCTTAAAGAAATTCTTATCTTGTTTCTTGTTTGCACCCTGCCACTTTACTATGTAGAATTTATGTCAGTACTGCATATAATGTGAAGGACTGGAATGAATAAAGTCCTTCCAAACGCATCCTAAAAAGGATTGTCGTTAGACAGAAAATTGTTTATTATAAAAACGTGATTGGAACATTTTTAAGTATAATCGTTTTTATTTTTTCCATTTCACTATCTGCTCTTATTGGCAGAAAAACCCATGTCCAAATCGAAATGTTAGATTGTTGCATGCAGTTATGACAGGTAAAGGATTACTGCTTTGGTCTTTATTAGACACTGGGTCTTTCCACAAGAGGACATAAACATGGTTTGTTTGCAGTGGTGGTCTGAATGAGAAACTCTGACTACTGTGGACTGGAACCATATTGTCTTTAGTGACAAGTCCAGGTCTGTTTGAGATCCAACAGCCAGGTTTAAGTATGGAGGCCTCGTTCTAAGTACATCATTCCTGCCTTTCTTGTGGAGGGACACACTGTCCCAACTGCTGGTGTGATGATCTGCGGAGCTATCGCAAATAGTGTAGTAGTGCTACAAGGTGTAGCAGTGATACAAGGGTCAGAAGCAGCTTAGCTATATGTGCAGGATTTCCTGTAGGCACAAGTTTTGGCTTTCACTGCAGGAATTCTAACTTGCATTTTTCGGCAGTAAAATGCTCTCCCATGCAAGAGTTTCCCAGGAATGTTCCTTACAGATGTTGTAAACACTACCTTGACCTGCTTGATTTCCAAAAAATGTTATCAATTGAGTGTGGAGGATCTGCATGTTCATATGCAACATTTGTGATTAAATGTGCCATAGGATTGCATACAGAACCCGTAAGCCTTCATGGCCAACTGTATCTTTTGTCCTGGCAAGATGTGTCCCAACAGGGTTTAAAGTTCTGCATTTTGCCTCTGGCTCATTGCCACATACAAGGATCCATGATAATAAACTGGCATGTGCATGAGGGCATAGAAATGAATGGTGTGCTCACTGTGAAATACACGACTAGCACAATGACAAAGCACATGGTCCTGTGCATAGAGCCTTAGATTCACATATACAAAGTGTTTTGATGCAAGCAACTTTTTGGTGTATTTTTTCCCCATTGCTTCGCCCATGATGGCTACAGTGAAAGTTGACACATGACCTCTATAGGGACAGCTACAGACAAGTTTAAAGGGGCTGTATCAGCAAAATGATGCTGTATGAGCCCCACATATGCCTGATTAGCCTTTGAAACGGCTATTCAGGCACCACTAATCTCATTTTAAACCCCCCGTTTTAAAATAATATCCTAAAAAAGATTATTAAAATCATGCTTACCCGTGCACGGTGGGTGGTTCGTGCACTGGTGGATGTCCTCTTGCTTGCACGCCTTCCTCTGTGTCTAATTCCAGTGACGTCCTCCTGGACTTGCTCTTCCCCGCCTCCATCTTCGTTTCTTCCGGAATGAAGAAGTTCGCGAGTGTACTGTGCACGCTCTGGCACCATTTTTGTTGTAGTTCTAAGTTCCCCTTAGAACTATGCGAGCGTACTGCGCACGCGCAGTACGCTCACAAACTTTTTCATTCTGGAAGAAACAAAGATGGAGGTGGGGAAGAAGAGCCCAGGAGGATGTCACTGGAAGAAGACACAGAGGAAGGCGTGCCAGCAAGATGACGTCCACCAGTGCACGAACCGCCCACCGTGCACGGTTAAATATGATTTTAATAATCGTTTCTAGGGTATTATTTAAAAACGGGCAGAGCTTTTAACCACATGAGGACCGCCGTACGTAAATTTACGGCCTCATGTGCTGGTACCTAAAGACCGGACTATTGCCGAAATACGTCCGGCCTTTAGGTACCTTTCTGGCGGGGGGAGGGGTGCGGGGGGACAGGGGTTAGGTGTTACTAACACCTAACCCCTTCCTCCATAACGTCCAGTCGGAACTGAGTCCGACTGGACGTGTTAACCCTTTCGATCGCGCCGTCAAACATCACGGCGCGATCGAAAGGGATCCGCCGATAATTGAAAGTGATCGGCACCCCCCGCGGCGAGATCGGGGGGTGCCAATGTCAGTAAAAGGTAGTCTGGGGTCTGGCCAGTGACCCCAGACTACCGGAGCCCCCACATACCTGCTGCTTCTGCCCGGCGATGGAGGAAGTGAGCGATGCAGCTCACTTCCTCTGCAGCTTACAGGACACGAGCAGGTTCATGTCCTGCTCGTGTCCTGTCTGCTATTGTGCAGAATCAGTTGATGCTTTCATCAAAGCATCAACTGATTCAAGTGTCCTAAAGGGACACATGAAAAAGTAAAAAAAAAAGTTTAAAAAAAAAAAAAGTGTATGAAAAAAGTAATAAAGTTCTAAAGTCCAAAAATCCCTTTTTTCTATACAAAATGAATTATATAAAAAAAAGCACTAAAAATTAAAAAAAGCAATGCATATTTGGTATCGCCGCGTCCGTAACAACCTGTACAATAAAACTGAAATAATATTTAATGTACACGGTGAACGTCGGGGGAAAAAAAACGGAAAAAACTCGCCGGAAGTAATGATTTTTTGCCATCTCATCCTACAAAATATGCTATAAAAAGTGATCAAAAAGTCATATTCACCCCACAACAGTGCCAATAAAAAGCGGACATTGTCCCGCAAAAAATAAGCCCTCAACCAACACTGTCAACCGAAAAATAAAAATGTTACGCCTCTCAGAAGATGGCGATGCAAAAAACATTGATTTATGTCCCCATATGTGTTTTTGTTCTGCAGACTTAGTATTGCATAAAAAAATAACATAAATGAGGTATCGCCGTAACCGTACCGACCCGCAGAATAAAGGTCACATGTTACTTATACTGTACGCTGCATGGCGATAAATTTTAAATGTAAAACTCAATGCAGGATTGATTTTTTTTTTTTTTTTAATCCAGCAAGAAAGAGTTAATAAAATGTAATCAGTAAGTTGTAGGCACCCAAAAATGGTGTCATTACAAAATGCATCTCATCCCGCAAACAACAAGCCCTTATATGGCAACGTCACCAGAAGAATAAAGAAAATATAGCATCTAGCAATGTCAAGGCAAAACCCCCCAAAAATCGCCAAATTATTAGAACACAACTGGCTGCGGCAGATAGGGAATATATAAGCTGTGCGAGCGAATATCAGGGGACACCCCAAATTTACAGCTTATGAGCGAAAAAACACCAGAAGTGACCCCCAAAGTGACTCCCCCAATCATAGGAGCTACTGGGACATAGTAGGGAATTTGGTGTTCCCAATGTCCTCCGCACAGCTTATATATTCCCTCTTCGCCATCCGCTGTGCAGTCACGTCCGGGATACTAATACTCACTACACCCCCTGATAAATACTTTGAGGGGTGCAGTTTTCAAAATGGGGTCACTCCTTTGGGGAATCCACTTTTCTGGTACCTTACAAGCTCTACAAACATGACATGGCGTTCAAATACCAAACATCCAAATCTGTGCTCCAAAAGCCGCATAGCGCTCCTTCCCTTCTGCGCCCTGCTGTGCGCCCAAACTACAGTTTATGCCACATGTATGACACATGTATGACACTGGTGTACCCGGGATAACGGACGTAATGTCATATGTGGGTATAAACTGATATTAGGGCACAGCCGCGCACAGAAGGGAAGAAGGGTCATTGGGTTTTTGGAGCGCAGACGGTTTGGTTTTTGGATGCCATGACACTTTTGCAGAGCTGAAACACCAGTAAAGTGGAATCCCCTGATATGAGACCTTATTTTGGAAACTACACCCCTGAAGGATTTATGCAGGGGTACAGAGAGCATTTTTAACCCCCAAGTGTTGCTATAACTTATTATCTATAAATGAATACAAAGCTGATTGTGAGAGGTGAAAATGACAATTTTTCCAGGAATCCGTCATTTCTGTGCGTAACATGTTGTGCCCATCTTGTATCAGAGATGAACGCTCTAAAAGCTGTTGTGCCTGGGATACCCGCTTACCAGTTTTTGGAGTGTCTCTGCTGACATAAGTTGGGCACAACATATCGGGCACTAAAATGGCAAATCTCTGGAAAATTTTCATTTTTAACTTCATTATCAGCTGTGATTTCATTTCTGGAAACTAAATAAATGCAACACTCAGGGGTTAAAAATTCTCGCTACACCACTTGATAAATCCCATGAGTGGGCTAGTGTCCAAAATGGGGTGACATGTCTGCAGATTCCACTTTATTGGCAATTCAGGGGCTTTGCAAAAGTGGCATGACTTCCAAAAACCAAATTGTGCTCCAAAAACCAAAATAGTGCTCCTTCCCTTCTGTGCCCGGCTGTGCCCAAACAGCCATTTCTACCCACATATGGCATTAAGTACGTTATCCGGGGTACACCAGTGTCATACATGTGGGCATACACTGCTATTTGGGTACCCAGCAGGACGCAGATGTGAAGGAGCGATATGTGCTTTTGGAGTGCAGATTTAGATTCTTTGTTTTTGGACACCACGTCACATTTGCAGAGGCCCTAAAATTGTCCCTACAAAATGGGGTCACTTTTTGGTGAATTCCAGTTTACTGTCACCTGTGTAGTTTCTAAAATGGGGTCACAATGGGGGGTTTCCATTGTATTGATACCTTAGGGGCTCAGCTAATGCGACATGGCAACTGAGAACTATTCCAGCCACATCTGCTTTCTAAAAGCCAAACAGCGCTCTTTCAATTCTGAGCCCCACCATGTACCCATACAGCACATTATGGCCACATATGGGGTATTGCCGTGTTAAGAAGAAATTGTGTAACAAACTCTGGGATGCTTTTAATTCTTCAGCTACTTGCAAAATTAAAAATATGGCGCTAAATGGACGATTAATTGGAAAAAAAAGTAATTTTTTATTTTTACGTCCCATTGTTAATAAAATCTGTGAATCAGCTGTGAGGCCAAAATGCTCACCAAACCCCTAGATAATTTCTATGAGGGGTGTAGTTTCCAAAATGGGGTCACTTTTAGGGGGTTTCCACTTTATTGGTACTTTAGGGGCTCAGCAAATGCGACATGACACCTGAAAAATATTCCAGCAAAATCTGCCCTTCAAAAGCCGAACAGCGTTCTTTCCATTCTGAGCCCCGCCATGTTCCCATACAGTAGATTATGGCCACATATGGGGCATTTCTGTGTTCAGGAGAAATTGTGTAACGAACTTTAGGGAGCTTTTTCTCCTTTATCCTCTTGTAAAAATGAAAAATTTGGGGCTAAATTGACAGTTTGTTTGAAAAAAAGTAAATTTTAATTTTCATGTCCCAATGTTAATAAAATCTGTGAAACAGCTGTAGGGTCAAAATGCTCACTCTACCCTTTGATATGTTCTGTGGGGGGTGTAGATTCCAAAATGGGATCACTTTTAGGGGGTTTCCACTGTATTGGTACTCTAGGGGCTCTGCTAATGCGACATGGCACCTAAAAATTATTCCAGCAAAATCTGCCATCCAAAAGCCAAATAGCGCTCCTTCCATTCTGAGCCCCGCCATGTTCCCATACAGCAGAATATGGCCACATATTGGGTATTGTCATGTTCAGGATAAATTGTTTAACAAACTTTGGGGGGATTTTACTCCTTTAACCCCTTGTGAAAATGAAAACTTTGGGGATAAAGTGACATTTTAGTAATTTTTCTTTTACACATTCCAATGTTAGTAAAATCTGTGAAACAACTGTAGGGTCTAAATACTCACTATACCCCTTGATGAATTCTGTGAGGGGTGTAGATTCTAAAATGGGATCACTTTTGGGGGGTTTCCATTGTTTTGGTACGCTAAGGGCTCTGCAAATGCGACATGGTGCCTGAAAATTATTCCAGCAAAATATGCTGTTCAAACACCCAGTGTCGCTCCTTCCCTTTCGTGCACTGCCATGTGCCCAAAAATCAGTTTACACCCACATGTGGGGTATTTCTGTGCACGGGAGAAATTGCATAACAAAATGTGAGATGCATTTTCTCCTTTAACCCTTTGTGAATGTGTTAATTTTAGGTCTAAATGAATGTATTAGTGAAAAAAAATGAAATGTCTAAATTTGACCTCCATATTATTTTTATTCTTATGAAATGCTTAAAGGGTTAACAAACATCCCAAATGCTGTTTTGAATAATTTGAGGGGTGTAGTTTTGAAAATGGGGTGATTTATGGGGGTTTCTATTATATAGGCCTTTATAATTCCTTTCAGAATTGAAGTGTTCCCTAAAAAATTAATTTGAGGAATTTTCTTGTAAATCTGGAAAATCTCTGTTACACTTGTAAGCCTTGTAACATCCAAAATGAATTAAAAGACAATCAAAAGATGATGCCGATATAAAGCAGAGATATGGGAGATAATATTTATTCATGTATTTGGATGGTATGACTATCTGCCTGAAAAGCAGAGAATTTCACATTTTGAAAATTGCAATTTTTTCCAAATTTCCATCAAATTTGCTAGTTTTTTTTATAAATAAATACAAAAATATTGATTAGTGTTTACCACTAACATGAAGTATAATGTGTTACGAAAAAACAATCTCAAAATCACTTGTGTAAGTTAAAGCGTCTCAAAGTTATTGCCATTTAAAGTGACACATGTCAGTTTTGAAAAAATAGGCCCGGTCCTTAATGTACTTCTGGGCCTGGTCCTTAACCGGTTAAAGGGGCTCTATCACTGGGAAAAATCATTTTTATCTAAACACATGCTTGCATAGGCTTTAGTAATGCTATTCCACACCTACCTTTTGTACGTAGATTGCCTCAGTGGTGTCTGAATAAGTCCGTTTTTATTCATATGCTAATGAGCTTCCAGCCAGCTCAGGAAGTTCCCAGCAGCCTCCTCTCTCCTATTATCTTCTATGTGTCTGAAGCAAACAGGAAGCTGAGTCATCATCATCAGCAGCAGTCTCCCATAGAAAACAATAGGAGAGGTGTGCATGATCTATCGTGCACCAGTCTAATTAGCATATGAATAAAAACGGACTTATTCAGAAACCACTGGGGCAATCTACATACTATAGGTAGGTGTGAAATAGACTTTCTAAAGGCTATGCAAAGGTGTGATTAGTTAAAAATGACTTTTCCTAGTGATAGAGCCCCTTTAAAATAAGATTAGTGGTGCCTGAATAGCCTTTTTAAAGGCTATTCAGGCATATATGGGGCTCATATGGCATAATTTTTCTGATAGAGCCTCTTTAAATGTCCCACCCCTACAGTGTTCCTTTAGTGTTTCCTGTCCCTACAGGGGTAAAGTCTGAATGGTTCTCTCCAGGGAGAAGGGGGACCATTGTGAATACCTGGATAGTCTATCTCACTTTGAGTTTCCTGGGTCTTTTCCTGGCTCCCAGCACCAAGAAAGTCGGCATTACTATCCTGCATTAGCAGTCTCCTTATTCAGCAGCCCTGCTTAGGCTAAGGCTTAGGCTAAGGAGAAAGAGTAGCTCCAACTGCTCAGTGTGCTGAAGTGTCAGAAGTGAAACTGTGAAGGGCACTCAATGCATCCCAATCATATCACATGGCAGTGACAGTAGAAAGCAGTAAAAATAATATATTAACACAGCATCTTCCATTGGTTATACTGTTCTGTGGTCTGTTCCCTGCAGTTGGTAATATCTATCCCAGAGTGAATATCTGAGCCCCGTTTGATGAAATATGAATATGATACAATGTCATGAGTTTTGATTCGATGTAGCAATTTTCATATAGTTATAAGTAATAAGGGTCATTTTTCCCCCAATTCCTTAGTGTAGCTAAGAGATGAGGCTTTTGTATATTGTCTGTGTCCTGTGCAATTGATATAGTTATTGTGATCTGCAGACCAGGAAGCTCAGTGTAATGTGTGCAGTAATGATAATGTGCAACTCCATAGCTCAGGTGACCAAGGAATAAGAAATTCCCCTGTGCTAATTTCATTAGTAGCCATCTAATTGGCAAGCCAAGGTTATGACAATGACGGTGTCCTCGATGAGCCTTTCTGATCAAAGCTTTATATTTTGATTAAAAAAAAAAAAAAAAAAAAAAGACAACATAGATGGGAGGTTACAAGAAGTAGCTTGGAGGTCAGGGATCAATAAATATGATGAGGTTCATGATTTCAGCTGTCATTCTTGGAGTCACAAAATGGTGTGAAGAGGTGAAACGTTTTGCTTTATGTTTACGGATTTCCTCTTTATAACCTTGGTTGTTTATACATTAGTTCCCAGGTCTGGTAAAACCTCAGTGTGAATGTTCTTACTGCTTCTTATTCCTTTCTTTTCTCATTGGGCTGGCCACCTAATGCTCTATTTTTCTACTCTTTCTGGTCTTGCCATTTGGGGACAATGTACCAAAACTAAGGAAATGTTCACAACCAAATGGATTGATGAAACACGTGTGTGTTTTGGGGGGGGTGTGCGTTTATGTATTGCTTTGTTTTAATTCCATCTCTTACTGTTAATGCACTATACGTTTTCATGTATATTAAATGTAAAAGTTAATAAGATTGCCGTTTGGCTCTAACATTTCTCCACTGCCATGAATATCACTAGCCGTTTTGCCCACTTATGTGCTAGTTGTGTAATGTGTGGTTATACTGGTGTCTCATTGTACCGTAGGTGGCAGTTTTGTCTGGATGCAGGGCACTTGACTCCTGTGTAGCCTGGTGTTATGGGTGAGCTGGAAGGGATTGTGGAAGTGGCGTTCCCTTTTATGATTACCGTATATATTCAAGTATAAGCCGAGTTTTTCAGCAGTTTTTGTGCTGAAAAAGAGAAAAAAACCCTCGGCTTATACTCGAGTCAATAAGTTTTCCCAGTTTTTTGTGGTAAAATTAGGGGCCTCGGATTATATTCGAGTCGGTTTATACTCAAGTATATACGGTACATCTGAGTCAAATGTGTGTATGTGGTGAGTAAGGTTATCCACTTTGCGACGGCGTACTGTATATAAACGTCAGCGCTTGTTGGGCTCTGTGCCGCGCTGACGTTTATAAACTGACCCTGTTAAAATGGGGATCGGGTCTCCCTAAGGGTCAGGAACTCCGTGAACCCAGCGCTAATAGCTGCTGGGGTCCACAGAGACATGATCAGGACCTGATAGATTCAGGTCCCAATCATGTAGCAGCCATGTCAGGGAAAGTTTGTTGCAGTAACAAACTTTCCCTGACATGAGATGCCGCCCGCAGGTAGATGACCCTGTGGGCGGCATCGGGAGCAGGTGTTAGCTATATCTGATAGCTAACACCCTGCTCTATATACTTTGGTCGGAGCTGATCTCCGATCGGAGATTTGAACTCCTTGAATGCTGGCGGTGAAACATCACCGCCGCAGCCAAAGGGTTCCGCGATGTTTAAAATCCCCCCTGGACACCCCCCACGGCGAGATCGGGGAATGCCCATAAGTATTTTCGGCAGCCTGGGGTCTGACCAGTGACCCCAGGCTGTGAGGACCCCCAATACCTGGTTGATCCTGCCAGGTAATAAGGAAGCCAGCCGTGCCTTTATCGGCTGGCTTCCACCATAGACTGCAATACACTGTATTGCAAGTCTATAGTATAGGATTAGCGATCCTCTCTGATCGCTGGTTCTAGTGTCCTTATGGGACAAATGAGAAATGTAAAAAAAATAATAATAAAATATATAGTTATAAAACCCCTAAAATTACCTTTTTCTTAGATAAAAGTATGTATGTATGTATATATATATATATATATATATATATATATATATAATCTTTGGTATTGATGCATTCGTAACAACCTGTACAATAAAACTGAAATAATATTTAACCAACATGGTGAATGCTGGGGAAAATATTAAAAAAAAAACCCATCGAAAGTAATGATTTTTTGCCACTTTACAAAATGTGCTATAAAATGTGATCAAAAAGTCACATGTACCCCAAAACAGTACCAATACAAAGCACAGGTTGTCTCACAAAAAATAAGCCATCAACCAATTCTGTCAACAGAAAAATAAAAATGTTACGCCTCTCAGAAAATGGGGATGCAAAAATAATTGATTTATGTCCCCAAATGGATTTTTGTTCTGCAAAACTAGTAACACATAAAAAAAAAACAATATAAATGAGGAATCGGCGTAATCATACTGACCCTCAGAATAAAGGTCACATGTTATGCTGTATGCCGTGCAGAAGAAAAATTTAAAGGTAAAACACAATAGCAGAATTGATAGGGATTTTTGTTTAATACACCAAGAAAGAGTTAATAAAAATTAGTCAGTAAGTTATAAACACCCAAAAATGTTATTACAAAATACATCTCATACCGCAAACAACAAGCCCTCATGTGGCCACATCACCAGAATTTTTTTTTTTTTTAATTATAGCTTGTACAATGTGAAGACAAAACCCCTAAAAATCAACAAATCATTAGAACACAACTGGCTATGGCAGGAAGGGAATGTATAATAATAATAGTAATGAATTTTATTTATATAGTGCCAACATATTCCGCAGCGCTGTACAATTTGTAGGGTTCAAATACAGACAGATGCATAACAAAGAACATCATTTCACACAATGGGACTGAGGGCCCTGCTCACAAGAGCTTACAATCTATGAGGTAGAGGGGGTGACACAAGAGGTAGCAGGGACGGCATTGCTTATACAGTATTCAGACAACTTTGTAATAGAGGTTACTGTCATTACACAAACAAAACTTTGAGCCGTCACTAGTGGTGTCCTGTAACATGTGGATGGAGCTTGGACAAATAAAGTTAGCCTGAAAAGGTATAAGATAAGATATTCCTTTAATAGTCCCACAATGGGGAAATTTCAGTGATACAGTTTCATAGATGGTACAGTAGTATATAACAAGAGAGAAACACATAGAAGCTCATGGCAGAGAAATCCTAGGAATCATAGCAACTAAAAAAGAAAGAAACACAGACACACTGCAGGATCATTTAGTTCTCTGTGCAGATTGATGTTAATAATAATAATTATAATAATAATAATACAGCCGACTTGGTTGTAGGACACGAGGAGGGGGGGTCACAGCATGTGGATATAACAAGCAGAAATTTTTGCAGAGGTGGGGGACATTTGCAGCTATCATGATACATGTGGTAGTTCCTTTGGTAGGTGGTGAGATCTCCTGCTCACAGCTGATAGTTCGGTATCTTGCATCAGCACTATTGTCCTTTTAACCACAAAAAATGCCCCAAATGTCCTTCATCACAAGCCGTCCTCCTCCTCCTTACCACAGTGTTCTACTGCCCCAAGGAAGTCAGAGACCATCCAGGTATACATGGTGCTGCTCTCTTGCCATGCTTCCATATACTCATGGGGTAGGTGGGTGATGGTAGGTTCCCAGGTTGTAACAGAGTCCCACGTGTCCATAGTAATAGAAAGAAATACCAGTCAGCTGTAGCATCTTCACACATCAGCAATTGACGCCAGAAATCATCTCCATGAACGAAGAAGTCCGCATTTCCATGTAGGTTTCTCTTCCATGCCGCATGTTGAGCCATGCTGTCCTAGCTGGGGGGATGGTAACAGGCACATGTGGAAACCAGCTGAACCAGGTCTTGAGTCCATGCTTTACAATGGAAACAAAAGGAACAAAATACTCCACAGGGTCTTCCATTCGATTTATAGTTGATAAATTCATAGTGCTAGATTGCTTGGTTACCGGATTCTTGAAGATACAGAGAAAAAGAGTGAAAAAGGAAAGAAAAGTTTGCTCCCAGCTTGGAGCACTGCATCAAGACAGCCAGCCTCTCAGGGGGCGGCGCCTAAAAAAAAAAAAAAATATCATGTGGGGTAATGTGGGAGTGGGGACAGAGGAAGGTTAAATTTTGGGGATTCTAATTATAGTACGGAAGGGTTTATGTTAGGAATTGTGATAGGCCTGTCTGAAAAGATGCGTCTTTAGTTTGCGTTTGAAACTGTAGAAATTGGGAGTTAATCTGATTGTCCGGGGTAGAGCATTCCAGAGAAGTGGTGCAAACATGTATAAGCTGTGCGAGCGCATATTGGGGTACAAACCACATTTAGAGCTTATGAGGGAAAATAAACCAGAACTGCCCCCAGAGTGACCCCCCCCCCCCCCCCTTAAACATAGTAGCTACTGGGGATATAGTAGGGAATTTGGTGTTCCCAATGTACTCTGCACAGCTTGCATATCTACTATTCACCATCCACTGTACAGTCACGTTAAGGATACAATTGCCTACTACACCCCTTGATAAGTTCTTTGAGGGGTGCAGTTTTTTAAATGAGGTCATTCTCTAAGGGATTCTACTTTACTGGTACTTTAGAGGTTCTGAAAGCATAACATGGGCAACCAGATACCAAACATCTGAATCTGCGATCCAAAAACCAAAATAGCGCTCCTTCCCTTCTGTGTCCGTCTGTGCCCAAACAGCCATTTCTACCCACATATGGCATTCAATACGTTATCCGGGGTACACCAGTGTCATACATGTGGGCATAAACTGACGCTTGGACAAATGGCAGGATGCAGATGTGAAGGAGCACTATGTACTTTTGAACATCAGATTTAGATTGTTGGATTTTAGATTCCATGTCACATTTTTAGAGACTCTAAAATTTCCCTTACAAAATGGGGTCACTTCTTTGGGAATTCCAAATTACTGGCACCTCCAGGGATCTAAAAAAAAAACAATATGGCGTCAGGAAACCCCTCCAAATCTGTACACCAAAAGCTAAAAAGTCCACTGCTCCCTCCTTTCTGAGCCCTGCTCTGTGCCCAAGCAGCAGTTTATCACATATATAACTTCTTTTTACCCAGGATGACCCATTAAATAATTTTAGGAGTGCAGAGCTCTGTTGACACAAAGTTGGTGCAACATATTGGGCACCGAAATGGCATATTTCTTAAAAAATTTTAATTTTCACATTGTACATTCATTTTTGGGAAGCAGTCTTAGGCTCAAAATGATAATACCCCTTGATAAATTCCTTAAGGGGTGTAGTTTCTAAAATGGGGTCACTTTTGGGGGCTTTCCGTTGTATTGGTACTTTATGGACTCTGCAAATGCGACATGGAACCTGAAAACTATTCCAGCAAAATATGCCCTCCAAAACCAAAATGCGCTCTTCCCATTCTGAGCCCCACCATGTACCCATACAGCAGATTATGACCACATATGGGTTAATGCTGCATTCAGGAGAAATTGTGTAACAAACATTGGGGGGATTTTTCTCATTTAACCTTTATCATTTATCAATTTTTGGACTAAATTGACAGTTTATTGAAAAAAAAATAATTCATTTTCATGTTCCAATGTGAATAAAATCTGTGAAAAAGCTGTAGGGTCAAACGATCCATTACATTCCTTGATATGTTCTGTGAGTGGTGTAGATTTTATTTTTTTTTGTTTTTTTTTTGAAGGTTCCCATTGTATTGGTACTCTAGGGACTCTGCTAATGCGACATGGCACCCAAAATCTAATCCAGTGAAATTTGCCCTCCAAAAGCCAAATAGCGCTCTTTCCATTCTAAGCCCCACCATGTATCCATACAGCAGATGTATGAGGTATTGCCCCATTCATGAGCAATTGTTTAAAAACTGTGGGGTGCGTTCTCTCCTTTAACCCCTTGTGAAAATGAAAAATTTGGTGAAAAAGTACCTATTAAATTTCATTTATATATCCCAATGTTAATAAAATCTGTGAAAAGGCTGCTGGGTCAAAATGCTCACTATACTATACTATGAATTCTCTAGTTTCTAAAATGGGATCACGTTTGGGGGTTTCCATTGTTTTAGTATTCTAGGGGCACTGCCAATGAGACATGGCGCCTGAAAACTATTCCAGCAAAATCTGCTTTTCAAACCCTCAGAATATTGCTTTTGAATAGTGGTTCAACAGAATAATTTTTAACAAAAAAGCTAAAGAAACTTGCCTGGGCAAAAAATGATACCCTTAAAATAATATTTTATTGCTCACCTTTGAGGCATTGACTATTAAGCGATTTCTGTAGCTTGCCGTGAGACTTCTGCATCTCTCCACAGATATTTTGTCCCACGACTTGTGAGCAAATTGCTTCGGCTTTCTAAAGTTTGAAGAGTGCCTTCTCCAGACTGCATGTTTCAGCTCCTTCACAGATGTTAAATTTAGTATTTAGATCAGGGCACTTAGAAGGCCACTTCATAATACTCTAATGCTTTGCTTGTAACTAGAGATGAGCGAGTACTGTTCGGATCAGCCGATCCGAACAGCACGCACCGTAGAAATGAATGGAAGCACCTGGTACTTCTGCTTTGATGGCGGCCTGCCGCTTAACCCCCCGCGTGCCGGCTACGTCCATTCATTTCAATGCGTGCGTGCTGTTCGGATCGGCTGATTCGAACAGTACTCGCTCATCTCTGCTTGTAACCATTCTTGGATGTTTTACGCTAGGTTCACACCTGCGTTCAGGGTCTCCGTTCTATGGTTTCCGTCTTCTGCATGCCAGAAGACGGAAACCATAGATCGGGTCCGGCCGTGAGCGGCGGTGAGCGTTTTATGCTTTCCGCCGCGAAACCGTGTTTTTTTTTTTGTTTTTTTTTTTTTAATCCGGACACAGAGTACTGCATGTCCGACTCTGTGTCTGGATTAAAAAACCCAGTTTTGTGGCGGAGATCATAAAACGCTCACCGCCGCTCACGGCCGGACAGCTTTCTCACCCATTGAAATGAATGGGTGAGAGCCTCCTGCATGTTTCCGTCTCCTGCCTCTGTTTTATGCAGGAAACAGAAACCTGAAGTACGGAGTGCCGGCGCAGATGTGAACGAGCCTTTACCTGTGTGTATTAAATCATTATCCAGTTGGAGGATCAAGACTTGTGACATCTTTGACACTGCAGCACATTTCATTCCAGAATGCCTTGATAGTCTTGAGACTTAATTGTACCCTGCACAGATTCAAGACCACCCCTCAAAACAAGTGATCCTCTTCCATGTTTCACAGTAGGTACAATGTTCTTTTCTGCATCTGTGAACATAGAGCTCATGTGACTTGCCAAAAAGCTCCATGTTTGTCTGTCCAAAGACCTTCTCTCAGAAATTTTGTGGCTTGTCAATTTGCATTTCATCCCTTTGAAATTGTTCTGGGCATTTTGATTATGCAAGTGTGTGTGTGTGTGTATATACACACATAAACCCGTACACAATATATATTATTGGCTATTCCCCTCTTTCCTAGTGGTCTCTCTTTCCACAGAGAGAGATGGTGAACCAATAAAAGCAAATCTTCATGTGAAAAGCGTCCTGAAAAAGCAAAAGCACTCAAAAAGATTAACAGACTCCTAGATAGTAGATAGATCTTTAAAGGTCCTTGGAGGAACAATTATCCTTTATGGAAGACCTTCGCTCTTAAAGAGCAGAACCTCTATAGCAAATATTTCAACTCCTTCCGTAGTGTCTGTGGCGCCGCCTTGTAGAAAGCCTAAAGTCTGTTATGTTTATTCATCTGATTTGGAAAATGAAGGATGCTGAATCAGATTCAGAAATTGAATGTTCAGTTTCCAAATCTGATTATTATCTCCCTCAACTTCAACTTTAAGAGAATATAATGGAGATTAAAAAAATTAGATATTTCTCCGCTTATATGGACTCTCTGCTATAAGCTCTCCATAGGACTGTTAACATTGAAGAGGTGTTCCTATCAGGAAAAATCAAAGACAAAATGTTTGGGGACCTCAAATCAAATAAATACTACTGATGAGTGGTAGGATGCTGAAAAGAGGATTAGATAATCTAAAGAATTCATCTTGAAGAGTGAACTTCGAGAACAGAAATTTTATCTATTCATCTGAAATCTGCTGCAGATTTAGTGTCTCTCACTTTCACGGTGTGCCTCCATTTTGCAGCTAGAGAATAAGCTCTATCAACTCAGCATGTAGAGAACTGTCAACATACTAAGCAGTATCCCATTTAATGGTGATTATCTGTTTGGTTCTGACCTGGAAACTATTGAAAAAGCAGCAGACAAAAAGAAGGGTTTTTCAGAAGCTAAATTTACCAAAAAATGTTTCCTTTTCTCCTTTCAAAGGAACGTTATAAATGAAAAGGTAACTCTGGCCAGTGGCGCTATCCCAAAGCCGGCAAAGATAGAGGTTTTCTCCGCAGCCCCAATAACTTCCATCCAGAAAATAAGAAATGAAGAACATCAGTGGGAGGAAATTGCGAAAAAAAAATGAGTCTTTGGCTATAACTCAAAATGAGTACAGAATAGAGTTTTTCTCCCTTTCCCCTCACAAGTTTTTGATCTTGTGCCAGTCTTATTTCTGCGGCAACAAGCAGCAGGAGAATGTAAACTGTCTTCAGATAGGTGTAGTGTTTCTTGTCCCTCAAGGGTAACCGGAAAGGGGTCATTATTTGAAGTCTCTCAGCCAATTGGTAACCTACAGAAAATTCTGTTTCAATATGAGTAAAAAAATCAAAGCAAAAGACCCAAATTCTGCATTCCCTTGGGATATATTCATGTGAAATGGATTTTCAAGCGAGTTACTGTTTATCCATTTTATTTCATGCCAGACGCTAACAGACTTTGGGGTTTATAGAGAAAACTTAACCACTTCATCAGTTCTGATGTTAGATGTTTTTACTTCCTAATTACACTAGAATGTAGGTACCATTTAATTTGCACCTAATTAATAAATGGTCATTATAGCTTATGCGTTTTAATATATATATATATATATTTTAATATATATATATATATATATATATTAAGAATTACTCGAGTGTTCTGGCTACTAGGTGTTTCCTTTTGCCTCTTAACTTGCTGTGCACTACTTGTTGTCATGTGAAATTTCTCTAGCAGCAGAGATACTCAGCTGGATTACAGGACATGCAGGTGTGATATTTCAATCGGTCACAAGGACGACCTCCTCTTCTGTGTGAGCTCTCCCTCTTTAGAATGGACTGGATGACCCACTACAGTATGTTTGCTATTTCCACAGCCTCAACTATCCTGTTTGTCCTCATTATGCAGGCAACATTGTACATATTACTTTCATTACTGCCTGTACTGCCTGTAGCATCACATCCATGATGATTTGTGAAACTTTGCAGTATATTTGCATGTATAGCTTTGCTCCATTTTCACAGGCTACACACATGATGCTACAGACAGTAGTACTAGTAATTTTAGTATACTGCACATATATCAAAAATCCCTTCCAATGGACACAGGGAGTCTGTGACTACACAGAGGTCTAGAATACTGTAGCTGACTATGCATAGAGAGAGGGAAGAGTCCATATTAGTAGACAGTACCAGGTTTTGAATACTGTGAGTGTGCAATGCATGATGGCAAGTTGGGAAAAAAGTCCAAGTGCCTACACTGATGCCAGACTTGTCACACTGCAGGCAGATGGAGAGGACAGCTAGAAGAAGTGAGACCAAGTTGGAGCACTGTAAGGGGGAAAAATATGCGCAACAAAAAATAACTAGCAATGCAATGAGTAACATGTAACCAACAAGATCATGCATTTTGATTAATTTTTTTTTTGGGAGAGGGGGGGGGGGGGCTTGGGGTTGTAAAATGATGGGTACACTTTAAACTATAAGGTAGCCAAACTTTAATGTATAATATGTGGCCAGTTTTTGGATATATTGGATTTGAACAATTTAGTAAAACATTTTTTTTTATTCCTTCTCACCAATGTCCACATTGAACTCATAATGTATATTGTTTAGTTTCCACTTAAATTTGTGTATCCTTGGTGTAGTCAATAAGAGATATTTTAAAACCAGGGGAAAATGCTGTTTCAGAGTTAATGTGTGAGTGTGAATGACATTAATGTCTCAGCATTTAGAACAATAAGCAGTACTTTCCACCTACACACTATTCACACTGACAGCTGATATACTGTAGACCGTTAACAGAGAGATGAGAACAAGGTCTTGCAAATAAATAAGGATTAAAAAATGATAACAAGGGGCTGTACATTTTGCTGTTTACCTCAGTCTTTAATAAGGGGAATCTTCTTTCATGTAGGTAATTGAAGTCTAGGATTTTACAAAATATTTTGTATTATGCTTTTCATATGTTTTAAATAATTATCTGCAAATGATTTCCGATGGAAGGCTAACAATGTGCCCACAAGCTACCGTTACTTATGGGGCTTCCTCTGCCGACAGTGTGGGGAATCTACTAATACTGTCACAAATAACGATACCAAATTCTGTAATGAAATCAACACAGAGGATAGGATAGTTCTACACAGGGATTTGTAGAAGCCGGAAGCTTGGCATGGAAATAGCTAGTGATTTTCTAACAGAAAATTAAATACAGGCTATTCTTGTACATTATAAACAATTATGAATATACCCATTTCTCAACCTCTAACCTGATTTTTAATGTGACGAAGTGTACAGTTGTATTACTGTGCTGTATGAAAAAAGTTTTACGATTTAGTGTCACTGAAGAAGGATATTGATAGATAATTAACTTAATTTATTAATTTTATCTTAAACATAAGGGCATAGTTTTGCCTCTAGACAAATCAGCTGAAAGACCTCATATAGAATGCTGGGCACACGTTTGGGACAATAGGAAGGATGTAATTGAACCTGAGCATGTACAGAGGAGAGCAATCAAGAGAATCAAGATAATGGGTGGTTTAGAGTACACATGTGCTAAGGAACGGGGAGGTAAGTATCTACAATGAAGCTGCAGCTGAAGAAGGTTTAGAATTGGCTTTGGGGGTACTTTTCTCCCTGGCTGGATCAGCAGCACTGGGGAGATGGCCACGTGGTTGCAACCCCTGATCTAAAGAGAACATGTTTCGGAAATTTTGGATTCTGAACCACCAACATGTCTGTATGAACTGGTGGCTTAGTGTTCCCAAATATCCATATAGAAAATCTCTATGCTTTGGCATTGAGGAGTCCATTGAGTGTCATCAGAATAATCTCTAGTACATGTGCAGTTCTACAGTAGAGGTGTACTGCCAGGCTTTATTGAAGGGTCTCACGTTTGTGGGGTACAATGGTTGCTGGGTAAGTCTTAGGCTATTTCCTTCTTTCTCCAGGCTCAGATGGCTAATTCTGTAGTTAAAGCAGGAATATCCCATTAACTTATGTAGTATGAAAAAGCAGGTTTTTTTATGAACAGGCATAACAGCACTATGTTGTCAATTGCAAATTAAATCCTTGACAAAATTTGATGTTTGATGAACATATTGCAATCCAATCTTTTGTAAAACAGGAATAATAGAAACTAGGTTACCTGACATTTTAAAGTTTGCAGATCGCCAAAAAAGAGACTTGATGTGAATAAAAATGACTGGTTAGTCTATGTAGATGTCCAAACATAGTTGCGTACATCAATAATGTTTGCAGGCAAGAAATAATAGGATGCCTTTTTTTTTCTCCAGTCTTCCTTACTGGTTTATGAATTTGATACATGTCTTTCTCTCTCGCTCATTGTGGGTGATCAGATTTGTGGGTGGTAATTTACTCAATACGTAAGTGTCATGTATGTGTTTGTAATGTATTTTTAATTTTTTTTTTTTATAATCTTTGGTTTGTTGCAATGGGCAATTCAAGCAAACAGAGATCTCTTTGCAGATCTAATCAACTAGGGGAAAAATAACTCATGTAAGTCTTAAGATTCATATTTTCAGTGCACGGTTTCCATGGATTTGTAGATGATTGTAAGCAGGCTTTGCAGAGTAGTATGAAATTAGCGCAATATGACCTTTATTTGCTGCGGAACTCATGTAGAATGCCAGAGATTAGCACTTGATTAACTCCTTCAATGCTGGAACAGATTTGTTCTAATAGGTAGCTGCTATATTGTATTCAGCCTGTTGCTAAGCAAACGTCCAGTACTTTTCAACTTCCATCTCAAATTATGTTCTCTCAGTGAAATTAAACATGACAAAGAGATTATGGAGGTCCTTTCTGGTTACCACTTAAGTGCCATTTTCTGTTCTTCAAACCAGCTACAATGAAATCTCTCCAAAATCCACCTATTTGAGACGACCAGCTCCTTAAACAGACCACATATTCTATGAAAGTTTTTTTTTTTTCCCACACTATCCATCTTCTTCTTTGAGAAGACTGCCTTCCTAGAAGACCAGTTTTTTTGTGTTTTTTTTTGTTTTTTTTTTCAATGCAATATTGATTGGTCATCTGATATTCACCATATGTTAGCCTGGAGAAAGAGGTTGTCTGTCATGTCAAAATATACTTCTGTTACCTGATTGATAATGAATAATGTTCTACTCATTTTTTTTCTGTAAGATTTTCTGTTGGATGTGTTGATGTCTAATTTTATTTTCTTTTTTCGCCTATGGTGTTATTTTCCCCAAGTGGCTCTATTACATATTGCAGTGAACAGGATTTCTAGTTTACTGGTACTATTAGACTAGAGCTTCATAGCAACTTGTTTAGGTATTTTATGTTTTAGGTCTTGTTTTAGGTATTTTTTTTCATAAGGAGATATTGTATTTGTTATCATAAAAGAATGCAGTCAAAGCTATGTTACCAAGAAGCTCTAGTATGATGTAATTTTCCATAGAACTGTTAAAGGATAAAACTGACAGTAGTTCCAGGCAGTCCAACAAGCAGTGTTCTGCTCACAGTATGTCCAGGAAGCTAACATATGGGTAGTTGTTTTGTAAGCTCCATTCACCGGAGAGCTGCTGGACATGATGGACCACAGCGATTTAAATTCCCTAACTAACAAAATAGTATCTTAGAACCCTGGAAAAATCTATTTAGGTAGATTGCACGATGGTAGATTTCACCTTTGGGGCTAACGTAAATAAAATTTTAACAGTATTTTCTAATAGGTCATGAAAGTGCAACTTTTTCTGGTTTCAAAATAACATGTACAGCTCTTAGAAATTTTAGATCTATTAAGATTGTTCAATTGCTACTGTATATTGGTTTAAATAGATGTTTTGACAGGATTAAAGTAGATCTATATAACTATACTAGTCTCTGCCCACAACTTCGTCTGCGGATTGTTGGCGTCGATGATCCGCCTACATTCAGCACATTGCTGCCGTCGATGGTTTACCTTCTCCGGCGTTTTTGCAGCTCTTAAGCTGTCCTGCTGCTGAACTTGTTCCTCGCACCATGCCTGTGATTCTTCCTGCATCTCAGCAGCTTGCTGGGAAGTCATATAATGAGCGTGTTGTTGGTGTTGATGATCCACCTGCTTCGGTGTTTTGGCAGCTCTTAAGTTGGCCTGGCACAGAAGTTGTTCTTCGCACCGTGCCTGTAATTGTTCCCCCTCTAGAGATGAGCGAATAATACTCGATCGAGTAGGTATTCGATCGAATACTACGGTATTCGAAATACTTGTATTCGATCGAGTACCACTCGCTGTTCGAATGTAAAAGTTCGATGCAGAACCAGCATTGATTGGCCGAATGCTAATCAGTCGGCCAATCAACGCTGGTTCTTCTCCTACCTTTAGAAGTCTTCTCCGTGCAGCTTCCCCACGGCGTCTTCTGGCTCTTCATTCACTCTGCCAGGCATCGGGCCTGGGCTGAGCCGACTGCGCATGTCCGCTTGTAGTGCGGGCATGCGCAGATGGCTCTGCCCAGGCCCGATGTCTGGCAGAGTGAATTCAGAGCCGGAAGATGCCGCGGGGACGCTGAATGGAGAAGACTTCTCGGAGGATCCATCCCGACCCTCACTTGTGGACTTGGTAAGTATAATTTGATCAAACGTTGCCTACCCCTGAAACGGGCATTTTCCCCCCATAGACTATAATAGGGTTCAATATTCGATTCGAGTAGTCGAATATTGAGGGGCTACTTGAAACGAATATCGAACCTTGAACATTTTACTGGTCGCTCATCTCTATCCCCCTCAGCTCCACTTGAGGAGAACTGTGTGACTTCTGGCTTCCTTTATAGCTCTCGTTTTTGACAAATTAGATTTTCTTTTTCCCGGCATGTTTAAAATTGACAAACTTCCAATTTGGGTTAACCCCTTCGCAACATCCGTCGTCATAGTACGGCGCTGCCGGGAAGGACTTCCCGCAAACCGCCGTACTAGTACGGTGGCTGAATGGTGCGAACACAGAACCTGTGTGCGCACCATGCTCTGCGGGTGTCAGCCATAATATACATCTGACAATGCTCTGTAACACCCGCGGTTGGAACTGGGTCAGATCGCGGGTGTTAATCCCTGAGATGCAGACAGTCAAACATGACCGCCGGCATCTCCGGGGTTTCGCAGCATAATGGTGCCGATCGGCACCCTCCGCGCCGGTTTTGGGGGGTTCCGGTGTTGGTAGTGGGCAGCCCGGGGTCTGATCAGTGACCCTGGGTCTGCCCCATGCCGTCCCCTGCACCTACCTGGTTGATCCTGCCAGGAATGGAAGCAGTCATCCTGTGCGACTGACTGCTTCCTGTGCTCTGCAATACACGTGTAACATGAGTATTGCAGATACATCTAGTGAAGCAGTGATCAGCGGATCAATCCCCCATGGGGACAGAAAAAAAAGGTTATAAAAAAGTAAAAATAAAAAAGTTTAAATAAGTTTAAAATAAATTAGAAATAAAGCCCCAAAAATCCCTTTTTCCCCATATAAAATGTGAATGGATGGAAAAGATTATAATGCCCTGGCTAGAAACTAAACGTAAAGCAGGAGCCTCACAGTTTAATAAGGGATACTATTCATCCTTACTTGACCATGTGCGTGTAACCCTTAACCAGAATCCAATCTTTAACCCTTAACCAGAATCCAATCTTTAACCCCTAGGTTCTATGACAAACCTCCATATACATACATATATGTGTGTGGGTGTTTTTGTGTGTTTTACATACATGTGAACAAAGAAGCTGTAAGTGGCTTTTAAGCCAAACATACAGTGACTTGAAAAATCACAGGTAGATTGAACAATTTGCAGTCTTAGCTGATAATACAAAGTTCATGTTCATGTCTTACGCAGGCAACAGTACAATTAAATAACAAAATTGTTTGTTTCTATGGAAACAGCATAGCTAGAACGTTTAAGATCTGAGCGACATGTACACATGAGAAGATTTTATTAAAAGTCTATAATTTTAGATATATGATGGGAAAGAGAGTATTTATTGTTTTTGAGTATTCTTATTGTAGTTTTTAAGCACTCACTAGTAAAACACCGAGGGACATTTACCGTATAAAACAGTCCTGTATTGAGTTTTTTAGTGCGTTTTTTACACGTGTAAAAAATGTCATTGAAGTCAATGGGAGTCTTCTAAGTGTATTCTTTGCATGTGTCTTTTGCCAAAATGAGCGTGCGTTTACTCCATGTGAATGGACCCTTACTTAGACAGCACAGCTACAGATAATAACAATGCCATACTGATTAGCTGACATATGATGTGCACATAAACCCTTTTGAAGAGCTTATCCACGGATTGGAGCAAACCATGCTAAGAGTCCCTGTCTCCAAGTGACACAATGTTCCGTAATGTCTGTATATTTGCGTAAATAATTAGTATGCTAGAATGAAAATAAAAAATAAAAAATATATATATATACAGTGGGGCAAAAAAGTATTTAGTCAGTCACCAATAGTGCAATTTCCACCACTTAAAAAGATGAGAGGCGTCTGTAATTTACATCATAGGTAGACCTCAACTATGAGAGACAAAATGAGGAAACAAATCCAGAAAATCACATTGTCTGATCTTGTAAGAATTTTTTTTCAAATTATGGAGGAAAATAAGTATTTGGTCAGTAACAAAATTTCATGTCAATACTTTGTTATATATCCTTTGTTGGCAATGACAGAGGTCAAACGTTTTCTGTAAGTCTTCACAAGGTTGGCACATACTGTTGTTGGTATGTTGGCCCATTCCTCCATGCAGATCTCCTCTAGAGCAGTGATGTTTTGGAGCTGTCGCTTGGCAACACGGACTTTCAACTCCCTCCAAAGGTTTTCTATAGGGTTGAGATCTGGAGACTGGCTAGACCACTCCAGGACCTTGAAATGCTTCTTACAAAGCCACTCCTTCGTTGCCCTGGCGGTGTGCTTTGGATCATTGTCATGTTGAAAGACCCAGCCACGTTTCATCTTCAATGCCCTTGCTGATGGAAGGAGGTTTACACTCAAAATCTCACGATACATGGCCCCATTCATTCTTTCATGTACCCGGATCAGTCGTCCTGGCCCCTTTGCAGAGAAACAGCCCCAAAGCATGATGTTTCCACCCCCATGCTTTACAGTAGGTATGGTGTTTGATGGATGCAACTCAGTATTCTTTTTCCTCCAAACATGAAAAGTTGTGTTTCTACCAAACAGTTCCAGTTTGGTTTCATCAGACCATAGGACATTCTCCCAATACTCTTCTGGATCATCCAAATGCTCTCTAGTAAACTTCAGAGGGGCCCGGACATGTACTGGCTTAAGCAGTGGGACACGTCTGGCACTGCAGGATCTGAGTCCCTGGCGGCGTAGTGTGTTACTGATGGTAGGCTTTGTTACATTGGTCCCAGCTCTCTGCAGTTCATTTACTAGGTCCCCCCCGCGTGGTTCTGGGATTTTTGCTCACCATTCTTGTGATTATTTTGACCCCACGGGGTGATATTTTGCGTGGAGCCCCAGATCGAGGGAGATTATCAGTGGTCTTGTATGTCTTCCATTTTCTAATTATTGCTCCCACAGTTGATTTCTTCAATCCAAGCTGGTTGCCTATTGCAGATTCAGTCTTCCCAGCCTGGTGCAGGGCTACAATTTTGTTTCTGGTGTCCTTTGACAGCTCTTTGGTCTTCACCATAGTGGAGTTTGGAGTCTGACTGTTTGAGGGTGTGCACAGGTGTCTTTTTATAATGATAACAAGTTTAAACAGGTGCCATTACTACAGGTAATGAGTGGAGGAAAGAGGAGACTCTTAAAGAAGAAGTTACAGGTCTGTGAGAGCCAGAAATCTTGATTGTTTGTAGGTGACCAAATACTTATTTTCCACCATAATTTGAAAATAAATTCTTACAAAATCAGACAATGTGATTTTCTGGATTTGTTTTCTTATTTTGTCTCTCATAGTTGAGGTCTACCTATGATGTAAATTACAGACGCCTCTCATCTTTTTCAGTGGTGGAACTTGCACTATTGGTGACTGACTAAATACTTTTTTGCCCCACTGTGTGTATATATATATATATATATATATATATATATATATATATATATATATATATATATGATTTTTGTTGTTGTTGGTTTGTTTGTTTTTCATAGTTGCCACATGGTCCTTTGGTGAAAGGGCTTTCAGTCTCATTACATATACATCATGAACAACAAACAATGAGGTTATGCTGAAGGAAACTCCACATATACAATTTGGTTTTGGTAGATTTATTAATTAAAATTTGGTTTACATCTTAGTTTAGGGGTCTAAGCTGGTCCCTTTTTCAAGTTAAACATATTGTTGTGTTGACAGTTCCCTTGAAAAGGTGGCTTGTTCAACCTTGAAATTTGTTCAGTACACCTGTCAACCAAACATTATTGAAAAAGCTACATTTTAATGGTATTCCTCCTTCATTGGCACCTAGGTGAAGTCCCCTTATTTGAGTTTTTCTTGTTTTATTGCAAATTCTGAGCTTAACCTTGTCAACATATTGTGATGTTGCAGGAAGGAGGTAGAGGTGAATGCTACCAAAGAGATATATTTTCTCCTTGCACAGTGGATATGAATAGAAAAGATTTACAAATACTGCCTAAAGCTATGGCCCCACTTAGCAAAACACAACCAAAAAAAAAATGTTTTTTCCCGCTATTTTTCATTGCAGATTTGCTGAATTTCCACTGCAGACTTTCTGCCCCTATTATACCTATATGGAAACTGTCAACGTTTCCACAGGTATAATGGACATTCTGAAATTTTCAATAACACGGGTGTCATTGAAAACACAGCTTTTCTGTTGCTGTTTTTTTTTTTTTTTTTTTTTTTCTACACGGTGCGTGTGTCTAATGTTGTATTATTAGACTGTCTTTAGATTAATCCAGCTTTACAGTTTCTATTAGCTCGCTTAGTTTATACCAGAACGATGTGTTAAAATTTTGGTCCATGTTTGGTGTACAGTATCACAATTTAGGCTAGGCCCACTTTCAGCTAAGCCACGTTCTTTCCATTTAGCCATGTTCCTTTTTCATACAAATAGTAAAAGAACACTTGATAAATGTGATGCAAGGCAAATTAGCCAGTTTTTTGTGTAAATAATGCCAGAATTCTTTCACACTTTTCTTACTAAAGCTCTCCCTCTATGCTTAATAAAAGGTGTGAGGAATAATTCTTAGTGCAATATTGTTTCTCTATAATGGTGACTTAGATAAGAATCAGACATTTTCTTAGTAATCTATATGGAATGCCAGGTAACCCAGGGTTCACATTTTCAAACAACTCTATATATTAAAATTATGATCTCCATCTAAAAGCATTTCACTAAATTCGATTAAACTCTCTTGGGGAAACATGTCTTAAATCCAGTTTTTTCACACTGGGGAAAAAGGCTACATTATAAGAATACCTATTCTTATTTACGGACAGGGATAGGAGAGAACACAGTCATCTGCTTGCAGCTTGGGTGATTTCTTATCCTCAAAATGGACAGTGGGTGCAACTTTACCAGCTTGCAATAGGAAAATCAGCTGTAAATCCTAAACTATCACGGTAATAAGTGAAACACCCATTGTGTTTGCTTTTGCCTGCCAGGAGGCTGCTTTGTGGGTATTCATTTCCCAAATATGAAATTACATTTTGGCAATATTAATAAATGGTCAAATTAATTCATGCAATGTATTGGAGAAAGAAACTTTTTTTTTTTTTTTTTTTAATCAGATATTTCGTTTATTTTTATTTTTTTTAATCATTTCAGAAACCTTTTTTTTTTCTTTTTTTTTTTTTTGTTACATGAGTTCAGCAGATTCATTTAACAGATGCAAACTGGCCATCTGTTTACATAGAGATCAATGGCAAAAAATACCTATTACCTGATCCCCCTGATTTGCCCACATATGCTTTAAAGTTGTTTTTCTTGCTTAGAATACTGTTTTCAATAATACAGCAGTTGTAGGTCTGCAGACAACATTTGCAAGTCTGAGCGCTTAAATGATTTGTAATAAAATATGTATTCTTACAGGAATGGTTGCTTCATGTTGAAGCAGGAGCTTATCTTGCCAAACCGAAAGGTCTGCAACACATTCATGTTAAAGACCCTGCGTCCCAGTCTTTTATCAGTATTTTGAATACTACAGGTGAAAGGAACGTGTGGCTGACATTTTTGCATGGTATTCACACAGACCTTCAAGTCTCCCACTATAGATCACTAATTAATAGCAACATTGAAGCCCAGAAGTTCTTGACACTTACCTATAATATAAATCAGCGTTTCCCAAACTGTGCTCCGGTTCTCCACAAACCACTTACAGATGCTCCTCGATATGGCGATAATAAAGGGTTAACAATAAATAATAGGTAAATGTGAAGGGTTTAAAAATTAAAATACTGTTTCACATGCACGCCTAATATTCTACCAGCATGGCACTGCGGTCTGTTCAGCAAATAGACAAGGCCAGCAGATTAACGCTTCACGGTCGGACTGCACTTCCAAACTGGTCTCAGACCGCCCATTCCAGATTAATACGCCAATCTCGTATATTCACCGAACAAACTGTACCTACGGATGGAAGTGCTTTAGTCATCTTTCACGCTCGTATTGTGCGGCCTCTAGATCCTTGCTGTGTCAGTTTAGTTCGCCCAGTATTTGCAGTTATTCGCCATGTGTTATTCGAAAAACATTCCTAATTTGGTTGTTCAGCAATGGATCACTGGTTGAACACTGGATCCTTCAGAAAAGCAGTTAATACCACTGACACAGACCCTCCAGGAGGAGCAGCGGCTTCAACATCAAACAGTTATGTTCAAGTATTATGTTAAAAAGTTAAGTTAAAATATGGATGTTGTGATTATCTAGAACCAGTTTATCTAGAACCAGGTGATGTGACTTTTCAATTGCAGTGTTGAAGAGGTTACTGATGCTGAAATAATTCGACAGGCTGAAGAGTTTGTGGAAGAGTTGGGGCGGGTTCACATCTGCGCCCGTGTGCGCTTTAGGAAATCCTGCTGGGTTTCAGTCTTCTGCCCCGAGAAACTGGACAGGGAACGAAAACCCGGCAGTCAGTTTTCAAACCCATTTAAGTGAATAGGTTTGGAAAGTGAGTGCGCCTTGACTCAAAAAGTTTAGGAAACGCTGATATAAATAAATAAATCACTCGTCACCCACTTAAAGGGGATCTGTCATGCACAGCACATTTGAGACCCTAAAATACCAACAGGTTCAGGTTGTTTAGTGTCCCAAATATCCCTATACTAATTCTATCCATGCTTAGGTTTTACATACAGACTCTCCCAGCTTGTAATGCACATCAAGCACATGCTCAGTGAAGCAGGGGTGTACTGACCTGCCTTGTGAACTGTGCATGTGCCTGGAGAAGATGTTTCTGATGAGATTTTATTGAATGATTGTATTGCTGTGTAGATGGATTTTTGCTGCTATACTACATATTCATTGACATCTTGTTTAGAAAAAAAAAAGAATTCTGTCATGATTTGTGTTGTGCGCCACATTTATCTAGTGTCTTAGACACTGTTCCATCTTGACAGGGAAAGTGGCATGGTCTCATAGGAAAGGGGCATGGCCTAGTTTGCATTTTTGTGCACCAAAAAATGTGTCAACTTTTAAGCCAACCACTAGGAGGCGTAAACTTGTGACTAGACACTGTAAAAATATGCCAGATTTATCATACAGCATCAGACACTGATAATTCTAAGTACCATTTAAAGAGGCCAAAGTAGATAGTAAGACAGCTGGTTGTGGAACAGAATTATTATTACCGATTACTAGCATGTAGTAGGCAAAGGAAGGAGAAAATGTGGGGACTACATGACAGAGGGCCCAGCTCAGGATGTATGGAGTTGATCAGATTGTGAAATTGTAGAAGGGTCAAAACAGGTCTCCTCCACGTGCAAAAAATGTCATCAGTATATCGGTCAGCATATGGCCTAGTGCTCATCCAAGTCTATTGTTATAGATATGGTCTCCTTCAAAAATGGACAGAAAGATGTTAAAGTATGGAGGGGCAACGTTGGACCCCATTGTGGTGCTTTTGCTATGTAAATACAATGTGTCACCAAAAAGAAATTACTCTATAAGATAATGTCAATGTTTATGTGCATGGTCATGGTGTTGTGTAAAAAAAAAAAAACCTACTGCTGAAAAGCCCTTTTTATGTTTTATAGAGGGTTAACCCTTTCACTGCCAAGGGTCTCTGGAAATTTTGCAACTCCAGTAGCCAGAGCAATTTTCACAGTTTTGAGACAGACAAATCAAACCTAAATTGCAACATTAAAAAAATCTAAACCCCCCCCCATACCTACGGTATATATTTTCTTAAAGTAGACACCTAAAGCATTGTCATAATGCCACTTTGTACAGTATATAAACAGGCACCTTCATGCAATTTTGATTTAAAATCAATTTTTTATGAAAAAATGCAAATAAATGTATATTAGTTGTTAAAAGTGGAAACCAAACAAATTATTTGCACCAAACCTCCTAAAAATAAGAGTTCAACATGTGCAGAGTTAATTCATATCACTATGGCCTACACCCGCACGCACGAGTCTTCAGAAAATCGCTAGAACTGGAAGGAACAATAATCTGCTTTGAAGCTGGAAATGTTAAAAAAGTATCCTATAAAATGTAGGGATTACACACTGTGAAAAGCAAGTGAACCCCTAAACCCTATATACATTTTTTAAGTAAACAACCTGAACATTACCAATGTGTCAATGGGTTATCAATAGCCACATCCACCTTCATGCAACTTTGTGACAAACACAAAACATTTTTGGAAAAAATGCCTTAAAACACCTATTTGCACCTAAAGCTCGTGTTCAATCTCACATTCATGTATAAAATACATTTAAAGTAATAGCTTATTGTGTATATATACTATATGTACCGCAAACATCAACTACAACAAGAGCTCGGACTCCAAAAAACATGAATACAGAAGACAATCAGGTTTTTGCTGTTATTCACTAATATGTTAAAAATCTATACTACACCTACCAAACTGTGACTGTGACACCAAAATCTAACTTTTTTGAGATTGCACAGCATACCGTATATAAAAACACAACTTAATGTTTCATATATACAACCAGCTTCATGCAACGTTGCGGCAAACAGAGATTGCAAGCAAAAATTGCACAAAATTCAAATTTGCCACTAAAGTGCGGCTCAAGCAATCCCTTTCTGCAAACAAAATGTACTTTCTAAAAAACTGCAATATGTGAGGAGTTCATAAATAGCACACATGTATATATTTACAGGGGCGGGTGTTAAAGAAACGCTAAAATCGCAGAAATGCATCAACCCATTCTGTGCATGCAAATTCAATAGGACTTGACATAAAAATATTATTTTCCATCCCCTATAAAAAATTTTAGCAATCTAGACATTTATCTCTGGTGATAATCGTTATTGCTATTATTTTAGCGAGTAACGGATATCACTAGAGACGTATTTTACTCTAGAAAGCTCAGATATGGACAGGGATTGGGTGAAATGTAAGCTTTATTCATGATTTTGTGTATGTGTTGTGTAAGTGTTTGGTGCGACAATTTTTTTTGGCGCTGCGACCTGTACAATGGTAAACGCCTGGGTCACAGCGCCAATAAACTTCCTGGTTATGCACAGAGGTTATTACATAAGAATACCCTACTAGGAAGACTCAGGGGGAAATTACATTATACCTGTATGTGACAACCAGAGGGCAAAAGTATAGTATGCGCTCTTATTGAAGGAGGGGGAAATGCCCAATGGGCGTTCCATTGTTGGTATGTATGGTGGCAATACTCTGTTGATATACTCTATGGGATATAGTGTGGATCTTGGGTCTAGTATACTGATGATGGTGGTAAGGTGTTTTTTTCACCTAGTATAATATGCTATACATGTTTATATATAAAACCTAAGACCATTCCTTCCCTATATAACTATCATTGGCCATCCATTTCTTACCTACTTTGCTGGCAAGTTGGTACTTGTAGTCCTTCCTACCCCCACATCAAATTTTTGTATTATGTTATTTTTGTTTTCTATATGTGTTATGTTGTTCTACTATTTTAGTAGTTACTAATAAAATTTATTATGTTTTACTATATATTTGTGTGGTAGTTTTGTATTGTTGCCATGTTCTAATTTCACTTGCAGCACAGAGTGGATCACTTGCTACCGTTTTTCCAACCAGACAATCCATCCATACAGAATTCACCTCCACACACTTCTTGATGTTATTCAGTTTCATAGTTATTTTCTCAACCATTAGAACAGTGCTGACATTTCGGTCTAGGTGAGTAGTAATCTGCCAGAGAGATAGACCAAGATCTCTTGTTTGCAACAAGTGATTTTTTAGATTTTAAGGAGATTTCACACGGAGTTTACGCTCGGCTCATTCTGAACATAAACTAGTTCAGAGTGAGCGGCTTAAAAAACAGATCCCATTGACTTCAATGGGTGCCGTCATACACGCGCTCGCTACCCATTGAAATCAATGGGAGACTTTTTTACCTATTGCTTTCAATGTGGTACGCACATATGCCGGCACCCATTCAAGTCAATGGGATCTGTTTTTTACGCTGCTTACTCTCAACGAGTTTACGTTCAGAATGAGCCAAGCGTAAACGCCGTGTGAAGGCTCCCTTATGTGGCAAAAAAACTTTGCTTTTCATCTATTGTTTATGCCCCTCCCACGTGCCTCAGAATGGAGTTAGGTGTTTAACAATTCAATAATTTGCACATCTTAGTGACACCTGCTACTTCCTCACTTTGCATAATCTTAAACCTTGTCATTCTTGGAGTTGAAATTTGTGTTGAGGATTATGTGGGTATATGTACAGTGTTGCCCAAAAGTATTGGCACCCCTGCAATTCTGTCAGAAAATACTTATTCTCTTTCAGAAAATGATTGCAAGCACAAACTCTTTGGTATTAATATCTTCATTTATTTTGCTTGCAATGAAAAAACACAAAAGAGAATGAAAAAAAGTCAAATCATTGATCATTTTACACAAAACTCCAAAATGGGCCGGACAAAAGTATTGGCAAACTCAGCCTAATACTTGGTAGCACAACCTTTAGACAAAATAACTGTGAACAGCCGCTTCCGGTAACCATCAATGAGTTTCTTACAATGCTCTGCTGGAATTTTAGACCATTCTTCTTTGGCAAACTGCTCCAGGTCAGTGAGATTTGAAGGGTGCCTTCTCCAAACTGCCATGTTGAGATCTCTCCACAGGTGTTCTATGGGATTCAGGTCTGGACTCATTGCTGGTAACTTTACAAGTCTCCAGTGCTTTCCCTCAAACCATTTTCTAGTGCTTTTTGAAGTGTGTTTTGGGTCATTGTCCTGCTGGAAGACCCATGACCTCTGAGGGAGACCCAGCTTTCTCACACTGGGCCCTACATTATGCTGCAAAATTTTTTGGTAGTCTTCATACTTCATAATGCCATGCATACGGTCAAGCAGTCCAGTGCCAGAGGCAGAAAAGCAACCCCAAAACATCAGGGAACCTCCGCCATGTTTGACTGTAGGGACCGTGTTCTTTTCTTTGAAGGCCTCTTTTTTTTTCCTGTAAACTCTATGTTGATGCCTTTTCCCAAAAAGCTCTACTTTTGTCTCATCTGACCAGAGAACATTCTTCCAAAACGTTTTTGGCTTTCTCAGGTAAGTTTTGGTAAACTCCAGCCTGGCTTTTTTATGTATCTGGGTAAGAAGTGGGGTCTTCCTGGGTATCCTACCATACAGTCCCTTTTCATTCAGACGCCGACGGATAGTACAGGTTGACACTGTTGTACCCTCGGACTGCAGAGCAGCTTGAACTTGTTTGGATGTTAGTCGAGGTTCTTTATCCACCATCCGCACAATCTTGCATTGAAATTTCTTGTCAATTTTTTCTTTTCCGTCCACATCTAGGGAGGTTAGCCACAGTGCCATGGGCTTTAAACTTCTTGATGACACTGCGCACGGTAGACACAGGAACATTCAAGTCTTTGGAGATGGACTTGTGGCCTTGAGGTTGCTCATGCTTCCTCACAATTTTGCTTCTTAAGTTCTCAGACAGTTCTTTGGTCTTCTTTCTTTTCTCCATGCTCAATGTGATACACACAAGGAAACAGGACAGAGGTTGAGTCAACTTTAATCCATTTCAACTGGCTGCAAGTGTGATTTAGTTATTGCCACCACCTGTTAGGTACCTCATGTAAGTAACAGGTGCTGCTAATTACACAAATTATAGAAGCATCACATGATTTTTCAAACAGTGCCAATACGTTTGTCCACCCTTTTTTTTATGTTTGGTGTGGAATTATATCCAATTTGGCTTTTTGACAATACTTTTTGTGGTTTTCCATTGACAAATTAAATGAAGATAATAATACCAAAGAATTTGTGATTGCAATCATTTTCTGGAAGAAAATTTGTATTATCTGACAGAATTGCATGGGGTGCCAATACTTTTGGCCAACACTGTATGTAGAGATGGTATGTTATATCAGACCAAACGAAGAGCTCTCCGCACAGAGAACTAATGATTATGAGGATGACCATGAGGTCTTCCTCTTTCTCTTCTGTTTTTCCTTAGCTGCCATGGACTCCTAGTATATCTTCTCTTCTCAGCTTATCTGCGTCTACGTCTGTAACATATTACTCTGTATTATCCTGTATCTGTATTACTATGCTGCTGTAACACGCTGAAATTTCCCCAAGGTGGGACTATTAAAGGATTATCTTATCTTATCTTATATATTTTTAATGTGCAGTAGTTGTGTGTATGTACATATATACGCACACACACATTGCCTTTCAGGCAAGCTAAAACATATGTTACATTTGTTTTTTAAATTGATGTAGTTTTTTTCCTATGCTAGGATTTCAGCACACAAACCATTGATGGTTAATGTAACGTGGTTTTGTATAATTCATACCTCCCTTCCTGGAAATTTGTAACTATGGTTACAATTTTCTGCGTACGTTAACAATGACAGGTGTTAACATGTACACTTTTCGCAGAGACAATATCTCTTTTCACATGTATAAGTACATACAATTCGTTTTCTAAATTTTCTGCGATTCGTACAGTAGCAAAACAAATCATAGGTCATTGAACAGACATCATTTTGATCTGATTGTATGTTTCGAGCCAGCGTAATGTTCATTTGCCAGATTTGACTCTGGTACTTGTGGTCCAGCAGCTGCAAACAACTGGTCCAGAGTCTCCAGTTCACAATGCTGTCACCTACACATTTATCAGGTTGTCCCTGATGTTAACAAGAAGGTTATTGGGTAGAACACTTCAACCACTACATAAACCATGTGTAAGAGAAAGTCAACCCATTATTACTATAGAGAGAGACAAAATGCAGTTTGATCATTTTATATATTTGACGATCTGGGGAAGTCCCTACACACCATTAACAGACCCCTAAAGTGCGGCTTTGGTGAGTGGGGTTCTTAGCATATACCCAAGTCAGTGGTTCTTAACCAGGGTTCAATCGAACCCTAGGCCATATGCACGGTTCATTTTGTGTACCAGTAAAAAAAACATATACCTATGTCTTGAATTTGGGAAAAAAAAATCATATTTGATTTATCACTAAAGAAGGATTGGGTGAATGTGCATATGAAACTGGTGGGTTCGGTACCTCAAACAAGGTTAAGAACCACTGACCTAAGTAGTGCAGCCTTTCTTAAGATGTTTGGACACTGTTGATTGGTCAAGTCCAAACAACACAAAATGTGATGTATATGTATACTTCTGCAGGAAGTAGAATTAGACTAGGACTACACGGAAACATGTAGTAAAGCGATATATGATCAATGACTCATGACTACATGACACCTAATGATAATGAATCTGGTCATGTAGTGATGGAGTCAATATTTATAATCTGGAAGTTGACAGATCCTGCTACTTTTGTGAAGGACCACACTCTTAGGCTATGTTCACGCGGCGGAAACCTTTTCTGCCTTGTGGGTTTTTTTGCGCAGCTAGCAGCGACAGGATGCCAATGCAATGCATCAGCCTCTCGCTCCTGATTAGGCCTGGATGAATGGGCCTAAGCAGGTGGGTGTCTCGAGCTGGGATGACGCAGCATCTGTGTGAAGATAGGGCATGTTGCATTTTTTTCTGCTAGCTGAAAAAAAAACTGCGAGTGACTCTAATTGAAATAATATAGATGTGAAACTTGTGTAGGTGATATTGAATGGTGTATATATGTGTGTATATGTGTATATTAGTTATTTTGATTTGTCTTGTCCACATATACAGGTACTGTAGAAAGTGTTCAAAGATTATTGTATTTGTAGAAAGCAATACAGAACAATTCATTTCTATAACACCAGTCCTATCTTCAAGTCGTTTTCCTTGTTAGAGAATATAAATACAATGAAACATGTTTCAATCTGTTGCTTGACAGAGCTAACCAGCTTGCATCTTGTTTTCAAGTATATCTCCAATTCCTCCTACTCTGTTTAGAAACTAAGACACTGTCTTTTGTGTTCCTACCACAATCCGTCCTGGACTGCTATAGGCAGAACATGGCAGATCATTCTCTAGAATGCTTAGACTGAGGAGCATAGCCATGTACAGAAGCTTTCAATTAGAGACAGAATTACTAAGTAATATACAGTAAATGGACTTCTGACAACAGCTATAAATCAGCCATATGTGAGGCCATTAACAGTGTCAGTACTCTGTAAAAATCATTATGGAGAAAACAAATGCCATACAGTCTAATAAAAAAATATATATATTTGGTTGTTTTTTTGTTTTTTATAATACAGTACTGCGTGATTACAGATGGGACGAATACTCTGAGTTCAGCAGTTTATTTATTTTATTTATTGTGCGAGTAGAATGTACTATATTTTTCGGACTATAAGACACACTTTTTTCCCCTCAAATTTGGGAGTAACACAGGAGTGCATCTTATAGTCCGAATGTGGGCTATAAGGGGGGTGGAGGAGCAGAACTGCAGCATCGCCATGCTCCTGAGACCGCTGCTTTCCTGCAGCGGCAGGAGTGTGGCGATGCTGCAGGCCCTGGCAGCTGAAACCCTCCTCGGCATCCGCCGTTCTATTCTAGCGGATGCTGGGTCTGTAAAGCTAATAGCGGCTGCTGTACTTCAGAGCAGTCGCCATAGCAACCAGGTCTCAGCATCTCCACTGTAACGTATAGCGGAGACCCGGAGCTAATGCCCATGATCAGAGTCTTCTCTGATCGTAGACTTTAGTACGTAGTCCCCTCCCCCCCAAAGTTTACAAATCTCCCCTGGGGCCGCTCCCCACTGGCCCCATACCTGAAAAGTTGCAGGCCGGCTCTTGCGCAGCAGGTCACAGGAGCTGACCTGTTCCAGTGACAGCTGGGAGCCTACTGAAGGCTCCCAGACCTGTCATAGCAATATTACTATTACGGCTGGTCTATGACCATCTGCAATAGTAATATATAGAATCTCCCATAGATGGCAATACACTTGTATTGCCGTATAAAGGACTTGTAATCAAATGATTGCAGGTTCAAGCCCCCTAGGGGGGCTAATAAAATTGTAAAAAAAAAATAATAATAATAAAAAAAAATAATTCTAAATCACCCCTTTCCCTAGAATATAAAAGTAGAAAATTACTGTGAAACACACATACATTAGGTGTCCCTGTGTCCAAAAATGCCCACTAATATTTTTCCTGTACGAAGAACATCAAAAGCGCATAACTGTCATTTTTTTTTCACCGTTTTGCCTCTGATTTAAATAAAAGGTGGTCTAAGCAATAGACATTTCCCAAAATGGTATAACTAAAAAGTACATCTGACCCCGCAAAAAAATGTTCTATGTGGCCTTGCAGCTGTTGCAAAACTACAACTCCCATATATTAAATATTTTACTGTTTTTTGCTTTAAAATTTTTTTTCCCTATTTTTCTCCTCTAAAATCTAGGTGTATCTTATAGTCTGAAAAATAGTTATCTTGGACACCTCCCTATTCCCAAAGTCCCAAGTGTGGCTCAAGTCAGTTATACCAAAAGCAGGTTTGCGCGGTTAATTGAAGTAGTTCTCTACTTCCAGCTTTTTACGGTATTATTTTAGCTAATAGTTATCCTATCATGAACCCAAATACTATGACTTGTTGCAACTCTTCACAGTTGAGAGAGAATGAAACCTTTTATAATTATTACAGCTTTTTTGTGCAGGCATTTTATGTAGTTTTGAGTTTTTGGCCAATTATGTCACAGGTCGACTTCTTACTCTGCCTGGAACCAATTACATTCCATCTGAGAGACAAAACATTACTAGAGCCTATTAGGTTTAAGTGGTGGTTTGCCTATAATCCAACAAAGCTTTGCCATAATGCAAAAGAAAAAATAGTGAACAATAAAATCATGTTATTATATATCCAACAAAATAAAGAAAGAAAATGTAGGGATTGATATGCATACATGCACCCACTTTGACAAAACACAATTGATCATGTCCCACTCCACCATAAGTTTGGGCCAGAGGTCTATGGATGGCCAAAATCATAGGGACCTCCTATACAAATATTATAATAAATATAAGGGTTGGGACTTATCTACTTGCTTGTATAATTGTGAGGTAGATTTAGACTCAATAGAAACTGCATGGTGAAAACAGAAGATGATGAACATAGAGCCGAAAAGAAGAGATGCACTAAAACCTATTCATGTAGATGATTAACAGATTGCAATGTCTCTTAGAAAACAGTAACATCTGGAAAGCATCATAAAATAGTTCAGACACATCACCTGAAATATACAGTCTTGGCATCTAAAATATGATCCCAGAAGCCGTACTGTCTGAGCATACAGTTTATCAAAAATGAAGATGTCAAAAATACGTTTTTGCTGTTTGTATGCTTGGGATTAAAAGGCAGTCGGTCTATCAGATATGAACGACTACATTGGGAATATTGTATGAGCATTTTCTGGTACTGTTTAATTTTTCCAAAGTGTGTTCCTATGGAGCTGTTTGTAATAATATACAGGACAATTGTAGCTTTATTTTGTATCTGTTGCTTGACTGTGTAGTTATTCAATGGTCATTTTACATATGACCAGCAAGATTCATATTGGTGTATATACATGCAATGCTTTTTATTTTTTTAAACATGAAATTAAAATTAATTCATGTGGAAAAGTATTTCTCTTCCTATTGGCAATGTTAATAAGATACATTGAAGTCATGACCTGAGAGCTGCACGGGACCTAGCAGAAAAATGGTCTTTTTTTCTATCTAGGTATAACCAAATATATTTTTATAATTCCTGAGAATCCTAGATTTTTACAATAATCTAAATGATGGTACTACTGAGCACAATAATAGAAATAACTATGTTATTCCTATTCCTAATGTTCCATGTTTACCCAAAATTTCTACAAATATATATTTTTCACCTAGAGTAGTAAGATTGTTAAGAATTTGTCCCCCCAGGCTGTAAACTGAGTGCCCTATATTTTTAGCATCAACCAGGGGAAAATAAATGTTTCTGCTGTATTAAGTTGTCCTCCATTTCAGACAGTAAAATTGATGTACATGATGGAATCGCTGATAATTTAAATGACCAAGGATTTGGTCACGTTAGAGTCATGGCTTCCATTTTTATAGAATCCATGGTACAAATGAGGATCCACCCATCCAATGGTGTCTGTTTTTTGACCCATGTCTCACTATTCTCGTGGTGAAAATCAACAGAAATCTAAGAGGAAAAAGGAAGTGTGAACAGATCAGCCTTTGTCCCCTAAAACCTTTTATAGCACACAGTTTAAGCATACGTTTGTTCTATTCCTTCCAGTATTTCATGGGCTAAATGGGATTAGGAGAGACCTGGGAAATGTACGGCCCTCTAACTGGTTCTGTTCAGCCTGCATAGCTTGTGGGATAAAAGTAGATGCTGAATGGGAAGTCCGCTAAAGGATCTGTGATGACGTCATCACAGCTCCTTTAGCTCACTAGGATAGGCTAAGACTCCTTTGTGGGCGGAGCCACACAGGACATTCTGGTTGTTGTTACACAGAAAGAGCAAGCTGCCAGGAATGGAGACTGATGGAAGATAAGGAGAGAAGAGACCGTATGTGTGAGTAAGAGGGAGAACTGGGGGCAAATGTAGGGGGCAGTTAAACTGAAGGCAGATGGAGGGTGACATTGTACTGGGGGGTAGCTGGAGAGGGACAGATCTCCTTTAGTTGCCCCCAGTTTAATGTTCCCCTCCAACTACCCCCACAGTTTAATGTCCCCCTCCAGCTGCCCCAGCTGTCCTCTTTAGTTTCTGCTAGTTTAAACTGGGGCACCAGGAGAGGGACTTAATACTGTGGGACATTTGGAGGGAAACGTTATAATGTGGGGGTGTATAATGTTAGGGTGACTGTAGGATTATACTTTGTGGGGGGAACATTGAAAAATGATTAAGAAGTGGGTGGAGCTAAATTTGCTGTGGCGGGCATAGCCCTCTAGAACAGTTTCAATTTCTCATGCAGCCCCATGGGAAAATGAATTGCCCAATGCTGGATTAGGAGGATATTCCTTTATTCCATAAAAAAGTGGCCATCTGCACATAATAATAATAATACATTTTATTTCTATAGCGCCAACATATTCCGCAGCGCTGTACAATTTGTAGTGTTCAAATACAAACAGAAAGATACATTACAAAGAAAGCCATTTCACACAATGGGACTGAGGGCCCTGCTTGCAAGAGCTTACAATCTATGAGGTAGAGGGGGTGACACAAGAGGTAGCAGGGGCGGCATTGCTTATACAGAGGTCAGACACTTTTGTAATAGAGGTGACTGCCATTACATAAACATAAGACTTTATGAGCCGTCGACAGTCGTGTCCTGTAACATGTGGATGGAGCTTGGACCTATAAAGTTAGCATGAGATGACATCATATCATGTGGGGAAATGTGGGAGCGGGGACAGAGGAGGGTTAACGGTTTATGTTAGAAATTGTGATAGGCGTGTCTGAAAAGATGCGTCTTTAGTTTGCGTTTGAAGCTGTAGAAATTGGGAGTTAATCTGATTGTCCGGGGTAGAGCATTCCAGAGAAGTGGTCAGCTCAGGAGAAGTCTTGTATATGAGCGTGGGAGGTTCTGATAATAGAGGATGTAAGTGTTAGGTCATTGAGTGAGCGGAGAACACGGGTTGGGCGGTAGACAGAGATGAGGGAGGAGATGTATGGAGGTGCGGCATTATGGAGAGCCTTGTGGATGAGGGTGATAACTTTATATTTTATTCTATAATGAATAGGCAGCCAATGTAGTGACTGGCACAGACCGGAGGCATCGCTGTAGCGTCTAGCCTGATAGATGAGCCTGGCCGCTGCACATGCAATGTCTGTTATTTCAGCTCAACTCTGAAGTTAATGGGGCTGAGCTGCAGTACCAGACTCAACCCATGGACAGTTGTGGCAGTATTTCCAGAAGAAAGCTACTATATTTTTTTATAATTATTGACTGTGGCATAAAAAGACAAACTGCTAATGAGTCTGAGAGTATAACTTGACATTGACATTGTCAAGAAGTGGTTTGTCTGACACTTTTCTTTGCAAAGTTGGGCTTTAGAATGATGCCTGGTTCACATCATTTGCGTTGGGTATTCCATTCGGGGAATCCGCTTGGGGACCCCCCGAGCAGAATACCGAATGCGTTAAAAAGTATTTATCTATGAAAGCACACATCCCATAGACTATAATAGTATAATGGGGTCCGTATGGTTTCCACACAGTGTTTGCATGAGTCATGCAGAGAGTAAAGTACTTCAAGTAAAACATAGACTATAACCCCATTATAGTCTATGGGGTCCGTGTGGCTTCATTGCTCAACGCTTTCTAATATGTTCGGTATTCTGTTTGGGTGGTCCCCAAGCAGACTCCCTGAACGGAATACCGAACGCAGATGTGAAAAAGGCCTTAGCGTTTAATATCTGCAATAGCTAGTGGCTTAACAACTCCTCTTACTGTAAGTAGTTTGGATTTGCATTTACAGCCAATTTGGTAAATTAAATATTTAATAAAGGATATTATATCTTTTCTGATTTCGAGAGCAACTAATCCCGATTACCATAAAAAAATAAATGGATCCAGGCCTGTGGAACATACAGTGTGTGCATTGCACTGGGTTTTCTTTGAGGCTGCTATAGTCATGTGTGCATGTTCACTGCCTTGAAAAGAAATCACAATTTCTCATTCCTCTGAATAGCAACCGTGGTAGATGTCTGTGATACATTCACTTATTTGTATGCTGTTGGATATGAGGATGGTAAATGATTACTCTGTTTTGAGCTTTGACAATTTTGCATGGTTCATATGTAAAGGGACTAGGGTTACAAACTGCATTGAATTTTAATAATATTTATTATTAATGTGTTTCAGTGATTAGCAGAGCGGTCATGCAGATTTGCAGCAGGTCCAGCCCAGTACTGAGAATGTGACATCTGGCTTGTTTTCTGTCTTTAGTATCCACCCTGCACCTCTGCTTAGCACGATGCTACCCACATTACAGGAGCACTTCTCCTTCCTTTCTCCATGTGACTCGTGTTAACCATTATGTTGCCATTATGTGAAGGAAATTGTTATTCATTTGGGTACGTTCACGTGCTTCACATTAAAAGGAGTTTTCTGGGATAAATAAAAAAAATATATATATATTGAAACGTATCCATGATGTTCTATTTGGCCAGCTCTTTCCTTGTTCCCTCCGGTCCACTAACTACCTGGGCTGGAAATTCAGAGGGCCAGTTGACTTTTGTGGCTAATTTCTGCCTTCAGCAGTCACATGCTGGGTACTGGTGACACCACTGCTGATACATCACTATTACCCTACATGTCACTGCTGAAGCCAGTGATTGGCTGCAGTGGTCACCTGAACTTGTACCCCACAACAAATCCAAGACTGTTCAGTACATCACATACTAGACTATGTTGTGTACACAGACTTAATGATGGCATTTGAGCGCTGCAAAACTGCTACAAGAGGTGGTAGTTCTTCTAGTGCTGCATTTAGAAGCCCCTGAAAGCAGCATCTTGGTATAAAGAATTGTACCACATTTGGTATTGGTGTACCCTAGGGCTCGGGTCACGTCTGCATTTGGGGATTTTCTCTCTGCATTTTTCGACTAGACAACAGAGTGGAAACCACACGGACCTCATTATAGTCTATGGTCTTGGGTTTCCTAAGGTAAATGCTTTTTTTTTTTTTAAATGCAGATTAGGTTTCCGTTCTGGGGTCTCCAAGCAAACCCTTCAAACGGAAACTGGAACGCAGATGTGAACCTATCCTTACATCTCTATGAAACCTCTTAACATTTGGGCTTCATGAAGATGTGCAATACCTGAGCTTTAAGCTCTATAGACATTTTAAGCAGTGTAGGAGAAATAAAAAGAAAAATGATTTGAATGAAAGGATAAGCTGTGAGGAGTAGTAGGAAGACAAGTAATAAAGTAAGCTGAAGGACAGTCAGAGGACCTGCTGACTAAAGCAGATCTATCACCTTGACAGTTCCACAGAAAATAGAATAGGTAAATCCTAGATTGCAGCAATGGAATATGAATATGTCCACCATTACATCTTTTTACATAGCATCAGGCCATCATATAGCAGATTCTGCTGGGTAGTTTACTGGACAATAAAATAGGAGCACAAGGGTCAATGCAAGTGTAGTACAAATGCTGCGTGTCTGACATACAGATTTGCCAGGCATGTAGATGAAATTTTAACAGACTTGCACACTGCAGAAATTGACTTCCATTCAGGAATTGGCTTAAGCCTTTTCAATCTGCAACACACAATTTTCTGCTGCAAATTGTCACCATGGATTTTTACCTTTTCAGTATATAGGGGTGAAATCTGCAAGGAAATCTGCATGTTATATAGATATTGGCTGCAGATTTGCTAATAAATCCCATGCTGGCATTTCAGTGGGATAATCCACCTGTCTGCAGATACCTAAACCTATACAGTTGTTTTAAGACATTGAAGCAAGACAAATCTGGAGACATATGAAGTAGTATTAATAATAATCATACCAATGCTATCTAAGTCGAAGAGTTTTGAAGACTAGTGAGGATGACCTTCATGGGATATTGAAGAGAAGTGAAGCATGGTGCATATTTCAGTGTCCGTCGTCCAGGGTATTTGATATTGACAACATGTCTAGCAGGGGATTACATTTTAACAAAGTCTATACAAGTAACGTGTTGATTTGTATTTCTGCACCGTATACATGGGAAGCACGCCTCTATGTGGGCTGCATGCCAGTGGTTTTCTCTAGGGTGATGATACAGGGAATACCTATGCTAGTCTAGTGCTTGACACCGTAACAATAGGGCATAGGACAGACCTGTTAATTTTAATGTTGGCAAATGTGTAAAAGCGTAGCTTGCAGCATGTTGGCAGTCCGTTGAAGTCTGAAATCTCTGGTGATTTGAGAATAGAAAAATCGGTACCACTGCTTGTTTTTTGTTTTTTGGCTGTGTGCCATTATTTCATTTAATAATTTGCATTACCCCTTTAGGCTTAAAAAAGACAAGAATCCAAAGAGCCAATGGTTTAACCGTCTAGACCACCAGTGATTTGTATTAAGTTACTACTTACCCCACAGGTTTTATTCTGCTAACATGTTGCAGTCTCACGTAACATGGATAGGATTTAAAGCTGCCTTGCTTTTCTTTCTGCTTTCTGATGGAGTAGAGATTGACAGACTGTTCTGGGATTTTATTTAGCTGAATGCAGACACTGAGCTGGCAGCAGAAGAGTTATAGTAGTGTTATTTGGATCGCAATTAATTACTTGCCTGGGTAACTGCCATTGCTTCCTGCATGTAGATTTAGGTGTATGTGTGTGTGTAAGAGACAAAAGAGGGGGGGGGTGGAGAAGAGGCTGGATTTCATTTTTTTTCTAACTTACAGCCAGTGACGTGAGATATGCCTGGAACGATCAGGCAGAATGAAAACAGTAGATTTGAAGATGCTGGCACAAGCAGCCTTGTGCATCTTAAGCAAATGCTGATCATCTCTGCATTGCAAACTGCACATGTAGAGTCCGTTTAGTGGGGTTTCCAGACTAACCAAATTTGCTAAGGAGTGAATTGTGCCTTTTTTCATCTCTTGATTTTTTTTTCTCTGCACCTGTGCTTTCCTATTTCCAAACTGAGCCTTTAGAAATGATTGGGGTTAACAGTGTCCAAAGCACAAGCAAGGTGCGGGTGAGAGCCACAGGCTCTGTGAAATATGCCCGGGAGGAATCTGTCCGCCGTCAGTCCCACAGGTCCAAATCCCTAAAAATCTCCCATTCATCTGAATTCTCAACTGGACATGTCAAAGAGAGCAAGGTATAGTAACTTGCAATTCTGCCACTCACAAATTGTCTGCATGTCTTTTATCAAATTACTAGATCAATATTGTGTATTGTCTTTTTTAGGATTATCAATGTTTAGATGGATAGGTCAGCTATTTAGGTAGCTCAGTAACCCCAGAATATTTGTGCATGTGTGCAAAATGGGCTTATATTTGTAGTACTGTGATAGTCTGTACTAAGATTATATGGAGAAGAAAAGCACATCTTTAGCTTTCTTGCCACGTTCATTCGATTTCTGCGTGTGTGATACTACAGCACTTATGTGTTGTCTCCACCAAAGCTGGTCTGTTAGTTTTACTATTAAAATACTAATTAGGGGATGTCATAGCTGAATTGCATAATTATGGTATATTCTGAGCATCAATAGCACAATATTCTCCCTCATGTAAATGTAATTAATTAAAAAAATAAGTCGTCATTGGTAAAATGAATATGAGATCTGTTAATTATGTCAGTGAGACACACAACAGTGCAGGGGGAGATGCTGCATGTGCAGACATAATGGTGAATCTTATTCATGGTGATATCCAAATAGTTCTGCATCTATTATCACTGTACACTAAACCAACCCTGGGCATGTTAACAAGCGTCTAATTAGGCTGTGCGGGCATTCCAGGGCTGTGTACATAAGCATATACAGTATCAAGATGACATGAGGACTGCTATATGGAAGCAGTACAGGCTGTCATTAGAAGAGATCTCGGGCTACTCCCTTTTATTTCCTTTAGTAATAACCACAATTAATGAAATGACTCATTAGTTGACACAATATTTGCTTCATGTAGGTGTGTGCCAATTTACATAGAAATTGTTTATTAGAAGGCATGCCACTAAAATATATTTTAATATGTTAGATTAGTTCATCCATGGAAAAGAATTGGCTTTTTATATTGGATAATGTGGTTATTTGTACTAACAAGATAATGCCATTGACAAACTTACCCCTAGGATGTTGTGCTTGTTAAAAGCTGCTTTTGTAAAGGTCAACGTCATATTATTATTTTATTTTTTTTATATTGGGCACCATGGATGTAAAATGGCCACTGGGCAAAATGCAGCTCTGGCAGTTAGTTAAAAGTATTAGTGTCATTGAAACAAAGTATTATCATTGCTTCCTCCTGGCAACCACATGGCTGTATGCGTCACATGGCAAAATAAAAACATCTCCAGAATGTAAGAAATGGAGAAATCCCCAGAATGTCAGCACATGACAGTGAACACCCCGCTGTCCCCATCTGGAGTGTCAGCAAGACCATCACTAAAGAATTCATTCTCAATGGATGATGGATGCACTCGCGTCCTTCACACACAGTCTTGTCAACATTGACTAAACTACTTATGATGAATGAAAGGGTTAATAAATGTAGTTAATATACATGTATGTTATGCTGAGATTGTCTCTTTGCTATGTGAAGTAGTCAATGATAATCAGTCTAATAAACTGCTTTTAGCATTGGTTCGTTTCCAATACCAGCCAACACCTTCTTTCCTAGTGGATCCATTGTGAATCTTACAAGTGGTAATTACTGTCAGTACATCAAAGAACTATGTCTATAGTGTAACTGGAGATTCCTACTATGATAGAAATCGTCATTTAGTAGTGCATTATAGCAAGTGTAAAATGTCAAGACAAGGAACAACAGCTTCATTAATATTCTTGATATATTTATGTTGTAAATTTGGAGATTAAAAGATACCAGCTGAAGTTTTCATGCCATGCCTTGGTTGAATATAGATGACACGACTTCAGTGTTAGGTAAAGAAGAGTTAAATCTGATGTAAAGTATGAGACCATAAATTAGGATGGAGTCACCTTGGAATGGTATGACCTTTCTCACAATCCTTTCAACTTTCATATGGCTGAAATAAATAAATGTGACTTCTGTTGTCCATGCATAAAATGCAGAACAATGCCTTTGGCCCACCAGGACACAAATCCCAGGGTAATGATGATAAATTTATTAAATTGAAACCTTTTTAGCCTTTTTAGAATGAGTGTATAAATAGGAGGTTCTGAAATGGCAAACAGAGACAGGCCTGGGTTCCAGAGGGGGCTTAAAGGTTCCCTAAAAAAAATGGTAATTACAGATTTTTGGGTCTAAGAGCCTCAAATTACACCATTTTTACTTGTGTGCTATTCTCTACACATGAGCATCACAGAGAAGAAGGAATCCCCATTTCAGTGTTGCAGCATTGAAATTCTCTTTGATGCCTGTAGGTGTCAGGGTAGAGGGACCTTGTTGTTAACATGAAAAGAATCTAACAGTGTATATATAGATGGAAACTAAATTGATGTTCAAAGATGATTTATAGTCAACTAAACATTAATATGCTTATACTTTTTTTGATTTATGAAACGTTCACACCTGTATTTGGGTTAAAAAAGTGGTTACCCTCGGAAACCCGCAGTCCCCATAGACTATAATGAGGGCCGCTGGGGAATGGAATCCCTAGGCGGAGACTTGGCGCAGGTGTGAAACTAGCCTGACCTCATTATACTCATCCTGAGTTGCGATTACAGTACTCATACTTTATTAGTATGCTTTGCGTTTTTTGTTGATGCTAGTGTCACAACCCAGTGGAGGAAACCTGAGGATAGGAGTAGCAGTTGTTGTGTTGGTGATAACATTGGTAAGTCAAAGATACTCAAGGAGGTGCTCCCACTACCGTTGGTGACCATTAGTAGTGTCCGTAGCTATTGTCAGTTATAAGATTTTAGCAACGGACACTAGCTGAACAGTCAGTAATCCGTTAAAATTTCCATTCATTTCAATGGGATTTTATTTGTGTCTTCAATGGGATTTTTTTTATCTTGAGAAGCACTACTGTAGATCAATGTATAAGATTTCAATGTGCCGTCCATGTGTTTTTCTTTTATCTTGTGTCCGTTTATACCCAATCTGTCAAAAGTCAGTTTTTTTCCAGCGGACAAAAAAAATCCTACATGCAGGACTTGTGTCCATTTGAAAAGACAGATTCTTGACAGGTGGCAAGTATCCATTTTTTTTTTTTTTAACATTGAAGTCTATGGGCAACGGACTTATAACGGACCGTAACTGATAGCCATTAGTTACTGTCCATTATTTTGTGTCCGTTTTCTGCGCATGCTCAGAAAGCAGAAACAAAAAACAGACACATTAACATCAGTTAGTGTCTGTTATGATGGGTGTCTGGTTTTATTTATTTATTTATTTTAACGGAAAACGTCACAACAGAATCCAGCTGTAGTATGAACCCTACCTTACTCCTCCAGGCCACCTCCCAAGTCAGACACTGAAAGGAGGGGGGTGTCTAATGGTGGTAATGGTTCTTCCCCAGTTGGAGAGGGGTCTCTCTTTCACTGATCTGTGTTGGTGTTTGATAGGATCCTGATGGGTCAGCACAAGAATGGCTCAGGAGGCAGTGCTACAGTTGAACCAAGGTATACGTTTACTGTGAGAACTTGTAACACACAACTCATGTTACTTTAATGGCTATTTCTAGACTTGGGATGAGGGATGCCCAGTATAAGATGGTGGTATGGTGCCTTTCTCCACTCCAAAAAATATATGTCTTTGCCTCCCTTTATTTTTCTCTGCAAACTGCTGTCAGCTGCTGTACTCTGATGACGACTAAAACTGTGCTTTATCAGAGTTTCTGTTATCTCTGTATGTAAATCCAGAATTTACAGCAAGCACAGAGAAAGCTTCTAGTCTGAGATGATAACCAGGAATTGGAGGAGGGAGACATCAGGAAGTCAGGAGAAATCCTGAGATGGAAAAATCATGTAGCAACATCAGTATAGCTAGGCCATCTCTGTAGTAAGTAGCTAATAAATTCTGCCACTACAGAAAACATCTTAATGCTGCTTGTAATAGTCAAGCTCCTTATACTGATTGTTTACACACTTTGATAATGGCACTCATGGTGGTCATTTGAGTCCCATTTCTACATGGTTCATGATTCTGATACAATTCATATAACCCACCAGCTGCATATTATTGACCAATATCATAGACCTATGGCAAATGCTGTTTTAACTGTATATAATTAAAGATATTTTCCAGGTTTATAAAATTTAGCTTTTCTTTTTGTTTCCAGAAACTGTGCCAGTCTTGTCCATGTTTGTGTTCAAACTTTAGTCCATGCTCTATAATGAGTTACTTGCAGTAACAACACAATCCATGGAAAATGGTGGTGCTGTTTCTGGAAAACTGCTTATGCTTATAAACCTCTTTAATGACAATGTAAGGTATTAAACATTTTTCATGAATCTATTGCAGACATTGCTGCAGTGCCAGAACATGTCTGACATTGATAGCTCTTCCACTAGTGTATGCCTCAACAATATCTGTATGTTTGCAGATGTCATGAGGACCTAGAAGACCACTTAGCAGGTCTTTGATTTTTTTTGATACAGAAAGTGTACTTGTATCACCGATCTGCATAGTAAAAAATATGCAAATCTATTCTGCAGGATGTAATTAGGAGAACAGTGCCTCTGTATGCTGCCCTCTAGTGGCAGCCCCCTTAACATCATGCATGACTCAGTTAATAAGCCTACTGACATGATGTGGGGGTTTATTGCCAAATTAGTATTTCTATTCCAAAAGGTAAAAGGAAAATGTTTGTTTTGGTACCGTGTTAGCCAGAACAGATTCCCAGCTATGGACAGCGCTGTTTCGGTCTTTTGGACCTCCTCAGCATAGCGCAGGGATACTGATTTGGCAGAGTGAGAGACTATAGATCAGGGTCAGGGGATAATCATACACATTAGGGAGAGTGTGTGCCTACATAGGCTTACGGAGACTTACACGTCATTTCTGCTCCGCTAGGGATTCAGGAATGACTTGGAAGTCTCTGTACGCCTATGTAGGCACACACTCCCCCTAATGTGTATGATTATCCCCTGGCCCCGATCTCCATAGTGTCACTTTTTGGAAACAAGCAATATAAAACACTATACATCAATCTGCTCAGCTTCCACTGCTCTATAACATACTGCTACTGTTTGGATTGTGATAGGTTCCTTTTTATGGATTGTGGCACCTATGTCAATGATTTCTGGTTGTACATAGTAGTACAATACTGTACCCAGATTAGCTGCCCACAAATGTTCTGCATTTATATGCTAAAAGATTTTTCAATCATATAGTGACACATTTCCCTCACTTCCATATATAAGATATAAGTGCCCTTGGTCCTGTATTTTTTTTTATTTTTTTTTTGTAGATTGTGAGCCCCACATAGAGCTCACAATGTACATTTTTCCCTATCAGTATGTCTTTTTTGGAATATGGGATGGAAATCCATGCAAACACGGGGAGAACATACAAACTCCTTGCAGATGTTTTTTTGACTTTGGCAGGATTTGAACACCAGGACTCCAGTGCTGCAAGGCTGCAGTGCTAACCACTGAGCCACCGTGTGGCCCCCGGTCCTGTATTTCTTGGAAGATCCAGTTGATGTCCGTCTTTAGCCTGACCGCCCCATACACACCCATTGTATTTAGTTTTTATTTACAAATATCGTTATAGATCTCTCTGAAACTAGTGGGATTACCATTTGTTATAGAAAATCCTTGTTAGAAAGTAACATCATAGAGTTTTAATGTGTTTCTTTTAACATTTAGCCTCAGTAGAGAAGACTGTGCTTTACAATAGCTGAAGACAGGACATGCACTACTTTTGTAAGCCCTGGATGCAGTCAGAGGCACTTGCCATAAGATGTCACTATAAACCTTTTCTATTCTGAAAAAAATCTCCCTTATTTGTCAAATTTTTGATACAAAATGCTATTCTTTCCCATGTTTTATAAGGGTGTGTTTGCTAGAATGCGGAGGCAATGCGGTTAAAAAATTTTACGAATAAAAAAAAAACCAAAAAAAAAAAAAACAGTCAAAATATTCTTGTAATAAACAAGGACAAAAAAATGAATATTAAGGAAACTTAAAAAAATGCATTGATATTATATATAGCAAAATAGTAAAAGAAAGGCAGGATATAATCAGAGCTGAAGAAAGCAAATGCGAGTAGGAAGATGAACAGCAGGAATTAAAAATGCAGTGTACTAGGAAGGTGTAAGGAATAAAAGAAATTTTTAAAAAAAAGTATGGAGGGGACAAGTTTTGCCCTTCAGCTTGATGTGGTTTAGATAGACCTATAAATCTATGAATTAATTTGTTTTCCCTATACTACAAAAGCAGAAAAATATCTTTTCAGCTCTTGAAGGCAGTAAGGTGAAATCCACCTAGATTTGCTGTGTTGTTCAGCCAAGTAGAATCTACCTGTGATTAATTCTTCTGCTGCTTGTAGGCGAAGGTGCCATTAATATTGGTGATGTAGGACAGTGACCTTGAAGCAATGCGTTTCAAATGAGCAGAGCGTGTTGTTTTACCCATGAAACTCCCTTACATACACACATCTATATATCACATGCTGGACTACTCGCAAGTCCCTTGAACTATGTGTGCCCCAACAATAAAAATTAATCCTTGATTTAAAAATAAATAAATAAAAATCTTCTGTTGCTTTACATTTGACCCAGGGACCCTGTTGCTTCAGGCACCATCTGCATAGAATTTGTGGGAGTTTTCTCTGGTGTCTTCAGTTTTTTTGGGTTTTTCCCCCCACACAAAGCACAATGATGTAAATTCAGTAGCCAGTTTCCCTATGCATTCTTATTAAACAGTGTAAGTTTTATAGCCAATGATAAGATTACCTGCACTTAAAGGACCAAAGTTAAGAATTTTTGTGGGAATACATCAATCTAAAAATAAATGGCTGTTCTTATATGATGATGGCTAACAGATTGTGACCCCCATTCATCAGGGTTAATTTAAGAAAAGTTGGAGATTACATTTATTAAAACAGAATTTCTTATGGTTGAATCATTGAGGAATAATAGTGGGAATATTCTAAGATGATTGATTTATAAAGCATATGTAAATTAACAGTTTTTCTGTTTTTATACCTGCTAAAAATGACTGTCTATTCCATGTCTCCTCATACTCCTCCTTAGTGCTAAATAGCAACAGCAGACAAGCATGCGTAAACTTATTCCGTAGAGACAAAACCAATCTCTTGTACAGGTAAGGGAGCGTTCACACTACCGTCTGTGTCCGACAGGTAATGTCCGCTGCTAATGTCCGTTCAAAATCTTGTGCGGACATTAGCAGCGGACACTAGCTTTGTCTGTGACATTTTGCATTGATTTAAATGGAGATCGGGTGCGTTTTTTTACTGTCCGTCGGTGTCCTTAAGTGTCCGTTCCCAAAGATGTTGGACTTTTCAAGCGGACAGCAAAAACCTACATGTCGGGTTTTGCTGTCCGCTTGAAAAGTCGGACATCTTTGGGAACGGACACTTAAGGACACCCACGGACAGTAAAAGAACACACCCAATCTCCATTTAAATCAATGCAAAATGTCACGGACACAGATAGTGTCCGCTGCTAATGTCCGCACAAGATTTTGAACGGACATTAGCAGCGGACACTAGCTGTCTGACACCAACGGTAGTGTGAACGCTCCCTAAGCAGAATAGAGAAATTGAGCTGTAACATTTAATTTGATCTCCCCATCAGCTTTTCCAGTGGTGATATTTCTCTTTGCACAGAATCCTCACCACAAAGTTATCATGGTCAATCTACTCTTCAGACTGCTTTTTGATGCTTATCCCCATCTAACTTCAATTTATGGCCGATCCCAAGGATAAGTCCTCAATTAATAAGTCCTGAAAAACTCCTTTAACCACTTATATCTGCTTATTCAAACATGCTAGAGCTATTAAACGGTGCCTTTTGTAACTACATTTTTTTTTCACTACACTCTCCAATGCAAAAGTCAGAAGTCCCAACAGGTTAAACTACAGAAAAGAATAAAAAAGTTTTTCCATACTTTTTTTTTTTTTTTTTTTTTTTTACTTCTACGTAAAGTGAAGGCATAAACCTCCAGGGGTTCACACTTGGGCCCCTGTGAGCTCTGTGTCATTCCACTGCGTTTCCGTGCTAAGCCCCGGAGAAACTGGACAAGGGACGGCTTCCTGGCGGTCAATTTTAAAACCCATTCATTTCAATGGATTTTAAAAGCAAATTGCGGGTGTCCACCTGCATACTCTCTGTGGGAAAATAGGTTTTTTTTTTTGGCCAGACACAAAGTCCTGCATGTCTGACTTTGTGTCCGGCCCAAAAAAACGGTTGTCCTGCAGAGAGGCTGCAGACGGACACTGGCGGTATGCTTTTAAAATCCATTGAAATGAATGGGTTTTGAAAGTGACCACCAGGAAACCGTCCCCTGTCCAGTTTTGCCGGAGCTTAGCACGGAAACCCTGTGGAATAACACAGAGCTCACAGGGGCCCAAGTGTGAATGCCCCCTAGCAAGTCTTATAAAGGCTATTTTTATGCAATCACTGGTAAACGGTGAGCTGACAAAAAACTCACAAATTTAGGGCTTCTAATTTCTAATGTAATTTTAGCAAAAATCATTATATGGGTTTAACTGCTATATTGAGCACTTTTATATTATGGATAACAGCATTCATTCCCCAGAATCATAAAGACCTTGAATGGTCTTGGCATGTTATCAGAATTTGTCAAGTTCCTACAACTAAAAGTTCTGCCAATTGCAGTATTTATAAAGGCATGTTAGGCATATCTACAGTACATAGTATGTAGCTGGGATTGAACTGGCCTGTAGACATGCTGGACATCATATGATGCAAACAGCCCAATCACTACTGCACTAATCTGACATAAAGCTTGGCACAGTAGAGGGCAGTTCATTCTGGAACTCACTACTTCATGACTGACTTTAATGTAGTGACTTGTGTTTGCACGGCCGAGTTCAATGTTAGACATATGGCCCATGTATGGTTGTGGTTTTTTTGTTTTATTTTTAAGATTTTTGCCCCATTCCTAGGGATCCCCTTTAATTGTAGGTTATATGATTTCTACTGATCTCATGGTTATAGCAGCCACTAAAGTTGATAAGTCCTGTTCTTAAGTAAATCTATCAAAGATCCAATAAACATCAGGAGATTGACTTAGGAATCAGAGCTGTTAATAACAAATTTAGTCTGGGTTAATTGAGTAGAAATAGGAGATTTCTGTAAGCTGCTTCTCAGCATACACATATACGTGCTACTTTATGTTATCTGCTTATGAATTATGGCAAATGAGTTAACATATATTTATATACAGTAAATACTGCAATGATACAATATAGTACACTTAAAATGATCCTTGAGACCACATTGTGCACACTATACCTAATGTATGGCGTGACCACATTATCTACGACCACAGCCATGTAGTCATAAAACTGCCTACTTGTCGTGACAAGTGCACTTAAATCATTTAACTTGTCTCAGAAAAGGCAAGGACGTTCACAACAAAGTGAATGCATTTGTAGAAAAGAAAGACAAATGTTCTGTTATTGTAGCAGACCTGAAGATTGACAGGGGAGAAGCTCTCTAGGTGTATGACTTTTAGCACACAACAGGACTTGACACAGGGGATGAAAATGTTACAAAAGAGAAAATCCTTTAGCAGCAATGGAAAAACTTGAGAGTTTGCCAGGTTTAGCTTGTTCTTCTGAGGCTAAAAACATTGTCATGGTTGGTTAGTGAGAGCCACTTTGCTCGTGCACTCTGCCTCTTCATCTGTTGGAATTACTGCAGCAGACTGCTTGGCCGGCTGGACTCTTGCTGTATACATTAGCATCGCTTTCTGTGATGAGTGGACCAAGAAGGAAGAGTCTTTTGTGTGCCTGAATATATAGATCATTGGCAGGTCACAAAGATCACCTTTCACACCCTGTTAAGGAAGTATAATGATATCCCTGCTTGATCTTTTACAAACTATAGTGAAAACTGTACATTATTAAATACAGATTTCATGTTCTTCTAAGTGTTAAGAGTTTTTGCTCTGTCATGCAGTATGCCAGTAAACTTACATATTGCCATAGATATGGTTTCATCTCAATATATCCCACTTAAAATATTAGATGAGTGACTGCATACACTACCCAGAGAGACCTCTCAATTTGAGGTCAGCGGACTATTCTGTTATATATGCAAATAATCTCTCATGCCAAGGTCACATTTACTCTGCTCTTTTCCAGCAATCTTACTACTATATAATGTACTAAAGTGAAGCTTTAGCTTTTCCCAATAGCCCTATCAAGTGCACAAGGCTAATATGAGCTATTCCCTAAGTGCAGTTTCTTACTGCTTTGCATTATTTTCCATCTATTTCCATCCATATTCCAGTTTCACATACAGCTTTTGGCAGCTAGAGAGTGCACATTATTAATCACCTTTAGTTAGCCGTAGGGAGGCCTACACTGAGCCAGAATGCCAACCTAGACAATAAAAGCACTCTTTGTGTGGGACTTCATTAATAAAATTCTGTTATATTGTTTGTACTGCATGCAGAGGGCATGCACAAACTCAATAGACTGTAGTAGGTGTAATCAAGGAGTGAGGAATGTCCCCATATACATCCACAAAATATATGTATTGCAAGTTGACCCAACTTTTCAAGACCATATAATTTTGTGATATTCTGTCCCTAGATGTTTATCCTATATGTGACTGTGTGCACTTACCTAGTGGTTATATTGTGGTTACCTAGTGGTTAGCCTGTGAAGGATTTTGGTAGCATGTTGTGATATTGTCCTAATCACACTATACTGATGTGTCCTCCAAATTCTATTTTCAGAACCGCAGAATTTTGTGTTCTTATGTCACAAGATATATATCCCACTAATTGTATTATGGTTTAAAGCAGGTCAATGCCTTTGCTAACATATAGTGATATCGTATTGAATTGGTTTCACAAAACACGGTCATTAATCATACTTGATCTAAGTTATGGATGGAAACATGTGCAGTAGTAAAACCAGAAAGTGTGCCTTTCTATGCAGCAGGAAGAGGATCACTAAATTGGATCCAAAATATAAATAATGGTAAATCACATTATACAGCAGATTCTTTCTAAATGTTAAACAGATTGCTAACATCTAACACGTATTTTACTTGTGGGTTTGTCATTAAACAGACTGAGAAATTACGGTAGTATACGGAATGGGTTACAGCATTGGTTCTGAAATGTTAATACATGACATGAAGGTGTATAGCAGAGTCTACTTGTCCTTGTGATGCAAAGAATGAGAACATAAAATCATTCAATCCGTTCTGTTCTACTGTTCACAAAGACAGATGCAATTTTCTATTTTGGATTATGAAGGGAAATAAGCCTTTCATTATTTATACACGTATTTATCAATATTGTGCCATGTTCAAGGCAAAGCGGATTAAACTCTGCATAATTTTAAAGCAGGTATGCTACAGAATATTGGTAGCATGTGAGGTTACAGTAATAGTTGCTTCATTTAGACAGCAAACATGGAGCATCAAAGTGCAAAAAAAAAAAAATGCATGAAGCCTAGACTTAAAGGGATCCTATCATTTAAACACATTTTTTTTTTCTCCCTACCACGTTGGAATAGCCTTAAGAAAGGTTATTCGTCTCCTACCTTTAGTAGTCTTCTTCGGGCCGGCATTCGCTTGAAATACCAGTTTTCGCCGGTATGCAAATGAGTTCTCTCGCAGCACTGGTGATGGACCCCAGCGTCCCCAATGCAGAAAGAGAACTCTCTCCAGCACCGACTCAATTTTCGTCAGGAACGTCTTCTTCCTGTGTCTTTTTCTGGCACAGGCTTTGAAACTTGTAGGCCTTAGGCAGAGCGTACTGCGCATGCCCGTGGCCACAAGAAAAACGGCTGCTTACAGAGTAAGTAAGCAGCCATTTTCTTGTGGCCTGTAGGGAATTAAAGGAACATGAATTTTCTAGTTTTCTTCTGGAAGTGACAATTGGACATACAATATTAAAGGGGATGTCCAGGATCATATAAGAGATGATGTAAGTAGTGTTTTTAAGGGGATTTGACTAGTGGAAGAAAAAAAAAAACACTGTAATATGGGCTTTCTATATGGAGGTACAGTCAACTGCTCTCATGTAGTCATAATTTTGGAAAGAGCATGATAAATATTAGAATGTTCAATAAATGGTCCATACTATGGAGAAATCCCTATTATACACATTAGCAACATCATACCTGTGAAATGGATCTGTTGTTTGCTCTTGATAAAGTATAGGTTAATGTGATTCTACTCTTTGGAAACAAACGCAAGCATTACATTTGCTAAAACAGCAGAATCTACAATATTGGGTATAATCTTTGGATTAGATCCAGAAGTATTTGGACAGTGACACAAGTTTTGACATTTTTGTTGTTTACCAAAACATATTCAATATAGTTAGTTGTATTACTAATATGGACTTTAAGTGCAGACTCCCAGATTCATTTATTTATTTATGCACATCCTAATAGGAGGAAGGGTTTAGGAATTACAGCCCTGTAATATGCAGCTGCCTCTTTTTCAAGGGACTAAAGGTAATTGGACAATTATCTCCAAAGCTATTTAATGGACTACAGGGGCTATTCTCTGGTTAATCCATCATCATTTAAGCAGGTAAAAGGTATGGCATTTGCATTTGGTAGCTGGTGCTTTGAATCCACGACATTTCTGTAAAAGGAGCTCCCCATTGAAGTGAAACAGATCACTATTAGGCTGGGGGGGGGGGGAAGAAATCAATCAGAGAGATAACAGAAATGTCAGGGGTGGCCAAATCAAAAGTTTAGTACTTTCTGTTTAAAAAACAAAACAAAAAAAAAACCAGTTGAGCTCGGGAAAATTCAGAAAGGCCTGGATGTCCATGTAAGGTGGATGATCACAGAATCCTTTCCATGGTGAAGAAAAACCCCTTCACAACACCCATCCAAGTGAAGTACTTTATCCAGGAAGTGGTTGTATCAGTATCTAATTCTACCATAAAGCGAAGACTTTACAGAAGGTTTACCACAAGATGCAGATCATTAAGGGGCAACACGGTGGCTCAGTGGTTAGCACTGCAGCCTTTCAGCGCTGAGTCCTGGGTTCGAATTCCTCCCGGAACATCTGCAAGGAGTTTTTATGTTCTCCCTGTGTTTGTGTGGATTTCCTCCCATTCCCATCCCTATATGGGGCTCGCAATCTACATTTTAAAAAAAGAAAAAAAAAAAAAAGATACAGATCATTAATGAGGACCTGCACCTGTGGTATTATATACCGCTTCAGTGTGCTGAATTCAGTGTACTTAGCTTTCTGGATGTGCATCCGGGTTCAGGAGGTATTGATGCCGCTAGTTTCGGCACTGATATCTCTTCACTGTCAGAAGGGCGGGCCTTACTGCCTAGAATCAATTCCACCCGAACAGTACTCTTCATATCAGTGTACTGTTAGAGAAGGTGTTCCTTACTGTGCAGTGAGGACGCTAAATATTAAGGCCCGCTCTTCTGACGGTGAAGGAATATTTGTGCAGAAACTAACAGCATTGATATCTCCTGCACCCAGGTGCATACCATCAAAGCTGGCACTGTGCTGAATTCAGCGCACTGTCAGCTTTCCAGTGGTATAGAAACTGCTAGTGCCAGAGGATATGAAAGGTCCTTAAAAATAGGCCAGATTAGATTTTGCAAAAAAAAATTAATTCTAAAGAAGCCAGCCAGTTCTGGGTCAGCATTCTTTGGATAGATGAAACTAAAGCATGGGCATGCATGGTTTCAAAAGGCACTGGGGTCAGTAGTGTTGTCATGATGTGACAGAAGCAGATGGATGAGTTCTGAAGTACTGTATACAGGGATATACTTTCTCCTCAGATTCAACCAAATACAGCAGGTTGATAGGATGGCGCTTCACAGTACAGATGGACAATGACCCAAAACATACTGCAAAAGCATTTAGGACAAAGAAGTGGAATATTCTGCAGTGGCTGAGTGAATCGCCAGACCTCAACCCATGCATTTCACTTTCTTTAAGGGGTTGTCCAGGGACTGTATATTTACTTGCCTATACACCCTCTGGATTAGCTCTGCCTTCTGGGTCATTCCACCCCTTCCTCTACCCATCTCAGTTAATTATGAGGGATCGGTGGAAGAGGGGCAAAGTGACCCGGAGGCTGATGGCCGCTTTGAATCACATGACCCAAAGGTCGTGACATGGTCCCGTGAAACCCTGAGTCCATGAGCTGCAATAACCTCGGACAGGTAAGTAAATTACCAGTCCCTGGACAACTATGTCAAAAAATACTGCAGAAAGTCCCACAAGCAAGCAGCAATTGCTGTGAGCTACAGTAAAGACCTGGCAGATCCTCACAAAAAAAGGAAATCCGGCGGTTGGTGATGTCCATTGGTTCCATACTTTAGGCAATCATTGCCTGCAAAGGATTCACTACAGTTTACAAAATATTAAAAATGTATATTTTACGTATGGTAATGTTAATTTGTCCAATTACTCATGATCCCCTGAAAAGATCTAGAAAAATTGTTGTTTATAAACGTTTCCCAGGATATTTTTGTTCAGCTCCTTGCTTTAAACCTGATAGTATAGACTTATTTCAAATCCAATGTGGTAGCATTGAGAGCCCAAATCATGACGATTCTGTCACAGTCCAAATATTTCTGGACCTAATTTGTATTATTTTTGGCATTACTAATTTGTGACAGGCAAATAACTTGCATAGACCATAGTTAAAAAAGAACTTGCTTGTTTGTAGATTATTGAAAGCTGATTTATCTAGCATCCTGTTCAATACATTGGCATTATCACACCTTGTCAGCAGCAAATTCACATATTTAAGTATTGATCAACCCTTTTCCCTGTTTTTATGATGCTTTGGGCTACATCATGTGATCCACAATAAAGTCGATTTCGTTTTGGAGTCAGCAGGTGTTACTTTTATGCCCTGCAGATGACTGCAGCATCGTGCACGACCAATAAATCGCCTGCCTTTCCAGTACGGGAGAGATAAATCTAACCCATATAAATGGCATTGTGATTCATGGCAGAGGTACAGAGGTGACTCTGATAAACGCACAGGATGTTGTTGTAAAATTTATTGGATAATTATGAGTGCCGCTGTCTTTTGACCTTCACAAACTCACCTCTTTCTTCATTGTTTTCTGATTTAGTTCACAGCCTTTTCTAAACTTCTACAACCAATTACAATTTCATTTAAACAAGCTCCGCTTCTGTGGAGTGGTGCGCCTGTGTGGAAATTGGCTTTGAGAATTCAGCAGTATTTGTACTATTTTTGTATTACGTAGTTCTGTTTTTGGCAATTGATTTGTGGCTATAGATATTATGCACCAGGATTACGTTACAGAAGTTTTCTGTTCATTGCAAAGAGGTTTTTTTTGTGTTTATATTATAATGCTTTTTTATCAGTTAACAGAACTTTCATTATATCAGCCAGAAACAATCTTGAATGTTTTACTAAGGCTGGATTTACAAGGCAAGTTTTTGCTGCACAAGGTTTTTAATTGCAGTAATAAGTAGCACATTACTATACATCTCACCATTAAACTGAAACCTCTGGTGTACTGGCTGTTTCCATATAAGTGAGATTCATAGTAACTTGTGCTTCTTATTATTGCAAAGAAAAAAATGCTGTTCTGCAGAAAAAAGTGCAGTGTTAACTCAGCCTTAGGTATCGCAGCCTGTGGCTTATGAGGTTGTCACCACAGCCCTAACGCTAATGCCCCATTTTGTAAAGTGAATGAGATTTTGGTTAATTTCATCCGCACATTGAAAAAAAACAGCTTTTCTGCAGCTTTCTTTTTCCCCTGCAATAACATTTGCAGCATGTTAATTTTAGCTGGGAAAAGAGGGAAAAAATGCAGTGGAATCTCAATGAAAAACACTGTGGAAAATATGCAATTTTTACTACTTTTTTTCTCCACAGTGTTTGCTGCAATTTGCTACATGAGGCCTGGGCCTAAAAGGAGCTTCAGTTTGGAATCTTAATGAGGAATGAGCTGGTTAAAGGGGTTAAATGAATAGAAATAAATAAAATATATATATATATATATATATAATATATATATATAAATTATATAGTGTGCGTTTAAATTCAGTACTGTTTATCTTCCGGTTATTGACCCTAGCCATGATGTTTTGTTTACAAGCTTACTACCTCTCCCTGTGACCAGTTCAGCCAGTAAACAAAATATCAGAGAATCATGTGACCTTGGATGTGGGAGTGATTTATTACCTGTGATTTCATTGCAGAAGAGAGTAGAAAAGAGAGGGGTATGCAGAGAGCGAAAACAGGCCATATGATGAGTGTGTTGTTTGCATCAATGATCAGCCTGCTCCAGCGTTTCGGCTGCTCTAAGAGACACTTGACGCCTAGCCTGTTGACTTCTGGCTACCTTCATAGTTCTAATTTTTTGAGAATTTTGTGACAAATTAGATTTTCTTTTTCCCAGCATATTTAAAATTGAGAAACTGCCAATTTGGATTAAAGGGTTTTTTCCCATCTCAGTGTATCAGCACTCTGCCTTCAGTGTTTGCTTCTCACTTTGTGTATTTCTCTCCCCACCTCCCTCTGGCTGAACGGGACACAGAACACTTATGCAGATCAGATAATATGCAGATGCTTGTACAGAATGGACTCAGGGTTATCTCTGTGTTTACATAGAGAGATAACAGACCAGGCTTTATCAGAAAAGTGCAAGTAGCCGATTCTCCTTCCGGCAAGAGCAGTTTAATATGGTATATGAATATAAATTTATAACAGTCATGAAGCCATGTCATTTACTGGGATACAAAGTATCCTATGTGTTAATCCAAGTTACAATTTATCTGTGTGCAACATTTCATCCAAATCCGTTCAACTGTTTTTGCCTGATTGAGTAACAAGCATCCAAACATCCTGGTGACTTAGTGGTTAGCAGCCTTGCAGTGCTGGAGTCAGGGGTTTGAATCCCGCCAGGAACAACATCTGCAAGAAGTTTGTATGTTCTCCTCGTGTTTTTGTGGATTTCCTCCCATTCTACAAAGACATACCGTGCTTAAAATGAAAAAAAAAAAAAAAAAAAAAAAAAAGTACATTGTGATCCCTATATTGAGCTCACAATCTACATTTAACCCCCTCCCCCCCAAAAAAAAAAAACATCCAAACACCGAAACATACAAACTTTCACATTTATAATATTAGTAGGATTATATTGCTCAATTCTTACTATTGTATATTTAATTACATGTTTGAATATTTACTTTCATATGAATTCAATTACTTACTTTTTCAAAATGAATTAGAGAAGCTTTACCTACTTCTGACTGATCATGGCTGTCAGTCATATATGAAGGAGTTAGTGGCTTGTCCTACCAACTCCACAGCCTTGCATACAAATACACACTTAATTTGCCAACTGTGCATGTATATACAGTGGGCAGAGGGGTTTAAAGCTGGCTATACACATTATTTTAATATCAGCTGAACCAGCCAATTACCCAATATGTATGGTGGCCTTCAACTTATACAGTTCCTTTGTTCTCATAGAAGATGAGCTTCATCTGAGATGTATGGCAGCAGCTTTTTCACTTCTCCCCACTAAGAATATGTGCACAAACATGCATTTTAATAAGAGGGTCTAGAGAGATAGCTGTCGATTGAAAGAGTGTATTGCTAACTTAACTCATTGCCAAACACTCCTGGCATTGGCTTGAGAACAAAGCATTGGGCATGTATCGTGGGAGAGGGTCGGGACAAAATCAGGCTTTGCTAACTTTAGTTTAACATATACTTAATCTAAGTGTCTACCTGCTGTTCAAGGAGCTAAGCTACTGTACCACCTTTACTCAGTATAGTGTTGATCCTACGATGGTCTAGATGAGAAGTTTTTCTCTTCATGCATGTTCGGTATTTGTTTTGGAAACTTGTCACTAGAACAGGCCTCATCTATGACTTCTGAGAAACATGCTAGTATTGTAATCTGGGTCCAGCTGTGACTAAAGTGACAGACTAATGAAAACTTGTGTTTAGGGCTGATTCCCATGAAGGAAGACTTTTCTGTGTTCCTAATAACTTTTATTCATTATTAAAATTATTTAATTTTTTGGAGCAAAACAACAGACAGTTGGACTGCTGCAATGGTGGATACATATGGAGCCCGATGACCATAATGGGGTCAGTTGGGTGTCTATTGTTTTTAAAGTGAAATCGGCATGCAGAACATTTTTGTCTGTTAATTCCAGTTTTCTACGGATACTCCAATACAGATGGAAACTTGGCCTCATATGAGAAAAGTCGTGAACTCTGAAAAGGTTGTAAACTACTTCAGAGACCTGAAATAAATGGCATGAGGATTTCAGTCTGAATGTTGTGCAACCTTATAAACTCAAGATAACAATTGACATACAGTATGTGAATCTTATTTTCATGTCAAAGGTGTATATAGCTTTTAAAGGCCATAAGCTGTGGATGGTTTAATTCTTTAAGTCTATGTTACTTACTGTTTTTTGTTTTGTTTTTTTACATTGATTGGGAGGGTCAGATGTATTTACCAATAAAGAGAAGAAGCAGAAAAAGAATTTCAAAGTGACTAGCCTGTTTATCACACTGACAATTTTCCCATCCCATGTGTTTGATAAACTGTTTTTATTCAGTTCATTTTGCGTCATTTTCTCCATTGTAAGTACTTTAGCTTCTACTTATTGTATGGTTTGTTCTCCTTGAGTAAAATCCTCATTTACATGATGAAGAACCTTCATTAGAAGCTAGAAATGTAACATTATGAGCCATTTACAAATAATTTAATCAAATTCTATTCTAAACATTTCTGAAATTTTCATATAGATTAGTTAATCTCGAGGCTATGGCATCATTGGCCTGAATAGTCGGGTCAAAAGTGAATACATTATCCTAATGGCATACACATTTCCATTTATAAAGGTAATTCATTTTTTTCAATGCTTGGATTTTAAATGCATGTACTTTATTAACCTGCGGCATGAAAATGCATTGGGATTTTACGTAGTAGTTTGTTATATAGCCTCAGCTCATTTTAAATCAGTGACATAACTTAGAGTAAGATATGCAGTATTACATCCTTTATTCTTGTCTAATGAGTTAAATTTGATCAAATATATATTTTTTTTAGCAAAAAATCATCTTTGTATTTTAAATACTGTGTTAAAGTAAATAAAATCATCCCCAATCCCATCAAAAAATGTCTGGAGAGGGACTAAAAACAATTCCTGGCACAAAAACCTTTAAAGGGTTTGTCCCATAACAAGGATCCTATCTATACTGCTAGTTTATGTGGATTTAAGACTTTTTCTAAATACATTGCTTTATCAAAACTGCTTTGTTTGGCTGCTATCTTAATTTATTCACTTCATTGTTTACATGCATTTCTATGACCACGGGCTTATCTGCTCAATCCCCCAGTGACATAGCTGCCTGCTCTCAGGGAGGGAAGGGCTGAGTGCTGGGAGCAGCTCTGAGTTGTGTATGTCTCTGCCACAGACAAGCAAAGGAGTTCCTCAGATAGGGGAGGGGTAGGTGAGAGCTCCAGGATTTCTGAGCTCTTATCTCCTGCTCTTTCACTTATCAGTCGGGTTAATTGAATTTCGCTGATAAGGGCTGAGATAGGGAATCCAGTACCTCAGAATGTATTACAAACTGACTCAAATCCAGCTCTGCTACATCAGCTTCATACTGTGGCATTTACAACCAATCCCTCATTACTTACTGCAAACATAGCAGATAGTAAAGCAAGTGAAACCCCGCCCACTAATGTGCCGAGATAACCAGGAAGTGAAGAGAGCACACAGCCTGCAGGCTGCTGAACAAGCGTGATGTGAATACCCGTTTACGTTCACACACAATTCAATCTTGTTGTCCCTGTGCCTGCTGTGACAGAATAGTTGATCACACCCCTTACTAGTCCCTTAAACTTGTCAAAAACACCTTAGGGCTGGGGGCCCCACATTTCGAAAATGCAGGGTTTTAAACTACTTGCAAAGTAGATGGGATTCTGGTTAATCCCATCCACACATTGTAGAATAAAATATGCAGTGAAAAGGATTCAATACAAAAAGAAAAAAAATGCAAGCGTTTTGCAAATTGCAGCTTGCCAATTATACCTACAGAAATTCTGGTGGTTTTTTTATAGGTATGATCGGGGCAGAAAGTTTTCCCTGTAGACTCTCTGTGAAAAACACTGCAGTAAAAAAATGCAATGAGTTTCCGCCGCGGACTTTTCTGCATAGTTTTTTTGTTGCAGCTTACTAAGTGGGGCCTTAGCCAAGGGCAGTAAATTTCTAAGTCTGTGGTGGAGGTTCCATTGCAAGCAGTTGCAGATTTGACATTACCTAAATTACCTAAAATACTTTTCTTCCTCTTTCTTGCCGTTTCTGTGAAAAAACATTTACTTGAATATACAAAATCTGCTCTGGGAGTGGGCATTCGCCCTGTGCTCCAAGAACACCAGTGTCATCACTGCTCAAAGCCCCTTGTTGCATGTTCACTCCCCCGCATCCTTTCCTCTGCGTAGCATCTGATGCTGGTCTCTTAAGGATTGAAATCCCGCACAGTTGGTTCTGCAACATCTGGTTCTAGCAGAGCTGATGGCGCATGTTTGGGATTTCAATTCCGAACCGAACAACATTGGATGCTACGCAGAAGAGAAGGTGCAGGGGGAGTGAATATACAACAAGGGGCGATGACGCTTGAGTTTTTGGGGCCACCCTCTGTGCTCCCTGAGCATAATTTGCATATGAAAATGGTCTTTCACAGAAACGCGTGGATACACTTAGGGGGGCTGCCCAGGCAAAAATGGACAAACTTTTTAAGGTTTAAAAAAGCTTGGGGGCAGTGAAAAAAAAAAAAAAAAAAAGTATACTCTCATGTCCCCGCTTCTCTGGTGTCCTCTCGTGTCATAAGCTCCTGGTGTTATGCTGAAGCTGCTGATTGACTTCAGAAGTCACGTGACCGCTGAGGCCCATCAGTGGCTTCAGCACAATGCAAGAAGAGACCCGTGAGAGCAAACGAACTGGAACCTGCGGGATGACAATGGAGCAACTGGTACAGGTAAGTGCTTTTTTAAAAAAAAAAAAAAAAATCACTGCCCCAACATATTAAATCTTAAAAAAAATGTAGCCTAGACAACCCCTTCTCCCCCCCCCCCCCATTATGAGTATATTGGGGCATATTCATTAGATCTTACAAACTTGATGTGTTCATAGCCTTACTTGCATCTTATATTTCCCTTTGTGCTTTTCACGTGTGACAGTTGCCAGAGCAGATCCATTAGGGTTTGTCTTCTAGAAAAATTTGAAAGCATCTATTAGAAATAGAGAGGACTCTTACAATTAAGTTATTTTTTTATTTTTATTTTTATTGAGTTGAAATGTAATCATTTCACAATAGAAGAAATTTCTCTAATTTTATTCTCAGCCTAGACCTGCATTTCACTGCTGGCACTATACTGTCATGCTATCACATTTGGGAGAGAAGATATCCCTGGTTACATTGCATCTGGTGTGCTGTAAAATGCACACTGATTTAACTTGTTGTGTGATTTCCTATTGTCTTTATTATTGTCCTTGTTGACGCTTTTTTTTACTAAGGTAAAGTAAATTGATTCCTGCAGAGTGAAGAACATGCATAACCTGTTCATGGTATAAGACCAATTTCTCCTCTAGGAAGATATGAAAAAATAAATAGAAATTGATTTCTTGTTGTATGCATGTCTTTCCCACACTTGTGAAATCCATACTGAATAGCAATGAAACCACTTGATGCCAGCACGTGTGTATATAAGCAGTAGTGTTAAATGGCAGTTTAAGAAGTGTTTTGACAGTCCTGACAATAAACATTAGAGTGCAATATGTGAGATTGTCTTCCCACTGCAAACATGAATGATGGGAACTACTAGAGAGACAGTGTATCATGGGTAATAAATAGAATGCATGGGCGTTAGCTATAAAAGAATACATATCTTACATAACATTGTGATTTGATACACTATCTAGCTTTTCATTAGAGAGTAAAGAGAAACCCATAGACTTTAACCCATAGTATTTACATTATTAGCTGACAAATGATCTTGGCTTTGTAGTGGTCACAGATGTATCTTCCACAAGTTTTCTCTCTTCCTGTTTTTTAATCGTAAGGAGCTGACTTTATAATTTGTTAAAAAGCTGACTTTATAAACATTTCATAATGTTCTATATATGAAATAAGATGGTAGGTGTAACTAACAATGGTAGTCATTTGTACATCATCGGCACCAGCAAGGAAGTGATTAGAAGAGACTATGTTGGTTACACATTTCTCCAAAGGGGTAAGAATTTTTTACTTGGTCTCAATTAGAAAAAAAATATTTCGGCCCTTTTTGTTTTTCTTGAAAAAAATATTTATATTTAGAATGTTGGTGTCTTTTGTCAGATTTTCTGCTGAATCTGTTTCCTACTTTATATAAGTCTTACAGCGTCCTTTCTAAAAACAGACAATACTGATCCACGTGGCATGTGTTGGCGCTATACAAGTAAGACAAATAAATCTTACTTTAAAGAAGCCATGACTACGGTAAAACCTTTTTTCCCCCTATGTATAAAGAATTCATTGGAAAGATCTCTGTACTTGTCATTTATATAGTTGTACAGCACATATACTTGTATATTTTGGACGCCACTAAGACATATTTTTTTTTGTTTTTGCAAACTGAACAAAACCAAATTTGATGACCAGTCTTTATACTCCATTCGATCCATATACTTCATTCTCCTTCCTGTACTCCCATTCTAGCTCAGCTATGTTTGTCTTATACATGTGCCCAAAATTGTGCACAGTATTCCATGTGTCTGACTAGTGACTTTTTTTTTTTCTTGAAACTAAAAGTTTTGAGGAAAATATAATAAATTACTGTTAAAGCAAGGGTATACATACCATGATTTGTCTTGGCAGCAATTCCCTGGTACTTGTTAAAATTAAGTTTGCAGTCGAGCACTAGCCCCAAATCTTTTAGTGATAGTTTTATTATTTCATACTTCTAGAACTTGTTTCCATGGCCCAGGTGCATATTTGTGCTTTTCTGCACATGATTATAAAAAGTGTTTTGTGACTACTGGAGGTGAGCGAACAGTGAAATGTTCGAAATTCGATTTGAGTAGCCGCTCAGTACTCGACTGTTCAATCGAATATCGAACCCCATTATAGTCTATGGGGAAGAAATACTCGTTAAGGGGAAAACCACTATTGGACTCAGGAGGGTCACCAAGTCCACTATGACACCCCAGGAAATGATGCCAACACCCTGGAATGCAACTGGGACAGCAGGGAAAGCATGTCTGAGCGCATCTAACATGCCCAAGTCACTGTATTACGTCGGGATCTCTGTCAGCTTGCGATATGCAGAAGCTGACTTTTTCACATAGGAATGCATTGACCAGCGTTGATTGGCCGAATGCCATACAGAGTACAGCATACGGCCAATCAATGCTGGTTCTGCTGGAGGCTCGTCTGTGAGGAGGCGGAGTCTAATATCGGACCAGAATGGAGACTGCTGTGGACCGATCTTAGACTCAGCCTCCTCCAGCAGAACCAGCGTTGATTGGCCGAATGCTGTACGGCCAGCGCCTGCTACACCGGAGATATGAACCATGCTGCACACACTGCTCTGCTGCATAAGAGATGTAACAGAGCTGAGTGTGCATTGAACCCTGCTGAACACTCAGCTCTGCTGCATCTCAGCAGAGCTGAGTGTGCAGCAGGGTTCAGCGCACACTCAGCTCTGCTACATCTCCAGAGTAGCCGAGCTAAGCGCACGGCCAGCTCTGCTTCATCTCCGGTGTAGCAGTGCTGGCCGTGCGCTCAGCTCGGCTGCATCTCCGGTGTAGTCAAACTGAGCGCACGGCCAGCACTGCTACATCTCGGCATAGGAATGCATTGACAAGCGTTGACTGGCCGAATGCCAAACAGAGTACAGCATTCGGCCAATCAACGCTGGTTCGGCCGGAGGAGGTGGAGTCTAAGATTGGTGCACAGAAGTCTCCATTCTGGTCCGATATTAGACTCCGCCTCCTCACAGACGAGCATCCGGCAGAACCAGCGTTGATTGGCCGAATGCTGTACTCTGTATGGCATTCGGCCAGTCAACGCTGGTCAATGCATTCCTATGGGAAAAAGTCAGCTGGCGCATATCGCAAGCTGACAGGGATCCCGACCAGGTAGAGCCCCAAAGAGCTGGGTGAGTGACATTCCCACCTAAATAAAGGTAATCCCTAGCTAACCCTGCCAGTACATCTATCCCTGTCTCACAGTCACATAGTTCACAGTCTCATATGAACCGGATATTAAATCCACTATTTGTATAATTTGGAGGTCAGCTGTTTAGCCAGCCAATTACTTTTTCCGATTTCTTTTCAATGCCTCCGTTGTCGTAGTTCCTGTCCCACCTCCCCTGCGCAGTTATTGAGCAAAAAAGTGTCAGGGAAGGTGGGAGGGGAATCAAATTTTTTGTGAGTTTGCCACCTGGTGTTCGACTGGAATTGAACATCTCGAACAGCCTGATATCCGATCGAACATGTACTCGATCGAAGCTGTTCGCTCATCTCTAGTGACTACTGCTTCAATGCCACTATATTTGTTTTATCAAATTGACTGTGGGCTTAGTAGGCCCATGGAACTCATATGTAACTCAATAGGGTAACTCTTTATTTGTCATTTTTGGTTATTGTTTGGATCCCTCTCACTGCCAATATGTTGTGGATTACTGCTTCTGTTGTACAAGAGCAAAAGAGAAAATCTTACCAGAAGTGATGGCTTGATAGTTATTGAGATTATAATCTCTACTAGCATCTGCCCGCGACTTTGTCTGCGGGTTGTTGGCATCGATGATCCGTCTATATTTAGCAAATTGCTGCTGTCGATAGTTTGCTTTCTCCGGTATTTCAGCAGCTGCTAAGCTGTCCTGCTGCTGAACTTGTTCCTCACACCGTGCTTGTGATTGCTCCGGCATTTCAGCAACTCACTGGGACACCATATTAATGAGTGTGTTCTTGGCGTTGATGATCCGCATGCTCCAGTGTTTCGACAGCTCTCAAGCTGGCCTGCCGCTGAACTTGTTTCTTGCACTGTGACTGGGATTGTTCCTGCATCTCAACACCTCAGTGGAACATCATATAATGAACGTGTTGTTGGTGTTAATGATCCGCCTGCTCCGGTGTTTCGGCAGCATTCAAGCTGGCCTGGCACTGAACTCGTTCCTGGCGCTGTGCCCGTGATTGTTCTGGCATCTCAGCAGCTCACTGGGATGCCATATAATGAGCGTGTGTTGGCGTTGATGATCCGCATGTTCCGGCGTTTCGACAGCTCTCAAGCTGGCTTGCCGCTGAACTTGGTTCTTGCACTGTGCCTGGGATTGTGCCGGTATCTCAGCAGCTCGCTGTTGACGTCGATGATCCCCCTCAGCTGCGCTTGAGAAGAACTCTATGACTTCTGGCCCCTTCATAGCTCTTGTTGTTAATGACAAATTAGATTCTCTTTTTCCAGGCATGTTAAAAATTGGCAAACTACCAATTTGGGTTAAAGGTGTTTGCCCAGGTTTGTCAGCACTGCCTGGAGCAGATCAGATAATACGCAAAGGTGTCTGTACACTAAGGGTTTAGTGTGTTTACACAGAGAGAGCTGTTTAATGTAGTATCTGAACCTAAATTCATAACTGTAATCAAACCATATCATTTACCGGGATAAAAAGTAGCCTATATTTTAATCGAGGTTACAATCTATCTGTGTGTCAAATTTCATTCAAATCCGTTCAGCCGTTTTTGCGTGATTAAAGGGATTCTACCATTAAAAAATCTTTTTTTCTGTGGCTAACACGTCGGAATAGCCTTTAGAAAGGCTATTCGTCTCCTACCTTTAGATGTGATCTCCGCCGCGCCGTTCCTTAGTAATACCGTTTTTTACCGGTATGTAAATTAGTTCTCTGGCAGCGATGTTTCTTTTTCCAGTTTCTGATGTAATGATGGCACTTCCCTTAATCTTTCATTAGAAAAGAATAAAACAAATGTTTTTGCTCCTTTTATCTTTATAAGCTTATTATAAGATCTGCTTAAAAGAGTGTTAAAGCTGTAATACGAGTTAAAACTAACTTTACAATTTTTCACCCAAACTATCAATGTAAATGGGTTGCGTAAAACCAACAAAATAAGTTTCCCCTGTCAAGTGCCATATTTGTAATTCACTGAACATGTGCAAGAGAATACCTTTTGTATTGCATGTGTCTTAAATGCCAGCAGATGCTTCTCAGCACAGGAGGAAGGTCTAGTTTTGCCAGAAAGAGAGAATCAAATTCAAGTAAATCACATAGAAAAAAAATAAAGGACTTGCTGTGTTCCACTGGTACTCTTTATTAAAAGAATACCCCAGGCAAAACTGACTGCTGTTAAAGAATTGATGCATAACTTCTGCCTTTCGGTCCTGGAGTTTGCACTGCTATTCTGCACTGGGAATGACATGGTATATCTGTTTTGCCTGCAGTATCCACGTAAGAGAACCTTTCACCATCTCCACCTATTCCAGTTCCTAAAATCTGTAAACTGGTGCCATTAAACTGATTTCAGCTCAGTTGAAATTATTTTTCTCAAGCCCCCACTTTTCCTGAGCAATCGGTGCAGGTAGATCTGGCAGATATCACGTAGATATGCTATTTAAGCTTTGTATTTTCAGGTGGATAGAGTCAGATGGGAGCAGACAAGGGTGATCCAGAGTTTCAATCAGAGACAGCCGGTTTGAGCTCAGAATCATACCCTTTGCCTGCTCCTGCCTGACACTGCCCACTTGACAGTACAGAGACTAAATATCATATCAGACACTCAGACTAACAGCATTTATTGCTAGGGAATGTTTGGGTTAGAAAATAAATTCCATCTGCACCGGAATTGGTAAAGGGGTGCCTACTAAATGCTGCAAAGTTCTAGACTTAGAGGGGGTTCTGAATGGTTCTCTTTTAAATATTCTGTATATGCATATAATGGATGTTTTTTGCATACTGCAATTGGGTGGATTAGACAACATGAGTATTTTCTTCTTTGTATTTGCTAGCTATGGGTCTTCCACCTTCATTTAAGAAACCAAATAACCTATAAGCACATAAACCACAATGAGTTAGACAATTATCTCTGAAGGTTAATTAGCTTTCTTCATTCCTCTGGCATTTTTCATGTCACAAGTCTGTAATATACATATAGTATGCGTGAAAAGGGGCTTCCTATAATTCACCATCACTGCAGTGTGTCACATTCCAGGAAAAGTCAATGATGTGTATTTGCATATGGTGTGTAATATTACAGAAGGCTTACGGCAGACTGGAATAATTATTTTTCTTGTCAGATCATACAATAGTTGTAACAAATCTGTCATCCTTAATGAACAGATTTGTGACATGGCTATGGAACTCTGCAGTCTGATGTTAATGCTGACACATCCCTGTTAGGGGGGAACAAAGGCATATTCTGCTACTACAACTTGTTAAGGTTTTGGCCTACATTTACTAAATGTAACTTCCTCTTGTTCATAATATATGCGTTCTACTCCATATATCATTTATTCATTTCCATAATTGTTTCAATAATGCAGGCTCACTATAGCAAAGTGTAAATATATATATTCATATTTATTGGCACCCCACTATCATTTGCTAAGGTAACTTAGTGTATAGTGTAGTGAGGAGGTGTATTCAATCAATCATTGCCCCAATTACTAGCATTATGGGATTTATGAAGTAACAATGTTTTCTCTTACTCTTTTTGTAGGCACTGTACAACTCTATCAAGAATGAGAAGCTGGAGTGGGCAGCGTAAGTGTCATTTACTCTTTATGAAAGTATAAATATCTCTGTGCTTGACTAGAGATGGGAACAGTAGGAGTGTAAGAGACTCCCTACAGGAAAAACACAAGCATTTTCTACCAGGTTGATTTTGGCCATTCCACATTTCTTTATTCTCCATACATCTCTTGATGTTAGTGGGGTAAAAAAAACATAGTCCCAGATTTATTAATCATGCAAACTTAGGCAGTCTGAAAATACACCAGATTTATCACAGTGAATAATTTGAATCATGGGATGCTATTTGGGCATATTGTGGTGCATTTAAGCCATGCCCCTTATTCAGAGAATCCACACCCACATGCCTAGCATGTCAAAAAAATGTCGCTTGAACTAGATGATGTTTACGTTATTGTCTAGTAGGAACCACAATAGGATATATGGGCCATAAACCTACCCTTAGTGAGCTATCAAGTAGCCTTTGCAGTAGCAGAGCACATTGCATTAAAAGTTTTCATACATGGGGCTACTAAAAATCCCTCAGAGAGGTATGCCAAGTCTGTTAGCAGTTTTGTAGGGTCAATTAGACTCCTTTTAAGGACATTAAACTTGTATGACTGTTTTGTTATGTGTCAAAATATTGAAAATCATCTGAGTCATCATAGTCACTCTCAGCTTTTGCTATTACTTTGTGTACCGTTTTACAGTTTCCTTGACCATGTGAGGATAATTTTTCTCTGGTATATCAGTTCTGCAAGCATTAACCGCAAGGTTGCCCACATTTAATTGAATGTTACCTTATCCTCCTTTATGATAAGTAATACCTTAGTCTTTCTTGTACTTGTCTTTCTGTTCAATGTCAGTTGTCCTAAAAACACATGAAGTGCATGTTGAAATACTTTTTATAGAGCAATGCAATTCCTTTGCTGCAAAAATTATTTGGGTTGGATACACAAATAATAATCTAATGGGGACCTACCTGTAAAATTCCTGTCTTTAGACTTTAGTCTTCAGAACTGGTCCTGGCTTTACTTGAGCACACGACTGTTTTGATAGTTGGCAACTTGGTCACATCCAGTGATGGTGCTTATTACCGTAAGAGACTGCTATATCTGAGATTCTGTCTGAACAATTCTGCTGCTTTTATACTGATGCATGGTGTGACAATGTTCAGGGACTTTATCTAACATACTTCTTTTAGATGAGGCAAAAATGTTCCCTCTAAGAACTAGCTCTTAGTGTAGTATATACTCTGGCCAAATGGAGCACATGAATGAGTTCTCATGTGCACTCAAAGAACATTTGAAACTTCTTTGTGATGTGGAGAGGCAATATCAACTGATGGGGAGGAATGAAGCTTTCAGTCAGCCGCTGTATCTGTGAATATGCGACTCAAACACTGTGTAGGTGGTCACTGTAATAATAATATACAATCACTGTCATTCATGATAGCTGGACAGTTCCCAGATCATTGTTGACATCTAATCTTCAAATGTGCATTGTGTTTAACCTTTAGCCTGCTGGTGAATAGCAAAAAAAAAGTACATACAATGTAGCTGGTTTAATGCAAAGGCAAAATGCATGTACTACATAACAGGGGGCCCAACTTGCTGCATGGCTCAAGACCTCCAATGGAATGATGACTAGCGCCAATATTTTTCATACACACATATCATAACTTTAATCAGATGCACACTCAATGTAATACTGATTTATTAAGGTGGAGGTGGGTCCCTATGTTTAACCAGCGTCATTCATGCCATTTTTAACTACATGGGCTGACAGTTTTATGTAGCCAGCTCAGGACCTAACAAAGATCATTGGGAAACCTTGTAATAGTGGCTGGTAATCTCATAGATACAGTCATAAAAAAAAAAAAAAAAAGGTTAAAGTAAACCTGTCACATTGAAAATGATGTCCGATTTGCAGGAATAGTGGGAAAAGAATCAGTAGAAGTTGTAATTCACATATTTAGATTGTTCTGGAGTTAGTCAGAGAGCCTACTGGGCAACTATCTATCTCCGTATAGCAGCAAAGGCTGTCAAGTTATAAAATGAGAGTATATGAATCTTCTCCGCTACTCCTGCTGTGTAACAACATAAGACTCTCACATCCCTAAAGGTGTACAAACGGTTCTAAATAAAATGAAGTAAAGGTAATTAATAATTAACAATAATTTAATAAATTAATGTCACAATGTTGAATACACAATGTTATATACACATTAAATAAATTCATTCTACATCCTAGTAATGTAACAACTGCTATAGTCAAGCAACAATGAACAATGACTTAATTGCTTTGCCTTCCTACCCAGCAAGAGAGAAAATATAGTCTGAAATTTGGAACAAAAAATGGCTCGTTCTTACTGGTGTTAGGCTAGGTTTACAAAACGCTGTATGTCCTGTGACATGAATATAAGTTAGTTGCATTGCATATGTGGGGTATTATCCGTATATGTAGATGCTGTTGAGTTTTTAAAAGACCAGATTTCCCGGGTTAAGGGCTGCACTTCAGGGCAGATACAGAGGTTAACTGGGAGACATTTTAATCTATGTTGAGTAAGTATATATCAAAATGTGTACCCATAAGGAAAAATTATAAACTTCTTAAAGAATCCTCCCTCCCCAAAGACTAACAGCTATGGTTAATAGGACTCTAAACAATGAAATCTGGTACTTCAATAATGTAAATCTGAAGGGTCTGCTATAGTCTTATTACAAAGTGCATCATAAAATCTTTATAAATAAAGAAAAATCCCACAAAAATATAATTAAAATACACATTTATTAATCAATAAAAGCAAGAGTAAACATGACGACATACAAGAAATGAAGAAAATATAAAGATGAGGGAAGAGATTAATGGAAGTCTCAAGACTGGACAATCCAGCAACCAAACGAGTAGTGGATGAAATGGTAGAAAATAGAAAAACTATGCCAACGTATACAATATATACTAGCTAATACACGTATGATGTACTGCAGATAAGTAAAAAGGCAATATGCACAATGCACTAAATAAATGCAAACCGCACCAACAGCAGCTTGAAACACATAGTAATGTTACCAAAAGGCATAATGGTAGACCATACCTAGACACTCCCACACTTGTTTTGGACATCAAAGGGGATTTAGAGGCAAAGACATTGCTGCTTGTGAGATTCCCGCTGGGTCATGTCAACAACACATCAGCCTGAGACCGCTCGCGTGTGGGGTTGCTTTTCATTCAAGGGAAGTGGGTTCGCTCACAATTTTGGCTATGGGCACTGTCAAGATTAAAAAATGGCATCTAAACTTCTTTTCCACTGACCCTATTGGTGAAGAAGAACAATGCTTGAAAATTTGGTCATGGACATCAGACTTTGCAGATCTCAATTCCATTGAGAACCAATGGTCAATCTTCAAAAAGCATGTGGACAAACAAACAAAAAAAAAACCCCAGTAATTGTGATACACTCCAAGCATCAATTAGGCAAGAATGGGTTGTCATTAGTCAGGATTTATTCCAGAAGCTATCTGGCATACCAGGGTGAAAAATAAGGATCAACAATATTTACAGAAACTTGCTGTATTTGTCAAATAAAAAGTATAAAACTTATGAAATGCTAATAATTGCACTTTAGTACATCTGACGAAAAGATTTAAAAACACTGACACAGCAAAATTTGATTACAACTACCGTATATGGTGAATTTAGTACTGATCACGCACAATCTCAATCTGATGTTGTATAGCACAGTTGGCATCTTTTTTCATGGCATTCATTCTCCTTTTTCTCTGCATCCAGCCCAGACCACCATATATACTTTTTTGGGTCATGAATTATTGTCAGTGTCTTTGACTTTTCTTTTTGCAATACAGCCTTTACACAAAGTAGAAAATTATTATAGTGCTACGCAGGTGACTGATATTTACAGTCACATACTGTAGCCAATTAATTTGTGTCACCTACTTTTCCCCGATTAATATAATAGTGAAAATATCAATATCGTAGTGCCAATTACTCTGCTGCCTGAGCAAAAAAATTGCTCTTTGAAGAGACCCCAGAAATTGGACAAGTGAATAGCGCTCTTTATAGTGCGTTATTTTGTATAGCGGCTGTGCTTGGTATCACAGCTCAGTCCTATTCATTTCACAAGACCGAGCTTATGTGCCATGCCACATGTAAGATGAATAGTTAAATAAAAAGATCCTAGTGGAGCTAGTAAGGTATCAAAAGGTTTTTATTTGTTTATATTGCACTGTGCCACACGTGGCTATGCAGAGTAGGCTTGAGCAACGTTTCGGCAATGTATGACTTTCTCAAGCTCGTAGCAGGAATAGCCATCCAATGTTGTAGTGGCTTAGATGGAACAGCACATAGTAAAGTAAGTGTCCGGTAAAAGCTGGTATACAAATCCTGCCCGTGCGTGGTCCCCTGAGGGTACCTGTTTAGGGTGGAGGGGGGAGAAGAGCAGGTATATACCACAGTGCCCGTCCAGAATCGTTAGCTTTTTGTGGAGATATGGTGGTTTCCAAGTAGCGTGGCCCCGTGCGGATACCGTTGGTGGCAGTGGGAGAAGGTCACATGCAAGTTCAGCACCCTATCATTGCAGTCAGCAGAACTTCTGAGACCACTGAAGTGGTGGTAGAGCAGCAGGGGACTGAATCTAAATATGTGAATTACAACTTCAACTGTTAAATTTTCTGAACTAAAATAGGTTTACAGTTTATTCTATGCTTTTTGGCAAGTTTTTTTTCTGAATCCTAGATGACCCCTTTAAATATTCTGTTAGGGTCACCCAGGTAGAGTGAATCCACCTCTCTTAGAGCCCTATATGATTATTATTTCATGGTCTATACTTAGTCTATTCACAATGGGATCAAGTCTGCACTTTACTTTAAGAAAAATAGTTTAAAAGCAAATCTTCAGATATGTAAGTTTTAAGTACAGGTCAGTCATATTATTTTTCCATTCAAAGGCTATGACCAATGAGATTACTATTAGATAAAATAAAATAATATTGTGTAGTATTAGTAAAATTTTAAAATGTGTTTAGAATTTATACTGATCCTGTCAAGTGATTTTATGTTACCCTATCTGGGAAGAGCACACTAAATCTTAACAGTACTTGTAGAAGAGTCATTGAGAATCCTACTTATCCCGCACACAGATTGAAAACCTTCTTTGTGCTCAGAAATCTTGCTCCAAATCATACTTATAAACCAATATATCTCACAGCTCAATTTCTATCCCTTTGGTGATCATGGACAGGACAGCATACTTTTACTGATAAGTTTGCGTTAACTGCTGGACCGTGGCTTATAATATGGCTTGGCCTGTTTGCATGGAAAGAGCAAGCTTTTTATGGGTACAGCTTTACTTATTGCTGTATGTGTGTGTGTGGTGAATCGTAGGGCCTCTCATACGAGCTCTGTCCATATGTCTCTGCTTTGTGCATGTGCCCTAATGGAAAAAGCATTAAACATTAATGCGATTATTTACAAAATTTTAAATTCCAAGAAATGTTTCCTTGTAATAAATGATCCATTAGGAATCACTTGTTAAGTACAGAACATGTAATATATTTAGACAATTTTCGATTATTCGCAACATTTGTTTAATCAGAATCAATTTTATCCAAGCAAATTAACTGTGATATTCTGCTGGGCTTGAACAAGCTTTTTCATCTAGATGCTTATTTATTGAGAAGGCTGATGCTATTTTTTAGAAATTAGTAGCTGTTTTAGCTGTATTAAGCAAGATCACAGATATTTATTGTACTCTTCAAAAAGTAAAACATAGTGGACGGTAGTTACTTTAATAGGAAAAAAAATAATTTAGGCTGGGGTCCCACATTTCGATTACATTGCAAAAAACACAACATATTACAGTACCTGCAAAGTGCCTGGCTAATCCCATCCACACATTGCAGAAATATGTCCGCTTCGGTAATGCTGTGAATTCTAAACCAGTTTTGTTTTTGTAAATCCCAGCATGTCAGTTACACCTACAGAAACGCTGGTGTTTTCCATATACATATAATAGAAACAGAAAGTCCACTGAGGAGGTTTTCAGTTATGGCTCACTACGTGGCGCCATAGTCGTAGATTGGAATGACCATAAGTATTGTGTGTATGCTTTGCACCACATTTTCAGACTATCTATATAGAGCGTTTGTTGTTGTGTTTTTGTTAGACACATTTGCAAAAGTACTTTAGTGACAAATATTAAATGGGTTATCTGTAATAAAAGGTAATCCCTACACTAATCTAAACAACCTCACTCCACTTACTTTCCAAATAATGTATTTGGTCAAAAACTAAAATACAGAAAACTCTTTGAATGAGAAGGTGTCCAAACTTTTGGTCTGTATTGTGTATGTGTGTGTGTACATATATATATATATATATATATATATATATATACAGTGTATATATATATATATACAGTATATATATATATATACAGTGTGTATATATATATATATATATATATATATAGTGTGTATATATATATATATATATATATATATATACAGTGTGTGTATATATATATATATATATATATATATATATATATATATATATATCTATCAGTACCCGCGACTTCGTCCGCAGAACCCTGACCCCCTGTGTGACCCACCTGTAGTGCCGCGCAGGCTTCTCCCTTTGCCTTGTGTCCACAGCGGCTCCCTTTTCCTTATCTCCCCCCTGGCGCCCGCCAACCCCCTTTTTTCCTACCCACTCCCTCATGTGCTCACTTCTTTCTCCTACCCCGTGCCTCTTTTCCCTCCTAGCCCCGTGTCCCCTTCCCCCCAACCCCATGCCCCCTTCCCCCATGTTACCTACCCCATGCCCCCTTCCCTGTCTTATCTACCCAGTGACCCCTTTCCCCCCCCCCAGACCCTGTGTCACCTTTCCAGCCACCAACCGGTGCCCACGGCCTCACCAAACCCTGGGCTCCCCGTGCACTGATGTTACAGCGGTGCCTATGAGGGCCCACCTCCCGCGGCAAGCTACGTGCCCCCATTCCATCTGTGGGTGCTGTGGCAGCCCTGTCCCCGTCCCCCTTCCAGGGGCCCCGGGTTTACCTGCCCAGGCCCCCCCATTCCCGCGTCCCCCACTGGACCAGCAACCTCCTCACTCCCAACACTCCACCCCTCTCCCTTCGCAAAGTCCCCTAACTCGCCTGTCGTCACAACCCTTCTCCTGCGGCCGAATGACACTGTAGATAGCCTTGAGCAGACATCGGCGACATCCCCGACGGACATGCAGAGTCCAGAGGCCACAGTCGCCACGGGACAGCAGGCCGAATCGGCGTTCCAGACCGCGGCGCAGGCGACCCCATGTCCGGCCGCGGCAGAGCACTGCGGTCCTGTGGTAAGCCCACACAGGCGGGGCAGCGTACACACTTCTCGCTGCCCCAGAGTACGGCGCTGGTTCAGGACGCTCTGGACCTCTGAGAGCCGCCATGTTCTTGTGGACGCCGGCCGGCCGATAGCTCCGCCCACACAGAGAAGCGGCACCCATCCAGGTGAGCTGCTGATGGGGCTGGGATGACGTCATCCCAGGTCCTACCGTGTCCCAGGTCCTTCAGCGAATTCAAAAGGTGGTGTACGGGAATTCCATGTAGCCTATCGTTCAATCCTGGACCCAAGGTATGTATGTGCGCAATTTCAGCCAAAGCAATGACACCTAGATGCCCGTCTAGGTGTCATTGCGTCCCCTTTCCTGGACAACCCCTTTAAGCAGGTCTTAGCAAAACACACCGATACAGCTGTAGAGCTCCTGGGAATCAGAGCATCAGGGTAAAAGCCTGATACTCTGAATCCCGGGGGCCTTGGACAATTTCCCAGTTTGGGTCAACTAATGCCGCCCCTGCCTATGAATGCATTACCTAAACTATACAGTAGCTTTTGCCTATTTCATTTATTTTTTTTTCCCCAGCTAGATTTCATTATTTTTTCTATAAATTTATCTATAATCCAGTGCAGGAGATCTTATTTACATAGTTCACTTATTACAAATCCCAAAAACATTTTTAGTATTGCATGGGACAGATATACCTAAAATACTACTTTGGTGAGAGAGTTTGAACTGGTTTTACTGCCTGAGTTTGAACTGGTTTTAATGCCTGGCTGTTCTCTGAACTCTCTTCCACAGAGTAATCAGTGGTGAACCTAGCCTCTTTGCAGCCTGAGAAGGACGATCAAAAGACACCCCCCCTCCTCCTCCACCCCCCCCCCCCCGGTATTGAGTCTGGGGCAGGGAGGTGGTAGGGGGTGGTGTTCATCTTTAGATTGTCCGCCTCAGGCAGCAGGAGGGGGGGGTTGGGGGTGCTAGCAGTAACATTACAATAAATACAATGCAGTAATATTTTGTGCAGTAATACTCACAGGAGACGTCTTCCCACATTTCCCATCTCATCCCTTTGGACCGCCATGACCACTACTACCAGCTGTGACTTGACTCTGTAAAGATTGCAACATAGACATCTTTGACTCCTCACTTCTCCATGCACCCAACACCCCCTATCTCTCTCTCTCTTTCTGTGTGTGTATATATATATATATATATATATATCCCACAACTGCCCCTGCAGCCTATATTATGCCCCACAGTGGCACAATAGACTGTGTAGGGGGGCCGCCTTAGTGGACACTTCAAGCTCTATTATGCTCCACAATTGCCCACCCAACTATTATGCTCCACAGTTGCACACCCATGAACAGGCTATTACTACTAGCACAAGCTTCGGGCCTATATGGTACTGCTAGCACAGGCTTTGGGCCTATATGGTAATTTTCCAGACCACGTGATATCTGGGACATTACCATATAGGCCCGACGTCTGCTAGGATTAACATCGGATCCCGGAGAGGTGAGTAACACTGTTTATTAATGTCCCTCACCTCCCCTGGGGTTTCGATTATTATACTCGGGGGTCAGAAAAGACCCCTGAGTATAATAATAGCGGCTTATAGTACAAGGGGAAGCGGGGGCGGCAGTGAGCAGGCCTGGGGAGGTTGGTAAATAGGCCACTACCTGCTGGGGATACTACAGAAGGTAGTGGCCTATTATAAAACAAAAAAAAAAAGTTATTTTACTTACCGATCTCGCTGCTGCTCCTGCTGCCTCCTCTTTTCCTGGCAGTAAGACGTCTGCGTCTCAGCGTAGGTGGCGTGATGATGCCACCTGTGCTGAGATGCAGACAACTAAACCAGCGCCGGAGAAGGCCACTCGGGTTGTTTTAAGAGTTGCCGCTCTCCTGCGTTAGCTTAGGCAAAAAAGTAAACAATAGAAATCGCTGCGGTGGCCGCCCACTTTGGAGCGCCGCCTGAGGCAGTCGCCTCACCTCATTAGAGGTGCGGCGCTGAGAGTAATGGTTTCCTTATAAGTGTAATCTTAGAATAGTCAGTCTTTAAATGTGCCAATTTTAGTGTTTCTCATACTGGATGATAATTCTAGCTTCTTTTGACCACCTATTTTTGGCTCACTTTGCACCTTAAATGCACCTGAATTTTGGCAATTTTTTTTGATACACTGCATTGCAGTTTGAGGCTAGGTTCACATCTGCATTCGGGTTTCCATTTGGGACCCCCTGAACTGAAACCCAATCCGCTTAAAAAAGCGGTTACCCATGGAAACTTGTGGACCCCATAGACTATAATGGAGACCGCATGGTTTCTGCTCGAAAAAGGCGAAAAATGCAGAGAGAAAAGTGCTGCTTGCAGTGTTTTTCTCTCCGCATTTTTCAAGTGGAGTGGGGAACTGAATCCTCATATGGAGAGCCAACGCTGGTGTGAACCCATTCTAAGCCATACCCCTTTACTGGGTAACCCATATAAAGTGTCTATAACAAATAAGAAATATAGTGCAAGGCATGTATGCCAATTTTTTTCGCACATGCTGCATCCAAATTCTAGCATTTTCATTAGTGAATCTGTTACATTACCATCAAGAAGATTGTTTTCTTCCAGGCCTTCATTTCATAATGGAAGTGACGATACTGGATCTGCATAAGATGTATATCCAGCATTTTCACCTAGGGGTTGTCGAATATAACATCTTGCAATGGCCTGAACATATCTGATCAATTATTAGCACAGATTTGGCATGAATAATTGTAATGGAAATCCAATTTGTTTGCAAAAAGCGTCCATGAACATAGAAGCAAAGACTCTGAGCACTGGGCTACGAACCTCAGTCACCAGCAGTTACGTATTTCATGTTGGGAGCTGCAGCCTGGCAACAATTATTGAAAAACTGTTATACCAAAGAATTTTAAATATATTTAGTAGAAATGAAAGCTACTACATGGTAGTTACATGTGAAAGACATGTTTAACAACGGATTTTAATAATAACATTGCGTGTTGCCAGTAGAATTAGAAATGTATGGGACATAAGGTATACAAGGCGCTAGAGAATGAAGCAAACACAGCACGTCTCTGCTGCATAGGCATGTCATTCCCAAGTACCAAGTAATTAAGCAATTTGCTGACAATAACACCAGCAACCCTCCAACAGTGACTGCATGAAAAGCTTGAAGCGTATGCCATCATGTGCATGGTATAAATACATGCCTGAAATATGGAGTTTTTGTACAAATACATTATTTGTTACACTATAAAGGTATTGATGAAACCTGTAGAGATGGATAGCTAGAGATTGGTGGCATTTGTTTACTGGAGATCACAGAATATATATACATATGACATATAAATATTTTTTTCTTAACAGAGACGATGTTGATGCGATGAAGAAATCCCCATCAGACAGCAATGATGACAAATCCAATGGTATGGGATCAAAGAGTGTTAGTCGGATTGGAAGTAGCAGCAACCCGTTTCTGGATATCCCCCATGATCCTAATGCTGCAGTTTACAAGGCTGGTTTCCTTGCACGCAAAATCCATGCAGACATGGATGGGAAAAAAAGTAAGTAATGGTGGTTTTAATTGTGTGCCTTGACCTTGCTGCTCTGTGACTTTGTATGGTGCATATCTGCATACATAATCAGAGTAGACTATCACATTCTATTGCAAAGCGCTGACTATAAAATGGAATATGTTATTTGCCTGTACTGGGAATGGGTTCAGTTAGAGAAAGCTTCATCATTGCACTGGTTATATGATTTCTCTCAGTGCCGTTACACAGTAAAATACAACCATCATAAATGCATAATACAGAAATTCTATTTGCTAGAAAAAAAATAGGTAAATAGATGTAACTGACAATTATTATGCTAATGCTACATAATATGACTCTTACAGTTGGCTCTGAAAGACGTTTACTGAGAGCAATGTGTACGTGAGCAGAATGGATGACAAATGACCTTCGCACCTTTTACTGAAATACAATAATTTGCCCGGGTGTCTACTTCAAACAATATAAAACTCAATTTGTGTGTGTGCCTTGCCTGCTGTGCTGTTCACATAGACCCAAAACTTATTAGGAGACATTGACCACAAAATGGCAAACTTAATAACGCTAAGTTTTAAACCATACAATCTAAAACTAGTTAACAATATTAGTTTCCAACAAAAATTGCGTCAGAATTTCCATTTATGGCTCATCTTAAGCAACACCCATTTTTTGACCAGACTTTGCCACTTGTCGAAAAAGGTACAGAACGCTTAAAGAGGACCTTTCATCAGATCGGGCACATGCAGTTTTATATACTGCTGGAAAGCTGACAGTGCGCTGAATTCAGCGCACTATCAGCTTTCCCGATCTGTGCCCGGTGTAAAGCGCTATCGGTCCCGGTACCGTAGTGCTTTAGTGTCAGAAGGGCGTTTCTGACAGCCAGGGACGCCCTTCTCCACAGCAGTGCCTATCGCGCTGTACTGTGTGAGCGGGGAGGAACGCCCCCTCCCTCTGCTCACACAGCTCGTCCATAGACGAGTATTATCAGGAGGGGAGGGGGGAGTTCCTCCCCGCTCACACTGTGCAGCACGATAGGCGCTGCTGGGCAGAAGGACGTCCCTGGCTAACTGTCAGAAACGCCCTTCTGACACTAAAGCCCTACGGTACCGGGACCGATAGCGCTTTACACCGGGCACAGATCGGAAAAGCCGATAGTGCGCTGAATTCAGCTCACTGTCAGCTTTCCAGCAGTATATAAAACTGCATGTGCCCGATTTGATGAAAGGTCCTCTTTAATGTCTAAACCAGTGGTAGGCAACCTTCGGCACTCCTGCTGTTGTAAAACTACAACTCTCAGCATGCACACTTGCTCTGCTGTTCTTGGAACTCCCATGGAAGTAAATGGATCAAGTTGGGAGTAGTTTCACAGCAGCTAGAGTTCCAAAGTTTGTTGACCCCTGGTCGAAATAGTTAATGTGGTGTAAGTTATGTCTGCTTTAGCAAATATTTGCACTTCCCATAACATAACAATTCTGGAGCATCTTCTATCTTTTTATTGTAATACTTATGTCCTACTATTTATACATGATTAAATAAACAGGGTGATTTTGGTGCTGCCAGCTTCATACTGTGCAGGGACAAATCCCCTTGACAAGAAGAATAGTATCACCCAGGTGTCAATTTATTCATACATTTCTAAGGGCTCGTTCACATCTGTGTCCGGGCCTCCGTTATGCAGGTTTCCGTTTCCTGCATGAAACTGGGCAGGAGACGGAAACCTGCTGGCATCTTTCAAACCCATTCATTTGAATGGGTTTGAAAAGTGTCCAGCTGTGAGCACCGGTGAGCGTTTTATGCTCTCCGCGGTGAAACCGGTTTTTTTTTAACCGGACACAGAGTCGGACATGCATGCAGTAGACGGAAACCTCAGAGCGGAGACCGAACGCTGGTGTGAACCCAGCGTAAGAGGAATAACAGATCAATTCAACAACACAAAGTTATGAGAATAGGTACTCCAGAATTGTTATTTCATGGATAAATACAAGGATTAACAAGTGACAAATACACTTTAAGAAGTTTCAGGATTGTGCTACACTGTTTGCAGATTTACTTAATGTGCATATGCTCTACAGTGGTGTAGCTATAGAGTTTGCAGGAGTTGCAGCCACGACTGGTCCCATGAGCAAATGGATTCACAGTCCCTTCTCACAATACCTAATCTTCTTTCATGTCTGGCGGACTACCGTATATACTCGAGTATAAGCCAACCCGAATATAAGCCGACCCCCTAATTTTACCACAAAAAACTGGGAAAACTTATTGACTCGAGTATAAGCCTAGGGGGGAAATGCAGCAGCTACTAGAAAATTTCAAAAATTTAAATGGTCGGAGTTTTTGGGTGCAGTAGATGCTGGGGAAGGGGAGGGGGTGTTTTGGTTGTCTGTCTGCCCCTTCCCTGAGCTTGAGGACTGTTTTTTTATTCCTCCACTTGGAATTCAGCCTGGTTGAATATAGCGTATCTGCAGTGCTCCTATTAACCCCTTCACTATGGAATACAGTCCTATGAAAAAGTTTGGGCACCCCTATAAATCTTAATCATTTTTAGTTCTAAATATTTTGGTGTTTGCAACAGCCATTTCAGTTTGATATATCTAATAACTGATGGACATAGTAATATTTCAGGATTGAAATGAGGTTTATTGTACTAACAGAAAATGTGCAATATGCATTAAACCAAAATTTGACCGGTGCAAAAGTATGGGCACCTCAACAGAAAAGTGACATTAATATTTGGTAGATCCTCCTTTTGCAAAGATAACAGCCTCTAGTCACTTCCTGTAGCTTTTAATCAGTTCCTGGATCCTGGATGAAGGTATTTTGGACCATTCCTCTTTACAAAACAGTTCAAGTTCAGTTAAGTTTGATGGTCGCCGAGCATGGACAGCCCGCTTCAAATCATCCCACAGATGTTCAATGATATTCAGGTCTGGGGACTGGGATGGCCATTCCAGAACATTGTAATTGTTCCTCTGCATGAATGCCTGAGTCGATTTGGAGCAGTGTTTTGGATCATTGTCTTGCTGAAATATCCATCCCCGGCTTAACTTCAACTTCGTCACTGATTCTTGAACATTATTCTCAAGAATCTGCTGATACTGAGTGCTATCCATGCGACCCTCAACTTTAACAAGATTCCCGTTGCCAGCATTGGCCACATAGCCCCAAAGCATGATGGAACCTCCACCAAATTTTACAGTGGGTAGCAAGTGTTTTTCTTGGAATGCTGTTTTTTTTTTGGACACCATGCATAACGCCTTTTTGTATGACCAAACAACTCAATCTTTGTTTCATCAGTCCACAGGACCTTCTTCCAAAATGAAGCTGGCTTGTCCAAATGCGCTTTTGCATACCTCAGGTGACTCTGTTTGTGGCGTTGCAGAAACGACTTCTTTCTCATCACTCTCCCATACAGCTTCTCCTTGTGCAAAGTGCGCTGTATTGTTGACTGATGCACAGTGACACCATCTGCAGCAAGATGATGCTGCAGCTCTTTGGAGGTGGTCTGTGGATTGTCCTTGACTGTTCTCACCATTCTACTTCTCTGCCTTTCTGATATTTTTCTTGGCTTGCCACTTCTGGGCTTAACAAGAACTGTCTCTGTGGTCTTCCATTTCCTTACTATGTTCCTCACAGTGGAAACTAACAGGTTAAATCTCTGAGACAACTTTTTGTATCCTTCCCCTGAACAACTATGTGGAACAATCTTTGTTTTCAGATCATTTGAGAGTTGTTTTGAGCAGCCCATGATGCCACTCTTCAGAGGAGATTCAAATAGGAGATCAACTTGCAATTGGCCACCTTAAATACCTTTTCTCATGATTGGATACACCTGGCTATGAAGTTCAAAGCTCAGTGAGGTTACAAAACCAATTTTGTGCTTCAGTAAGTCAGTAAAAAATGTAGTTAGGAGTATTCAAATCAAAATAAGGGTGCCCATACTTTTGCACCAGTCAAATTTTGGTTTAATGCATATTGCACATTTTCTGTTAGTACAATAAACCTCATTTCAATCCTGAAATATTTCTGTGTCCATCAGTTATTAGATATATCAAACTGAAATGGCTGTTGCAAACACCAAAATATTTAGAACTAAAAATGATTAAGATTAATAAGGGTGCCCAAACTTTTTCATAGGACTGTATGAGCAGTGCAGATAACCTATACTTAGCCTGGATGTAGTCAGGCTGAATTCTAAGTGTGTGGGGGGGGGGGAATCAGTCTCGGGGAAGGGGCAGTTAGATTTGTTTTCCCGCTACGGCATTTACCGTACAGGAAAAATATATTTATAGGTATGTAGAGCGGGTGTTTTTGGACAGAGGGATAAGTAACGTGTATGTGTTACACAGTATTAGTATTCTATGTGTTCTAGGGAAAGGGGGAGGATTTGAATTTTTAATGCTTTTTTTAATGCTTTTTATTTACTAATACTTTTTTATTTTCACTTTTTTTTTTGCATTTATTAGACCCCTTAGGGGTCTTGAATCCCAGGGGGTCTGATCACTAATGCAATGCATTGCAATGCTAGTGCATTGCAATACATTGCAAAAATTGTCATTTCTTTTGCAGCCTGCAAAAGAGAGATACTGCCGGCCGGGGAGCCTTTACAGGAGCTCTGAGGGGAGTCCCCGGCAAGAGCTCTGAACGGAATCCCCAGCTGGCGGGACCTGAAGGAGAACTGTAGCTGGCCGGCGGCAGGAGCGCTGAGGGGAATTCCTGGCAGAAGCACTTCTGCCGTTGGCCAGCCACAGTTCATAGGATCCCTCCTCCCTCCCTCGTACCGGGACATCGTAGAACATCTCCGCTGTAACACTTACAGCGGAGATGTTCTAGCTCCCCATGCCTGCAATCTCTGATTGCAGGCATGATTGCAGGGAGCTCCGAGGTGCCGGCTGGTATGTTGACCGCTCTGAAGCAGAGCGGCGCCATTATAGTTACAGACCCGGCATCCAGACACCGGGGCAGGTGCCGGGCTGCAGCATCGCCACGCTCATAGCAGGAGCGTAGCGATGCTGTCAATTTCAAACTGCAGAAGTACTTAGGTACTTCTGCTAGCAGGGCCGATCGCAGATACACGCCGGGTGCAGGCCTGAGCTTACGTGGCTGTGTCACCCGGCGTGTGATGGAGTGTGTGGGGTGATCTGTATTCCGGCCCCGCTCGCAGAAGTACCGTAAGTACTTCTGCAGTTTGAAATGAGCAGCATCACTACACTCCTGCTATGAGCGTGGTGATACTGCGGCCCGGCACCCATCGCAGTGTCTGGATGCCGGGTCTGCAACTATATTACCGTAATGACCCGAATATAAGCAGAGGCCGACTTTTTCAGCACAAAAACTGTGCTGAAAAACTCGGCTTATACTCGAGTATATACGGTATATATAATATTGCTCTATGCTCCAAGATTTATGATAAACTGGTTGTCAGTAGAGATGAGTGAATACCGTTTGATCGAGTAGTTATTCGATCAAATATTAAGGTATTCGACATATTGGTTTCCAATTGAATACCACGCGGTAAACGCAGTAAACATTTGTATCCCCTTCCTCCTTCCCTGGTGCTTTTTTTGCATCAATAACTGTGCAGGGGAGGTGGGACAGGAAGCAGGAGAACGTAGGCATAGAAAAAAAAATAGGAAAAAGTCATTGGCTGGCTAAATCAGGTGACCTCGGATTTATAAGAATAGTTTCAGCCATATTTGTGTCATTTGTGGCTTGGTGTTAGATAGGGAGAGACATTATGCTGAGGGGTAGAGAGGGATTAGCTACTGCTAGGCAGGCAGGAAACATTCTCAGAGCTAAACTGCTTAATGAGTGTATATACACCACTATTATATACACACATCCTGCAACTAATTTTGACAAAAACCCTTTTTAGGGCTTGAATTCCCTACCACTGGTATACAGTACATATGTGTCCCATAGGGGTGAGAAGCAAGCTGCATACCTTGCATCCTGTATATATGATACTAGATAAACGCTATATCCGTATATACTTTAAACAAACTGATGTATACAAGTGTTTTTGTTCACTCACTTATTGTACCTGTCCCATTGGGTGAGAAGAAACTTGTATACGTTCATCCGGTATATACAGTAGTAGATAAACGCTTAATATATCTACCCTCCATGTATATTTTAATCAAAAACACTTGTATACATCAGTTTGTGAACTCACTCATTCTACCTGTCCCATTGGGTGAGAAGAAACCTGTATACTGTCATCTGGTATATATGGCGCTTATCTACTACCGTATATATCTGCTGGTGCAAGGCTGAACGCGCACCAAGGGGCAAAAATTTCAATACTGCTGGTGCAAGGCTGAACTCACACCAAGGGGCAAATCTTTAAACACTGCTGGTGTAAGGCTCAACTCACCCCAAGGGCGTAAGGGCTCTTAAAAGAGAAGACTTACTATAAAAATCCAGTCCTTGAAAATTCCAAAATTATCTTTGAAGACAAACTTTTCTACATGCCATTCTTCAGCAACTCTCTATAAATTAAATACAGATCTATTGATATTCTAAGTCTAACTAATATATTCATATTCTATTGATAATCTAACATACTATGAGAAAACATAACTACAGTATATCGTTTCCATTTTTCAAAAATTGTGACAAGATAGGAAACAGAAATGAAACTTGAACTCAAAAGAAAACATACACACGCAGGTTCTATTATGAAGTTACAAGAAGAAGAGTCGCTCAGCAAGTGACAGATGTGGTTCTTTGTGTACACTTTGTCCCACCAAAAAGGCTAATTTTAAGGGCCACAGGTCCAACTTAGACACCCAATGCGTGTAGGGCGCAGAGGGATCGGAGAGGACAGGGCTGTGGTTGACCAGGTACTTATGCAACATGCGCCTCTACTTTTCCCTCCTGGTGACACTAGGCCCCTCAGTGGCGGTAGTTTGGCGAGGGGGTGCTATTAACGTGTCCCGCATCTTTGAGAGTGTTCCCCTGGTGGGTATGGACCGGATGGCAGTTGTTAGCCTCTTGGAGGAACTGTCCTTTCTGCCGCCAGCGAGGGTTGATGCAAACATTTTCAATCATATTCTGCACCAGTTGCTTGTGGCAATCATTTATATGATATGGAATGAAAGATGAGATGTTATTTTTATACCGGGGGTTGAGGATTGCAAAAATTCAGCATTGGTTGCTCTCCATGATGTGTACAATGCGTTTGTCACTGGAAAAGCAGCCCAACATGAAGTCAGCCATGTGTGCCAGAGTTACTTGGCATAATATCGCTGCCCCCACCAGAAGGGTCACTCTCCATTTCTTCCTCTTCCTCCTCCCCTTCGCCCCATCCGCGCTGAAGCAATGGGACGCACTGAACTTCCCCACTAGCCTCATGTGTGAGTGACATCATTTGCCACTTCATCCTCCTCCTCTTCCTCTGTCATTCAACACTGAGAAGCTGACAGTTGTGTGCTCTGAGTATTTAGCTGTGATAGGTCTTCTCCTATCCCGGACTCCTCAGCGTGCAGTGCGTTATCCCTGATTGCAATGAGGGATTCTCGCATCACACAGAGGAGCGGGATGGTTATGCTCACTAATGCGTCGTGATAGCTGACCCTCTTGGTGGACTCCTCAAAGACGCGTAAGATTACACATAAGTCTGACATCCATGGCCACTCATGGTTGACAAACTGAAGGAGATGACTTTGAAGAACCCTTGGGTTTTGGAGATGGTACTCCATCTAAGGTCTCTGCTGCTCACACACCCTGCTCAACATATGGTATGTTGAGTTCCAGCGTGTGGTGATGTCGCACAACAGCCGGCCTTCAGGCAGATGTAGGCATTGCTGGAGGGTTTTCAGGCTAGCAGTGGCTACTGTAGATTTACGAAAGTGGGCTCACAAGCGGCGCACTTTCACCAGTAGCTCAGGCACATTGGAGTAGGTTTTTAAAAACCTTTGCACCACCAACTTAAAAACTTTGGGCCAGGCATGGAAAGTGTTTTGAGTCTGGAAAGCAGAGCCGCTACCAGGTTTCGGCCATTATCACGCACGACCATGCCCGGGCCCAAGTGCATCGGTGAAAACCACATTGCCGTCTCCTCTAGGATGGCATCCCTCACCTCGGGGGCAGTGTGTTTTCTGTCGCACAAGCTGACGAGCTTCAGCACGACCTTCTGACGTCTCCCCACGCCAGTGCTGCAGCGTTTCCAGCTCGCAGCTGGGGTCAATGTTACGGTGGAGGAGGAGGCTTTGTGAGAACCCCTGCCAGGAATCTTGGGCGGGGAGAAGAGATAGGCTGTCCCAGTTTGCGACCCAGTCCCAGACTCCACTACATTCACCCAGCCTATTGTTACAGAGATGCATTGTCCCTGTCCGCATGCACTTGTCCAGGTATCGGTGGTCAAGTGGACCTTAGAGCAAAGCACGGAACTCAGGGCCTGCCTGATGTTATGGGACACGTGTTGGTGCAAGGTGGGGACAGCACACCAAGAGAAGTAGTGACGGCTAGGGGCAACATAGCGAAGTTCCGCAGCTGCCATCAGGTCACGGAAGGCCTGAGTCTCCACAAGCCTAAACTCCAACATCTCCAGGGCCAGCAGTTTTGAGATGTGGCCGTTTAAGGCTCGGGCATGTGGGTGGGTTGCGCTGTACTTCTGCCTGTGATTAAACGCCTGGCAGATGGAAAGTTGCTGGGAAGAGGCGCATCATGGTGCAGGCAAATGGAGCAGAGGCAGGAAAAGAGGAGGATGAGGTTGAAGTCCCCAAAGTGTCAGAGGCAGATGTGGCGTTGTCCTGGCTGGTGGTCTGGACTGCAGCACCAGCACTGGAAACAGTGGAAGAGTCAATGTCGGCAACGTCGGCCAACGATTGTCCTGCATTTGCTCTCTCCCACTGAGCCCAGTGCTTGCCTTACAAATGACGGCGTATGTCTGAGGTGGTCAGGTTGCTTTTCTCAGAGCCCTTATTCAGTTTTGAGTTGCACAGTGTGCAAACCGCACTCAGTTTGTCCTCCACGCATACGTTGAAAAATCTACACACCATCGAGGGACGTGGCCTCAGTGGGTGACTTTTGGGTGAGTAGCTAGTACAGGGAACATCTTGAGCCTTGCAGGCTCTAGCCTGGCTTCTGTGAACCAGCTGTCCTGTGCCTCTGGACATGTCTCTGCCTCTAGCCACCTTTTTTGATGCTGTGCTTGCCTCCACATCTACACTGCTTTCCCCGCTAGACATCACCCCTGTCCAGGTTGGGTCACGAGTAGGCATTGTATCCATAGTAGCTTGACCAAGACCTGGGCCACCAGCTGGATTTCTCCATCCTCGTCCTCTTCCGCTAGCCTTACGCATTTTAAGATGTATACAAGTGTATTTTTAAAAGTATACATGGTGTATATTTTGAGCGTATAGAAAGTACAGTATATACTGTATTGCAAGTATACCACTTGCATCAGACCCGTATGGGACAGGTATATTGAGCGCACAAACTGATGTATACAAGCATAATCTTTTGCAAGTATTCAGGGATGGTATATAGTTAGTGTGCAGAGAAAATAAGGTATATATTCTGTAGGAATTTTAGACCTTGCTTCATACCCGTATGGGACAGGTATATTGGGCGGATGCTCCAGTGTTTGGACATCAGGACACAGAAATTGTTCTGGTAGCTCCTGGGAGGGGGCAAGGGTGAGATGATTCTGCTGGGAAGATTGGGCATGTTGGGCGGAAGGAGGGGCAGACTCTTGGGTAAGAACTGGAGGTAGTGGCTGACTGTCTGATGGAAAAGCAGCTGGAAGCATTATCCGCCAGCCATTGTAACACCTGTTCCTGGTGCTCGGGCCTCGTCAGTGTTGTACCCTGCATCCTGCTTAACGTTGCCATCAAGTCAGGAATTGTGATGAGCGCATGCTAATGTTTCTTTAGCTTAAATTGTGTTTCTGTCCATATTAATGTAGAGGAAAGAAGGTTTCCAAGTATTTTTCCACTTTCATAGAGGTTCTATTGAGTGTGGAAAGTGTCTAGTTGATAGGCTGTGATAGTGGGGTAATCCTGGGACTTTGGTGTGTTAGATGCCCCCAGGCATGCTTCCCCTGCTGTCCCAGTTGCATTCCAGAGGTGTTGGCATCATTTCCTGGGGTTTCATTGTGGACTTGGTGACTCTCCTTAGTTGAATTGTGGTTTCCCCTGAAACGAGCATTTTTTTCCCCATAGACTATAATGGGGTTTGATATTCGGTCGAATATTGAGGGTCTACTCGAAATGAATATCGAATATTTCACTGCTCGCTCATGTCTAGTTGTGAGACATTCCCCCCTAGATCCTGTCTATGAAATTCTGCATTTTTTTTACACTCTTTCCCTTGCTGTTCCTTCCCCTTGCCCAGTTACTGTGTATGGAGAATAGGCTTGAAGTATAGGGCTGTGTAAAATGTAGAGAAAATGAGGGTTGGGGAGAGTCACTTCAAACTGTTAAATCTCTGACATTATAAAACAGACAAACTTGGTTCAAAACACTGTCAGGATTAAGATTTATATGCAGCTGCATAATTTAAAGTGACCCCTTCATGTTCTTTACATTTTATGCAGCCCCGTACTCCAAGCCTGTACTCCATACACAGTAACTGGGTGAGAGGGAGGAACAGCTCTCAATACAGAGGCAAAGGAGAGAATAAAGAGATGCTGGATTTCACAGAACGGGACCAAAATTTGTTATTAAAGTATATTACAAAATGTATTAATGATACAAATACTGCCAGAAAATCAATCAAAAGTTGTCTGAAAGTTTAGTTACACTTTAATGCAGCCATGTTTGGGTCTGGCCTGATAGTGGCTCGGCTGAGCTGAACTCACCATGTCATTTTATCTCAGACAAGTCATGGTTGGGCTGGTACATGTGACCAATACAGACTTTTTTTCCTGGCCTAGATACAACTGGCTGTGGCTGGTCTTAGTGCCTTGTAATCTGTGAGCCTGTCAGTGTGTCATATTAGCAGTGCTTAGCGCATGAGTCTGCTTACCAGTCCCCTTTAATAACATTAGTTGGATTTACATTACGTTACTGTTTTAATAAAAATGATGATTCAGTGTGTTTTGTTTGAGATATACATTTGAAGACCAAGGTAATCTCTATACTTCTTTAACTTCATCATAATTTCCATTTATTTTCCCATCCCAATATGCAGTGGCGCGCTTTCATTTCATGACAACTGAATTATGTTTGCTCCTCATAATTGGTTTTGACATTTCTGCTTAGTCACACAGTTTGTTTTTTTTATGCCCTTCAGCACATAAATTGTATTTCAATGAATAATGTTTGCATTAAATGCACTTTTCTTTGTCAGCTCCAAATGAAAGATGTGCGTTGAATGAAAGCCATGAGCTGTCTATTGTTGTTCCTCTGTACATTATTTGGCTTGCTTATATAGCACCATCATATTCAACAGTACTTTACAGACATTGTCAGTCACTGTCCATATATGGCTCACAATCTAAATTCCTCATCAGAACTAACCCATGCAAACGCTGGGAGAACATAAAAAACATGCAGATGTCCCTAGTTGGATTTGAACCTAAGACTTCAGCACTGCAAGGCAACAGTGCGAACTGTGTTGCCATTAGTTATTATTAATTAGTTGCACAAATCATAAAATTGCAATATTGCTTAGTTATACTGAGTTCTCCTATTACAAATGCCTATGTCTTGGAGTAAAAATCTAGTGCATGAGGACCCATGTCAAACATGTAAAGTAATCCCCTTTCAGGTGCTGCTTGACACTACTACACTGATCTACCCAAAACAGGAGATCCTGGTGCCCCAGTCCTTTGTACACCTGTGGAGATCACAGATCCTTAGGCAAGTTCTCTCCACTCCTTAAAACCAACCTATAATGGGCACCTTATCTCCAAGGACTCCACAACAGCTTTATCAGTAGAACTGTAGTAGTAGTGTTCATTAGATATTTCTTGCTGACGTCTCCGTCGAGATTAATAATGATGTGCCTTCACACTGCTAAAAAAAAAAAAAAAAAAAAAAAAAAAAAGTACATCAACTTACTTTTACATATTCTTACTATAGGACTGGATGAAGAATGAAACAAAGCTACAGTTTTATTTAAAACATATTTTATTTCTTCATTGTAAGGTTCAGATACATTCAACCACTATCATATTTAATCAATTTATAAGCACTTTTTCAATCTTTACAAAACATACAAAAAGTATGTCAAATATTCCGAAAAACAAATAGTACAACCCCCCCCCCCCAAAAAAAAAACAAAAAAAAAACAGAAGCTAATGTCAGAAGTTAACAGAACTGAACCCCCACCCCTGTCTTGGATGACCTGCAACCACATAGTCCTGCGAGTAAGTCTGAGTTCACAAAGAGTTTTTTGGTCAGGAATCCGCCTCAAAATCAGCCTCCAAAAAAAGCCTCCCAATAGAGTTCTATTGGGAGGCTGATTTTGAGGTGGATTCCTGACCAAAAAATTCAGTGTGAACTCAGCGTAAGGCTTCCCTTGATAGGGCATAGATCTATCCATCAAGGGGAACCACAGCCAAAATTGATTCAGATTCTTGTTCCAACTCCACAGTCAAACTTTGGTTTCTCCTTAATGGCTAGATGTCAGCATAGTGTCCAGAGGCTGGAGGCGCTACCAGGAGACAGGCCAGTACACCAGTAGGCATGGAGGGGGCCGTAGGAGGGCAACAACCCAGCAGGACCACTACCTCTGCCTTTGTGCAAGGAGGAACAGGAGGAGCACTGCCAGAGCACTGCAAAATGACCTCCAGCAGGCCACAAATGTGCATGTGTCTGCACAAATGGTTAGAAACCGACTCCATGAGGATGGTATGAGGGCCCGACATCCACAGATGGGGGTTGCGCTCTCAGCCCAACACCACGCAGGACGCTTGGCAATTTGCCACAGAAAACCAGGATTGGCAACTTCACTACTGGTGCCCTGTGCTCTTCACAGTTGAAAGCAGGTTCACACTGAGCACATGTGACAGACATGACAGAGTCTGGAGACACCGTGGAGAGCGATCTGCTGCCTGCAATATCCTTCAGCATGACCAGTTTGGCAGTGGGTCAGTAATGGTGTGGGGTGGCATTTCTTTGGAGGGCTGCACAGCCCTCCATGTGTTTGCCAGAGGTAGCCTGACTTCCATTAGGCACCAAGATGAAATCCTCAGACTGCTTGTGAGACCATATGCTGGTGCAGTTGGTCCTGGTTTCCTCCTGATGCAGGACAATGCCAGACCTCATGTGGCCGGAGTGTGTCAGCAATTCCTGCAAGATAAAGGCATTGGAGCTATGGACTGGCCCACCCATTCCCCAGACATGAATCCGATTGAGAACATCATGTCTCGCTCCATCCACCAATGTCACGTTGCACCACAGACTGTCCAGGAGTTGGCAGATGCTTTAGTCCCGCTCTGGGAGGAGATCCCTCAGGAGACCATCCGCAACCTCATCAGGAGCATGCTCAGGCATTGTATGGAGGTCATACAGGCATGTGGAGGCCACACACACTACTGAGCCTCATTTTGACATGTTTTAAGGACATTACATCAAAGTTGGTTCAGCCTGTAATGTGTTTATGCGCTTTAATTTTGGGGGTGATTCCAAATCCAGGTCTCCATTGGTTAATAAATTTGATTTCCATTGATGATTTTTTTGTGATTTTGTTGTCATCACATTCAATTTTGTACATGAGAATATTTCATTCATTCAGATCTAGGATGTGTTATTTGAGTGCTCCCTTTATTTTTAATAGCAGTGTAGTTTGAAGGTGGGGTGTAGCCAGGGGTTCAACAGGCATCCCAATGACACCAAGAGCACCTCACCCACTGCCTGTGGAATTTCTAAGTCTGATGGAATGGTGTGAAACAAGAGAAGTTCTTTTGGGAGGAGCAAATGTCATATACTATATACTCAGTTTATAAAATTATCCCAATATACACTCACCGGCCACTTTATTAGGTACACCATGCTAGTAACGGGTTGGACCCCCTTTTGCCTTCAGAACTGCCTCAATTCTTCGTGGCATAGATTCAACAAGGTGCTGGAAGCATTCCTCAGAGATTTTGGTCCATATTGACATGATGGCATCACACAGTTGCCGCAGATTTGTCGGCTGCACATCCATGATGCGAATCTCCCGTTCCACCACATCCCAAAGATGCTCTATTGGATTGAGATCTGGTGACTGTGGAGGCCATTGGAGTACAGTGAACTCATTGTCATGTTCAAGAAACCAGTCTGAGATGATTCCAGCTTTATGACATGGCGCATTATCCTGCTGAAAGTAGCCATCAGATGTTGGGTACATTGTGGTCATAAAGGGATGGACATGGTCAGCAACAATACTCAGGTAGGCTTTGGCATTGCAACAATGCTCAATTGGTACCAAGGGGCCCAAAGAGTGCCAAGAAAATATTCCCCACACCATGACACCACCACCACCAGCCTGAACCGTTGATACAAGGCAGGATGGATCCATGCTTTCATGTTGTTGACGCCAAATTCTGACCCTACCATCCGAATGTCGCAGCAGAAATCGAGACTCATCAGACCAGGCAACGTTTTTCCAATCTTCAATTGTCCAATTTCGATGAGCTTGTGCAAATTGTAGCCTCAGTTTCCTGTTCTTAGCTGAAAGGAGTGGCACCCGGTGTGGTCTTCTGCTGCTGTAGCTCATCTGCCTCAAAGTTCGACGTACTGTGCGTTCAGAGATGCTCTTCTGGCTACCTTGGTTGTAACGGGTGGCTATTTGAGTCACTGTTGCCTTTCTATCAGCTCGAACCAGTCTGGCCATTCTCCTCTGACCTCTGGCATCAACAACGCATTTCCGCCCACAGAACTGCCGCTCACTGGATGTTTTTTTCTTTTTCGGACCATTCTCTGTAAACTCTAGAGATGGTTGTGCGTGAAAATCCCAGTAGATCAGCAGTTTCTGAAATACTCAGACCAGCCCTTCTGGCACCAACAACCATGCCACGTTCAAAGGCACTCAAATCACCTTTCTTCCCCATACTGATGCTCGGTTTGAACTGCAGGAGATTGTCTTGACCATGTCTACATGCCTAAATGCACTGAGTTGCCGCCATGTGATTGGCTGATTAGAAATTAAGTGTTAACGAGCAGTTGGACAGGTGTACCTAATAAAGTGGCCGGTGAGTGTAGTTGTATGTGAGTGCATGTCAAACTTCAATGCTACAAATGCACGTCTACCAAGGCGCACATTAGGCCTCATGTCAACCTGTCCAACATCCAAAGATACAGGAGAATGATGCTATGATATAAAAAGAGAGCTGCAGCAGTAGTGACATCATCACAGGTCCTGTACCACTAGCAGGGAAGAGACAGTTGTGAGGCTGTGAATCGAAAGCAGGAGGAGGGACTTACATAGAAGAATCACAGAGGAGGGCGTGAACAGAGTATGACATAAGGGGTGAACGGGAACGCCCACGGTGCACGGAGGGCTCATTTACATATACATTTAAAAGGTAATTCATTAAAACGGGGGGAGGGGTCTTTTAACAAACAATTAGCAGGACCTGAATAGCCTTTTCAGGCATATGTTTATCTAAAATAGCGAAAATCCAGTGATAGAGCCCCTTTAAGGTGACAGTGAGTCTCTTGCCACCTTCAACACGTAATCTTTTTTAACCTTGATTGATAACTTATCCATTAGATTTCAACTTGGAATAACTCTAGCCCAGTCCTGAAAAAAACTTTCAACCTTTGGAGTTTTATACAGATTTTTTTGATCAAAGGCCATAAAGTGACTCAGGGATTCTACCTATGGAATGGTATCAAGGCTAGCATAAAACCTGGAATATTTATATGGGCTATAGGGTTATTATAATGAAAGGATATGTATGTCCTGAAAGGTCTGGTGAAATGCATCACATCCATCACTCTCTCCAGCCACTCCCCAGGTGGACACAGAGTACTGAATGTCCGACTCTGTATCCGGTTTTAAAAAAAACGGTTTCGCCGTGGAGAGCATAAAACGCTCCCCAGTGCTCACGACTGGAAACTTTTCAAACCCATTCGAATGAATGGGTTTGAAAGATGCTGGTAGGTTTCCATCCCCTGACCAGTTTTGAGCAGGAAACGGAAACCTGCAGAATCCCAGGCGCAGATGTGGACGAGCCCTTAGGTAATTTCAGTATAAAACTTTCTTCTTTTATGAAAGTAGTATCAAGGCAATTGGGCATAAACACAACATATGCTGTCTAATATCCAGTACAGAAATTTAGATTTGGACATTAGCATTCAGCAGTGCATAGGCATCAACAGCAGACAGATGTTGGCTATAGTGTAGTAAACAAGATAAATCCCATCTACACATTCCAGGTGAAAATCTTATTTTACTGGGCAGTTCCACCATCTGCAAAAGCAGCAGCATTATATTTATTCCATTTCATTTCACTTCAGTCACAACCCTTTCTAAAACAGATTTTTAAGGAAAAAAAAGTGGAAGATGCAGTTTTTTGTTTGTTTTTTTTACAGCTGTGGCAAACATGCTTCACACACATGGTAATGTTGTACATTTTGTTAACATGGGTCCCCTTTATGTTGGGTTGTTTTTCTGAAATTATAGGGGTGTTTATCCAAATTTGCAGACAATTCAAAGTTGTTGGTTTTGGGGGTTTTTTTTGTTTTTATTTTTGCAAATATAAATTATAAAAAAATTTGCAAAGTTTTAAGATTGTCTCTAAAGATCTTAGTGGTGACAGAGATGAGCAAATTTTTCAAAAATTCAGTTCGGCAGCTTCTCTTAATTGTTAGATTTGATCCAAATTAATTCACGGCAAATTGACTTTAAAAATCTATTTCCTGGCTGCAGAGAGCCTGTATAGTGGTATAGAACACTGTGCCTTGCAGTGGTTCTTAGTGATGTCCCACTAGGGGACCTGAATCAGCGATTCAATGATTGCTCCTTCAGCGCTATTCACTGCAATACATGTGTATTGCAGTCTATAGAGGAAGCCAGCCTATGCAAATGCTGAGGCTGACTTCCTTACTTCTGGGCAGGATCAACCCAGGATCATTGACAAGACCAGGCTGCAGAAGATGTATATCGGCACCCTTTCCCTCCTGATCTTGCCACTGAGGGTGCCGAGGGGGAAATGTAGCATAATAGAAATAAATTTCCTGCACTCAAATTAATGCTTCCAAAATATTGTGAACTTTTATTAACATCCGACAAAAACGTTTCGGTCTCATATAGACCTTCTTCAGTTTGTCTTAAAAATACAAAAGGAAATAACAAAATATAAGTGATTCCATCTCATAAATATAGTACAAATAATATACAAATAACATACAGACAATAGTACACAACAAGGTAATCAATGGTGTTAGATATGTAGCCCAAAAGGTATAAGGTTTATAAGACATATGCATATCTGGGTAACACCATAAAATGAGCAGACAATAGTAGAGCATGCATAAACAGGTGAAGTAGGTGTATTCAACAAGATGATATACTGCCAAACCGAATAGGATATGTCGCCGTGCTTCTACTGAGGAATGGTGCCCAGCTTACTAGACAAAATGTTATGTCCTATGAATACATTGGTATCACAAATCCTGTACAATCTTACCGGTGGGGTATAGTGGAAAGTGGAAGCTTCTGAAATGGTCCAGGTCAGAGGGTGCAGTAGAGGTATGAGAGTGTGGGGTTAAAAGGGATTTTTGGCGCCAAGAGCCATCAGACCGGGAGCCCCGCCCCTAAAGGGGGCGTGGCCCCAAGCCAAAGGACCCTCGGCGCCTCCCCCACAATGTCTAATCAGCTAAGGGGAAGAAGGAGGAGAAGGAGGATGGCGTTGGTGGTATAGAGGGCAGACACAGGTGCAGACTTGCCTGCACTCTCCTATTTTCGGCTATCTTAGCCGAACAACACACTTCCCCCGATGCGTTCCACTGTGGAACGCATAACTTCCGGCCGCGGCACATGCGAACCGGAAGTGCCCGTCTTCCTTGTGCGTTCCACAGTGGAACGCATAACTTCCTGTCGCGGCACACGCGAACCGGAAGTGCCCGACTTCCACACTCCACGGGGCGGCTAATAACGCTGCGGACACAGGGAAACCTGTGTCTGCCCTCTATACCACCAACGCCATCCTCCTTCTCCTCCTTCTTCCCCTTAGCTGATTAGACATTGTGGGGGAGGCGCCGAGGGTCCTTTGGCTTGGGGCCACGCCCCCTTTAGGGGCGGGGCTCCCGGTCTGATGGCTCTTGGCGCCAAAAATCCCTTTTAACCCCACACTCTCATACCTCTACTGCACCCTCTGACCTGGACCATTTCAGAAGCTTCCACTTTCCACTATACCCCACCGGTAAGATTGTACAGGATTTGTGATACCAATGTATTCATAGGACATAACATTTTGTCTAGTAAGCTGGGCACCATTCCTCAGTAGAAGCACGGCGACATATCCTATTCGGTTTGGCAGTATATCATCTTGTTGAATACACCTACTTCACCTGTTTATGCATGCTCTACTATTGTCTGCTCATTTTATGGTGTTACCCAGATATGCATATGTCTTATAAACCTTATACCTTTTGGGCTACATATCTAACACCATTGATTACCTTGTTGTGTACTATTGTCTGTATGTTATTTGTATATTATTTGTACTATATTTATGAGATGGAATCACTTATATTTTGTTATTTCCTTTTGTATTTTTAAGACAAACTGAAGAAGGTCTATATGAGACCGAAACGTTTTTGTCGGATGTTAATAAAAGTTCACAATATTTTGGAAGCATTAATTTGAGTGCAGGAAATTTATTTCTATTTTGCTATGGCTATGAGAAGCCTTTTCCTGGCACCAAACTCCTTGACCGAGTGACGGCACATTAAGATTTTTAGGGAAATGTAGCATGGCGGAACCCCATAACCAAGGCATCCAATGGGTTAAAACCCGCAATCAGAGCTGTGCTCTGACCGGGGGTTAAGGAGCAGGGTGTTAGCTGTTAGTTATAGCCAACATCCACTCCTAATGCCGTGAGCGGCCGTGAAGGGGTTAAAGGGCTCTGACATCACAGGGCTAGCTGCTGATTGGCTGGACACATGGCATTGTGGGTGATCCCGCATTTCCAGAGTTCCTTACCCCATGACCTAACATGTGCAGTAGCCATTTTAGGAAAAATGTGATTTGTTACCACAAAGCTTGAGGTAAGACGGATTTGATGCAATTTGAATATTTCCTGAAATTCCGATCGATTGATTCTATATTTTGTATTAATAAAATATTCACTATATTTTTATGAATTCTGGTGTTGCTACACGTTTTTTTTCTTTATGGTTTGATAATTACTTTGTGTGGTTTTGTTTCTTTAATTGTTGAACTTTTGGTTGGTTATAAAAATCTGTAAAACTCTGCAACATTTTTACTTATATATTATACTAGCATATGCCCGCAACTTCGACTGTAAGTTGGTGTTGGTGCTGAGCCACTTATATGTAGCCAATTGCAGTTGTAGATGATCCACCTGCTCCCGCATCTCGGCTCAGCTACATCGCAGCATATGCGCAGCATACTTAGTTGTATGTACATCTCTGCATCTCTCCACCCACAAAATAGTGTGTAACTCCGCCCACTGCCTAGCATAATCCTATCCTAGAATGGCTAAAGGACCTATGAAAATGTCATGACAGGTCCTTTAGTGTTGTGTGAACCTACATTCCTTCACTGTGGTCGTGTAGTGATGTCATTTACTGGGATAAAAAGTAACCTATGTTTTAATCGGGGTTCCTATCTATGTATGTGGCAAATTTCAAGCAAATCTGTTCAGCCGTTTTTGCGTGATTGAGGAACAAACATCCAAACCCACAAACCTTTTTTTTTTTTTTTTTTTTTTAAATGTAGATTGTGAGCCCCACATAGAGCTCACAATGTACACTTTTCCCTATCAGTATGTCTTTGGAATATAGGATGCAAACACGGGGAGAACATACAAACTCCTTGCAGATGGTTTTTTGCCCTTGGCAGGATTTGAACACCAGGACTTCAGCGCTGCAAGGCTGCAGTGCTAACCACTGAGCCACTATGTGGCCCCTCAAACCCACAAACTTTAATATTAAGTAGGATTGTCTACAAATGTAAATATGTTTATTTAAACAAGCCCCTTTAAGCTTCAACTCACAGGCTTTCAGCTTTACTGCCCTCTGCATGTATTCTACATATACTGTCAATAAGTAGAGCTCTTTGATCAGTTTAGCTGGATTCTTACAAAAGAGTGAGAGGTATATCTGAATTTTCTGAGAATTCACAGTAATCCGCTTTACTCGCCTGTATGGGGTTAAAAGTTTGTCAATAAATTTGCATGTGAATATCCCAAAAAGGTTCAGGGTAACACTTTTTGAATAATATCCTGCACTTGGATAAATGACATAAAATGTAGGGTAGTGCTAAGCTTACTTCTTAGATGTGAACATATCGGCTCTATTATGTGATGGTGCTCATGGTGGTCTTTTTATATTAATTGCTTGGCAAAACATTTCGTGACGGTAGATATTAGATGGAAAAAAAGACAATGATTTTATGATGCCAAATATACAGTCGTACATTAAGTTATCAAGGGTAAAAAGCAAGTACTGGCTTACTGTAAAGTGCCGTACTTTGCGTAGTATTTCATCAGAAATATGGCATTTTGGGTTTCTTGCAAGTTGAATTTTCTTATTTTAGTCTTTCTGATGGTAGCCATCTTCTATGAAGAGTTTTGTTGAAATGCCAAAAACATGTGTTCCATTAAAGTAATAATTCTTCTACAAATAAAATATCACTTTTCTCTTTCATACTAAAATTGGATTGGTTCAACACTGTAGGGATTGTAGGGTTATAGGTTGGACTTGATGGACTAATGTCTTTATCCAACCTCACCTACTATATAACTATGGTTGAGCAGACTTGACCATACCAAGGTTCCAGGTACATGTTGTAGATTGCGTGGATCTGACTTTTGGCTGGTCACAATACCCAGTGTGATCTGCACCTAGCCAGCTTGGTGGGGGCAGAGGATATTCCAAATATAGCCCGATTATTATTTTTTTTGCATAAACTCATCCAAATGTGCCCAGCCTTGTGAAATAAACAAATGCCTACTTGAGCGTTTGCAGCAGCCATATTATACTTTGCATTTGCATAATGCACAGGCTATTGCTACCTTCTGATTAGGCTAGCTCACAGTCCAGACACTAGGACACCATGCTTTTCCCCTTTAATGCTTCCTCCCCTTCCTACTTTGTTTACATGGTCCATGAGACAGAATGATTACTCGGCACAGCAGCTTTATATACATTAAAGATAGGCTTGGGTTGAGTAAATATGCCTGAAGTGCCAAACCTGGCAGAGGTGAAGGAGATTGCTGACCCCTGGTATAGGAGATCCAGGGACACTGGCGTGCAATTACAGGACATGATGCAGCTAAACAGAGCCCTGGCACAAGGAATACAAATCTGTTAGTCACAGACAGCAAGCACTTTTCCCTACTGTGCTAACATCTCATCTATAGTAACTAGAGATGAGCGAACACTAAAATGTTCGAGGTTCGAAATTCGATTCGAACAGCCGCTCACTGTTCGAGTGTTCGAATGGGTTTCGAACCCCATTATAGTCTATGGGGAACAGAAACTCGTTAAGGGGGAAACCCAAATTCGTGTCTGGAGGGTCACCAAGTCCACTATGACACCCCAGGAAATGATACCAACACCCTGGAATGACACTGGGACAGCAGGGGAAGCATGTCTGGGGGCATAAAAGTCACTTTATTTCATGGAAATCCCTGTCAGTTTGCGATTTTCGCAAGCTAACTTTTCCCCATAGAAATGCATTGGCCAGTGCTGATTGGCCAGAGTACGGAACTCGACCAATCAGCGCTGGCTCTGCTGGAGGAGGCGGAGTCTAAGATCGCTCCACACCAGTCTCCATTCAGGTCCGACCTTAGACTCCGCCTCCTCCGGCAGAGCCAGCGCTGATTGGCCGAAGGCTGGCCAATGCATTCCTATGCGAATGCAGAGACTTAGCAGTGCTGAGTCAGTTTTGCTCAACTACACATCTGATGCACACTCGGCACTGCTACATCAGATGTAGCAATCTGATGTAGCAGAGCCGAGGGTGCACTAGAACCCCTGTGCAAACTCAGTTCACGCTAATAGAATGCATTGGCCAGCGCTGATTGGCCAATGCATTCTATTAGCCCGATGAAGTAGAGCTGAATGTGTGTGCTAAGCACACACATTCAGCACTGCTTCATCACGCCAATACAATGCATTAGCCAGTGCTGATTGGCCAGAGTACGGAATTCGGCCAATCAGCGCTGGCCAATGCATTCTATTAGCCCGATGAAGTAGAGCTGAATGTGTGTGCTAAGCACACACATTCAGCACTGCTTCATCACGCCAATACAATGCATTAGCCAGTGCTGATTGGCCAGAGTACGGAATTCGGCCAATCAGCGCTGGCTCTGCTGGAGGAGGCAGAGTCTAAGATCGCTCCACACCAGTCTCCATTCAGGTCCGACCTTAGACTCCGCCTCCTCCAGCAGAGCCAGTGCTGATTGGCCGAATTCCGTACTCTGGCCAATCAGCACTGGCTAATGCATTGTATTGGCGTGATGAAGCAGTGCTGAATGTGTGTGCTTAGCACACACATTCAGCTCTACTTCATCAGGCTAATAGAATACATTGGCCAATCAGCGCTGGCCAATGCATTCTATTAGCTTGATGAAGCAGAGTGTGCACAAGGGTTCAAGCGCACCCTCGGCTCTCCTACATCAGAGCCGAGGGTGCGCTTGAACCCTTGTGCAGCCTCGGCTCTGCTACATCAGAGCCGAGGGTGCGCTTGAACCCTTGTGCACACTCTGCTTCATCAAGCTAATAGAATGCATTGGCCAGCACTGATTGGCCAGAGTACGGAATTCGGCCAATCAGCGCTGGCCAATGCATCCCTATGGGAAAAAGTTTATCTCACAAAAATCACAATTACACACCCGATAGAGCCCCAAAAAGTTATTTTTAATAACATTCCCCCCTAAATAAAGGTTATCCCTAGCTATCCCTGCCTGTACAGCTATCCCTGTCTCATAGTCACAAAGTTCACATTCTCATATGACCCGGATTTGAAATCCACTATTCGTCTAAAATGGAGGTCACCTGATTTCGGCAGCCAATGACTTTTTCCAATTTTTTTCAATGCCCCCGGTGTCGTAGTTCCTGTCCCACCTCCCCTGCGCTGTTATTGGTGCAAAAAAGGCGCCAGGGAAGGTGGGAGGGGAATCGAATTTTGGCGCACTTTACCACGCGGTGTTCGATTCGATTCGAACATGGCGAACACCCTGATATCCGATCGAACATGTGTTCGATAGAACACTGTTCGCTCATCTCTAATAGTAACGCAAGCAGACAGAAATAGATACAAGTATATAAATTGACTTTTTTTTATGTTGTATTCTGGGAGACGTGCATAATGTTCAGTCCAGTACACAGAGAAAGCTGTTTGCAGATGTGTGGAGACTGTGAGCAAAATCAGCCTATCTTCTCTCCATTCACTTTGTGAAGAATGAACAGACCCCTACCATCTTGTTTCATAGTGATGTCTAAAGACAGCAGTTCTAGTAACAGGGAGTAAACAACAAATTAGCAACATGGGAGACACCTAGTGGCAGAAACTTTAGAGGGTTTTTTTCATGCATAAAACAGCAACATTTTTTAAATTAAGTGCATTCCATTTTTACATGGATTTATATGCGCTGTTAAATGGGACTAAATATGTTAATGGTGTAAATAAAGGTCAAGGAAGAAGTGTTTTTAGTAAAAACTAAGCACAAGAACAAAAGGGGACAATCTAAAATTATTTTGGGGAAGAGATCAAAAGCAATTATTGCAATTATTTCATATAGGAAATTTTCTTGTACCCTTTTGACTACTAGGAGTATGGACCTGTAAGTGTGATATGCTGCATATAAAGCTGGCAGATCACTTTAAGCTGTTGGACAGCCAATGCAATTGGGATTGAATCATTAAAATGCAATGTTTTCTCACTAACATGTAGGAATAGCCTTAATAAAGGCTATTCTTCTCCTACCTTTTAGATGTCTTCTCCGCGCCGCCGTTCGGTAGAAATCCCGATTTTCCTCTGTATGCAAATGAGTTCTCTCGCAGCACTGGGGCGGTCCCCAGCACTCAAACAGCACTGGGGGCGTCCCCAATGCTGCAAGAGAAATCTCCAGCACTGCCTCTATCTTTGCCTGGAACGGCCTCTCCCTGGATCTTGTTCCGGCGCTGGCTTCAAACTCCTAGGCATGTGCAGTCGGCTCTGCCGTCGGGCCTCGGGCAGCGCATGCCCGCGGCCATTTTCTTGTGGCCACTTACCCCAGCTTACTCTGTAAGAAGCCACAAGAAAATGGCTGCTTACACCAGTTTACTGTGTAAGTGACCACAGGCATGCGCAGTCGGCTCTGCGTGAGGCCTGCTGGCAGAACCGACTGCACATGCCTAGAAGATTCAAACCCAGGATGGAAGAAGATGCAGGGAGAGGCCATTCCTGAATAAGATGGAGGCAGTGCTGGAGATTTCTCTTGCAGCATTGGGGACACCCCCAGTGCTGTTTGAGTGCCGGGGACTGCCCCCAGTACTGCGAGAGAACAGATGAAAACCGGGATTTCTATCAAACGGTGACCCGGAGAAGACATCTAAAGGTAGGAGAAGATTAGCTTTTCCTAAGGCTACTCTTAAGTTTGATCGAGACAAAAATGTGATTTTAATAATAGAATCCCTTTAAAGCTATTCCTACATGTTAGGGAGAAAAAAATTGCATTTTAATGATTGAATCCTATTAATATTATAAATGTGAAAGTTTGTGAGTTTGGATGTTTGTGGGTTTGTGTGTTTGGATGTTTGTTAGTCAATCACGCAAAACCCGCTCCACCGATTTGGCTGAAATTTTCCACAAACATAGTCACTACACTGGATTGTGCAATAGGCTACTTTTCTCCACAATAGCGCACATACGTTTGTGCCAGGACCCCCACAAAACCCAAACTCACACCACCATCTCTGCAATCTCACACACTTTGGACCATAGCAAGCCACAAAATTCATATTGCCCTCTGCAGCCTCGCCCCTAACCTCACACAATCACATATACATATACTTTACCACTTTGCCCCTCACCTTAACGATACCCCAGGAGACTCTCTTTAACGCTCCGGAGCAGCCATGTTTGCCGACGTCCACCGCTCTGACAATCCGCGACACCACCCACCCATGTCAATACCCCTAGGAGGTCTAATAAATGCAAAAAAAAAAAGTTTTAAAAAAATTAAAAAAATATAAAAACAAATAAAAAGGATTAAAAATTCAAATCACCCCCCTTTCCCTAGAACACATATAAAAGTAGTTAAAAACTGTGAAACACATATATGTTAGGTATCCCCATGTCCGAAATCGCCCGCTCTACAAAGCTATACAAATATTTTTCCTGTTCAGTAAACGCCGTAGCGAGAAAAATGGTCAAAAGTTCCAAACCGCCGTTTTTTCACTGTTTTGATTCTGATAAAAATTTGAATAAAAAGTGATCAAAGCAATAACATTTCCCGAAAATGGTAGAACTAAAAAGTACACCCGACCCCGCAAAAAAAGACGCCCTATACATCCCCGTACACAGACGTATAAAAAAAGTTACGGCTGTCGGAATATGACGACTTTTCAAAAAAAATTTTTTTAACACAGTTTTGGATTTTTTTTAAGGGGTCAAAATGTAAATAAAACCATATAAATTTGGTATCCCCAGCATCGTACCGAAACACAGAATACAGGGGACATGTCATTTTGGCTGCACAGTGAACGCTGTAAAACCAAAGCCCGTAAGAAAGTCGCAGAAATGCATTTTTTTGTCAAATCCACCCCATTCAGAATTTTTTCCCTGCTTCCCAGTACATTATATAGAATAAATAATGGTGTTATCATAAAGAAAAATTTGTCCCAGGAAAAATTAAGACCTCATATGACTCTGGGAGCGGAGAAATAAAAAAGTTATGGGGTTTAGAAGGAGGGGAGTCAAAAACGAAAAACGAAAATCAAAAAATGCCATCGACGGGAAAGGGTTAACTTCAAATACTTCTGTCCCAAAGTCACTATGTAAAGTTTCTCACAACACCGTATATATAGCAGCTGAAATACAAATTAACTTCGACACAAAAGTCTCACGTATTCTCTGAATTACAGCAAAAACAAGATACAAAGTTACATTTTATATCCCATCCCTTATACACAGTACGAAAACCTTACCCGCGCCTGTATATACCCACTTCTACAATCACCGCCGACGAAGCTAGTCGTAAATAAAAATAAACTTTTTTTTTTTTTTTTTTTTTTTTTTAACCTTTTCTTAAATTTCCTAAACCTGATCTTTGTTATTATAAGAAAAAAAAAATAGCCATTGTCTCCCAAAAAACTGCTTGTGGCACATCAAGTAGGTAAGTCCAGGTCAGAACATTGAGGGTCTAGACCAGGGGTCCTCAAACTGCAGCCCGCGGGCCACATGCGGCCCGCCAAGCACTTCCGTCTGGCCCCGCCGGCAGGCGTGCATTTATAATGAAGCTCCTGGGGAGCTCGGGCCAGGCCATGGAGCGCACCTCACTTTATCTATTGGAGGGCACCGCTCCAGATGTCTGTGCGACCTGCTCTGCCTCCGGCCCACTGTTTAAAAAGTTTCAGGACCCCTGGTCTAGACTCTAGAAACTATGGTGACTTAGACAAACAGACTGGAATAGATTGATGTCATGGCATACTCTCCCAAATCTATATTACAGAGAATTTTAGTGAGCGACCACCTTTCTAGGAGTGAGCGACCACCACTTGAGTGACTGTAGATCGTGATCAGTTCATTATCAGCATCTGATTGACATATCATAAATGGCTGTGTTAGCATAATCCTTTTTAGAGGACTGGTTTTGCCACTGTCCTTCTTTATTATCTTGCATTATGTTATCTTTGCTTCATCTGTTCAGTAAAATTGGAAATGGTTTTAAATACTTAATACAGATTGCTTTTTCCGTCAGCGTGTGACACCTGCCATCTTTGTAGCTAACACCTGCTCCATCTATGTATTGTCACTGCTGTAAAAGTTTCATTAGAAACATAATAGGCTTAAATATTTAAAGGAACGTCTGCTTTTTAAAAGCAATTCACAACATGTCACTGTTAAAATCTTCCTAAAAAACCCTGAAACTGTTGCAAATATCTGATATATTTATATTGTTGTTCATCAGATTTCTAAAATGTTGTTTTTTCCACTGAACCAAGCCAGACTTGAAGTGAAGATTTCCAGTATACCAGCTTTATTTCCTGTGGTTTCTATGTGTAGTCATAGTTTGTAAAGAGAGGCTCTTAAAGGGAATGTACCACTAATATTTTATTTTGCCAATTATAATCCTATGGTGAAAAAGTTTAACTTGGCTTTAATATTAGCTTTAACTACATCAAAATAATAATAATTTCAAGGATTGGTTGTAGGTGCGAAGTCATTATGGAAAAAGGAACATTTGCAAAGACAACTAATAAGTAGCTTTTAATATGAATGTTTAAAAAATACACGGATATTACATCCAGGTGATGTCAAGATAAGGAAGGTCACATTCCGTAGTGTAGACTGATGCTGAATAACACTATTGTTAATATAGTTGGACCTGGTATAAAAACCCTAAGGTCTTGTGATATTCCTTATCTTGACCCCACTTGGATTTTATATCCATGAATTTTTAAAATGTTAAAATTAAAAGCTACTTATTACACATTTTTTCTTTTCTTCATATTTTTCGTCTATGATAATGGGGGCAGACATCTTGCTTGAGCTGTTGTTAACCACAATAGAGAGATGCTTTACAGCTGCCACATGGAGCATAGACGCAATAGTTTGACACTTGTCAGAAGCCCAACCATGATATCCTTGTACTGTAGATAACCTGGCCTACTAAGGAAATCTTGGCTGGGTTTTTGAGAAGCCCCAGTACACAGAAATTTCCTGCAAATGTTGCATCTATTGGCAACATATCATGACAATGGTCTCTCACAGTTAAGATAACTACTGGAAATCTTTAAAACTTCGCAATTTTTTTAAATTTATATTTTCAAAACTAGTTAACTTTTAAATTATCTACAAATTTCAAAAAGGTTATGTTCGTGAGAAAGTTACTTTTAACCCCTTCCCGACATCCGCCGTAATACTATGGCGGATGCCAGGTGTTTAACTATGGCGGCCGCCGGGGAGTCGGGCGGCCGCCATAGCTGCCGGTTGTCTATTGTTTTACACAGTAGACACCCAGCGCTGATGCCTCCAGTCAGTACCCGGACCTATCGGAGGCATTAACCCCTCCGATGCCTCAGTCAAAAACTGACTGAGGCGCCATTTTCCCGGCAGCGCATGGGCGCCTCCATTTTGCCGGTGACATTGGCATGACAGCCTGGAGCCTTGTTAAGGCTCCTCGGCCTGTCTACAGTGATATTTTTTTGCAGGCTGCTCTATGCAGCCTGCAAAAGAAATGATGATTTTTTGCAATGTATTGCAATGCATTAGCATTATAATGCATTGCATTAGTGATCAGATCCCCCTGGGGTTCAAGAACCCTAGGTGGTCTAATAAATGAAAAAAAAAAGAAAAAAAAAAGTTAAAAAAAATATATAAAAAATTATAAAATATTAAAAATTCAAATCACCCCACTTTCCCTAGAATGCATATAAAAGTAGTTAAAGGGATTCTACCACTAAAGCAACATTTTTTCTAATTACCACGTCGGAATAGCCTTAAGAATGCTATTCGTCTCTTACCTTTAGAGGTGGCCTCCGCCGTGCCGTTCCTTAGAAATACCGTTTTTTACTGGTATGCTAATGAGTTCCCCACATCGCTCAAACGGAGATGGGAGCGTCCCCACTGCTGCCCGAGAGCTCACTCCAGCGCCGCCTCCATCTTCAGCTGCAACCCCGCCACTTCTGTCTCCCGTCTCGGTCCAACTTCCGACGCCTGCGCAGTACGCTCCTGTATTGAACTGCAAGAGCGGCCTCCCAAAAAAGGCCGGCGGCCATATATATATATATATATATATATATATATATATATATATATATAAATTCCAACTCCCTGCTGTCTTTGAGGTTTTTGGCTGATGTCAAGGACCACTGGGCCTCATCACGTAGCACATAATCACAAACGTTACAATGCCAAGTGACTTCAGCCAGTCTCTCATGTCAGCCAGAAGAGCCAAAAACAGCAGGAATTTGTGCTTGAGCACAGGAGAGTTCAGTAATAGAGATGAGCGAGTACTGTTCAGATCAGCCGATCCGAACAGCACGCACGCATTGAAATGAATGGACGTAGCCGGCACGCGGGGGGTTAAGTGACCGGCCGGCGTCAAAGCGGAAGTACCAGGTGCTTCCATTCATTTCAATGCGTGCGTGCTGTTTGGATCGGCTGATCCGAACAGTACTCGCTCATCTCTATTCAGTAACGCTAATTTTTATGTTTTCTATGGACTTCTCCTTATTATACTCTAATGAGCCCTCACAGTATAATAGCAGTTTTGGTTTAGGACGAAATCACGTTGGTTTCCTGGTTTATCGATTTTGCCTATTTTTCGATTAATTGATGTGTCACCCCCATCAGTAATGAGAAATTACCTGGAATTAATCAATCGCGTGACTCCTTCTGTGACCCCAGAACTAACTGACTATTCTAACTACATCCAGGTATATAGCGTGTCTTTATCCTTAAAGGAGTTGTCCACGATAAATAGAAATTCCTACAGTAATTTATACACACTCTCTCTTGCCTACGTTCTAAATTACATAATTCAGCAAAAATGTATAGTTACCTATACATTTTCTGATTATCATGTTTCCAGAAATGGAATACCCCCCTCCCCCCCTCCTTTGTGCTGTAAACGACAATCCATTTCTATTGCACAAGCATGGGAGCCTTAAGGAGCTGCCCACACCTGCGAAGTAGAGATGGAGTGTTGGCTACAGCACAGTTCCAAGACTGCTGCGCTGGCAGAATCAAAGAGGAGGAGAACCGTTACCCACAGTAGTGATCACGTGATCTGCCATGATCAGCGAGTGTTAGAGCTGCTGGGTCCTACAGGACCCAGATCAGCTCTATAGAACGGGCAAGAGGCTGTATTCCTCCTCCAGCTGGGGCTAAATTTACCAGCCCCAGTTATAGGGGAAATCAGCCTCCCCCCCCACCTCTTCCCAAAAAAGATAAGCTGTGATTATTGTCACCAAAGGTCTATTATGATGTTATTGGGACACACTGTGAAAAATATATATATATATATATATATATATATATATATATATATATATATATATATATATATATATGTAAGAAAAAAAATTAAATAAAATAATTAAAAATGTCTATAAAACTCCCTTATTAAAGGTTCTAGCTTCACTCGGACGACACCATACAAAATAAAATTTTAAAAAGCTTTTTTAGTAGCATTTTGTGTTTTATTAAATAAAAAATAATAAAAACAATTTTCTGTATATAAAATAAAATTTAAAACACATGCAAAAATAAAATCAACATAAACTTAAAGCTCTATGTGTCACCGAAAAAACAAACAAAAAAACTGCAGAAATTAGTTGAATAACACAAATGATAAAAATGTTACAGCCCTCAAAACCGCACATACAAAAAAAACCCTGAAAATATGTCTGGTGCTGAACCAGAATTTGGCCCAGTACAGAAGTGGTTAATCACAGTTTTGCGAACATAGTTTAAAAGAGAGGAAAAAAAAGTGATTTTTTTTTTTTTTTTTTTTTTTTTAAGCAATATTCCATTTATATTTTTCCAGTTCTTTTCATTTCCTTCCATTGATCAGTTTTCAGCACTACCAATATGCATTGTTTTTTTCGGTGAGTGACCTATTTAACCCATTGTCAAGGACCAGTAGTGCATTTCAGAATCCTGGAGAACTGTGTAGTCTATGATATAATAATTGATCTTGTGTCATTTAAGGCTAGGCTGTATGCCATTACAAAGTTTTCTAGATGTGGGAAGCATTTCTATTCATCTGGAGAACTTTAGATGTCATCAAAGCAGACATGAAGCTGTGAAGCCGATGTGTTGGCTTGTTATCAGGTATAGTGTTTGGTAACCTGATGTCTCAGGCATTTAAGCAGATGTGAAAGGCTGCCTGCCTACCTTGTGTAAGACATGTTTTTATACTGCCATCTTCAAAAGCCCTATATTGTACGGTGTAAGTGCTTTCCTGGATTGTTTCAGCTGTCTACAAAATATAATTGCTCTTCCTGGTAATCTATGTCTCATACCACCTTCTTCTTTAGATAGCTGTCAAATGCTGTCATTTTCTGACTCCTCCAATACCCATGCACGTTCAGCATGTGTTGCAAATGGGGAGAGGAGATAAAGGTGCTACCAGACGCTTGGCTGTGCCATATCTCATAGGAGTATAAAAGGTGGGGGATGGGATTCAGGACACCTCTATACATGTTAGATGATCCGTCATCCCACAAATATCAGCTGAATTCAATTAATAATCTAATGCATGTGGCCAGTTTAAGGTTGTGTTGTAGTTGTTACCCAAGGCTTCTATATTGCACCTTGCCCATGAAACAGGACTACAGTATGCAACATGACAGCAGATAATATGCTACCACTGTTAGAACCTACATGAAGCTAACCGTAACGGCGTCCCCATGTTGACTCAGAAAAAATGGTCTTGTTGACCATATTTATAGAAATATGCAAACGAACAATTTATTTAGCCCTATGTTGTAAGGTGCTCATCTTATTCCTGTGACAAACGATTTTATCTACATATTGGTATTAATAATTCACCCAGTTATTGGAAGTTAACTGAGTAATGTTGAGTTTAACAATAATAATTGTCGCTCTTTTCTATGTAGATATGGGGAAATTTAGATGTTAGAAAAAGAATTGCTGACCCTATACATACCTTGCAACTTTCAGATGACAGAGACACAAACCTTGCAACAGCAGCAAATTTTTGTATGTTAAGCCATGCCTCAAGCCCCTCCTAGCAGGTGCAATGACGTCACTGCATCAAGCTTGTTTGTGTCCAAGTCACTGGTAGCAAGAGTGATCAGACCCCAGAGTATATAATGATGGCCCATGGGAGGAGATCAGAGAGGGAGTTGTACCGGAGCCCAGTAGAGGTGTTTATGTTTGATCACCTCCTCTGGGTCTCTGCTTATTATGCTGTGGGATCTGAAGAGGCCCCAGAGTATAATAGGATTTTTGATTTGTACATGTTTGGTCCATACAAAACTGCAGGGGGTAACTGGCAAATATTGTAATAACCTAACTGAAATAACTGATTTTAACAAAATCATGTTGATTATTCAGGTTGACATTTGGTTTCATTTATTTTTCCATTAATTGCCCAGCCCTAGTATCTATCTCATACTATATGGATAGTCTTCGCCTGTCAGACTAAAGGCTGCTCTTTGAGCAACCCTCCACTTCTCATAGCAGAGCCATTATTTAAAGCTCATGGTTCCCAATGCAAAATCTGTAAATGGAACCCTATTTTGCATTATGTAAAATGGTGGTATATTTGTGGCAGAGACACCTTTGGATCCTGCTCAGGGGTCAAGGCTGACTAGTGACTGCTACGACTGTACCCACTATAGCTACGCTCTAGCCTTCTAGAGGGATTCCTAAAACACACAGTGCTTGCACCAGGGCAAATAGCAGGCGCACATCCTGAGTCTGGTGGAATTCTCTCACACCTGGGGTTGTGTCCAACACATTTCTTGCCCACGCCAGTATGGTGTTGAAACATGTAACCCTGTACTTTTGTCCCGTTGGAACCAATAAAATTGTTTATTGCAAAGAGCGGAAGTTTTCCGTATCATTGGACCAGCAGTGCTCTACAACTTTCACAGTTTTTTCCTCTCTTTCTCCTCATGTCACAAGAAAGATGTTTAAAAGGTGGTGTAGTAATGTCCAGATAATATTGAACACCCCTTTTACTGTGACATACCTGGGTCCTTTCTTTAGACCTCCTGGACAACTTCCTTTTACAGTCTTTTGCAGAACTGTGAAAAGGAGCATAAACATGACTGAATTACTAGGTGTCACAGAGAAAACAATTAATACAATTAACACAATTCGTATTAGTAGAGATGAAAATGAATATATACATTTGTAGGAAACATTTAGTAGAATTTGTCATGTATCTTATCTTCTTAACTTCTCAAGCTCTATAACATGCCAATAGGGGACAGCACATTCAATTTCAATTTCTGTGTAACCGCATCCTTTGTGTGATTTTAGCAACAAGTGTCTTAGCCAGTATGAGTACTGATGTGCTATATTGGTAGCAATAGGTTACTGAATGTATACAATAATCTGTCATTGCTTATCTAATAATATATGTAAATACCATGTTAGCAGCAGTACAGCTAAACCCTAAACATCAGCCATTACCAATTGTCATTTCTGTACTGTATGAAGTAATATTTTAGGCATGTATACCTTTTGTTTCTGATCGGGACTTGAAAATACTTCCTAAAACTATTGATTTTCATGGCACATTGTCAGGTTTTGTTATATCACTGTGTCTGAACATATTTTATTTTATTCCACAGCTCCAAGAGGAAAACGGGGATGGAAAACATTCTACGCCATTCTGAAGGGAACTGTCCTTTACTTGCAAAAGGTAAACCTATATGTACATTATATAGTAAATTGGTGTTTTATCTTTTCATATATTGTGTTCTGTAAACTCTGGAATTTTAATTGTATGTAAGGTTTGTGTGTTCGACATTTACTTACATGTGCTGTATGTATTTTCATTGTTTTGAGCAGAGTACCTAGAAGGGATTGTATAATATACTCCGTTCATCAATTCCTTGCAGTTTTTAAGATGTTTGCTTGTATTGTTATTAAAGGAGGTTTTCCAGTTTATGTAATTGATGATCTATCCTTGGACTCTGAATGTTTTTAACCTCAGGTTTCTGGGATGGTTCTCGCATCAGTACACGCGATAGGCACAAGAGTCTCTCCACCTTCTCCCTGATCTTTGGTATGACATATATTGTAGGGATTGACAAACTCACTTGTTATAATATGTAAGCCAGTCCCTTTCTCTGTTGTGCATAAGCAGTGACACAGAAGGGCGTTTGCTTTGTCATTGCAATGAGTTAGTCTGCCAGTCCCCATACCAGGGAACAAAAGAAGAGAGGGAGAAGGGGTTGGCTGCCAATCACATGACCTGGTGTCTGAAGGAGCCTGGAAACCTCAGATTCAGAACACTAAAGACCTGGGCCAGATACGACTAAATTTGTGTCAATGGATAACCCCTTTCAAATCCAACTAGTCTGATCCTCATTTTATCTGACATCTGGTCCAAAAAAACCTCCAAATACATGAGGTGATCAGCCACAGATGCTAAAATCTCTAAATGTAATCAGCGTACAGTACTGTGCAAAGGTTTTAGACCTCAAACTAAGAATACTTTTAAAAATAGCAACAGGAATGGACCAGCCTCCTTTCAGACAGGCAAAAGACAGCGCTCACCCAGATTATTATTATTTATTTATTTATTTATTTATTTATTTATATAGCACTATTAATTCCATGGTGCTTTACATTTGGGGGTTACGTACAGTACACAGAATATACAGGCAGATCTAAAACTATCTGTGACCAACTGGCACAGTGGGATAAAGGGCCCTGCCTGCAAGGGCTTACAATCTAGGAGGGAAGGGGGGTAGAGACAGAAGGTGAGGGGGGAGACAGTTCAGATGGCGGTGCGGTGATAGTGTTATTGGAGGTTGTAGGCCTTCCTGAATAGGTGAGTCTTCAGGGCCTTTTTGAAGCCTGTGATTGTGGGGTCAGTCTTATGTGTCTTGGTAAGGAGTTCCAGAGTATCGGGGATGCACGGGAGAAATCTTGGAGATGGTTGTGTGAGGAACGGATGAGAGCAGAGCGGAGTAGGAGGTCATTGGAGGATCTGAGGTTACGTGTGGGCAGGTAGCGGGAGATTATTTCTGAGATATATGGAGATGACAGGTTGTGGATGGCTTTGTATGTTAACGTTAGTAGCTTGAACTCAATTCGCTGGGCTATGGGTAGCCAGTTGAGGGACTGGCAGAGGGGAGCAGCTGATGAAGATCGGGGGGAGAGATGAATTAAGCGAGCAGCACAGTTTAAGGTGGACTGGAGGGGGGCGAGAGTGTTAGCTGGGAGTCCATGAAGAAGAGTGTTGCAGTAATCTAGGTGGGAGATTATGAGGGCCTGGACGAGCGTCTTAGTCATTTCAGGGGTGAAGAAGGAGCGGATTCGGTGGATTTTCTTGAGTTGGAGGCGGCAGGAAGTGTTGAGGGTTTGAACGTGTGACTTGAAAGATAGGTCGGGGTCCAGTGTTACTCCAAGGCATCGGGCCTGTGGGATAGGGGTAAGTGTGGTTCCGTTGACTTTGATAGATGGGTCCCGTGGAGGGCCCATACAGGGTGGGGCAAAGATGATGAACTCTGTTTTCTCCATGTTGAGTTTGAGAAAGTGGGAGGAGAGGAAGGAGGCTACAGCTGCTAAACAATCTGGAACTCTGGCCAGCAGGGAGTTAATGTCTGGTCCTGAGATGTATATTTGGGTGTCGTCAGCATAGCAATGGTACTGGAAACCATGAGATTCTATGAGTTGGCCCAGGCCAAGGGTGTAGATGGAGAACAGGAGGGGTCCTAGGACGGAGCCTTGGGGGACACCTACAGAGAGAGGGTGTGGCGAGGAGGTGGTGTGCGAGTGGGAGACGCTGAATGTGCGGTCGGTGAGGTATGAGGAGATACAAGAATGGGCCAGGTCTGAGATACCAAGGGACGAGAGAATTTCTAACAGGACGGTGTGGTCGACTGTGTCAAAGGCAGAGAAGAGGTCAAGGAGGAGGAGGACAGAGTAATGGCGCTTGGCTTTGGCGGTTAGCAGATCATTAGTGACTTTTGTTAGGGCAGTTTCAGTGGCGCGATGGGGTCTGAAGCCTGACTGTAGTCTGTCAAAGAGCAGGTTTGACAAGAGATAGGAGGAGAGTTCTGAGTGGACGTGCTGCTCAATAAGTTTTGAGGCATACGGGAGCAGTGAGATGGGACGATTGTTGGCTGGAGAGGACGGGTCGAGGGATAATTTCTTAATTATGGGTGTGACTGTGGCGTGCTTATAGGCATAGGTGAAGGATCCATTGGCTAGGGATAGGTTGAAGAGATGTGTTAGGGCTGGAGTAATGACTTCAGTGAGTCTGGGGATGAGGTGTGACTGGATCGGGTCAAGTGCGCAGGAGGTGACGTGGGATTTAGAGATTAGGGAGGAGAGTTTTTCATCTGTGATGGTGGAGAAACATGTCAGGGATGAGGAGCAGAAAGTAGTTGGGTAGAGGGGTTATCGGGGGTTGTAGGGTGAGACTGTATCTGATGGTGTTGATTTTAGTTTTGAAGTAAGAGGCAAAGTAGTCAGCTGAGATAAATGACGTCAGAGGGGGCACGGGAGTTCGTAGGAGGGAGTTGAAGGTGGTGAATAGCTGTTTGGGATTGCGAGAGAGTGCAGATATGAGTGTGGTGAAGTAGATCTGCTTTGCGGAGAAAAGAGAAACAGCATCATCCAGCTCATCAATGGTGGTCTCTCGGCCATGAAACTTTAGAAACTGCATCATGTAAGTGCCATGACAGTTGGAATAAATGAAATGTCTGTCCATCCTTTCAAAAGTCAAGAGGCAAAATATTCAATGTCAGCAAGTCAGCTCACAAGATCTGTCATTTCTGGCACGGCAAAAAAACCACAGCACATTATTTATTTGTTTGCTTTGTAGTAGTGAGGTCACAGACTTCCATGCAAGCTCAATGTGACGTGAGTTACATAAGTTTGGAATGGTGGCCCGAAAAAAAGGTAAAGAATAGAGATGAGCGAATACTATTCGAAACTCTAGTTTCGAATACCCCACTCCCATAGGAATGAATAGGAGTGGGCGAACTGCAAGGGGTTAAGCGCCAGCACACGGGCGCTCCCATTCATTCCTATGGAGCGAGGTATTTGAAACTGTAGTTTCGAATACTATTCACTTATCTCTTGTAAAGAAGCCTCAGCTACAATATCGTCATAATAGTTGCCGTTGGCTCAAGTGTGCAAAAAAGTACAAGAAGTGGTCAGTAAAAGATTGGAAACTGGTGATTTGGAGCAAAGAGATGGAAGTCAATAGACTAGGCTTCGATGGGTGCAAATTGGTCTGGAAGAAACAAGGACAACGGGGGCTAACAGATCAAGAAATTGAGCCTGAAAGTTAAAAGTTCTAATCATTGTTACCTGTTTGTTAGTAAGTGTAAATGAAAAACTCATTCTGCTTTATTCAAAAAAAAAAAAAAAAAAACATTTTGGACACCTAGGTCAACTTAAAACTGAAAGGGTTGTGATTCTCATAAGATGCAATTATCTGGTTCCTCATTGGGTTAAAATTAAATTAGTTTTTTCAGAAATGTCATTTGGACTCAAATGCGTCCAAATGATATTAAGGTTAAAGAGCCATTTGCTGAGAATGAGATAATGTTCTAGGCATGTCCATTATGCAATAGGGAAGCCTACCTGCGCCAAATCACTTTGTGAAGTATGTCTAAGCACACGCCATGATGACAGGTCATTATCGTTTGTATTGCAGTGGTTAATATAAAAAAGCTATCAACTTTGACTCTCTCTGTTCCTCTGTAATGAATAGGCAATGAATGATGATCTGTGCATTAATTGGCCTAATGTAGACCATTGTCTTAAATTGCTTTGTCATCAGAATTGAATTAGAACTCCAGAGTGAAGACCATTGATTTAATGCCGCGTGTCGTGTGTTTAAACAATGTCTCTATTCATTTCCCTTGGTATCCCAGATTGTAACAACACTGGCGATCTACAGACCATCCTTTGCTTGCAGTTCTTATCCGAAATAATCATTTAATTAAAACTCCTAAATAATAGTTTTTTGAATTGTTGTAATGTTACATCTTGGTATTCATCTTTCTGTAGATAAAATCTGAAACACTAGTGACTGCACAAGAAAACTCTGCTGCACCTAGATGTACCAAACTAGACCGATATTTATGGTTTCCTCCACCCTCATAATAGATTTGTTTAGAAGGGAAGAAGTAGAATCTGTAAAGAAGTAAACATTTGCTTAGCTGCTATTATTAGCTTTACACAACCACATCCTGCCATGGTATGATATACAATCCTTAAAGGGAATGTGTTGCCAGGGAATTGCCATTTTTTTTTGTGTAGAGATGGGGGTTAGATGAGATGTAAAATCATAAATTGTGACTGGATTCTGTGTCACATATCGCATAGCTGTGATCATTAGTATGCTGGTAAGTGAGAGGACTGTAAAGAAACCTACAGAAAAGGAAATCTCAGCATAATATATAACCTAGTGAACAGTGGCAGAACTGCAGAATTTTTAGAATTTTTTTTTTTATAACATAGAAACATGTTTAATATAAAACTTGATTAAAAATGTCATTTCTGGCAACCCATTGCCTTTAAAAGAGTTGTCTTATCTCAGGTTTTCAGCTCAGTCCACTATCATGCTTAGTGCTTGCTGCACAGAAATCTCTGGATTTACCTCATCAAGGCTCAGCTCCTGAAAGTAATATGCAGATTAAGGGAGAGGAGAGAATATAGGTGGCCAGGAACATTCGTCCAACTGGCGAGATGGTGTGTAACCTAAGCAATGAGCTGCATCTAGTTAACTGAGCATGATGGATAAAGCAATGTATTGGGTTAAACTCTTTAGTTAATGTAAACTTCATGTTTGAATATGATTCTTGAGATGGGCATACTCCTTTAAGTTGGCCATACATATTAGATGCATATTGTCTGCACCTGCCAACTATCTAATGTATATTGCGGCTTTCAGACTCTCTATGAAGTCAAAGAAGATGAGGATCAGGCAATTTCAATTTGAGAACCTGTTGTTGTTCTCAGAGAGCTAAGCAGCTGCAAGAGGAATCTGGATGTGGCTTTCTCTCCAAATTGAGATCATAAGCATGCTTTGTTGACCTGTGTATGGAGGGTCAGTTAAACCTGGTTCACATTAGCATATGTGTTTCGTCTGGAAGGAGTCTGCATGGAGACTCCCCGGATGGAGTACAAGCGCAATTGCAAGTGCTGTACTGTAAAAGCACACGGACCCCATAGACTATAATGGGGTCCATGTGCTTGCCGTGCACTGCCCACACAAATGATTCGTGCGGGCTGTGTGCGGCAAGCACACGGACCCCATTATAGTCTCTGGGGTCCGTGTGCTTTAACTGCACAGCGCTTGCAGTTGCGTTGGTATTACGCTCGGGGGGTCTACATGCGGACTCCTTCCGAACGGAATACATAAGCTAATGTGAACCAGGGGTAGGGGTGGGTTTTAGTTGACCGAGCCCTCAGCCAAGAGATACTTAATATGTACCGTATTTTTCGGACTATAAGACGCACTTTTTTTCCCCCAAATTTCGGAGGAAAATGAGGGTGCGTCTTATAGTCTGAATGTGGGTGGAGGAGTGGGTTTGCAGCATGGCCGCGCTACTGTCACCGCTGGTTTTCTTCAGCGGCAGGAGCGTGACAATCTGCAGGCCCCGGCAGCTAAGACAGTCCCCGGCATCTGCTGTAATAGACCGGCGGATGCCGGGGAGTGTCTTAGCTGCCGGGGCCTGCAGATTGCCGCGCTACTGCCACCGCTGGTTTTCTTCAGCGGCAGGAGCGTGACAATCTGCAGGCCCCGGCAGCTAAGACACTCCCCGGCATCCGCCGGTCTATTACAGCAGATGCTGGGGACTGTCTTAGCTGCCGGGGCCTGCAGATTGCCACGCTCCTGCCGCTGAAGAAAACCAGCGGTGGCAGTAGCGCGGCCATGCTGCAAATCCGCTCCTCCTCCGCAGGTCCCAGCAGTTTAAAGTTAGCCCCGGGGCTGGTCCCCACCGGCCCCATACCTTTAGTGATGCAGGCCGACTCCTGCACGGCGAGGCCGCAGGAGCCGACCTGTTCCGATGACAGCTTGTATTGCCGTCTATGGGACTTGCAATCAAATGATTGCTGGTTCAAGCCCCCTAGGCGGGGGAAAATAAAATAGTAAAAAAAAAAAAAAAAAACCCACTTAAAAAAAATATAATAAAAAGTAAAATAAATAAAAGTTCACCTCCTTTCCCTAGAATACATATAAAAGTATAACATTACTGTGAAACATACACATTAGGTATCCCTGTGTCTGAAAATGCCCGGTCTACTAATATTTTTATGTACAGTGAACGTCAAAATCAAAAGTGCTAAACTTCCGGGTTTTTCTCTCTGTTTTGCCTCTGAATTAAATAAAAGGTGATCTAAGCAATAAACATTTCCCAAAATGGTATATCTAAAAAGTACACCTGGCCCCACAAAAAAAACGCCCTATACATCCCCGTACAGCTGCAGGGTCACCTGTCAATGTGGCCTTGCACCTGTTCCAAAACTACAACTCCCATATATTAAATATTTTACCATTTTTTGCCTGAAAATTTTTTTTCCCTATTTTTCTCCTCTAAAACTGTCTCTAATTTCTCCTCTAAAATGTCCAGTGTTTATTTTAGGTGTTTGCAACAGCCATTTCAGTTTGATATATCTAATAACTGATGGACACAGTAATATTTCAGGATTGAAATGAGGTTTATTGTACTAACATAAAATGTGCAATATGCATTAAACCAAAATTTGACCAGTGCAAAAATTTTGGTACCCTTATCATTTTATTGATTTGAATACTCCTAACTACTTTTTACTGATTTAGGCTGCCTTCACACGGAGTAACGGCGGGCTCAATTTGAGCTTATTTTTACAGGCGTAGAACTCCGAGGGTCGCGTTAATGTTGCATTCACGCAGCGTTTTTTTACTGAGCGCATACACGGTGTTTTTTGCTCGCGTAAACGCTCCGTTAAAAAAACCATTTTTGGCCAACACTGTATACATTCAGAAATGCTACTGCAAAACATTACCTCTGCACGATGATCTACTGCTGTCATGATGTTCTCCAACTTTCACTGATATTCAGGAAGAATTTATCAGTTGACAGAAATGGCTATATCTCATTTTTATACTTGAAAGAATTTAGATGGGAGAGTACTAAGCAGATATACCATTGTCTCTATATACTGGCGCACACAGCACCATGGCAAGGATGTTCAGAGGACACAGTATTATAACAGGCTATGCCAGGGGTGAACCTACCCCTTTTGCCGCCCGAGGCGAACTACAGAAAGCCGCCCCCCCCCCCCCGGAGGAGGGGGCGGAGCGAAGGGGTATGGCTGAGCGAAGGGGGCAGGGCTGAACAAAGAGGGCGGCCGTTCGCAGGTAGAGAGCAGGCGCGGAGATGACCTGCTCTCTGCCTGAGCGTGAGGGGAGGCTGCTGGAGCAGCGCTGCTCCAGTGGCCTCCCCAAACCACCGCTTGGTGCTAAGCCAGTCCAGGACAGCTTGTCCTGGACTGGCTTAGGTGATCAAAAATGCCGCTCTCCCTGGGGTCCTGACATAGCGCTGCCTGAAGCGCTCGCTTCAGGTCGCCTCATGGGAGGTGCGGCACTGCTGGGCTATGCTAAATAAAAGGAATTGCAAGAAAATATATGAAAATACGGCAGACTGTCTCAGAGCTTAGCAAAACGTGGTGGGAGTCTGGTCCAATATATTCAATATAATTTATCCCAGAAACTGCAGTAAACTTTAGTTTAAAACTACGTCAGCTACTAGCACATAATTCATCAAGACTGGTGTACTGTATGAAACGCCACTCTTGATGGATTATCATTACTGTGTATGAACGGTAGTTGGACATTCTAAAGTGTGAAAAAGAGATACATATTAGGTTTACACGCATATATATATATATATATATATATATATATATATATATATATACACACACACACACACAGTGTTGGCACCCCTGCAATTCTTTCAGATAATACTCATTTTCTCAAAATGGCAGTTTGGAGAAGGCACCCTTCAAATCTCAGGGACCTGGAGTAGTTTGCCAAAGAAGAATGGTCTAAAATTCCAGCAGAGCATTGTAAGAAACTCATTGATGGTTACCGGAAGCGGTTGTTCGCAGTTATTGTGTCTAAAGGTTGTGCTACCAAGTATTAGGCTCAGGGTGCCAATACTTTTGTCCGGCCCATTTTTGGAGTTTTGTGTAAAATGATCAATGATTTGACTTTTTTTTTTTTTCATTCTCTATTGTGTTTTTCCATTGCAATCATTTTCTGGAAGAAAAGGAGTATTATCTGACAGAATTTCAGGGGTGCCAGTACTTTTAGATTACAATAGATTCTGGCCTATAGTAATAGTACTGTTGTCAAAGTAGGTTATATGCAGTGTTGTGAAAGCGCAACTCCTATCATCTTCTCATGGCTGTTAGGGTATGGTGGGAGTTTCATAATGGGTGGAGGGGGTTGATACTGAAAGTAGATGCTGAAGTCATGAGCTTTATATTTACAGTCATGGCTAAAAGTTTTGAGATTGGCACAAATTTTGGTTTTCACAAAGTTTCATACTTCAGAGTTTTTAGATCTTTTAGTCAAATGTTTCTATGATATACTGAATACATTTAAAAGCCTTTCATGATTTTTTTTACACTTTTATTGGCAAATACATCATATAAATTGGGAAACAGGAACCTGCAGGTCCAACAAAGATGAGTTTTTGGCAATAATTAAAGATAGTACCTTTCCTAACTAGTGTAGAACCCAACACAATAGGGGGCACTTCTAGACTTTATTTTAACCAATAGACCTGGCAGAATATAAAAAATGGAGGTGACCACAACATCATTCATTTCAAATATCCTTTAATAAGATGTTTAGTGAAGGAGGTACAAAAACTAAATTTCAGGAAGGTCAATTTTCATTGGCTAAGGCATGACTTTAGGGCTATAAAACTGTGACAATGTCCTTACAAACGAAAGCAAACTGGCTAAATGGGATAGTTTTAAAATGATCTTAAATATGTCTTGTAAAGATAAAACCTTATGGAAAGACTGTCACTGAAAAAAACGTGGGGATTTTAGTGAATATGTTAGTTAGCTTACCTTTAGCAACTAGTGCCAGGCAGCTGCTACCAAGGCAAATAAAATTATGGTATGCGTCAAAAGAGGCATAGAGGCATATGCCAAGTTGTGGCATATAGTCATGCTTGTCTATAAATCATCAGTATGGCCACACATAGACTACTGCGCACAATTGGGCCTCAGTGTACCAGAACGTCATAACTGAACTAGAGAGAGAATGGCAACCAGGATATTTAGGGATAGTGAGCAGATTCGAGTACAGACACAGTTATTGAGTTAAGAGAAAAGATAGCTACTGAGGGATTAAATCACAATGTACAAATACATGAAGCGATAGAACATTGCACTTTCTAATGATCTTTATACTCCTAGGCTGGTGACTGTGACAAGGGGATATCCTCTACAGCTTGAGGAAAAAACATTTCACCAACATCATAGACACTGATCTCTGCTCACCGTCAGAATGGTGTTCCTGACAGTCTAGCTGGGCTATGTGGAAGGCCCCCCACCCCCTTCCCGCAAGTACTTGTCCATAGCCCAGTACTGACAGAGGGGGCATTCCTTACTGCCCAGGATTAACGCTGAGTGATGAGGAACCCCCTTCCCCCCAGTCTAGCCCAGCTAGACTGTCAGGAATGCCCTTCTGACGGTGGGCAGAGATTAGTGCTGAAACTAATGGCACAATATTTCCACCCCAGTGGCACATAACAGGAAAGTCTACAGTGCTCTGAATTCAGTGCTCTGTGTGCTTTCTAGCGGTATATAAAGCCGCAAATGCAGGAGAACATGAAAGGGAATCTTAAAGATTTATCTTTTTCTCAACAAAGTATACAAAAAAATAAGTAAGGGACGGACAACAGCAAAGTCCCGAAACGCGTTGGCTGATTGCATATGCTCCTTTTCAAACTGTATGGTGATGTAAATCCCATGTTTTATTCTTTATAGTAAAAGTTATGTTTTAGTTAAATTTTTGGTTGCTGGAACATTTCTTTCTTGTTTTCTATACAAAAAAATATTTTTCCTTATCTTAAAGAAATCTCAACAGATGCTGTGTTCTCCTTTACCAGCTGAAAACTAATAGAATAAAAACTGGCAGATTTTTGTCACTTGTTAATGTGACCTTTGCATAAAGCACATTAATTTGACGTTCACTACAGCATTTTCTGTCCATTTACATGCATTTGATGCGGATTAATAAGTACATGTTTCATAGTAGCTGACATTTTGACATTTATCTTACAAGGTTTCTGTAATTATTTCTGTCAGGACCATACACTAATGTTTAGTGGTTGTTCTTGGGAATTTGCTCCAGTTAATTCATTAGAACTACATTTCTCGTTGATGTAATGCAAACGTTAACCCTCCCCGTTAGAAAAAGCTATGATTTTGCTACCTGATAACTCTGGAAACTTTTCGATATATTTAACACTTGTGTTTAGCACTTTTCAGTTATGTAATCTTCTAATGGTGAAGATACTGATAGTGGTTGCAGACAAATTGATTTTCCATGGGGTTATATTAATGAAAGTAGAATAGAAGAAAATTGAGGGAGTTATCCATACCAGTCAGCCAAGTCACAAGTTGTATCTTCTGCTCTGACATGTCCGACTTTCACAATATAATAGGATGTGTAATTTTATGATTTTGAGTGCATATTCTAGTGGCTGTTTGATAAGTTGATAATAAACTTATTTAAAAAAAAGAGTTAGTGACTGCACATTGGACAGTGCCCTGAAGCACTACATCTGCTTAGACTTGTTTTTTTTCCCCAATGTAGTTGAAGTGACCCATATGTGGTCTCAATTTGAACCTCTACAGGTTGCTTTTTACTCTACTTAGGCCATGTTCACACTACCATTATTAATGTGCCTTGCTGTCATCTATGAAAGTGACAGAACTACTGCCATTGCAGCCACAGTGTCTGCTATTGAGCCCTTTTACTCGCTGTGTAAATAGCAACCATTACCTGCTGGAGTAGCCCTGCATGTTGCGGACTAAAATCACTATAGGGGGCCCTTACTCTATGGTGGTCTCTAAAGAGAGCAGTGTACCGGGGAACAAAAAAGTGGACATTTATAAAGGGGCAGTATACTGTGTGGGGTTAGTAAAGGGGGCATTTACTATGGAAGCTAGTAAGAAGCAGAAAACTGTATGGGGTCTCATAAGGAGGCAGTATACTGTGTAGTGCCTGTAGAGAGGGTTTTATACCATTTGGGGGTCAGTATATGGTGTGATGGAGGGGGCCAGTTTTTATTCATATGCCAATTAGCCTTCAGCTAGCACAGGAAGTTCCCAGCAGCACTGTCTCTGCTATTTTCTCCTATCTGTGTGTGCAAACAGAAAACAGGAAGTCATCAGCAGCAGCCTGTGCTGTACACATACTTAGGAAAGAATAGCAAAGGGTACAACAAGAGGCTAATTAGCATATGAATAAAAACGTGCTCATTCAAAAACCACTGAGGCAATTTACATACAAAAGCTAGGTGTGAAATAGCCTTTCTAAAAGCTATGCAAGTATGTGCTTAGTTTAACCGGTTAAGGACCAGGCCCAGAAGTACATTAAGGACCGGGCCTCTTTTCTCAAAACTGACATGTGTCACTTTAAATGGCAATAACTTTGAGACACTTTAACTTACACAAGTGATTTTGAGATTGTTTTTTCGTAACACATTATACTTCATGTTAGTGGTAAACACTAATCAATATTTTTGTATTTATTTATAAAAAAAACTAGCAAATTTGATGGAAATTTGGAAAAAATTGCAATTTTCAAAATGTGAAATTCTCTGCTTTTCAGGCAGATAGTCATACCATCCAAATACATGAATAAATATTATCTACCATATCTCTGCTTTATATTGGCATCATCTTTTGATTGTCTTTTAATTCATTTTGGATGTTACAAGGCTTACAAGTGTAACAGCGATTTTCCAGATTTACAAGAAAATTCCTCAAACTAATTTTTTAGGGAACACTTCAGTTCTGAAAGGAATTATAAAGGCCTATATAATAGAAACCCCCATAAATCACCCCATTTTCAAAACTACACCCCTCAAATTATTCAAAACAGCATTTGGGATGTTTGTTAACCCTTTAAGCATTTCATAAGAATAAAAATAATATGGAGGTCAAATTTAGACATTTCATTTTTTTTCACTAATACATTCATTTAGACCTAAAATTAACACATTCACAAAGGGTTAAAGGAGAAAATGCATCTCACATTTTGTTATGCAATTTCTCCCGTGCACAGAAATACCCCACATGTGGGTGTAAACTGATTTTTGGGCACACGGCAGTGCACGAAAGGGAAGGAGCGACACTGGGTGTTTGAACAGCATATTTTGCTGGAATAATTTTCAGGCACCATGTCGCATTTGCAGAGCCCTTAGCGTACCAAAACAATGGAAACCCCCCAAAAGTGACCCCATTTTAGAATCTACACCCCTCACAGAATTCATCAAGGGGTATAGTGAGTATTTAGACCCTACAGTTGTTTCACAGATTTTACTAACATTGGAATGTGTAAAAGAAAAATTACTAAAATGTCACTTTATCCCCAAAGTTTTCATTTTCACAAGGGGTTAAAGGAGTAAAAGCCCCCCACAGTTTGTGAAACAATTTCTCCTGAACACGGCAATACCCCATGTGTGGCCATATTCTGCTGTATGGGAACATGGAGGGGCTTGGAATGGAAGGAGCGCTATTTTGCTTTTGGATGGCAGATTTTGCTGGAATAATTTTTAGGTGCCATGTCACATTAGCAGAGCCCCTAGAGAACCAATACAGTGGAAACCCCTAAAAGTGACCCCATTTTGGAAACTACACCCCCCACAGAACATATCAAAGGGTCTAGTGAGCATTTTGACCCTACAGCTGTTTCACAGATTTTATTAACATTGGGACATGAAAATGAAAATTTACTTTTTTTCCAACAAACTGTCAATTTAGCCCCAAATTTTTCATTTTCACAAGAGGATAAAGGAGAAAAAGCTCCCTAAAGTTCGTTATACAATTTCTCCTGAACACAGAAATGCCCCATATGTGGCCATAATCTACTGTATGGGAACATGGCGGGGCTCAGAATGGAAAGAGCGCTGTTCGGCTTTTGAAGGGCAGATTTTGCTGGAATATTTTTTAGGTGCCATGTCACATTTGCAGAGCCCCTAAAGTACCAATACAGTGGAAACCCCCTAAAAGTGACCCCATTTTGGAAACTACACCCCTCATAGAATTTATCTAGGGGTTTGGTGAGCATTTTGGCCTCACAGCTGATTCACAGATTTTATTAACAATGGGACGTAAAAATGAAAAATTACTTTTTTTTCCAATTAATCGTCCATTTAGCACCATATTTTTAATTTTGCAAGTAGCTGAAGAATTAAAAGCCCTCTACAGTTTGTTACACAATTTCTTCATAACACGGCAATACCCCATATGTGGCCATAATCTGCTGTATGGGTACATGGTGGGGCTCAGAATGGAAAGAGCGCTATTTGGCTTTTAGAAAGCAGATGTGGCTGGAATAGTTCTCAGGTGCCATGTCGCATTAGCTGAGCCCCTAAAGTATCAATACAATGGAAACCCCCCATTGTGACCCCATTTTAGAAACTACACAGGTGACAGTAAACTGGAATTCACCAAGAAGTGACCCCATTTTGTAGGGACAATTTTAGGGCCTCTGCAAATGTGACGTGGTGTCCAAAAACAAAGAATCTAAATCTGCACTCCAAAAGCACATATCGCTCCTTCACATCTGCGCCCTGCTGTGTACCCAAATGGCAGTGTATGCCCACATGTATGACACTGGTGTACCCCAGATAACGTACTTAATGCCATATGTGGGTATAAATGGCTGTTTGGGCACAGCCGGGCACAGAAGGGAAGGAGCGCTATTTTGGTTTTTGGAGCACAGTTTGGTTTTTGGAAGTCATGCCACTTTTGCAAAGCCCCTGAATTGCCAATAAAGTGGAATCCGCAGACATGTCACCCCATTTTGGACACTACCCCACTCATGGGATTTATCAAGTGGCGTAGCGAGCATTTTTAACCCTTGAGTGTTGCATTTATTTAGTTTCCAGAAATGAAATCACAGCTGAAAATGAGAAGTTAAAAATGAATTTTTTCCAGAGAGTCGCCATTTCAGTACCCGATATGTTGTGCCCAACTTATGTCAGCAGAGACACTCCAAAAACTGTTAAGCGGGTATCCCAGGCACAACAGCTTTTAGAGCGTTCATCTCTGATACAAGGCGGGCACAACATGTTACGCACAGAAATGACGGATTCCTGGAAAAATGGTCATTTTCACCTCTCACAATCAGCTTCGTATTCATTTATGAATAATACGTTATAGCAACACTTGGGGGTTAAAAATGCTCTCTGTACCCCTGGAGAAATCCTTCAGGGGTGTAGTTTCCAAAATAAGGTCTCATATCAGGGGATTCCACTTTACTGGCGTTTCAGCTCTGCAAAAGCGTCATGGCATCCAAAAACCAAACCGTCTGTGCTCCAAAAACCCAATAACCCTTCTTCCCTTCTGTGTCCGGCTGTGCCCTAATATCAGTTTATACCCACATATGACATTACGTCCGATATAACGGGTACACCAGTGTCATACATGTGTCATACATGTGGCATAAACTGCAGTTTGGGCGCACAGCAGGGCGCAGAAGTGAAGGAGCGCTATGCGGCTTTTGGAGCACAGATTTGGATGTTTGGTATTTGAACGCCATGTCATGTTTGTAGAGCTTGTAAGGTACCAGAAAAGCGGATTCCCCAAAGGAGTGACCCCATTTTGAAAACTGCACCCCTCAAAGAATTTCTCAGGGGGTGTAGTGAGTATTAGTATCCCGGACGTCACTGCACAGCGGATGGTGAAGAGGGAATATGTAAGCTGTGCGGAGGACATTGCAAACACCAAATTCCCTACTATGTCCCAGTAGCTCCTATGATTGGGGGAGTCACTCTGGGGTACCTTTGAGGGGTCACTTCTGGTGTTTTTTCGCTCATAAGCTGTAAATCTGGGGTGTCCCCTGATATTCGCTCGCACAGCTTATATATTCCCTACCTGCCGCAGCCAGTTGTGTTCTAATAATTTGGCGATTTTTGGGGGGTTTTGCCTTCACATTGCTAGATGCTATATTTTCTTTATTTTTCTGGTGATGTGGCCATATAAGGGCTTGTTGTTTGCGGGATGAGATGCATTTTGTAATGACAGCATTTTTGGGTGCCTACAACTTATTGAATACATTTTATTAACTCTTTCTTGCTGGATTAAAAAAAAAAAAAATCAATCCTGCATTGAGTTTTACATTTTAAATTTTTCGCCATGCAGCGTACAGTATAAGTAACATGTGTCCTTTATTCTGCGGGTCGGTATGGTTACGGCGATACCTCATTTATAGTATTTTTTTTATGCGATACTAAGTCTGCAGAACAAAAACACATATGGGGACATAAATCAATGTTTTTTGCATCGCCATCTTCTGAGAGACGTAACATTTTTATTTTTCGGTTGACAGTGTTGGTTGAGGGCTTATTTTTTGCGGGAAAATGTGCGCTTTTTATTGGCATTGTTGTGGGGTGAATATGACTTTTTGATCACTTTTTATAGCATATTTTGTAGGATGAGATGGCAAAAAATCATTACTTTCGGCGAGTTTTTTCCGTTTTTTTTCCCCCGACGTTCACCGTGTACATTAAATATTATTTCAGTTTTATTGTACAGGTTGTTACGGACGCGGCGATAACAAATATGCATTGCTTTTTTTAATTTTTAGTGCTTTTTTATATAATTCATTTTGTATAGAAAAAAGGGATTTTTGGACTTTAGAACTTTATTACTTTTTTCATACACTTTATTTTTATTTTTTTAACTTTTTTTTACTTTTTCATGTGTCCCTTTAGGACACTTGAATCAGTTGATGCTTTGATGAAAGCACCAACTGATTCTGTATAGTAGAAGACAGGACATAAGCAGGACATGAGCCTGCTCGTGTCCTGTAAGCTACAGAGGAAGTGAGACACATCGCTCACTTCCTCCATTGCCTGGCAGGATCACCAGGTATGTGGGGGCTCTGGTAGTCTGGGGTCACTGGCCAGACCCCAGACTACCTGTTACTGACATCGGCACCCCTCGATCTCGCCACGGGGGGTGCCGATCACTTTCAATTGTCGGCGGATCCCTTTCGATCGCGCCGTGATGTTTGACGGCGCGATCAAAAGGGTTAACACGTCCAGTCGGACTCAGTTCCGACTGGACGTTATGGAGGAAGGGGTTAGGTGTTAGTAACACCTAACCCCTGTCCCCCCCGCACCCCTCCCCCCGCCAGAAAGGTACCTAAAGGCCGGACATATTTCGGCAATAGTCCGGTCTTTAGGTACCAGCACATGAGGCCGTAAATTTACGTACGGCGGTCCTCATGTGGTTAAAATGATTTTTCCCAATGATAGAGCCCCTTTAAACAGGGCATTATGCCATGTGGGGTTCTGAAAAAAAAACTCTGTGGACTTTCTGTGAAAAGCTCTGCGGGAAAAACCATGATGCGGTTTTGTTGTAACATTTATTAGTCACCATCCAAATGTAATTACATTTCACTCTTATGTCACCTTCATCACATACAGTACAAACCTTTCTCTCTACTTCGCCTTTTGCATTGGTGCCAAGTTTTACTGTTCTGTGAACATTGGTAGAATCATTAGTATTGTGGAATGGGAAAATACCCCAGACTGTACACAGCTGATAGTCCTACTGAATAGACTGTTAGAATTTGTATTATGGCAAGAAAGAAGCAGCTAAGTAAAGAAAAACGAGTGGTTATCAATACTTTAAGAAATGAAGGTCAGTCAGTCCGAAAAATTGGGAAAACTTTGAAAGTGTCCCCAAGTGCAGTTGCAAAAACCATCAAGCGCTACAAAGAACCTGGCTCACATGAGGACATCCCCAGGAAAGGACGACCAAGAGTCACCTCTGCTGCGGAGGATAAGTTCATCCGAGTCACCAGCCTCAGAAATCACAGATTAACAGCAGCTCAGATTAGAGACCAGGTCAATGCCACACAGAGATCTAGCAGCAGACAAATCTCTACAACAACTCTTAAGAGGAGACTTTGTGCAGCAGGCCTTCATAGTAAAATAGCTGCTAGAAAACCACTGCTAAGGACAGGCAACAAGCAGAAGAGACTTGTTTGGGCTAAAGAACACAAGGAATGGACATTAGACCAGTGGAGATCTGTGCTTTGGTCTGATGAGTCCAAATTTGAGATCTTTGGTTCCAACCACCGTGTCTTTGTGGGACGCAGAAAAGGTGAATGGATTGACTCTACATGCCTGGTTCCCACTGTGAAGCATGGAGGAGGAGATGTGATGGTGTGGGGGTGCTTTGCTGGTGACACTGTTGGGGATTTATTCAAAATTGAAGGCATACTGAACCAGCTTGGCTACCACAGCATCTTGCAGTGGCATGTTATGAGGGGGCAGAGTGGAGGGGGCAGGGCCGAGCAGAGAGGGAGGGGCCGAGTGGAGAGGGCGGAGCGAGCGTCATTAGCAGGCAGAGAACAGGCAGGGAGAGGACCTGCTCTCTGCTAAGCGTGAGGGGCGGCCGCTGGAGCAGCGATGCGTCCACAGGGCCGCCCCAATCCACCGCTCGCTTCCCGTGCCAGGCTTCCAAGACGGTGACGCTAAGCCAGTCCAGGACAGCTTGTCCTAGACTGGCTTAGGTCAGCAAAAATGCCGCCCTCCCCCGAGGCCCCGACATAGCGCCGCCTGAACGGTCGCCTCATGGGAGGTGCGGCGCTGGTCTAACCTCTTCAGCAATGAGTCCTGCTTTTGTCTCAGACACAAAGGTAGCCAAGGATTGGAGACCACATGGACAACACCATGGAAAAGCCTTCACCAGGGAACCTCACACCAGTCCTCTTGGGCGTACTGTACAGTAGACTGTCCCTTGTACTCTTCATTTCAGGTACACCTACAGTATTACATTCATTTGGTCATAGAACCAGTGGTATAGCCATTCCTCCAAAGTGTCCCAAGTGCTGTTTTTCAACAGGATAATTCCAGGCCTCATGTTGCTCATGCTACTGTTAGCAGCCTGTGTGGTCAAAACATTTCATGTAGCGTCTCCCATTGAGCACTTCCGGGATATTATTGGTTGGCAATTACAAAGGAAACTGCCAACAGCCAGTCTTGATGATTTTGAGTGCCCAAGTACATTCAGCATGGCATAACATCCTCAGGAAACCATTAATAACCTCATTGATAACGTGCCAAGGCGTGTAAATGTGTGTATTTCTGTCTTTGCTGCTTATACTAGATACTGAATAAATTGAGATGTTTTGCATATTTTCTTTAATTTTTTATCATTTGCTTATCATTAGCATGTCTATCAATTCTGTGATTTCTATAATTCCAACATTTTTCCTTCTTGGTGTTGCAATATCAATGTTTAGGAGTGTATTTATCCACTGACATAGGAAGTGCAGAGATAATAATCATGGGTAATCTGGGCCCTGACGGTTTAAGAGGCCCAAAGACACCTCTGCCTTTAAAAGAAGAGCTGGATATTTTTAATTGCACATACTATGACTCAAATACCCATAATTGGAAAAAAAAAGTATTAAATATTCATATTATACTATGCACATAAGTAAAACTTAACTTTCCCCCTTAACTTTATAGTTTTCCTATTTATTGCTAAACAATATATAGCCAAAATATGTGTAAATCATGCTCTATATTATGCATCTCATGTTGCATTATTTGGACTTTAAATGTCACTATATGGGTGTGTTAACATGGAGGTTTTTGCAGGTGGATTTTGATGCAGAATCCACCTGAAAAACCGCCTCTCATTCATTTCACTGGGAGTCACTAGTAGTTTTTTTTCTGCTAACGATTTTTTTCAGCTAGTAGGGAAAAAAAAAGTGACATACTCTATCTTCAGGCTGATTCCGTGGTTGAGTAAGCCGCGACATTCGCGGCTCGAGACTCCCTCCTGATTAGGCCCAAACATCCGGGCCTAATAAGGAGCAGGGTGCCGATGCAGTGTTAGCTGTGCGAAAAAGCCACTCTGCGAAAAAAAAAAAGGTTTCCGCCATGTGAACTATGTGAAATATTTACCTAGAAGGGATTAGTTTTACATAACCTGAGTTATAGTTAGAGTAAAAGGCCATAACAATTAAGATGTGTACTTGAATGGGAAGGGGATGGGGGTGCCTTGTAAAAGTCTTTTGACCACGAGGATTCTAACCTGAATTTTGGAAGGGAAAATATGAAAAAAGTTACCGAACATTAACGTACAAACTACTTTGCGTCCTGAAAGGGTTAAGGAATTTGATGCAAAAGACAGGGCTACAATATATTGATCCATCAGTGTGGCAGACTAGGCAAAAGATGAGGAAGGTCACTACTGTAAAGGGCAAGGTAAACACAGTCAATAAATCATTGATATTTCTATTGAATCTTCTCAGTGTTGTTTGACCCTGCATTAGCTTTTCGATGGAAAGGTGAACATATATGTTTTATTAGTGGTTTCTGAAAAATTGTCAGAATGCAGCATTCTATGGATGAGCTGACATTAAATATTGTAACATTAAACAGTCACTAACTCTTCAACAAACTTTGCAGATATCATATAGTACAAGTAAATTAGACATTTTTGTTTTTAACAAATACATTGTGCAATATTTTATCAATGTTATTTTCCTCACTTATGCTGCTTTTCTGCTCTCCTACTAAAATCCATACTCAATGTACAATGTCTAATAAATCAGTCCTGGTTTCACAAGACATACTATCAGCTCACTGTAGTATCTGATTACAAGTGCCTATAGAATTCTATGGAGGGGCAGGAAGAAAGAGAAGCTAAGTATGAGACAAGAAGAGGAACACTAGAGCCATGGTGCTGCAGCTGACAGCAGTTTTTTATTTTGTCTAATCAGAATACTATATTTACATGAATACTGCTCAGTTCTTTTTTATAATGTACTCTATGGTGCTACATCTAAATGAGTGAGAGGAATGGGAAGCAGAATCTACGATTTTTATTTGTGTTTTCTGCGCCAAAAAACGCCATTTAGAGCATTAGAACTAATTTTCAGTAGTAAGAAATCTCTGCAACAAATTTGCTGTGTTACAATACCTTTAACCAGATCACATTCCTATGTATTGATATAGAATAGACCTAAACAGTGTTGGGGACTTTATTAATTTCGTTGTAAACTCTTATGGTACTTATAAAAGTCAGTGAAAACCCATGTATTATAGGGCTTTTCCCACAAAAGTAAGCTATGGATAGGGGATAATTTGTAGATCAGTAGGAGTCTGGAATAATTGATTCTGCAGTTCACGTTTTATGGGCAGACCTCTAGTGTATCTACTTAAATCCCATTGTACTCTGTGAACCATGTGGCTGTGATTCCTGTTTTTTTTTTTATCATATAGTATATAGGAACTCATTCAGGAAGTCTTTGCTGGCCTCTTGTAAGTAACCTCTACTTGTTTTTGACATGCAGGATGAATATAAACCAGAAAAGGCTTTGTCTGAAGATGATTTGAAAAATGCTGTAAGTGTACATCACGCTCTGGCCTCAAAGGCAACAGACTATGAGAAGAGACCCAATGTCCTCAAGCTTAAAACCGCAGACTGGAGAGTCTTTCTTTTCCAAGCACAGTAAGTGCATTATTTTTCAGATACAATGTAATAAAGTATGTTTTTACCATTTTTGTTTTTATATTGCTGTGAAATAGCACAGTGTACCATTAAATTAAATTGTTTCTTAGAAATATATAACTTTAAATTTGGAAGCAAGATATCAATGTCGGGAATCTTAAAATGTAGGTCTATATCTTCTTGTTGCTTAACTTTTGAAACCTTGAAATATCTACAAGGTCATGTTGAGCAATCTGTTCTCTGACAGTATAGGCCTTCATACTAAGTGTCGTAATGTTTTTTTCTGCTGCTAGTAGCCACATTATGGCTGTGGCACATTTTACATTTCTTTTTAGGCTGGGTATATGTGCAATAGAGAGCAGTTTGTCCCACGTCCCTTGCCATTATTACTACTTTTACTTTATCCACGTAATTCTGCCAAGAGTAACTTTAATATAGCAAGCAAATAGCTGAAAAGAACCCAAATCACCATAATGTAGGAGATCCAGAGACACTGTACTGCAAATACAGGATGTGATGCAGCTAAAAGGATCCCTGAGACAGACAGAGAAATATGAGTACAGTGTGAAATGCTGCTTGTGGTCTGTGAATACTAGCCTGTCATTCTTTTAAACGCACCCCTCTTGTGTGTTTTTTGCACTTCCTTTTTTTTGTTATGTGTGTTTCTTTTTAATGGATTAAATAAAAGAAAAGTTTTTTACTGAAGGAGTGTCGCAAACCAACCTTTTCCTTTTCACACTATCCTGTCAGCTGTAACAAAAGCAGCCGGAGATGGATACAAGTACATAAAGTAAATTTTTCTTACATTGCAAATTGTGAGATTTTGCAGTATGCTGTCAATCCAGTGTACAGAGAAAGCAGTTTACAGGCGTGGTGGATGTAAGGAAAATGAGCTCCTCCCTTCCCCATTCACTGTGTGGGGAAAACCATTCCCTGCCACCTCCGCTCACTTGCTTTTGAACAAAACAAAAAATGGAATTACCTAAGTAACATTGAGTGAACAGCAAATTAGCTATAAGAGAGACAGCTAGTAGCCAGAACTTTAGAGAGGCCTCTGGTCCTCCATACAATGGCACCTTCACTGGTCCCCCATACTGCATGGGAACCTGTGATTGGACCATTATATTGTGTGTAGACATCTTCCTGATAGTGATAGACTATCAATGTCGCATCAGATCAGCTTTTACAGGATAGTGCAGCTAGAGGTAATATTAACAATTCCAGGAGTCATGCTGCTCACTCGCCATACATTGTGTTGAGGTGGGTATAAGTAGTGCAGTGGTGCACATTGTATGGCGGGTGAGCAGCAAAGCTCCCAACATGTTCTTACCTGTAGCTCCGCTGTCTCAGTACAGCTGATCTGAAGGGATTCTGGCTGTGAACGATGGGTCCCTAGAAAAATTTCCACTGGTGGGTCCAAAATATCCTAGTCCAACACCATGTGAAAGATTAGCAGGGTTTCCAGCTGTTAGGCTTCCATCAATTCGAAGAATAGAGACGGCTATGTTAACCTTTGTGGTGGTCCTCAAAATTTTTAAGAGTCACTATCATTTAAACTGTGGTTTTCTTGTCTGCTGTAGAATTTTAGTGAGAGTGACTATGCATTTACCACCAGTTCTTTGAATGGAACAAGGTAACTACATCCGTGTCAAAATCAGTAGGTATCCTCATCGCAGATCTTTTATAGGAAATGTTATGGATAGAAGGTTTGTCTGGGATACCCTCATATATAATTTTGAGTTGCATTGGTAGTTAATTTGCAATGAAAAGAAATCCAAGATTGTTGTCAGTAATACTGCAGTGTTGTCCTTCCAGCTATGGATCAATATTATCCTTAAAGGGGCTCGATCACCAGATTTACGTGTTATGAGCTAAAGATATGCCTGAATAGCCTTTAAAAAGGCTATTCAGGTGCTGCTATTAGTTTGTAAAAAGACCCCCCCCTTTTTGTTAATTACCTTGGTAATCGATATGTAAATGAGCTTGGTAGTGTACGGTGGGCATTCCGTGCACCCCTTAGCATCATAGCTTCTGGACGCCCACCGCTGCCTCCATGCCCTCCTCCTCCTGCTTATTCACGGTGGTTGCTATTGAAAGCATGCGCAGTAGCGCTCTCTCCTGTGCGCTACTGCGCATACTACAGCTCGCAATGTTCTCTGTGCTACTGCGTACGTGCGGGGTGCCCACCGTGCACAATCATGCTCATTTACATATCGATTACCAAGGTAATTAACAAAAACGGGGAGATCTTTTTACAAACTAATAGCAGCACCTGAATAGCCATTTTAAAGGCTATTCAGGCATATCTTTATCTCATAACACATAAATCTGGCGATAGAGCCCCTTTAAGTTTATAGCTACCCTGTGCAAAATGTAGTGAAATAGCCAGTGACTATGAATATTGCACAGATAAGCAGTGATATATTAAAATTGCACACATTTTAGAACACAGAGGTGATAAAATATACTACCCTAAGATGGCTTTGCACATTTCCAGCTTTCTGCCTGAAACTTGAGATGAAATATTGGTCAGTTTTGTGTTACTTTAGTTGGAATACCTCCACTTCTAGATAAAAACTCATCCTGATGTGTTAAATGTTTGCATTTTCTTTCACTGTCATCCATATAGCTTCAGCAGGTATAATGCAGAGGCTTGAACAATATCTCCCTTAAATGTAGAATACTGCATGAAATACAGAGTCTGGCCAGGTCCTACAATACAGGGAAAAGATCGTACTCGAGCCAGTCACTCATTTTATTTCCTGATGATATTTATGTATATATGCTTGTCCAGTTGACCCTAGTTTTCGTGAATGGTTGGAAATATTGATATCTATCTAATATGTTAATCTGAAGAAGAGATCAATATCCATTACAGGTAAATCAGTAATGTCATGGAGGGTATTATAAATAGTGCTGCTGAAAATTACTATCAAATGCTGCAAATCAAACTACTACTTATCAGTTATGGTATGATGGCCAAACCCAATGCTAAGTATATTTCTCTTGTAGGAGCACAGAAGAGATGGAGTCATGGATTAACAAAATTAATTGTGTGGCTGCAGTTTTTTCTGCTCCGCCATTCCCAGCTGCTATTGGATCCCAGAAGAAATTTAGCCGCCCGTTACTGCCCGCTACCACTACCAAGCTGTCTAAGGTTTGTGATTCAACCTTCGCCTATGACACAGATTGCTATGTGATAACGACATGCTCTACTTTAATTAATCATTGAAAAGTATTCATTTCAAGCCTGGATTCCTCTTCTCCACAGCACTGCTAAAGACATTTATAGTAGTAACTCATTTCAGAGGGCAGAAATTGGAGTATAGAAAAGTGGTGGTTTTCATTTACTATCTAGTTAGTGTGTCAAGTATTTTCTAATACAGAAAATATTCATACACAAAGAGGTTTTAGATTTAGCACCAGTTTTTATAGTTGTCCTAAAATTGCTTTTTTACTTGCTCTTTAATATATCCATTAATTTGCAAAAGATATAGATAAATGATTGTTGACCTTAGATGAACATTAGACTGGATTAGCTTCTTTGTAAACTGCTTTACGGTAGTAAATTGGGAAGTGGCAAGAAATATTAATGACTATTACTTGACCAAATTATATTAAACAAATTATATCTCCGTATATCATATCAGATATATTATAACACACAACATCTTAAGGTAAAAAAAAAACTAAACATATATAACCTTCTTTACTCTTTACCACCCAGCCCTAACTAACATTCCATTAAGTCATCAAATTATGGGCAGCGCTTATTTTCATAAAATCAAGGCCTTCTGCCAATTAACGCAATATTTCAAGTCAAAGCAGGTTTTCTTCAAGGGAACATAGCGATTCTCTTGCTGAATTTGTCCTACAGAATCTTACCTATACATGGCACCTATATAGAATGTTCAGACATATATTATGTTGATGTTTCAAACCATCAAGAATATAAAGCCCAGCCTTATTTCAAATGCATACAGTGTTGGCCAAAAGTATTGGCACCCCTGCAATTCTGTCAGATAATACTCATTTTCTTCCATTTTCTTTCTTCTTCTATAAATTCTTTGGTATTATTATCTTCATTTAATTTGTCTTCAATTGAAAACCACAAAAAGAATTGTCAAAAAGCCAAATTGGATATAATTCCACACCAAACATAAAAAGGGGGTGGACAAAAGTATTGGCACTGTTTGAAAAATCATGTGATGCTTCTCTAATTTGTGTAATTAACAGCACCTATTACTTACCTGAGGCACCTAACAGGTGGTGGCAATAACTAAATCACACTTGCAGCCAGTTGAAATGGATTAAAGTTGACTCAACCTCTGTCCTGTGTCCTTGTGTGTACCACATTGAGCATAGAGAAAAGAAATAAGACCAAAGAACTGTCTGAGGACTTGAGAAGCAAAATTGTGAGGAAGCATGAGCAATCTCAAGGCTACAAGTCCATCTCCAAAGACCTGAATGTTCCTGTGTGGATGGTGGATAAAGAACCTCGACTAACATCCAAACAAGTTCAAGCTGCCCTGCAGTCCGAGGGTACAACAGTGTCAACCCGTACTATCCGTCAGCATCTGAATGAAAAGGGACTGTATAGTAGGATACTCAGGAAGACCCTACTTCTTACCCAGAGACATAAAAAAGCCAGGCTGGAGTTTTCCAAAACTTACCTCAGAAAGCCAAAAATGTTTTGGAAGAATGTTCTCTGGTCAGATGAGATAAAAGTGGAGCTTTTTGGGAAAAGGCATCAACATAGAGTTTACAGGGAAAAAAAAAAGAGGCCTTCAAAGAAAAGAACAAGGTCCCTACAGTCAAACATGGCGGAGGTTCCCTGATGTTTTGGGGTTTGCTTGCTGCCTCTGGCACTGGACTTCTTGACCATGTGCATGGCATTATGAAGTCTGAAGACTACCAACAAATTTTGCAGCATAATGTAGGGCTCAGTGTGAGAATGCTGGGTCTCCCTCAGAGGTCATGGGTCTTCCAGCAGGACAATGACCCAAAAAGCACTAGAAAATGGTTTGAGAGAAGGCACTGGAGACTTCTAAAGTGGCCAGCAATGAGTCCAGACCTGAATCCCATAGAACACCTGTGGAGAGATCTCTTGATGGCAGTTTGGAGAAGGCCCCCTTCACATCTCAGGGACCTGGAGCAGTTTGCCAAAGAAGAATGGTCTAACATTCCAGCAGAGCATTGTAAGAAACTCATTGTTGGTTACCGGAAGCGGTTGTTCACAGTTATTTTGTCTAAAGGTTGTGCTACCAAGTATTAGGCTGAGGGTTCCAATACTTTTGTCCGGCCCATTTATGGAGTTTTGTGTAAAATGATCAATGATTTGACACTTTTTTCATTCTCTTTTGTGTTTTTTCATTGCAAGCAAAATAAATGAAGATATTAATACCAAAGAGTTTGTGCTTGCAATCATTTTTTGGAAGAACACGAGTATTATCTGACAGAATTGCAGGGGTGCCAATACTTTTGGCCAACACTGTACAAGCAAACAGAAGGCACTGAACTATACAGTACCTAGTGCCCTACCAAACTAACCCCACCCTATTAAGCTAAGGCCCCAGGTAGGGAGCCGCAGCCGAAAAAACACTGCTTAAAAAAGTGATGCAATTCCACCACAGACTTTTCACAGAAAGTCTGCAGAGTTTTCCTTTTTTGTCTGTAATATACCTATACAGAAAACACCAGCCTTTCCGTGGGTGTAATTGACATGCTACGGTTTACAAAAACACAACCGTTTTTAAAATCTCAGCATTTCCACTGCAGATATTTTTCTGTAATGTGTGGATGGGATTAGCCAGAATCCCATCCACTTTGCAGGTAATACGCAGTGTTTTTTTTCTGCTGTGGTATTCACAGTGTGGGGCCTCAGCCTTACTCTTACACTTATTATTTTAATTCTAACCATAATTCCTGTTAGCCTTCTGCTATACAACAGAAATACAATTAACCAATCTATCTAAATACTCAAACTCTAAGTCCTACACCTCCCAAACAGGAAGTGATTAGTGGAACACATCGGGCGAGAAGAAAACTAATCCATAACTCCCACCTCTTGGGATACACAAGCTGTACTAATGGACTAACAAGGCTCCATAATAGTGATTTAATGCAGGCTTTCCATGTAGACTATTGGGTGAAGTCCAATATTTAAAGGGTAACTCCCATTTATTTATTTTCGCTACTGTGTCAGGGGGTGTTTGATGACCATTTTTGTAATATACTTTATTATGCTATATAACTTCTTTTTTTTTTTTTTTTTTTTTTATAAAACTGGCTGTAACATTCTCCCTAGCATCCCTCTGACTGAGCTGTTACTAGGGAAGGTCCATATACATTTGTATTGTAAATATGAAGAGCTAAAGCATTTACCAAAGGAGGGATTGTTACCTCAAACAGCTGTGTCTTTTCATTTTTGTATCTATGCCAATGGTTCTGGTATCATAAGATAGCAGAGATTTTGCCAGTTCATGCAGCATATAAAATCACATTCCAGACTGTGACCAATTGGGCATATTACCTCATTTACAATTAATGGCAATTATTTTGGTCATGCTAGTGTTGAGCAACCCTCCCACCCCAGGATATCCATTTTGTTTGCCCGGTAGTTTCATTAGGACTGAACAGTGCCAGACCAAAACTGCTACTCTACTCTGAGAACTCTTCAGATCCCAGAGTATAAATAGCGTAGGACGGACCAGGTGAGGGGATCAAACATAAAAAAATGTTACTCAACTCTCCAGCGCAACTGCCTGGTATTTTCTAGCTGATGTCAGGGACCGCTGTTTGGGCCTCAGCATCACATTGTCATGCATAGATATAAGAGGTGCAACGCCACGTGAGGCCCAATCTTGCCACTCAGCAGTCCCTGACATCAGCCGGAAGTGCCAAAGACAGCAGGGATTTTCACAAGAGAGGAAACTAACACTGTTTGTTATATTTGATCACCTCCCCTGGGTCTCTTCTTATTATAGTCTGGGATGTGAAAAGTCTGCAGAGTCTAATAGCATTTTCAGTTTGGACGTGTTTGGTCCGACCGAAACTGCAAATATTGTAATAACCGACCCAAAATATCTGGCTTGAACAAAATCACTTCAGTTATCCTGACTGATGTTTGGTTTCTTTTATTTTTTGATTAATCGGCCAGCCCTAGTAGTACTTCAGTCTTGGCAGCACATGAAAGCTGGTGGTACACAACCAGAGATACAGCTTTATTTTTATAGTTACTACACTCCTTTAGTAAATGCTTCAGGAAATTTAAAGAAGCTCTTATATTTCTACCTTCTGCTCAAGCCACTCATGGCTTTGGCTCAAAAAACCACAACAAAATCTGCAACAAAAAAAGCTGCGTTTCCGCAACATGGGATATCAGCCTAAAAATAATTTTTCTGGCTGAAAGTTTAAGAAGAAAAAAAAAGCTATAATATTTTTATTAAATTATGATTTTATTTTTATTTTTTTACTAAATTATATCTTTTCCTTAAGTCCCAATACACATAATCAAGGGGTTGGTGTTATACATATCTACAGTAAACTATTGTTTATATGTATAATCTCCATCCAGTAGCTATCCAGCCCTTCCCCTTTTATCACATTTTGTACACTTATGTGTAATTTTTTTTTCCCTAGAAGGTGTCCTATGAAGAGTTATAAACATAACCCCTTCTTGCATCAGCAAAACAAAATCTTAAAAATAAAATACCCAATTCTATCAGGAGCAACTAATTATAGCAGGAAGGCTTCTAAGGATGAGCCAGAGAATGAAATATACAATATACTACCCGCAACCCACTTCCCCCTATTCCACCTAGTAATTAGTTTATTTTCCCTCACAGCAGCCAGTTTGATGACCTTTGGCACACAAGCAGGGTCACCGACAAGCAGGTCATATACCTCATATATATGTCACCCAATGTTATCCGGAAGAAAGAATTGCCAAGAATGTGTAGTTAACACTACTCCGTATACCCAGTAGGGTCTGATCATGAAGCCTGGAGTATCCAGCCACTGTCCCTATAAAGCCTCAAATTTAGATATTGCTTTATGTTAAAGTACTCCCCACTCCAGTCTAATGATAGAGTTCTTCTTAGAAATTAATTATCTCATGGTAGGTGGATCAGCATGAATCTATCAAGCTATAATTTTTCATGCCTGGTACTGGATCTGCTGAATCACTAGACCCACATTATCATCTAAATCCTCCATTCCCAACATCCCTAAAAGACACTGTCTGGACTCCAGAAGTACATTTACCCCATATATACCTCTAATCATTTCAAGGACCTCCTTCTGGAATCTTCCAAGTGTCCTCTCTCTTGCATTTATGACAGTGGGAGTCCGCCCTCAACTCTATCCTATGCAATAGGGTAAGCATCCTATGCGCTCTGTGGAGTATATAAATCTGGGAAAGTCTCCGAGACAGAGTGGGAGTGAGCTCTAACACTTCATTGTATTGCTCATCTGATATGGGACCTAATCCTTCTCCCATTTAGCTTGCCCACCAACAGGGAATTTCTGTAACCATTCTATTAACAAACAATTACCGTATATACTCGAATATAAACCAATTTTTTTCAGCACAGTTTTTGTGCCCAGACAAGATATTTGTGTTTCACTTTGACTCTTGTAGCTCCTATACTGAAGGAGTTCTTGCTTCTTCACCAAAACGGCTTGAGAAATGCTGAGGCATACACTATTCTTTCTTAAAGGGATTGTTCAGTTTCAGCAAATGTTATTGTTTGTTTTTCCCCTTTTAAGAGTGAGAAAATGTAACAAACCATTTTCTTATCAGACTGGAGTTCTGTCTCTACCAGTAAATAAACAATGCTGCATTGTATGGTACCCCGGTATTACTTGAATAAGCGCCATGCATTTTCTGACATCATTTTAGTAAAATAACTGTGAGCTCATCTCTTTCCAGGATGAACAGCTGAAATCACATGAAACCAAACTCAAACAAATCTCCACTGAACTGGCTGAGCATCGCTCATATCCACCTGACAAGAAGGTGAAGGCCAAGGAAATAGATGAATACAAGATGAAAGATCACTACCTGGAGTTTGAGGTATATCATTTATTGTTTTTTGGTTTTTTTTAAAGAAAGATCCTTGATGTCGACGTATGTCTTATTCTAGAAAGCTCTTTTGGGAAACCTACGCTAAATTATTAGGACAGGGCCTAAACACCACTATATATTAGTGTTCTCCCTATTGTAAAAGCAATGCAATATAATGCGCTATATTTGTGTTTGGCTTGGTTTCACTTTTTCCCCTTATTTTCTGCTACATGTACTGTACTTATTACCTGTACTGAATATCAAAAGAATGAAGTTGTTGAGACTAGACCAAAATGCAAGTTGAAATGTGCTTACCTGAAATGCTAGACTCAGCCTGTGATCAAGAGTGGCAGTGTTTTGGGGGGAAAACAATCAAGTATTCTGATCTCCTATATACAATCTAGTTTTATGATTATTAATCTATTATTTTAGTAAACTTTTCATCAGAATCACACCCACTTGGGGTAGGGGATATTGTAATAATGTGCATAGTATGTACTAGGAAATGATTGGTGTTGCAGGTAACTTATTACACAGTAAAATGTACATTATTTTCTGGATCTGGTGCCACCATGTACAAATGTGCCTTGGTGAGCTCCAGTTCTCTGTGACCCTTGTTGGTGGAGCCCCACATATGGACTGTTTTGTCTGGAATATAGAGAGACCGAGTAAAGGGAACAGATGCCCAAAATCTCCTCTGGTGCAACAGATAAGTTGGGTGTCTCTGTGCATCATTGTGGAGGCTCAACATCCCCATCAGAGAATGGGTTTGATAGATAAGATGACGCCAATACCTGGCAGCTTAATTAAAGGTCGGCTAACAACTTGGCAGAGCTGATCTTACCTGATACTCTGATCATTATGAACAAAGTGAACAAAATGAGGTTGCAAAACGTAGCCACAGACACAGTAGTGGATATGTACAGAAGCAGACCGAATTATATCTTGCTGGAGAACAAGCAGTTGACATTGAAAGTTGAAGACCTTAGTTGAGATATAAGCTAAGCTGCATATTGTGAGCTTCTGTGAACTGAAGATATCTTAAGCAGGTGCAAGGTGGAAAGGGCGCAGAGGCTGGCCTCTGATCTTTGCCTGCTAAATGCTCCAGACCTGCAGATTGCCCCACTAGGTCATTGTCAGGTGCTTGGACATTACTCAATTCAGGCTGTTTCATAGGCTTTTAAACACTTCAATACTAAGATGAAACTCTGACATCATAAGTTTCTGGCTCAGCAGAGTGCACCAAGAAGAGTCCTCCCCAGTGACCTCTCTCTTTTTATTTTCCATGTTTAAGGCACTTCCTTAGGGGGATAGACAGTTTGATACTAACTGCCTCCTTCTATAGTCTTCCTCCTATACAGAAATGGTAGTCCTGGTTTTTGTATGTTCATGACTTCATAGGGGTGGACCAGTTAGTACATACTTTCCTCCCAAATATGTCAGCTTCCTGGGGAATGCCACACTGGGAGTTAGCATTATTTCTTTTTTTTTTCTTTTATATGTATTATCAAAAGTAGTAAGAGGCTTTGCTGTGTGGGGAAAAACATGAAGTCTGTTTGCACAAGCTTACAATGGAGTGTATAGCAATTGTTCTCCTGGACAGTGCGGCTTTTATCATGTTCTGAGCAATGAGAAAGCTCCATGGGTGACTCCAACAGATGCCGTTAACCCTTCCTCCATCAGATGCCTCATGGTGTTGCATCATGTTTAAATACTGATATGGCCCTGTACTAGGAGACTCCCCTCATAGTGGTGCATGAAGCATTTGTGGGCGCATCTCATCTGCTCCTCCCCTACTGTACATTGGAGGGCAGAAGTACTTATTTTGCTACATAGGAACATTCAGCATGAGATTGTCCACCATGACGGTAATGTAGAACACAGTTTAGAATATATACACTTGAGATCCCTTACCGATGACTTAATACTTTATAATACATACAAGCCAAATTATAACAACTCTGTATTCCATCAGCCCTCACCAGTCTACTGTTTAACAGATCAATGTGTGCGTCATTTAGTAGTGAGCGAGTTCAACACGGTGCCTTATGTGAGGGAGAATAGGAGAAACTTGGGAAATAGGGTAATCCATCACAAGTCACTAGGTAAAGCTGTCTGCGTTTTAGTGGATTATATAGTGTTAAAGGACTCCTGGAATTACAGAAATCTGGAGGAGAGAGTGTTTACTCATTAATCACATGCCCATAATACATGGCTGAGAAGTGAATATATTCTAACTTTCCTCTGCCCTAGACTGTGCTTCCCACACCACTAAGGAAATGGTGATTTCTGAGCATTCTCTGGTGATCCTGGGATTGATGAGCGAGTACTATTCGAAACGGCCATTACAAATAGCATGCACCCATAGGAATGAATGGAAGCGGCTGGCACGCAGACTTTGCTGGCGGCCGGCCGCTTAACCCCCTGCGTGCCGGCTGCGTCCATTCATTCCTATGGGTGTGTGCTATTTGAAACAGGAGTTTCAAATAGTACTTGCTCATCTCTAAGTTGGCTGGGTTGATTAGTGACTATGGCCCTTGACCATTCTGGCCCTTTCCTTTGCCCCTGAAAAAGGAACCCGACAGGGTTGTCTTTTATACCTGCTTCTCTTTACTTTGGCAGTTGAACCTGGGAGAGTGCCTTAACAGGAGAGACAAAAGGATCAGGTTGATGGGACACCTTTTTTCATACCACAGAACCTAGATTTATTATTATTAATCTGAGAAACTTCAAGCCCTTTATCAACTGTCACCATATCATTTTCTAAATTTCATCCAGAACAGTAGTTTTCTAAGATGCAGGCTTACAGAATTAGCCAAATTCCAATACATCCATAGCAGTGCTAAACACTCACTATTCCCTTATGCATCCTTTGCTTGGCTTTATTTTACTTGCTGTTTCTTGTATCACTGTTATTTTCATTCAATGAATCAACTACATTTCCCATGATTCATCTGCCTGTTCTCGCTGTGTGTACCCTTCCTTTCTCCACTCTTCCCTGCAAAGAAATCGGTTATTAATTCACTTCCACATTTGAGGTCACATGCTGCTGTGATGTTTTGTTTGCTGGCTGCACTGCTCACAGTGAGGGGTAGTTATTTACCCATATTTAAAAAAAACAAAACCAAAAAAACACTGGATAGCCTTGAAACATGGTCCTTTCTTTGACTCCTTATGAAGACAAGCAGTGTTCCAGTCACATATTTAGCAGCATACTAGGACACATGACATTAACCCAACTGGAGGCAGGGTGTTCATGGGACAGATGAGAGCTAAACATTGAGGAATTGTTGTAAAAAAGTACTGGAGGGCAGGGAGCGCATTTGCTGTCTGATCACAAGTGAAAGATGCAGGGACACCCACTGTAAAAATCATTTATTAAGCCAACTATGGCTTTAACTGATTGTGTATCTATTTTTTTTTCTAAAGTATAAGTTCACCTTTGAACAACAAAAACATTAAAGAGATCCTATCAATGGATACCCTTTTTTTCTAACTAACATGTAGGAATAGCCTTAAGAAAGGCTATTCTTCTCCTACCTTTAGATGTTTTCTCCGCGCTGCCCTTTGGTAGAAATCCCGGTTTTCTTCGGTATGCAAATGAGTTCTCTTGCAGCACTGGGGGGCGGTCCCCAATGCCGCAAGAGAAATCTCCAGCGACGCCTCTATCTTCTTCTGGAACGCCCTCTCCTTGTGTCTTCTTCCGTCCTGGGTTTCAATCTTCTAGGCATGTGCAGTCGGCTCTGCCTTCGGGCCTCAGGCAGAGCCGACAGCTTATGCCCGCAGCCACAAGAAAATGACCACTTACACAGTAAGCTGTACAAGCTGCCATTTTCTTGTGGCCACTTACTCAGTAAGCAGTTGTAAACAGACATTTTCTTGTGGCCGTGGGCAGTCTGCTCTGCCTGAGGCTCGATGGCTGAGCCAACAGCGTATACCTAGAAGATTGAAAACCAGGACGGAAGAAGACACAGGGAGAGGGTGTTCCAGAAGAAGATGGAGGTGTTACTGGAGAGTTCTCTCGCAGCATTGGGGACGCCCCCAGTGCTGTTTGAGCACTGGGGACTTCCCCCAGTGCCGCAAGAGAATTCATTTGCATACTGACGAAAACCGGGATGGCAACGCGGAGAAGACATCTAAAGGTAGAAGAAGAATAGCATTTCTTAAGGCTATTCCTACGTGTTATTCAGAAAAAAAGGGCATCCAATGATAGGATCCCTTTAAAGGGAGTCTGTCACCAGGGTGAAGCATATTATAATAGCAGCTTGGCTATATAGGTCAGGCTCACCTGAATGAAGCATATTTATCCCCATGAAAATTTGTGCCGCCTTTGCCAAAACAAGATATTAATTTATTTCACAATATGAAAATGAGCAATCTGGAGCATGGAGGGTAGTTCAGATGCTGAAGACTGCTACTCCTCACACCGCTCTAATACACTGGTGTGAAAGTGAGAACACAAGGCCAGGTGAGATTCCATTAAATCTTCTTGACCCTGTCACTCAATGAAGGGAGGGGGGAAGCATAGTGTATTAGAGCAATGTAGAAAGTAGCAGTTTGGAGCAACAAAGACGCCCTTGGTGCTCTCATTTCATATTATGAAAAAAGATGAATATCTCAGCAAAGCAGGCAAAAGTTTTTATGGAGAAAAAGATGTCCCTTTCAGATGAGCCTGGTGATGCTGCTATAATGTGCTTCAGTCTGATGACAGACTCCTTTTAAGCCTCTTGTTCATTGTACAATATGTTCATATTCTGTTTCAGGGTACCATATGGCTAGAATGTCTCTTTAATGAAAGTGCTATATAGTAGTGAGATTTTCCATAGATAACTAATAATGAATTCTACAGATGCATAGTCTGACAATATGACGTCCTCCAGTTCTTCCTGAAAGCCTAATTAGTGAATTACTTGGTGTGAACATATCTATTCATGTTCCATGGTAATCTAATTAGTATATAAATAAATGATGTCTACACGATCTGTCAATGTATGAATCATATTATCCATCATGTATCAGGCAGTATTAGTGTGCAAAGTGATATGTGCAACGCTTATGTTAGAGTGCAGTATATATACATACGCTTTATATATACAGTATGTGTATATATGTGTGTGTGTGTATATGTATATGTATATATATATATATATATATATATATAATCAGCTTTAAAAGGTGTCATTAGCATGTAAATAGTAATATGACTCACCCACTTCAGATTTCTCACTTTATTCTGAACAGGCAGCAGCCAATGTATTTTTATTTTTTTCCCCATTTTTTTCTTGTTCAAATCGCATTCTCGCCCCTTTGTTCATGCTGAGATACAGCAGCTAAGTAAGCATGTAACTATGCTGTTGCTAGGGCTTCTAGCACTTCAGGATTCATCTTTACAGCATTTACTGATTTAAAAATGTTAACCTGTTCCTGTGTGTTATAGTTGTATGGAATGAAATATTGTAGGTTAAACTCTGTGTATAGTAGCACCATGACTTCCATTTATAAACCGATCTTAACAAATCTTGACATGCTTACGGGGTCAGGATTTTGGTGTTTTGGAAGCAAGAATAGTACTAAAAAAACAACCAAATTCTGGCAAAATAGAAAAGATGCTAATGTGGGCAAAGTCCATCTTATCTCATCCAATGTGAGACAAGAACAGAAGGTAGACACAGTAATTTTTATTGTAAGCCATCCCATCGTTGAGGTAAAAAGACCATTGTCTTTCCAAGGAGACCTCCAAAAATTTATGCTGCACATACCTACTTTTATTTTTAAGAAGTGCTGTGTGCCTTTAGAACGTAATTCAGATAGCTGTGATGTGTTACATGGTCTATAATACAACCACATCATGTCCCTCCATCCATCAATTGACCCAAACTGACAGCATCACTATGGCATGGCAGGATTTGTATTAAATGGAATATGTCAGCAGGAAAATCTGTATCAAACTAAGCTAATTCTACACTTTCCAAGATGCCTTTCTTATTCTTCACTGCAGACCATTTTCAGAATTTTATTATTATGTAAATTAGCTAAAAATGGCTTTAGGGGAATTTCTTCTCCTGCTGGGGCTTCATTCTCTGCTCTAGATAACCACCACACTGCTCCACCTCCATTGTTTGAGTGCCATCATCTTCTTTGTCATACTATGTCTACAGCAGAGAGCGAAACACTCGCAGGGTGGGGTATAAAAGTCCCTATTGCCCTTTTCAGCTAATTTACATAATAAATTTCTGATGACTGCAGTACTAGCTATAAACTACCTGAGATATCAATAATATATGCATCTGTTTTCTAGGTGGTATAAAACTAGAGATACAGCAGTTTGAAGAGACCATTCCCCTTTGTAAAATGCTGTGATAATTTAGGACTATCTCTATTGTATAATCCAGGGAAGCAGAAGTATCTACAGTATATCTCAGGCATTTTAAAAATTATAAAGCTTAATGGTTTTGATGTCATATTAAAGAAGAGATTCTCCATTTTCATATGATTCCAATATCACAATTTCCTGTGTTTTCTAGAGATACCACCAGTTAAAAACACAGTTAGGAGTGGCATATGTATACGCAGCTGCAGTTGCTCCTAATCCAGACGGTGTTGTGACTCATCTTTCATGTCACACTAGAATCATTATTGGAAGTGTTAAAATGTTTGAAGTGACACTTGTACATCCGTGCCGCGGTGATAAGCAGTGAGTGAAACCATCAATACAGAAGGGACACAAAAAGGTGGATTTCAGCACAGGATTTCATGGAAAGGGGGCAAAATATGTTAATAATGTAAGAAATGCTGACAAAAAAAACTCATATGTGATGATATATACTACATTACTATATATACACTATATTACAAATTATGGCAGAAAATCGGAAGATGTTTGAACGTTTAGGTAGCTTTAAGTGGCTGTATGTACTGTTATTAACATGCATTGGATAGAAACTTGGTATACAGTCGAAGACTTAACACATTAGTTCCCTCTACATTAGCACCCATTGCACTAATGTAGAGGTAGGAATCTTTGAAGTATTGTTTATTAGCCTGGCTTTGAAGACAAAATGAAGTCTTATAGATTGTAATCTTTCAGCTGCCTTTACCCACCATGCCTTCAACTGTGATAATCTTTTTGTTGCAGCAAAAGACAGATATGCTGTGGTTTAAATCACCATTCCAACTTCGCAAAGTGTTTTGACATTGTAGTAAAGCTGCAATCTGCTCAGCGAGCTTAAAACCTCCATAAAATCATTTATGAGGGTCCCCTGTGGCACCACTGCTGCTCAGGCTTTCACTGAGGCCAATAAAGAGCAGGCGATCCAAATCCTATCATCTGGAAAACACTTGGCCTGTATGGTCTAGGTGTCATTGGTACCAAACCCAGTCTTCAGAAACTATACACTACTGCTCTGGAATGGGGCATATTGCCTGAATCCATGCGTAAAGCACTTATTGTTTCATTGAAACCAGGGAAAGACCCATCCACTTCTGAATCTTATCACCCCATCTCTTTTCTTAAATCTGACATTAAAGTTCTTACCAAAATATTAACCATAAGGTTGAACCAGGTTACCCTTTCTCTTATCCATCCGGATCAAAACAGATTTATGTCTATGCAGAGCAGTGATATTAATATTCACAGATTATTCCCTAACACTACTACCATGCTGTATTTTGTACTTCAATTCAGAGCAAAATTTCCACTATATGTGAAACCTTGAGCTTGGTGAGAACATACCTCAGAGAGGGGAACCCTGCAAGCTTGCTCATTATCACCACTTTTATTACCCCTGATATTGATAGCACCGGCTATCTGACACACACTTAACAGGAAAATGTGTTCCTATATACTGACAGTACACCGACCATACACTTGTACTTCACTGACAATAGACATTCCCTAGATTCCTTTTGGGTGAATTGGACTAAATAGAATATGTTTCCTTCTTCCATTGGTACTATTCACAGCAGACTCTCTATATACTTCTAGAGGTGGTTACTCAATTTAAATAGCTTGAAGTCCCTGAGGTTCCTGTTAATATACATGACTACCTTGTGCTCAAATCATGGTAGCCTCTTCCCATTTCTCTAAATGGTAGGATTTATTTCCACAAATTTGTCTGTTTGAAATTGTTGCCTAAGAAAGTACTTTGACATCTTGACAATATCTTGCACTTCTTTTGTTGGCGGAGTGGTACACTACATTTTGTCTTCAACAGGCCCCCACATTTATGGCACCACCTAATTTATACCTTTTCTACCTGGCCTCTTAATAGATATTTGCTCTGTGATTGATTGATTGATTGATTAACACAATGTTGCCCCTATAAATTAAGAAAAATGTAGATGCCCTGACAAAACATGCCTGGGACATCTGTATACCCTGTTGGTTGCTATTGATAGTAAGGGGTGTAAACTACTGTTAATAATGAGGGATCCAGACATTCAGCTCAAAATGACTCCTGGAAGAATATGGATGGCATTTTGCTTGCTCTGTGGCCTGGGTAGCTTTAAGTGGGCTTCTAAAAAAAAAAAAAAAAAAAAAAAAAAAAATCAAAAAATGTGCTGAAAACCATCCAACAAAGCTGCTTTTTGAGGCTGCTTTTTTACAGCTTCACAAAAAAAGCAGTGTAAACACACTAAAGCTGACCTTGACCCTGAAGCAAAAATAACTTTTTATGTCACATATGTAGATTCTTTATATAGTGTTATGGGGTTGTTAATGTATTTATGTCAATGTGTTGTAAATGCATTGAAAATTGTAAATGAAGAAAAACTTGTATCCAGCAACAGCTGAGTGGTGATAAATAAAATTTAACTTTTATTCAATTCCCATAAAAGTAGTCATCATATCCATAATGCGTATACAGCAGACGTAAAGCATTAAAATGGCTTCGCGTTTCGGAGCTTTTAAACTTGCTCCTTCCTCATACCAAATCGTTTCTGGCCTGTGGGGCCCCGGCCTAATAGTTCTTTGCTCTAGGAGTTATTCTAAATTTAGGATTGTTTGGTTTCCTATGGATATTATTTACAGCTGGAAATACCTTATTGTCAACAAGACCAGATATTGTGTCACAGAACAGTGCTTTCCTTATGTGAATGATTTATAAGATTTTGATTAAGATACTTCTATACCTGTCCTAAAGGGTAGTTCACCTCCACTGCGACAACATCGAGACCGAGCCATTTAATTTAGAAGCGAACTTGTTGGTGTGTGAATAATTTCCTCACTAAAAATTTCAGATCTTTAGTTCCTTTCTGTGAACACAAAGGTGACTTATTCTGTCAGCCATAATTGGACTTGAGGAAGATTTATAGGGAAAGTCTTGCTTTGCAACTGTAAATGGGCAACCTCGTCTTTAAAGCCACTTTACAATGATCCATTTTAACCCTATGTGTAACACAAATTCACATTCATTGTTTTTGTATTATGCTCTAACATCACATTTTTTTTCTTAGACAATTATAGTAGCTAAATCTGCATAGTTTCTTAGGTCTGCCTCTTTAGTGCTTCACTACGGTATGTTATGTTCTGCTATACTTTTCAGGAAACATGTTCTCAAAAATATACAGTATATAATGTAAGAACATAAAAGGAGAAGAAAGAGCCCTATAATTTTATAGTGCACTGGAAATTGTATACCTTCTCACAATCTTGCTCTTCTTCATGTTTCTGTTCTGTTTCATTCTACTCTATTCTATTCAGTAAAAAACATAGACATGCCAGGCCCTGTATAGTTTCCTGAAATTCATTATAATGCATTGCAACCGCTCCCCTTCCCAAGAACAAAACATAAACCATTATGACAATGTAAATGGAGCTAAGACTTTGTCACATTGCTTCTAGGAGACAAAGGCAACTTTACCCTTAGGCTTATTATATTATTTTTGTTTACTTAGCATTTTCTATAGAATAACTGTTTTGCACTGGTTGATGTTGTTGAAGAAAGGAAAGAGGCCAACTTAAAGGCATCCTATCATTGGATACCCTTTTTTTCTCAATAACACATCGGAATAGCCTTAAGAAAGGCTATTCGTCTCCTACTTTTATTTGTCTTCTCCGCGCCGCCGTTCGGTAGAAAGCCGTGTTTTCTTCGGTATGCAAATTAGTACTCTCACAGCACTGGGGGTGTCCCCAATGCTGTGAGAGAACTCTCCAGCGACGCCTCCATCTTCTTCAGGAACCCCCCTCTCTGCTCGTCTTCTTCCGTCCAGGGTTTTCAATTATCTAGGCCTCATGCAGAGCCAACTGCGCATGCCCGGGCCACAAGAAAATGGCTGCTTACATTATGAGCTGTGTAAGCGGCCATTTTCTTGTGGCTTGGGTATGCGCAGTCAGCTCTGCCCGAGGCCTAGATAATTGAAAACCCAGGAGGGAAGAAGACGCGCAGAGAGGGGGGTTCCTGAAGAAGATGACGGCGTCGCTGGAGAGTTCTCTTGCAGCATTGGGGACGGCCCCAGTGCTGCGAGATAACTCATTTGCATACCGAAGAAAACCTAGTTTTCTACCGAACGGCAACACGGAGAAGTAAATCTAAAGGTAGGAGAGGAATAGCCGTTCTTAAGGCTATTCTGACATGTTATCGAGAAAAAAAGGATATCCAATGATAGGATCCCTTTAAACTAGTACTCCTGGGCATGAGCACTGTAGGGTCCAGAAAAATGCACCTGTTTTTTGAATGAACCACTCTACTTGCATCCATTTGTGATGTCACCCCACCCACTTTTGGCCAGCCCTGGTATGGTCTAGACATTGTGTCCCTAACATAGTTGCAGATAGAGGGGTATGCAAGATACTGCACTGAGCCTTGTCCACAATATGTACTTGTACTCAATTAACTAAAACTAATGAAAATATGTAGAAAATGTAGCCCTAAGCATCAAAATACTGTTTATGGGTTACCCCTCCTCAGTGTAGAGTTGCTTCAGATTCCTTATAAGTTATTATGGTTATAAGGAATATGGTGGTCACCCGTGATTTTTTTTTTTTTTTACAGTTCAAATGAATGCTCTAAAGGGACAGAAAAATATATTTCTAAAGCAACCAACCAGTTTACAATAATGAATTGAAATGTAAATGCGGTTTTATTTTGTTTTTTCTTTTTACATTGGGGTGAATGCAGATGAAGGAGTGCGATCTGCATCTTTCATTTAAGGTCTGTTGCTTTTATCTTGTGACAGATTAGGGCAATGGACTTTGAATAACAGTAGTGTGAACCTACCTTAAGGCACTCACCTTTTGCACTCTGCTGGACCCTCCAAGAGCAGATGATAGTTTCTCAGACAATAAAAGCGCAGTATGCATAAAGCAATCTTAGAAACTGTGGCCAATTTACAGAAATTATACTGCGAAATGGATGAACCATGCCAGAAAGATTTAAAAAGGAGGGCACCAAGGTGTTTTTTTTTTTTGTTTTTTTTTTAAATTGTGGACTGGGTTGTTTTTAACCCTTTTCTGTCCATTTGTTCAGTCTATGGCAATAAGGCACAACTAAAGTAGTCATTCAGTGCACTGCACCCTACAGCCCAGATTCCTGAACTAGTAAGATTTATAGGGTGGGTAATGAAAGATTTTCAAATCAACCCTTCAAATCTCCTACGAAATGATTACCATATTACTACATTGGAAAGCTGCAGATCTTTTATATATCAACTGAAAGTGTGAATCAATAAAACTATTACTATTCTGCAGAATATTGGATGTGCTTAAATGCCGCTCTGAGAAATGAGTAAGAAATGATGGCTGGCAACCTAAACATTAATAGTTGGACAAAAGATTGGTTCTTGGAGAGAGATTACATCTACCCTCATTTTAGAATGCTAAATTAGGAAAGTATCCGGATTAATCAGGTATTTGTTTCCCATGCTCACACACAAGATGTGAAAGACCACTTAGAAATGGATGTTTTTTTTTTCCATAAAGTATATATTTCACACAAGTCAACTGTATATTATAACTGCACTGACACTGTCCATATTTTGTCCGGAGCATGTGACATCTTTATAACTATTTTCTTCATATGGTTTGCTTTGTTTTCACAGTGTACACATTGATGTTTTTGCATTATCCTTTGAATTATCCCTCACTTTGACCTCAATGGGGGAATTATCCCTGCACTGTGAAATGACTGCATGTATTATTCCTGTACTGAGACATTTATCTTATGCATTCTACCTTCATGCAATATCACTGTGTGCATTATCCCTGTACTGTAACATTACTGCATACCTCCCAACCGTTCCAATTTCCGCGGGACACTCACGATTTCGGTGTCCTGTCCCCCGGTCGGCAGGAGGTATGTCCCAATTTCAACTCATCACCTGAATACATAGGCGTTTAAAGCAGGAGCTGTCACAGCTCAGCTCCTGCTTTAACGCTAAGCTCCAGCATTTGTAGCCGCGATGTGATGACGTCACATCGCGCCTACAACTATGTGTATGAGGGAGAGAGCGGTGGGGGAGCGATGGAATGTGAGTGTGTTTGTGTGTGTTAAACATTAAGGTGGAACATAATGTAGGGGGCCCGTGAACCTGGGGGCAGATGAGGGAGGGAGAACGGCATGACACTGGAGCAGATGAAGGGGGGAAAACAGCATGAAACTGGAGCAGATGAAGAGGAGGAGAACGGCATAACACTGAGGCAGATGAAGGAGGGGGAGAACGCATGACACTGGGGCAGATGAAGGGGGAGAACGGCATGACACTGGGGCAGATGAAGGGGGGAGAACAACATGACACTGGAGCAGATGAAGGGGGGGAGAACGGCATGACACTGGGGCAGATGAAGGGGGGGACAGCATGACACTGGGGCAGATGAAGGGGGGAGAACAGCATGACACTGGAGCAGATGAAGGGGGGGAGAACGGCATGACACTGGGGCAGATGAAGGGGGGGAATGGCAAGACACTGAAGCAGATGAAGGGGGGAGAATGGCATGACACTGGGGCAGATGAAGGGGGAAGGGGAGAATGGCATGACACTGGGGCAGATGAAGGGGGGAGAAAGGCATGACACTGGGGCAGATGAAGGGGGAAGGGGAGAATGGCATGACACTGGGGCAAAGGAAGGGGGGGAATGGCATGACACTGGGGCAGATGAAGGGGGAGAACGGCATGACACTGGGGCAAATGAAGGGGGGGAGAATGGCATGATACTGGGGCAGAGACGGGCGCATGAAACTGGGGACAGAGATGGAGGGGGGACATGAAACTGGGGACAGAGGTGGGGGGCATGAAACTAGGGGCAGATGAAGGGTGTATATGAAACTGGGGGAGAGATGGAGGGGGAACTTAATTTACAGGTGACTGTAGGAGGATAATACTGTGTGGGAGCACAAGAAAAATGAATGAGAATGGGCGGAGTCAACATAAAAGTGGGCAGAGCCAAATTTGCCGCACATTTTGTCCCTCTTTCTACTTTTCAAAAGTTGTAAGGTATGTAATAGGTATAAAAGCACCCACTAGTAATCCTCCAAAAATGATAATCATGGGAGACAGGGGTGCCTTTTCTTTCATATGCCTCTTCACGAATAACTACACATCTATAAAACAAATATATATATTATTAATACATTGTACACAAATAAACGTTTAGGCTTTGTTCAAATCTGTATTGTAGGATTTCTTAGGAGCCCACGTTTTAGATTGTTGTTATAATCACTGGAAAAAAAATAGCACAGCAAGCTGTACTATTATTTCTGATAAAATGATGAAGGAAACCCATCGGACCCATTATAAAATTGGTGTCTGTCAAGCAACGAATGTGGCACTGCCAATGATTTTATTGTTTTTCTGCTTTGATGGAGCAGGACAATGGATTTAGCAAATGTGAAACCAGCCTTACACACATACACGTTACTCACATATATACAAATACCGATGCGTATACGTTTTACACATATATAGAAAAATTACACGAGTTTCTTGTATGTGCATGCATGGTGCATGTATGTGCATGGCAGGTGTGAATAAACAATACTTATATATGCACAAGCATATGTGTATGTATACACACATTACAAATATGTGCATTTTTAAAAATGTATACATACACATGCATATGTAATGTGTGTGTGAATAAACAGTACTTGCATATACACATGCATATGTGCATGTTATGCATAATCTATGCCTTTCACAAAAGCATATACTATGCATACATTATGCATTTACAGCAGTGGTGTAACTACCAGGTTAGCAGGGGTAGCGGCTGCCACAGAGCCCGGGACATCAGGGGCCCAGCGACAGCTGCTACCCCTCTAGGTTATTTTTTTTTCTTAACAGTCCGTTTCACTACGGTTCAAGGACCTTGTGTGACATCACATGGTCACGTGACTAGGTGGGCATGTCAGTGTCCCATGCAGTGAAGAGATGAAGAGATGCGTGTAAGGTACAGAGAAGGGAGGGGGAATGTGAGATGCAGGAGGGAGAGAGTGTGTGTGTGTGTGTGTGTGTGTATGTTTGTCATTATACTGGAGGCAGATGAAAGGGGATATGAAACTGGGGGAGACGAAACTGGGGGCAGAGATGGAGGAGGGGACCTGAAGGGGTCCTTAAACTGGGGGAGATTAAACTGGAGACAACTGGGAGTAGCTGGAGGGGGACCTGTCCGCCTCTAGTTGCCCCCAGTTTAATGTCCCCCTCCAGCTACACCTACGGTTTAATGTCTGCTTCTAGCTGCCTGAGTTTAATGTCCCCCTCTAGTTGCCCGCCGTTTAACGTCCTACTTCATCTGCCATTAATTTATTGTCCCTCTCCAACTACTCCCACTGTTAATGTCCCCCTTCAGCTGCTCCAGTTTCATGTTTAAACTGGGGCACCAGGAGAGGGACAATACTGTGGGGCAGTTGGAAGGGAAGATTATAATGTGGGCACATATAATGTACAGGTGACTGTAGGAGGATTATACTGTGTCGGGGCACATGGAAAACAAATGAGAATGGTCTGAGTCAACATAAAAGTGGGCGGACGTAAATTTGCGCGTCGCATATTTTGTCCCTCTTTCTGTTGTTCAAAAGTTGGGAGGTATGTATGAAACGTCATGTGACGTCCGTACGTCATTAAAGATAGCTGACACCACCGAAGACTGCAGTAGAACCGGAGATAGGTAAGTAACTTTTTTTTTTTTTTGTTTGTATACCCCTGGGTCTCCAATTATTATACTCTGGGGTCTGAAAAGACCCCAGAGTATAATAATTGTTCATGGCTGTTCATTATGAGACATAATACTGTGTACTGGGGCCACTATGGGGGGGTTGGTCGGTCGGTCAAGGTCTTCGGTGTTGGTCAGGAAGGGAGGGGCCCCATGTCAAAAGTTTGCCACGGGGCCCCGCCATTCCTAGTTACGCCACTGATTTACAGTACACATTATACATACATTGCATTAAGTACATATATACACATTAGGTAAATATATGTATGTACAAATGGAAATGTTATTCTTTATATGTACAGTACACACACACTGACTGACTCTCTAGAAGGCCATTACTCCCCTCCTTTTGGAGTAAGCCTTGCTCCTGTTGATCTGCAATCAGCTAACAGTGTTGGGCTCTGCTGATATTTGTCCCCTGCCTTCTGACTATGAAAGTTATTACAAACTGCATTGCAGCAATTGGAGCAAGTACCGTTGTTATAATGACTGAACTACTAATGTGTGGTGTATGCTGCAGCTTTGATACAGCATCATATTATACAAAGTGTATGGAGAAATGCTGCTCATATTGGCACAGAACAGCTTCCTGGCTGGGCCCTCTTTCTTTCATGGGCCTTTGAGTAGCTTAACTGGTTGTATTGGAGGTGTGACTGCCTGTGGAAGACTGAAGTGGTACCCAGAAGCCTGTTTCTTTGAAATCACTGGACAAAAAAAAATCCATCACTACTACAGCTTCTAGCTGAAAAAGAACATGTGGTTTGGTCTCTGACTCCACTGCCTCCTTTAAGTTATCAAGCGTTCCTTATGGTACTTATTTGCCAGAAAGTCATACAAGTGAGGTGGCATGCAGTGCCTTTGTCTCCATGGCAAAACACCTATCACGCTCTGTCCTAATACAACCACTATCCCACTGAAGGTGTAACATATTACCAAAACGTCTGGGGACTGACATAACCTGGTTTTTCATATGCTATATTTACCTCTTTTTTTTTTTGTCACCTGGATTTAGTTGTCTATAAACTGCAAAATAACTCTCTATGCCAGTGATGGCGAACCTTTTTGAGACCGAGTGCCCAAACTGCAACCCAAAACCCAATAAATTATAGCGGAGTGCCAACATGGCAATTTAACCTTAAAACTCTGTGGATCCACAATTGCGGACAATTATGGACCCACAAATTACAGTCGTATGACTGGGGCTTTACAGAGCTTGTACTGAAAGGTAAAGGTCTCTGCATTTTTTTCTTTTGAACAATTAATGTTCACTACTTACATCGCACAGGATCCGTTTTATAGTGACCGTGCAATGTAATTACAGCCTGTACTAATATCACGTCAGCTATAAAACAGATACTGTGTTATATAAGTAGTGAAGGGACCCCACACAGTACAATCTGCCCAACAGTGGCCCTCACACACAGTACAATCTGCCCTGCAGTGGCCTCCACACACAATACAATCTGCCCTGCAGTGGCCTCCACACACAGTACCATCAGCCTCGCAGTGGGTCCCCACACACAGTACGATCTGCCCCGCAGTGGCCCCCACACAGTACCATCAGCCTTGCAGTGGCCCCCCACACACAGTACAATCTACCCCGCAGTGGCCTCCACACAGGATTATACTCTACAGTAGACCCCTCACCACACATCATGAAATGGTCCACAGAAGCCCCCTCCCACACAGCAACAAATGGTCCACAGTAGCCCCTCCCACACAGCATCAAATGGTCCACAGTAGCCCCTCCCACACAGCATCAAATGGTCCACAGTAGCCCCCTCCCACACAGCATCAAATAGTCCACAGTAGCCCCCTCCCACACAGCATCAAGTGGTCCACAGTAGCCCCCTCCCACACAACATCAAATGGTCCACAGTAGCCCCCTCCTCAGACAGTACACAAACATAAATATACTTACCTGAAGAGCTGCTGAGCGTCCTCTCTTCTGTTCACTGCGCGCACTGATGACTTATGTCATCACACCCGCGCAGGTACAGAAGTCACAGTCTGTAGTCAGTGTAGGCCGCGCATTTGCACAACCAGCAGAAGGCAGCGATCGCTCACTAACGGGGAATCCTGTACTGGATTCCCCGTTAGTGAACGATCAGGGCGACTGCTCGCGTGCCGGCATAGAGGGCTCTGCGTGCCTTCTCTGGCACGCGTGCCATAGGTTCGCCATCACTGCTCTATGCTATTTATTCAAACAAAAGGACTGCCTGGAATACTTTTACATTGGTATACGGCTATGACAATTCTTCCAAGTGGCACCCAGAATACTTTCATCAGAGTTCAGAATCATCAGTAACTAATGTGTCTTCAGTGACCTCCATATAATATAATGATCGCTCTGTTGTACCCACTAAATATAATGTTCCCTCAAGTGTCCCTCACATAATGTCCCCTCCAGTGATAACTCAAATAATATAATTGGAGCTAATCTATCAGCTGCCTTGCCTTCAATCACTATTGAGGCTGTTTGTTTAGATAAGATGGTGAACTCTATGGAGGGGGGAGAAGGAAGCTGTTGATTGATTTATTGCCTCATTCTGAGCAATTTAGGTCCTTGTGTGGAATATCTGGCTGGCTGTTACAGAGCAGCAATTATTTGTGTCTGTTCCAGCACTCCTGCTCCTCCTCTCTTTATAGACTTACATGTAGAAAATAACTATTATGGGGATAACGTCTATCCTTAGGGAGAGACCACCTTCTCAGGTGTGTGGAGACTTATACAGCCATAGTTGCTCCACTGCAAGTGAACATGGGAAGAATATGCAAATCTGTCTCCCAAGATGTAAACAGGGAGACAGTGCCTCTGTTATGCTGCCCTCTATAGCAAGCATGATGTTCAGGGTGCTTGCTATAGAGGGCAGCATAACAGAGGCACTGTCTCCCTGTTTACATCTTGAAAATAACTCTGTAATATATCTTCTTAAAGAAAGAATACAAAGTTTCTTCTCCTCCTCCTCCATTTATTTATATAGCTGTAGCCTGTGACCAATGCTCTTCAACATCTACATCAATGAACTGGCCACAGTCCTGGAGGCATCATCAACCCCAGGCCTCACCCTGATTGACAGTAAGGTGAAGTTCCTGCTATATGCTGACGACCTCCTACTCCTTTCCCCCACCGAGAAAGACCTCCAATAAAACCTGTCAGTGCTGGAAAGATTCAGCACAACATGGGCCCTACCCATCAACCACAAGAAGACTAAAGTCATGGTATTCCAGAAGAAGGGCCATAACAATGCCCCCACCCCACATTTCACACTGAACGGCTCCACACTGGAGAAAACCAACAGTTACACCTACCTGGAGCTGGAGCTCAGCCAATCAGGGAGCCTCAAAGCAGCAATAGAAACCCTGAAAGGAAAAGCCTGCAGAATCTTCTACGCCATCAGAAGACAACTGTACCACCTCAAATCACCGGCGATGGTCTGGCTGAAGATGTTTGACGCAGTCATCGCCCCGATCCTTCTCTATGGCAGCGAGGTTTGGGGCCCAGCCACCTACCCAGACCAGCCAACAGAGACCTTCCACCTGGAGTTCTGCAAATACCTGCTCCATGTCCATTGGAGCACCTCCAACATAGCTTGCAGGGCAGAGCTAGGCAGACTCCCCCTATGGCTCACCATAAAGCAGAGAGCACTGGCTTTTTTACATTCAGGGGAGCAACCCCGACTTCTACCACCACCAAGCATAGCTAAGCCACATAACTCAAAAAAAAGACACCCCCCAACCAAACAACAGCCAACCATCAAACCAAAAACACCAGCAGTCGATGACCAAGGCCCAAATAAAGGTGACCACAGAGGCAAACAGAGAGCAGTACATCGAAGAATGGAGAAACAAATTAAATAACTTCCAGAAACTCACCATGTACCAATCCCTACAAAGGGACTACACCATGGCCACCTACTTGGAGAAAATACACCACCCCAAACACAGACAAGCTCTGAGCTGGTACAGACTGAGCGCCCACAACCTAGAAATCGAAACAGGGCGGCACAGGCAGACGTACAATCCTCAGGAGAACAGACTGTGCCAGCATTGTGACCAAGGGGCCATAGAAGACGAGACCCACTTCCTCCTATACTGCACCAAATACTCAGCTTTGAGGGCCATCTACTACCAAAGACTCTCTGCCCACATCCCAGACTTCACATCTGCAGCCAAGAAGAGGAAAATCTACATCCTACTGGGAGAAGAGGAGGCCACTGTGGAGTTTGCTGCCCAATATGTGTCCAGCTGTCACCAAAGAGGAAGATGAGACGCATGGACTATCAAAACTCCCACCCCCATGGACTATTAGACCCACCACCCAAACACCACTAAGCCCCCCCCCCCCATCAACTGTCTACCCCATACCCACCGATACCCACACGCCCCAAACAAGAATGACGAGACAAAACAAGAAAGATGAGACCCTAAGGACACTCAAACCTCCCAACCCACGGACCCCCCCCCCCCCCCCCAGCTTTGGCAACACCAAACATCTTATTCTTTGGGAACGCTAATAAAGCTCATTTGTATCTTGTATATAGCACCATTAATTCCATGGTGCTTTACATTTGAGGGTTTACATATGGTACACAAAATATACAAAACAAATACAATACTAACAGTGACCAACTGGCACAGTGGGGTAGAAGGCCCTGCCCGTAAGGGCTTACAGTCTATGAGGGAAGAGGGATAGAGTCAGAAGGTAAGGGGAGAAACTGTTCGGTTGGCGGTTTTGTGGCAGTAGTGTTATTGGAGGTTGTAGGCCTTCATAAGTATGTGAGTGTTCAGGGCCTTCTTGAAGCTTGTGATTGTGGGGGTCAGTCTTATGTGTGTACTGGGGAGCGGCTGATGAAGAACAGGGGGAGGTGTATTAAGCGAGCAGCACAGTTTAAGGTGGACTGGAAGGGGGTGAGAGTATTTGAAGGGAGGTCATGGAGAATTGTGTTACAGTAGTTTAAGCGGGAAATTATGAGGTTATGAGGGCATGGACTAACATCTTTGTAGTTACAGGGGTGAGGAAGGAGCAGATTCGATGGACGTTCTTGAGTTGGAGGCGGTAGGAGGTGTTGAGGGTTTGGATGAGCGATTTGAAGGATAGGTCAGAGTCCAAGGTTATCCCAAGGCAACGGACCTGTGGTACAGGGGTAACTGTGGTTCCATTAACTTTGATAGATGAGTCAGGTAGAGGTATTGTGTGAGGTGGGGTGAAGATGAGGAACTCCGTTTTCTTCATGTTGAGTTTGGTAAAGCGGGAGGAAAAAAAGGAGACTACAGCTGCTAGACACTCTGGAACTCTGGACAATAGAGAGGTAATGTCTGCTCCAGAGGGATATATTTGAGTATCGTCAGCGTAACAATGGTATTGAAAACCACAGCACCTGTATTATTCAACTGGAGATACACTTTAAGCTCATGGGTTTCACATTTTTGGTTATAGTTTAGTGGTTGTAATTAACACTAGTGTAATTCATGTGATCATGGTAATGACTGGTATGTCAGGTTGTATACCAACAACCACTGAATTTCTTTATGGGTGACGAGTATGTACCCTTCTGTATATAGGTAAAGTGGTTATAAACTCAATCGGCTGTGCAGCACATAGACTTTGTGTTACACACTTGTTTTGGTGCCCTTATATAGGAGATTGAATTGTGAAGGACTGAAATGTGTGTAACACAGTGTACATAGTAAATCATGTTATCTGTGCAATAGGAGGAAAATACTTTAGGGGGATTAATCAAGTCTTAGGGTGTAAAGTAATAATAATAATTAAAAAAAAAAGAGTTGCTAGTTTTGATAAATCTTCATTGTTTACCAATTGGATATCTGCTTCAAGTTAAGGCTGAAAGGTTGTATGTGTAAGATTAGTCTATACTATAGTAAAGAGCTATAATTCCTTAACAGACAACAAACATGTCAAACGATGGTTTTTAAAGGGGCTTTTCAGCCTTAGTAATTGATGACTTATCCTTTTGAAATGTCATCAATTTAAGATCGATGGGCATCAGTCACAGAGTATGTCCATCGATCAGCTGTTTTAAGAGGCCACCGCTTAGAAGTGAGCGAGACAGTCTCTTCACTTCTTTCCAGGCATTTTAATGGGCTGAGATAGGAACAGGCTATGTTCCCTTCTGATCTTCATTTAAGGATAGGTCATCAATTAATAAGTATTAGAAAACTTCTTTAAGCTAAAGCATACGTAGTGAAACTCAGGAAAATGTAGTAAAAAGTTAGCTTTTTCTTTCCACTGCATTTTGCCTCCCTTTCTATTTTTTATTATTATTGTTTATTTATATAGCACCATTAATTCCATGGTTTCCATGCTTCACATTTGGGGGTTTACATACAATACACAACATATACAGGTAGATATATTACTAACAATGACTGACTGGCACAGTGGGGTAGAGGGACCTGCCCGCGAGGGCTTACAATCTATGAGGGAAGGGGAATAGAGACCGAAGGAGAGGGGGGAGGCTGTACAGATGGTGGTGTGGTGATAGTGTTATTGGAGGTTGTAGGCCTTCCTGAATAGGTGAGTCTTCAGGACCTTCTTGAAGCCTGTGATTGTGGGGATCAATCTTATGTCAACTATATACAAGAAGGATTTAAGGCTGTAGACTCACCAGTATATACGAGTCCCAAGGTGTGCACGATCACATAGATCCCGAGTCCGAGAGGGTCTAGCTTTCAGTCTGAACAATATAATAAAGTTGATCCGCAACATCCAAGGCTCGTTTTTTCAATAAAAATTAACTTTTAATGGTTCGTTTAAAAAAACATATCAGCAGACGAAAAAAAAGACATACTTCACGAACAGACAAGAACGAAAAAAATCACATGCCCATGGCAATAAAAAACGCCAACGCGTTTCGAGGCAGAGACCTCTTATTCATGGCATAGACATTACACAAATGCTGCTGTTCTCCATATATACCATTATGTTAATTGGGATCACCTGTGTGGTACCCCGTGACCTCCATAGCTTATACTAAAATATATACGATTCATTTATATCACATTAGTAATAAAAACCATACAAGATAAATAATAAATATGTATATTTCACCTCTTCAACCAGTGTCCATATACTATATACTTCATATTATATCAATTATGACGTTTCAGCACGTAACCTTGACAACCCAGGAAACTTTAACGATCTAACCAACAGGCTCACCTTTTCTTTTAAAAGGGATGAAAAATGTCTTATCTATACTCCTGTCTTCAGTATACCTCCTATCCCTTTAAATAGTACCAATGCGTATCCATAATCCTCCATCTCCACCTTCTGAATTTTGATACAACATGTTCCGGGGTAGAGGTAAACATACATAAGGATCACATGACAAGTTCTAGACCACTCCCTCCAGAAGGTGGGGGGGATATCAAGCTCCACCTTCTGAGCTAGTACCCTTTCTCCATATAGATGAATATCTAGTTCCACTTCCACAAGGGGGAAAAGAGGAAAAGAAGGGAGGTAATGGGCATATAGAAATACAGAAAAGAGAGAGAAGAAGGTGAACATAGAAGGAAGAGTGTCATAAAATACACAGAATATGCACCTATTTTAATATATATAAGTCAAGTCTGTCCTGATGTTAAGACCGTTGGGTATCCTTGAATTAAATTTCCAAATATAGAAGGCTTCACGATGTAGTAATCTTTCTTTTAAATTGCCTCCTCTTACTGATGGTTTCACCCATTCTAACGCACAAAACCGCAATGTCTGCACTTGACCACTGTGTATTTCTGCAAAGTGTCGTGCAACACCAGACATATGTTCTGTTTGTCTTTTACCACTATCCCTTATATGCTCCTGCACTCTCACATTAATTTTTCTACTAGTACATCCAATATAGTCCTTATTGCATCCGATGCATCGGATACAATAAATCACTGATGTTGAGTTACAATCTAATTGTGTTTTAATTTTCATATGGAAATCCGAAGCACAACTGGCTATTTCCCGAGTAACATAAGCTTTGCTACAGGTCATACATCTTGGATTTCCACATTTTGAAAAACCTGTTGTGCCTTTTTTTCTTTTCATTTTAAGACTGTCTTCACCGGGCAAATAACTAGGAGCTATCATATTCCCTATTGTTCTACTTCTCCTTTCTACAAATTGAATCCCTGCCTCTAAAATTTTTTCCGTAGTTTTATCAATACTAAGAATAGGTAGGTTCTTTTTGATTAACCCCTTAATCGCATGAAATTGTGGGCTATATGGTGTGCTAAATGTCAATTTTTCCTTCCTGTCCTTTCCTTCCCTGACTCTATCACACAAAAGTTCACTCCTATCTCTACTGGATACTTTCTTACTTGCTCTTTCTAGCATCCAGGTGGGATATTCTCGTGTTTTCAATCTATCCAAGGTCACTTTTTCAATCTCTTTAAATTCCTCGGATCTACTACAAGCTCTTTTACTTCTGGTAAGTTCACCCACTGGAATACCTTTAAGGGTATGTAGGGGATGAGAACTGCTAGCTTTGAGAATACTATTGCCAGCACAAGGTTTTCTATAGAGGGAAGTGTGCACTATCCCCTCTTCCACTGATCCAGTCAATGTAATGTCGAGGAAGTTGATAGAATTATTATCATGGGAGAAAGTAAAACTTAAACCATACTGATTGCCATTAAGATAATTGATAAACTCCGGTATGGGCGCTACATCTCCGACCCACACCATAAGTAGGTCGTCGATGTAGCGCCCATACCAGAGAAGGGAAGACAAATATGGATTCGTGTCAGAAAAAATTATTTTTTCTTCCCAAAAAGAAAGAAAGAGATTGGCGAGCGATGGAGAGAATGGAGCGCCCATTGGCGCTCCACATAATTGTTGATAAAAAATGTCCTGAAATAAAAAAAAGTTGTGTTTGAGAAGATATGATGTAACCGAGACTATATATTCGCATACTGGCTCCACCAACTTGCCATATTTGTAAAGATGGTGTGCAAGCGCATCTAATGCTTCTTGGTGTGGAATATTTGGATAAAGCGCGCAAATGTCGCACGTTATCCAGCTATATTCTTTTTCCCATTTAAAGTTGTTAAAGCATTTTAGGACCTCTTTGCTGTCTTTTATATGGCCTGCTGTCCTGTTCACTAAAGGCTGCAATATGTCATCTAACCAGCTTCCCAGTCTCTCATTAAGCGAATTTCTACTTGAGATGATCGGGCGAAGGGGGGGAGGCAGCACATTTTTATGGAGTTTCGGTAAGCCATACAATATGGGTACCGTAGGTGTATTATTAATTAGATATTCTCCTTCCATTTTTCCAAAAATTCCTAAGGACACACCTTCTTCCACTAAGTTTTTAAGTAATATGGAGAATTCTGTTGTAGGATTATAACCTAATTTTTTATAAATTTTAGTGTCCTGTAGTAATAATTGGCAGCTGTTAATGTAGTCTTCTTTTTTTTTTTTTTTTTTTTTTTTTTTTATAACAATAGGGAATATGATAGCTCCTAGTTATTTGCCCGGTGAAGACAGTCTTAAAATGAAAAGAAAAAAAGGCACAACAGGTTTTTCAAAATGTGGCAATCCAAGATGTATGACCTGTAGCAAAGCTTATGTTACTCGGGAAATAGCCAGTTGTGCTTCGGATTTCCATATGAAAATTAAAACACAATTAGATTGTAACTCAACATCAGTGATTTATTGTATCCGGTGCATCGGATGCAATAAGGACTATATTGGATGTACTAGTAGAAAAATTAATGTGAGAGTGCAGGAGCATATAAGGGATAGTGGTAAAAGACAAACAGAACATATGTCTGGTGTTGCACGACACTTTGCAGAAATACACAGTGGTCAAGTGCAGACATTGCGGTTTTGTGCGTTAGAATGGGTGAAACCATCAGTAAGAGGAGGCAATTTAAAAGAAAGATTACTACATCGTGAAGCCTTCTATATTTGGAAATTTAATTCAAGGATACCCAACGGTCTTAACATCAGGACAGACTTGACTTATATATATTAAAATAGGTGCATATTCTGTGTATTTTATGACACTCTTCCTTCTATGTTCACCTTCTTCTCTCTCTTTTCTGTATTTCTATATGCCCATTACCTCCCTTCTTTTCCTCTTTTCCCCCTTGTGGAAGTGGAACTAGATATTCATCTATATGGAGAAAGGGTACTAGCTCAGAAGGTGGAGCTTGATATCCCCCCCACCTTCTGGAGGGAGTGGTCTAGAACTTGTCATGTGATCCTTATGTATGTTTACCTCTACCCCGGAACATGTTGTATCAAAATTCAGAAGGTGGAGATGGAGGATTATGGATACGCATTGGTACTATTTAAAGGGATAGGAGGTATACTGAAGACAGGAGTATAGATAAGACATTTTTCATCCCTTTTAAAAGAAAAGGTGAGCCTGTTGGTTAGATCGTTAAAGTTTCCTGGGTTGTCAAGGTTACGTGCTGAAATGTCATAATTGATATAATATGAAGTATATAGTATATGGACACTGGTTGAAGAGGTGAAATATACATATTTATTATTTATCTTGTATGGTTTTTATTACTAATGTGATATAAATGAATCGTATATATTTTAGTATAAGCTATGGAGGTCACGGGGTACCACACAGGTGATCCCAATTAACATAATGGTATATATGGAGAACAGCAGCATTTGTGTAATGTCTATGCCATGAATAAGAGGTCTCTGCCTCGAAACGCGTTGGCGTTTTTTATTGCCATGGGCATGTGATTTTTTTCGTTCTTGTCTGTTCGTGAAGTATGTCTTTTTTTTCGTCTGCTGATATGTTTTTTTAAACGAACCATTAAAAGTTAATTTTTATTGAAAAAACGAGCGTTGGATGTTGCGGATCAACTTTATTATATTGTTCAGACTATCAGTCTTATGTGTCTTGGTAAGGAGTTCTAGAGTATGGGGGATGCACGGGAGAAATCTTGGAGACGGTTGTGTGAGGAGTGGGTGAGAACAGAGCGGAGTAGGAGGTCATTGGAGGATCTGAGGTTACATGTGGGCAGGTAGCGGGAGATTAGGTCAGAGATGCATGGAGGGGACAGGTTGTGGATCGCTTTGAATGTTAACGTTAGTAGCTTGAACTCAATTCGCTGGGCTATGGGTAGCCAGTGGAGGGACTGGCAGAGGCGAGCAGCTGATGAAGACTGGGGGGTGAGGTGGATTAAACGAGCAGCTCAGTTTAAGGTGGATTGGAGGGGGGCGAGGGTGTTAGCTGGGAGTCCATGGAGAAGGGTGTTGCAGTAGTCTAAGCGGGAGATTATGAGGGCCTGGACGAGCATCTTAGTAGTTTCAGGGGTGAGGAAGGAGCGGATTTGATGGATGTTCTTGAGTTGGTGGGGGCAGGAAGTCTTGAGGGTTTGAATGTGTGACTTGAAGGATAGGTCGGAGTCCAGGCTTACCCAAAGGCAACGGGCTCGTGGGACAGGGGTAATTGTGGTTCCGTTAACTTTGATAGATGGGTCAGGTGGAGGGCCCATACGGGGTGGGGTGAAGATGATGAACTCTGTTTTCTCCATGTTGAGTTTGAGAAAGCGGGAGGAGAGGAAGGAGGCTACAGCTGCTAAACAGTCTGGAACTCTGGCCAGCGTGAATTCATCTTATATGGTGCCAACATATTCCACAGTACTTGATGCCAAAATCTGTACTTTCCCAAGTAGCACTTGTTATCTAACTTCCCAGTATGGGGAACATGTAAGGAGCATACAAACTCTGTTGATGTTGGATTTGATCTGAGGACTCCAGCGCTGCAAGGCAATAGTGCTAACCTCTGAGATAACAAATCTAGGTGAAAATCCTTCTGCGATGTTGTGATGAGATTAAATGAAATCTCATTAACGCTAGGTTCACACTAGAGTTCGGCTTTCTGCTTCCTTTCCCCATTGTGTGGCCTCAGCCTTAAAGACTCTTTTTGGTATGTGAGGAGAAATGTAGCCACTATAGTAGTTATTGATCCTTTTTTGTCTCTTGATTGATAATAGAATGTGACTGTTGCACAATTTATTATGACAAATATCAAAATGATATCCTGTAATGGTACATTGCTATCTTTGTGGGGTTTTTTTTCATTAGAATTTAGAATTTCAAGATCTGTATAAAACTTCAATTACCCCGACCTTCCTGTTAAACTATGTCTGTATGTGTTACCATCCAAAATATCCAACAATGAAAAGGTTATATAAAATTATTTTGCAAACATTTGAATCGCGCCCCCTCATACTCCCTGCTGATTTCTCTGCTCATACATTTTATGGACGAAGCTTTGAGCCCTGCACGGATGAATAGAGAGAGATTAGCTGCTGCAGAGCACCTTTGTATTAAAAATTATGATTGAATGCACGCTCAGGCATTCAGTGGCAATGCAGTAAAGTGCACCAACTACAGTTATAAAGCCTTTCCAGGTATCTCTAGCTGTGATGACTGTTCTTAAACCCCATGAAACTAAGTGCATTTAAATATGATTGTTCTTCTGGGTCTCTTTGTTCCCAAAAGGAAAAGAAAAGAAGTCACAGGGCCACAACTTGGAAATTACAGTTAGCAGTAAAATACTTCTGCACAACACAGACTTTGCAAGTTAACTATTCTTGGCGGAAGGAAAATAACTTTTTCTGTTTAGAGATTTTCCTTCAATGTTTCCCGTTACTGTCATGTGCAAGAGGCCTAAGCGGCTGTGAACGCAACTCTTCCTTCTGCCCTATTGGTGCAGGAGACACATCTGCTCTGGTTATTTTCTTTGTCCTACTCCATTATAAGAGCAGAACAGCAAAAACTATGGAAGTAACAATGAATATACTATTATTACCTATAATGTGGTCTTCTGAATGCACGTCATGAGGTCTGGTATTTTACTGGACATAAGAGTGTCCATACTGTGTTACTTTTGTGCAGAAATATGCCCAGCCTGTAAAGGGTTACCAGCATGTTACAGAGCAGATTAGAGTGATAATGAGGATACCATTGTTATGTATGCCAGTTTTGTAGATTTGGAGAAAAACAATGTTGGAGCTTTAGACAGATGAGGCATTTTGTGCACTTGTAATAATATAATAAATTTTATTATATAGCACCAACATATTCCGCAGCACTGTACAATACACTTGTGTGAGCATTCAGCTCCTGCTCTTGCCTCTACAACTCTAACATCTCGTGATGCACTGGTAGTTGATCCTCTGACTGCTATGACATCATCAATGCTATTTGAGTAGCAACAGCAGTTCCCCCACCCCCCTACCTAGTGTACCCAATACCACATTTGCGTAAGGATGTTTTTCTCCAAATTTACAAAAATGACGCATAACAAAGCTATGTTGCGTATCACTGTAATGATGCAGGATAATTTATACATTAATGCTTGGCAACTTTTTCATATTTTCCCATCCTTCCAAAATTTATAACTTTTTTTTTTTATTATTGTCGACATAGCTTCTGTATGTGAGGGTTTATTCTTTGTGCTTCAAGTTGTACTTTCATTTGCCACAGTTTTGGGGTACATATGTTTTGATTAGCTTTTATTAACATTTTTGGGGTTCCATGTTAAAAGACCCACAAATCTATAATTTTTTGCATTTTGTTTTTACGGTTGGTGATTATGGCGATACCTTAATTATATTGGTTTTATTATCTTTTACGGCTTCTACAAAACATTTTCTATAAAATGTCGCTTTCAAATTAGCGACATACAGTCACCGTATTCTGACGTGTCTAACATTTTTTTTTATTATTATTGTATTGTTGACAACAAAATGTAAAGGCTCTTTATTTACAGGGTAAGATGTCCTTTTTATTGGGGTTTTTTGGGAAAGCAAAGTGACCAAAATATATTCATTTGAACATTTTGGTATATTTTTTTATGACCGTCACCACACGGGATAAATAATGCTATTTTTTGGATAGTGGGGGCTTTTACACACATGGGGATACCTCACATGTTGATTTTGTTTGCATTATGTGTTTTTTTTAAATGTAAAGGTAAGGTTTTTTTTGTTTGTTTGTTTGTTTGTTTTTTTACTGAACATTCACTATACCCCTAATGTGGACGAGTGCCCCCATATACCGAAGCATAAACATAGGCTGTGCAGTGGCTCGTGTTGTATGATAAATTTGTGGCATCCAGCTAGACATTTTCTGTAACTTTACACCTAATGCTTGGCTTTAATTGACACCTCATTCCCACGACTCCTTCCTTGTCAAGTAAAGCTCAAAAAGTGTCTAAAGCACATAATAGGTGAAGCAATATGTGCTTAGTTTTGGTACATTTAGCATAGTAGATCTGAGCCATTGTGATAACTTTTCCCTATAATAAAAGGTTTGATTTATTTTGTTTCTACAGAAAACACGGTACGAAGTTTATGTACAGCTGCTGAAGGAAGGTGGTAAGGAGCTGCTGGCCAACGGGGAAAATGATAACTCTGGCCTGAAAAAATCTCATTCCAGCCCCTCCCTTACTCAAGATTCATCACCAGCCAGTGCCAAGGTCAAGCGAAACATTTCGGAGAGGAAGGATTACCGGCCAGAGACGCCCAGCATCAAGCAGAAGGTTACTTAAGAGGCATTGGAAGAATAAAAGCTGGAGTCAGTCAGCAAGAGCAGCAAAATATTTTGTCTGTCACAATTGTTACTATATGTGGTTCATTCTAACAACAAAACAAGTGTGTGACTGACTGGAGCTTGATAGCATTTTCTCTTGCACATTCCTTTTTGCTGTTGACTGCTCACTATATCGTAGATGTCTTTGTTCCCAATCTGCAGAGTGTGGTATTTTGGCTTATGGCAACTCATGAGCTACAGGTTCACTCCAGTACTGAAAGGTATAAAAAAAGAATGCACCTTTCTCCATAGGGGGTTACAGTCCATGCGTACCCTCCATTGTACACTTCAATCTGTTCTTCGTTTTTGCAGAAGGTATACAGACTGGTGTTGATTTACTACAGTTGAAATTTTTTTTTTTTTCAATTAAATTATTATGATGCCATGCAAAGAGAGATGGTGTTAGGTCTCAATTGGAATATACAATGTCATTGTATAGGCAGCACAGGACAGACCACAATCTGGCATCTTGAGTTCTCACTTTTTAATGCCATTACACTTTTGATACACAGTATAACTCCACGTTTGAGCTTTAGTGTGACCCAATTTATTAAATTTTTGGTCAGGGCAACGTGTTTGATGCTAGCTGGGTAGATATGGTACATTCAGCTTCATTCTGCACAATATGCAGTATCAGCCAATAGGTTTATGAATGTACTGTACAGTCTTCATCTCAGTAGTTAGCAAAGCTGGGTGTGCTTTGTGCATCTGTTTCTAAATAGAGTTCTTCCCAAAAGGAGAGAATGGGATGAGTAGTAGTAATCTCCCTTAGATAGTCAGGCCTCTACTAGTGATAAGCGGTAAGAGTAATTGAACATTTCTGCCTCTAGTAACCGTACCTGACTGCAGTGCGTTTCATCAGCTCTCCGGCTCACTTCAATCTATAATACTGTGATGTACTGTATACCTACTACAGGTTTCAAAGAAAGCTATCATTTACAGCCAGGTATTATTATACTTTTTATTTTTTTGTTAAACTCTCTCTCTGAACTTTACAGTTCATTCAGAATGAGGAGATGCGGAATCCAAAGGGTATAATTACTGACAGATCGCAAGCATCTGAAACACATAAAAATGGAAATTTCTAAACATTATTACAGATGAAAAGCTAGGCTTTGTGCTGTTGTGATGTATCATTATAACTTGACATGTATTAGATATGTCTCCTGAAAAACAAAATGCATTTTTCAATTTCACTACAAGACGTAGATGGATGAGTTATTAAGTATTCTGCTTATGGCTTTAAAGTGAACCTGGTCAATCTGCATGTTATTATAGAGCAGGAGGAGCTGAGCAGATTGATACACTAAATCTCTTTGTATAAAACTATATCCCTTAATATTTATTGATTGAAATCCTTTTTCTATCTATGGGTAGGAGTCCAGTGGGCGGGCATATTCTATTGTCACCGCTTAGGACCGCCCACTGAAAAGAACTGGGATTAAATTACCAGTTCTATTGAATTTTCCCACAAGACTATATATCAGTCTGCTCAGCTCCTCCTCTATAGCATGCTGCCTGAAGATCAGACTACATGTTCAATGTGACAGGTTCCCTTCCCTTTAGTGGCTTCTGTATTAGATGGGTGCTAATATAGGAACTATCAACCGTTTTGAATGTGCCATGACCCAGCCTACAGAGAGCACTGTTGAGCTTCAGCATACAAGTAGATATGTGCTGTCTTTGGTTTGGTTTATAGGCTTACCAAAGCTAATGTATACTTATTGGTTTCAGCTAATTAACATCAAATAAGCTTTTAGCTTAATTTATACGTTCTCTCCAAAAACGGTTTCACAGAGATTATTAAAGTCGCCAGACGAGTCCATTTGTAGAATTATTGTGCTTTCCAAATGTAACAGTTTAAGATATATATTTCTCCTTATCTCTAAGCCAAGGCAATGCCAGTTTGATTAATGAAACAACCTTTCCTCTCTCAGCAGCTTAGCTAACAGCTTTCTATGCGGAAGGCACATTTACAATGGACTCTGAGCATTGGAGACCTGGCACTATAGGCTGTATTGCATATTTTGCATTATACAGCCAAGGAAAAGAAACAAGTGTTTTGAATCTTGGTTTCATCCAATATGCAATGTCACTATATTGTTTGACTTCTCCATAAAACATTTATTTTGTTAACCTAAATCACAAAATACAATCAACTTGTTCATAGACAAAAGGTTAATAGCCATGCAGTTAGCTTCAGATAGATAGATAGATAGATAGATAGATAGATAGATAGATAGATAGATAGATAGATTCTAAGGCTATGCATGTTGTAAATACCCATCCATGCTGAATTATTTCCAGGGAGAACTGTTGGGGAACATGTTTCTATATACAAAACAAAGGACATCTTGAAAATATAGACTACGTGGTAAAGCATAAATAGAAAGGGCTTCTGTGTACAGGAACATTTTCTAGTTTTTGAATGTAGTTGTTAAAATTCAGTAGTGCTGGAGCATATTAGATGCACTCCCTCACCTCTGCCATAAATATCTAGACATTAATACAGTCAGCTCACTCGTAAAGGCTGCATAGGTAACACAAGTCTCAATAATTGACTTCAAGTGGCTGTGCCCTAAAACAAGTCTTACTCCTGTCCATGTCTTATGTCTGCTATTGCAGTACAGACCCATGTCCTGAGATCAGCTGCCACAGGACAAGAAGTCAATGGCCAGTTGTGCTGCTGTTTCTTTGTGAAAAAAACAAAGAAACAAAAACAGGCCACCTTTTATTCAATATGCAGCATACAGTATGGATACTATGGTATATATTGACACTTACATTTTACAATCATTGTGATGATGAAACCTGCCCAATATATTGTAAGCAGCCTGGACTCGATATTTAACACCTCTAGATAAGATGTCTTTACTGCATAGGTTTGTATCATCAGGCATTAACCTCAATGGGCCAGGTCTACACATGCGGTACTATTGATGCTTTTATTTATTGGTGTGTTTTGTCTCCTATTGTAAGGCATTATTTTACGGTACCTAAGGCCAACACTTGATAATATTCTGTGTGTCAGATGGCTTAGATGAAAGCTTATAGACTCTATACTGTGTAGATGTGTTATGTATAAAATGTATATATGGTGTTTGTGTGTGAGGGAATTTTTATTTTAATAGGTACGATTCCTCAATAGTTTTACATTGAGGTTTACAAATCATGTTGGTTTACACAGTGGAATTTTACTCTTATTATTTTCTAATATATAGTACATACATCTGCTGCCTGTTTTTCATCTCATATTGTAGCCGGTCATTTCATATATTTGTTTAGCTTTGTTTTTCCGGTTTATTTTTGATACAAATTAGAATGAATATGGCGTAGCGGTTTATATTATTGTCTAACTTTCCACAGTATACTTACGGAAACTTTATGATATGTGCAATGTTGGGGTGCATACTGTGCCTTGATCATCAGAAGCACCCCAAGTGCTGAATTGTATCATCTAAAGACCTGTATGGACCTATAGGCAAGGGTTTACTCACACTTTGGCTTCAGACCACAATTTTTTGGCTGGTAATTTTGCATCAAAAATGTGGTTTTGAAAAATACAAACAAAGCACAAGCCTCAATAGGCCACAGTACTGTACATCTGATATGCATATTCTATTGCTCTAAGGTGGAAAGCAGCTTCAGGGGCTCACCTTCACCTCCTGAGCTCTCACTACAACCCATGATTAAAAGCTTGATGGATACTGATGTTTGCTTATATTTATTTATTAAAAATATGTATTTAATTATTTCTAAGTGTTTTTGGCTAAAGCCCCAGGTTGAGGAAATGCAGTAGAAAAAAAACACTGCATTTTACAGTACCAGTAAAGTGGATGAGTTTTGGGAATACCTCATCCACACATTTTGGACAAAAAATGCTCTGCTAAAGCGACGTTCTCAAAAACGCAGCACGTCAATTTTATCTGCAGAAACTCAAGCAATTTCCCTATGTATTCAATAAGGGAAGATCAATGTTGCGGCTTAAAGTTCAACGCGTTTGCGCTGTTTTGTTTTTTTTTACTTGGGGCCTTAGCCTTAGAGACAAATCTGCCATGCATTAGGGAGCATCCACATCAGTGGTAATGAGTAAATGCTACAGGTGGAAGCAATGCATGCCCATATGCAGCAAAACATAGGAAGAGGACTTTCTGGAAATAGGCAAATGCAAGTTTCGTATTTGTGAGGAGTTTTGTTTTACTCTCTTGTTTATAAAAAAAAATGTCCTTCATTTTGTGTTGCACTCCTGTTATAGTCTCATGTATAGTCATATTTATGGCTTTGAATTTGCTTATATGAAGGGTATTAACTAAAGCTGACCAGACACATAAGATATGTGTCATACAACAATTTGTTAGACCAACAATTACTGTATCTCTCTAGAGATACAAAGATGTGACAGGCCATTGTAATATACACCTAGCAGCAGCTTGCTGTCAGGGGATGAGTCTGGAGGTCCCCATACACATTTAGAACAGTGTTTATGGAAGGACTCCACTGGCGAACAGGAGCATTGTGGGTAACTGCTAAATGGTGCAGTCACAAACTTAGGCTACTGAATATGGCCCCAACCACTCATGGAAGCCGATGGCCGCATTGTTTTGCAGGTATACCTGAGGGTACTACCTTTTAAAATTGCATGTGGTTGTTTACAGCCAATACATAGAGACTATTAGCTGAGGTGTCTAGTAAGCACCCCAAAAATTTAGAAGACAGTCACTCCTAAATATAGCATGTTGAGATAACCATGTAGAAAGATTCATTTTTGTTTCACTTTTTCATGTCTATTGAATCACATATTTTTTTCAACATGTACAGAGTGAGCGTCCATTCGTATATCCTAATATAATGTATACAGTATACTGTAAATATCATCCATTTGTGCTATATACATATATCTAGTTTAGTGCTAAAATTGGTATATTTCCTGTATACACTTTTATTTTTTACTTTTTTTGATTTTCTAAACATTAGTATTAAATAGCAGGTAACACTGGTAGAAGGTGATAATCCGACTTCCATTGCAGTTCCCAGGAGACCTTCACTAAGTCTACTTAGTCATTAGCTAGAATTAGTGGCAAATTTGACTTCCAGACTTATAAAGTATATAAAGTACTTTGTGACTGCGGTTCCAGAATTTAGAGCTTCTGCACACCTTATTCATTTCCTTCAGCGGCATATATGACACATAAGCCCACACTAAATGTAATAGGTGTAGACGGAAAATTGAATTTAGCCAGAGCAAAGGCTCAGAGAGGTCCAGTACATGGCACATTTGAGGCGATTAGAGCTGTTGGTGCTCACTCCTAAGGTACTTAGATTACTTTTTATGTGCGATAATGCAAAATTGTTTTAGATGTTCTTTTCACACGTTTCCATCAAGTCCCCTAAAGCATTAAGCCAAATAGAGCTTTACAAAGTAACTTGAAAACTTCAAAATTACCTGTGAACACTTAAGAAAATTTTACTTTAGAATATTTTATCTGTTTATTTATATTTTACTGTTAACTCAGGACTGGATTTAGAATTGTGTTTTTATGGGCAATGTATGTATACATACTAATATACATTCAATGTAACTCTATGCTGTAATGGAAGAAAACATTTGCAGTGTTTCTGATGTAATATCCATGGTTCTTGGCTTTTTATCGGAGAACACTTTGTGCGTACAGGACCTTTAAAGGGTTTTTCCCATCTCACTGTTTCAGCAGTTTGCATGCTGTCTTTTCTTCTCTCTTCCCGTATTTCTCCCCCCTTTTCCCCCAGCTTGCTGAATGGGACATTATGAAGTATCACAATACTGTACTTGTGCAGATAATATGCACATGCTTGTAGAGAATGGACTCTGTGTTATCCGTGTGTTTACATAGAGAAATGACAGGGCTTTATCAGCAAACTGCATTTAGCTGAGCTGATTGTCCTGCCCGCACTAAGTGATGTCACTTGTCCTATCTGACAGGTCCGTGGTTATAGCAACATTGTGTAAACAATGGGAGGAATAAGTTCACATAGCAAGCAAACAAGGCAGCATTTCTAAAGCAATATATTTAGGAAAAGTCTTCAATTCACGTAAGCTACCGGTATAGATGGGATCTGGGATATGGGAATACCCCTTTAAATCCAGTACAGCATTTGCTTACATTAATCCTGTTTCGTAGAAGTGTTTTATTCCTACAGATTCACTATGTATTTAGTATATTAGTTATTGCCTATTCCAGGTAAAATAGTTTCTAAAACTGAATGTTTAATACATCCTACATGAAATAAAACTAGTATAGTATGGAATGTGTTCTAAGGGCTAGCTCAGCCTCAGTAATTCACATGATGATGTCTCTGCAGCAGCTATATAAGCGGGTTTAGCTCTAGGCACTGTAGAAAGTAGCTCAGGCTCAGCGGAGCTGCACAGCAGTACAATTTCAAGGACCATTTTAGCTACCTGTAAACACAGCCTCGTCTCTCTATGGGTCTGCAGCTGAACCGCCAATAGCCTGCTGCATATTAATATTGCATTCTATCACTCAGCTCTTTACAACCTCTCTAAACCACCACCTAATGAATGAAATATGTCAACCAGAATTTACACAAGGTATAATAGCTTTCTTTTTGATGCCACTTTAACTGTTTCTAGTACAACTGAAAGGGCCCTACACATTCCCCTGCCTCTGAAGGTGGAAACGCTCTACACAGATATGTTTGTTGCTCGGGTGACATTGATCTACATTCTAACCAAATCCTGTCTCTGGCCTGCAGTATGTATGCTAACAGGATGTTTTCTGGCCATTTGCAGCTTGACACTTGCTGCAAATGTTGCTGTCACACTATGTCAACAGGTCCACTTAGCAAATTCACACTTCTAAATCCTTAAAATGGGTAAACATTATATTTTCCCTGGGAAAGCTTTCTATTCCCCTTTAGATAAAACAGATCTGTCAACTTTTAACCATTTCATTACAATCAAAACCATAAATGTGCACAATATATGACAATGCATTCAGAAGTGTGCTTTACACACTGACAGCCATTGTATTAAATAATGCTAATATGCTTCTAGAAATAGGATGCTTTTACTTGACGTATTTTACAGCTTTTTCTCTGATACCTACAAAGTGGACTTTTCCATAGTAATTATTCATTGGGTAGTTCTTTGTGACCAATAGTTATACTGTTAGCAGCCTAGCATGTGAATGCAGATGCTTAGCTCCAAGGGATGTAGCTGTTCACTTACACCTCTAGTTCCAGCAGCCGGGAAGGGGGGGGGGATATGGTGGCCTCTGAGAGGAGGGACTTGTTGAAGATTATTATTATTAGGGCTCATTCACACGGAGTAAACGCCAGCTTATTCTGAACGTAAAACACTTTCAGAATCAGAGGCGTATAAAGCAGTTCCATACGAGCCGGCATACGAGCGCTCCTCATAGAAATGAATGGGCTGCTTTTTTCACTACGAGCACTCCCATTGAATTGAATGGAAAGTGCTGGCGTGTACGGCTAGGTCTGCTCATGCCGAGCCGTACACAGGGGCACTTTCCATTCACTTCAATGGGAGTGCTCGTAGTGAAAAAAAGCAGCCCATTCATTTCTATGGGGAGCGCTCGTATGCCGACTCCCATAGAAATGAATGGAACTGCTTTATACGCCGCTGATTCTGAACGTGTTTTACGTTCAGAATAAGCTGGCGTTTACTCCGTGTGAATGAGCCCTTAAGTTGTTTTTTTATTTTTTTGAACTTGTATGTTTTTATAGATGAATATGGGTTGTTTGCAATTCATTGGCTGTCTCTTCTGCTAAGTGCATCAAATCCCGTGGACAATTCAAAGTAAACCCTATTGTTGTGTCTGAGTATGAGAGAGTGAAAATCTTGTAAGGTATTTGTTATTTACAAGATATCTGCTATCATAATATAAGATGTAACATGTAATCTCATAGGTTTTATCACATTCAGTAGATGTCACACATTATACAGTATGAAGGTGTTTTCAGGAGCAGAATCAGAGTATTTTATAGGAACATCCTTTAACAGCAGCCATAAAGGGTGTATCAGTAACTGAAAGGATGGAATGTGTGGATCGTGTATACTGCATGTTGATGTGTGGTAACTAAATGGGGGGGGGGGCAAAAAGTATTAAACACCATTTATTGAGTGAGAACCTGTTTCTTTCCTGAATCCACAAATGTGGTTTTATTTCTACATTGTCATTGGTATATTAAATGGCTTTCTTCTCATTCCTTCCTTAAAAAGAAAAAAACCTGTTTAGGCCGTAGAAGCACATCATTCAGCTGGGTGTTTGACAGTTATGGTACATGTAGACTAACAATAAGAGTGCAAGATAGAGGTTGTTGGGCAGCATATTTGCTAACAATCTAGCTGCCATATCAGTTTCCTTTATACTAAAAGTTTAGTAACTTGTGAATGCTTTACTGGTACCAGTTATAAGTTCTAGCCTGTATTGTAGGCCAGGACTCCACTTACAGTTCTGACTCAATGACTGTACAGGGCTTCATTATATGATTTGCACTAAGCACTGTACAGTGTTACAAAGCCATCCCACTACATTGCAGAAACCTAGCTCACATGTTAGGGGGTGTCTGAACACAACCATATTGACAGTTTCCATGTTGGATACAGCTGTGGGTTATAATCCAAGTTTTACCCATCTCAGAATCGGTACTAGATAGGTCCTGTTAGCATTTGGTAAGAACAGAAAGTGGCTTGGTACAACTTACAGTTAAGTTACATAGAAAAAGTATCCATGCCACTTCTATGCAGTATCCAGTGTAAATTAAGGTGGGATATATTTATTATGGGAATTGTCATGAAATCCCACCAATTGTAATTCCTGTTTATGTTGACTTGGTTTTTATAGACGTTGCATCCCATTTCTTATAACTTATAGAATACTCTATATATTTAACATATATAAAAGGCTTGCGGAAGCTAAACAAGTTTCCTTTGAAGATCACAATCCATCTTTCTTCAGAGTAGTTTCACACAATGGAGCTTCTGTGTATAATTGGAGTTCTAATAAAAGATTGCACTAGATTGAAGGTAGCAGTAGAAAGTAATTCTCACACCTCTTTCAATACATCACTGTTGACAGTTTTGTGGTGGCAGATTGCTTTGACTGGCCTTGTGAGACGTGAAAATATAAGCTTGAATTCTGTGTTACAATATCGAATTCTAGTTAAGTGCGGACATGACACGGGTGCAAAAAAGCTGGATGGAGCACTTTTAAACCATAAAATAATACTAGTCATTTAGAATAGGACAGCTACTGGGGCATCCTGTCATGTATCACATTTACATTGGTAGAACTTTTATTTCACATGTATATTATTCCAGAAACCTTTTCTTTCCAATTTATTATCCAGTACATTAGCTAATGAGTCCCCTTATATTTATAGAAGCTGTGATATAGTACAATTCTCTATTGTGTAAATGTTACTTTGTGTTTTTCTAGGTTGGGATATTGTTGCTTTACAAAAATGAAATACAAAAATTTACAGCATCAAAACTGATTTTTATGTAACGTAAATCATCCAATTTAATGAAGGATCTAAAGGAACAAAGTGTGTATATGACATATGTATATGTACAAACTTTAGCAGAAATAAAACAAATGTATTTCACCTGCACCGCTGACTGGCTTGTCATTATGTTTCCATCTTCTTCATGCACATGTTAGGGTTCATATCGTTTTGGTTTCATATGCTCCTTTGCACTCCCACTCCTGAAATAGAATTGGACCATTGCGTGGAGTGTATGAAGACGAGCTCTTGATTTATTATTGTATGGTTATGATGAGTGTCATTATTTGATCGTATCATAAAAGGGCAGGGGTCTGATTTGCAGAACCCCCACTGACCAGCTAAATAAATTTTGTGCCCCGGTACTATAGCTCAAAGCTTTTCAGTCCCATTCAAGTGACTGCCTGAGCTGCAGCTGAGTACCAGGCATAGTCGCAATACTATGCACACTACAGTACGTACACAGGACTCAGCAGGTGGGCCAAGAATCCGAACCCTATTAATCAGATTAGTAGCGGGGGGGGGTCCTTTAATTAACTCTGGTATATAGATCATTATTAGAGATGAGCGAACACTAAAATGTTCGAGGTTCGAAATTCGATTCGAACAGCCGCTCAATGTTCGTGTGTTCGAACGGCTTTCGAACCCCATTATAGTCTATGGGGAACAGATACTCGTTAAGGGGGAAACCCAAATCCGTGTCTGGAGGGTCACCAAGTCCACTATGACACCCCAGGAAATGATGCCAACACCTCTGGAATGACACTGGGACAGCAGGGGGAGCATGTCTGGGGGCATCTAACACACCAAAGACCCTCTATTACCCCAACATCACTGCCTAACAACTACACACTTTCCACATTCAAAAAAACCTCTATCAAAGTGGGAAAATACCTGGAAACCTTCTTTACTCCCGAAATGGATGGACACAAACCCCAATTTAAGCTCAACAAACAGTAACAACCACCCCTTTAAATCACGTTCCCCATGACAACCACAAATGGAATAGGCAATGGGAATTCCAAAAGCCCTCACCCTTAACTGTCATTGTGTGTGTGTGTGTGTGTGTGTGTGTGTGTGTGTGTGTGTGTGTGTGATGTGGTAAGACCTTCCAAAATTCACTTTTCTAGCCCTTAACATGAGCCCTTCCAAACAAAGTTACAGGACCTTAAGCTGAGCTACCAGCAGAGATTGAGGCCCTTGGCATGAGTAGAGCCTTGCACCAGCAGTGTTTTTGGCACTTAGGGTGAGTTGAGCCTTGTACCAGCGTGTGTCCCTTAACATCAGGCGGGCCCTAAGTTCTGCACTTTGCACAAAAGTTCCACATTAACTAGGCTGAATGGTACAAAGATTAGTAGGCCCGAGAACCAGGAACAGGTCTTGCAATGGCTGTCGGATAACGCTTAAAGCACATTGTCCACCAGCCAGTCAGCCTCTACCTCCTCTTACCCAACAGTCTTGTCCTCCTTCCACCCAAAATTCCCAATCTTCCCAGAACAATAACCCCAACTGTCCCTGCTCCCCAGAGCTGTTCTCCCTTCCTTTGACTGTACCGCAACCTGCCCCTCCATTTCGCGATTCCACGGACCTAACAGACGAGTATCTGTGTCCAGATGCTCAAACACTAGAATCTCCTCCATCTCCGCTCGATTTGGTGGCGGATGACCAGCAACCCACCCTCATCGACGACGATGAGACGCAGTTGCTGTCAGGGCAGCCAGTTGACATGCGCATTGTGCAGGAGGAGGAGGCGAGACAGGAGTTAGAAGAGGAGGTGGTGGACGACGAGGACACCGACCCCACCTGGACAAGGCGGATGTCAAGCTGGGAAAGTAGTGTGGATGTTGAGGCACGTGCAGCACCAAAAAGGGTAGCTAGAGGCAGAGACATGTCCAGAAGCAGAGGTCAGCTGCTTTGCCGAAGCCAGGCCAGACCCGGAATGTCCGAAGATGTTCCCTTTTGTACCCAGCCCAGAAAAACTCCCCCATCGAGGGCACGTTTCTTGAAGGTAGAGTTTTTTCAAGGAATGCGCCGAGGACAGATATAGTGTCGTCTACACAATTTGCCTCTCGAAATTGAGTAGGGGCCCTGAGAAGAGCAACCTGTCCACCACTTCAATGCACCGTCATTTGGAATCCAAGCAATGGAATCAGTGGCAGGCAGCAACGGCAGGACAAACGTCGCCTGCCGTTCATGCCACTGCCTCTGCTCACAGTGCTGGCGATGCACTCCAGAGGACGAGCCAGGACATCACTTCATCTGCCTCCGCCACTTTGTTGACTTCTCCCTCATCCTCCCCTGTTTCTGTCTTATCTCCTTCTCCTGCACCATCAAAGGCACCATCAGGCGCTTCTTTACAACAACCCACCATCTCTCAGACATTGGAGCGCCGGCAGAAATACACCGCTAACCACCCACCCACGCAAGCCTAGAACGCCAACATCGCTAAACTGCTGGCCCAGGAGAGGTTGGCGTTCCGGCTTGTTGAAACTCCCGCCTTCCCGGACCTGATGGCAACTGTGGCACCTCACTATGCCGTCCCTAGCCGTCTCAACTTCTCCCGGTGTGGCGTCCCCGCCTTGCACCAGCACGTGTCACTCAACATCAGGTGGGCCCTTAGTTCCGCGCTTTGCTGCAAGGTCCTCTTGACCACCGACACTTGGACAAGCGCCTGTGGTCAGGGATGCTGCTTATCTTTAAGGACAGGCAGGGTGAATGTGGTGGAGTCTGGTCCCGGGGTGCAAACTGAGGTACCCTATCTCCTCTCCCAGGCCAAAATTCATGGCAGGAGTAGACTGAAACCCTACGACGCTGCAACCTCCACCACAGCTACTAGCGGCAAACGCTAAAACACTGGTGTGGGGAGACGTCAGCAGGCGGTGCTGAAGCTCATCAGCTTGGGGGACAGACAGCACAGTGCCTCCGAGGTCAGGGATGCCATCCTGGCTGAGATGGCATTTTTTTTTCCCTGCTACACCTGGGGCCTGGCATTTTTGCGCCTGTGATAATGGCTGGAACCTGGTAGCAGATCTGGAGCTTGCCAGACTCAAACACGGTCCACGCATGGCCCACGTTTTCCAACTTGTTGGTGCCATGTTTCTTTGAAACCTACACCATTGTGCCTGATATACAGGTCAAAGTGGGGCCATTTTCGTAAGTGATAACTAGCCTCTGCTAGGCAGAAAACATTCAGAGCACACTCCTCTCATCTTCGCACCGTTGGCTGGCGGAGGAAGACGAGGGGGTTGGAGTGGCATCTGATGTCCCTGTCCCACACGAGGCTAGAGGGTGCACTTCAGTGCATCCCATTGCTTCACCACAAATGGTGTGAAGGGGAGTGGAAAATGGAGGAAATGGAGAGTGACCCTTACAGTTGGGGCCAGCAAAGGCATGCCAAGTAACACACTGGCACACATGGCTGACTTCATCTTGGGTTGCTTTTCAACACATATTTCACATCATGAAGAACAAATAATACTGGATTTTTACAAGCCTCGAACCCCGGTCTAGGTCTAATGTCTGTTCCTTTCTTATATTAGGGGAGAGGGAAAAAAAATTACTTCAGTGATACGTTTAGCGTACATAGACTGACTATTAATGTGTATCCCACTTAGTGTTGTTAGGGTTACACACCGTCACAACCTGGCTAAAGCTTCTATAGCTGTTAATAAAATTAACATAACTTTACGGTATCCAAAAAGACAGCTGGTACAGACAGAGAGCAAGACAAATGTCAACCAAAGCTGTGAGCTCTGAACACCCACAGTGACTTTGGCGTCATCATCATTATAAGGGAGCGGGTGGTAATAAATAACTTGGCAGTGCCTAAAACCCAAAAAGCTTATACAACTATATTTACATTAAGATACACAAATGACACTTTTCAGTAGCATGTCATGAGACAAGCTGATAAGCTCTTCCTTTGTGCAGTGCTATTTGAAAGTTAAACGCTGCCTTTATTTTAATTCTGGAGAAGGTGCAGACATTAGATTTAGAACATGTTGTCTTCATTGTCCAAATCCTCTATATAGGTAACGTGTTTTTCGGGCCGAGCTGTCTGGGAACGAGCTGGTGCAGCACTGACAACCTGGGTGAATATGGCAAGAGCCTGAGATGTAGGGTGAATGAATCCCCAAATTATTTGTGGAATTCCCAGTGAGACAATGGCACTATCTACCAGTAGCAAAAATTGTGGGTGCACGTAACCCCAATATATTCTTTGAATTCCCAGTGAGACAATGGCACTGTATAGCAGTAGCAAAAATTGTGGGTGCACATAACCCCAATATATTCTTTGAATTCCCAGTGAGACAATGGCACTATATACCAGTAGCAAAAATTGTGGGTGCACGTAACCCCAATATATTCTTTGAATTACCAGTCAGAAACTGGCACTATATAGCAGTAGCAAAAATTGTGGGTGCACATAACCCCAATATATTCTTTGAATTCCCAGTCAGACAATGGCACTATATACCAGTAGCAAAAATTGTGGGTGCACGTAACCCCAATATATTCTTTGAATTCCCAGTGAGACAATGGCACTATATAGCAGTAGCAAAAATTGTGGGTGCACGTAACCCCCATATATTCTTTGAATTCCCAGTCAGAAACTGGCACTATATACCAGTAGCAAAAATTGTGGGTGCACATAACCCCAATATATTCTTTGAATTCCCAGTGAGACAATGGCACTGTATAGCAGTAGCAAAAATTGTGGGTGCACATAACCCCCATATATTCTTTGAATTCCCAGTGAGACAATGGCACTATATACCAGTAGCAAAAATTGTGGGTGCACGTAACCCCAATATATTCTTTGAATTCCCAGTCAGACAATGGCACTATATACCAGTAGCAAAAATTGTGGGTGTATATAGCCCCAATTCTATTGCTAGGGGACTTGCAGGGTATTTCTGAGGTGAAGGTGGGGGGGCACACCGTTGGAACGGGGATTTGGGGTGTATATATGGGGTATACGGGAATACACTGTCAGTGTGTTCCATTCAGGATCCTGGGAAAGCTGGGTTGCGGCGATTGAGCCCGTCAGTGCCACGTTACACTGACAAGCTTCTCCCTGGAATTGAAGTTATATGTAACCCCCATATATTCTTTGAATTCCCAGTGAGACAATGGCACTATATAGCAGTAGCAAAAATTGTGGGTGCACGTAACCCCCATATATTCTTTGAATTCCCAGTCAGAAACTGGCACTATATACCAGTAACAAAAATTGTGGTTGCACGTAACCCCCATATATTCTTTGAATTACCAGTCAGAAACTGGCACTATATAGCAGTAGCAATAATTGTGGGTGCACATAACCCCAATATATTCTTTGAATTCCCAGTGAGACAATGGCACTATATACCAGTAGCAAAAATTGTGGGTGCACGTAACCCCAATATATTCTTTGAATTCCCAGTCAGACAATGGCACTATATACCAGTAGCAAAAATTGTGGGTGCACATAACCCCCATATATTCTTTGAATTCCCAGTGAGACAATGGCACTATCTACCAGTAGCAAAAATTGTGGGTGCACGTAACCCCAATATATTCTTTGAATTCCCAGTGAGACAATGGCACTGTATAGCAGTAGCAAAAATTGTGGGTGCACGTAACCCCCATATATTCTTTGAATTCCCAGTGAGACAATGGCACTATATACCAGTAGCAAAAATTGTGGGTGCACGTAACCCCAATATATTCTTTGAATTCCCAGTGAGACAATGGCACTATATACCAGTAGCAAAAATTGTGGGTGCACGTAACCCCAATATATTCTTTGAATTCCCAGTCAGACAATGGCACTATATACCAGTAGCAAAAATTGTGGGTGTATATAGCCCCAATTCTATTGCTAGGGGACTTGCAGGGTATTTCTGAGGTGAAGGTGGGGGGGCACACCGTTGGAACGGGGATTTGGGGTGTATATATGGGGTATACGGGAATACACTGTCAGTGTGTTCCATTCAGGATCCTGGGAAAGCTGGGTTGCGGCGATTGAGCCCGTCAGTGCCACGTTACACTGACAAGCTTCTCCCTGGAATTGAAGTTATATGTAACCCCCATATATTCTTTGAATTCCCAGTGAGACAATGGCACTATATACCAGTAACAAAAATTGTGGGTGCACGTAACCCCAATATATTCTTTGAATTACCAGTCAGAAACTGGCACTATATAGCAGTAGCAAAAATTGTGGGTGCACATAACCCCAATATATTCTTTGAATTCCCAGTGAGACAATGGCACTATATACCAGTAGCAAAAATTGTGGGTGCACGTAACCCCAATATATTCTTTGAATTCCCAGTGAGACAATGGCACTGTATAGCAGTAGCAAAAATTGTGGGTGCACGTAACCCCCATATATTCTTTGAATTCCCAGTGAGACAATGGCACTATATACCAGTAGCAAAAATTGTGGGTGCACGTAACCCCAATATATTCTTTGAATTCCCAGTGAGACAATGGCACTATATACCAGTAGCAAAAATTGTGGGTGCACGTAACCCCAATATATTCTTTGAATTCCCAGTCAGACAATGGCACTATATACCAGTAGCAAAAATTGTGGGTGCACGTAACCCCAATATATTCTTTGAATTCCCAGTCAGACAATGGCACTATATACCAGTAGCAAAAATAGTGGGTGTATATAGCCCCAATTCTATTGCTAGGGGACTTGCAGGGTATTTCTGAGGTGAAGGTGGGGGGGCACACCGTTGGAACGGGGATTTGGGGTGTATATATGGGGTATACGGGAATACACTGTCAGTGTGTTCCATTCAGGATCCTGGGAAAGCTGGGTTGCAGCGATTGAGCCCGTCAGTGCCACGTTACACTGACAAGCTTCTCCCTGGAATTGAAGTTATATGTAAGCCCAATATATTCTTTGAATTCCCAGTGAGACAATGGCACTATATGGCAGTAGCAAAAATAGTGGGTGTATATAGCCCCAATTCTATTGCTAGGGGACTTGCAGGGTATTTATGAGGTGAAGGTGGGGGGGCACACCGTTGGAACGGGGATTTGGGGTGTATATATGGGGTATACGGGAATACACTGTCAGTGTATTCCATTCAGGATCCGCGGAAAGCTGGGTTGCGGCGATTGAGCCCGTCAGTGCCACGTTACACTGACAAGCTTCTCCCTGGAATTTAGCTCTTATAAGAGCTGTTGTGGTTGTCTTCTCCTTCCTATCCTAGCCTGTCCCTGCCTATCCAGAATCTAAGCCCTAGCTAGCTGGACGGAAACCTCCGTCCCCGGTGAATTGCAAGCTCAGAATGACGCGAACCTGGGCGGCGCTGTTCTTTTAAATTAGAGGTCACATGTTTTCGGCAGCCAATGGGTTTTGCCTACTTTTTTCAACGTCACCGGTGTCGTAGTTCCTGTCCCACCTACCCTGCGCTGTTATTGGAGCAAAAAAGGCGCCAGGGAAGGTGGGAGGGGAATCGAGTAATGGCGCACTTTACCACGCGGTGTTCGATTCGATTCGAACATGCCGAACAGCCTAATATCCGATTGAACATGAGTTCGATAGAACACTGTTCGCTCATCTCTAATCATTATCAGAACCAGTACTTTCTACAGATTAAAGCTTTCAGGGGTTTATAAGGTCATGCTGAAAATATCATCCGGCGTTTAGATCCAAGCCTTGTATATAACAAACTCTAATAATAATTTAGACTGTAAACTAAAATTTTTGCTTTACACTTTTTGGTTGCCACAATTTTTGCAACAATAAATCAAACATCTTTTGGAGTAATACCTTATGGTATCTTTAACATCCATCATCTTAGTTATTGTGGGGGATTTGCTCTATGTGCTATGGGGAGCAGCTCTGATTGGTAAAAAGATTCCAACAACTCGGCACAAACCTCAAACGACCACAGTTTGACCACAGCCATGAAAAAAAAAAAAATCGGACTCCTTCCTTATACACCATTTCCATATTTAGCCTCCAGTGTAATCTATCATCCTATTAAGTTGACAAATACTTGTAGGACACAAACACTTTTTGTTCCTAAATAGAACTTCAGTACTCTCTCTTTCAAAAGTGATCATATCTTGATTGTGGGGAGAAATGAAAGAGAAGACCAGTCTCGCCGCAGCATGGTAAGAACCTCCTAACCACTTCCATATACTCCTTATTGTCAACATCAGTTATGCAACCTGCAACTGCTGAATCTTTCAAGAATTTCTGAAGGAAATAAAAGCCTGAGCCATACTGAAAATTAGATGTGTGCGCAATAAATAGGAACAGTACCAACACCGTGCCCTGCAATGCTTCAATACTACTCGCCAGCTGCTCTGAAGACCATGATCCCAACCAAACAAGTTGTATTCTGTTCATAAGATAATCACTTTTTCTACCACTGGGTATTGGATATGAAAAATCTATGTATCAACAGGAATGCCAAAATATTGATAATATATTCTAGGAATATTTTACATGTGGTCAAGTCATTAAAACTTCAAAAGAAAGGGAATACCTTTATTCTGACCATACCAATATGGAGAAACATTCACCTAGTATCACCTTTTCCACCCCTATTAGTGCACAGTAATATGCGATATTCAAACATATCACCTGTATCTCCTGTAACCTTCTGTATGTGAGTTGTACTAAAATTTAGTAAAGTAGAACCTGTATCTGACATACATCATCAGAAATGCAGGTAAAACATTCTCTGAGTGTTGTGACATTTCCATGAGACCCAAGGTGACGTCAGTGGTTTGAGTGCTTGGAATTGAGAGAGCTCTAGAGAGACCTCTGAGACATGGAGATTACTTTTAGATCTTGAACTTGGACACAAGAGCCCCTAAGGGTATAAAATTTCAGGACAGATTTTATGTATCTGTATTGACCATTTAATGTATATAATTTATGATATGGCTTATCATATACTAATTCTTACATCCACTTCTATGTGTTTTGGTGCATTACTCCCTTAGGGAGAGGCTGAATAGCATTTCCCCTTGTTCAGGTATAACTGCACTTCTGGTGGATTTACCAGCTCTGATTAAGAACCATTGAATGGGTTTAAAATAAGTCAGAGTTTTCGGGAATTGTATAGATGTGTTTTAGGCCAGGGTCCCACATGACATAAACACCTCGATTTGCCCACAGTGTTTAACAGTCAGGACAAAGTGAAATTCTAGAAAATTCCATGCCCACTTTGCCGTAAAAACCACGGCGCCTTTTTGGAAATCTCAAGTATGTCAATTATACCTATACTATACCTATACTAAGGCAGTTTCCCCATAGGTATAATTGAAACAAAGTCTGTAGAGGAAACCTCTGCAAACTTTCTGTCTAAAACACTGTGGGAAGAAGTTGCCGTTGGCGTTGCCACCACGGTTTTTCACGCAGCGCTTTTTTGCTGCGGGACACCACGTGGGGCCTTAGCCTTAATGTGATTCTTCAACTTGAATATTTTTACAAGATCACAGTGCTGGATTTATACCTATTGCTCCAGTAATCTAGTACCTACAGCTTGCGATATTATATGTTTCAAGAATGGTACCCAGGCACGTCTTGAGCTTGTTCAATGAAACATTCATCACAATATACGTCCGACCAACAACTTCAACAAACTCACTTCTCTTACAGCAAAGAATCCTGGTTTATGATGATGGTGAATTTTTTTTCTTCTAGACATACTGTTGCAGATGTCACCTTGTCATGGTGACAAGCCTAGATATAAAATAATCATTGGATAAAACATTGCACCCGTGTTACACACATACAATGTATACATGAATATACAAGTATAAACACACCATTGTTGTCCTTTTAACTTTGGAACCCCAATTTTGTAAGACAAACTATCTAGTGTAATATGATTAATATAAAAATTATTCTCCTGGATACTTGGTAGTAACAAATATCAGTTGTAGAGTGAAATAAAATTTTGTGCTGTCTAATAGATGAGGTATAGGCATCTGACAAGCAAGTACATCAAAACCAGTCTTTTATATGATAAAAAAATAAGATTGTCATTACACTTGTTACAAAAAAAAATAGATTTTAGTTTGGAAAAGGTTATTAGGATGCAAGCATTTTGGCGTTATTACTGCTGTGCACATCCTCCCAGAGCCACTAACAGATAGATAGATAGATAGATAGATAGATAGATAGATAGATAGATAGATAGATAGATAGATAGATAGATAGATAGATAATGGGTCTCCACTCCTGATCTACACATTCTGGACTTTCAACATGAAGAAAGCCGATTGGAAAAACAACTCTAAATCGGACTTACCCATGACATGATTAGCTCATCAAACCATGTAAAACTAAAGGGTTATTTTCATATCGGCGAATCGTTGTCAGAATGGAAATACCTGCTCAAAAGTCCCAACAACCCATAGAGCTGCATGTAAGCTCTGGAAACAGCATGACACATTTAGCTAACTTTCCATAACTATGGAGCTATTGTAACTCAGATGTGCTGCAGACTCTTTCTTTACCTACAATAAGTGCTGTAAATTCCCGGGGTAGCAGTGGTAGTGGCTGCCACAGGGCCAGAGACATTGGCGGGCCAGACAGGACAGGCGGCTGTGAGCAGGAGCAGGGATCAGTAACTGAGGCCGCAGGGCCGCGAACCCCAACAAACATTGCTATCATTATACTCGGGGAGTGGGGTCTTTTCAGACCTCAGAGTATAATGATTGGAGGCCCAGGGAAGGTAAGGGAACATACAAAACAGTCACTTACCTTTCCTGCTCTCTGGCAGTCTTTGGGCTTCTTTGGTAACTTCCCAGGCATAACATTGGCCAATGGGCATCATTATGTGTTATGACACTGTTTGGGCTCACGTGAGATCTGTGCCAACATTGTAGAACATGGATGAAAGCAGCAGGGAGTGCGCCGAAGCCCTGGAGAGGTAAGTAACCTTGTTTTTTTATGTTTGTCACCCCTCCTGAGTCTCCGATCATTATACTCTGAGGTTCACTATGGCGTATAATACTGTGTGCAGGGGACACTATGGGGCATAATACTGTGTGTGCAGGGGCCTCTATGGGGCATAATACTATATGTGCAGGGGTCACTATGGAGCATAATACTGTGTGTACAGGAGCCACTATGGGGCATCATAGTGTGGGCAGGGGACACGATGGGACATTATACTGTGTGGAGGGGCCGCTATGGGACATTATACTGTCTGAAGGTCACTTTGGAACATTATAGTGTTATAAATTGGGTGTTATACTATATGGGGGCCAGGAAAGTATGCACTATATCATTGGGGGGGCCCCAAGTCAAAAGTTTGCTGGAAGGCCCAGTCTTTGCTAGTTACACCACTGCCTCCCATTCTCCTTATGAGAGTTATGGAAATAATGTAAAGTAGTGCTCTTGGGTTGTTGCTGTAAGTTCCAGCCTGGTGGTCAGGACATCTCTGCAACAATTTTCTGAGATAGGAAACATGCTTTCATTTCTAATGTAGTAATGCCACAGGAGATTGAACATTTTGACCTGCTTCCCCACCCAATTCATGTTTTGACAATCTTAACATTTATGGACCTTTCTTAAGCATCTTTGCCATATAAACCACAATCAGTAGCACAAGCTCAATCATTTTTATGTAGCTGCTTGTGTTTATCTTCTACACAGTAGTGTGGGGGATAGTTCATTGATAAATTGTAACATCTGGATATATAATAAAAAGCTACTTGGAATGTCTTCCTGCTATAAGCTTTATACAATTTTGCTGTCTACACCTGTTTTGCAGACCACTTGAATTCCACCAGTATTTAGTGGTAAAAAGATCCATTTTGGAGAGCATACAATAAGAATAATTCATGTTTCCTGACCATTTCCACCAAATTATCCATGAACAAAAATGAATCATCAATTTATTACAAAAAAACTTTTCCAAAACTGTTCCATAGCACCATAGCAATAGGAAAGTCGTGTCCTTTAGATCACATCACAAAGATGACTGATGGATATGGAAAAAAATCAATGCTCAGTATTACTGGTGGATTCACAGAAGTAATTAAGATTTTATGACCCGTAAGTGGATAATTAAATCTAGAGATTTTCAGATTAATTGAAGTATGTATTAATATGTTCTCTAATTAACTTATATATTTTATATAACGTTTAGAGTGTCAAACTTATTCAATGGCGTTCCATGGTGATGGCTAAAGCCAAGATGTACAATTAAGGGGAAAAATGATATTCAAGACTGAGGCTAAACTTGAAATCTTAAAGAGGGCCAAGACTACTTATACAGATGTAGCAGAGCTATCGCAAACTTCTGAAATTGGTTAAACTGCTATAGTGTGCTATGTTATCAAAGAAGACTACAAAAACCAATGCAAAGTCATTGAAAAATATTTTTCTAATGACTTTTGTTTTTTGTTGTCTTCTGGGATTAGATATCATGCTGCAGAAGCTTAACCAGTTGCAGAATGTCAGGCTAAGTCTGCTACATCTGTATGTCAGTATACAATATACAGATACATACACATATATATATAATCCAGAGTACCGAGAAAAACACAGAAAAAAACCCAGCCAATCAGTTATACAGTACAGTAATTCTATTTTGTGTCCCACTCTTTTACATGTACCCATGTCCTTCATTGTTATAAGGATTTAAATGAGTGGATCTTCTGAATATGGACTGGCACAGCATCCCTGATATGGTTAATTTAAAATGCTAGGCTGAATATATAGCACCACAGGGTGGCAATAAGATATTCTGTGCCATTTGTAGTACAAATGTCTGAAAAAAACAACCTGTTGGCTATGTTGTTAACTGCCCATCAGACGTGCATACAATGGGCACATGAGTATTAGAACTGAGCTATGGAGCAGCAAAAGAAGTAGGGTGATTTGATAAATCACAGATGTAACATCATATGGACAGCTAGTTTTGTGTATGCTGCTTACCTGAACATAGAAAGTTCTTTGGGAAGAAGACAAGTTGGTAGAAGCAGTGAAAAGCTTTGAGCAATATTCTTTCCCCATCTTTCTTCCATTTTACTTCCTTAATAGCAATTGGGTATTTTATTAAGATATTGCATCCTGCCACATTGCTTAGTTTGAGGATCATTACAAAAGATTCTAGGTGTTTTCTTGGATTCAACAGAACTCAATATCAGTAAGCATTTGTGGGCTACACTAGAAAAATAAGTCCAATCTTAGGGTTTTAATGTTATGGCTTATCGGTACATGTTGCCATCTCTACAATTACATGAACTTTATATAAACCTTCAACCTATCAAATGATATAATAATCATGTTAATGGAAACCATATACTCATATGCTCAATAAAAATTTTCTGAGCCTCAAATCCTAACGTTGTGGTGATTGATATATATTGGATTTGGGCATTCTGGCCAACAATAATTCAATTGAAGATACTTTATCTGAAAATTACCAAAAACAGCTAGGTCCCCAAGCAGGAATTCTTTTATCATCTGTGCTGCCTGTAGATCAGTGGTTCTCAACCTGTGGGTCGCGACCCCGGCGGGGGTCGAACGATCAAACCACAGGGGTCGCCTAAAGCATACCTCCCAACCGTCCTGGTCAGTAGGAGGTATGTCCCGGTTTCAACTTATCGGCGCCCGGAGGACGCCGATGAGTTGAACACACAGGCGATTAAAGCAGGAGCTGTCACAGCCAGCTCCTGCTTTAACGCTGTGCTGCGGCTTCTGCATGTGTAGCCGCGATGTGAGAGAGAGAGCGGCGGGGGAGCGTTGGAAGGTGAGTATAAGTGTTTTGTTTTTTTTGTTTTAAACATTAAGGTGGAATATAATAAAGGGCAGATGAAGGGGGGATGGCATGACACTGGAGGCAGAGATGGAGGGACAAGAAACTGTGGGCAGATGAAGGGGGGGACGGCATGACACTGGGGACAGAGATGGAGGGACATGAAGCTCTGGGCAGAGATGGGGGACATGAAACTGTGGGCAGATGAAGGGGGTTACGGCATGACACTGGGGGCAGAGATGGGGGACATGAAACTGGGGCAGAGATGGAGGGGGGACATGAAACTGGGGGCAGATGAAGGGGTTATATGAAACTGGGGGAGAGATGGCAAGGGGACATATAATGTCCGGGTGACTGTAGGAGGATTATACTGTGTGGGAGCACATGAAAAATTAATGAGAATGGGCGGAGTCATATTTTATCCCTCTTTCTAATCTTCAAAAGTTGGGAGGTATGCCTAAAGCCATCAGAAAATACATATTTACGATGGCTTTAGCCACTGAGAAGCCGCACTACTGTCTGCAGCAGCGCTATTCAGCTGGAACGCACGCCGTTATGGACATGTGTTCCAAACTGAATGGGGTCACGGCAACATGAGGAACTGTATTGTGGGGTCACGGCATTAGAAAGGTTGAGAACCACTGCTGTAGATTCAGGGATTGAGGCATTCCTCAATGTATTTCAGGATAGATAAAGGGTTACAAACAAATTTCAGCTCAGAAGTTTGCCTACTAGTCTTTTGCCATGTATTAGCATGACAGAAAGGGTAAGACTAATCTTTTTTTGCTGACAATCTTCAAGACGTATATACTAAGATTGTTACCTAATCTACTCTCATCTATAATTGTGCTTGTTTGATTGAAGTAACAACTGTACTACTTAAAGATACAATGGCAGGTGCAGAAGAAATATACCACTTTATGACTTTGTAGTTGTAGCTTTCTACTGTACAAAATCTGTTGCTTTTTTGCTGCAGATTTTGCTGCAAACCTAGTAGTAGCTACAGAAGGAATGGGAAATATATAGGGAACTCTTAGGGTAAGTTCACACAGGGTGTTTTGGACCGGAACCTGAGGCAAAATACAGGTAGCCGCGATTGGATGCTGGTGCAGTGCACTGTCATCCAGTTGCGCACTCCGCTCCGGATTAGGCACAAATGAGGGAGCCTTGTGACATCCGCCTGAAAGAATGAGCATCTTGCTTCTTTTTGTTTGTTCCAGCTCCCGGAAAAAAAGAACTGATTGGCTCTCATTGATTTCAATGGGAGCCGTCTTTTTGGTCAGGATTTTGAGGCAGATACGGCCTCAAAATCCTGACCAAAAAAACCCCGTGTGAATTTACCCTCATACTTCTCCCCTCTGCTGAATCCACTTCTGGCTTTGGCTCAACAAAACACAGCAAAATCTGCAACAACGAAAAAAAAAAACAACACAGCTTTTCTACAACATGGGGCATTTGCCTTTATCTGCATGAGGCATGGATGTGCAGCTGTTATTTGAAGCAGCATTTGGTGTAGCTTACTGCCATGCAGATCTTCTCTAGATCATATCATTATAGGTATAATACTGCAGTATCTGCATTGTTTCTATTCTGTGATGTTGCTATATACATTTCCTCTGTAGTATAATACAGGGTGATTCAAGAAGGATGGTACAAAAGTAAAGTGACATTAGTAGAAAATACCCAGGGACTGAATATTAAATCGGTTTTCCCAGGAACATAACTGTATTTAGATCTACAGACAGCTCAAAGTCAACATTTTTCCAAATATAACTAAATATTTTGCAGGATTTAAAGATTTTCTCTAACCATCTTAGTGGGAACAGTTTTTTGTATTGATTGCCAATAGATACAACCATGAATTCAAGAACTTTGTATGATCTGGCATTTATGAGAAAGCTAGTCATGATCTCCTTATTGTGGCCGTGTTAGCTTCTCATGCATGTAGTGTCCTTGTTTGATAACCTGTTCATCATGACTGGGTTTCTGACTGGTCCAAGACCATAGAAAGTTCCTGCATTCATGTCCATTGGCAACCAATCAAACAGACTGTCGCCACTGAAATGGTTGGAGAAAATTATTGAGACGCTGTAAAATATTGAATTATGTAACTTCAAATTATGTATAGATTTAATTCTGGTTGTGTTCATGGGAAAGCCCCTTTAACCCCTTAGTGACCAGCCTATTTTAGACCTTAATGACCAAGCCAAATTTTGGAAATTTGCCCTGTGTGACTTTATCAGTGAATAATTCTGTAACAGTATAGCGCATCCAAGTGATTCTGATATTGTTTTTTCGTGACATGTTGTACTTTACTGAGAAGGTAAAATTAGACTGATATAACTTGTGTAAATTTATTAAAAAAACTCGCAAATGCTGAAAATTTTGAAATTTTTTCAATGTTTTCCATTTTCAGCTGCGATATCTCACATATGCACAATAATACAGGGCAAAAAAGTTACTAGTTATATATTTCCAAATGTTCCTTTTGTGTTTCAAGCATATTTGAAATAATTTTAGCATATTTGAGTAACGTAGACAATTTAGAAGTTTATCAAGTTTATAAGCAAATTTTGGAAATTTTGAGTTTGTGATTTTTTCCTGTACCAAGCTATGTTTGCAGACAGGAATTGGTGGCATAATGACAGAACCTCCCATTAAATGACCCAATTTGTAAAACTAGACCCCTTCAGGTATTCTTTGAGGGGTATAGTGAGCATTTTGATCAAACAAATATTGTTTTGCAAGAATTATTACAAATGCTGAAAAAAATTACATTTTCATTTTCTTCAAATATGTGTCATTTTAAAGCCAGTTTTTTTGCACACAACACATCAAAAAGAAGAAACACACCCCAAAATATATCACCCCACTTCTCCCGTGTTAAAAAATGTACACTTTGTGGCCTTAGTCCTATATACGCACGTACAGTAGGGCCTAAGAGGTAGGGAAGGCCAAATGGATTTCAAAGCACAAATTTTGCTTGCAGATATTTTAGGCCCATTGCACATTTGAACAAGATTTGAGTTACCAAAGCAATTGAAAACCCCCATAAATGACACCATTTTATAAACTAGACCCCTTAAGGTATTCATTGAGGGGTATAGTGAGTACTTTGACCCCATAAGTTTTTAGAAAATTTGCGTAAAACAAAAAAATTTCATTTTGTTACACAAAAGTGTCATTTTATAGGCAGTTTTTTTGCAAATAACACATGAAAATGAATAAAAAACACTCCAAAATAGATGACTCCATTTCTCCTGTGTTCAAAAATGTACACTTTGTGGCCTTAATTCTATGTACGGACGCACGGTAGTGCCCAAAAAGAAGGGAGCACTAACTGGATTTCAAGACACAATTTTTGCTTCCAAATGTTTCAGGCCCATTGCGCATTCAAGCAAGATTTGAGTTACCTAAACAATTGAAACCCCCCATAAATGACACCATTTTATAAACTAGACCCCTTGAGGTATTCATTGAGGGGTATAGTGAGTATTTTGACCCCATAGGTTTTAAAAGAATTTGTGTCAAACAAAAAATTGTCATATTCTTTACACAAAAGAGTAATTTTAAAGGCAGTTTTTTTGCACACAAGGCATGAAAATAAAGAAAAACACCCCAAAATAGATGGCCCCATTTCTCCCGTGTTCAAAAATGTACACTTTGTGGCCTTAATCCTATGTACGGACGCACGGTAGGGCCCAAAAAGATGGTAGCACCAACTGGATTTCAAGACACAAATTTTGCTTGCAGATATTTCAGGCCCATTGCACATTCAAACAAAGATTTGAGTTACCAAAACAATTGAAACCCCCCATAAATGACCCCATTTTATAAACTAGACTACTTAAGGTATAAATTGAGGAGTATAGTGAGTATTTTGACCCTATAGCCTTTTCACAGATTTTACTAACCTTGGGATGTGTAGGTTAAAAATTACTAAAATGTCCCTTTATCCCCAAAGTTTTCATTTTCACAAGGGGTTAAAAGAGAAAAGCCCCCCCACAGTTTGTTACACAATTTCTCCTGAACACGGCAATACCCCATATGTGGCCATAATCTGTTGTATGGGTACATGGAGGGGCTCAGAATGGAAAGAGCGCTATTTGGGTTTTGGAGGGCAGATTTTGCTGGAATAGTTTTCAGGTGCCATGTCGCATTTGCTGAGCCCCTAAAATATCAATACAATGGAAACCCCTCAAATGTGACCCCATTTTAAAAACTACACCCATCAAAGAATGTATCAAGGGGTATTATCACTCTGAGCCTAAAAATGCTTCCCAAAAATTAATGTACAAAATGAAAATTGAAATTTTGAAAGAAATCTGCCATTTCGGTGCCCAATACATTGCACCCACTTTGTGTTGTCAGAGACCTGCACTCCTAAAACTATTAAGGGGCCATCCTGAGGGTCAAAAAATTATATATGTGGGTGTAAACTTCTGCTTGGGAACACAGCAGGGCTCAGAAGGGAAGGAGCAGTGCGCTTTTTAGCTTTTGGGGTACAGATTTAGAGGGACCCTCTGGGCGCCATGATGTTTTTGCAGAGCCCTGGAGGTTCCAGTAAACTGGAATTCCCCAATAAGTGACCCCATTTTGTAGGGGCAATTTTAGGGTCTCTGCAAATGTGACATGGTGTCCAAACACCAACAATCTAAATCTGCACTCCAAAAGCACATAGCGCGCCTTCACATCTGCGCCCTGCTGTGTACCCAAATGGCGGTGTATGCCGACATGTATGACACTGGTGTACCCCGGATAACGGACTTAATGCCATATGTGGGTAGAATCGGCTGTTTTGGCACAGCCGGGCACAGAAGGGAAAGAGCACTATTTTGTTTTTTGGCGCACAGTTTGGTTTTTGGACATCACTTTTGCAAAGACCCTGAATTGCCAATAAAGTGGAATCTGCAGACATGTCACCCCATTTTGGACACTAGCCCACTGATGGGATTTATCAAGTGGCATAGCGAGCGCTTTTAAATCTTGAGGGTTGCATTTATTTAGTTTCCAGAAATGAAATCGCAACTGACAATGAGAAGTTAAAAATGAACTTTTTCCAGAGATTCGCCATTTTAGTGCCCGATATGTTGTGCCCAACTTATGTCAGCAGAGACACTCCAAAAACTGGTAAGTGGGTATCCCGGGCACAACAGCTTTTAGAGCGTTCATCTCTGATACAAGGCGGGCACAACATATTACGCACTGAAATGACCGATTCCTAGAAAAATGGTCATTTTCACTTCTCACAATCAGCTTCGTATTCATTTATGGATAATAAGTTATAGCAACACTTGGGGGTTAAAAATGCTCTCTGTACCCCTGGAGAAATTCTTCAGGGGTGTAGTTTCCAAAATAAGGTCTCATATCAGGGGATTCCACTTTACTGGCGTTTCAGCTCTACAAAAGTGTCATGGCATCCAAAAACCAAACCGTCTGTGCTCCAAAAACCCAATAACCCCTCTTCCCTTCTGTGTCTGGCTGTGCCCTAATATCAGTTTATACCCACATATGACATTATGTCCGTTATCCGGGGGTACACCAGTGTCATACATGTGTCATACATGTGGCATAAACTGCAGTTTGGGCCCACAGCAAGGCGCAGAAGGGAAGGAGCGTGATGAGGCTTTTGGAGTACAGATTCAGATGTTTGGTATCTCGACGCCATGTCATGTCATGTACCAGAAAAGTGGATTCCCCAAAGCAGTGACCCCATTTTGAAAACTGCACCCCTCAAAGAATTTATCAGGGGGTGTAGTGAGTATTACTATCCCAGACGTGACTGCACAGCGGATGGCGAAGAGGGATTATATAAGCGGTGCGGAGAACATTGCAGACACCAAATTCCCTACTATGTCCCAGTAGCTCCTATGATTGGTCGAGTCACTCTGGGGGTCACTTTGGGGGTCATTTCTGGTGTCCGTTCCCTCATAAGGAGTAAATCTGGGGTGTCCCCTGATATTCGCTCGCACAGCTTATATATTCCCTTCCTGACGCAGCCAGTTGTATTCTAATGATTTGGCGATTTTTGCGGGTTTTTGTCTTCACATTGTTAGATGCTAGATTTTCTTAATTTTTCTGGCGATGTGGCCATATAAGGGCTTGTTGTTTGCGGGATGAGGTGTATTTTGTAATGACACCATTTTTTGGTGCTTACAATCTATTGAGTACATTTTATTAACTCTTTTTTTGCTGGATTTAAAAAAATAAAATCAATTCTGGCATTGAGTTTTCCCTTTTAAATTTTGTGCCATGCAGCATACAGTAAAAGTAACATGTTCCCTTTATTCTGCGGGTCGGTACGGTTACGGCGATACCTCATTTATAGTATTTTTTTATGCGATACTAATTCTGCAGAACAAAAACACATTTGGGGACATAAATCAGTGATTTTTGCATCGCCATCTTCTGAGAGGCGTAACATTTTTATTTTTCCGTGGACAGTGTTGGTTGGGGGCTTATTTTTTGCGGGACAACCTGCACTTTTTATTGGTACTATTGTGGGGTGGATATGACTTTTTGATCACTTTTTATAGCATATTTTCTAAGGTGAGATGGTGAAAAATCACTACTTCCGGCGGGTTTTTTCCGTTTTTCCCCCCTGATGTTTACCGTATACATTAAATATTATTTCAGTTTTATTGTACAGATTGTTACGGACGCGGCGATACCAAATATGTATTGTTTTTATTAATTTTTAGGTTTTTTTTTTACATAACTCATTTTCTATAGAAAAAAAGGGATTTTTGGGGCTTTATAACTTCATTCATTTTTTTCAAAAGCTTTATTTATTTATTTTTCACTTTTTTTCACTTTTTCTTTCACTTTTTTATGTGTCCCTCTTAGGACACTTGATTCAGCAATGATTTCATTGCTGAATCAGTATTACAGGCTGGAGACACAGGAGAAACAGGCTGCACGTGTCTCCAGTCTGTAACAGGAAGCCAAGCGATGTAGACGCATCGCTTGGCTTCCTGAATCTGGGGCAGGATCAACCAGGTAACAGGGGGCTCAGGCAGTCTGGGGTCACTGGCCAGACCCCAGACTGCATGTTTTTCATATCGGCACCCCCCGATCTCGCCGCGGGGGGTGCCGATACCGCCGGCACCATCACGGAACCGCTTCAGTTCCGTGATCATGTTTGATCACGGAACTGAAGGGGTTAAAAAAAAACCATCGGAGACCCCTCCGATGGGGGGTTATGGAGCAAGGTCTTAGCTGTAAGATACAGCTAAGATCCGCTCCATTCACGTCGGCACTGACAGGGAATCCTTCCCTGACTGCCCGACGTAGTTTTCCTATAGGGCAGTCAGGAAGGACCTGTCAGTGCTGACGTAGATTCCCTATGGGCCAGTCGTTAAGGGGTTAAAGCAAGCATGGTTTTATTGCCCATAGCAAGCAGTCACAGTCAGTGGGCCCGGGTGCAATCTATTTTGATTTCACATTTGCTCCTATAAAGGGATCAATTTTGAGGGCCTTTTATTTTTTGAATAGTAATTCTTCATTAGTTTCCAAGTGCCTCACAGCCATAAATTTGTCTCCCGGATAGTAATAAACCTGTGGCAATTACAAGTAATCAAAATTAGCACATTTTTCTACAAAATTATTGCCTTTTTCAATATAACGCCCATGTACATCTGAAAACCAGAGGCAGCCAAGCACCTTTTCCCCAAGAAGAAGTGCTTCAGCAATCAATATATGGTAAGTGGACCCCCGGCTTAGAAGCCCAGTCACAACTGCACCTGCTGAGACCCCTATAGATATGCCACTGGTAGAGCTATCAATCATTCTGTGTGTTTGATGAACCAAGACTATTTCTATGAGTCTATCTCTACTACTCTCTTTATAGAAACCAAGAGGCTCAAGACAGGACACAGAAAGTAGAAGAAGTTGGGCATTGGCGTAACTAATGTCTTGTGGACCCTGGTGCAAATTTTGACTGGGTTCCCTATATCTGATCCCTACAGCATATTCTTCACGCAAGTATAGTACCCACAAATCAATAATCTTGGAAGTGAGATTAAGAAAGTTTGATGCAGTAAATTGCTAGCAGACCTCCCCGTTATACATGTTCCCTGTCTCAAAGAGATATAAAGTGTGTTCCTGTCATAGTAAGACTATTAAAGAGGGTACCTGTAGGGGGTGCAGCAGTAGTAGTTGCTACTGGACTCTGGAGTCTGGGGGGTCGATATGAACTCGAGTTGGGAAATTATGCTGGGAAATAATATATGATCTGACTTCAAAATTACCTAATAATTCTCCATGAATAATTTCCTCCAATTTATTAATAGTGTTTTTAGAAAATACACATTTTAAATGGTAACATTGATGTACCATATTCTTACTTCAATTATTTAGCAATAAAGATTCAGTTCCATGAAATTAAGCAGAATTACAATAATGCTGTAAAGGGTTTAATATTCTACTTCTGGGAATCGGAGACCACTTCAAAGCACTATGAAATAGAACAGACGTAGCATTACTGTAATAAGCTCTATTGGTCTGCCTTCACTCTTGACACTTTTCTGAACGCATGCCACAAGTAATTTGCTATCAATAGACAGAGCAGGAATGAGTTTCATGCAAATGACCCCTTTAATTGCCAGATTTTGCTCTTCGCAAGTAAACATCTTATTATTTCATGTTTTGATACTTTCACTTTTTCTGACCCGTGGAGTAGTCGTAAAATCTTTCTTAATTGCAGAGATGTAACGCTATATAAAATAGCCATAATTACATGGAAGGCCTAAAACCCAATTCATTATTGCCGGGAATTTGTATTTAACAAGAGTAGAATTATTTGGAATGAAAGGCAATTGTTGTTTTTTATGCATTCAGGAAAATTAGGAAATCAGTTAACTTATGTCACCATATATATATTTTTTTTATCATTTTGTCTAGTAAGAGAAAAATCTTACTAAAAACTTTACTTATAAAGTATTAGCTTTCACCTTGGCTGGACATGTCCATTTATATGTGTCACAAGATGACTGGCTTTTCGCAAAAATATAATTAATAGTCATGATACAAAATACATGTATGTGCTGGGTGCTGTCAACAGGTGCTCCACCACAGATTCAGTGTGATACACTGCTCCCTACACAGATGGAGAACTGGATACAAGAGAAAATGACTAGGCATCAAGTCTGAGGTGAAGTCTAGTGCAGCAAGGCAGGAGTATGAAGCCTACAAAGACTGGACCCAGAAGCTGGAAGCAGGGCGATGAGGCGAGTTGAGGCGGCTACCTCAGGCGGATCTTTTGGAGGGGGCGGCAATTTCAACATTTTATTTATTGATTTTTACTTTTTTTTATCTAAACTAGCTGCTCTGAACAGATCTGAGTGGCCCTGTCTTGGGCTAGCTTAGACCTCTGCATCTCAGTGCAGGTGGCGATGATAAGATGTCATCATGCCTCTTGCGCAGACATCTTTTGCGCGGCTAGGCTAAGAAGAGGAAGCCGCAGCAATGGCGGTATGGGGCTCCATCAAGGGATGGGATCACAAGGTATGTAAGCATTTTTATTTTTATTTTTGTTTAATAGGCTGCTACCTGCTGGAGTATCCCAAGCAGGTAGCAGCCTATTTACCTACCTACCCGATCCTGCTCATGGCTGCTCCCCGCTTCCTCTTCTGCTATAGGATGCAGAAGAGGGGAGCAGGGGCGGCTGTGAGCAGGCTCAGGCCATGAACCCCAACAACTACTACTTTTAGTCGAGGAAACATAATAAACACTGTTACCACTCCTGGATCCAATATTACTCCAGTAGGCTTCGGGCCTATATGGTAATGTCCCAGATGTCACATCGATCGTTCGCCTCAGGCAGCAGCGAGGCTACGTTCACCCCTGCCTGGAAGCCTAGTGAGTCCAGCATAATAAGTAACATGAAGTCCTGAAAGAGAACATAAGCGTGAGATTTAGCTACCAGGGAGTGTAACCAGAGCCCCTTGTAAAATAAAAGGAATGTATGTTGTGTTGGTGAGCTTTATATATACATCTGTAGATAAAATTGTTGATACCCTTCTATGAAAGAAAAACCCACAATGGTTACTGAGATAACTTGAAATTGACAAAAGTATTAATAAACTTAAAGTGTAACTAAACTTTCAGCCAACTTTTAATTTTCTGGCAGTATTTGTGTCACTAATTAGAGATGAGCGAACACTAAAATGTTCGAGGTTCGAAATTCGATTCGAACAGCCGCTCAATGTTCGTGTGTTCGAACGGGTTTCGAACCCCATTATAGTCTATGGGGAACAGATACTCGTTAAGGGGGAAACCCAAATCCGTGTCTGGAGGGTCACCAAGTCCACTATGACACCCCAGGAAATGATGCCAACACCTCTGGAATGACACTGGGACAGAAGGGGAAGCATGTCTGGGGGCATCTAACACACCAAAGACCCTCTATTACCCCAACATCACAGCCTAACAACTACACACTTTACACACTCAATACCACCTCTCTGACAGTAGGAAAACACCTTGAAACATGTGTATTTGGCACTTGCAGTGAGGAGAGCTTGTCACCAGCAGTGAATTTGGCCCTTGTAGTAAGTTGAGGTTGGCACCAACATTTGTTTTGAAAATCAGGGTGGATTGAGCCTCTAACCAGCAGAGTTTGGGCAAATTCGTGGTGGAGGGAGCCTCTAAACACCCCAGTTTGGGCAAATTCATGGTGGAGGGAGCCTCTAAAAACCCCAGTTTGGACCAATTCATGGTGGAGGGAGCCTCTAACCAGCCCAGTGTGGGCAAATTCATGGTGGAGGGAGCCTCTAAAAAACCCAGTTTGGACCAATTCATGGTGGAGGGAGCCTCTAACCAGCCCAGTTTGGGCAAATTCATGGTGGAGGGAGCCTCTAAAAAACCCAGTTTGGACCAATTCATGGTGGAGGGAGCCTCTAACCAGCCCAGTTTGGGCAAATTCATGGTGGAGGGAGCCTCTAAAAAACCCAGTTTGGACCAATTCATGGTGGAGGGAGCCTCTAACCAGCCCAGTTTGGGCAAATTCATGGTGGAGGGAGCCTCTAAACAGCCCAGTTTGGGCAAATTCATGGTGGAGGGAGCCTCTAAACAGCCCAGTTTGGGCAAATTCATGGTGGAGGGAGCCTCTAACCAGCCCAGTTTGGACCAATTAATGGTGGAGGGAGCCTCTAACCAGCCCAGTTTGGGCAAATTCATGGTGGAGGGAGCCTCTAAACAGCCCAGTTTGGACCAATTCATGGTGGAGGGAGCCTCTAAAAAACCCAGTTTGGACCAATTCATGGTGGAGGGAGCCTCTAAACAGCCCAGTTTGGGCAAATTCATGGTGGAGGGAGCCTCTAACCAGCCCAGTTTGGACCAATTCATGGTGGAGGGAGCCTCTAACCAGCCCAGTTTGGGCAAATTCATGGTGGAGGGAGCCTCTAAACAGCCCAGTTTGGACCAATTCATGGTGGAGGGAGCCTCTAAAAAACCCAGTTTGAACCAATTCATGGTGGAGGGAGCCTCTAAACAGCCCAGTTTGGGCAAATTCATGGTGGAGGGAGCCTCTAACCAGCCCAGTTTGGACCAATTCATGGTGGAGGGAGCCTCTAAACAGCCAAGTTTTGGGAAATTCATGGTGGAGGGAGCCTCTAACCAGCCCAGTTTGGACCAATTCATGGTGGAGGGAGCCTCTAAACAGCCCAGTTTGGGCAAATTCATGGTGGAGGGAGCCTCTAAAAAACCCAGTTTGGACCAATTCATGGTGGAGGGAGCCTCTAACCAGCCCAGTTTGGACCAATTAATGGTGGAGGGAGCCTCTAAACAGCCAAGTTTGGACCAATTCATGGTGGAGGGAGCCTCTAAAAACCCCAGTTTGGACCAATTCATGGTGGAGGGAGCCTCTAACCAGCCCAGTTTGGGCAAATTCATGGTGGAGGGAGCCTCTAACCAGCCCAGTTTGGACCAATTAATGGTGGAGGGAGCCTCTAAAAAACCCAGTTTGGACCAATTCATGGTGGAGGGAGCCTCTAAACAGCCCAGTTTGGGCAAATTCATGGTGGAGGGAGCCTCTAAACAGCCCAGTTTGGGCAAATTCATGGTGGAGGGAGCCTCTAACCAGCCCAGTTTGGACCAATTAATGGTGGAGGGAGCCTCTAAACAACCAAGTTTGGACCAATTCATGGTGGAGGGAGCCTCTAACCAGCCCAGTTTGGACCAATTCATGGTGGAGGGAGCCTCTAAAAAACCCAGTTTGGACCAATTCATGGTGGAGGGAGCCTCTAAACAGCCCAGTTTGGGCAAATTCATGGTGGAGGGAGCCTCTAACCAGCCCAGTTTGGACCAATTCATTGTGGAGGGAGCCTCTAACCAGCCCAGTTTGGGCAAATTCATGGTGGAGGGAGCCTCTAAACAGCCCAGTTTGGACCAATTCATGGTGGAGGGAGCCTCTAAAAAACCCAGTTTGGACCAATTCATGGTGGAGGGAGCCTCTAAACAGCCCAGTTTGGGCAAATTCATGGTGGAGGGAGCCTCTAACCAGCCCAGTTTGGACCAATTCATGGTGGAGGGAGCCTCTAAACAGCCAAGTTTTGGGAAATTCATGGTGGAGGGAGCCTCTAACCAGCCCAGTTTGGACCAATTCATGGTGGAGGGAGCCTCTAAACAGCCCAGTTTGGGCAAATTCATGGTGGAGGGAGCCTCTAAAAAACCCAGTTTGGACCAATTCATGGTGGAGGGAGCCTCTAACCAGCCCAGTTTGGACCAATTAATGGTGGAGGGAGCCTCTAAACAGCCAAGTTTGGACCAATTCATGGTGGAGGGAGCCTCTAAAAACCCCAGTTTGGACCAATTCATGGTGGAGGGAGCCTCTAACCAGCCCAGTTTGGGCAAATTCATGGTGGAGGGAGCCTCTAACCAGCCCAGTTTGGACCAATTAATGGTGGAGGGAGCCTCTAAACAGCCAAGTTTGGACCAATTCATGGTGGAGGGAGCCTCTAAAAACCCCAGTTTGGACCAATTCATGGTGGAGGGAGCCTCTAACCAGCCCAGTTTGGGCAAATTCATGGTGGAGGGAGCCTCTAAACAGCCCAGTTTGGGCACATTCATGGTGGAGGGAGCCTCTAACCAGCCCAGTTTGGACCAATTAATGGTGGAGGGAGCCGCTAAACAGCCCAGTTTGGACCAATTCATGGTGGAGGGAGCCTCTAAAAACCCCAGTTTGGACCAATTCATGGTGGAGGGAGCCTCTAAAAAACCCAGTTTGGACCGATTCATGGTGGAGGGAGCCTCTAACCAGCCCAGTTTGGACCAATTAATGGTGGAGGGAGCCTCTAAACAGCCAAGTTTGGACCAATTCATGGTGGAGGGAGCCTCTAAAAACCCCAGTTTGGACCAATTCATGGTGGAGGGAGCCTCTAACCAGCCCAGTTTGGGCAAATTCATGGTGGAGGGAGCCTCTAAACAGCCCAGTTTGGGCACATTCATGGTGGAGGGAGCCTCTAACCAGCCCAGTTTGGACCAATTAATGGTGGAGGGAGCCGCTAAACAGCCCAGTTTGGACCAATTCATGGTGGAGGGAGCCTCTAAAAACCCCAGTTTGGACCAATTCATGGTGGAGGGAGCCTCTAAAAAAACCAGTTTGGACCAATTCATGGTGGAGGGAGCCTCTAACCAGCCCAGTTTGGACCAATTAATGGTGGAGGGAGCCTCTAAACAGCCAAGTTTGGACCAATTCATGGTGGAGGGAGCCTCTAAAAACCCCAGTTTGGACCAATTCATGGTGGAGGGAGCCTCTAACCAGCCCAGTTTGGGCAAATTCATGGTGGAGGGAGCCTCTAAACAGCCCAGTTTGGGCAAATTCATGGTGGAGGGAGCCTCTAACCAGCCCAGTTTGGACCAATTAATGGTGGAGGGAGCCGCTAACCAGCCCAGTTTGGACCAATTAATGGTGGAGGGAGCCTCTAAACAGCCAAGTTTGGACCAATTAATGGTGGAGGGAGCCGCTAAACAGCCCAGTTTGGACCAATTAATGGTGGAGGGAGCCTCTAAACAGCCAAGTTTGGACCAATTAATGGTGGAGGGAGCCGCTAAACAGCCCAGTTTGGACCAATTCATGGTGGAGGGAGCCTCTAAAAACCCCAGTTTGGACCAATTCATGGTGGAGGGAGCCTCTAAAAAACCCAGTTTGGACCAATTCATGGTGGAGGGAGCCTCTAACCAGCCCAGTTTGGACCAATTAATGGTGGAGGGAGCCTCTAAACAGCCAAGTTTGGACCAATTAATGGTGGAGGGAGCCGCTAAACAGCCCAGTTTGGACCAATTCATGGTGGAGGGAGCCTCTAACCAGCCCAGTTTGGACCAATTAATGGTGGAGGGAGCCTCTAAACAGCCAAGTTTGGACCAATTAATGGTGGAGGGAGCCGCTAAACAGCCCAGTTTGGACCAATTCATGGTGGAGGGAGCCTCTAAAAACCCCAGTTTGGACCAATTCATGGTGGAGGGAGCCTCTAAACAGCCCAGTTTGGGCAAATTCATGGTGGAGGGAGCCTCTAACCAGCAGAGTTGGTGGAAATCAGGGTGGAGGGAGCCTCTAACCAGCAGAGTTGGGGGAAATCAGGGTGGAGGGAGCCTAGTATTAGCAGAATTGTGCAACGCTTATGGTGGATGAGTATGAGGATGCGGAGGAATTGGAGAGGTTGAGTACAGACATGGAGTTTCATGTTGGGGTGCTTTACACAGGTGGGCACAAAAATGACGGCTCTACCCAGTGGTGGTTCATTTTTATCAAAGTGAGCCGGTCGGCACTCTCAGCTGACAGACGGGTGCGCTTGTCAGTGATGATGCCACCGGCTGCACTGAACACCCTCTCAGATAGGACGCTGGCGGCAGGACAGGACAGCACCTCCAAGGCATATAGGGCAAGTTCAAGCCACAGGTCCAACTTCGACACCCAATACGTGTAGGGCGCAGAGGGGTCGGAGAGGACAGGGCTGTGGTCGGAAAGGTATTCCCGCAACATGCGCCTATACTTCTCACGCCTGGTGACACTAGGACCCTCCGTGGCGGCACTTTGGCGAGGGGGTGCCATCAAGGTGTCCCAGACCTTAGACAGTGTGCCCCTCGTTTGTGTGGACCGGTGAGAACTTGGTTGCCTACTGGAGGAACTGCCCTCCCTGCCGCCAACGTCACATGCTGGAAACATCTCCATCATATTCTGCACCAATTGCCTGTGGCAAGCATTGATGCGATTGGCCCTCCCCTCTACCGGAATAAAAGACGAGATGTTGTTTTTATACCGGGGGTCAAGGATAGCAAAGATCCAGTACTGGTTGTCCTCCATGATTTTGACAATACGCTTGTCGGTTGTAAAGCACCCCAACATGAACTCAGCCATGTCTGCCACAGTGTTAGTTGGCATGACTCCTCTGGCCCCACCGGAAAGTTCAATCTCCATTTCCTCCTCATCCTCCATGTCTACCCATCCGCGCTGCAACAATGGGACGATTCGAAGTTGCCCGGAAGCCTCCTGTATCACCATCACATCATCGGACAACTCTTCTTCCTCCTCCTCCTCCTCCATTAAACGCAGTGAAGCGGACAGATGTGTGGACCTACTCTCCAGCTGTGACGGATCGGATGCTATCCCTAACTCCTCTGTGTGATCTGAGTTATCCCTGATGTCAATCAGGGATTCTCTCAGAACACACAAGAGCGGGATTGTAAGGCTCACCATCGCATCCTCAGAGCTCACCCTCCTTGTGGACTCCTCAAAGACCCGTAGGATGTCACAAAGGTCTCTCATCCATGGCCACTCATGGATGTGAAACTGAGGCAGCTGACTTTGTGGCACCCTAGGGTTTTGTAGCTGGTATTCCATCAAAGGTCTCTGCTGCTCAACCACTCTATTCAACATCTGAAACGTTGAGTTCCAGCGTGTGGGGACGTCGCACAAAAGCCGGTGTTGTGGCACATGCAGGCGTTGCTGGAGAGATTTTAAGCTAGCAGCGGCTACTGTCGACTTGCGAAAGTGGGCGCACATGCGCCGCACTTTCACCAGTAGCTCTGGAACATTGGGGTAGCTCTTTAGGAAACGTTGCACCACTAGGTTGAAGACGTGGGCCAGGCATGGAACATGTTGGAGTCCGGCAAGCTCCAGAGCTGCTACCAGGTTCCGGCCGTTATCACAAACGACCATGCCTGGGCCCAGGTGCAGCGGCTCAAACCATATTGCCATCTCATCGAGGAGGGCATCCCTCACCTCGGAGGCAGTGTGCTGTCTGTCCCCCAAGCTGATCAGCTTCAGCACAGCCTGCTGACGTCTACCAACGCCAGTGCTGCAACGTTTCCAACTCGTAGCTGGGGTCAATCTAACAGCGGAGGAGGAGGCGTGGCGGAGGAGGAGGCGGTAGAGGAGGAGGAGGAGGGGGGTGTTCTTCTCGTGTCCCTGCCAGGAATGTTAGGCGGGGAGACGAGGTACACCGGGCCAGTTTGGGAAGCAGTCCCAGCCTCAACTACATTCACCCAGTGTGCCGTCAGTGAAATGTAGCGTCCCTGTCCGCATGCACTTGTCCACGCGTCGGTGGTCAAGTGGACCTTTGTGCAAAGCGCGGAACTAAGGGCCCGTCTGATGTTGAGTGACACGTGCTGGTGCAAGGCGGGGACGGCACACCGGGAGAAGTAGTGACGGCTAGGGACGGCATAGCGAGGTGCCGCAGTTGCCATCAGGTCCAGGAAGGCGGGAGTTTCAACAAGCCGGAACGCCAACATCTCCTGGGCCAGCAGTTTAGCGATGTTGGCGTTCAAGGCTTGCGCGTGTGGGTGGTTAGCAGTGTATTTCTGCCGCCGCTCCAATGTCTGAGAGATGGTGGGTTGTTGTAAAGAAACGCCTGATGGTGCCTTTGATGGTGCAGGAGAAGGAGATAAGACAGGACCAGGGGAGGATGAGGTAGAAGTCAACAAAGTGGCGGAGGCAGATGAAGTGGTGTCCTGGCTCGTCCTCTGGAGTGCATCGCCAGCACAGTCAGCAGTGGCAGTGGCAGAGGCAGAGGCAGTGGCAGAGGCAGTGGCAGTGGCGTGAACGGCAGGCGGCCTTTGTCCTGCCGTTGCTGCCTGCCACTGATTCCAGTGCTTGGATTCCAAATGACGGCGCATTGAAGTGGTGGACAGGTTGCTCTTCTCAGAGCCCCTAATCAATTTCGAGAGGCAAATTGTGCAGACAACACTATATCTGTCCTCGGCGCATTCCTTGAAAAAACTCCACACCTTCGAGAAACGTGCCCTCGAGGTGGGAGTTTTTCGGGGCTGGGTACGAACTGGAACATCTTGGGAGATTCCGGGTGTGGCCTGGCTTCGCCTAAGCTGCTGACCTCTGCCTCTGCCTCTAGCTACCCTTTTTGGTGCTGCACCTGCCTCAACATCCACACTACTTTCCCCGCTTGACATCCCCCCTGTCCAGGTCGGGTCAGTGTCCTCATCATCCACCACTTCCTCTTCCAACTCCTGTCTCATCTCCTCCTCCCGCACAATGCGCCGGTCAACTGGATGCCCTGACGGCAACTGCGTCACATCATCGTCGATGAGGGTGGGTTGCTGGTCATCCACCACCAAATCGAACGGAGATGGAGGAGACTCTAGTGTTTGAGCATCTGGACACAGATGCTCCTCTGTTAGGTTCGTGGAATCGTGACGTGGAGAGGCAGGTTGAGGGACAATGAAAGGAGCGGAGAACAGCTCTGGGGAGCAGGGACAGTTTGGGTTATTGTTCTGTAAAGCTTCGGAATTTTGGGAGGAAGGAAGACAAGACTGTTGGGTAATAGGAGGAGAGGAGGCAGAGTCTGACTGGCTGCTGGACAATGTGCTGTAAGCGTTCTCTGACAGCCATTACAAGACCTGTTCCTGGTTCTCAGGCCTACTAAGGTTTGTACCCTGCAGTTTAGTTAATGTGGCAAGCAACCCTGGCACTGTGGAGTGGCGCAATGCTTGCTGCCCCACAGGAGTAGGCACGGGACGCCCTGTGGCTTCACTGCTACCTTGCTCCCCAGAACCATTCCCCCGACCTCGCCCATGGCCTCGTCCACGTCCCTTTCCGGGAGCCTTGCGCATTTTGAATTCCTAGTTAGAAATTGGCACTGTATACCAGTAGTAAAAATTGTGGGTGCACGTAACCCCAATATATTCTTTGAATTCCCAGTCAGACACTGGCACTATATGGCAGTAGCAAGAAATGAGGGTATTTGTATTCCCAATATATTCTTTGAATTCCCAGTCAGACAATGGCACTGTATACCAGTAGTAAAAATTGTGGGTGCACGTAACCCCAATATATTCTTTGAATTACCAGTCAGAAACTGGCACTATATGGCAGTAGCAAGAAATGAGGGTATTTGTATTCCCAATATATTCTTTGAATTCCCAGTCAGACAATGGCACTGTATACCAGTAGTAAAAATTGTGGGTGCACGTAACCCCAATATATTCTTTGAATTCCCAGTCAGACACTGGCACTATATGGCAGTAGCAAGAAATGAGGGTATTTGTATTCCCAATATATTCTTTGAATTCCCAGTCAGACAATGGCACTGTATACCAGTAGTAAAAATTGTGGGTGCACGTAACCACAATATATTCTTTGAATTACCAGTCAGAAACTGGCACTATATGGCAGTAGCAAGAAATGAGGGTATTTGTATTCCCAATATATTCTTTGAATTCCCAGTCAGACAATGGCACTGTATACCAGTAGTAAAAATTGTGGGTGCACGTAACCACAATATATTCTTTGAATTACCAGTCAGAAACTGGCACTATATGGCAGTAGCAAGAAATGAGGGTATTTGTATTCCCAATATATTCTTTGAATTCCCAGTCAGACAATGGCACTGTATACCAGTAGTAAAAATTGTGGGTGCACGTAACCACAATATATTCTTTGAATTACCAGTCAGAAACTGGCACTAGCAAGAAATGAGGGTATTTGTATTCCCAATATATTCTTTGAATTCCCAGTCAGACAATGGCACTGTATACCAGTAGTAAACATTGTGGGTGCACGTAACCCCAATATATTCTTTGAATTCCCAGTCAGACACTGGCACTATATGGCAGTAGCAAGAAATGAGGGTATTTGTATTCCCAATATATTCTTTGAATTCCCAGTCAGACAATGGCACTGTATACCAGTAGTAAAAATTGTGGGTGCACGTAACCCCAATATATTCTTTGAATTACCAGTCAGAAACTGGCACTATATGGCAGTAGCAAGAAATGAGGGTATTTGTATTCCCAATATATTCTTTGAATTCCCAGTCAGACAATGGCACTGTATACCAGTAGTAAAAATTGTGGGTGCACGTAACCCCAATATATTCTTTGAATTACCAGTCAGAAACTGGCACTATATGGCAGTAGCAAGAAATGAGGGTATTTGTATTCCCAATATATTCTTTGAATTCCCAGTCAGACAATGGCACTGTATACCAGTAGTAAAAATTGTGGGTGCACGTAACCACAATATATTCTTTGAATTACCAGTCAGAAACTGGCACTATATGGCAGTAGCAAGAAATGAGGGTATTTGTATTCCCAATATATTCTTTGAATTCCCAGTCAGACAATGGCACTGTATACCAGTAGTAAAAATTGTGGGTGCACGTAACCCCAATATATTCTTTGAATTACCAGTCAGAAACTGGCACTATATGGCAGTAGCAAGAAATGAGGGTATTTATAACCCCAATATATTCTTTGAATTCCCAGTCAGACAATGGCACTGTATACCAGTAGTAAAAATTGTGGGTGCACGTAACCCCAATATATTCTTTGAATTCCCAGTCAGACACTGGCACTATATGGCAGTAGCAAGAAATGAGGGTATTTGTATTCCCAATATATTCTTTGAATTCCCAGTCAGACAATGGCACTGTATACCAGTAGTAAAAATTGTGGGTGCACGTAACCACAATATATTCTTTGAATTACCAGTCAGAAACTGGCACTATATGGCAGTAGCAAGAAATGAGGGTATTTGTATTCCCAATATATTCTTTGAATTCCCAGTCAGACAATGGCACTGTATACCAGTAGTAAAAATTGTGGGTGCACGTAATCCCAATATATTCTTTGAATTCCCAGTCAGACACTGGCACTATATGGCAGTAGCAAGAAATGAGGGTATTTGTATTCCCAATATATTCTTTGAATTCCCAGTCAGACAATGGCACTGTATACCAGTAGTAAAAATTGTGGGTGCACGTAACCACAATATATTCTTTGAATTACCAGTCAGAAACTGGCACTATATGGCAGTAGCAAGAAATGAGGGTATAATATAACCCCAATATATTCTTTGAATTCCCAGTCAGACAATGGCACTGTATACCAGTAGTAAAAATTGTGGGTGCACGTAACCCCAATATATTCTTTGAATTCCCAGTCAGACACTGGCACTATATGGCAGTAGCAAGAAATGAGGGTATTTGTATTCCCAATATATTCTTTGAATTCCCAGTCAGACAATGGCACTGTATACCAGTAGTAAAAATTGTGGGTGCACGTAACCACAATATATTCTTTGAATTACCAGTCAGAAACTGGCACTATATGGCAGTAGCAAGAAATGAGGGTATTTATAACCCCAATATATTCTTTGAATTCCCAGTCAGACAATGGCACTGTATACCAGTAGTAAAAATTGTGGGTGCACGTAACCCCAATATATTCTTTGAATTCCCAGTCAGACACTGGCACTATATGGCAGTAGCAAGAAATGAGGGTATTTGTATTCCCAATATATTCTTTGAATTCCCAGTCAGACAATGGCACTGTATACCAGTAGTAAAAATTGTGGGTGCACGTAACCCCAATATATTCTTTGAATTCCCAGTCAGACACTGGCACTATATGGCAGTAGCAAGAAATGAGGGTATTTGTATTCCCAATATATTCTTTGAATTCCCAGTCAGACAATGGCACTGTATACCAGTAGTAAAAATTGTCGGTGCACGTAACCCCAATATATTCTTTGAATTCCCAGTCAGACACTGGCACTATATGGCAGTAGCAAGAAATGAGGGTATTTGTATTCCCAATATATTCTTTGAATTCCCAGTCAGACAATGGCACTGTATACCAGTAGTAAAAATTGTGGGTGCACGTAACCCCAATATATTCTTTGAATTACCAGTCAGAAACTGGCACTATATGGCAGTAGCAAGAAATGAGGGTATTTATAACCCCAATATATTCTTTGAATTCCCAGTCAGACAATGGCACTGTATACCAGTAGTAAAAATTGTGGGTGCACGTAACCCCAATATATTCTTTGAATTCCCAGTCAGACACTGGCACTATATGGCAGTAGCAAGAAATGAGGGTATTTGTATTCCCAATATATTCTTTGAATTCCCAGTCAGACAATGGCACTGTATACCAGTAGTAAAAATTGTGGGTGCACGTAACCCCAATATATTCTTTGAATTCCCAGTCAGACACTGGCACTATATGGCAGTAGCAAGAAATGAGGGTATTTGTATTCCCAATATATTCTTTGAATTCCCAGTCAGACAATGGCACTGTATACCAGTAGTAAAAATGGTGGGTGCACGTAACCCCAATATATTCTTTGAATTACCAGTCAGAAACTGGCACTATATGGCAGTAGCAAGAAATGAGGGTATTTGTATTCCCAATATATTCTTTGAATTCCCAGTCAGACAATGGCACTGTATACCAGTAGTAAAAATTGTGGGTGCACGTAACCACAATATATTCTTTGAATTCCCAGTCAGACACTGGCACTATATGGCAGTAGCAAGAAATGAGGGTATTTGTATTCCCAATATATTCTTTGAATTCCCAGTCAGACAATGGCACTGTATACCAGTAGTAAAAATTGTGGGTGCACGTAACCCCAATATATTCTTTGAATTACCAGTCAGAAACTGGCACTATATGGCAGTAGCAAGAAATGAGGGTATTTGTATTCCCAATATATTCTTTGAATTCCCAGTCAGACAATGGCACTGTATACCAGTAGTAAAAATTGTGGGTGCACGTAACCCCAATATATTCTTTGAATTCCCAGTCAGACACTGGCACTATATGGCAGTAGCAAGAAATGAGGGTATTTGTATTCCCAATATATTCTTTGAATTCCCAGTCAGACAATGGCACTGTATACCAGTAGTAAAAATTGTGGGTGCACGTAACCCCAATATATTCTTTGAATTACCAGTCAGAAACTGGCACTATATGGCAGTAGCAAGAAATGAGGGTATTTATAACCCCAATATATTCTTTGAATTCCCAGTCAGACAATGGCACTGTATACCAGTAGTAAAAATTGTGGGTGTATATAGCCCCAATTCTATTGCTAGGGGACTTGCAGGGTATTTCTGGGGTGAAGGTGGGGGGGCACACCGTTGGAACGGGTATCGGGGTATATATCGGGTATACGGGAATACACTGACAGTGTATTCCATTCAGGATCCTGGGAAAGCTGGGTTGCGGCGATTGAGCCCGTCAGTGCCACGTTACACTGACAAGCTTCTCCCTGGAATTTAGCTCTTATAAGAGCTGTTGGTTGTCTTCTCCTTCCTATCCTAGCCTGTCCCTGCCTACCCAGAATCTAAGCCCTAGCTAGCTGGACGGAAACCTCCGTCCTCGGTGAATTGCAAGCTCAGAATGACGCGAACCTGGGCGGTGCTGTTCTTTTAAATTAGAGGTCACATGTTTTCGGCAGCCAATGGGTTTTGCCTACTTTTCTCAACGTCACCGGTGTCGTAGTTCCTGTCCCACCTACCCTGCGCTGTTATTGGAGCAAAAAAGGCGCCAGGGAAGGTGGGAGGGGAATCGAGTAATGGCGCACTTTACCACGCGGTGTTCGATTCGATTCGAACATGCCGAACAGCCTAATATCCGATCGAACATGAGTTCGATAGAACACTGTTCGCTCATCTCTATCACTAATACATTTTGTAATACAGTACATTTTATTAACACATTTTATCTCCTTTCTGTGAAATCCTGCATCTCTTTATTCTTTTCCTTTCTTTCCCTGTTCCTGCCTTGCACTGAGTAACTGTCTATGGAGTACAGGGCTGTGTAAAATGTAGAGAAAATAAGGGTAGGGAGGGTCATTCTCGGACATAATAAAACATTCAGGATTAGGATATTTGTATGCAGTTGTATAATATGTTATATGAATATCCCAATCCTGACTTTGATTTCAAACAGTGATATCTCTGGAAATTATGTCGATAGCACTGCAGCCTTAGTGTCATATAAAAGAAGATTATCCCCTCTTTCATATAACACCAAAAGCTGTTTGCTATTATGTTTTGCACCACACTCAACGTGGATCAAAGAGAGCCATGGAGATTGTCTCAGGAGATTAGAAAGAAAATTCATGTTAATAGGCTAGAAGATCATCTCCAAATAGCTTGATGTTCCTGTTCTACAGTTGCCCATATTATTTTAGTAGCAGCAGAAATTATATAGAATGTCCCCCCTTCCTCATTTCATAGACTAATATATAGAAAGTAACTCTGTCTGAAAAAGTGGAGATATATGAAAAAGTGACGCTTTAGGAGGTATGCTTTAATGACCAAACCATTTTTTGTGTTTCCATCATCACATACCAAGCCCTATAGCCCTAAAATAACAAAATAATTACAATTATATTGGCAAGGTTATTAAAGATGCGGCGATACACAATATGTGTTATTTTTATTTAATATTTAATAAACATTTGGGGATTAGGTTTTTTTTTCCCAATAAAAGTTTGGTTTTTTCTTTAAGTATTTTCTTACTCTAACAAGAAGACTTGACCTTGTTATAAAGCCTATGCAGTGTCATTAGGCCCTATCTGTCATGTAACGGCATCAGCCCCTTGCAATCGCATCTGCATACATGCCAGTGCCAAGTAAATAGAGCTCCTTTCTTCCAAAACCATTAAAATGCTGCAGTTAGTATTGATCGTAACATCTAAAGAGGTGAACATGATCTGCGGATTGCCAATCAGAATACAACAGGGCACCTACCTCACACAGTGTGGGAGACCCCACACAAAGTCAAGAGCATCAGATAAAGGTACATTAGTGACTGACTTGGAGGCATAAGTCTTACGTCAGTCAATAACGGGTTAAAGATGTTAATCTAAGAATGGATAAATAAAAGGGCAAATATATCCTACTAATATTATAAATGTGATGTGTTTGGATGTTTGTTCCTCAATCACAGACAAACGGCTGAATGGATTCACGTCAGATTTCACACATACCTACATATTCAGCAGGAAGGAAACATAGGCTACATTTTAATTCCCACACTCCACCGGAGTCCCGGCCGCGACCAGCAAAAGTTGTCCTCAGCTCCTCTGCAGGACCTGAGATGACGTCATCGCAGGTCTTTCAGCAGAGCTCCTATTGGTTGGCTGTAGTCTGGGGGCAGGCTGCAGGGGAAGCCGAGCAGACCGATACGGTGGTGGCATCGTGTGGGCAGCACCAGTGCCCAAGTCCACGCTGGAAAACATGGCGGCAGCACGGTGCAGGCATAGGTTGCGGCCATGCAACAACACATTCGTCAGACAGCCGTACCTGCCTGCAAACTTGCCATCCGGAGTTACACATGCTGCAGAAAGGACCTACCATTCCACCTGATGTTCCGGATGCTCCACATGTCGCTCGGCCTCACCTCTTCAGTAAGTACAGTGAGCCGGATACTGTTTGTCCCGGGCCTGCCCTGCAAATGAGGCGTAGCCTATACTTCCATTCCATGTCACAGGGCCGAGACACCCTGTAGCGGGCTCCGGGTACTGGTTGTCGGCTGCAGGGGTTGGGGGCTTTGATGGTGTGTACAGTTGGGGGGATGGGAGGGGGTTTGGGGGGAAAGGGGGGTTAGGGGTTAAGGTGGGCAGAGGAAGGGGGGTTGGGGGTTCACAGGGGGAGGGGCTTGATTCAGGGGTGGGCCTGCAAAGACACTGTTGTAAGGGGCATTGGCGGGGCGCTTCTGTGTCTTCAACCGGCGGGGGCCGTTGTTGTGCACCGCGGAGGGGGGCTGTTGAGGCGTGGGGGGCATGAGTGGCGGCAGAGGCGGGTGCACCACAGCGGAGGAAGGACATGGGCGCGGGAGCGCCTGCAGGGAAAGGGGGCCAAATACGTTGAGGAGGGTGGACCTGCGGGTGCGCTGGAGGTGGATTGCGCAGGGTGTGAGTGGGCCGCAGATGAAGTCGCGGATATTGCGAATACTATATATATATATAGAGAGAGAGAGAGAAAGAGAAAGAGAGAGCTATTTGGTGCATACGAGTTTTACCACTGTATTGCTAAAGTTTTATTACTAGTTGTTGCAAATATTCCAATTAATTATTGAGCCAAAAGTTACAGTATATTCCTGGTTGACACGTAATTAATGGCACCTAATTGCTGTGCAAAATGTTATATTCCTACTTGATGTATAAGCTATGCCAATTTATTGCCAAAAGTTTTATTCCCATTTGGTGCACATGAGTTATACTACTGTATATTTCCATTAAAAGTTTTATTACTCATTGGTGCACATATAGTATACCAAAAATGACCCAGACAGAAATCATATACATTGGAGGAGGTGTGCACCATCATTCCTTCCAAATCAGAGTCTGGAAGTGAGGATGACACATCTTTTATCCTGCCATCATCGTTCTTATGATGTAGTGATGCTTAACCAACCCCTAGTAGGTGTTGCAGGACTGAGACTGCACCTGTTCCTGCATTTGTTGAGTCTGCGTAGGATTTCCCGGAGTACATTCCCCCAAATCCCTCAATTTACTGGGAACTCAAGTTACAATTTGAAGTTGCAATAGATTGATTTTTTTTAATTTGTTTATTTATTTATGTATTTTCACTGAAGTTGGTTTCACTTAATGGTCAAGCAGACCAATCTTTATATCCAAACTTGTATAATCAGTAAATCCAACTCCAATTCCAAACACAAAAAATGTGTCCCCACCAAGATAATGAAGTTCTGAAGCCTTATATTAGCCATGGGCCTAGTCAGAAAGCCAAGCACATGGGATTATTGGATCATAGATATTTTAGATTTTTATCTTATGTTCTGTATGGTTATGAGCAGGCCATTGTTTGACATTATATTAAAATTTCATGACCTTTTAGAAAGTGACTTCCTACAGATTAATGGATGGTTTTTCATTTAGCCTAATAGAGTAATCTGGAAATAATGGTCAAGTCATAATAACTCATGCAAAATAATTCTTAGCATGGTCTAATAAATCCCTGTACAAATGAGACATAGTACCCCTTCTGACCCATTTCTAGACCCCCTCATACACCCAGCCAGTATTCTACTCTGCACTGATGAGAGACAATAACCTTGAAACAGCTGTCTGCAGATGTCTCTGTCTTCCTTTTAGAGGAGTAATTCTGGCTTGGCTATTATTCCCAGGTTAGGGTTATTAGATTTTATGAAAAACCATGTATTAATATACAGAGAGCTACCTTCCAAAAAAGTGCAAGTTGCTCTTTTCCATTGGGGTCTAATTTGCATGTACATTGCTCAGATAACTTTCTTTGTCCCCCACAAAATCACCCTTAGAATATTTGTTATATAAGATTAGGTATTTAGTAAGTCACATTAATTCCAGATTTTTCCAACTCTCTACCCTTCAAATATATTTCAGTGGATGAATTCCTTGTTCATTTTAAGGACAGTCTACAGTTCCACCAATACCTGCCAGGTTGCAAGTAATGTGCGGTGTAAATCTGTACAAGTTCTGAGACAGCTCCTCAGATTACAGGCACTGATTTAGAATGTAAGAGGGAAAGATGGCCTCGTACAGCCCCCCAGAATGTCTCCATCCCTGGGAATTGCCTCTAAAGTTGTTTGGGACTTAACTCATCCTCTTCTAGACCAGGGATTTTATTTGCACCCAGATAAATTCTACACTAGTTTAAAACTGTCTAAATCCTTTGCCTCTAGCAGTGCAGCAGCACATGGCACAGTCAGGTGCAATCAGCAAGGCCTCCCTAAAGTCCTGCTTAGGCCACCAGTTAGAAAAGGTGATAGTAGGGCCATGTCTTCTGATGGCTTGCTGTAGGCAAAATAGATGTCCATGTACTGACCACAATTTACAACCCCCATCAAGATCCAAGGTACCACTGAGGTAACCCATAAGCCTGACTAATTACCTCTGGTCCCTTGAAAAAGAGGATCCTACATATTACAGTGTGGTAATTCATAAACCCTTTTTTCCGATTAGGATGTGCATACCCTCAAATTAAAGTCGAGATTCTGCATTTTAAGCCCATATTGTTTATATAACTGTATCCTCAATTTGTTACTGTTCAAATATTTCTGGACCTAACTAAATTTGAAATTTTATAACCCCTACCTTGGGGTTAAAGTAACATTTTATTGGAAAAAAAAATTGCCACCAAATTCTACGAAACAGTTCTGGTATCAAAATGTTCACTATACCCCTTATTACATTCTTTGCAGGGTATAGCTTCCAAAATGGTGTAACTTTTGGGGGGTTTGCACTGTTCTGGTTCTTTAGGGGCTCTGCAAATGCAATATGGCCCATGAAAACTATTTTAGCAAAATCTGCCCTTCACAAGGCAAATATCACTGTCTTGATTCAGAGCCCCACTGTGGAACCATACAGCAATTTACAAGCCGATATGGGGTATTGCTGTTTTCAGGAAAATTGTGTAATGAATTGTGGGTTGCTTTTTCTCCTTTAACCCCTCGTGGAAATGAATTATTTATGGTTAAAGCAACACTTTCTTTCTGCACTTCTTTCTTCATAAATGTGAGTATATTCTTTTTTTTTTTTTTTTCTTTTTTTTTGGTAAATGTAATAAGTAATATGTATAGGTTTATATTTGTTTAACCCTTAAGTACTATCATGGTGTCTATCATACACCACTACCATACACATATCATTATGATAGACACCATAATAGTACTTAAGGGTTAAAGTATGCGACTTGTATACTGTGTGAGTACTGTACGATTGTATACAGGTATGTACAGTATACAATACCTGTATGTGTGAGTGAATTTATAGAAATGTATATATGTTATTAAATATATGTGTGAGTATATATAAATGTATATCTATCAGTGTGTAGGTATATAGTGTGTGCAATCCCATCCACACATTGCAGAAAAATACACACAGTGGACACACTGCAATTTCCAAAACTGTTGCGGTTTTGGAAATCGCAGCATGTCACTTATACCTACAGAATCACCTATAGTGTCCCTATAGGTATAAAGGAAGCAGAAAGTCCTCAGAGGAAAGCTCTGTGGAATTTCTGCAAAAAGCGCTGGGGGAAAAGTGATGCGTTGCCGCGAGGGATTTTCCTGCAGTGCTTTTTTGCTGCGGGACGCTGTGTTAAGTTCACACAGAGTTTTTTGGTCAGGATTTTGAGGCCATATTTGCCTCAAAATCCTGACCAAAAAGACGGCTCCCATTGAAATCAATGGGAGCCGCTCAGGAGTCTTTTTCTGGAGCTGGCTTGTGCCTCGAGATTCGGCCTGAAGACACACCCTCCTCCGGACAAGGCCCATTCATTTGGGCCTAATTCGGAGCAGAGAGCGTGACTGGATACCGGTGCAGTGCAGCGGCTTTCAGTCGTGACTCCCTGGTTTTTGAATTGGAACCTGAGGTGGCCTCCGCCTCAGGTTCCGATCCAAAAAAACCCTGTGTGAACTTACCCTCAAGAATTTATCCATCTTTCTAATATTGATGGTCCTTTCCTTAGTATGTGATGATACAACAGCCAGGACCTCTGCAGATCAGCTCTTCCAGGACAGCGTGGCTACAGGTAATGGTAAGAGCTAGTTCATACGGGGGGGTGGGGGGGTGGTATAGCGGGTTTTGGCACTGAGTCACTCTTGGATCAAAACCCATCTGCCACAACTGTCGCAGTCGCGGCTTCCCCCCCTGGAATCGGCTCAAATGAATGGGCCAACTCCGGAGGTTGCTGCCACCAGGCGGATGCCGCGGCTCACTGAGCAGTGGAATCCACCTGAAGAAAGAGCAACCTGCTTCCTTTTTCTGTGAACGGCAGCATTTCGCTCACGGAAAAAAGAAGCCTGGCGGTAGACCATAGACCACCGCCCCTTCTGTGCCCGTGTGAACGGGCCCTTACATTCTAGGAGCCACGCTGCTCACATTCCATACAGTGTGTAGCAGTGGGTTTAGGTACTGTGGTGGAGCACATCATGTGGTGGGTGAGAAGCATGGCTCCCGACATGTTTTTAACTTTAGTCGCCCTGTCTCGGTAAAGCTGGTCTGCAGGGGTCCTGATGGTGGGCCCCTAGAAACAATTCCACTGGTGGGCCCCAGACACCCCAGTCCAATACCGCCCATGTGAATGTAAGGGTAAATTGAACACAATATTGAAAGAAATTGAAATGGAAAAAAATACTGGAGAAATTCAGACATTTCTGTGAAGTTTATAGGGCTAGTAAACTTCCTAAATGCTGTAATGAATGACTTCAGATGTATTTGAAAAATAGAGTGATTTATGAAGGTTTCTAATACTGAGGCCTGTGAAAGCCCCATGAAAACTGCATCAGTCACTTTAAAAAATGCTTTTGGAATGCTGGTCGATGACCCGGAAGTCTAAGAAAATGACAGCACATTTCAAATCAGATGTCAATGTAAAGCGGAGATATTGTACATAATATTTAGGAACTTATTTGGATGATACGATTTTCTGTCTAGCAGGTAATTTGAAATGATGAAAACTACAAATCGCTCCCTAGTAACTGGGATGGTGGACAACTCTACTCTAACCTGCCAAATTTCATATTGATCCATTTGGGAACTTCGTCCAGACTGAAGAACTGGTATTAGTGGTTATGGTTATGATTAGAGATGAGCGAGTAGTGTTCGATGGAGTAGGTGTTCGATCGAATACTACGGTATTCGAAATACTCGTACTCGATCGAACACTACTAGCTGTTCGAAGTTTAAGGTTCGATGCAGAACCAGCGTTGATTGGCAGAATGCTATACATTCTGCCAATCAACGCTGGTTCTTCTCTTACCTTTAGAAGTCTTCTCCGTGCAGCGTCCCCGCGGCGTCTTCCGGCTGGAATTCACTCTGCCTAGGCATCCGGCCTAGGCAGAGCCAACTGCGCATGCGCGGGCATACACTCGCATGCGCAGTTGGCTCTGCTCAGGCATCGGGCCGGGCAGGGCAGACCGCGCATGCGCAGTCGGCTCTGCCTAGACCCCGATGCCTAGGCAGATGGAATTCCAGCCGGAAGACGCCGCGGGGTCGCTGCGCTGGGAGAAGACTTCAAGGAGAATCCAGCCCGACCGTCACTCATGGACTTGGTAAGTATAATTTTATCGAATTTTGCGTACCCCTGAAATGGGCATTTCCCCACATAGACTTAGTGTTCGCTCATCTCTAGTTATGATATATGGTATGATTACTATGACTGTTCAAGTAAAGACTGGAAAAATGGTCTATATAGATATTATTTAGACCTCTTTTTATCTCCACAGTGGTTTGAATAACAGTTCAGGTATGAATAGAACTGAATGCCTGCGATTGTCTTCATTCACATAACATATGTCAGTCGCATTCAGTAATATTATCTTTACAACGTAAAATTTAGTCACTATGCTCAGATTTCTTGTGCTTTCAAATTAAATAAGTTTACCTGAGAAGCTGAATCAGAAAGTCCAAATTCGTCTTAAAATATTCAGTGATGGAGAATATTAGTCATAACAATTTATTTTATAAACATGTTGCTTTTGGAAACCATTCTACTGATCTCTGCATCTCTGAAGTGGAACTGGAGATTCATTTGAGCTATTTTCAAAAGCTGTGTGGCATACTAATACTACTAATGTGCATGAAATCGGAAACATCATGAGCTAAATGTATAACTAGGTATGGAAGCTCAAATATATTTAACAAATAAACAAGGCACAAAGTGAAGATTGGTCAAAATCTTACTAGAACTTTATTGCTACTGTCTGGTTTTCTAGTAGTGTAAATTGATGGCCTTGTGATGACTGAGTATTTTTACTCTCTTCTTAATGGTGCAGCTATACCTGATGCTTCTAAGGGTATGTTCACATGGCCGAAACCTTTTCCGCTGTGTGACTTTCCTGCACGGCTAGCTGCAACAGGATGCTGATGCAACGTATCGGTATCCCACTCCTGAATAGGCCCGAATGAGTGGGCCTAATCCAGAGCATGTCTCGAGCTGTGGAGGCTGCAGCTGACTCAGCCGTGGAATCATAGGGAAGATAGAGCATGTTGCTTCTTTTTTTTTCCACCTGCAAAAAAATCCTGTGTGAACATACCCTAATGTTGCACATATCAAAGTAGTCCCTAATAGAGATGAGCGAGTACTGTTCAGATCAGCCGATCTGAACAGCACGCTCGCATAGAAATGAATGGACGTAGCCGGCACGCGGGGGGTTAAGCGGCCGGCCGCCGTCAAAGCAGAAGTACCAGGTGCATCCATTCATTTCTATGGAGCGTGCTGTTCGGATCGGCTGATCTGAACAGTACTCGCTCATCTCTAGTCCCTAAGAGTGACAAAGACTCCATGCTCTCTGGATTGCACCACTCCTTTGCTTTAATAAAACAGAATTATAAACTGATGCCTAAAATCACCTCTGTTACATAGTACCTACACTTGCTGTGTCCCAGAGAAAGCCAGCTCTGCTTAGCTCTCTTCATAGCAGTACATGTTTGCAGTCAGTAATGAGGGATGGTTGTAAATAAATTGGCACAGTATAACTGGAAGATGCAGAATTTGTATTTCTGACCAGTTTATCTCCCTCTTCCAGTTATCAGGTCTGCTAATTGAATTTTGCTGATAAGGGCTGAGACAGGGAGTCTGTTACCTCTGTATGTAAAAACCTACCTAAAACAGAGTTTATTGAAGCTGATGTAGCAGAGCTAGATTTCATAGGTGATGAGAACCCCAAATTTACATGCTACAGGAAGCTGATGTAGCAGAGCTAGATTTCATAGGTGATGAGAACCCCAAATTTACATGCTACAGGATCACGAGTCAGCTTGCAATAAACTCTGTTTTAGGTAGGTTTTTACATACAGAGGTAACAGACTCCCTGTCTCAGCCCTTATCAGCAAAATTCAATTAGCAGACCTGATAACTGGAAGAGGGAGATAAACTGGTCAGAAATACAAGCACTGAGCACTCAGCTCCCCTCCCCTCAGATAACAGCCAAACAAAGCAGTTTTGATATTTAGAAAAAGCAGCATTTAGAAAAAGTCTTATATCCACATAAGCTAGCAGTACAGATAGGTTATGGAAACGCAGTGTAAACAATGAAGTGAATAATCTCAGATAGCAGCCAAACAAAGCAGTTTTGATAAAGCATTTAGGAAAAGTCTTATATCCACATAAGCTAGCAGTATAGACAACCTCTTTAACCAAATAAATGGGTGGGTCTTTAGAAGCAAAGCTATTGACTAGACAGCCAGTCAATAGCTTTTGAGACGCTATTGAGAAGACAGCCAGGAGAGTTTCCTACATCACAGCAGAAGTACACTTGGGCTGGGGGAAGGCCCCTGTGGTTTCCGGAGCAGAGTGGCAGGCAGGATGGAGAAGAATTGCGATGGATTCCCTCGGAATCTCCCTCAGCAGATCTCAAGAGATGTGTGTCCTGTTGCTCTGCGCGCTAACCATGCCCCCCCCCTTATGCTCACTCTAACTACCTAGCAGAGTGTACTCATGTTATACTCTGATGTGTAAAATTTTGAAACAACCGCCGGAAGCCTCGCTAATCTCTGCTAAGCCCCGCCAACCACTTCCACCACCGTGACCAACAGCAGCACCAGTGCTGCTATGAAGATGGGGAAGGTAACTAGCATACCTCCCCACCACCACCTCTTGCACCACCTACAACCGGCAGTCATGCCGGCACTCCGTTAAGGACGCGCCGGCATGACTGCCAATTGTCCCCCGCTCCAGCCGCTCCATAAGACATCCCCCGAAAATAAGACAGGTCATATATTTTGGAAGAGAATTTAATATAAGACACTGTCTTATTTTCGGGGAAACAGAGTAGATGGGATTGACAGATACTGTCTATACTGTTCTCAGAATTAATGAGGTGAAGCTAAACAGGAGAGAAAGTATCCTGTCTGAAATCTTAAATATTAGCAAAGACAGACGTGTCACATAATGGGAGCTCATAGGGCTTGTAACATCTATCTTCAGCCATCTTGAGAATGTGATACTGATTCCCTGCCTATTATTTGATTTATTGCTTAAGCTAAGGTTTTCTTAGTCCTGGAAACCCCTTTAACCCTTTGGAGCCTTTAATTTAGTAAAGTGAGCTTGAGACATTTTTTTGTGAAACATTACATTGCATGTTAATGGTAGATACATTTTATGTTTAATTATGAAAAATAATAAATTTGGAAAAAATACGCAATTTAAAAAGATTGAAATTTCCTGCTTTTCATACCACCCAATTAAGGTCATAAATATAATTTACCATATCTCTGCTTTATGTTGACATCAACGTAATAAGGATTACAGGTCAAACAACAATGTGTAAATAATGGGAGGAATAATTTCAAATAGCAGGCAAACGAAGCAGTATTTCTATAGCAATGTATTTAAGAAAACTCTTGAATTTACAAAAACTAGTAGTATATATAGGATCCTTGAGATGGGAATACACCTTTAATGCAAAATGTAATTGCACCCCATTAATGCACCTGTACTTTGTCACAGGTGTTCTCTCAGGTATAGCAATACTCCACATGTTCTCCACAGGAAAGTTCCACCATTTGGGCATTTTGCACAGAGGGTTTTTGTGCACCATGTCATGTTTCAGAGGCCTTTACATACCAGTATTGTGGAAACCCTAGATAAGTGACCCTGCTTTGGTAACTACTACTATTCTCCCTTTATAGTTTACTTCCATCCCCTACTACCTATAAACAGTCCATCTACGGTCCTTTCCCACTCTTCTACTATGGGGACTCATCTCAGTTGTGGGTCCCATTTTTGGACCCTTTTGGTTATTGTGCCTGCTTTGGTCTCAGTTCTTGCTCTTAGCCCCTGGTCAGGAGATTTAGTCTTTCCCATAATACAAATTATTTTTGCTGTACTGATTAATGATGTTTTGTTTGTTTACTTCTATATCCCCTCCCTATTCAGGTTCGAAGTCTCTCAACCTGTGAGGACAACCATCAGGAACCTGACACCACCTTCTTTTCCTCTAGATTGAGTGAGATCTTTCCTCCCTTCCTGTCCTTTTATGGCTAAATGTGTCATATTGAATGTTAAGGGCCAGGTGTGATGAACAAACCCTCGGCCATGTATCTTTCTGTGAAATGTATTTTTCTTCTGTGTAATATCAAATGCTCATATTAACCCTTCTTGATCACAGGAATGCAGAGAGGAACCTACACAGGCCCTTGTTTACATGAAAGTGTGAAAATCATTAACTCAGCGGAGAAGTTCCTGGAGTGCTTTGTCTTCCAACACTGTTGATGGACTAGTTGACTCTGGCCCAGGAACAAAAGAATATGGTTTTAGGACAATATTTCCAAAGGAGAACATGGCACAGTCACCCTGATAAATTCCTCAGGTGCACAAGGCCAATACATACATTTCCAGTCCAAACATCGTGCTGTTGAAAACAGGGGAAAGGTCCAGACACTGAACTCATTACTCAAAGGGGATTGGGGTGTCATCCTTGGTATGTACATGAGGGGGATCTCATTATGAACCCCATCATATCCCTGGCTTGACACTTTGATCATCTGATGAGGAATTATGACTGTTCATAGTTATTTGGTTTCAAGGATGGAAGGCAGGGTATATATACCTGATGACATCACTCCAAGGAGGAGGCCAGGATAGTATATGGTCTCACCTGGGGGGAGGATGCTCTCTTTTGTTTTGGACACCATGTGAGCAGCACATGGTCTTTGGCTGGTCTTCCCCCTGGGGAAGGGGGGGGGGGGGAGGAAACAAAAAAGTCACTCAGAAAAGACGCAGCCAGGAAGCAACAGAAAGACAGCATGTAAAGGACACATGCTGTGTGGACTGATCTAAGAAAATGCCATGTGGTCTAGGCTGAGGCACAGTGAACCAAACCATCACGTTGTTTGGTATTATATATTTTCTATTCTTTTATCTTGTTTTATTTTACGTACTGTATATGTTTGTGGCTAGTACCGACCCACTTGGGATTAATAAATATATAAAATTTATACAGCTCGTTCGTATTATCCTATAAGACCCAGACACTCTCGGGGTGAGAGTGGAAAGTAAGGTAAGAAGGGTGACCGCAGGTGTGCCAAGTGGCTTGGCGAGGCAGGGCGATCCTTCACACTTGGGCTCCCCCACTGTAAGCTTTTGTACCTTCGAGCAGATGTGGCTTTTCTACAGTAAACCCATTTTGATCATGCGGATAATTTTAACTTTGCCTGTCACTACTTCCTCACTGCCTACTCTGCTTAATACACCCATAGAAAGGGTGGTGTGGCTATTTTACTTTCTCGCTCTTGCCCGATCTTGGTCTCTGCCTCTGACCTAGACCCTGACAGTTGTTATGTAATTTTAGAGGGCCTTCTTCACAGCAGACCCATTGTCCTCTGTAACTTGTACATTCCTAATTCCTCCCAGATCCCCTTCCTTAGGAGGGTGTTACTGCATTTGCAGGCATTCTTTGGCTCGGCCCTACTGTTGGGTGGGGATTTTAATATGGTTTTCATCGAGTACTTGGATAAATTGACCTTGTCTGGTGATGCCTCTAGTGCTCCGCAGCTTTGCCTAGCCAGAGAATTCCACCGCCTGATCAGATCCTTCCCCCTCTATGACCTCTGGAGCGTCCATAACCCCAATGCCAGGTCCTTCACCTTCTACTCCCATCCCCACAATATGCACTCTAGGATAGATTATTTCTTTGGTAATACTTTGACCCTTAGGCTCTTGGCTGATGCGATTATCAACCCCATTTCTTGTTCTGGTTATGCTCCTGTCCTACTTTCTCTATCCGCTACCTCTACCCCTACTAAATGGTGTCACTGGCGGCTGAATGAGTCATTTCTTCACTCCATGGCCTCCTTTGCCACCCTTCATACTCAACTTCAAGATTATTTTAGCCATAATGTATACTCGGTCTCCTCTGACTCCACCCTCTGGGAGGCCCATAAGGTGGTTAAGAGGGGGTCACTGCATAGCTCTAGCCACCTGACTTAAAAAGATAGGAAGGCCAGGGAGGTGGCCTTACTGTCCCAAATCCGATATCTGTTGGATCGCTTGGCCCAGATCCCCTCGACCTCAACCCTTCGCCACTTAGTAGTTGCCAGGGTGGACCTCTGTGATCTTGCTACCCAGCATCTCCTCCTGTACAGTTGACAGCGCTATTATGAAAGAGGCAATAAGGCTCACACCCTACTTGTCTGTACCTTGCGTGACTGGCTGGCCTCTTCTATACCGCATGCAATTCGTGATTCTCGTGGTGTCCTCCATCATCATCCTGCTACTTATGCTCGTACCTGTATGCTTGCCCCCTCCCTAAGCTCCCACCCTCGGCAATTTCCACTCTAAATGCTCCTATCATGGAGAACGAGCTACCCTTAAAGATCTTTCAAATGGCAAGGCTCCTGGCCCAGATGGGTTTACGTATCTGTATTATAAAGCGTTTCACTCTGATCCGCCTCCACATATGTGTTGGCTCTTTAACTCTTTCCTTGAATGCGCCCCTATCCCTCAGTCCATACTACATTCTCATATCACCCTAATCCCTAAACCCCGCAAGGACCATGAGGTGTGTTCTAACTATCGCCCCCATTGCGATACTGAATACAGGCCTAAAACTTTTCACCAAGATTTTGGTTTAGCATCTGGCTTACATCTTTAATCCATAAGGACCCAAGTGGGTTTTGTCTCTTGTCATCAAGGGAAAGACAATACCAGAAGGACTGTGGACATAAAGAGATTGTCCCATCTAAGGGATCCTATCTATACTCGTAGCTTACATAAATTGAAGCCATTTCCTAAATATATTGCTTTAGAAATTCTGCTTTGTTTGCCTGGTATGTGAATTTATTCCCCCCATTGTTTACACTGTGTTGCTATAACCACGGACCTATAGGATAAGTGACGTCACTCACTCACTGCTCTTGCTGGCAGGACAATCCGTTCAGATAATTGCAGTTATCTCATAAATCCCAGACTGTTATCTCTATGTAAACACACAGATAACACTTTGTTCTGCACAAGAATCTGCAGATTATCTGATCTGCAGAAGTGTTCTGTGTCCCATTCATCAGGAGGGAGGAGGAGGGAGAGAATTTCAGGAAGTGAGAAGCAGACACTGCATACAGCCTAGCTGAAAGTCTGACATGGGAAAACTCCTTTAATAGATCTAGCTAACCGGCTCTGTACCCCCGCTCTCCTCCTGAGCCTTGACGTGGACAAGGCCTTTGATTGCTTTGACAGGTCATTTATGACTCACACACTACAAAAATTTGGACCTCCTGGGGCCTTTCTCACAGCAATCGGGGTATTGTATTCTTACCCCTTGGATGTGGTGAAACTCCCTAATTCTGTTTCTACAGCGTTCTCCATCTGTAACGAGACATGTCAGGGATGTCCTTTATCCCCTCTCATATTTGTGTATCATACCCCTACCCCCCCAGATTCATTCTAATCCTGACATTTCAGGGGTTGCAGTTAGAGATAGGGACTTAAGATTAGCTAGTTTCCAGATAATGTCCTCTTAACCCTTATTAACCCTCACAAGTCCCTTGCAACCTTCACCAGGTATTGAAAACATATGGTGATTTTTCCAGCTATAGTTAACCCTACTAAGACCGAAGCCCTACCTCATAACATTCCTAAAGCTACTCAACAGCTACTCCGGTCCAACTTTGATTTCCAGTTGAGGGAACGCTCACTCCGTTATTTGGGGGTTCAGCTGTCTCCCTCTTACTCCACTACTGTTTAGTGAATTATGCACACTTTTAGACAAGTGGCAACCTCTCCATATTCCCTCATAGGCCGTATTACCACTGTTAAAATGACCCTCCTCACAAAGCTTCTTTACTTTTTTGAAACACTCCCAGAGGCTGTCCCTCGCTTGGTACCTTCCAAAAGTCGATTTTTTCAGTTTATCTGGAATGGCAAACACCATTGTATTCCCTGCTTGTTGATGCTCTCGTTGCCAGGTGGGGGTGGGCACGCTATGTCACATGTTCTGGGATTGCTCGGTAATCCACCCCTTCTAGATAGAAGTTAAGTCCCTTACTGATGCCCTTTTTGTTCAAGTTGTTCCCCTAAATCCCTTTACCTATTTGCTTAACCTCCTTTCCAAACACCTGGAAAAGCAGACTTCTAAACTGTTCCTGCACTTGTGTACTGCTGCTAAAGTGCTCATCACTCTCCAATGGTGGAGGACCTCTCCTCCCTCCAGTCTGGACCTTATCGCTTGTGTAAAAGATGTTTGTAGTATGGATAATTTGATGGCCTAGGTTAACCATACATTGGAGGCATGTGGTCACCCTGAGATGCATATTGCATTGTAAAAGCCTTCCCTCCTCTCCCATTTCCCTCCCCCCTTATTTCCTCTGTGATCTCCCACCCCTTATCCTTTGCTATGTGTGCTACTTCTGATTGTTCTGTTATGTATATACAACTTTTTCCTTATCCTTTTTATCCACTTTGCTGTTCTGTATTTCATCAAAAATTCAATAAAAACTACAGTTTTAAAAAAAGAAGAATAATGTTGACCACACACATTAGATATTTGCGGAATCAGCTTCTTTGAACAGAATTAACATTATAATGTGACATCCTGGTTATCCCCATGAAAAGATTTGACGCTTTGTATGTTAAACCTGCTTCTTTGTTCCTCTGGGAAGTAACTCCAACTACAGTAGTTATTCCACCTCTTACCCTCATTGAAACAAAAACCCCTTCTGTCCTTGGTGAACGGCCCCCACCATTTATGGTTGAACAGTTTGTGCAGTATGATCAGCGGACAGCCAGCTTTGATCAATATAAAACCTTTCATATCTTTTCTAGGGATTAATGTACAAAGGGAATAAATATCACTAATATGTATTCCAATACAAATGATAGGAGATTCGTGTGGAATTTCATTGAGACGCTATTTAAGTTTATGAACACTAACAAAGGATTATGTAGATAATCTTGTTTCCCTTAGTCCTAACAGCGGCACAATGTGGGGGTATTTCGTGCCCCTGTGTGCTGGTAGGACAGGCGGAATTTTAATTAGCCATGTATTAATTTCACATGGCTTGTTCCCTTTAAGAGGGCACAGATACCTCCCCCCTGTGCGTAAATAACAAGTAATAATACATACATTTCAAATAAACAACAATAGGGGGGGAATCCTTGTGCCGCTGTTAGGACTAAGGGAAACAAGATTATCTACATAATCCTTTGTTCCCTGTCGTCCCTACCAGCGGCACAATGTGGGGAAATAGCAAGTAATCCCCATAAGGGTGGGAGATTAAACACAAGCAGAATGTAATACAGTACGCCCGAAGGCAGTAGCTTCTGAGCCATACCGATCAAGTCGGTAGTGCTTCACAAAAGTCAATTCTGAAGACCAGGATGCTGCTGCACAAATCTGGTCCAAGGTGAGAGCCTTGACCTCTGCCCAAGAGGTCGATACTGCCCGCGTCGAATGGGCCCTTAGGACGGTCGGCAGAGGTAAGTTCTGACTCACAAACGCCAACTTGATTGCTTCCTTCACCCAGCGAGAGATGGTGGCCTTAGAAGCCTTGCGGCCTTTATGGCCCCCTACATAATTTATTAACAAGTTCTCAGATCTCCTGAAAGCGCGTGTGCGCTGAAGGTAAATCTGCAGGTTCCGGACTAAATCTAGGGTATGCCACTTCTCCTCCTCAGGGGAAGTGGGCACGGGAAAAAAGGTTGGCAAGCAAATGAGCTGACTCACATTCGCCCTAGAAGAAACTTTCGGCCTGAATCCTGGCAGAAATCTCAACTGAACACGGTCTTCAAAGAAGGCAATGTAAGGAGCTTCCGATGAGAGTGCTTGAAGCTCCCCTACCCTTTTTGCCGAGGTGATAGCGAGGAGAAAAGATACCTTATAGGTCAGCCACTTTAGATCCACCTCCTCCAGAGGTTCGAATGGAGCAACACAAAGTGCCGTTAGGACCTTGCTGAGGTCCCATTGGTGGACAGGAGCAGAAACTGCTGGTCTCAGCCTAGTTGCCCCTTTGATAAAGGTGCTCACTAAAGGATCCTGAGACAACCGCCTCCCCAGATAGGCGGACAAAGCGGCTACATGTACCTTCAGGGTAGAAGCTGCAAGCCCTCTGTCTAGGCCGTCCTGAAGGAAATCCAGGATCGCCCTCACAGGGGGATCGGAGGAGTCCACTTCGTGTTCCGTGCACCAAGCCTGGAAAATATTACCGATCCTACGGTAATTCTTATTGGTCGAGGTGGCTCTGGCGCTGGCTAAAGTCCTTAGGACGCCTTGAGACAGTCCTCTATTCCTTAATAGGGACTGGTCAACCTCCAGGCTGTCAGATTGAATCTCCTCAGATCGTGGTGTCTCAGCTCTCCTTGTGTCACCAGATCTGGGAGGGGGGGAAGCCTCCAATACCTGCCTTGACTCATCCACATGAGCTGGGCAAACCAAGTCCTTTTCGGCCAGAACGGGATTATGGCAATTCCCGAGACTTGGTCCTGTCTGATTTTCATCAATACCTTGGGTATGATGGAAACTGGAGGGAAGATGTATATCAGCCTGAACCTCCATGGGATGGACAGGGCATCCACTGCCAAGGCATTGTCCTCCTGGTACAGAGAGCAGAAGGTTTCCACCTTGGCGTTGAGTCGGGTTGCCATGAGGTCGACATCCGGAAGGCCCCATGTTTGGACAATCTGATGGAATATGTCTTGATTGAGAGACCATTCTCCTGATACAGGGATACCCCGACTCAACTGATCCGCTACTATGTTCAGGGAGCCCTTGATGTGAACAGCGGATAGGTGGGTCAGATTCTTCTCTGCCCACGTGAAGATCAAGTTCGCCTCTTTCAGTAGGGCTGGAACCCTGGTGCCGCCCTGTTTGTTCAAGTATATTACCGTCGTCATATTGTCTGACCGGACCTTGACTGCCTTCCCTTCGAGAAAGGGGGCGAAGTACTTCAGCGCCAGATAAACTGCTTTTAGCTCCTTCAGGTTGGAGGTTCCTACCTCTGGATTCCTCCACAGACCCTGGACAGTCCTGCCGTCCAGGTGGGCTCCCCATCCCGAATGGGATGCATTTGTTGTCAACAGGGTCCAACGAGGTTGAACCGAGGACCTTCCGTCTTTCAGGTGTCTCCACCATCTGAGGGAAAGACGGGTTACGGGAGAAAGGCAGATCTTCCTGTGCAGTCCCCGTGGAGATCCGTTCCAGGCTCTCAACACTTCCATCTGAAGGGGACGCAAGTGCCATAAAGCCCAAGGGACCGCCTTGGCTGAAGAAGACATCAGGCCTAGGACCCGCATGGCGGTGCGAATGGTGATCCATCGGGACCTGAGAAGGCCCCGAACCGAAGCTTCTATTTTTGCTCGCCTTGGACGAGATAGGAAAATCTGCATGCTCTGGGAATCCAGAACAAACCCCAGGAATTTCTTCCGGGTGGATGGCACTATTTCTGACTTCTCCCAATTGATCAGCCAACCTAACTCCTGGAGGAAGGCGATGGCTATCTGGAGGTGGTGATGGAGAATTGAAGTAGACTGAGCTTTTATAAGCCAGTCGTCGAGGTAGGGAACCACGAAAAGGCCTTGAAGTCTGAGAGCGGCGGCAACTGGTGCGACCATCTTGGTGAATACATACGGAGCTGACGATATGCCGAATGGCAGAGCAGTGAACTGTAGGTGCTCTCTGTGACCAGCCATAAGAACGGCTATACGTAGATATTTCCTGTGTGGCGGGAAGATGGGGATATGTAAGTAGGCATCCTTTAGGTCCAGGGTGACCATGACCTCGTCGCGCAATAGGAAACTGGTTACTGAGTCTATGGACTCCATCCTGAAAGGTTTTTTCTTTATGAAGAGGTTGAGGAACCGAAGATCTATAATCATCCGCCACCCTCCTGTGGACTTTGGAACCAAGAACACGGGTGAATAAACTCCTTGACCCACTTCGGGAGGAGGGACCCTTTCCAGGGCCCCCTTTGAGAGATATTCTGCGACGGAAGCCTCCAGGCAGTCTTGTTGTAGGACTGGTAAGACCCGCGTAGTGATGAAACGATCCACCGGAGGATGGGAGAACTCTATTGCGTATCCTCGCTGAACAACTTGAAGGACCCATGGGTCCAGAATGTGAAGATGCCATGCCACAAGGAAATTCGAAAGGCGCCCTCCTACGGGAGAGCTGGTCACAGAGAGCGGCGTCTCCTCAAAACCCCTTCTTCTTAGGGTCCTCCTTGGGGATCCCGCGACCCGCCCCCTTCGGACGGTATCTGGGGCGTCTCTGGCTTCCCTGTTGAGGCCTGTATTGAGACATGGAGCCTCGACCCCTAGAAGGGGGAGGCCTTCTTTCTCTGGTTGCTTGTGGTAGTGATCTCCCTCTACCATCAGCCAATCCCTCCATCAGATCGTCCAGCCCTTGGCCGAAAACCTTTCCAGGTTGAAAGGGGAGGGAACACAAAGAAAACTTGGAGGCGACATCAGCCCGCCAAGGTTTGAGCCACAAGGGCCTCCTGGCGGCGGTATTGAGGGCCATGGCCTTGGAAGCCAGCTTCACCTGCTGTCTTGCCGATTCTCTCAGGAAATCCGTAGCGAGACGGATCTCCCCCATGGATGCCAGGATGTCGTCCCTGTTAACCCCGGAGTCGATATCCCGTTCCAGGCGGTCCAGCCGGGCTTGAAGCTTATCAGCTACTTCCGTTGAGGCGATGCCCACCGTCACCTGGGCTGAAGCAGACGAATACGCCTTCTTGAGCGTTGAATCCACTCTCCTATCAAGCAAATCCTGAAGATTTGACCCGTCATCGATGGGCACGACAGTGCGACGGGAAAGCTTAGAGATGGCTAAATCCACCTTGGGTGGCGGACCCCAGCGATCCAGTTGGGAGGGATCAATCGGATATACTGCTTTGAAAGCTCTGGTGGTGACGTAAGCCTTCTCCGGCTGCTTCCATTCTTGTTCCATTAGGCTGGCCATGGAGGCGTCCACTTGGAAAACCCTCCGCTTCCCAGAGGTGGACGCAGAGGCTTCCCCCTCGCCAACCTGGTCCCACGACCGGATGGCCTTCAGCAGTTTATTAGTCTTCTCCCGATGGAAAATTGGTCTGCTGGTACAGGAGGACTGATCGTCCGATGATATGGACACATCCTCCACCTGGAGGCGCTCCAGGGAGGGCAGTGAAGCAGAACGCCTTTCCACGCGCTGCTTCTTGGTGAGCTGAGCCAGTGAAGTACGGATATCCTTTAAAGAATCATCCTGCAAAAAACACAAGGATACTTAGAAGCCGGGGGGACCCTTCCCCTCTTTGCGGCAACCGTACTCACCATGTACTCCTTGACCCATGCTACCATATCACTGGTAACGGGTTCCTCCCGCAGAGGTCCCCTGCATTGCTGGCAGCGTGACCAGTCATAGCCTAAAGGCAAAACAATGAAATTCAGGATACTCCCACCATTGGGAGAATTAGCAGACGAAAAAACCGCACCTACCATCAGGTAGTGGAACGTCACAATCAATGCAAGCCAGGTGTCTCCTTTTAGAAGACCTCTTCCGTCTCACTTGATCCCCGGGAGGGGTAGAAGAGGAAGACATGACAAATAGAAACTAGTTTTCAGCGATACCTAAGCATGGAATATGAAACATCAGAGGAGTACATTCAAGGAACCATATGAGGAGACTCACCCAGCTTCTGCAGACCACTTACCAACCTTCAGCAGAGTTTGCAGTGGAATAAATGCAGTTTTGAAGCGGAAACCACAAGCCACAGCGCAGAAACCAGCTAGGGATTAGACTAGCAGGCAATGAGGGATGCAACCTGCCTCCTTTTACAGCCCCATATCCGGAAGGGGCGTGGCCTTAGTCAAAAGAGCTCCGTTCCTTTTGCCCTTCATAAGACTCCTAGCCCTTCAAGTCACGCTCCCCCCTTGAGCCAACTACTTTGGCACGTACCTTAAGCTCCTGAGGACCTCCAGTGTCCAACGCTGCTGTTCGCGTGGTCCCGGAGTGGCGAAAGCCAAAAAACCGGAAGTTGCCGGTGTTACATTACCAAACGACCGGCCGGAACCCTCCTACGCAGAGGAAAGGTTCCGCGAAACCGGAAGTTCCCCTCATGGAGCCGCGCGAACACGCCGGCTGGCTGCGCGCGGCTCCCGAAGCCCAGAGGACTGGATGCCGGGGAAAGGTAGAAGGATCGCGTGAGGGAGGTGGGTAAAATAGGTAACCTTAATCTTACCTATTATCTTTGCAGGACCGACACAGAAGTCCAAAGGGGCAGAGTGCATCATTGAAGACACCTGAACAGGTCTGAACAGGTAAGTACCTGAAACTTCTTCTTTACTCTTTCTCTTTAGGAGGACACAGAGTCCTCCCCACCTGTCCGATCCTTTACACAGGACAGAAAAAAACGCACAGGGGGGAGGTATCTGTGCCCTCTTAAAGGGAACAAGCCATGTGAAATTAATACATGGCTAATTAAAATTCCGCCTGTCCTACCAGCACACAGGGGCACGAAATACCCCCACATTGTGCCGCTGGTAGGGACGACAGGGAACCGAAATTTACCACCGATAAGATTTCTAGTTTGTGAAATATGCGATAATAAAACAGCTAAGCAAGTAGTTAAAATGAAAGATGGACTAAAAAGATTTAATTAGTAAATGAATAAAAATATAATGTGTAATACACAGCGACTGCCTAAGACTAAAACAGATATGGATTCCCGTTGTTAGAAAACTGCCTTAACAAGATGATAGAGAAGATAGTGGAAAGATAAAATAGCGTTAACTAAAAACACTTGGTGAGAAATAAATGTAGAAGCAAAATATACGAGTAACAAGGGAAATAGGAATTTGTGACACGTTCTATAATAGGTATTAGACAAATTCTTTCTAAACATAATATAGTGTTATCTGTTTTCACTAACAGCCAATGGGAAAAACAAGTCAGACATTATACAAATGCATCATACTGTTTGGTCTCAAAGTATAAAAGTAGATACTACACAAAGGAGCTATACTTACGCTGGGTTCACACCAGCGCTCGGGTCTCCGTTAAGAGGTTTCAGTCTTCTGCATGCAGAAGACGGAAACCTATCAGACCGGGTCCGGCCGTGAGCGCCGGGGAGCGTTTTATGCTCTCTGCGGCGAAACCATTTTTTTTTTAAAACTGGACACAAAGCCCTGCATGTCCGAATCTGTGTCTGGTTGAAAAAAAAAAACGGTTTGAAAAATGCTTGCAGGTTTCTGTCTCCTGCCCTGTTTTGTGCAGGAAACGGAAACCTGCAGAACAGAGTCTCGGGCGCAGATGTGAACGAGCCCTTACATGTATTCATCAATTCATACTGTGTATCTCCCCACAGAGAGTGCAGAGGCAGTTTATTATCATCTCTACCTTCCCACTTGCTGTATACACAGTATTTAATAAGTCTATGCAGTTTAGTAAGCAGTGCTGTAGGTCATTGTTTTAGGGAATCTGCAGACTACAGCTATGAACATAGGATGAGAGCAACAGTAGTAGAGTGACTGATGCAGATGTAGCACCGACTGTCTGCATCTATTCAAATTGACTCTAACAGTGGGATTTAACAGTCCTGGATGAAGTTACATTGTGTTATCCTCTGCATAACTAAACATTCAGTACTCTATAGTCAGTTATTTATATGGGTGGGCACTACCTTATTGCAATGTCAGATAAGGGAGCATAGCCCACTGCATGGTCCTATGGTTGGTTTGTTGTCGACTGTGATTAGCCCCAGTCCAGCAGTTTTCTAGACATTTCCAGGGCTGAGGGAGGTCAATCATAGCATTAGGATGGTTGAGGGGTGTGGAGAGCTTGGCTTCTTCCATTAGCACTCAACCAACTTGACTTGAATGTTGTCATAGAAAATAAAAGTTATTTCTCTGCAGATGGCAGCAGCAGACTAGTATTATAAAGACACTGATGTCATGACACTGGGTCAAAGCATTGTTTTGTTGGCACACCCCACGTGAACTCTGACATTCACAGGCTGTGAGCTTGGGGTGCATGGCATCAGTCAGAGGCTGGAAGAGGATGCCAGGGCACTGCCAAATGTGGCAAGGAGAGTTGAGAAATGGGAGTATAACTGTTTATTGTTGTTACTCACATCCCTGGGGCTTGTCTTAAAGAGAACTTTTCACCATCTCCAACAAGTTCAGTTCTTTGCATCATTTAATAGACATCCCTCCACTGATTCTGGTACAGCTGGAATTTTCTCTCAAGCTCCCACTGTTCCTGAGCAACCAATGGTGCCTGATATCCTTTTTAGAGTCAGGAGTGCAGTGCCAGGCAGGAGCCCACACGTAATATGATTCTAAGCTGTGACCAGTGAGGGTATCCTCAGCAAAAAAGTACGAGCCAGAACACATTATGTTTAGGTGAGTCCCTCATGCTCAATAAAGACACATGGTTTTTCTAAGCCCCAAATTCTAACAGTGTGGTATTTGACCTTTCCACTGTGGTGAAATATAGCCTTATTGCTGAACATCAGCCTTTCAGCCTTCGGGTAAATGTCATAGCATTTCAGTATGTCATCTGTTATTATTATTATTGTTTATTTATATAGCACCATTAATTCCATGGTGCTTTACATTTGGGGATTCACATACAGTACACAAAATATACAGGCAGATATAATACTAACAGTGACCGACTGGCACAGTGGGATAGAGGTCCCTGCCCGCAAGAGCTTACAATCTATGAGGGAAGAGGGATAGAGACAGAAGGTGAGGGAAGAGACTGCTCAGATGGTGGTGTGGTGATAGTGTTATTGGAGGTTGCAGGCCTTCCTAAATAGGTGAGTCTTCAGGGCCTTCTTGAAGTCTGTGATTGTGGGGATCAGTCTTATGAGTCTTGGTAAGTAGTTCCAGAGTATGGGGGATGCAAGAGAGAAATCTTAGAGACAGTTGTGTGAAGAACGGATGAGAGAAAAGTGGAGTAGGAGGTCTTTGGAGTATCTGAGGTTATGTATGGACAGGTAGCAGGAGATTAGGTTAGATATACAGTGTTGGCCAAAAGTATTGGCACCCCTGCAATTCTGTCAGATAATACTCATTTTCTTCCAGAAAATGATTATAAGCACAAACTCTTTGGTATTAAAGGGGCTCTATCAGCAAAATCAAGCTGTTAGAGCCCCACATATGCGTGAATAGCCTTTAAAAAGGCTATTCAGGCACCGTAAATGTTATATTAAACTACCCCCCAGTTTTAAAATAATACCCTAAACCAGAATGTGATCTACTTACGCATCATGCACGCTGAGCAGGCATTCAGTCTTCTTCATCCACGTCTCCTCTTCCTCCGATGTCCTCCGGTCCCGTCCTCCTCCGGCGCTCGCGAACTGACATTGATAAAAAAAAAATGGCCTGGTCGCAAAACTGCCATTTTGAGATCTCTCCACAGCTGTTTTATGGGATTCAGGTCTGGCCACTTTAGAAGTCTCCAGTGCTTTCTCTCAAACCATTTTCTAGTGCTTTTTGAAGTGTGTTTTGGGTCATTGTCCTGCTGGAAGACCCATGACCTCTGAGGGAGACCCAGCTTTCTCACACTGGGCCCTACATTATGCTGCAAAATTTGTTGGTAGTCTTCAGACTTCATAATGCCATGCACATGGTCAAGCAGTCCAGTGCCAGAGGCAGCAAAGCAACCCCAAAACCTCAGGGAACCTCCGCCATGTTTGACTGTAGGGACCGTGTTCTTTTCTTTGAAGGCCTCTTTTTTTTTCCCTGTAAACTCTATGTTGATGCCTTTTCCCAAAAAGCTCTACTTTTGTCTCATCTGACCAGAGAACATTCTTCCAAAACGTTTTTGGCTTTCTCAGGTAAGTTTTGGCAAACTCCAGCCTGGCTTTTTTATGTCTCTGGGTAAGAAGTGGGGTCTTCCTGGGTATCCTACCATACAGTCCCTTTTCATTCAGATGCCGATGTATAGTATGGGTTGACACTGTTGTACCCTCAGACTGCAGGGCAGCTTGAACTTGTTTGGATAGTAGTCGAGGTTCTTTATCCACCATCCGCACAATCTTGCGTTGAAATCTCTTGTCAATTTTTCTTTTCTGTCCACATCTAGGGAGGTTAACCACAGTGCCATGGGTTTTAAACTTCTTGATGACACTGCACACGGTAGACACAGGAACATTCAGGTCTTTGGAGATGGACTTGTAGCCTTGAGATTGCTCATGCTTCCTCACAATTTTGCTTCTTAAGTCCTCAGACAGTTCTTTGGTCTTCTTTCTTTTCTCCATGCTCAATGTGGTACACACAAGGACACAGGACAGAGGTTGAGTCAACTTTAATCCATTTCAACTGGCTGCAAGTGTGATTTAATTATTGCCACCACCTGTTAGGTGCCTCAGATAAGTAACAGGTGCTGTTAATTACACAAATTAGAGAAGTATCACATGATTTTTCAAACAGTGCCAATACTTTTGTTCACCCCCTTTTTTATGTTTGATGTGGAATTATATCCAATTTGATTTTTCGACAATTCTTTTTGTGGTTTTTCCATTGAAGACAAATTAAATGAAGGTAATAATACCAACGAATTTGTTATGGCAATCATTTTCTGGAAGAAAGTGAGTATTATCTGACAGAATTGCAGGGGTGCCAATACTTTTGGCCAACACTGTATGTGTGTTTTGATTAGCTTTCATTAACGTTTTGGCTGGTCCATGCGATAAAACCCACAATTCTATCGTTACTTTTACTTTACGTTGCATTTAGTTTTTACTGTACAGTATTCACTCTGCATTAGAAATTATATGGCAATTTTGTCCGGCAGATCATTACAATTACAGCAATACCATGTTTATATTCACATTTATTAAACAAAAAGATATTTATCAAAAATGAACTATTGGTATCAATTTTAGCATGTATGATTTTTTTGATCACTTAATTGCTATTTTTGGTGGGAGGCTAGGTGACAAATACGTTAATATTTGCCTTGCGGTACTTTTTTTTATGGCATTCAACATACAGGATAGATTACACTATTTTGGATAATTCAGACTTAAACATGTTACAGTAGGTATCTCCATGTACATATATTTTATTTTGTTTACATGTAATATTAAAATTATGAGATGATATTGCCCATCATGGCATCATGAGGTTAAGCTGCTGAAGTCTGAGTATTTTCTGAGTCTGGTGACTAGTTCCAGGTTCCTGCTGTGTAATACAACCAAGACTTGGAAGTCATGTTGCCGGCCTAGCTCCGGCAAAAGTACTGGGCTGTTACAATGCTGAATGCCAACTATATGGATAGTGCAACATAATAATATGGCGCAGAACAGTAAGGGTAAGTCATTTATGGTTCAATTCTTTACAGTACAGACCACTTGTAGGAGGAATATACAGTTCTAGAAAAATACACCAAAAATATACTATAGAAAACATCAAATTGGTCGTTAATATCAAATAGAAATAGTAATACCACATATATGGCAATCTCTAGTAAAGTAATAAGTTGATAATTAAAAGGAGGGGGGCAAGGAACAGTCGTTAAGTTTGAACTGAAAGGACTAGATCTGTAAAGTTATTATTAGCAGATATTGCTCCACAGTGTCTTACCAGAGGGCAGAGAATTTTTCATAAAAAATAAATACATTCTCAATAACAAACTTATAATGAATTTGTTATGTGGCCACATATGGTTATTCCAGGAGGCCAGATAGTGATGTATAGCCCCACATCCCTTGCCTCTATGCCAAGACTCGCTATTAGTGTTCCTGATGGGTAATGGGCCCCATCCAATCGTCCTAGGATGTCTATAGTATCAACATGGAAGAGAAAGGAAAAATGGTCTAACAACTACAACAATATAGGTTCATATGCTCTGCATTAAACTGTCAATAACAGAGATGATAGGATGGCCTTTGAGTGGAGTGGCCCTTTGGCAGGCAGTAAAATGTCGCTATCTGGGACTTGTTAGGTCTCACAACCTTTTTAGTAATTCCATTTTAATAATTAGCGCTCATGATAAGGCATCATCCATGATTGAGGTAAGTTCTGATTGGAACACATCAGTGGGATTAGACTCAAAAGTCCTGTAACAGTTTTTATCGAGTAAAAAGTCTAGGCACATATTCCTGTATTCTGGACAATGTTTTCTCTCATGTCTGATGGTTTAATAACAAGGGAGACATGTTTCTCCAAGGCTGTGAAGGCCCTCTGCTGAGTACCTGTTGTTCCTGACTGGTTTATGCTGTTCTGCTAAAACAGTAAAGGCTTATTTCACAATTTCTGCTAATGTGTTACTAAGGCCAGTGTCAAAAGTGGGAGGAGGTCCAAGACATCAATGCTACGCAAAGTCTCCCACTTTATGCACAGTTTCATTGACCCGCCCAAATCCTGCAAGCTTTCCTTTATCTCCGCTTGGGAACATGACCTTAATATCTCTCTGACCATGGAAGAAATAGATACGGCTCTGTGTACTTCTCATGTTTTCTCCCCATGCGTCCGCCTCCAGGAAAATAGTTACTTACGAGATGATACCACACACCGGAATGGTTACACAAACGGAAGCTCTTGTCAACTGATAGATGTTGGAGATGTTTATCAGGCCCTGGTTCCTACTTGCATTTGTGGTGGTCTTGCCCTATTGTATCTCCTTTATGGAATGCCGATCAAACGCGGATCAGAGCCATGAGCTACCCCTTCTTCACACTGACTCCTGAAATGATTTTCCTACATAAACCCTCGCAGTCTTACAATCCCGCCAAAGACAAATTGATAACTCACCTTATTGCTGCTGCTAAGTCTCTCATCCCTCTTCTATGGATGCAAACTGTTTCTCCATCTTTGTCATGACCGGGATATTCCCATGTCATTATAACCCCTGTAATAAACTTACCCTATAAAACCCCAAACCACCCTCCTAATGGGAACAAACTGGACACACACACCAAGATACGATGGGATAATAAAGGCCACAACAGCCAACTTTATTGAATAATTAAACATGTCAATAACAAACAACAGTTTATTAGAGGAAGGTCGAGCAGGGCCAGCATAGCAAATGGGCAGTCCATACGCAATCTCCCAGCCGCAACGCGCCGACACAGGAGAGGACAAAACCTGGTACTGCCTTGCACTTCACCTTATACATTAATAACTTTCTTATCGTGATACACAAACACCTGCAGAGGTACCCTTCACCATGGGTCCCCCATACTTTTCACCGGAACTCGGAATTACAGCGTGCCCTGCCAGACCTTCCCACCGCCGGCTGTCGTGACAGAAATGACGGTAGACCTGAAAGAGAAAACAAAAAACAACAAAGCCACAAGCACACCACAAAAGGAGGTAAAAGGGGAAAAAAAAGGGGGGGGGGGGAAGAAAGGGGAGGGAGGGAGGGAAAGTTCCAGGTGAGAAGTGAACAAGGGGCAGGGGAAGGGAGACTGCTAAATAACCCCCCTGTAACATAAACAAAAACGCCCCTTGACCAGTAACTAACCCCAAACAAAACCTTGTCCCACCATAAAATTATTAACCCCTTACGTGCTGTAACTTTAACTGCAAGTCATGCCTGAAAAATCCCTGTCATGGCCGGGCCTCCAGCTAAATTCTTAAGCTCCGGCCCTATCTTGACCGGGATATTCCCATGTCATTATAACCCCTGTAATAAACTTACCCTATAAAACCCCAAACCACCCTCCTAATGGGAACAAACTGGACACACACACCAAGATACGATGGGATAATAAAGGCCACAACAGCCAACTTTATTGAATAATTAAACATGTCAATAACAAACAACAGTTTATTAGAGGAAGGTCGAGCAGGGCCAGCATAGCAAATGGGCAGTCCATACGCAATCTCCCAGCCGCAACGCGCCGACACAGGAGAGGACAAAACCTGGTACTGCCTTGCACTTCACCTTATACATTAATAACTTTCTTATCGTGATACACAAACACCTGCAGAGGTACCCTTCACCATGGGTCCCCCATACTTTTCACCGGAACTCGGAATTACAGCGTGCCCTGCCAGACCTTCCCACCGCCAACACTATCATGCGTGATCCCTTACGCATGAGAGTCCGCCCACACACGCACGGCCGTCTCAACACCCTCCTGCAAAGCTAAGGTCCAGATGTCATAACCCACATCATTGAGGTGTACGCCATCGCGACTCATATGACCACTTTGAGGCACCTCCAAGTCCCTATGGCGAACAACTATTCCCCCATTACGAGCCACAAAGGCAGAAACGGCTGTATTAACTTTTCGCCTGGCCTTGTTCAACTTCTGAACCGAACGGGCGTGACGCCAAGACTGCCTGGCGACAATCTCAGACCACACTATTACTATGCCAGGGTACATAGACCAAATACGAAGCAGATCGTATTTAATATCCCTGATGAGCTCACGGGAGGTACGAACACCAAGGTCATTACCTCCCGTGTGAACGACCAGAACGTTCGGGGGCCTATCCATCTGGGAATGAAAATGCAAAACCGATAACAATGATTGCCATAACATGCCTCTCCTGCCTATCCATCTCACTAAGGCTTGCGTATGGGGAAGACCCAGTTGCCTACCCTGAGGCCTGACTGCAGCTCTGATGGCTCCCCAGTGCACATATGAGTGCCCCACTATCCAAACCAGGCACGGGGCAGCACCTGAAAGAAAACGCAGGAAGGAATAAATGGTAGAAAAAATACTGACAGTGACAACAAGCAAATCACAACGGAAAACACATAAAATTACTCTGCAGAAGCGACGGAAGGGCAAGTCTGCAGTAAGTTCGGACGAACATAAAGGCGATAGCGTGTAGAAGCCCAACGGCCAATACGCATGACCGCGGCTTCCGACAAACCGCAACTGGCAGCCTCAGTTGCCGCCCCAATTCGAAAAGAGTGTGAACCATATTGACAGGCTGACATACCTAAACTACTCAAGAGTTTACGAAACAGTGCTACAAACTGAAAACGAGAAAGGGCTCTACCAGACTAGTGAATCAAAAAGGCCCCGCCAAAAGCGGGCCGCATACTCAAATACCGGGTAACAGCAGCAACTGGACAAGAAAAGGCTCGAGGAACAGGGAACAAACGGACAACAACTCCCCTACCCTCCTGATCCATCTTGCTACGCCGCACCGTACAAGAGACAGTATCCCCAGCAACTGTGACATGAGAGAACAATAAACCATCATGAGCAAGGCCAGATGAACTGACCAATTCACCGACACGAAATGCCCCAAAAAACGCCAAGGAGAACGCCACCCCAAACAATTGAGCTTCATAAGCATTCCTACAGACCAACGGCAGTTTTGAAAAATGGCCTCCAATAAACTAAAGGACACCGGGCGCCTAGCGTCCGGGGGGGGGGGGGAGGAACGGCTGAACCCCGCAAGAGCCTTTCGGACCAAGAAATGCTTGGTGGTATCGGGTAAACCAAAAATTTTGAGCCAAAAGGAGAGCGCCGATAGGCTCATGCGAGCAACAGACTTCGACCTGCCTTGAGAAAAACAAGAACCCAGCCAAGAAAGCACCAAGGAAACTGGGGCACCCGAGTAACAGTCATGCCCTACCTCGCTGCACACACACGACCACTCCTGCCAAATCCGGACATACGCATTCCATGTGGATGAACAGAGAGACCGACCCACCAAGATCAGAGCTGTCCGAACGCCAAATCCCAGAGGTGACCCGGGCAAGGGACTCCGCGAGGTGCCGCTTCCGGTGCCAAGGCCCGAAACCGATCCCACTGCAAGCGAGAAAGAGCGTCAGCGATTGAGTTATCAACCCCTGGGACATGACGTGCGGACAGCCAAACATTAAAAGATAAACAAGTAAGCACCAAATGACGAACAAGGCGAATAACTGGAGGGGAAGAAGCAGTTAAATGGTTCAGCACATTAACCACCGACAGATTGTCGCACCAAAAACGAACACGCCTGTTGCAAAACAGTGGACCCCAAATTTCAAGGGCAGCGACAATTGGGAAGAGCTCGAGCAAGGTGAGGTTGCGGGTAAAACCAGCCTGTCTCCAAGCATCGGGCCATTCGCCTGCAAACCATTGTCCCTGAAAATAAGCCCCGAAGCCAAGACTTCCAGAGGCGTCGGTATGCAAGGAAAGGTCGACATTATCACACCAGTCTTCCTGCCATACCGACTTGCCATTGTAAGCAGCAAGAAAGGATGACCAAACCCGCAAATCCGCCCTGTGCTCAGCCGTGATCCTCACAAAATGCGCGGGGCTAGAAATTCCTGCCGTCGCTTGGGCTAAGCGCCTGCAAAAAATTCTCCCCATGGGGATGATTCGACAAGCAAAATTAAGTTTACCTAGGACGGACTGCAATTGGCGCAACCGGACTTTGCGGTATGCAACCAACTGATCCACCTCCCTACGCAAATCCTGAAGCTTATCCAAGGGCAACCTACACTCCATAGCAATGGAATCAATTTCAATACCCAAAAACTTGAGGGTGGTGGTCGGTCCCTCCGTCTTCTCAGGAGAAAGGGGTATGGCAAAACGGCGGGCAACGTGCTGTAAGGTAGAAAGAAGGACCGAGCACACCTGTGAACCTGCTGGACCAATACACAAAAAGTCGTCCAGGTAATGCAAAATTGAGCGCAATTTAGACTCTTCCTTGACGACCCACTCAATAAACGTGGCAAAACGCTCAAAATACGAACATGAAATTGCACAGCCCATGGGAAGGCACCTGTCTACGTAATAAAAGCCCTCCCACTGAAAACCAAGTAAATATAAACTGTCAGGGTGAATGGGAAGGAGGCGAAATGCCGACTCTACGTCCGCTTTGGCCATAAGGGCCCCAGGACCGCAGCGTCTCACCCAATCCACCGCTCTGTCAAATGACACATAAGACACAGAGCACAGCTCCTCGTCAATACCGTCATTAACGGACAGACCCTTAGGAAACGATAGGTGGTGGATTAAGCGAAATTTATTCGCCTCCTTCTTGGGAACGACGCCCAAAGGGGAAATGTGAAGATTGTGAAAAGGGGGCTCAGCAAAAGGCCCTGCAATCCGACCAAGCGACAATTCCTTATCTAACTTATCCGCCACAACTTCAGGACGGAGGCGGGCCGACTTTAAATTTCGATGACATGGCATAGAAACAGTGACTACAGAGGGGATGATAAAGCCGTCCCTGAAACCGGCTAACAAAAATTGAGCTGCACATCTATCAGGATAATTATTTAGATAAGGAAGCATCGGATCTAACCGAACCGGTGTCATCCCTTTTTGCAATTGATTCAGCTTGCTTGGTTCTATGCTTTTTAAAACATTGGGACCCTGCATGTGATCCTCCACAATGCGAGCATTCGTGTTTGAAGCGGCAAGTGTTGCCGAAGCGACACTGCCCTTCATTGAATTGCCAACAAAAACCGGGACGCTGCACTGTGGAGGACACCTGTCCCGCAGAAGGCACTCCTGCACCAGCTCGAAATGGCTGAGGCGGTAACCTGGCAGCCACCATGAGACTCATCCATAAGTTAATGTCCTTCTGGTCCCACCGAATAGATGGCCGGACCGCCTTCCTCTGACGAAATTGCTCGTCATACCGAATCCACGCGGTCCCGCCATAAACCCGGTAGGCCTCACCTATAGATTCCTCATAACAAAACAAGGCAGAACAATGCTGAGGGGCCCGTTCACCAATAATGCTAGCCAGAATGTGAAATGCCTGAAGCCAATTCGAGAAAGTACGCGGTATCAAGCGATACCGACGCCTTTCTTCCTCCTCTTTTTTGGACTCAGTGAGTTTGACTCTGTCCAAATTAAATTTCTCCAGGGGTAACAGGGAAAATATCTCGACGTATTCGTCTTTCCATATTTTCTCTCTCACCTCCTGTTTCACATGCGCCCCAAGGGGACCACTAAAACAGAGATAAATTTCACCCCTAGCTGCATCGTCTAAGCGAACGGGGTCAACAGGCACCTCAGCCTGCGACACCCCCACCTCCCCGGCGCCAGCAACAACTGGCACAATAGCCGGAGCCGTGGGGACTGCCGCAGGCGGAGGGGCCGAGGTTGGAGCAACCCAAGCAGCAGCAGGAGATGGCGCACTAACCGAGGGTGCATAACTATCCAGAAACTGACGTACACTAGCAAACAAGGTAGACAGAGGGTCAAGGGAGGGGGAAAAATTAGCTGAAGGGCCAGGATGGTTCAGGGATGGGAGAAGCCCTGACCGCACAGAAGGAAGGGGGTGTTGTGACTCACCAGGCTGGCTCCGATGGAGCGCCGAGGCAGCCGCTGCTCCGGAATCCTCTTGAACGCGATCCACATCCAGGAAGTCATCATCATCATCTGCCGAGGAAGATGGAGGAGACCCTGTTTGATCGTGGTGGGAGGCACGGCGGCCGCTGCGGATAGGCCTGCGGAGATCCGGATCCTGAAGCGCGGGTTGCCGTGGGCAAGGATGGCGTGGCATAGGTCCCGGGTCCTGATGGTCATCAGATGCTGGTACCGGAGACAAAGGAGGGAGAGGCCCCGCCCCCCGTGGGCGGGCCGCCGCACGAGACCGTCTCGAGGATCCTGGACGTGCCCTGCTGCTTGGGCCTGCAGGGGGCTGCGTCGGAGTGGGTGAGCCTTCAGGTAGGCGGAGCCGGCGATCCCGAGGCTCCGCCTCCGCAACCCTGACGTCAAGCCGGCGTCTTCTGGTAGGCCGAGTCACCGTTGCAGTGTTTCCGGCAACATCGCGAGAGCGCGATGCCGCCGGCGACGTCATCACGCCGGAAGTAGGCGGAGCCGGAGGAAGGAGGGCCGCAGCAGCCGTGGAGGTAGGAGAGCCATGGCGCCGTGCAGGTGGATTCCGCCGGCTCCGAGCTGCCTCACCTCTGGAAGTCTGCGCAACCGAGGCAGCCACAGAAGGCGGCGGGTCCCCGCGGGGGCTCCGGGCACGGCGCCGACGCTTAGGAGAGGAGGACGGGCTGAGGCGCTGCGGCGGCCGTGAGGGTCGGGTTGGTCTCGCAGAAGCAGCTGGAGGGGACGAATCAGCCGGAGGGTCCGCAGGCAAGGCTGCTAAGAGGGTGTCACGCAGCCAAGCCGCTCCATGGATGGCAGAGAGGCGCCGGAAGGAATCCTGGAGGATCTGTTCGTCGGACATGGCAAAGTTCCAGGTGAGAAGTGAACAAGGGGCAGGGGAAGGGAGACTGCTAAATAACCCCCCTGTAACATAAACAAAAACGCCCCTTGACCAGTAACTAACCCCAAACAAAACCTTGTCCCACCATAAAATTATTAACCCCTTACGTGCTGTAACTTTAACTGCAAGTCATGCCTGAAAAATCCCTGTCATGGCCGGGCCTCCAGCTAAATTCTTAAGCTCCGGCCCTATCTCTCTGGAAGGAAAAAGTTCACCAAATCAAACGCTTTGAAGAACTGCTTAGCTGGTCCTCCCGCACTCATGATAAATACCTGAAAATTTGGACCCCTTTTTTAATTCACAAATTTTGACTCAGTCATCACCCCCCCTTCTCTCTCTCTTTCTCTCTTTTCCGTTTGCCTAATCTACTCCTTTCCTAGCTCTTTTTCATGCTTTCTTTCTCCCCGCTGATTCTTCCCCTCCACCTGTCCCTCCTTTTTGTCTCCTGTCCTACCTTAGATACTATACATATTTTGTGACTGTTATCTCTTGCATTAGCCGACCCTGTTTCTGTATTGTTATGGGTCGATATATTGGATGTTTGCTATGTTTGACTTGCTGTTCCCGGTTTTCCTTTCTGTACCCCTCTAGAGGAGGCCTCTCACCCCTAAGGTGAAACGCAGTGAACTGACCCACCTCTTCCTGGCCTTTACGCCAGAGTTGTTCTAGTAGTGCTTGATCAGGGAGGTCTGCCATCTCAATGCTAAAATCACTGCACTTCTTCCTATTTACAATCTACATAAATTTAGCCCATCTAATCTTAGGCATGAAAAAAGCCAAATCCTTACCCCACGTGAATTAATCTAATTTGCACTCTGGTCCACTGACTAGCTAGTAATACATTCATGGGATATCCATTACCCTGTGCTCACTACAAATTGAATTGATCAGAGAGCGTTATATATAAATGGTTCAACTCTTGCCTGTTAGTGAGGTATACCGCCTTTTGGGTTGAATATGGTGATGATCGCCATGGAATATCCCTCGCCTTTATTGTTGAACAGTGAATTGGTTCTGCAGCCTCGGTGTGTGAACAAGGGATTATGTAGATAATCTTGTTTCCCTTAGTCCTAACAGCGGCACAATGTGGGGTATTTCGTGCCCCTGTGTGCTGGTAGGACAGGCGGAATTTTAATTAGCCATGTATTAATTTCACATGGCTTGTTCCCTTTAAGAGGGCACAGATACCTCCCCCCTGTGCGTAAATAACAAGTAATAATACATACATTCCAAAATAAACAACAATAGGGGGGGAATCCTTGTGCCGCTGTTAGGACTAAGGGAAACAAGATTATCTACATAATCCCTTGTTCCCTGTCGTCCCTACCAGCGGCACAATGTGGGGAAATAGCAAGTAATCCCCATAAGGGTGGGAGATTAAACACAAGCAGAATGTAATACAGTACGCCCGAAGGCAGTAGCTTCTGAGCCATACCGATCAAGTCGGTAGTGCTTCACAAAGGTCAATTCTGAAGACCAGGATGCTGCTGCACAAATCTGGTCCAAGGTGAGAGCCTTGACCTCTGCCCAAGAGGTCGATACTGCCCGCGTCGAATGGGCCCTTAGGACGGTCGGCGGAGGTAAGTTCTGACTCACAAACGCCAACTTGATTGCTTCCTTCACCCAGCGAGAGATGGTGGTCTTAGAAGCCTTGCGGCCTTTATGGCCCCCTACATAATTTATTAACAAGTTCTCAGATCTCCTGAAAGCGCGTGTGCGCTGAAGGTAAATCTGCAGGTTCCGGACTAAATCTAGGGTATGCCACTTCTCCTCCTCAGGGGAAGTGGGCACGGGAAAAAAGGTTGGCAAGCAAATGAGCTGACTCACATTCGCCCTAGAAGAAACTTTCGGCCTGAATCCTGGCAGAAATCTCAACTGAACACGGTCTTCAAAGAAGGCAATGTAAGGAGCTTCCGATGAGAGTGCTTGAAGCTCCCCTACTCTTTTTGCCGAGGTGATAGCGAGGAGAAAAGATACCTTATAGGTCAGCCACTTTAGATCCACCTCCTCCAGAGGTTCGAATGGAGCAACACAAAGTGCCGTTAGGACCTTGCTGAGGTCCCATTGGTGGACAGGAGCAGAAACTGCTGGTCTCAGCCTAGTTGCCCCTTTGATAAAGGTGCTCACTAAAGGATCCTGAGACAACCGCCTCCCCAGATAGGCGGACAAAGCGGCTACATGTACCTTCAGGGTAGAAGCTGCAAGCCCTCTGTCTAGGCCGTCCTGAAGGAAATCCAGGATCGCCCTCACAGGGGGATCGGAGGAGTCCACTTCGTGTTCCGTGCACCAGGCCTGGAAAATATTACCGATCCTACGGTAATTCTTATTGGTCGAGGTGGCTCTGGCGCTGGCTAAAGTCCTTAGGACGCCTTGAGACAGTCCTCTATTCCTTAATAGGGACTGGTCAACCTCCAGGCTGTCAGATTGAATCTCCTCAGATCGTGGTGTCTCAGCTCTCCTTGTGTCACCAGATCTGGGAGGGGGGAAAGCCTCCAATACCTGCCTTGACTCATCCACATGAGCTGGGCAAACCAAGTCCTTTTCGGCCAGAACGGGATTATGGCAATTCCCGAGACTTGGTCCTGTCTGATTTTCATCAATACCTTGGGTATGATGGAAACTGGAGGGAAAATGTATATCAGCCTGAACCTCCATGGGATGGACAGGGCATCCACTGCCAAGGCATTGTCCTCCTGGTACAGAGAGCAGAAGGTTTCCACCTTGGCGTTGAGTCGGGTTGCCATGAGGTCGACATCCGGAAGGCCCCATGTTTGGACAATCTGATGGAATATGTCTTGATTGAGAGACCATTCTCCTGATACAGGGATACCCCGACTCAACTGATCCGCTACTATGTTCAGGGAGCCCTTGATGTGAACAGCGGATAGGTGGGTCAGATTCTTCTCTGCCCACGTGAAGATCAAGTTCGCCTCTCTCAGTAGGGCTGGAACCCTGGTGCCGCCCTGTTTGTTCAAGTATATTACCGTCGTCATATTGTCTGACCGGACCTTGACTGCCTTCCCTTCGAGAAAGGGGGCGAGTACTTCAGCGCCAGATACACTGCTTTTAGCTCCTTCAGGTTGGAGGTTCCTACCTCTGGATTCCTCCACAGACCCTGGACAGTCCTGCCGTCCAGGTGGGCTCCCCATCCCGAATGGGACGCATCTGTTGTCAACAGGGTCCAACGAGGTTGAACCGAGGACCTTCCGTCTTTCAGGTGTCTCCACCATCTGAGGGAAAGACGGGTACCGGGAGAAAGGCAGATCTTCCTGTGCAGTCCCCGTGGAGATCCGTTCCAGGCTCTCAACACTTCCATCTGAAGGGGACGCAAGTGCCATAAAGCCCAAGGGACCGCCTTGGCTGAAGAAGACATCAGGCCTAGGACCCGCATGGCGGTGCGAATGGTGATCCATCGGGACCTGAGGAGGCCCCGAACCGAAGCTTCTATTTTTGCTCGCCTTGGACGAGATAGGAAAATCTGCATGCTCTGGGAATCCAGAACAAACCCTAGGAATTCCTTCCGGGTGGATGGCACTATTTCTGACTTCTCCCAATTGATCAGCCAACCTAACTCCTGGAGGAAGGCGATGGCTATCTGGAGGTGGTGATGGAGAATTGAAGTAGACTGAGCTTTTATAAGCCAGTCGTCGAGGTAGGGAACCACGAAGAGGCCTTGAAGTCTGAGAGCGGCGGCAACTGGTGCGACCATCTTGGTGAATACATACGGAGCTGACGATATGCCGAATGGCAGAGCAGTGAACTGTAGGTGCTCTCTGTGACCAGCCATAAGAACGGCTATACGTAGATATTTCCTGTGTGGCGGGAAGATGGGGATATGTAAGTAGGCATCCTTCAGGTCCAGGGTGACCATGACCTCGTTGCGCAATAGGAAACTGGTTACTGAGTCTATGAACTCCATCCTGAAAGGTTTTTTCTTTATGAAGAGGTTGAGGAACCGAAGATCTATAATCATCCGCCACCCTCCTGTGGACTTTGGAACCAAGAACACGGGTGAATAAACTCCTTGACCCACTTCGGGAGGAGGGACCCTTTCCAGGGCCCCCTTTAAGAGATATTCTGCGACGGAAGCCTCCAGGCAGTCTTGTTGTAGGGCTGGTAAGACCCGCGTAGTGATGAAACGATCCACCGGAGGATGGGAGAACTCTATTGCGTATCCTCGCTGAACAACTTGAAAGACCCATGGGTCCAGAATGCGAAGATGCCATGCCACAAGGAAATTCGAAAGGCGCCCTCCTACGGGAGAGCTGGTCACAGAGAGCGGCGTCTCCTCAAAACCCCTTCTTCTTAGGGTCCTCCTTGGGGATCCCGCGACCCGCCCCTTTCGGACGGTATCTGGGGCGTCTCTGGCTTCCTTGTTGAGGCCTGTATTGAGACGTGGAGCCTCGACCCCTAGAAGGGGGAGGCCTTCCTCCTCTGGTTGCTTGTGGTAGTGATCTCCCTCTACCATCAGCCAATCCCTCCATCAGATCGTCCAGCCCTTGGCCGAAAACCTTCCCAGGTTGAAAGGGGAGGGAACACAAAGAAAACTTGGAGGCGACATCAGCCCGCCAAGGTTTGAGCCACAAGGGCCTCCTGGCGGCGGTATTGAGGGCCATGGCCTTGGAAGCCAGCTTCACCTGCTGTCTTGACGATTCTCTCAGGAAATCCGTAGCGAGACGGATCTCCCCCATGGATGCCAGGATGTCGTCCCTGTTAACCCCGGAGTCGATATCCCGTTCCAGGCGGTCCAGCCGGGCTTGAAGCTTATCAGCTACTTCCGTTGAGGCGATGCCCACCGTCACCTGGGCTGAAGCAGACGAATACGCCTTCTTGAGCGTTGAATCCACTCTTCTATCAAGCAAATCCTGAAGATTTGACCCGTCATCGATGGGCACGACAGTGCGACGGGAAAGCTTAGAGATGGCTAAATCCACCTTGGGTGGTGGACCCCAGCGATCCAGCTGGGAGGGATCAATCGGATACACTGCTTTGAAAGCTCTGGTGGTGACGTAAGCCTTCTCCGGCTGCTTCCATTCTTGTTCCATTAGGCTGGCCATGGAGGCGTCCACTTGGAAAACCCTCCGCTTCCCAGAGGTGGACGCAGAGGCTTCCCCCTCGCCAACCTGGTCCCACGACCGGATGGCCTTCAGCAGTTTATTAGTCTTTTCCCGATGGAAAATTGGTCTGCTGGTACAGGAGGACTGATCGTCCGATGATATGGACACCTCCTCCACCTGGAGGCGCTCCAGGGAGGGCAGTGAAGCAGAACGCCTTTCCACGCGCTGCTTCTTGGTGAGCTGAGCCAGTGAAGTACGGATATCCTTTAAAGAATCATCCTGCAAAAAACACAAGGATACTTAGAAGCCGGAGGGGACCCTTCCCCTCTTTGCGGCAACCGTACTCACCATGTACTCCTTGACCCATGCTACCATATCACTGGTAACGGGTTCCTCCCGCAGAGGTCCCCTGCATTGCTGGCAGCGTGACCAGTCATAGCCTAAAGGCAAAACAATGACATTCAGGATACGCCCACCATTGGGAGAATTAGCAGACGAAAAAAACGCACCTACCATCAGGTAGTGGAACGTCACAATCAATGCAAGCCAGGTGTCTCCTTTTAGAAGACTTCTTCCGTCTTACTTGATCCCCGGGAGGGGTAGAAGAGGAAGACATGACAAATAGAAGCTAGCTTTCAGCGATACCTAAGCATGGAATATGAAACATCAGAGGAGTACATTCAAGGAACCATATGAGGAGACTCACCCAGCTTCTGCAGACCACTTACCAACCTTCAGCAGAGTTTGCAGTAGAATAAATGCAGTTTGAAGCGGTAACCACAAGCCACAGCGCAGAAACCAGCTAGGGATTAGACTAGCAGGCAATGAGGGATGCAACCTGCCCCCTTTTTACAGCCCCATATCCGGAAGGGGCGTGGCCTTAGTCAAAAGCTCCGTTCCTTTGCCCTTCATAACACTCCTAGCCCTTCAAGTCACGCTCCCCCCTTGAGCCAACTACATTGGCACGTACCTTAATCTCCTGAGGACCTCCAGTGTCCAACGCTGCTGTTCGCGTGGTCCCGGAGCGGCGAATGCCGAAAAACCGGAAGTTGCCGGTGTTACACTTCTAAACAACCGGCCGGAACCCTCCTACGCAGAGGAAAGGTTCCGCGAAAACCGGAAGTTCCCCTCATGGAGCCGCGCGAACACGCCGGCTGGCTGCGCGCGGCTCCGAAGCCCAGCAGGACTGGATGCCGGGGAACAGGAGGTAGGATTGCGTGAGGGAGGTGGGCAAAATAGGTAACTTTAATCTTACCTATTCTCTTTGCAGGACCGACAGAAGTCCAAAGGGGCAGAGTGCATGATTGAAGACACCTGAACAGGTCTGAGCAGGTAAGTACCTGAAACTTCTTCTTACTCTTTCTCTTTAGGAGGACACAGAGTCCTCCCCACCTGTCCGATCCTTTACACAGGACAGAAAAAAACGCACAGGGGGGAGGTATCTGTGCCCTCTTAAAGGGAACAAGCCATGTGAAATTAATACATGGCTAATTAAAATTCCGCCTGTCCTACCAGCACACAGGGGCACGAAATACCCCACATTGTGCCGCTGGTAGGGACGACAGGGAACAACTTATTCTCTGACAATAAGAGTAATTTATATACACCCCTTGTACTCAAACTTAGGGACGCCAAATCGTGCAGTCACTCCCATTTTGTTCTACCTGGGAGAGATAAACCTGGATTACTTAGGCGTTCCTTTGGCATTATGTACACATCTAATGGGGATATTTAACTACAGTGAGTACATCTTACACAATGCATTTATTTCTTATTACATTCACCTTATTCTAGGCATTGACAAACCTCTTGTTCCGATCCATACTGGGTGCACCAAACAAGGGGTGTTTTCATTAGACTTAAATGGGGATCATTGACTGTAAAATAGCAGATTTCCTCCTGATGAGCCTTTTGGTGAAACCTGTAGATAGAGGAATTGATGTTCGTTCAGAGTTTAAGAATATATATATGTTTAGATACAGCAGAAAGAGTGCCATTAGTCTCTGGGTTTCAAGACTGAACCGTAGGGGTCTATTTATCCATTGTTGGACCCTTTTGTTTGTGGCAGCCATTAATAACCAGGAACAGCTTGTTCTGACCATAGTGACAGTGAGTGCGCCGTGGTGCCCAGTGAACCTGATGCATATTTGTCTATGTTTATTTGAGCTCTCATTTTGGCTTAAATCAGTACTTCTTTAGTGATTTCTTTTGTCCTCTTGAGTAATAATCCCACAGTGATTTTTTTTTTCAACCTTTGGACTTATTTTATTGTATCTTTGTATAGGTGAGTTCTCCAGAACTGAACACAGTAGCGTCTTATACAACCTTATGAGCACCCCGCCTCTACAATGATCACGATGCACTTGGAAGGAAAAGGTGCATTCTTCTAGTCTTTTTATTATATGAGTGCATGCTGGTTGTGCTTCCTTTATGACACTTGTGCCATATGCTGAGGACATCTGTTCTAGAGTAGATTTTAGTACAGCTCATTCATTGAAGCCAAATATTAGGAAAGACTGCTTTTAGGTACTGCATTCCTGAGCCAACTTCTGGTTGTAGCTGCCAATAGTATAGCAATTCTATAAAATGTAGAAGAATGGTAGTCTGCAAAGAAGAGATTTTAATGCTTGTTTTTGGAGGTGCCAGGAGAAAAAGTTTTAATTTACTTAGTGTTGAATTGGCAGATGTTGCCAATACCTGCTGTATTTTACTGCCAAAAAATCCTGGAATTATTTCTTTACGTTTTAATAAATCTTGATAGAGCTAGTCATTACTATAATGCTTATGTGAGTGAAGTTTGTGGACGTTTCCATATAATTACTAGGATTAATACAGAAGGAGAAGGTGTAACATAGAGGTCATTGGTTAGAAACCTGGACCTGGATGCCAGTCTCTTTTTTTTCCATCTACTTCCATGCTAAATAACTATATTTGTTAATGTATCCTATTCAGGACCCTTATCTATTAACCAAAGTAGAAAGCAGTTACGTTCCAAAAAGTGTTTCTTGCTCTGGATGACAAAGCACATCCCTTTTTTTTCATGAACAACCTCTTGGTTTCAATAAGCGCTGTGTATTACTTCACCGAGGCCTGCTATAATGCTACATGCAAATATTACTGCACATTTGTTCACAAATTCCTAAAATGTCACCAACATTAATTTTTTTTAGCATGCTGACTAGTTTTTTTTCTATGATGCTGTGATACGTCTGTGGGCCCACCTGACTCAGAGACCAGCCAGGGGATGCAACTTTCACCCCCTGGGCCAGTTAGGCTGTATGTGAGGTTCCGTAACAGATTAGGGCTGGATGTGCGGATTATCACATGAATCTGTGAACAATTTATACTCTAAGAAGGGATTGTCACCTGTGACTATTTCTGTATCCAGACACATATACCGTAAAGTTTGTTTCACATTGCAGTTTTACAGACAGCTTTTTTCATGTGTCAAAGGATCAGAGCAACAGACCATAAAACTGTCAGAATGACTGATAACAACAGAATACTTTCTATTTGTACAAGTCATAACTTAAGGTAAGTTCACATCTGCATCAGAGGATCCTCATAGACACTCTCTAAAATTTTGGTCGAGAATCTGCATTTTTGTCTAGCAAACTGACAGATAACTGATGGACCCCATTACAGTCGTGTCTGTCATTAGTCTTTACTGTTCAGAAGGTTTCCTCTGTTTATAGGATGGAACAAAAGGATGGCCTTAAAGGGATTCTACCATTAAAAAGCTTTTTTTTCTCGATAACACGTAGGAACAGCCTTAAGAAAGGCTATTCTTCTCTTACCTTTAGATTCTCCATGCCCCCGTTCGGTTGAAATCACAGTTTTCTTCTGTATGCAAATGAGTTCTCTCGCAGCACTGGGGGTGGGCCCCAGCACTCAAACAGCACTGGAGTGTCCCCAATGCTGCTTGAGAACTCTCCAGTGTTGCCTCCATCTTCTTCAGGAACCCGCCTCTCTGCGTGTCCTCTTCTAGAGCTGGGTTTCAACCCTCTAGGCCTTGGGCAGAGCAGACTGCGCATGCCCGCGGCCACAAGAAAAATGGTCACTTACACAGTAACCGTAAGCGGCCATTTTCATGTGGCCGAGGGCATGCGCAGTCTGCTCTGCCCGAGGCCTAGAAGGTTGAAACCCAGCTCTGGAAGGAGACGCGCAGAGAGGCGAGTTCCTGAAGAAGATGGAGGTGGTGCTGGAAAGTTCTCTCACAGCATTGGGGACACCCCCAGTGCTGTTTGAGTGCTGGGGACCGCCCCCAGTGCTGCGAGAGAACTCATTTGCATACTGAAGAAAACCGGAATTTCAACTGAACGGCGGTGCGGAGAAGACATCTAAAGGTAGGAGAAGAATAGCCCTTAAGGCTATTCCTACATGTTATCGAGAAAAAAAAGCGTTTTAAAAGTAGAATCCCTTTAAAAGTGAGAATGTGAACTCAACCTTACTCCCCTATTAAAAAACAGAGGTAAAGTCCATTCTGTTGGATTTCAGTTTTCTTGAAAGAAAAAAAAAATTCTGTGCTTTTTCTTTTAACTAAAAAAAACTAAAATCCAACAGAATAGACTTTACCTCTGTTTTCTTAAAGAGGTCCCTTAGGGTGCATTCACACTGAGTAAACGCTAGCTTATTCTGAACGTAAAACACGTTCAGAATAAGCGGCGTCTAAAGCAGCTCCATTCATTTCTATGGGAGCGGGGATACGAGCGCTCCCCATAGAAATGAATGGGCTGCTTCTTTCACTCCGTGCAGTCCCATTGAATTGAATGGGGAGTGCCGGCGTATATGGCAAGCTCTGCTCATGCCGGAGCGTACACGCCGGCACTCCCCATTCACTTCAATGGGACTGCACGGAGTGAAAGAAGCAGCCCATTCATTTCTATGGGGAGCGCTCGTATCCCCGCTCCCATAGAAATGAATGGAGCTGCTTTAGACGCCGCTTATTCTGAACGTGTTTTACGTTCAGAATAAGCTAGCGTTTACTCAGTGTGAATTCACCCTTAAAGAGGAATTGGGCAAATCACAGAGGAGGTAGGGGAAGGTTCTTCTGTCAGGTGCAAGCAGTGTGATCGCTGCTGGAGGTCCTGCATCACAAGTGATCGATTAGACTAATTAGTGGCCTTAGGGCTCGTTCACACAGCGGAAAATTTTTTGAGCCATGTGGTTTTTTGGCACGGCATCCCACTCCTGATTAGGCCCAAATGAATGTGTGTGTCTTGAGCTGTGGACGCCGCGTCTGACTCAGCTGCGTAATCCACGGCAAAATAGGTCATGTTGCATCTTTTTTCTGCTACTTGCTAGTGGGAAAAAAAAAGCAAGAGGCTTCCATTGAAGTCAATGGGAGCCATTTTTGCAGGCATATATTGAGGCAGATTCCTCATCAAAATCCGCCAACATAAAACTCCATGTTAACATACCCAGAGTGGTGGCTGGAAACTACCTGGTGATGTCACAAATACATGTCACCAGGCCCTTTCCTGTTTGGCCTCAGCAGCCACCTGTATCCATACAGAAAGCCATAGTGGACATTGGAGTGCTAGGGACAGGTGAATATGCTTTCCTGGCCTCCTCTCTGATTTGTCTAATTCCTGGACAATTAGTCGTGATTGATACAAGCAAAAAGTGTTTAGTTTCTAGCACTCATTTTGATAGTTTTACAGTCCCTTGTTCTGATCCTCTGATGGATCAAAACAATTTACTATAAGACTTTTGTGTGCAGCTAATCTTACAGACATGCTTCTGGCTCTCCAATGTAATTTCTTATTACTGTAGATTAGCTGTAATTCACATGAATGGGTGCTGAGCTGTGGTAACCCTGCATTGCCCCTGAATGTGGACAGAGTTCTTTGCTTCTGAGTCTATCCATGGGATAGTTTCAATGCGCAGTTCATCAGAGGGGATGCCAGGTGTCGGACCCCAACCAGTGGCCAAATATTGGCCTATTTTAAAGATAGGCTGTCAATATAAAACACCCCTAAATCCTTGTAAACGCATACATCACACTTGACCTGTGGTATGGAAACAACCAGCTCTCCCAGCAGTCATGAGCACTAAGGAGACGGGAGATTTTATAAAATTTCTCATCTCAATTCTGCAAAATGTAAATCACTCAAATCAGGTGAATAGAATTCACTTGTATTATCTTTACTATCTATCCATACATCTTCATACATTATTGTGTGTGGGTGTATATATATATATATATATATATATATATATATATATATATATATATATATATTAATACGTGCATATAGTTCATGCTATGCTACTTTTAGTTGTTTCACAAAGTGCTGCTTACCACCCTGCAGGGGCATCTCTCGTTTCCAAGGATGTTGTCCCTGTTTCTATGGCAATTGAACAAGATCAAAGCAAGGTGCACCCACACCAGTGTGTGGGGGCAGAAGCCAACTGTAAAGCTAACAAATGTAAAGTAGTGAAGAATTATGTGTGGGAAGTGAAGTACTAGAGAGGTGGTTCATTTTACATATTTGTGCGTTCATAAAAGTTGCTCTGCTGAAAAGATATGAATCATTCCTATTGTCTTTCCAGTCACTGTAATTCTTATATTGTAAAAAATGGTAATTCAGAAAAGTTCTAAAACATAAAGATCATAAATGTCCATCAAAGCTCCTATAATGAACAATAGCAGGTTGAGTCCCACATACATTACTTTCACGTGGCATTCTTTTATTGAGAATAAGGCAGGGAATTAGACAGCTATTTATTCATTCCTTAAATAGAATTACTGAGGGAAATGACATGATTCGGATTATTCCTAAGACAGACATATTTGACATATACACTGTAATGGACTCAGTTACACCTATTGGAAACAATCAATTATCTTTCTCGAATTGTCTAGATATAAGTTCTTATTAGAGATGAGTGAGTAGTGTTCGATCGAGTAGGTGTTCGATCGAATACTACGGTATTCGAAATACTCGTACTCGATCGAACACTACTAGCTGTTCGAAGTTTAAGGTTCAATGCAGAACCAGCGTTGATTGGCAGAATGCTATACATTGCCAACCAACGCTGGTTCTTCTCTTACCTTTAGAAGTCTTCTCCGTGCAGCGTCCCCGCGGCGTCTACCGTCTGGAATTCACTCTGCCTAGGTATCCGGCCCAGGCAGAGCTGACTGCGCATGTGCGGGCATGCCCTCGCATGTGCAGTCGGATCTGCTTAGGCGTCGGGCCGGGCAGAGCCAACCGCCCATGCGCAGTTGGCTCTGCCTCGTCCCCGATGCCGCGGGGGCGCTGCGCCGGGAGAAGACTTCAAGGAGAATCCAGCCCAACCATGACTCGTGGACTTGGTAAGTATAATTTTATCGAATTTTGCGTACCCCTGAAACGAGCATTTCCCCCCATAGACTATAATGGGGTTCGAAATCCGTTCGAACGGTCGAATAGTGTGCGGCTGTTCGAATCGGATTTCGAACCTCGGACATTTAGTGTTCGCTCATCTCTAGTTCTTATCTATACCAGTAATACTTATAATGTATGTTACTTCTGGACATTTTGCCACATTTGTAGTAAATTGCTTATAATTTTATACTTGAACATTGCCATTCTAAATTAGAGTATGTGACAATGTTGTTTCCCTATTTATTTATTTTTTAATAGAAAAATTATATTGACTGGTATATAGGGATTACAGCTTAATTGTTTCAATCTGATGCACTATATAGACCATGGCTAGAAGGGGTGCATATAGGGCCTGGGTCATGGGTTCCAGTAGGGGCAACAACTAGTTTCTATATATTAATAATGGGATAGAGATACTGTGTTATGATAACAGTGAATTAAAGGGGTTGTCCCATCTCAAGCATCCTATCTATATGCGTAGCTTATGTAATGAGAAGACTTTTCCTAAATATATTGCTTTAGAAATTCTGCTATGTTTGCCTGCTATGTGACCTTATTCCTCCCATTGTTTACATATTGTTGCTATAACCATGGAGCTATATGAAAAGGGACATCATTCACTGCTCTGCCTGCAGGACAATCCATTCAGCTAATTGCAGTTTGCTGATAAAGCCTGATCTGTTATATCTCTATATAAACACACAGATAACATTGAGTCTGTTCTGTACAAGCATCTCCATATTATCTGATCTGCAGAAGTGTTGTATGTCCAAGCAAGAGGGAGGAGGGGGAGAGAAATACAGGAAGTGAGAAGAACAGACTGCAGGCAGACTCCTGAAACACTGAGATGGGAAAACCCCTTTAAATCTTTTCCCTGGGAGAAAGAGAGTCTAGGTACAATTTTTCTCAATGCTCTGAATGCTATATAGAAGTCCTGAAGAATTAAGTCTTTGGAATAAGAGTCATTTTGTTTTGTTTGTTCATTTCATGAACTTTCTTATTAAATTATTTCTATAACAGCAATTGTTTCTACAGCTTGCTACAAAGCACACATTTGTAGGTACCTTGCAGCAATAACAAAGGATCTTGCTTTACCAACAAATGAAACAATGCTTTACATGCTTTTCATTTGATAAAGAAAAAGAAATGGGGGGGGGGGGGAGGAAGTGTACCTCAAAATGAACAGAGATGTAATAATAAAATACAACATTTTATTAGGCATAATAAAAAATTACAAGGAAGAAACAAAAACCATACAGATAGATGTCAGTAATAGGACACAGGCTATGGTAATATAACAACATGATCACTGGAGTATATAGCCAGATATATGTAGGTTATCATAAATATAGTTCATAAAATCCAAATGAATATAGATATTGCTTTTTTGTTTAACCGGAAACAGAGTCGTACTTGCAGGACTCTGTGTCTGGTTTAAAGAAACCGATTTCGCCACGGAAAGCATAAAATGCTCACAGGTGCTCATGGCCGGACTCGGTCTGACAGGTTTCCGTCTTCTGCATGTGTGAACCCAGCATCAGCAATATAACTATCTGGCATAAAAGTAAATTAAACAGCACAAAGTGACCAGACAGGTTAATCACACATACTGTACCCATGTAGATGGAGATACAGAACACAAGGATTTTCAACTTCACCAATGGCGCCCAGTGCTCTTCACAGATAAAATCAGGTTCATACTGAGCACATGTAACAAATGTTACAGAGTCTGGAGACGTCGTGGAGAGCGATCTGGAGGGTGATCTTCTGCCTGCAACATCCTTTAGTATGACCGGTTTGGAAGTGGGTCAGTAATGGTGTGGGGTGGCATTTCTTTGGAGGGCCACAAGTCCAACATGTGCTCGCCAGAGGTAGCCTGACTTCCATTAGGACCAAGATGAGATCCACAGATCCATTTATTTATATCTAGGATGTGTTATTTGAGTGTTCCCTTTATTTTTTTGAGCAGTGTATATATATGTATATATATATATATATATATATATATATATATATATATGCGCGAGTTTACCTTAGCATAGTGCAACCTTAATAGTTTTTATCTTGTTTTTAACCACTCGCTCACATTTTCCCAGAATTCAGACTTTTGCAACTCTGTTCTTGTCATTTTTATCCATAAAAATCACACAGCATTAGGAAACATAACCTTTCTAGCAGGAGCTTGATGTGGTCTCTAAAAATTGCTGCAGAGTTCTTTATAATTTTCACTTGAAAACTGGCAATAAAATGTTCTATTTAGTTGAATTGACCTTTATATTGCAAACTAGCAGTATTAAGAATTTGCCTGTATTTTCTTGTATTGTAATGTACTGGCCAAAAGTCTTAATGGAATTGAATAAAGGTCTATAGGGCAATTGCTCAGTTGCTGTGAAATCATTGACCTTCATTTGACATATAAATGCATGTCACCTAGAATTTCTGCAAACATTTGTATTGCTATTTGTCTACTTACCTACCTAATGATCTATGGGAATACTGAGAAAAGTGATAATGTTGCATATATGTATAGAATAAATGTTTTGTATTGTTAGTAAGGGTTCACACTACCGCTGGATTCCGTTATGAAGGTGTCCATTTAAAAAAAACAAAAAAAAAAAACCCCGACACCTATCATAATGGGCACAAATGGACAGTAACTGATGGCTATTAGTTACTGTCCGTTATAAGTCCATTGCCCATAGACTGTAATGTTAAAAAAATAACAGACACTTGCAGTCCGCTTTTTTCTAATGGACAGAAAAGTCCCGCATGTAGGATTTTTTTTGTCCGCTGATAAAAAACAGTCTTGGGTATAAACGTACACAAATGGACACAAGATAAAATCCCATTGAAGTGAATGGAAATTTTAAAGGATTTCTGACAGTTCAGCTAGTGTCTGTCGCTAAAATCTTGTAACGTACAATAGCTACGGACACTGCTGATGGTCACCAACGGTAGTGTGAATGCCCCATAAGTATAATCACCCCCAATACATTGGTTATGCAATCACCATGTCACTGAAAGGATTTGACATAGGACTACTCCTAAAAGGTGTTGTCTAAATGGTCCTTTGTTATTCACTATTTAACCCCTGTATGGGAATTTGGACTGCAGGGAAAACGCAAGATTGCTACCTCTTAGAGTAGTCTCCATTCAGTGACAAATGACTCAAATGGATTAAGAGATGCTAATGCACACCACCACAATGCCAGGGCAAAGTCAGGGTAGGCAGAGTTTGTGTGTAATGGTAATCCGGGCAGAAGTCAGTGTAGACAATGCAGAAGTTAAAGGGGTTTTCCCCATCTCAGTGTATCAGCAAGCTGCCTGCAGTGTCTTCTTCTCACTTCCTGTATTTCTCTCCCACCTCCTCCCTCTTACTGAATGGGACACACAATGCTTATATAGGTCAGATAATATGCAGATGCTTGTACAGAATGAACTCAGTGTTTGCACAAAAAGATAACAGACACCAGCAAACTGCAATTAGCTGAACAATTGCCCTGTTGGCACTGAGCATTGAGTAAGAGACGTCACTTGTTCTATAGGTCCGTGGTTAAAGCAACATTGTGTAAACAATGGGGGTGGGGATAAATTCACATACCAGGCAAAGAAAGCAGAATTTCTAAAGCAATATATTTAGGAAAAGGCTTCAATTTACATAAGCTAACAGTATAGATAGGATGCATGAGATGGGACAACCCCTTTAAGACAGGAGGAATAGGTATGGAGGTCAGACTATTAGTGATTCTGACAGGACCTAATAGGCTTCTGAACAAGGCAGAGGTCATGGTTAGGCTTCTGGCTATTGGTGCCCATTGACACCCCTCAATCTCATTGTAGAGAAGCTGATGGGGTATAGAAATAGCCCCTTCCTCCTGTAAACCACATGAAAACCACAGATAGCATTGAGGGTAGCATGTAAAAATTAAGAGCCATTACAGTAGGAGAACAGTAGTCAATCACAGCTGGGCTCCTGTGAAGATTACATTTACAATCTTGATGTCTTATTTAGCAATGGGGGGGCCCTTGGGCCCTCTGAAACACTAAGGTCTGGGTGTGGGCTGCTATCTTTTCATCCAGTGTAGCTATGGAATTTAAAATTAGGTTTAAAAGGTTCTTGTTATTTTTCTTTAAACTTCTGAAGGAACCGATGGAGAGAGAAAGGTAATTTAAATTGTAGATGCAAATTTTCTAATAAATTTTAGTGTTGATCTGATAGAATATTATGGGATGAGTTTAACAAGACCAGGATTTTGTATACCAGTTTTGATAATTCCTGTGCCAATGGATGATCTCCGTTTCATTATAAATTAGGAACATCCTCTGGTGGTCCGTTTGACTACACTGAAATATATGCCAACTCATAGTAAATCTGTCCCGTGTGTTATTGGTTACATAAGAAAAAAACTAAAAATACTAAAGGGGCGCTATCATTGGCAAAAGTAATTTTTAACTAATCACATCCTTGCATAGCCTTTAGAAAGTCTATTTCACACCTACCTTTAGTATGTAAATTGCCTCAGCAGTGTTTGAATAAGCCCATTTTTATTCATATGCTAATTAGTCTCCTCCGTGCACAGGAAGTTGTCAGCCAGCTATCCTCTCTGTACTATGTGCTATGTATGAGAGCAGGGAGGAGGAGTCAGCAGCAGCCTGTGCAGTATATACAGAAGAAAGTGCACAAAGAGACTTCCCAGGGTGCACAAAGAAGGCTAATTAGCATATTAATAAAAATGGACTTATTCAAAAACTACTGAGGCACTGTACATACAAAAGGCAGGTGTGATTAGTTAAAAATGACTTTTGCCAATGATAGAGCCCCTTTAAGGCCCCATGTAGCGGGCCATAGCCAAAATGCACTGCAGGAAACACGGCGGGAGAAACACATTGTGGCTTTTCTTACAGAACTTTTCACAGAAAGTCGACAGAGCTTTCCTCTGTGGACTTTCTGCCTCTATTATACCTATATAGTTAACCACCAGAGTTTCTGTAGGTATAATTGACATACTGCGATTTACAAAAACGCAAGTATTTTTCAAATTGTAGCATTTCCGCTTCAGATTATTTTCTGCAATCTGCGGATGGTATTAGCCAGAATGCCATCCACTTGCAGGGACTGAAAAGTTACTCCGTTTCTACTACGTGGGGCTCCAGCCTAAAACTTTTAAGCTACATTTATCTTGAGAATTACCTGTAGAGTACAAATTTTCTATATATTTGTGCATTAGATGAATTTTGGCTCATATATAGTTACAGCAGATGGTAGCCATCTGTTTCCAAAAACAGGTCACACGTGAACATGTACTGTAGAGAACAAGTCCACCAATCTTTTGTAAGGTGATTTTGTTAGTTCAAAAATCTTTAATTTTACTATCGTCATAATTTTATGTTAATTGAACTTAAAGTTTCACTTGGGAAAACTAAAGAAACGAATGCACATTAAATTACTTATATATATATAAAATAAGATAATCCTTTAATAGTCCCACATTGGGGAAATTTCAGAAAAAAAATAAAAATAAAATATATATATATATATATATATATATATATATATATATATAGATACTGTATATGTAATTATTTTATATCATTTTATGCTCTGGTAAATGTTGTCCTTTTGAAGTTTATTAAAGGGGCTCTATCATTGGGAATAGTAATTTTTAACTAATCACATCCTTGCATAGCCTTTAGAAATGCTATTCCACACCTACATTTAGTATGTAGATCGCCCCAGTGGTTTCTGAATAAGTCCGCTTTTATTCATAAGCTAATTAGCCTCCAGCCAGCACAGGAAGTTCCCAGCAGCACTCGTCTCTGCTATTATCTCCTATGTGTGTGTGCAAACAGGAAGCTGAGTCATCATCATCATCATCATCAGCAGCAGCCTGTGCATAGGAAACAATAGCAAAGAGGGTGCATGATGCATCGTGCACCAGTCTAATTAGCATATGAGTAAAAACTGACTTATTCAGAAACCACTGATGCAATTTCTAAATACTAAAGGTAGGTGTAGAATAGACTTTCTAAAGGCGATGTGATTAGTTACAAATGACTTTTCACAATGATAGAGCCTCTTTAATGTTTATCTGTTTTTCCATTAGTGAATAAAACAAAAGAAATGCTTTTTCAAAGAAAACTTGTTCAAATTCAGTGAAAGCAAAGTAAATTGTATATCTTAGGGATAGTTCAAAAGGGGCAAAATGGTCAGGATTTTGATGCACAATAAAAAACCTGCTAAACACACGCCTCCCATTGAAATCAATGGGAGCCGGTCATTTCCTTTTTCCATGAGCGATTTGTTCTCGCTCGCGGAAAAAAGAAGCGAGCTACCCTTTCTTCAGGCGACACTGCAACACCACCCTCTGGACTACACCCATTCATTTAGGCCTAATCTGGAGTTGAAAGCCGCAACGGAATGTGCACACGCGAAACTCCTTGTGAACTAGCCCTTAAACTTTGAGAATTACTAAACCTTAAAGGTTAATTTAGCTTCACTATATTAGAATAGTCAAATTTTAATGTGATCTATATGAGTGTATTAGAAGAGAAGACAATGATTCTTCTGCATTCTGTGCCCATATACAAATTACTTCCTACTTATATCTTATCCCTCATACCAGCTTGCAAGGTGCTGAAATTTAAAAGTACAATGTATATGTAGTTTGAACATTAGAAGTCAATTAACTCATGACTAAGAAACATGGTAACAAAGGTACATAGCTACTTAGTTGATAAGATTGAGAAAGGACATTGGTCCATCAAGTTTGACCTGTCAGGCTACAGTGTTCAACACGAACACAAAAACCCTTATGAGGCAGCTTCACTTAGTTTTACACATTAAAGGGTGCCTTAGTTTTCATGAAAAGGTGAAATATCTGCAGAGTTTTGCTGAGCAGTCTGTTCTCTGGCTGTCAGGGGTGAACCTGCTCCTTTCGCCGCCCGAGCGAAGTGGAGAAAGCCCCCCCGGCCGGGAGGAGTGGGGGCGTGGCTTAGTGGAGGGGGCGTATCACCTCGAAAGGAGGCGGGGCTTAACGCAGTTCGCCGGCAGAGAGCAGGCCTGGAGACTGCCTGCGCTCTGCCTGAGCATGAGGGGAGGCTGCTGGAGCAGCGCTGCTCCAGTGGCCTCCCCAAACCACCGCTCCGTGCTAAGCCAGTCCAGGACAGCTTGTCCTGGACAGGCTCAGGTTAGCAAAAATGCCGCCCTCCCTGAGGCCCTGGCATAGTGCCGCCTGAAGCGCTCGCTTCAGGTCGCCTCATGGGAGGTGCGGCACTGCTGGCTGTATATCAGCTATTCTGCTGCTAGTAGCTCCTTTATGATTGTAGCAGATACTTTTCTTCCTGAGGCAGAGGGCATGTGCAATAAGGAGTGGGTTTCTCTAAATGTAATTCTGCCAGGAGTAACTAAAATAGCAGACAAATAGCTGAGAAAAACCCAAGTAAACACAATATATCCAGGTTATGCTACAGCTAAAAAGATCCCTGACATAGAGAAAGAGAGAAATCTATGAGAATAACCAGGAAAGCTGCTTGCTGTCTATTACTGACATCCCATCAGCAATAATTCAAGAAGACAGAAGGATTTGGTAGCACATGGAGGATTTTATGGTTTCTACAATGTACAGTATGGATAGTTTATCCAGTGGCTGCTGTATAGAGCTTTCCCTGTCTGTATACTGGGAAAGTTCTATACAGATATGTAAAGACTATGAGGTGAATCCTTCCCATCTATATCAGCCTCTCCTCCCACAACTCACTTATGATCCTGCCTTGATCATGACAGATCTTCCCTAGTAACAGGGAGAGAACAGCAAATTAGCTAGAAGGGAGACCGCTAGTGGCAGAAACTTTAGATAGGTTTTCAGGCAGAAAACAGCAACATTTGTAAATAAAATGCATTACGTTTTGGTCCAGAATCGTATGCTCTATTAAATGAGAGTAAATAGTTAGCATTCATTTAAGTGATTACTTCCATATTCACTTCATATATTGTAATTCGAATAAATTCCTGTATCAACATCATACAGTCCTATGAAAAAGTTTGGGCATCCCTATTAATCTTAATCATTTTTAGTTCTAAATATTTTGGTGTTTGCAACAGCCATTTTAGTTTGATATATCTAATAACTGATGGACACAGTAATATTTCAGGATTGAAATGAGGTTTATTGTACTAACAGAAAATGTGCAATATGCATTAAACCAAAATTTGACCGATGCAAAAGTATGGGCACCTCAACAGAAAAGTGACATTAATATTTAGTAGATCCTCCTTTTGCCTCTAGTCGCATCCTGTAGCTTTTAATCAGTTCCTGGATCCTGGATGAAGGTATATTGGACCATTTCTCTTTACAAAACAATTCAAATTCAGTTAAGTTTGATGGTCGCCGAGCATGGACAGCCCGCTTCAAATCATCCCACAGATGTTCAATGATATTCAGGTCTGGGGACTGGGATGGCCATTCCAGAATATTGTAATTGTTCCTCTGCATGAATGCCTGAGTCGATTTGGAGCGGTGTTTTGGATCATTGTCTTGCTGAAATATCCATCCCCGGCGTAACTTCAACTTTGTCACTGATTCTTGAACATTATTCTCAAGAATCTGCTGATACTGAGTGGAATCCATTCGACCCTCAACTTTAACAACATTGACGGTGCTGGCATTAACCACACAGCCCCAAAGCATGATGGAACCTCCACCAAATTTTACAGTGGGTAGCAAGTGTTTTTCTTGGAATGCTGTTTTTTTGGACGCCATGCATAACGCCTTTTTGTATGACCAAACAACCCAATCTTTGTTTCATCAGTCCACAGGACCTTCTTCCAAAATGAAGCTGGCTTGTCCAAATGTGCTTTTGCATACCTCAGGCGATTCTGTTTGTGGCGTGCTTGCAGAAACGGCTTCTTTTTCATCACTCTCCCATACAGCTTCTCCTTGTGCAAAGTGCGCTGTATTGTTGACCGATGCACAGTGACACCATCTGCAGCAAGATGATGCTGCAGCTCTTTGGAGGTGGTCTGTGGATTGTCCTTGACTGTTCTCACCATTCTTCTTCTCTGCCTTTCTGATATTTTTCTTGGCCTGCCACTTCTGGGCTTAACACGAACTGTCCCTGTGGTCTTCCATTTCCTTACTATGTTCCTCACAGTGGAAACTGTCAGGTTAAATCTCTGAGATAACTTTTTCTATCCTTCCCCTGAACAACTATGTTGAACAATCTTTGTTTTCAGATCATTTGAGAGCCGGCTGTCCATGTTCGGCGACCATCAAACTTAACTAAACTTGAATTGTTTTGTAAAGAGGAATGGTCCAAAATACCTTCATCCAGGATCCAGGAACTGATTAAAAGCTACAGGAAGCGACTAGAGGCAAAAGGAGGATCTACTAAATATTAATGTCACTTTTCTTTTGAGGTCGCACCGGTCAAATTTTAGTTTAATGCATATTGCACATTTTCTGTTAGTACAATAAACTTCATTTCAATCCTGAAATATTACTGTGTCCATCAGTTATTAGATATATCAAACTGAAATGGCTGCTGCAAACACCAAAATATTGTGAATTAAGATTATTTATTATTAATTATTGTGAAAAGATTAATAGGGGTGCCCAAACTTTTTCATAGGTATCTCTAGAAATCTAATGCACAACTTGCAGAACTACATTTTTCAAGAAAGGCAGCCAACCTACTCAAATTTGTAAATGATATCACGCCATTGTAAAATCATGTGGCAGAAATCTCAATAGTCTCACTTTTCTTACTGTAAAGCATCATGATGGTGTTGAAATTTTTTTCCAATTTTTTTCTGTTTTTTTTTAAATGTTGTTCCAATATATACAAAGGAAATAAACATACGTACAACAAAACCTGTAATTGCAATAATTTTCTTGGAGAAATACTTTTTGGAAAGGATTTTACGGGTGATTAAAAACTTTAATGTGTGGTGAAAATGCATAATGTGTAATGTGTGATGTTAAGTTGTGGAGAAATAAAATGACGCAGTTGCACATCTGCGACATTGGATGTCAGCTGTAATTTGATTGGTTGATATACAGAACTTTACCCTCCCATGTATTATTATGTAATAAAGTCTACTACGTGCTATAGGTAGATAAGAAGGTAAAAATTAAAATCTGTCAAATCCTGGAGACTGTGCCACATGAAGGCAGATTTTCTACTGATAAAATACAGGAAATAGTACATGTCTGTAGAAATATTATAGTTACAAATCCCATGGTATAATGACCTGGACTCACTAAATCTATCTATATCTCCTGTGTTGCAACCACCTGATAATGACAGAAAACAGAAGAACAGTGGGCAAGTGGTTAACAGTGGGTTAATGTGAGTAGTGTCTTGTGATAATGGCTGATAAGAGAGAACAATAGTGAATGAGTGCTCAACCCCTGGTGACTTTTTATTTTTCCGTTCTCAGAGCCATATGAGGGCTTAATGTTTGTGGGACAAATTGTTCTTCATGATGCTGCCATTTATTTTTATGTACAATGTACTGGGAAGCTGGGATAAAATTCAAAATGGGGGGGGGGGGGATTTGAAGAAAATATGCATATGTGCGACTTTCTTACAGGCTTTGTTCTTACCGTGTTCATTCTGCAGCCAATATGACATGTCACCTGTATTCTATTTTTTTTAGTGCGATTCCAAGGATACCAAATGTATATGGTTTTATTTACATTTTAACTTCTTAACAAAAATCTAAAACTTTGCAAACATTTTTTATCTAAAAGTCACCATATTCTGACAAACGTAAATTTTTTATTTTTCCAAGTATGGGGGTGTATAGCATGTCTTTTTTGCCAGACCAAGTGTAATGTTTAGCTATGCCATCTTGGGGAATGTCTGTTTCTTTGATAATTTCTTTAATTCAGTTTCAGGAGAAACTGTGAAAATACAGTAGTTTTGAACTTTAGATTTTTTTAGATATTTTTATAAGTTTGCAGACCAGGAATTTTCAGACACAGGGATACTTAATGTGTCTTTATTTCACTGTAATATTTTACTTTTATAGGTATTCAAGGGAAAGGGAGCTGTGATTTGATATTTAGTTTTTTTTAATAATTGCTGGCCTGCAACATTAAAGGTACAAGGTCAGTGAGACTTGGAGGCCATTTTTTAACCTTGGGAGGTCCTATCCTGCAATGCCTTTAATGCCGGATAGGATACAGCAGAGTCCTGGTTTCTATGATGGCCGTCCTGCAGCAGAGCGGACGCCAACTTTAAAGACCTAGCATCCACAGTACTAGAGCTGAGCGAACGGCATTCGATCGAATTGATATTCAAGCGAATATCAGGCTGTTCGAGGTATTCGATTCCAATCGAATACCACGCGGCAAACGCACTAAAAATTTGTATCCCCTCCCACCTTCCCTGGCACTTTTTTGGCACCAATAACTGTGCAGGGGAAGTGGGACAGGAACTAGGACAACGGTCTGCTCTGCGAAAGGTGGTTATTCTGGATTTTGACAGGTGGTCATATTAATGTGACTGGACTGTGTATATACAGTCCTATGAAAAAGTTTGGGCACCCCTATTAATCTTAATCATTTTTAGTTCTAAATATTTTGGTGTTTGCAGCAGCCATTTCAGTTTGATATATCTAATAACTGATGGACACAGTAATATTTCAGGATTGAAATGAGGTTTATTGTACTAACAGAAAATGTGCAATATGCATTAAACCAAAATTTGACCGGTGCAAAAGTATGGGCACCTCAACAGAAAAGTGACATTAATATTTAGTAGATCCTCCTTTTGCAAAGATAACAGCCTCTAGTCGCTTCCTGTAGCTTTTAATCAGTTCCTGGATCCTGGATAAAGGTATTTTGGACAAACAATTCAAGTTCAGTTAAGTTAGATGGTCGCCGAGCATGGACAGCCCGCTTCAAATCATCCCACAGATGTTCAATGATATTCAGGTCTGGGGACTGGGATGGCCATTCCAGAACATTGTAATTGTTCCTCTGCATGAATGCCTGAGGATTTGGAGCGGTGTTTTGGATCATTGTCTTGCTGAAATATCCATCCCCGGCGTAACTTCAACTTCGTCACTGATTCTTGAACATTATTCTCAAGAATCTGCTGATACTGAGTGGAATCCATGCGACTCTCAACTTTAACAAGATTCCCGATGCCGGCATTGGCCACACAGCCCCAAAGCATGATGGAACCTCCACCAAATTTTACAGTGGGTAGCATGTGTTTTTCTTGGAATGCTGTTTCTTTTTGGACGCCATGCATAACGCCTTTTTTTTTATAACCAAACAACTCAATTTTTGTTTCCAAAATGAAGCTGCCTTGTCCAAATGTGCTTTTTCATACCTCAGGCAACTCTATTTGTGGCGTACGTGCAGAAACGGCTTCTTTCTCATCACTCTCCCATACAGCTTCTCCTTGTGCAAAGTGCGCTGTATAGTTGACCGATGCACAGTGACACCATCTGCAGCAAGATGATGCTGCAGCTCTTTGGAGGTGGTCTGTGGATTGTCCTTGACTGTTCTCACCATTCTTCTTCTCTGCCTTTCTGATATTTTTCTTGGCCTGCCACTTCTGGGCTTAACAAGAACTGTCCCTGTGGTCTTCCATTTCCTTACTATGTTCCTCACAGTGGAAACTGACAGGTTAAATCTCTGAGACAACTTTTTGTATCCTTCCCCTGAACAACTATGTTGAACAATCTTTGTTTTCAGATCATTTGAGAGTTGTTTTGAGTAGCCCATGATGCCACTCTTCAGAGGAGATTCAAATAGGAGATCAACTTGCAATTGGCCACCTTAAATACCTTTTCTTATAATTGGATACATCTGGCTATGAAGTTCAAAGCTCACTGAGGTTACAAAACCAATTTTGTGCTTCAGTAAGGCAGTAAAAAGTAGTTAGGGGAATTCAAATCAATAAAATGATAAGGGTGCCCATACTTTTGCACCGGTCAAATTTTGGTTTAATGCATATTGCACATTTTCTGTTAGTACAATAAACCTCATTTCAATCCTGAAATATTACTGTGTCCATCAGTTATTAGATATATCAAACTGAAATGGCTGCTGCAAACACCAAAATATTTAGAACAAAAAATGATTAAGATTAATAGGGGTGCCCAAACTTTTTCATAGGACTGTGTATATATATATATATATATATATATATATATACTGAACTTTAACCTTATTATATGAAAAATTAAGTCAAAAGTGATATAACTGTGGTATTTTGTAAAGTGGTCAACAGTCTAGATTCTCGACAAATAAAAATTATTTGTTGCACCAGCTGGAGTAATGTTTATATAGGTCAAACAAGAAGAGACCTGGGATTACTAAAACCCTCTTAAATCCTACTTTATTATAAAATCTACTACTACAGTACTGAAATTGACATTGCATGATTTTTGGAATGAAAATCAATTAATTATGACAAGGTATTTTTTACATTGGTATTGAAAGTAACATGATATTGTACACGGCTGGATGGCTGTACATAGACTCAAAAGATGCAGTACTTAGCATTGTTTTATTATAAATTATCTGTTATCCTTTTTTTTTCAGGGCATTGGAGTGATTTTGAACTTGTCATGGTCATATGCTCATTGGTATTAGACTTACCAAGGCCAGTATTTCAAATACTTCCAACAATTTGGGGCTTTCACCCACAACTTTGTCAAAAGTACACCAAAGTATACCTAAACTGTTGTGTTTTAGGAAAAGCCTCCAGTGAACGGCGATCCTGTGGTTATGAACAACCTGCCATCGAAAGGGGAAATCTAGAATCGCTCTGATGAACTGGCAGTGAACGGTTAAGCAAAATGCAGCCAAAAACAATACAATACAATAATGTAGTGTCTGAATGTAGCATTCATTATTCCTTGGCGTGGATGGGCTAGTTCATTGCTGGGAAACAAGATGGCAAGACTCCAGTGGGCAAGGAACATAAAAAATTGGATCACTGACATTGCCTAGTTAGATTAATGCAGATTTCTGTTACAACATGCTGGTAAAAAAGGGCTGAAATTGATACAAGCCACATGACTAATGAACCTTTCCTGAATAGTTCAGACTACTGGAGGTGGAATAATGGTTTTGGATTTTTGGCACACTTTGGGTTGTCTGATACCTGGGGATGAAACCGGCGTATTCCACAATTAATTGCTGAGATTCTTCCACAGTTTAACTTCTGTGTTGCTGATCTTTTACTTGCTGCCCTTCGATAGGAATCTGACCAAGCATGATCAACATGATAAGACTCTCTCCCTGACAAATAAGAAACCTAATGGGAAATGTGAGCAGCATTAGAAGAACTATATCTAAGGGCAAGAAGAACTCAAGATGGCAGGCAACCCAAAAATGGCACATCTAAAGCAACTATTTGAAGTATGCACAAGGCACAGATATCCCTGAAGCTTTTTTCTAAGGTCCTGGCCTTGAGGCTGGCCCCCCTTCTCATTGACCTGGTGCACGCCGACCAAGTTGGTTTTAGTCCTACCCGGGAGGCCAGGGACAACACAGTGAAGGTTAGGAATGCATTTTGCCCGCTCCCGGGGCCTCCCGCTCTGTCTTCTCTCCACTGATGCGGAGAAGGCATTCGACCAGGTTGGTTGGCGCTTCCTTTTTGAGACCCTGGAACATATTGGCCTCGGCCCGGTCATGAGATCTTGGATCTCCTCTCTATATTCCAACCCCTTGGCGTCCACCAGGGATCAATGAGATATTGTCCTCTCCTTTCCCGATAGGTAATGGCACACGTCAGGGCTGCCCTCTCTCTCCCTTGATCTTCGTAGTTACCCTGGAGCCACTGTTGAGAAAAATTAGGGCCAACCCTGCTATAGTGGGCCTCGAAATTGGGAAAAGTCATCTCAAGATTGCGGCTTTCGTGGACGATCTGTTGTTTTTCCTACGTGACCCTGTATCTTCTCTCCCCGTCTTGATGGCCGAGCTCAGTGATTTCAACCGCCTCACCAACTTCAAAATGAATTTTCAGAAGTCTGAGGTGCTTTATGTTCCTCTCCCACTTGGGGTCCAGTCTGTGCTTGCCTCTGGCTTTCCATTCCGGTGGTCTCGTTCTGCCATTCAATATCTGGGTGTGTGGATTCCCAGCGATCTGAGTGAGCTCTTCTCCAAAAATGACCTGCCCTTGCTTCGGGTTATACGTTCCAACCTGAAACGGTGGTCTAAGGGTACTTACACCTGGTTTGGTCGCTGCGCCATATAAAACATGAATGTCATGCCTAGATTGCTGTACTTGCTTCAGCTTCAGACCATGCCGATCCATATCCCTTCTAGTTTTTTCAAGTTACTGTACAGTGATCTTGTACATTTTGTCTGGCAGGGCAAACGGGCTAGGTTGGCTCGCTCCACCTTGACGCTTCTGAAACAGTGGTGTGGCCTGGGTCTCCCTGATCCCTGCCGCTACTATGAGGCCTCCCTACTGCTGCGGGTGCTAGACTGGTGCCGCCATTCCCCCTTCAAGCAGTGGATCTCCCTGGAGGGCTCCTTTTTGAGTCTTCCCCTCCATCTTCTACCCTGATTGGACTCTGTTCTTCTCCCTCCTCTGAGCTCTCATCCCACTATTGGGCCCACCCTTAAGGTGTGCAGGGCACTCTTCCAGAAGGACCACCTCTCCCCTTCCCCATCTCCTTTGTTTCCTATCCTGGGCAACCCTGCCTTTCCAGCTGGGCTCTCCCCTGGTCCGTTCAAACGCTGGAGTGAAGCAGGAATGCAGAGAGCTATGCACTTTCGTTCCAGGGGTGTTTGGCTTTCTCATGGAGACCTTTTTTACCTCGTTGCCCGTATCCGGTGATTTTGATAGGCCCCTTACGGGCTTTGAGAAGTCCTGTACTGGCTCCGGTCTTCTCCACCACTCTTTGTCAGAGTTCTACATGTTGCAGGTCTCCCCCACTCCGGACCACAGACCCTCCTTCCTGAGTAAGTGGGAAATGGATCTTAACCTGTCCTTATCGGATGCGGATTGTATTTGGATCTTGGAACTCGCTCATAAGAGCTCGTTGGCGTGTAAGTATCAAGAGGCGGGTTACGGGGCTACACGGTGGCTCAGTGGTTAGCACTGCAGCCTTGCCTTGCTGGGGTCCTGGTGTTCAAATCCCGCCAAGGGCAAAAAAAACATCTGCAAGGAGTTTGTACGTTCTCCCCGTGTTTGCATGGATTTCCATCCCATATTCCAAAAAAGACATACTGATAGGGAAAAAAATGTACTTTGTGAGCTCTATGTGGGGCTCACAATCTACATTTAAAAAAAAAAAAAAAGAGGCGGGTTACAACATCCTCACTAGACAGTATCATGTCCCGTCCCAATTGCACAGGTTTTTCCCATCCTCTTCTCCGCTCTGTTGGCACTGTGGCTCGGAAGAGGGGACGCTCTTACATGTGTTCTGGAGCTGTCCAGTTTTGAGAAGTTTTTGGGCCGGGGTCCACCATCTGATCTCCCAAATCTTCCAGACTACCATCCCCAACACTCCAGCCTTTTTCTCTCAGATGTTTCCCTCCGTGCCTACCGTAAATCAGCGATAAGACACATGGTCAATGAGGCGACCCATGAGGCTTTCGTGAGGGCCTTTGACTCCCTGGATCCTTTTCCAGGGGTCCCGACCATAAAAGGACATTATGGGCTAAGGGCTTCACCTTGGCTCGTGGTTCGTTTGTGGTCTGGACCCGGGGATCCCCCCACCTTTTCCCCCACCCCTCACTTTTTTCTCTTTCTCCTTCCCTTCTTTCTCTCCCCTACTTTCCTCACTCCCCTTCTCCCCCTTTTCTCCCTTGTTCGGTTAGGGCGGTATTGACGCCTCTCCTGGCTTGCTGAGTCGGTGGAGGCCCTGGTTCCGTATTGTTAGCCTTCCTTTGTTATGTATTTGGCCCTCTGTTTTCATGTCGGGCCTTCTTGGTTTATGATTTTCAGTTGAGTGTTGTTACACGCTGTCTTTTCTGTGTGTACTTTGTGTTTATAAATAAAGAATTTATATATAAAAAAAAAAAAAAGTATGCACAAAGCATACATTAGAACTTCTACATTAATCTTTATTAATAACCTATGCAGTACTATATAGGCAACAAAAAATAGCTGAAGTGCTTCCTTGGATTCCAGCATTGTTCTGTAGGCTTTAGACATATATGTTCCTTAGAGGCATTAAATGGGATTATGAGCTAGAATGGCAATGCTCCAATACACAAAACAAGGCCATTAAAGGGAGTCTGTTACGAGGATGAAGCATATTAAACCAGCAACATAGTGTTAGGATGGGTTCCTAATTTTTTATATAAACATACAGAACCATAACACATAGATAAGTCAGGATTGCCCGATTCCCCAAACAAATTTCTCCCTACTTTTTACTATACCTCTTAGACATTAATTTATTTCAGAATATGGAAATGAGCTGTTGATTCAAACTTCTGCCCTACACACTGCCCATGGAATGTGAGTGACCTTTGAACTTTGCTGATAGCTTGCATGGTACTGTTCCTCAAAGAAGGGAGGGGGCAACCCTTAGTGCTCCAGACTGCTCATTTGCATACTGGGAAATAAATTGATTGGAAAATAAAGTGTTACAATGATGTGAGCCTAACCTATGTTAGGGGTCCATTCACACAGAGAAAAATGGTGAGGAATTGGTGTGGAATTTCAGTGTTGAAAAAAAAGCCTCCCATTGATTTCAATGGGTGGCTTTTTTTTTTTTCAGCGCTGAAATTCCACACCAAATTCCTCACCATTTTCCTCCGTGTGAATGGACCCTTACCATGTTGCTGGTTTAATAAACTTCACCCTTGTGACACTCCCTTATAAAAAAAAACATTTGTTGCTTTTGGAGTGGACGATCTTGTTTAGCAGATGCATTAAAAAGCCAGGCATTAAATCAGAGCCAAACTTTCTAATACATTCAAACAAGACTATTTCACCGCCCTCATCTCTTCTCTCTCCAGCGACCCTAAAAGGCTTTTTGAAACTTTTCACTCCTTACTCACAACCAAGGTGCAGGCGCCATTCACAGACCTTAGTGCCGATGACCTTGCCACTTATTTCCATGATAAAATTGATAAGATCCGTCAGGAAATTACTGCCCAAGCCCCAGGTGGCATTGATCCCATCACCTACCATAGTACTGATCCCCTCACCAACCGCACTTCAGACTGTCCATTCTCATCTTTTGAACCTGTTACAGAAGAGGAAGTCTCCCAACTACTTTCTTCATCTCGCCCTACAACCTGCAGTAGTGACCCCTTCCCCTCACACCTTCTCCAATCTCTGTCGCCTGCTGTCACTACTTACCTTACTAAAATATTTAACCTCTCTCTCTCTTCTGGAATCTTCCCATCCTCCTTCAAGCATGCTGTTATAACCCCGCTATTGAAAAAACCCTCCCTGGACCCGTCCTGTGCTGCTAACTATCGACCCGTCTCTAACGTCCCCTTCATCTCTAAACTCTTAGAACGCCTGGTCTATTCTCATTTAATCTACTATCTCTCTGCTAACTCTCTGCTTGACCCCTTACAATCTGGTTTCCATGCTCTGCACTCTACTGAAACGACTCTCACAAAAGTCTCCAATGATGTCCTAATGGCTAAATCCAATGGTGACTTATCTCTTCTTATTCTTCTGGACCTCTCTGCAGCTTTTGACACTGTTGACGATCAACTCCTCCTCGCTATGCTCCGCTCAGTTGGCCTCAACGACACTGCGCTCTCCTGGTTCTCCTCTTATCTCTCAGACCACACTTTCAGTGTATCATTTGCGGGCCCTGTTTCCTCCCCTCTTTCCCTTGCTGTTGGGGTTCCTTAAGGCTCGGTCCTAGGCCCCCTGCTCTTTTCTCTCTACACAGCCCCCATTGGACAAACCAATGCCAGATTTAGCTTCATGTACCATCTTTATGCTGATGACACCCAATTATACACATCTTCCCGTGACATCACCACTGCACTCATACAGAACACCAGCGACTGTCTCTCTGCTGTCTCAAATATCATGTCCTCGCTCTATCTGAAACTAAATCTCTCCAAGACTGAACTACTACTGTTTCCACCATCTAACAGATTTGTCCCTGATATATCCATTGTAGTCTCAGGCCTTACTATAACTCCTAGGCAGCAGGCCCGCTGCCTCGGGGTCATGTTTGACGCAGACCTTTCCTTCACCCCTCATATTGAATCACTCGCACGTTCATGTCACCTCCACCTCAAAAATATCTGCAGAATACGCCCTTTCCTTACCAGAGATACATTAAACACACTTATTGTCTCTCTGATTCATTCTCGCCTTGACTACTGTAACTCCTTACTAATCGGTCTTCCCCTCACTAAACTCTCCCCTCTACAATCTATTCTGAATGCAGCGGCCAGGCTCATCTATCAGGCTAGACGCTATAGCGATGCCTCTGGTCTGTGCCAGTCGCTACATTGGCTGCCTATTCATTATAGAATAAAATATAAAGTTATCACCCTCATCCACAAGGCTCTCCATAATGCCGCACCTCCCAACATTTCCTCCCTCATCTCTGTCTATTGCCCAATCCGTGTTCTCCGTTCACCCAATAACCTAATACTTACATCCTCTATTATCAGAACCTCCCACGCTCGTATACAAGACTTCTCCCGAGTTAAACCACTTCTCTGGAATGCTCTACCCCGGACAATCAGATTAACTCCCAATTTCTACAGTTTCAAATGCAAACTAAAGACGCATCTTTTCATACAGACCTATCACAATTTCTAATGTAAACCCTTCCATACTATAATTAGAATCCCCAAAATTTAACCCTCCTCTGTCCCCGCTCCCACATTACCCCACATGATATGATGTCATCTCATGCTAACTTTATAGGTCCAAGCTCCATCCACATGTTAACCGGTTAAGGACCGCCGTACGTAAAATTACGGCCTGCGGTCCAGGTACCTAAAGACCGGACTATTGTAAAAATACGTCCGGTCTTTAGGTACCTATTTCGCGGGGGGATGGGTGCGGGGAGGACGGGGGTTAGGTGTTACTAACACCTAACCCCTTCCTCAATAACGTCCAGTCGGAACTGAGTCCGACTGGACGTTTTAACCCTTTCGATCGCGCCGTGAAACATCACGGCGCGATCGAAAGGCATCCGCCGACAATTGAATCAGATCGGCACCCCCGCGGCGAGATCGGAGGGTGCCGATAGCAGTAAAAGGTAGTCTGGGGTCTGGCCAGTGACCCCAGACTGCCTGAAGCCCCCACATACCTGGTGATCCTGCCAGGACCTTCTGATGTCAGGCTGTGCGTCTACACAGCCTGACATCCTGCTACGGAATGCCATGTGGGACACCTGCAGGCTGTGTCTCACATGGCATTCTATATCAGCAAAGTATTGCTGATTGAAGTGTCCTAAATGGACACATGAAAAAGTAAAAAAAAAAGTAAAAAAAATAAAATGAAGTGTATGAAAAAAATTAATAAAGTTATAAAGCCCAAAAATCCCTTTTTCTCAATAGAAAATGAATTATATAAAAAAAGAACTAAAAAGTAATAAAAACAATGCATATTTGGTATTGTCGCGTCCGTAACAATCTGTACAATAAAACTGAAATAATATTTAATGTACACGGCGAACGCCGGAAAAAAAAAACGGAAAAAACTCGCCGGAAGTAATGATTTTTCGCCATCTCACCATACAAAATATGCTATAAAAAGTGATCAAAAAGTCATATGCATCCGACAACAGTACCAATAAAAAGCGCAGGTTGTCCCGCAAAAAATAAGCCCTCAACCAACTCTGTCAACCGAAAAATAAAAATGTTACGCCTCTTAGAAGATGCGATGCAAAAAACATTGATTTATGTCCCCAAATGTGTTTTTCCTCTGCAGAACTAGTAACACATAAAAAAATACTATAAATGAGGTATCGCCGTAACCGTACCGACCCGCAGAATAAAGGGAACATGTTACTTATACTGTACGCTGCATGGCGCAAAATTAAAAAAGTAAAACTCAATGCCAGGATTGATTTTTTTTTTTTAAATCCAGCAAAAAAGGGTTAATAAAATGTATTCAATAAGATGTAGACACTAGAGATGAGCGAACACTAAAATGTTCGAGGTTCGAAATTCGATTCGAACAGCCGCTCAATGTTCGTGTGTTCGAACGGGTTTCGAACCCCATTATAGTCTATGGGGAACAGATACTCGTTAAGGGGGAAACCCAAATCCGTGTCTGGAGGGTCACCAAGTCCACTATGACACCCCAGGAAATGATGCCAACACCTCTGGAATGACACTGGGACAGCAGGGGAAGCATGTCTGGGGGCATCTAACACACCAAAGACCCTCTATTACCCCAACATCACAGCCTAACAACTACACACTTTACACACTCAATACCACCTCTCTGACAGTAGGAAAACACCTTGAAACATGTGTATTTGGCACTTGCAGTGAGGAGAGCTTGTCACCAGCAGTGAATTTGGCCCTTGTAGTAAGTTGAGGTTGGCACCAACATTTGTTTTGAAAATCAGGGTGGATTGAGCCTCTAACCAGCAGAGTTTGGGCAAATTCATGGTGGAGGGAGCCTCTAAACACCCCAGTTTGGGCAAATTCATGGTGGAGGGAGCCTCTAAAAACCCCAGTTTGGACCAATTCATGGTGGAGGGAGCCTCTAACAAGCCCAGTTTGGGCAAATTCATGGTGGAGGGAGCCTCTAAAAAACCCAGTTTGGACCAATTCATGGTGGAGGGAGCCTCTAACCAGCCCAGTTTGGGCAAATTCATGGTGGAGGGAGCCTCTAACCAGCCCAGTTTGGACCAATTAATGGTGGAGGGAGCCTCTAACCAGCCCAGTTTGGACCAATTAATGGTGGAGGGAGCCTCTAACCAGCCCAGTTTGGACCAATTCATGGTGGAGGGAGCCTCTAAACAGCCCAGTTTGGGCAAATTCATGGTGGAGGGAGCCTCTAAAAAACCCAGTTTGGACCAATTCATGGTGGAGGGAGCCTCTAACCAGCCCAGTTTGGACCAATTAATGGTGGAGGGAGCCTCTAACCAGCCCAGTTTGGACCAATTCATGGTGGAGGGAGCCTCTAAACAGCCAAGTTTTGGGAAATTCATGGTGGAGGGAGCCTCTAACCAGCCCAGTTTGGACCAATTCATGGTGGAGGGAGCCTCTAAACAGCCAAGTTTTGGGAAATTCATGGTGGAGGGAGCCTCTAACCAGCCCAGTTTGGACCAATTCATGGTGGAGGGAGCCTCTAAAAAACCCAGTTTGGACCAATTCATGGTGGAGGGAGCCTCTAAACAGCCCAGTTTGGGCAAATTCATGGTGGAGGGAGCCTCTAACCAGCCCAGTTTGGACCAATTCATGGTGGAGGGAGCCTCTAAACAGCCCAGTTTGGGCAAATTCATGGTGGAGGGAGCCTCTAACCAGCCCAGTTTGGACCAATTCATGGTGGAGGGAGCCTCTAACCAGCCCAGTTTGGACCAATTTATGGTGGAGGGAGCCTCTAAAAAACCCAGTTTGGACCAATTCATGGTGGAGGGAGCCTCTAAACAGCCCAGTTTGGGCAAATTCATGGTGGAGGGAGCCTCTAACCAGCCCAGTTTGGACCAATTCATGGTGGAGGGAGCCTCTAAACAGCCCAGTTTGGGCAAATTCATGGTGGAGGGAGCCTCTAACCAGCCCAGTTTGGACCAATTCATGGTGGAGGGAGCCTCTAACCAGCCCAGTTTGGACCAATTAATGGTGGAGGGAGCCTCTAACCAGCCCAGTTTGGACCAATTCATGGTGGAGGGAGCCTCTAAACAGCCCAGTTTGGGCAAATTCATGGTGGAGGGAGCCTCTAAAAAACCCAGTTTGGACCAATTCATGGTGGAGGGAGCCTCTAACCAGCCCAGTTTGGACCAATTAATGGTGGAGGGAGCCTCTAACCAGCCCAGTTTGGACCAATTCATGGTGGAGGGAGCCTCTAAACAGCCAAGTTTTGGGAAATTCATGGTGGAGGGAGCCTCTAACCAGCCCAGTTTGGACCAATTCATGGTGGAGGGAGCCTCTAAACAGCCAAGTTTTGGGAAATTCATGGTGGAGGGAGCCTCTAACCAGCCCAGTTTGGACCAATTCATGGTGGAGGGAGCCTCTAAAAAACCCAGTTTGGACCAATTCATGGTGAAGGGAGCCTCTAAAAAACCCAGTTTGGACCAATTCATGGTGGAGGGAGCCTCTAAACAGCCCAGTTTGGGCAAATTCATGGTGGAGGAAGCCTCTAACCAGCCCAGTTTGGACCAATTAATGGTGGAGGGAGCCTCTAAACAGCCCAGTTTGGGCAAATTCATGGTGGAGGGAGCCTCTAACCAGCCCAGTTTGGACCAATTCATGGTGGAGGGAGCCTCTAACCAGCCCAGTTTGGGCAAATTCATGGTGGAGGGAGCCTCTAAAAAACCCAGCTTGGACCAATTCATGGTGGAGGGAGCCTCTAACCAGCCCAGTTTGGGCAAATTCATGGTGGAGGGAGCCTCTAAAAAACCCAGTTTGGACCAATTCATGGTGGAGGGAGCCTCTAAACAGCCCAGTTTGGGCAAATTCATGGTGGAGGGAGCCTCTAACCAGCCCAGTTTGGACCAATTAATGGTGGAGGGAGCCTCTAAACAGCCCAGTTTGGACCAATTAATGGTGGAGGGAGCCTCTAACCAGCCCAGTTTGGACCAATTAATGGTGGAGGGAGCCTCTAACCAGCCCAGTTTGGACCAATTAATGGTGGAGGGAGCCTCTAACCACCCCAGTTTGGACCAATTAATGGTGGAGGGAGCCTCTAACCAGCCCAGTTTGGACCAATTCATGGTGGAGGGAGCCTCTAAAAAACCCAGTTTGGACCAATTCATGGTGGAGGGAGCCTCTAAACAGCCCAGTTTGGGCAAATTCATGGTGGCGGGAGCCTCTAAACAGCCCAGTTTGGGCAAATTCATGGTGGAGGGAGCCTCTAACCAGCCCAGTTTGGACCAATTAATGGTGGAGGGAGCCTCTAACCAGCCCAGTTTGGACCAATTCATGGTGGAGGGAGCCTCTAAACAGCCAAGTTTGGACCAATTCATGGTGGAGGGAGCCTCTAAACAGCCCAGTTTGGGCAAATTCATGGTGGAGGGAGCCTCTAAACAGCCCAGTTTGGGCAAATTCATGGTGGAGGGAGCCTCTAACCAGCCCAGTTTGGACCAATTAATGGTGGAGGGAGCCTCTAACCAGCCCAGTTTGGACCAATTCATGGTGGAGGGAGCCTCTAAACAGCCAAGTTTGGACCAATTCATGGTGGAGGGAGCCTCTAAAAAACCCAGTTTGGACCAATTCATGGTGGAGGGAGCCTCTAACCAGCCCAGTTTGGACCAATTAATGGTGGAGGGAGCCTCTAACCAGCCCAGTTTGGACCAATTAATGGTGGAGGGAGCCTCTAACCAGCCCAGTTTGGACCAATTCATGGTGGAGGGAGCCTCTAAACAGCCCAGTTTGGGCAAATTCATGCTGGAGGGAGCCTCTAACCAGCCCAGTTTGGACCAATTCATGGTGGAGGGAGCCTCTAAAAAACCCAGTTTGGACCAATTCATGGTGGAGGGAGCCTCTAAACAGCCCAGTTTGGGCAAATTCATGGTGGAGGGAGCCTCTAAACAGCCCAGTTTGGGCAAATTCATGGTGGAGGGAGCCTCTAACCAGCAGAGTTGGTGGAAATCAGGGTGGAGGGAGCCTCTAACCAGCAGAGTTGGGGGAAATCAGGGTGGAGGGAGCCTAGTATTAGCAGAATTGTGCAACGCTTATGGTGGATGAGTATGAGGATGCGGAGGAATTGGAGAGGTTGAGTACAGACATGGAGTTTCATGTTGGGGTGCTTTACACAGGTGGGCACAAAAATGACGGCTCTACCCAGTGGTGGTTCATTTTTATCAAAGTGAGCCGGTCGGCACTCTCAGCTGACAGACGGGTGCGCTTGTCAGTGATGATGCCACCGGCTGCACTGAACACCCTCTCAGATAGGACGCTGGCGGCAGGACAGGACAGCACCTCCAAGGCATATAGGGCAAGTTCAAGCCACAGGTCCAACTTCGACACCCAATACGTGTAGGGCGCAGAGGGGTCGGAGAGGACAGGGCTGTGGTCGGAAAGGTATTCCCGCAACATGCGCCTATACTTCTCACGCCTGGTGACACTAGGACCCTCCGTGGCGGCACTTTGGCGAGGGGGTGCCATCAAGGTGTCCCAGACCTTAGACAGTGTGCCCCTCGTTTGTGTGGACCGGTGAGAACTTGGTTGCCTACTGGAGGAACTGCCCTCCCTGCCGCCAACGTCACATGCTGGAAACATCTCCATCATATTCTGCACCAATTGCCTGTGGCAAGCATTGATGCGATTGGCCCTCCCCTCTACCGGAATAAAAGACGAGATGTTGTTTTTATACCAGGGGTCAAGGATAGCAAAGATCCAGTACTGGTTGTCCTCCATGATTTTGACAATACGCTTGTCGGTTGTAAAGCACCCCAACATGAACTCAGCCATGTCTGCCACAGTGTTAGTTGGCATGACTCCTCTGGCCCCACCGGAAAGTTCAATCTCCATTTCCTCCTCATCCTCCATGTCTACCCATCCGCGCTGCAACAATGGGACGATTCGAAGTTGCCCGGAAGCCTCCTGTATCACCATCACATCATCGGACAACTCTTCTTCCTCCTCCTCCTCCTCCTCCTCCTCCATTAAACGCAGTGAAGCGGACAGATGTGTGGACCTACTCTCCAGCTGTGACGGATCGGATGCTATCCCTAACTCCTCTGTGTGATCTGAGTTATCCCTGATGTCAATCAGGGATTCTCTCAGAACACACAAGAGCGGGATTGTAAGGCTCACCATCGCATCCTCAGAGCTCACCCTCCTTGTGGACTCCTCAAAGACCCGTAGGATGTCACAAAGGTCTCTCATCCATGGCCACTCATGGATGTGAAACTGAGGCAGCTGACTTTGTGGCACCCTAGGGTTTTGTAGCTGGTATTCCATCAAAGGTCTCTGCTGCTCAACCACTCTATTCAACATCTGAAACGTTGAGTTCCAGCGTGTGGGGACGTCGCACAAAAGCCGGTGTTGTGGCACATGCAGGCGTTGCTGGAGAGATTTTAAGCTAGCAGCGGCTACTGTCGACTTGCGAAAGTGGGCGCACATGCGCCGCACTTTCACCAGTAGCTCTGGAACATTGGGGTAGCTCTTTAGGAAACGTTGCACCACTAGGTTGAAGACGTGGGCCAGGCATGGAACATGTTGGAGTCCGGCAAGCTCCAGAGCTGCTACCAGGTTCCGGCCGTTATCACAAACGACCATGCCTGGGCCCAGGTGCAGCGGCTCAAACCATATTGCCGTCTCATCGAGGAGGGCATCCCTCACCTCGGAGGCAGTGTGCTGTCTGTCCCCCAAGCTGATCAGCTTCAGCACAGCCTGCTGACGTCTACCAACGCCAGTGCTGCAACGTTTCCAACTCGTAGCTGGGGTCAATCTAACAGCGGAGGAGGAGGCGGTGACGGAGGAGGAGGCGGTGGCGGAGGAGGAGGCGGTAGAGGAGGAGGAGGAGGGGGGTGTTCTTCTCGTGTCCCTGCCAGGAATGTTAGGCGGGGAGACGAGGTACACCGGGCCAGTTTGGGAAGCAGTCCCAGCCTCAACTACATTCACCCAGTGTGCCGTCAGTGAAATGTAGCGTCCCTGTCCGCATGCACTTGTCCACGCGTCGGTGGTCAAGTGGACCTTTGTGCAAAGCGCGGAACTAAGGGCCCGCCTGATGTTGAGTGACACGTGCTGGTGCAAGGCGGGGACGGCACACCGGGAGAAGTAGTGACGGCTAGGGACGGCATAGCGAGGTGCCGCAGTTGCCATCAGGTCCAGGAAGGCGGGAGTTTCAACAAGCCGGAACGCCAACATCTCCTGGGCCAGCAGTTTAGCGATGTTGGCGTTCAAGGCTTGCGCGTGTGGGTGGTTAGCAGTGTATTTCTGCCGCCGCTCCAATGTCTGAGAGATGGTGGGTTGTTGTAAAGAAACGCCTGATGGTGCCTTTGATGGTGCAGGAGAAGGAGATAAGACAGGACCAGGGGAGGATGAGGTAGAAGTCAACAAAGTGGCGGAGGCAGATGAAGTGGTGTCCTGGCTCGTCCTCTGGAGTGCATCGCCAGCACAGTCAGCAGTGGCAGTGGCAGAGGCAGTGGCAGTGGCGTGAACGGCAGGCGGCCTTTGTCCTGCCGTTGCTGCCTGCCACTGATTCCAGTGCTTGGATTCCAAATGACGGCGCATTGAAGTGGTGGACAGGTTGCTCTTCTCAGAGCCCCTAATCAATTTCGAGAGGCAAATTGTGCAGACAACACTATATCTGTCCTCGGCGCATTCCTTGAAAAAACTCCACACCTTCGAGAAACGTGCCCTCGAGGTGGGAGTTTTTCGGGGCTGGGTACGAACTGGAACATCTTGGGAGATTCCGGGTGTGGCCTGGCTTCGCCTAAGCTGCTGACCTCTGCCTCTGCCTCTAGCTACCCTTTTTGGTGCTGCACCTGCCTCAACATCCACACTACTTTCCCCGCTTGACATCCCCCCTGTCCAGGTCGGGTCAGTGTCCTCATCATCCACCACTTCCTCTTCCAACTCCTGTCTCATCTCCTCCTCCCGCACAATGCGCCGGTCAACTGGATGCCCTGACGGCAACTGCGTCACATCATCGTCGATGAGGGTGGGTTGCTGGTCATCCACCACCAAATCGAACGGAGATGGAGGAGACTCTAGTGTTTGAGCATCTGGACACAGATGCTCCTCTGTTAGGTTCGTGGAATCGTGACGTGGAGAGGCAGGTTGAGGGACAATGAAAGGAGCGGAGAACAGCTCTGGGGAGCAGGGACAGTTTGGGTTATTGTTCTGTAAAGCTTCGGAATTTTGGGAGGAAGGAAGACAAGACTGTTGGGTAATAGGAGGAGAGGAGGCAGAGTCTGACTGGCTGCTGGACAATGTGCTGTAAGCGTTCTCTGACAGCCATTGCAAGACCTGTTCCTGGTTCTCGGGCCTACTAAGGTTTGTACCCTGCAGTTTAGTTAATGTGGCAAGCAACCCTGGCACTGTGGAGTGGCGCAATGCTTGCTGCCCCACAGGAGTAGGCACGGGACGCCCTGTGGCTTCACTGCTACCTTGCTCCCCAGAACCATTCCCCCGACCTCGCCCACGGCCTCGTCCACGTCCCTTTCCGGGAGCCTTGCGCATTTTGAATTCCTAGTTAGAAATTGGCACTGTATACCAGTAGTAAAAATTGTGGGTGCACGTAACCCCAATATATTCTTTGAATTCCCAGTCAGACACTGGCACTATATGGCAGTAGCAAGAAATGAGGGTATTTGTATTCCCAATATACTCTTTGAATTCCCAGTCAGACAATGGCACTGTATACCAGTAGTAAAAATTGTGGGTGCACGTAACCCCAATATATTCTTTGAATTCCCAGTCAGAAACTGGCACTATATGGCAGTAGCAAGAAATGAGGGTATTTGTATTCCCAATATACTCTTTGAATTCCCAGTCAGACAATGGCACTGTATACCAGTAGTAAAAATTGTGGGTGCACGTAACCCCAATATATTCTTTGAATTACCAGTCAGACACTGGCACTATATGGCAGTAGCAAGAAATGAGGGTATTTGTATTCCCAATATACTCTTTGAATTCCCAGTCAGACAATGGCACTGTATACCAGTAGTAAAAATTGTGGGTGCACGTAACCCCAATATATTCTTTGAATTCCCAGTCAGACAATGGCACTGTATACCAGTAGTAAAAATTGTGGGTGCACGTAACCCCAATATATTCTTTGAATTACCAGTCAGAAACTGGCACTATATGGCAGTAGCAAGAAATGAGGGTATTTGTATTCCCAATATACTCTTTGAATTCCCAGTCAGACAATGGCACTGTATACCAGTAGTAAAAATTGTGGGTGCACGTAACCCCAATATATTCTTTGAATTACCAGTCAGACACTGGCACTATATGGCAGTAGCAAGAAATGAGGGTATTTGTATTCCCAATATACTCTTTGAATTCCCAGTCAGACAATGGCACTGTATACCAGTAGTAAAAATTGTGGGTGCACGTAACCCCAATATATTCTTTGAATTACCAGTCAGACACTGGCACTATATGGCAGTAGCAAGAAATGAGGGTATTTGTATTCCCAATATACTCTTTGAATTCCCAGTCAGACAATGGCACTGTATACCAGTAGTAAAAATTGTGGGTGCACGTAACCCCAATATATTCTTTGAATTCCCAGTCAGACAATGGCACTGTATACCAGTAGTAAAAATTGTGGGTGCACGTAACCCCAATATATTCTTTGAATTACCAGTCAGAAACTGGCACTATATGGCAGTAGCAAGAAATGAGGGTATTTGTATTCCCAATATACTCTTTGAATTCCCAGTCAGACAATGGCACTGTATACCAGTAGTAAAAATTGTGGGTGCACGTAACCCCAATATATTCTTTGAATTACCAGTCAGAAACTGGCACTATATGGCAGTAGCAAGAAATGAGGGTATTTGTATTCCCAATATACTCTTTGAATTCCCAGTCAGACAATGGCACTGTATACCAGTAGTAAAAATTGTGGGTGCACGTAACCCCAATATATTCTTTGAATTTCCAGTCAGACACTGGCACTATATGGCAGTAGCAAGAAATGAGGGTATTTGTATTCCCAATATACTCTTTGAATTCCCAGTCAGACAATGGCACTGTATACCAGTAGTAAAAATTGTGGGTGCACGTAACCCCAATATATTCTTTGAATTCCCAGTCAGAAACTGGCACTATATGGCAGTAGCAAGAAATGAGGGTATTTGTATTCCCAATATACTCTTTGAATTCCCAGTCAGACAATGGCACTGTATACCAGTAGTAAAAATTGTGGGTGCACGTAACCCCAATATATTCTTTGAATTCCCAGTCAGACAATGGCACTGTATACCAGTAGTAAAAATTGTGGGTGCACGTAACCCCAATATATTCTTTGAATTCCCAGTCAGAAACTGGCACTATATGGCAGTAGCAAGAAATGAGGGTATTTGTATTCCCAATATACTCTTTGAATTCCCAGTCAGACAATGGCACTGTATACCAGTAGTAAAAATTGTGGGTGCACGTAACCCCAATATATTCTTTGAATTACCAGTCAGAAACTGGCACTATATGGCAGTAGCAAGAAATGAGGGTATTTGTATTCCCAATATACTCTTTGAATTCCCAGTCAGACAATGGCACTGTATACCAGTAGTAAAAATTGTGGGTGCACGTAACCCCAATATATTCTTTGAATTCCCAGTCAGACAATGGCACTGTATACCAGTAGTAAAAATTGTGGGTGCACGTAACCCCAATATATTCTTTGAATTCCCAGTCAGAAACTGGCACTATATGGCAGTAGCAAGAAATGAGGGTATTTGTATTCCCAATATACTCTTTGAATTCCCAGTCAGACAATGGCACTGTATACCAGTAGTAAAAATTGTGGGTGCACGTAACCCCAATATATTCTTTGAATTACTAGTCAGAAACTGGCACTATATGGCAGTAGCAAGAAATGAGGGTATTTATAACCCCAATATATTCTTTGAATTCCCAGTCAGACAATGGCACTGTATACCAGTAGTAAAAATTGTGGGTGCACGTAACCCCAATATATTCTTTGAATTACCAGTCAGAAACTGGCACTATATGGCAGTAGCAAGAAATGAGGGTATTTGTATTCCCAATATACTCTTTGAATTCCCAGTCAGACAATGGCACTGTATACCAGTAGTAAAAATTGTGGGTGCACGTAACCCCAATATATTCTTTGAATTACCAGTCAGACACTGGCACTATATGGCAGTAGCAAGAAATGAGGGTATTTGTATTCCCAATATACTCTTTGAATTCCCAGTCAGACAATGGCACTGTATACCAGTAGTAAAAATTGTGGGTGCACGTAACCCCAATATATTCTTTGAATTCCCAGTCAGACAATGGCACTGTATACCAGTAGTAAAAATTGTGGGTGCACGTAACCCCAATATATTCTTTGAATTCCCAGTCAGAAACTGGCACTATATGGCAGTAGCAAGAAATGAGGGTATTTGTATTCCCAATATACTCTTTGAATTCCCAGTCAGACAATGGCACTGTATACCAGTAGTAAAAATTGTGGGTGCACGTAACCCCAATATATTCTTTGAATTCCCAGTCAGAAACTGGCACTATATGGCAGTAGCAAGAAATGAGGGTATTTGTATTCCCAATATACTCTTTGAATTCCCAGTCAGACAATGGCACTGTATACCAGTAGTAAAAATTGTGGGTGCACGTAACCCCAATATATTCTTTGAATTACCAGTCAGAAACTGGCACTATATGGCAGTAGCAAGAAATGAGGGTATTTATAACCCCAATATATTCTTTGAATTCCCAGTCAGACAATGGCACTGTATACCAGTAGTAAAAATTGTGGGTGCACGTAACCCCAATATATTCTTTGAATTACCAGTCAAAAACTGGCACTATATGGCAGTAGCAAGAAATGAGGGTATTTGTATTCCCAATATACTCTTTGAATTCCCAGTCAGACAATGGCACTGTATACCAGTAGTAAAAATTGTGGGTGCACGTAACCCCAATATATTCTTTGAATTACCAGTCAGAAACTGGCACTATATGGCAGTAGCAAGAAATGAGGGTATTTGTATTCCCAATATACTCTTTGAATTCCCAGTCAGACAATGGCACTGTATACCAGTAGTAAAAATTGTGGGTGCACGTAACCCCAATATATTCTTTGAATTACCAGTCAGACACTGGCACTATATGGCAGTAGCAAGAAATGAGGGTATTTGTATTCCCAATATACTCTTTGAATTCCCAGTCAGACAATGGCACTGTATACCAGTAGTAAAAATTGTGGGTGCACGTAACCCCAATATATTCTTTGAATTACCAGTCAGAAACTGGCACTATATGGCAGTAGCAAGAAATGAGGGTATTTGTATTCCCAATATACTCTTTGAATTCCCAGTCAGACAATGGCACTGTATACCAGTAGTAAAAATTGTGGGTGCACGTAACCCCAATATATTCTTTGAATTCCCAGTCAGACAATGGCACTGTATACCAGTAGTAAAAATTGTGGGTGCACGTAACCCCAATATATTCTTTGAATTCCCAGTCAGAAACTGGCACTATATGGCAGTAGCAAGAAATGAGGGTATTTGTATTCCCAATATACTCTTTGAATTCCCAGTCAGACAATGGCACTGTATACCAGTAGTAAAAATTGTGGGTGCACGTAACCCCAATATATTCTTTGAATTACTAGTCAGAAACTGGCACTATATGGCAGTAGCAAGAAATGAGGGTATTTATAACCCCAATATATTCTTTGAATTCCCAGTCAGACAATGGCACTGTATACCAGTAGTAAAAATTGTGGGTGCACGTAACCCCAATATATTCTTTGAATTACCAGTCAGAAACTGGCACTATATGGCAGTAGCAAGAAATGAGGGTATTTGTATTCCCAATATACTCTTTGAATTCCCAGTCAGACAATGGCACTGTATACCAGTAGTAAAAATTGTGGGTGCACGTAACCCCAATATATTCTTTGAATTACCAGTCAGACACTGGCACTATATGGCAGTAGCAAGAAATGAGGGTATTTGTATTCCCAATATACTCTTTGAATTCCCAGTCAGACAATGGCACTGTATACCAGTAGTAAAAATTGTGGGTGCACGTAACCCCAATATATTCTTTGAATTCCCAGTCAGACAATGGCACTGTATACCAGTAGTAAAAATTGTGGGTGCACGTAACCCCAATATATTCTTTGAATTCCCAGTCAGAAACTGGCACTATATGGCAGTAGCAAGAAATGAGGGTATTTGTATTCCCAATATACTCTTTGAATTCCCAGTCAGACAATGGCACTGTATACCAGTAGTAAAAATTGTGGGTGCACGTAACCCCAATATATTCTTTGAATTCCCAGTCAGAAACTGGCACTATATGGCAGTAGCAAGAAATGAGGGTATTTGTATTCCCAATATACTCTTTGAATTCCCAGTCAGACAATGGCACTGTATACCAGTAGTAAAAATTGTGGGTGCACGTAACCCCAATATATTCTTTGAATTACCAGTCAGAAACTGGCACTATATGGCAGTAGCAAGAAATGAGGGTATTTATAACCCCAATATATTCTTTGAATTCCCAGTCAGACAATGGCACTGTATACCAGTAGTAAAAATTGTGGGTGCACGTAACCCCAATATATTCTTTGAATTACCAGTCAGACACTGGCACTATATGGCAGTAGCAAGAAATGAGGGTATTTGTATTCCCAATATTCTCTTTGAATTCCCAGTCAGACAATGGCACTGTATACCAGTAGTAAAAATTGTGGGTGCACGTAACCCCAATATATTCTTTGAATTCCCAGTCAGACAATGGCACTGTATACCAGTAGTAAAAATTGTGGGTGCACGTAACCCCAATATATTCTTTGAATTCCCAGTCAGAAACTGGCACTATATGGCAGTAGCAAGAAATGAGGGTATTTATAACCCCAATATATTCTTTGAATTCCCAGTCAGACAATGGCACTGTATACCAGTAGTAAAAATTGTGGGTGCACGTAACCCCAATATATTCTTTGAATTACCAGTCAGACACTGGCACTATATGGCAGTAGCAAGAAATGAGGGTATTTGTATTCCCAATATTCTCTTTGAATTCCCAGTCAGACAATGGCACTGTATACCAGTAGTAAAAATTGTGGGTGCACGTAACCCCAATATATTCTTTGAATTCCCAGTCAGACAATGGCACTGTATACCAGTAGTAAAAATTGTGGGTGCACGTAACCCCAATATATTCTTTGAATTCCCAGTCAGAAACTGGCACTATATGGCAGTAGCAAGAAATGAGGGTATTTGTATTCCCAATATACTCTTTGAATTCCCAGTCAGACAATGGCACTGTATACCAGTAGTAAAAATTGTGGGTGCACGTAACCCCAATATATTCTTTGAATTACCAGTCAGAAACTGGCACTATATGGCAGTAGCAAGAAATGAGGGTATTTATAACCCCAATATATTCTTTGAATTCCCAGTCAGACAATGGCACTGTATACCAGTAGTAAAAATTGTGGGTGCACGTAACCCCAATATATTCTTTGAATTACCAGTCAGAAACTGGCACTATATGGCAGTAGCAAGAAATGAGGGTATTTATAACCCCAATATATTCTTTGAATTCCCAGTCAGAAACTGGCACTATATGGCAGTAGCAAGAAATGAGGGTATTTGTATTCCCAATATACTCTTTGAATTCCCAGTCAGACAATGGCACTGTATACCAGTAGTAAAAATTGTGGGTGCACGTAACCCCAATATATTCTTTGAATTACCAGTCAGAAACTGGCACTATATGGCAGTAGCAAGAAATGAGGGTATTTATAACCCCAATATATTCTTTGAATTCCCAGTCAGACAATGGCACTGTATACCAGTAGTAAAAATTGTGGGTGCACGTAACCCCAATATATTCTTTGAATTACCAGTCAGAAACTGGCACTATATGGCAGTAGCAAGAAATGAGGGTATTTATAACCCCAATATATTCTTTGAATTCCCAGTCAGACAATGGCACTGTATACCAGTAGTAAAAATTGTGGGTGCACGTAACCCCAATATATTCTTTGAATTACCAGTCAGACACTGGCACTATATGGCAGTAGCAAGAAATGAGGGTATTTGTATTCCCAATATACTCTTTGAATTCCCAGTCAGACAATGGCACTGTATACCAGTAGTAAAAATTGTGGGTGCACGTAACCCCAATATATTCTTTGAATTCCCAGTCAGAAACTGGCACTATATGGCAGTAGCAAGAAATGAGGGTATTTGTATTCCCAATATACTCTTTGAATTCCCAGTCAGACAATGGCACTGTATACCAGTAGTAAAAATTGTGGGTGCACGTAACCCCAATATATTCTTTGAATTACCAGTCAGAAACTGGCACTATATGGCAGTAGCAAGAAATGAGGGTATTTATAACCCCAATATATTCTTTGAATTCCCAGTCAGACAATGGCACTGTATACCAGTAGTAAAAATTGTGGGTGCACGTAACCCCAATATATTCTTTGAATTACCAGTCAGAAACTGGCACTATATGGCAGTAGCAAGAAATGAGGGTATTTATAACCCCAATATATTCTTTGAATTCCCAGTCAGACAATGGCACTGTATACCAGTAGTAAAAATTGTGGGTGCACGTACCCCCAATATATTCTTTGAATTACCAGTCAGAAACTGGCACTATATGGCAGTAGCAAGAAATGAGGGTATTTATAACCCCAATATATTCTTTGAATTCCCAGTCAGACAATGGCACTGTATACCAGTAGTAAAAATTGTGGGTGCACGTAACCCCAATATATTCTTTGAATTCCCAGTCAGACACTGGCACTATATGGCAGTAGCAAGAAATGAGGGTATTTGTATTCCCAATATATTCTTTGAATTCCCAGTCAGACAATGGCACTGTATACCAGTAGTAAAAATTGTGGGTGCACGTAACCCCAATATATTCTTTGAATTCCCAGTCAGACACTGGCACTATATGGCAGTAGCAAGAAATGAGGGTATTTGTATTCCCAATATATTCTTTGAATTCCCAGTCAGACAATGGCACTGTATACCAGTAGTAAAAATTGTGGGTGTATATAGCCCCAATTCTATTGCTAGGGGACTTGCAGGGTATTTCTGGGGTGAAGGTGGGGGGGCACACCGTTGGAACGGGTATCGGGGTATATATCGGGTATACGGGAATACACTGACAGTGTATTCCATTCAGGATCCTGGGAAAGCTGGGTTGCGGCGATTGAGCCCGTCAGTGCCACGTTACACTGACAAGCTTCTCCCTGGAATTTAGCTCTTATAAGAGCTGTTGGTTGTCTTCTCCTTCCTATCCTAGCCTGTCCCTGCCTACCCAGAATCTAAGCCCTAGCTAGCTGGACGGAAACCTCCGTCCTCGGTGAATTGCAAGCTCAGAATGACGCGAAGCTGGGCGTCGCTGTTCTTTTAAATTAGAGGTCACATGTTTTCGGCAGCCAATGGGTTTTGCCTACTTTTTTCAACGTCACCGGTGTCGTAGTTCCTGTCCCACCTACCCTGCGCTGTTATTGGAGCAAAAAAGGCGCCAGGGAAGGTGGGAGGGGAATCGAGTAATGGCGCACTTTACCACGCGGTGTTCGATTCGATTCGAACATGCCGAACAGCCTAATATCCGATCGAACATGAGTTCGATAGAACACTGTTCGCTCATCTCTAGTAGACACCCAAAAATGGTGTCATTACGAAATGCATCTCATCCCGCAAAGAATAAGCCCTTATATGGCCGCGTCACCAGAAACATAAAGAAAATATAGCATCTCACAATGTGAAGACAAAAACCCTCAAAAATCGCCAAATTATTAGAACACAACTGGGTGCGTCATGTAGGGAATATATAAGCTGTGTGAGCGGATATCAGGGGACACCCCAGATTTACAGCTTATGAGGGAACAGACACCAGAAGTGACCCCTAAAGTGACCCCCAGAGTGACTCCCCCAATCATAGGAGCTACGGGGACATAGTAGGGAATTTGGTGTTTGCAATGTCCTCCGCACAGCTTATACATTCCCTCTTCGCCATCCGCTGTGCAGTCACGTCCGGGATACTAATACTCACTACACCCCCTGATAAATTCTTTGAGGGGTGCAGTTTTCAAAATGGGGTCACTCCTGGTACCCCATGGAATCCACTTTTCTGGTACCTTACAGGCTCTACAAACATGACATGGCGTCCAGATACCAAACATCTGAATCTGTGCTCCAAAAGCCGCATAGCGCTCCTTCCCTTCTGCACCCTGCTGTACGTCCAAACTGCAGTTTATGACACATGTATGACACATGTATGACACTGGTGTACCCCCGGATAACGGACATAATGTCATATGTGGGTATAAACTGATACTAGGGCACAGCCGGACACAGAAGGGAAGAAGGGTCATTTGGTTTTTGGAGCACAGACGGTTTGGTTTTTGGATGCCATGACACTTTTGTAGAGCTGAAACGCCAGTAATTTGGAATCCCCTGATAAATTACCTTATTTTGGAAACTACACCCCTGAAGGATTTATCCAGGGGTACAGACAGCATTTTTAACCCCCAAGTGTTGCTATAACTTTATATATATAACTATAACTGTAGTGGATTGTGAGAGGTGAAAATGACCATTTTTCCAGGAATACGTCCTTTCAGTGCCTAATATATTGTGCCCGACTTGTATCAGAGATGAACGCTCTAAAAGCTGTTGTGCCTGGGATACCCGTTTAACAGTTTTTGGAGTGTCTCTGCTGACATAAGTCGGGCACAACATGTTGCACACTGAAATGGCAAATCTGTAAAATTTTCATTTTTAACTTCTCTATCAGTTGCGATTTCATTTCTGGAAACTAAATAAATGCAACACTCAAGGGTTAAAAATTCTCGCTACACCACTTGATAAATCCCATCAGTGGGGTAGTGTCCAAAATAGGGTGACATGTCTGCGGATTCCACTTTATTGGCAATTCAGGGGCTTTGCAAAAGTGGCAAAAAAAACCAAACTGTGCTCCAAAAACCAAAATAGCGCTCCTTCCCTTCTGTCCCCGGTTGTGCCCAAACAGCCGATTCTACCCACATATGGCATTAAGTACGTTATCCGGGGTACACCAGTGTCATACATGTGGGCATACACTGCTATTTGGGTACCCAGCAGGGTGCAGATGTGAAGGAGCAATATGTGCTTTTGGAGTGCAGATTTAGATTCTTCGTTTTTGGACACCACGTCACATTTGCAGAGACCCTAAAATTGCCCCTACAAAATGGGGTCACTTCTTGGTGAATTCCAGTTTACTGGAACCTCCAGGGCTCTGCAAAAACATCATGGCGCCCAGAGGGTCCCTCTAAATCTGTATCCCAAAAGCTAAAACGCACAGTGGTCCTTCCCTTCTGAGCCCTGCTGTGTGCCCAAGCAGCAGTTTACACCCACATATATAATTTTTTGACCCCCGGGATGGCCCACTTAATAGTTTTAGGAGTGCAGGTCTCTGACAACACAAAGTGGGTGCAACGTATTGGGCACCGAAATGGCATATTTTTAAAAATTTCAATTTTCATTTTGTACATTAATTTTTGGGAAGCATTTTAGGCTCAAAATGATAATACCCCTTGATACATTCCTTGACAGGTGTAGTTTCTAAAATGGGGTCACTTTTGAGGGGTTTCCATTGTATTGATACTTTAGGGGCTCTGCAAATGCGACATGGCACCTGAAAACTATTCCAGCAACATCTGCCCTCCAAAATCCAAATAGCGCTCTTTCCATTCTGAGCCCCAGCATGTACCCATACAGCAGATTTTGGCCACATATGGGGTATTGCCGTGTTCAGAAGAAATTGTGTAACAAACTGTGGGGGGCTTTTAATTCTTAAACTATTTGCAAAATTAAAACTATGGCGCTAAATGGACAATTTATTGGGAAAAAAAGTAATTTTTCATTTTCACGTCCCAATGTTAATAAAATCTGTGAAACACCTGTGAGGCCAAAATACTCACTCTACCCCTAGACAAATTCTATGAGGGGTGTAGTTTCCAAAATGGGGTCACTTATAGGGGGTTTCCACTGTATTGGTACTTTAGGGGCTCTGCAAATGCGACATGGGACCTGAAAAATATTCCAGCAAAATCTGCCCTCCAAAAGCCAAATAGCCCTCTTTCCATTCTGAGCCCCGCCATGTTCCCATACAGCAGATTATGACCACATATGGGGCATTTCTGTGTTCAGCAGAATTTGTGTAACGAACTTTATGGAGCTTTTTCTCCTTTATCCTCTTGTGAAAATTAAAAATTTGGGGCTAAATTGACAGTTTGTTGAAAAAAAAGTAATTTTTCATTTTCATGGCCCAATGTTAATAAAATCTGTGAAACAGCTGTAGGGTCAAAATGCTCACTCTACCCTTTAATATGTTCTGTGGGGGGTATAGTTTCCCAAATGGGGTCACTTTTAGGGGGTTTCCACTGTGTTGGTACTCTAGGGGCTCTGCTAATGCGACATGGCACCTAAAATTATTCCAGCAAAATCTGCCATCCAAAAGCCAAATAGCGCTCCTTCCATTCTGAGCCCCGCCATGTTCCCATACAGCAGATTATAGCCACATATGGGGTATTGCCGTGTTCAGGAGAAATTGTTTAACAAACTGTGGGGGGCTTTTACTCCTTTAACCCTTTGTGAAAATGAAAACTTTGGAGATAAAGTGACATTTTAGTAATTTTTCATTTACACATCCCAATGTTAGTAAAATCTGTGAAACAACTGTAGGGTCTAAATGCTGACTATACCCCTTGATGAATTCTGTGAGGGGTGTGGATTCTAAAATGGGGTCACTTTTGGGGGGTTTCCATTGTTTTGGTACTCTAGGGGCTCTGCAAATGAGGCATGGTGCTGAAAATTATTCCAGCAAAATCTGCTGTTCAAACACCCAGTGTCGCTCCTTCCCTTCCATGCACTGCCGTGTGCCCAAAAATCAGTTTACACCCACATGTGGGGTATTTCTGTACACGGGAGAAATTGCACAATAAACTGTCAGATGCATTTTCTCCTTCAACCCTTTGTGAATGTGTTAATTTTGGGTCTAAATGAATGTATTAGTGAAAAAAAATGAAATGTCTAAATTTCACTGCCATATTATTTTTATTCTTATGAAATGCTTAAAGGGTTAACAAACATCCCAAATGCTGTTTTGAATAATTTGAGGGGTGCAGTTTTGAAAATGGGGTAATTTATGGGGGTTTCTATTATACAGGCCTTTATAATTACTTTCAGAACTGAAGTGGTCCCTAAAAAATTGGTTTGGAGAATTTTCTTGTAAATCTGGAAAATTGCTGTTACACTTGTAAGCCTTGTGACGTCCAAAATAAATTAAAATACAATCAAAAGATGATGCCAATATAAAGCAGAGATATGGGAGATAATATTTATTCATGTATTTGGATGGTATGACTATCCGCCTGAAAAGCAGAGAATTTCACATTTTGAAAATTGCAATTTTTTTCAAATTTCCATCAAATTTCCTAGTTTTTTTATAAATAAATGCAAAAATATTGATTAGTGTTTACCACTAACATGAAGTATAATGTGTTACGAGAAAACCATCTCAAATTCATTTGTGTAAGTTAAAGCGTCTCAAAGTTATTGCCATTTAAAGTGACACATGTCAGTTTTGAAAAAAAGAGGCCTGGTCTTTAACATACTTTTGGGCCTGGTCCTTAACCGGTTAAAGGACACGACTGGTGACGGCTCATAAAGTTTTATGTTTGTGTAATGACAATAACCTTTATTACAAAATTGTCTGACCTCTGTATAAGCAATGCCGCCCCTGCTACCTCTTGTGTCACCCCCTCTACCTCATAGATTGCAAGCTCTTGCGAGCAGGGCCCTCAGTCCCATTGTGTGAAATGACTTTCTTTGTAATGTATCTTTGTCTGTATTTGAACCCTACAAATTGTACAGCGCTGCGGAATATGTTGGCACTATATAAATAAAATGTATTATTATTATTATTATTATTATTCATGGCTGAATGAATGGGAATCCAGTGGATAGACACACAGGTACACAGCTCGTTACCAAGCAGCTGTCTGATTACTATGCTGTGACTGTAACGAGCTGTTCACCTGTGTGTCCATCCCAAAATTTCCACTGGATTCCCATTTATTCAGTCATCTAAAAATCAGGAAGAATTGATACAGAAAGTATATTGGAAAATTGCACAACTTTTCATTATGCAAACAATATTATGTGTCTCTCAATATTAGTCTGAAACTAGACAACCCCTTTATGCTTGATGTAATTTGGTTAGTTACTTGTTAGGAAGTGACCCAGATTTACCAATATTTAGGCAGTCTGACATTACACCAGATTTACCACAGTCGCTGTTACTGGGTAATAAATGCGGCATATCTTTATATTTTCTAGTCTAAGTTTATACCACCTTTTAGTGGACTTAACTTGAGCCCAAATTTTATTTCAAAATGTGGATGCATTTACGCCACGCCCCTTTTCTGAGAAATCTACAGCTATATGTCCAACAAGTCGAAACATTTTAGTTTAAACTTGATGTGTCAATATGTGCCATAGATGCATGACATTACGCTATGTTTATGCCATTGTCTTGTCATAGCCACAATAGTAAATCTGGGCCAGTGTCACCAAATAAAACAAACAAATGTGTTATTTGTCAGATCAGAAATATACGGGCATTCTCAGGAACATATGTTTCCAAGGAAACTCATTACATTCTGAAAACCGGTGAGTACAAATAAAACGGCTTCTGACTCACTTTCTCGGAAAACCAGATCTCACTAAATTCTCAACTTCAAACTGAGCTGACTTGTAAGTGTGTCTATAAAAAATCCTATAGTTTACATTTCCTTATTTTTAACATTGAGATTACCTATCACTACTTCTTCCGGGTTTTCTGTTTGTTTAGAAGGTGGTAATAATGGGAAATTGATGCAAAAGTATATATTTCTATAAATCTAGATTTTATATCTTACAATGATAAACTTTAAAACAGGAAAGAGATTAAAACCATTTTTGATAAGTGTTCAAATACATTTTACTTTTTACCCTTTTGGTCCTAAAATGTTCAGAGGGGAAATATTGCATTTATGATTAGATAATTAATAATATCATGCATCTTTGGCACAAGGTCCTTTCTTGTGCCAAAGATGCACCACATTACCTTGGCCATTCTGGCGCATAGACCTGATTTATTAAGAGATTAAAGCCTCCTAAAATTTCAGACATGTCTTGCGGCATCAGAGCCTTTAATAAAATTGGCATAGGTTTGTGGTTTAATAGACTTACAGAGATTGTGTTGCAGGCAAAAAAAATTGACAAAGGGCTCAGAATGGGACTTTCGGACTATTTGTGCCTTAAGATGCAATGATTGATAACATGACAAGAGATATTGTACATTTCCATTAATTGTCGCATGCTTAAAGAAGAAACTACTTTTACCATGAAGCATTTGTCTGCTTTCACTCCCTGAGTGTTAGACCGGGCCAGAGCCTCCGCTGTACCGCGCGGAGGTTGCCAGCCCACTCTGTCTGCAGCATCGGAGTGGCACTTCCGGTCCCCTGTGAAGGAGGGCCAGAACCTCCGCATTAGTCTGAGGGGATTCCGGTCTCCTCCTGGGGTCGGGACCAGCACTTCCGGGGTCAGGGGGTCAGCGGCGGGCCAGAAGCTATTTAGGTCTCATTCTGGCTCCGGTCCGCTGCTGGTTATTCAGTTTTCTTCTGGTGACAGCTCCCCTTGCGCCTTGTCTTGCTCCCGACCCTAAACCTCCTGTGCCTTCACCGTGTTCCCATTTTTTGACCTTGGCTTACCTTCCAGACTACCTCTCTTTGACCTCTCAATTTGGATACCTTCTGACCTCCCATGGATGCCCTCGGCTTGTTTCCTGACTACTCCTGCTTGACCTCTGCTTGGCTATTCCATGACCTCGTGTGTATGACCTGGCTCTCCTGACTATGCTTTTGCTTCTCCCTTCTACTACCTTGTGACCTCCTGTGTACCGACCCTGGATAGATTGACTTAGTTTTTGACTATCCCTGGAACCTGTGAGACCTCCTGTGAACCGACTTGGCCTGTACGACCTTCCTGCAGTGCTTCCCCTATCTTTTGCCATATCTCAGAACATCTTACTCCCTGCTGACCAGCTCTCCCATTTCTTCATCTGCTGAGGTTAGTGTTTCTGGGTTTTCTGGGTCCTCTGCTACTTGGAGTGTGCTGAGTGTATGGTTTGGGCAGTTGCGGTTCCCGGAATTTACCAAGTCCAACTCCACCATCAGGAGCTCTGTCGAAGAACTCTGGGGCCTGGTTCTGCTCTGGTTAGGAGAGTGTTATACACTCAGGACTGTTTTTGCCTCCGTGTTTGGGGGATTCTGGTTGCCCTGCACTAACTGTCCGTTATAGTCACATCAGGTTCCTAACACTGTGTTTGGATTGACACGCCCCCCCCCCCCCCCCCCCCCCGTGAGCAGAAAATGAAACATCACAGCATCATGTACCCTCAGATGTGGGAGGGATTTATTGCCTATGATTCTATTGGAGGGGAGATCGGGTAGATTAACATGAAAAGATGAAAAATTTAGGAATAAAAGACATTTTATCAGAAAAAAATTGTAACTTTTCATTTTCACATCCCAATGTTAATAAATTCAGTGAAAAACCTGTAGGGTCAAAATATTCTCAATACCCCTTGATAAATTCTTTGAGGGGTCTAGTTTCCAAAATTGGGTCACTTTCTGGGGTTTTCTACTGTTTTGGCACCTCAGTGGCTTTGCAAATATGACTTGCAAAATCTGCCCTGCAATAGACCATTGGCACTCCTTCCCTTCTTTGTCTCGCTGTGTGCTCATATATTATGTAACATTCACATGTGGGGTACTATAGTGCTCGGGAGAACTGGATTAATAAATTGTGTGATATATTTTCTCCTTTAAAGCCTTGTGAATATGTTTATTCTAGGGCTAAATGAACCTATTAGTCAAAGAGAATTAGACATGTAAATTTCACCTCCATTTTGTCTTAATTCCTGTTAAATGCTTATAAGATTAAGATACTTTGTATATGATGTTTTGACTTAATTAAGGGTTGTAGATTTGAAAATGGGGTATTTTATGGGAGTTTCTAATAGAGGCCTTTCAAAACCCCTTCAGAACTGATTTAGTCCCTTAAAAAATGGGTTTTGGAAATTAAATCTTAAATTTAGAAAATTGCTGTTTGACTTATAAGCCATATTATGTCCATAAAAATTAAAGCTTGATGCCAACAAAAAACAGGGATATGGTACATTATATTTATTAACTAATTTGGGTGGTATGTCTATCTCTATGAAAAGCACACCATTTCAAACTTATTTATCAACATTTCCATGAAATTTTCAAATTTTTCATAATTAAACAAAACATATCAACTAAAATTTACCACTAAGATAAAGTATAGAGATGAGCGAACAGTGTTCTATCGAACTCATGTTCGATCGGATATTAGGCTGTTCGGCATGTTCGAATCGAATCGAACACCGCGTGGTAAAGTGCGCCATTACTCGATTCCCCTCCCACCTTCCCTGGCGCCTTTTTTGCTCCAATAACAGCGCAGGGTAGGTGGGACAGGAACTACGACACCGGTGACGTTGAGAAAAGTAGGCAAAACCCATTGGCTGCCGAAAACATGTGACCTCTAATTTAAAAGAACAGCGACGCCCAGCTTCGCGTCATTCTGAGCTTGCAATTCACCGAGGACGGAGGTTTCCGTCCAGCTAGCTAGGGCTTAGATTCTGGGTAGGCAGGGACAGGCTAGGATAGGAAGGAGAAGACAACCACAACAGCTCTTGTAAGAGCTAAATTCCAGGGAGAAGCTTGTCAGTGTAACGTGGCACTGACGGGCTCAATCGCCGCAACCCAGCTTTCCCAGGATCCTGAATGGAATACACTGTCAGTGTATTCCCGTATACCCGATATATACCCCCGATACCCGTTCCAACGGTGTGCCCCCCCACCTTCACCCCAGAAATACCCTGCAAGTCCCCTAGCAATAGAATTGGGGCTATATACACCCACTATTTTTGCTACTGCCATATAGTGCCATTGTCTGATTGGGAATTCAAAGAATATATTGGGGTTACGTGCACCCACAATTTTTACTACTGGTATACAGTGCCAGTTTCTGACTGGGAATTCAAAGAATATATTGGGGTTATAAATACCCTCATTTCTTGCTACTGCCATATAGTGCCAGTTTCTGACTGGGAATTCAAAGAATATATTGGGGTTATAAATACCCTCATTTCTTGCTACTGGTATATAGTGCCATTGTCTGACTGGTAATTCAAAGAATATATTGGGGTTACGTGCACCCACAATTTTTACTACTGGTATACAGTGCCAGTTTCTGACTGGGAATTCAAAGAATATATTGGGGTTACAAATACCCTCATTTCTTGCTACTGCCATATAGTGCCAGTTTCTGACTGGTAATTCAAAGAATATATTGGGGTTACGTGCACCCACAATTTTTACTACTGGTATACAGTGCCATTGTCTGACTGGGAATTCAAAGAATATATTGGGGTTACGTGCACCCACAATTTTTACTACTGGTATACAGTGCCAGTTTCTGACTGGGAATTCAAAGAATATATTGGGGTTACAAATACCCTCATTTCTTGCTACTGCCATATAGTGCCAGTTTCTGACTGGTAATTCAAAGAATATATTGGGGTTACGTGCACCCACAATTTTTACTACTGGTATACAGTGCCATTGTCTGACTGGGAATTCAAAGAATATATTGGGGTTATAAATACCCTCATTTCTTGCTACTGCCATATAGTGCCAGTTTCTGACTGGGAATTCAAAGAATATATTGGGGTTATAAATACCCTCATTTCTTGCTACTGGTATATAGTGCCATTGTCTGACTGGTAATTCAAAGAATATATTGGGGTTACGTGCACCCACAATTTTTACTACTGGTATACAGTGCCAGTTTCTGACTGGGAATTCAAAGAATATATTGGGGTTACAAATACCCTCATTTCTTGCTACTGCCATATAGTGCCAGTTTCTGACTGGGAATTCAAAGAATATATTGGGGTAACGTGCACCCACAATTTTTACTACTGGTATACAGTGCCATTGTCTGACTGGGAATTCAAAGAATATATTGGGGTTATAAATACCCTCATTTCTTGCTACTGCCATATAGTGCCAGTTTCTGACTGGGAATTCAAAGAATATATTGGGGTTACGTGCACCCACAATTTTTACTACTGGTATATAGTGCCATTGTCTGACTGGGAATTCAAAGAATATATTGGGGTTACGTGCACCCACAATTTTTACTACTGGTATACAGTGCCATTTTCTGACTGGGAATTCAAAGAATATATTGGGGTTACAAATACCCTCATTTCTTGCTACTGCCATATAGTGCCAGTTTCTGACTGGTAATTCAAAGAATATATTGGGGTTACGTGCACCCACAATTTTTACTACTGGTATACAGTGCCATTGTCTGACTGGGAATTCAAAGAATATATTGGGGTTATAAATACCCTCATTTCTTGCTACTGCCATATAGTGCCAGTTTCTGACTGGGAATTCAAAGAATATATTGGGGTTACGTGCACCCACAATTTTTACTACTGGTATACAGTGCCATTGTCTGACTGGGAATTCAAAGAATATATTGGGGTTATAAATACCCTCATTTCTTGCTACTGGTATATAGTGCCATTGTCTGACTGGGAATTCAAAGAATATATTGGGGTTACGTGCACCCACAATTTTTACTACTGGTATACAGTGCCAGTTTCTGACTGGGAATTCAAAGAATATATTGGGGTTACAAATACCCTCATTTCTTGCTACTGCCATATAGTGCCAGTTTCTGACTGGTAATTCAAAGAATATATTGGGGTTACGTGCACCCACAATTTTTACTACTGGTATACAGTGCCAGTTTCTGACTGGGAATTCAAAGAATATATTGGGGTTACAAATACCCTCATTTCTTGCTACTGCCATATAGTGCCAGTTTCTGACTGGTAATTCAAAGAATATATTGGGGTTATAAATACCCTCATTTCTTGCTACTGGTATATAGTGCCATTGTCTGACTGGGAATTCAAAGAATATATTGGGGTTACGTGCACCCACAATTTTTACTACTGGTATACAGTGCCAGTTTCTGACTGGGAATTCAAAGAATATATTGGGGTTACAAATACCCTCATTTCTTGCTACTGCCATATAGTGCCAGTTTCTGACTGGTAATTCAAAGAATATATTGGGGTTACAAATACCCTCATTTCTTGCTACTGCCATATAGTGCCAGTTTCTGACTGGTAATTCAAAGAATATATTGGGGTTACGTGCACCCACAATTTTTACTACTGGTATACAGTGCCATTGTCTGACTGGGAATTCAAAGAATATATTGGGGTTATAAATACCCTCATTTCTTGCTACTGCCATATAGTGCCAGTTTCTGACTGGGAATTCAAAGAATATATTGGGGTTATAAATACCCTCATTTCTTGCTACTGGTATATAGTGCCATTGTCTGACTGGGAATTCAAAGAATATATTGGGGTTACGTGCACCCACAATTTTTACTACTGGTATACAGTGCCAGTTTCTGACTGGGAATTCAAAGAATATATTGGGGTTACAAATACCCTCATTTCTTGCTACTGCCATATAGTGCCAGTTTCTGACTGGTAATTCAAAGAATATATTGGGGTTACGTGCACCCACAATTTTTACTACTGGTATACAGTGCCATTGTCTGACTGGGAATTCAAAGAATACATTGGGGTAATAAATACCCTCATTTCTTGCTACTGCCATATAGTGCCAGTTTCTGACTGGGAATTCAAAGAATATATTGGGGTTATAAATACCCTCATTTCTTGCTACTGGTATATAGTGCCATTGTCTGACTGGGAATTCAAAGAATATATTGGGGTTACGTGCACCCACAATTTTTGCTACTGGTATATAGTGCCAATTTCTAACTGGGAATTCAAAATGCGCAAGGCTCCCGGAAAGGGACGTGGACGAGGCCGTGGGCGAGGTCGGGGGAATGGTTCTGGGGAGCAAGGTAGCAGTGAAGCCACAGGGCGTCCCGTGCCTACTCCTGTGGCGCAGCAAGTATTGCGCCACTCCACAGTGCCAGGGTTGCTTGCCACATTAACTAAACTGCAGGGTACAAACCTTAGTAGGCCCGAGAACCAGGAACAGGTCTTGCAATGGCTGTCAGAGAACGCTTACAGCACATTGTCCAGCAGCCAGTCAGACTCTGCCTCCTCTCCTCCTATTACCCAACAGTCTTGTCCTCCTTCCTCCCAAAATTCCCAAGCTTCACAGAACAATAACCCCAACTGTCCCTGCTCCCCAGAGCTGTTCTCCGCTCCTTTCATTGTCCCTCAACCTGCCTCTCCACGTCACGATTCCACGAACCTAACAGAGGAGCATCTGTGTCCAGATGCTCAAACACTAGAGTCTCCTCCATCTCCGTTCGATTTGGTGGTGGATGACCAGCAACCCACCCTCATCGACGATGATGTGACGCAGTTGCCGTCAGGGCATCCAGTTGACCGGCGCATTGTGCAGGAGGAGGAGATGAGACAGGAGTTGGAAGAGGAAGTGGTGGATGATGAGGACACTGACCCGACCTGGACAGGGGGGATGTCAAGCGGAGAAAGTAGTGTGGATGTTGAGGCAAGTGCAGCACCAAAAAGGGTAGCTAGAGGCAGAGGCAGAGGTCAGCAGCTTAGGCGAAGCCAGGCCACACCCGGAATCTCCCAAGATGTTCCAGTTCGTACCCAGCCCCGAAAAACTCCCACCTCGAGGGCACGTTTCTCGAAGGTGTGGAGTTTTTTCAAGGAACGCGCCGAGGACAGATATAGTGTTGTCTGCACAATTTGCCTCTCGAAATTGATTAGGGGCTCTGAGAAGAGCAACCTGTCCACCACTTCAATGCGCCGTCATTTGGAATCCAAGCACTGGAATCAGTGGCAGGCAGCAACGGCAGGACAAAGGCCGCCTGCCGTTCACGCCACTGCCACTGCCTCTGCCACTGCCTCTGCCTCTGCCACTGCCACTGCTGACTGTGCTGGCGATGCACTCCAGAGGACGAGCCAGGACACCACTTCATCTGCCTCCGCCACTTTGTTGACTTCTCCCTCATCCTCCCCTGTTCCTGTCTTATCTCCTTCTCCTGCACCATCAAAGGCACCATCAGGCGCTTCTTTACAACAACCCACCATCTCTCAGACATTGGAGCGGCGGCAGAAATACACTGCTAACCACCCACACGCGCAAGCCTTGAACGCCAACATCGCTAAACTGCTGGCCCAGGAGATGTTGGCGTTCCGGCTTGTTGAAACTCCCGCCTTCCTGGACCTGATGGCAACTGCGGCACCTCGCTATGCCGTCCCTAGCCGTCACTACTTCTCCCGGTGTGCCGTCCCCGCCTTGCACCAGCACGTGTCACTCAACATCAGGCGGGCCCTTAGTTCCGCGCTTTGCACAAAGGTCCACTTGACCACCGACGCGTGGACAAGTGCATGCGGACAGGGACGCTACATTTCACTGACGGCACACTGGGTGAATGTAGTTGAGGCTGGGACTGCTTCCCAAACTGGCCCGGTGTACCTCGTCTCCCCGCCTAACATTCCTGGCAGGGACACGAGAAGAACACCCCCCTCCTCCTCCTCCTCTACCGCCTCCTCCTCCGCCACCGCCTCCTCCTCCGCTGTTAGATTGACCCCAGCTACGAGTTGGAAACGTTGCAGCACTGGCGTTGGTAGACGTCAGCAGGCTGTGCTGAAGCTGATCAGCTTGGGGGACAGACAGCACACTGCCTCCGAGGTGAGGGATGCCCTCCTCGATGAGACGGCAATATGGTTTGAGCCGCTGCACCTGGGCCCAGGCATGGTCGTTTGTGATAACGGCCGGAACCTGGTAGCAGCTCTGGAGCTTGCCGGACTCCAACATGTTCCATGCCTGGCCCACGTCTTCAACCTAGTGGTGCAACGTTTCCTAAAGAGCTACCCCAATGTTCCAGAGCTACTGGTGAAAGTGCGGCGCATGTGCGCCCACTTTCGCAAGTCGACAGTAGCCGCTGCTAGCTTAAAATCTCTCCAGCAACGCCTGCATGTGCCACAACACCGGCTTTTGTGCGACGTCCCCACACGCTGGAACTCAACGTTTCAGATGTTGAATAGAGTGGTTGAGCAGCAGAGACCTTTGATGGAATACCAGCTACAAAACCCTAGGGTGCCACAAAGTCAGCTGCCTCAGTTTCTCATCCATGAGTGGCCATGGATGAGAGACCTTTGTGACATCCTACGGGTGTTTGAGGATTCCACAAGGAGGGTGAGCTCTGAGGATGCGATGGTGAGCCTTACAATCCTGCTCTTGTGTGTTCTGAGAGAATCCCTGATTGACATCAGGGATAACTCAGATCACACAGAGGAGTTAGGGATAGCATCCGATCCGTCACAGCTGGAGAGTAGGTCCACACATCTGTCCGCTTCATCGCGTTTAATAATGGAGGAGGAGGAGGAGGAGGAGGAGGAAGAAGAGTTGTCCGATGATGTGATGGTGATACAGGAGGCTTCCGGGCAACTTCAAATCGTCCCATTGTTGCAGCGCGGATGGGTAGACATGGAGGATGAGGAGGAAATGGAGATTGAACTTTCCGGTGGGGCCAGAGGAGTCATGCCAACTAACACTGTGGCAGACATGGCTGAGTTCATGTTGGGGTGCTTTACAACCGACAAGCGTATTGTCAAAATCATGGAGGACAACCAGTACTGGATCTTTGCTATCCTTGACCCCCGGTATAAAAACAACATCTCGTCTTTTATTCCGGTAGAGGGGAGGGCCAATCGCATCAATGCTTGCCACAGGCAATTGGTGCAGAATATGATGGAGATGTTTCCAGCATGTGACGTTGGCGGCAGGGAGGACAGTTCCTCCAGTAGGCGACCAAGTTCTCACCGGTCCACACAAACGAGGGGCACACTGTCTAAGGTCTGGGACACCTTGATGGCACCCCCTCGCCAAAGTGCCGCCACAGAGGGTCCTAGTGTCACCAGGCGTGAGAAGTATAGGCGCATGTTGCGGGAATACCTTTCCGACCACAGCCCTGTCCTCTCCGACCCCTCTGCGCCCTACACGTATTGGGTGTCGAAGTTGGACCTGTGGCTTGAACTTGCCCTATATGCCTTGGAGGTGCTGTCCTGTCCTGCCGCCAGCGTCCTATCTGAGAGGGTGTTCAGTGCAGCCGGTGGCATCATCACTGACAAGCGCACCCGTCTGTCAGCTGAGAGTGCCGACCGGCTCACTTTGATAAAAATGAACCACCACTGGGTAGAGCCGTCATTTTTGTGCTCACCTGTGTAAAGCACCCCAACATGAAACTCCATGTCTGTACTCAACCTCTCCAATTCCTCCGCATCCTCATACTCATCCACCATAAGCGTTGCACAATTCTGCTAATACTAGGCTCCCTCCAACATGATTTCCCCCAACTCTGCTGGTTAGAGGCTCCCTCCACCCTGATTTCCACCAACTCTGCTGGTTAGAGGCTCCCTCCACCCTGCTTTCCCACAACTCTGCTGGTTAGAGGCTCCCTCCACCATGAATTTGCCCAAACTGGGCTGGTTAGAGGCTCCCTCCACCATGAATTGGTCCAAACTGGGGTTTTTAGAGGCTCCCTCCACCATGAATTTGCCAAAACTGGGCTGTTTAGAGGCTCCCTCCACCATGAATTGGTCCAAATTGGGGTTTTTAGAGGCTCCCTCCACCATGAATTTGCCCAAACTGGGCTGGTTAGAGGCTCCCTCCACCATGAATTGGTCCAAACTGGGCTGGTTAGAGGCTCCCTCCACCATGAATTGGTCCAAATTGGGGTTTTTAGAGGCTCCCTCCACCATGAATTGGTCCAAACTGGGCTGTTTAGAGGCTCCCTCCACCATGAATTGGTCCAAACTGGGGTTTTTAGAGGCTCCCTCCACCATGAATTGGTCCAAACTGGGCTGTTTAGAGGCTCCCTCCACCATGAATTGGTCCAAACTGGGTTTTTTAGAGGCTCCCTCCACCATGAATTGGTCCAAACTGGGGTTTTTAGAGGCTCCCTCCACCATGAATTGGTCCAAACTGGGCTGGTTAGAGGCTCCCTCCACCATGAATTGGTCCAAATTGGGGTTTTTAGAGGCTCCCTCCACCATGAATTGGTCCAAACTGGGTTTTTTAGAGGCTCCCTCCACCATGAATTGGTCCAAACTGGGGTTTTTAGAGGCTCCCTCCACCATGAATTGGTCCAAACTGGGGTTTTTAGAGGCTCCCTCCACCATGAATTTGCCCAAACTGGGCTGTTTAGAGGCTCCCTCCACCATGAATTGGTCCAAATTGGGGTTTTTAGAGGCTCCCTCCACCATGAATTGGTCCAAACTGGGGTTTTTAGAGGCTCCCTCCACCATGAATTTGCCCAAACTGGGCTGTTTAGAGGCTCCCTCCAGCATGAATTGGTCCAAACTGGGGTTTTTAGAGGCTCCCTCCACCATGAATTGGTCCAAACTGGGGTTTTTAGAGGCTCCCTCCACCATGAATTTGCCCAAACTGGGCTGTTTAGAGGCTCCCTCCACCATGAATTGGTCCAAACTGGGTTTTTTAGAGGCTCCCTCCACCATGAATTGGTCCAAACTGGGGTTTTTAGAGGCTCCCTCCACCATGAATTGGTCCAAACTGGGGTTTTTAGAGGCTCCCTCCACCATGAATTTGCCCAAACTGGGCTGTTTAGAGGCTCCCTCCACCATGAATTGGTCCAAATTGGGGTTTTTAGAGGCTCCCTCCACCATGAATTTGCCCAAACTGGGCTGGTTAGAGGCTCCCGCCACCATGAATTGGTCCAAACTGGGCTGGTTAGAGGCTCCCTCCACCATGAATTGGTCCAAATTGGGGTTTTTAGAGGCTCCCTCCACCATGAATTGGTCCAAACTGGGCTGTTTAGAGGCTCCCTCCACCATGAATTGGTCCAAACTGGGGTTTTTAGAGGCTCCCTCCACCATGAATTGGTCCAAACTGGGCTGGTTAGAGGCTCCCTCCACCATGAATTGGTCCAAACTGGGTTTTTTAGAGGCTCCCTCCACCATGAATTGGTCCAAACTGGGGTTTTTAGAGACTCCCTCCACCATGAATTTGCCCAAACTGGGCTGTTTAGAGGCTCCCTCCACCATGAATTGGTCCAAATTGGGGTTTTTAGAGGCTCCCTCCACCATGAATTTGCCCAAACTGGGCTGGTTAGAGGCTCCCTCCACCATGAATTGGTCCAAACTGGGCTGGTTAGAGGCTCCCTCCACCATGAATTGGTCCAAATTGGGGTTTTTAGAGGCTCCCTCCACCATGAATTGGTCCAAACTGGGCTGTTTAGAGGCTCCCTCCACCATGAATTGGTCCAAACTGGGCTGGTTAGAGGCTCCCTCCACCATGAATTTTTCCAAATTGGGGTTTTTAGAGGCTCCCTCCACCATGAATTGGTCCAAACTGGGCTGTTTAGAGGCTCCCTCCACCATGAATTGGTCCAAACTGGGGTTTTTAGAGGCTCCCTCCACCATGAATTGGTCCAAACTGGGCTGGTTAGAGGCTCCCTCCACCATGAATTGGTCCAAACTGGGTTTTTTAGAGGCTCCCTCCACCATGAATTGGTCCAAACTGGGGTTTTTAGAGGCTCCCTCCACCATGAATTTGCCCAAACTGGGCTGTTTAGAGGCTCCCTCCACCATGAATTGGTCCAAATTGGGGTTTTTAGAGGCTCCCTCCACCATGAATTTGCCCAAACTGGGCTGGTTAGAGGCTCCCTCCACCATGAATTGGTCCAAACTGGGCTGGTTAGAGGCTCCCTCCACCATGAATTGGTCCAAATTAGGGTTTTTAGAGGCTCCCTCCACCATGAATTGGTCCAAACTGGGCTGTTTAGAGGCTCCCTCCACCATGAATTGGTCCAAACTGGGGTTTTTAGAGGCTCCCTCCACCATGAATTGGTCCAAACTGGGCTGGTTAGAGGCTCCCTCCACCATGAATTGGTCCAAACTGGGTTTTTTAGAGGCTCCCTCCACCATGAATTGGTCCAAACTGGGGTTTTTAGAGGCTCCCTCCACCATGAATTGGTCCAAACTGGGGTTTTTAGAGGCTCCCTCCACCATGAATTGGTCCAAACTGGGGTTTTTAGAGGCTCCCTCCACCATGAATTTGCCCAAACTGGGCTGTTTAGAGGCTCCCTCCACCATGAATTGGTCCAAACTGGGTTTTTTAGAGGCTCCCTCCACCATGAATTGGTCCAAACTGGGGTTTTTAGAGGCTCCCTCCACCATGAATTTGCCCAAACTGGGCTGTTTAGAGGCTCCCTCCACCATGAATTGGTCCAAATTGGGGGTTTTAGAGGCTCCCTCCACCATGAATTGGTCCAAACTGGGGTTTTTAGAGGCTCCCTCCACCATGAATTTGCCCAAACTGGGCTGTTTAGAGGCTCCCTCCAGCATGAATTGGTCCAAACTGGGGTTTTTAGAGGCTCCCTCCACCATGAATTGGTCCAAACTGGGGTTTTTAGAGGCTCCCTCCACCATGAATTGGTCCAAACTGGGGTTTTTAGAGGCTCCCTCCACCGTGAATTGGTCCAAACTGGGCTGGTTAGAGGCTCCCTCCACCATGAATTTGCCCAAACTGGGCTGTTTAGAGGCTCCCTCCACCATGAATTGGTCCAAACGGGGGTTTTTAGAGGCTCCCTCCACCATGAATTTGCCCAAACTGGGCTGGTTAGAGGCTCCCTCCACCATGAATTGGTCCAAACTGGGTTTTTTAGAGGCTCCCTCCACCATGAATTGGTCCAAACTGGGCTGGTTAGAGGCTCCCTCCACCATGAATTGGTCCAAATTGGGGTTTTTAGAGGCTCCCTCCACCATGAATTGGTCCAAACTGGGCTGTTTAGAGGCTCCCTCCACCATGAATTGGTCCAAACTGGGGTTTTTAGAAGCTCCCTCCACCATGAATTGGTCCAAACTGGGCTGGTTAGAGGCTCCCTCCACCATGAATTGGTCCAAACTGGGTTTTTTAGAGGCTCCCTCCACCATGAATTGGTCCAAACTGGGCTGTTTAGAGGCTCCCTCCACCATGAATTGGTCCAAACTGGGCTGGTTAGAGGCTCCCTCCACCATGAATTGGTCCAAATTGGGGTTTTTAGAGGCTCCCTCCACCATGAATTGGTCCAAACTGGGCTGTTTAGAGGCTCCCTCCACCATGAATTGGTCCAAACTGGGGTTTTTAGAGGCTCCCTCCACCATGAATTGGTCCAAACTGGGCTGGTTAGAGGCTCCCTCCACCATGAATTGGTCCAAACTGGGTTTTTTAGAGGCTCCCTCCACCATGAATTGGTCCAAACTGGGGTTTTTAGAGGCTCCCTCCACCATGAATTTGCCCAAACTGGGCTGTTTAGAGGCTCCCTCCACCATGAATTGGTCCAAATTGGGGGTTTTAGAGGCTCCCTCCACCATGAATTTGCCCAAACTGGGCTGGTTAGAGGCTCCCTCCACCATGAATTGGTCCAAACTGGGCTGGTTAGAGGCTCCCTCCACCATGAATTGGTCCAAATTGGGGTTTTTAGAGGCTCCCTCCACCATGAATTGGTCCAAACTGGGCTGTTTAGAGGCTCCCTCCACCATGAATTGGTCCAAACTGGGGTTTTTAGAGGCTCCCTCCACCATGAATTGGTCCAAACTGGGCTGGTTAGAGGCTCCCTCCACCATGAATTGGTCCAAACTGGGTTTTTTAGAGGCTCCCTCCACCATGAATTGGTCCAAACTGGGGTTTTTAGAGGCTCCCTCCACCATGAATTGGTCCAAACTGGGGTTTTTAGAGGCTCCCTCCACCATGAATTTGCCCAAACTGGGCTGTTTAGAGGCTCCCTCCACCATGAATTGGTCCAAATTGGGGTTTTTAGAGGCTCCCTCCACCATGAATTTGCCCAAACTGGGCTGGTTAGAGGCTCCCGCCACCATGAATTGGTCCAAACTGGGCTGGTTAGAGGCTCCCTCCACCATGAATTGGTCCAAATTGGGGTTTTTAGAGTCTCCCTCCACCATGAATTGGTCCAAACTGGGCTGTTTAGAGGCTCCCTCCACCATGAATTGGTCCAAACTGGGGTTTTTAGAGGCTCCCTCCACCATGAATTGGTCCAAACTGGGCTGGTTAGAGGCTCCCTCCACCATGAATTGGTCCAAACTGGGTTTTTTAGAGGCTCCCTCCACCATGAATTGGTCCAAACTGGGGTTTTTAGAGGCTCCCTCCACCATGAATTTGCCCAAACTGGGCTGTTTAGAGGCTCCCTCCACCATGAATTGGTCCAAACTGGGTTTTTTAGAGGCTCCCTCCACCATGAATTGGTCCAAACTGGGGTTTTTAGAGGCTCCCTCCACCATGAATTGGTCCAAACTGGGGTTTTTAGAGGCTCTCTCCACCATGAATTTGCCCAAACTCTGCTGGTTAGAGGCTCAATCCACCCTGATTTTCAAAACAAATGTTGGTGCCAACCTCAACTTACTACAAGGGCCAAATTCACTGCTGGTGACAAGCTCTTCTCACTGCAAGTGCCAAATACACATGTTTCAAGGTGTTTTCCTACTGTCAGAGAGGTGGTATTGAGTGTGTAAAGTGTGTAGTTGTTAGGCTGTGATGTTGGGGTAATAGAGGGTCTTTGGTGTGTTAGATGCCCCCAGACATGCTTCCCCTGCTGTCCCAGTGTCATTCCAGAGGTGTTGGCATCATTTCCTGGGGTGTCATAGTGGACTTGGTGACCCTCCAGACACGGATTTGGGTTTCCCCCTTAACGAGTATATGTTCCCCATAGACTATAATGGGGTTCGAAACCCGTTCGAACACACGAACAGTGAGCGGCTGTTCGATTCGAATTTCGAACCTCGAACATTTTAGTGTTCGCTCATCTCTAATAAAGTACAATGTGTCATGAAAAAAAAAAAAAAAAATTCAAAATCACTTTGGTGTTCCAAAGTTATTACCGTGTGAAGTGATACATGGCAGATTAGAAAAATCGAGCTCTGTTAGGGAGTCAAAAACTGGCTGCAGCGGGAAATGGTTAAAGATTGTCATATACAGACCCTATGTCTTATATTTATGGACTCTATAGAAACATGGTTTGTACCACAAAACGGACATGTAGAAAGAGTGGTTTCAATATGCAAGAAAGGGTCAAAAAGAGAGCCCAAAAACTATAGAATAGTAAGCCTAAACTCTTTGATGCGTAAAGTATTTGAAGTTTTGTAAGGGATGTTATCCTGGATTATCTCAATGTAAATAATCGTGTAATACCTAATCAGTATTGGATTATGAGTAGAGATGAGCGAACAGTAAAATATTCATTTCGAATAGCCGCTCAATATTCGACTATTCCAAATTAAGTTAGAGGCCCTTAAACTGAGCTACCAGCAGAGATTGAGGCCCTTGAGGTGACTTTAGCCTTTTACCAGCAGAGTTTTTGGCCCTTTAACTTAGTTTAGCCTTGCACCAGCAGAGATTTGTTGGCCCTTTAGGTGATTTGTGCCTTGCACCAGCAGTGTTTTTGGCCCTTGAGGTGAGTTAAGTCTTTAAACAACAGTGTTTTTTGACCTTCAGGTGAGTTGAGCTATGCACCAGCAGTGTTTTATGCCCTTTTGGTGACTAGAGCCATGCAGCAGCAGTGTTTTATTTTTTGGCCCTTGGGGTGACTAGAGCCTTGTAGCAGCAGTGTTTTATTTTTTGGCCCTTGGGGTGACTAGAGCCTTGTAGCAGCAGTGTTTTATTTTTTGGCCCTTGGGGTGACAAGAGCCTTATAGCAGCAGTATTTTGTTTTTTGGCCCTTGGGGTGACTAGAGCCTTGTAGCAGCAGTGTTTTATTTGTTGATATCCACATCCTCGCCCACATCCCCTGCTGCTACTGTTGAGGGGCACTGCTGGCAACCCCTCTCCAGTACCTGGACTATGTACTGGATACCCAGCTGGATATCCACTTCCACGTCCTCGCCCATGTCCCCTGCTGCTACTGTCGAGTGGCACTGCTGGCAGCCCCACTCCAGTACCTGGACTGTGGACTGGATACCCAGCTGGATATCCACGTCCTCGCCCACGTCCCCTGCTGCTACTGTCGAGGGGCACTGCTGGCAGCCCCTCTCCAGTACCTGGACTGTGGACTGGATACCCAGCTGGATATTCACGTCCTCGCCCACGTCCCCTGCTGCTACTGTTGAGGGGCACTGCTGGTAGCCCCTCTCCAGTACCTGGACTGTGGACTGGATACCCAGCTGGATATCCACGTCCTCGCCCACGTCCCCTGCTGCTACCCTGCTGCATGATTTGCAGTTTCACTGTATGTATACAGTGATCCTGCAGTGTGAAAAGATCTGTTTCTTCCTACCTATAAAACACTCTACAATCTGTTTCTCACACTGAGACCAAGCTCTCCCTATCACTCCAAAATGAAAATGAGACGAAGATGGCCGACACTATTCTTATGAATCAGAGGTCACATGTTTTCGGCAGCCAATGGGTTTTTCCATTTTTTTTTCAATTCCGATGTTGTCGTAGCTCTTGTCTCACCTCCCCTGCGCAGTTATTGGTGCAAAAAAAGCGCCAGGGAAGGTGGGAGGGGATACGAATTTTTACTGCGTTTGCGGCCTGGTATTCGACCAAATAGCTACTCGATCGAACGGTGTTCGCTCATCTCTAATTATTAGGAATTGGTTTTGCGAGACAAATCTAATCAGCGTCTAGGTAGAGGTCAGTTCTACCAAGGTAATGCTCTGTATATCTGGACTTAAAAGGTTGGTATATGCACTGCCTGAGCAACAGGAAACAGTAAGTGCTTGTTAATGGAAATAGTCAGACTGGGTCACAACCATTAGTGAGGTGCCACAGGGGTCAGTAGTCGATCCTTTGGATCAACACTAGGGTGACAGATTCGACTTGATGGACCTGTATCTTCAATCTCAGATAAATAAATATATAAAAAAATTATAATACATTATTAGACCAAGTATGTAACAAAGAAGTGAAATGAATTAATTCAACATAATAACAAAATACATATACTTATGAATTATAATGAATTAACCGCTCCCTGCCACCAATCTGTATATTTAAGTCTGTCATGTTATTTGCACTTCTTGCTCCATTAATTTTATGGAGTTAATTGGTGTAAACACTAAGACTATAACCAGTCTGGATGAGGAATTAGGTCATAGCAATAATTACAGTTGACCTTTACTACTGAGAATATGTCAACTTTTCATCAGCGATCAAAGACATTTGAAAAATGGGAAAAAGACACGCCACAAAATCTAACAAAATGCTCAAGGGAATTGAAAGATCTCCAACAGAATGTTGTTTACGTCTACATCTGTAAATTGTAGTTTCCCCCATTGAGCAGATTTTTTGTAGCATTTAGCTCTTCACACAGCCACCAGACAAAATTTTGCTCATTTAACTAGGTTTGGGAGATCCAAAAGAAAGTTCAAACATAATGAAAATCCAAATAGAAGGAGCCCAATGAAGCATCTACTGATCAGAAGTTGAAGGTACTCAACCTGTCTCACTATTCTCGTTCTAGTGAGGAACTCTCCATATGGGAGAAAGGCTTTACATTTTCACGTTACTCTTGTTATGGTTTATTTTACACAGTACACGACTTGCATATCTTTGTCCATTCACTGATTCTCAAAAAGCAGCATTATAGGGAAAGAAAAATTGTCACTATTGCATCTGAATTGGAGGCAATACATATTCTGGAGGACCTTCTGTTACCAATATAGGTAAGATACTAGCATACATTTATCCTTAATCATCTACATTTTCCCTTTTGTCAATATGCCCAGCGTCTGATTATCAAATTAGTGAATAAGGAGTTAAAAAATATAGCACCTATGATATATCATGAGAATCTAACCTCTCAGGAAAGAGAGGGTGTTAGGAGATCAATGAATCTTTGAGATATGATTTTTAAGGCAGAGATAAAGGCGGTAATATTGTCATCTGGCGCAGATGCATAGGCTGACAGCCTATTCAAAAGGCAGACTCAAGGTCACTGATCAGACTCTGAACTGCCATGTAGGGACATCGGCACCGCCAAAGACGCCATGTAGGGACAACGGTGGCCACAAACTTCCAAGAAGCTCTTCAGATGCCATAGTCATGTTTGACTGCAGCATCTAAGGAGTTAACACCCACGCTCAAAGCTCAGTATGACCTGGATGACACCTGTTGTGCGCTCTGAGTGCGCATCATGCTTCCACTGTAATGTGGGAAACTCTTCCCAGCTGTGGCATACTTTTATGCCGCATTTTGGGAAGGGGTTAAAGGGAGTCTGTCAAGTCCAAAATGCCTCGGAAACTAATAATTATACCGTGTAGGCACATCTATACAGTATCTTTGTGGACATAAATTGATGAAGCAATGCAGAGGTAATCATATTTTTATGGATATGCAAATCAGGCTATAAGTGCAATGGGGTTGGTAATGATTTGCCAACAAACAGCTGTGACTTTCGGAAAATGTCAATAACAGTATGGGGACAGTTTGGGCAGCAATTCTGTAGGCAAAGCTAGTAGGCAAATCAGTCCTAGTTTATGCTCACAAAAATAGGTTTCCGCTCCTATGAAAGGACCCTACAAGGCACTATTATTTGTTTAAGAGGCATTTTGGACCTGACAGAATAACTTTAACCCCTTAAGGATGCAGCCTCATGTTTCAAATCTGATGTGCCACTTTTGTAATGCTTTAACACCAAGGTGATTCTGAGATAGTTTTTTTCGTGACACATTGTACTTTGTGTTATTGGTAAATTTTGGTTGATATATTTTGTGTTTAATTATGAAAAATAGGAAATTTGGTGAAAGCTTTGAAAAAAAAAAGCAGTTTTCAAACTTTGAAATTACATGCCTTTATAGTTATACTGCCTATAGTTATATAGGCATAGTTATTCCAAAACTCATTTATCAAGGTATCAGTCCAGTCTGAAAGGCCTTTGTAAGTCCTCTGATAAATGGGGGTTTCTATTACATTCTCAAAACTGCACTCTTGTGCAGTGGAAAAACTCCAAAATGACTACATTTTGGAAACTAGACCTCTCAAGGAATTTATTAATGGGTATAGGGGATATTGTCACTCCATAGGGAGAGAACCACCATTTAGGTGTGTGGAGTCTTATTAAGCCATGAGCGCTCCACTGTGAAAAGGAACATGGGAAGAATATGCAAATCTGACTTCCATGATGTAATTAAGATGCCAGTGCCTCAAGTATGCACACCAATAGAGGGCGCTCACTGAGAATGTGCAAGTCTATCTTCCATGATGTAATTAGGAAGACAGAGTCTTAGGCAAGCAAACCAATAGAGGGCACTCCCTTTAACATCATGCCGACCTTCTCAGAGGCCTTTGTTTGCAATGATGTTGGGATTTTACCAGGTAGTCTCTCAGCCAAGGACTGCTGTTTTGGTGTTCTTGCATCTCATCAGCTTGGCGCAGAGAGGACTGACCTGGCAGAGGTGAGAGGCTTAGACAGTGTTGAGGACATTTCGTCACTCCATAGGGAGAGAACCACCATTTAGTGGGTATAGTCAGTGTTTAGTGGGTATAGTCAGTGTAATGACCCCAAAGCTGTTTCACAGAATTTTTACCATTGCAATATGAAAATGAAAAATTACTTTTTTTTTGTAAAAAATCATAATTTTAGCTCCAAAGTTTCAGTACTTTAAATGCAGAGTGCGAATTGGCTTTTGGAGGACATATTTTATTGGAATATACTTCAGGCACGTTGTTTCAGTTGCAGAACCCCAGTGGAAACCCCCAAAAAGTGACCCCATTTTGTAAACTTGACCTCTCAAGGAATTTATCAAGGGGTATAATTCTGTTTCACAGAACTGGGCTGTGAAAATGGAAAGCAACATTTTTTCCAAGGGGTTAAAGGAGAAAATGGACTTACAATTTGTTAAGCATTTTTATCTGACTATGGAAATGTCCGACATGAATGAATACTGCTGAATGGGCACATGAGGAGATAGAATGCTTTTTGGATGGCAGATTATGTTGTAATAGTTTTCTGGCACAATATCCACTTTGTAGAGTCCCCCCCCCTCCCAATCCGAGGTGCCAAAACAGCGGTAACCCTGTAATTGTGACCAAAGTTTTTAAACTAGACCCATCAAGGAATTTATCAAAGGATATAGTGCGCATTTGTACCCCACAGGAATTACATTAATTTATTTTCTAGAAATTGACACACAAGAGGTTGAAAAGTAAGTTTATGTATTGCACCAATCACAGTCAGGGTGCAAAAAAAGGGGGTTACATTTTTTTTTACAAAAAACAAAAATAAAAAAAAAAGCTCCCCAAAAAGGGTTTGGTTAAGAAAATCAAAAGGACAGGGACAGTAGTGGATGGAGGGGCTACATGACATAAGACCTCAGCAGCTGCACCATAATACATGTATTAAGGCATGTGTTGCCAATGGATTACACAGGCTGTGTTACCATAAGCTGCCATCTGCTTACCCATAACCATATCTTTTGCTTTTTCACATTACTAAGGCCTTGTTTGTTATAGAGAGGGGTTAGATAGCATCCATACATGATTTATTTTTTTAAGGCGATTTGCATTTCCAGTTCATCTGAACCAGAGAAGCCAAACATGATTCAGATCTCATAAGCTTTGCTCATCTCTAGTCCTGAGTAATTTTGCATTTTGTAAGTTCAATATTGTTTTGCAAACTATGGGAATGTAAAAAAATACTTGTGAAATAGCTATATTATCAGAAACTACAGTATGTATTCAGAGGATTATAAAAACATGAGTCAAATGTCTCAGAAACAGCTGTTTCTTGGGGACTGTTGGAGCTTTTAGTTATTGGTCAAGTCAGTACTAATTATACCTAATTAGCTGTGTAATAATTACTATTTGATGATAAAATTACTAGTTCTACAGTATTTTGGTATACAGCAAATGACTAAGGAGGTCTTTGGCTCTTTTGTAAGTGATGATCATGGTGATCATGGCTTCATTAACACTGTGAGCAAGTAATTATTATCAGCTGATTATAATATCAACTATATTAAACATGTATATAATTAGTTGCCTGAATATTCATTTTCAATTGTATTTCTAAACTTACAAATGAAATTTTTAGTCTTTTTTGTTGATAAATCACAAATGCTTGACAGTAGTTTCTACTTTCCATGTAGTAGTGTCTTAGAAATAAGTATTCCCTAGTCATTAACACTCTTCAACATTAGAGTAGATGTAAACCACATTTCAAGGGTACCTGAGTTTTTATGAAAAGTTGAAACATGTGCAGGGTCTTTCTTGTCAGTGTGTTCTAACCTTGGATGTCTGTGTATAACCTTTCAGATGTGGTGCCCTATCTGCTGCTAATTAGAGATGAGTGAACGGCGTTCAATGGAATTGATATTTGATCGAATATCAGGCCGTTCGAAGTATTCGATTACAATCAAATACCATGAGGCAAACGAACTAAAAATTTGTATCCCCTCCCTCCTTACCTGGTGCTTTTTTTGCACCAACTGCGCAGGGGAGGTGGGACAGGAACTACGGCAACGGAGGCATCGAAAAAAAAGTAATTGGCTGGCTAAATCAGGTGACCTCCAATTTATACGAATAGTCGATTTAATATCCGGGTCATATGAGACTGTGAACTATGTGACTGTGAGACAGGGATAGATGTACTGGCAGGGTTAGCTAGGGATTACCTTTATTTAGGTTGGAATGTTACTCAAACAGCTCTTTGGGGCTCTATCTCGTCAGGATCTCTGTCAGCTTGCGATATGTGGGAGCTGACTTTTTTCCATAGGAATGCATTGACCAGCGTTTATTGGCCGAATGCCATACAGAGTACAATATTTGGCCAATCAACACTGGTTCTGCTGGAGGAGGCGGAGTCTAAGATTGGTCCACAGTAGTCTCCATTCTGGTCCGATCTCAGATGTAGCAGTGTTGAGCGCACAGCTCTGCTACACCAGAGATGTAGCAGTGCTGGTCGTGCGCTGAGCTCTGCTACACCCGAGATGTAACAGAGCTGAATGTGCGCTGAGCTCTGCTACATACAGAGATGTAGCAGAGCTGAGTGTGCACTGAGCTCTCCTACATCCAAAGATGTAGCTGAGCTGAGTGTGCACTGAGCTCTGCTAAATTCAGAGATGTAGCAGAGCTGAGTGCCGGAGGAGGCAGAGTCTAAGATCGGTTCACAGTCTGATCTCAGATGTAGCAGTGTTGAGCGCACAGCTCTGCTACACCAGAGATGTTTTAGAGCTGAGTGTGCACTGAGCTCTGCTACATCCAGAGATGTACATCTCGGGTGTAGCAGAGCTCAGCGCACACTCACCCTTTGATAATTACTCATATCACCCCAGGTACCTTCGTTTTGTCCCCATTTTCGTGTGTCATTTTCGACCCATATGCCATAGCTTGTAGTGTTGTTATGTAATTGCATATACTTTGACATTTCAACCATACTAGCATAGGTGTATGTTTATGGTACCCAATACTGTGTATCTCCTTATCATTCTTGCCCACATTATACACAGTTGCATATATTGCCATGTCATCCAATATAGCCTAGATGACCAGTTGACTGTCCCTCATATCACTGGAGTAATTTCTGAAAAATTTTTTAAATTTTTTTTCAGATTCCTTGCAACAGGTTCTCTCTATTTTGATGTTGTACTGCCACACTACACAATTTCACTGTTAGTGAGACACACTTGCTTACATCTTGCGTGGATGGTGACCTACACTGTGAACCAAGTCAATAAATCTGAGCATTGGATATGGATTTCTGATGGCTTCCACGAATTTGGACATTTTCTAAACTGCGAGGGTGCACTTGTTTGGCAAACACATTCATGTGTGTAAAAGACATTAAGGACTCGTGACTGGGTTTATCAAGTTTTTTATTAACAAAAAACCCAACGTAGTAAAATAACTTACTTTTTTAATTAACTGTTTTAAAATATTATTTATATAAAATATTTTTAGTATAAAACAATGAAAAAACCTTTTTTCAAATATAGAACATTTTACAAAGTGAACAGTTCTTGGGTAAAGGAGCCTGTTGTATGACTAGTGGATGCCTGAGTGTCAACTTGTTCCCTAACATGCCCTTGCCCTGGATGAGAAGGCTGGTACTGTACAACTGACTGCAGTACAACCCACCTTCCTGGGAATACTGGCACTGTAATGGTTCAAATGGCCTAAACTGTTGTTGGGGTGGCATGGGACCGGACACTATTAGACTAGCAAGATGTTTAGGATCCTGCTCAGCCTGGAACTGGTTAAGAATGCTTATGATTGTGAACTGGTACAAGAGCTGCCATTCAGGAAGAGCCTTCTCCTTAAGCATTGCCACTAGAGATGAGCGAACACTAAAATGTTCGAGGTTCGAAATTCGATTCGAACAGCCGCTCAATGTTCGTGTGTTCGAACGGGTTTCGAACCCCATTATAGTCTATGGGGAACAGATACTCGTTAAGGGGGAAACCCAAATCCGTGTCTGGAGGGTCACCAAGTCCACTATGACACCCCAGGAAATGATGCCAACACCTCTGGAATGACACTGGGACAGCAGGGGAAGCATGCCTGGGGGCATCTAACACACCAAAGACCCTCTATTACCCCAACATCACTGCCTAACAACTACACACTTTCCACATTCAAAAAAACCTCTATCAAAGTGGGAAAATACCTGGAAACCTTCTTTACTCCCCAAATGGATGGACACAAACCCCAATTTAAGCTCAACAAACAGTAACAACCACCCCTTTAAATCACGTTCCCCATGACAACCACAAATGGAATAGGCAATGGGAATTCCAAAAGCCCTCACCCTTAACTGTCATTTTGAGTGTGTGTGTGTGTGTGTGTGTGTGTGTGTGTGATGTGGTAAGACCTTCCAAAATTCACTTTTCTAGCCCTTAACATGAGCCCTTCCAAACAAAGTTACATGACCTTAAGCTGAGCTACCAGCAGAGATTGAGGCCCTTGGCATGAGTAGAGCCTTGCACCAGCAGTGTTTTTGGCACTTAGGGTGAGTTGAGCCTTGTACCAGCGTGTGTCCCTTAACATCAGGCGGGCCCTAAGTTCTGCGCTTTGCACAAAAGTTCCACATTAACTAGGCTGAATGGTACAAAGATTAGTAGGCCCGAGAACCAGGAACAGGTCTTGCAATGGCTGTCGGATAACGCTTAAAGCACATTGTCCACCAGCCAGTCAGCCTCTACCTCCTCTTACCCAACAGTCTTGTCCTCCTTCCACCCAAAATTCCCAATCTTCTCAGAACAATAACCCCAACTGTCCCTGCTCCCCAGAGCTGTTCTCCCTTCCTTTGACTGTACCGCAACCTGCCCCTCCATTTCGCGATTCCACGGACCTAACAGACGAGTATCTGTGTCCAGATGCTCAAACACTAGAGTCTCCTCCATTCCATCTCCGGTCGATTTGGTGGCGGATGACCAGCAACCCACCCTCATCGACGACGATGAGACGCAGTTGCTGTCAGGGCAGCCAGTTGACATGCGCATTGTGCAGGAGGAGGAGGCGAGACAGGAGTTGGAAGAGGAGGTGGTGGACGACGAGGACACCGACCCCACCTGGACAAGGCAGATGTCAAGCTGGGAAAGTAGTGTGGATGTTGAGGCAGGTGCAGCACCAAAAAGGGTAGCTAGAGGCAGAGACATGTCCAGAGGCAGAGGTCAGCTGCTTTGCCGAAGCCAGGCCAGACCCGGAATGTCCGAAGATGTTCCCTTTTGTACCCAGCCCAGAAAAACTCCCCCATCGAGGGCACGTTTCTTGAAGGTGTAAAGTTTTTTCAAGGAATGCGCCGAGGACAGATATAGTGTCGTCTACACAATTTGCCTCTCGAAATCGAGTAGGGGCCCTGAGAAGAGCAACCTGTCCACCACTTCAATGCACCGTCATTTGGAATCCAAGCAATGGAATCAGTGGCAGGCAGCAACGGCAGGACAAACGTCGCCCGCCGTTCATGCCACTGCCTCTGCTCACAGTGCTGGCGATGCACTCCAGAGGACGAGCCAGGACATCACTTCATCTGCCTCCGCCACTTTGTTGACTTCTCCCTCATCCTCCCCTGTTTCTGTCTTATCTCCTTCTCCTGCACCATCAAAGGCACCATCAGGCGCTTCTTTACAACAACCCACCATCTCTCAGACATTGGAGCGCCGGCAGAAATACACCGCTAACCACCCACCCACGCAAGCCTAGAACGCCAACATCGCTAAACTGCTGGCCCAGGAGAGGTTGGCGTTCCGGCTTGTTGAAACTCCCGCCTTCCCGGACCTGATGGCAACTGTGGCACCTCACTATGCCGTCCCTAGCCGTCTCAACTTCTCCCGGTGTGGCGTCCCCGCCTTGCACCAGCACGTGTCACTCAACATCAGGTGGGCCCTTAGTTCCGCGCTTTGCTGCAAGGTCCACTTGACCACCGACACTTGGACAAGCGCCTGTGGTCAGGGATGCTGCAGTGCTTATCTTTAATGACAGGCAGGGTGAATGTGGTGGAGTCTGTTCCCTGGGTGCAAACTGGGGTGGCCTATCTCCTCTCCCAGGCCAAAATTCATGGCAGGAGTAGACTGAAACCCTACGACGCTGCAACCTCCACCACAGCTACTAGCGGCAAACGCTAAAACACTGGTGTGGGGAGACGTCAGCAGGCGGTGCTGAAGCTCATCAGCTTGGGGGACAGACAGCACAGTGCCTCCGAGGTCAGGGATGCCATCCTGGCTGAGATGGCATTTTTTTTTCCCTGCTACACCTGGGGCCTGGCATTTTTACGCCTGTGATAATGGCTGGAACCTGGTAGCGGCTCTGGAGCTTGCCAGCCTCCAACACGTTCCATGTTTGGCCCACGTCTAACCTAGTGGTGCAAAGTTTTTTAAAAACATACCCAAATGTACCGAAGCTACTGTTGAAAATGCGGCGCTTGTGCGCCCACTTTTGCAAGTGCACAGGAGTCGCTGCTAGCCTAAAAACACTCTAGCAAGGCCTACATCTGTCCAAACACAGGCTGTTGTCCGTCATTCACACACGCTGAAACCCTACAATACCATATCTTGAGCAGGGTGTGTGAGCTGCACAGACCTTTGATGGAGTTCCATCTACAAAACCCAAGGGTTCCTCAAAGTCAGCAACCAAAGTTTCTGCACCATGAGTTTCCAGGGGTGGCAGAGTTATGGCTAGGGGAAGAGGCATGGATAGGGATGATGTCTAGGGGCAAAAGCAGTGTGGATGTGGAGGCAAGCTAAGCAGGAAAAACTGGGGGTACAAGCTAAGGCATGGACTGGGGTGATGTCTAGGGGCAAAAGCAGTGTGGATGTGGAGGCAAGCTAAGCAGGAAAAACTGGGGGTACAAGCTAAGGCATGGACTGGGGTGATGTCTAGGGGCAAAAGCAGTGTGGATGTGGAGGCAAGCTAAGCAGGAAAAACTGGGGATACAAGCTAAGGCATGGACTGGGGTGATGTCTAGGGGCAAAAGCAGTGTGGATGTGGAGGCAAGCTAAGCAGGAAAAACTGGGGGTACAAGCTAAGGCATGGACTGGGGTGATGTCTAGGGGCAAAAGCAGTGTGGATGTGGAGGCAAGCTAAGCAGGAAAAACTGGGGGTACAAGCTAAGGCATGGACTGGGGTGATGTCTAGGGGCAAAAGCAGTGTGGATGTGGAGGCAAGCTAAGCAGGAAAAACTGGGGGTACAAGCTAAGGCATGGACTGGGGTGATGTCTAGGGGCAAAAGCAGTGTGGATGTGGAGGCAAGCAAAGCAGGGAAAATGGTGGCTAGAGGCAAAGGGATGTCCATAGGCAGCAAGGGCAAAGATGCAAAACTCTCCCGTTTCAAGAATTTTCCTGACTTGTTTCCCCACAAAACATTCCTGGGAGGAGGGCTGAAACACCACCCTCCTCCTCCTCCGCTGTTAGATTGACCCCAGCTACGAGCTGAAAACGCTGCAACACTGGTGTGGGGAGACGTCAGCAGGCTGGGCTGAAGCTCATCAGCTTGGGAGACGGACAGCACACTGCCTCTGAGGTCAGGGATGCCATCCTGGATGAGATGGCAATTTGTTTATCCCCGCTGCCCCTGGGGCCAGGTTTTTTAGCTTGTTGGAGGGCTCTGGAGCTTGCCAGCCTCCAACACGTTCCATGCCTGGCCCACATGTTCAATGTAGTGGTGCAATGATTTTTAAAAACATACCCCAAATTAGCTGAGCTAAGGGTGAAAGTGCGGCACTTGGACACCCACTTTCCCAAGTCTACAGTACCTGGAGCTAGCCGCAATACACTCCAGCAAGGCCTACATCTGCCTGAAGCACCTACTGTTGTGCGAGGTCACCACACGCTCTAACCCTAGATACCGTATGTTCAGCAGGGTGTGTGAGCAGCAGAGACCTTTGATGGAGTACCAGCTACAAAACCCAAGGGTTCCTCAGAGTCAGCTCCCTCACTTTCTGCACCATGAGTTTCCATGGGTGGCAGACTTATGGCCAGAGGCACAGGCATGGATAGGGGTGATGTGTAGGGGCAAAAGCAGTGTGGATGTGGAGGCAAGCTAAGCAGCAAAAACTGGGGGTACAAGCAGCCGGTGACATCATCACTGACAAGCACAGCTGTCTGTCAGCTGACAGGCTGACTTTCACCAAAATGAACAGACAATGGATAGACTCATCATATACATGTCAGTTACATGACAAATTTAGTGCAATTTGCAAGTCCAAGATGGTTTGGAGATCTGCGGAGAGGAATCTCACCACCTCTTGCGGGTGCCATCATTTGGAAGGCAAGCCCTGGGCTCAGTGGGTGAGAGCAAGCGCAGGATAATCGTCGTTTGGCCTGGCGGCCACTGCCTCTTCCACTGTTGACAGGGCTGGCGCTGCAGTCCAGACCAGGAGCCAGGATACCTCCACATCTGCCTCTGACACTTTGGGGAGTTCACCCTTATCCTCACCTTTTCCTGCCATTTCTCCTTTTGCCCGTGCCATCATGCGCCTCTTCCCAGCAACTCCCCATCTCCCAAGCCTTTCATTTCATGCTAAAGTACAGCGCAACCCACCCACATGCCCAAGGCTTCAACGGCCTCATCTCAAGAAATCTGGCCCAGGAGATGTTGGAATCCCGGCTGGGGGACACTCTGCCCTTTTTGGGCAGAGTGTCTACTGCGCCACCGCACTGTGCCGTCCACACCAGCACTTTCCCCCAAACATGAGGCGGTCCCTAAATTCAGCGCTTAGCCCTAAAGTTCCATGTGACCAGTTACGAATGGACAAGTGCATGCGGACAGGGACGCTACCTTTCAATTTGGGCACAGTGGTTGAATGTAGTTGAGGCGTGGACCGGGTCGCAAAATGTGGTGGCCTGACTTGTCTCCCCACACAACATTCCTGGGAGGAGGGCTGAAACACCACCCTCCTCCGCTGTTAAATTGACCCCAGCTACGAGCTGGAAACGCTGCAACACTGGTGTGGGGAGACGTCAGCGGGCCGTGCTGAAGCTCATCAGCTTGGGGGCCAGACAGCACACTGCCTACAAAGTGAGTCATGCCATCCTCGATGAGACGGCAATGTGGTTTTTGCCACTGCACCTGGGCCCAGGCATGTTGTCATGTGTGATAATGGCCGTAACCTGGGATTGGCTCTGTAGCTTGGCAGCCTGCAACATATTCCATGCCTGGGCCACGTTTTTAACTCATTGCTGCTAATCTTTTGAAAAAGGTACCCCAATGTTCCTGAGCTACTGGTGAAAGTGTGGCGCTTGTGCGGATAGTTTTTAAAGTGTATAGTTGCCGCTGCTAGCCTCTATGCACTCCTACAACGCCTGTACCTGCTGGAACAACGGCTGTTGTGCGACGTCTCCACACTGCTGGCACTAAACATATCATGTGTTGAGCAGAGTGTGTGAGCAGCACAGACCTTTGATGTAGTTCCAACTCCAAAACCCTCGGGTTCGTCAAAGTCAACTCCCTCAGTTGCTCAACCATGAGTGGCCATGGGTGGCAGACTTATGTGAAATCCCATCCCATCCATTGCACTGGACACGAAACATTAGCATGCGCTCAGCACAACTTCGGATATGGCAGATGCGTTAAGCAGGGTGCAGGGTACAACACAGACCAGGCCCGAGCACCAGGAACAGGTGTTAGAAATACTGCAGCATCTGCCATTTCCTTCCAATTTTGGGGTTTTGGACCCGCCACCGACTTGTCTGGACCTAAGTGGGGATCATGAGACACAGTTGCCATCAAGGCAAGCTGTGGTCATGTGCGGTTTGCAGTAAGGGGGCAGTGCGCAATTGGAAGAGGAGTTGGTGGATGACGAGGCCACCGACCCCACATGGACAGGGGTGATGTCTAGGGGCTAAAGCAGTGTAGATGTAGAGGGAAGCTAAATCAACAAAAAACCTGGGTAGAAGCAAAGGCATAAACTGGGGTGATGTTTAGGGGTGAAAGCAGAGTAGATGTGGAGGGAAGCTAAGCAGCAAAAACAGTGGGTAGAAGCAAAGGCATGCAAAACTCTACCCTGTTGGAAGACTTATTCCTAGGTCTGGAACACGTTAATGGCCCCCCTGGACAAATTACTGCCACTCAGGGGCCTAGTGTCACCAGGAGGGACAAGTATAGGCGCATGTTGTGGGAATACCTGGCCGACACCAGCTCTGTCCTCTCCGATCCCTCTGTGCTCTACAGCCTAAACTTATTTTCTCATCTTTTTTTCTGAACTGCACATCTCTTGCCTGCTTCCTTTGGGATCTTAGAAATGGTGGTCCACTTCCACAGATGGTAACTTCAATAGACAGTGTAACGGGAGTAGCTGAGGGATCGCTGTCTTAACCACTTTTTGGCACAAAATTAACTTCCAAAGCCAAATATGGTGCAAGTATATGATGCAAGGACACCTACACACCTATCTCTGACACATTGGGGAGTTCACCCTCATGCGCCCTTTTGGCCTGCACCATCATGCGCCTCTTCCCAGCCACTCCACATTTCCCAAGCTTTTCATTGCAGGCAGAAGTACAATACAACCCACCCCCATGCCCAAGCCTGTAACAGCCTCATCGATAAACTGCTGGCCCTGGAGATGTTGGTGTTTGTTTATGCTTCTGGAGACCCAGGCCTTCCGTCAGCAGATGGCAGCTGGGGCACCTCCCTATGCTGGGCCTAGCCGTTACTACTTCTCTTGGTGTGCTGTCTCTGCCTTGCGCCTGCATGTGTCCCATAACATCAGTCGGGCCCAGAGCTCTGCGCTTTGCTGCAAGGTCCACTTGACCACCGACACATGGACAAGCGCCTGTGGTCAGGGATGCTGCAGTGCTTATCTTTAATGACAGGCAGGGTGAATGTGGTGGAGTCTGTTCCCCGGGTGCAAACTGGGGTGGCCTATCTCCTCTCCCAGGCCAAAATTCATGGCAGGAGTAGACTGAAACCCTACGAAGCTGCAACCTCCACCCCAGCTACTAGCGGAAAACACTGTAACACTGGCATGGGGAGATGTCAGTAGGCCGTGCTGAAACTGATCAGCTTGGGGGACAGACAGCACAGTGCCTCCGAGGTCAGGGATGCCATCCTGGCTGAGATGGCATTTTTTTTTCCCTGCTACACCTGGGGCCTGGCATTTTTGCGCCTGTGATAATGGCTGGAACCTGGTAGCAGATCTGGAGCTTGCCAGACTCAAACACGGTCCACGCATGGCCCACGTTTTCCAACTTGTTGGTGCCATGTTTCTTTGAAACCTACACCATTGTGCCTGATATACAGGTCAAAGTGGGGCCATTTTCGTAAGTGAGAACTAGCCTCTGCTAGGCAGAAAACATTCAGAGCACACTCCTCTCATCTTCGCACCGTTGGCTGGCGGAGGAAGACGAGGGGGTTGGAGTGGCATCTGATGTCCCTATCCCACACGAGGCTAGAGGGTGCACTTCAGTGCATCCCATTGCTTCACCACAAATGGTGTGAAGGGGAGTGGAAAATGGAGGAAATGGAGAGTGACCCTTACAGTTGGGGCCAGCAAAGGCATGCCAAGTAACACACTGGCACACATGGCTGACTTCATCTTGGGTTGCTTTTCAACACATATTTCACATCATGAAGAACAAATAATACTGGATTTTTTCAAGCCTCGAACCCCGGTCTAGGTCTAATGTCTGTTCCTTTCTTATATTAGGGGAGAGGGAAAAAAAATTACTTCAGTGATACGTTTAGCGTACATAGACTGACTATTAATGTGTATCCCACTTAGTGTTGTTAGGGTTACACACCGTCACAACCTGGCTAAAGCTTCTATAGCTGTTAATAAAGTCAACATAACTTTACGGTATCCAAAAAGACAGCTGGTACCGACAGAGAGCAAGACAAATGTCACCCAAAGCTGTGAGCTCTGAACACCCACAGTGACTTTGGCGTCATCATCATTATAAGGGAGTGGGTGGTAATAAATAACTTGGCAGTGCCTAAAACCCAAAAAGCTTATACAACTATATTTACATTAAGATACACAAATGAAACTTTTCAGTAGCATGTCATGAGACAAGCTGATAAGCTCTTCCTTTGTGCAGTGCTATTTGAAAGTTAAACGCTGCCTTTATTTTAATTCTGGAGAAGGTGCAGACATTAGATTTAGAACATGTTGTCTTCATTGTCCAAATCCTCTATATAGGTAACGCGTTTTTCGGGCCGAGCTGTCTGGGAACGAGCTGGTGCAGCACTGACAACCTGGGTGAATATGGCAAGAGCCTGAGATGTAGGGTGAATGAATCCCCAAATTATTTGTGGAATTCCCAGTGAGACAATGGCACTGTATACCAGTATTAAAAATTGTGGGTGCACATAACCCCCATATATTCTTTGAATTCCCAGTCAGACAATGGCACTGTATACCAGTATTAAAAATTGTGGGTGCACATAACCCCCATATATTCTTTGAATTCCCAGTCAGACAATGGCACTGTATAGCAGTAGCAAAAATTGTGGGTGCACGTCACCCCAATATATTCTTTGAATTCCCAGTTAGACAATGGCACTGTATACCAGTAGTAAAAATTGTGGGTGCACATAACCCCCATATATTCTTTGAATTCCCAGTCAGACAATGGCACTGTATACCAGTATTAAAAATTGTGGGTGCACATAACCCCCATATATTCTTTGAATTCCCAGTCAGACAATGGCACTGTATACCAGTATTAAAAATTGTGGGTGCACATAACCCCCATATATTCTTTGAATTCCCAGTGAGACAATGGAACTGTATAGCAGTAGCAAAAATTGTGGGTGCACGTCACCCCAATATATTCTTTGAATTCCCAGTTAGACAATGGCACTGTATACCAGTAGTAAAAATTGTGGGTGCACATAACCCCCATATATTCTTTGAATTCCCAGTCAGACAATGGCACTGTATACCAGTATTAAAAATTGTGGGTGCACATAACCCCCATATATTCTTTGAATTCCCAGTCAGACAATGGCACTGTATACCAGTATTAAAAATTGTGGGTGCACATAACCCCCATATATTCTTTGAATTCCCAGTCAGACAATGGCACTGTATACCAGTATTAAAAATTGTGGGTGCACGTAACCCCCATATATTCTTTGAATTCCCAGTCAGACAATGGCACTGTATACCAGTATTAAAAATTGTGGGTGCACGTAACCCCCATATATTCTTTGAATTCCCAGTCAGACAATGGCACTATATACCAGTATTAAAAATTGTGGGTGCACATAACCCCCATATATTCTTTGAATTCCCAGTCAGACAATGGCACTGTATACCAGTATTAAAAATTGTGGGTGCACATAACCCCCATATATTCTTTGAATTCCCAGTGAGACAATGGAACTGTATAGCAGTAGCAAAAATTGTGGGTGCACGTCACCCCAATATATTCTTTGAATTCCCAGTTAGACAATGGCACTGTATACCAGTAGTAAAAATTGTGGGTGCACATAACCCCCATATATTCTTTGAATTCCCAGTCAGACAATGGCACTATATACCAGTATTAAAAATTGTGGGTGCACATAACCCCCATATATTCTTTGAATTCCCAGTCAGACAATGGAACTGTATAGCAGTAGCAAAAATTGTGGGTGCACGTCACCCCAATATATTCTTTGAATTCCCAGTTAGACAATGGCACTGTATACCAGTAGTAAAAATTGTGGGTGCACATAACCCCCATATATTCTTTGAATTCCCAGTCAGACAATGGCACTGTATACCAGTATTAAAAATTGTGGGTGCACATAACCCCCATATATTCTTTGAATTCCCAGTCAGACAATGGCACTGTATACCAGTATTAAAAATTGTGGGTGCACATAACCCCCATATATTCTTTGAATTCCCAGTGAGACAATGGAACTGTATAGCAGTAGCAAAAATTGTGGGTGCACGTCACCCCAATATATTCTTTGAATTCCCAGTTAGACAATGGCACTGTATACCAGTAGTAAAAATTGTGGGTGCACATAACCCCCATATATTCTTTGAATTCCCAGTCAGACAATGGCACTGTATACCAGTATTAAAAATTGTGGGTGCACATAACCCCCATATATTCTTTGAATTCCCAGTCAGACAATGGCACTGTATACCAGTATTAAAAATTGTGGGTGCACATAACCCCCATATATTCTTTGAATTCCCAGTCAGACAATGGCACTGTATACCAGTATTAAAAATTGTGGGTGCACGTAACCCCCATATATTCTTTGAATTCCCAGTCAGACAATGGCACTGTATACCAGTATTAAAAATTGTGGGTGCACGTAACCCCCATATATTCTTTGAATTCCCAGTCAGACAATGGCACTATATACCAGTATTAAAAATTGTGGGTGCACATAACCCCCATATATTCTTTGAATTCCCAGTCAGACAATGGCACTGTATACCAGTATTAAAAATTGTGGGTGCACATAACCCCCATATATTCTTTGAATTCCCAGTGAGACAATGGAACTGTATAGCAGTAGCAAAAATTGTGGGTGCACGTCACCCCAATATATTCTTTGAATTCCCAGTTAGACAATGGCACTGTATACCAGTAGTAAAAATTGTGGGTGCACATAACCCCCATATATTCTTTGAATTCCCAGTCAGACAATGGCACTGTATACCAGTATTAAAAATTGTGGGTGCACATAACCCCCATATATTCTTTGAATTCCCAGTCAGACAATGGCACTGTATACCAGTATTAAAAATTGTGGGTGCACATAACCCCCATATATTCTTTGAATTCCCAGTGAGACAATGGAACTGTATAGCAGTAGCAAAAATTGTGGGTGCACGTCACCCCAATATATTCTTTGAATTCCCAGTTAGACAATGGCACTGTATACCAGTAGTAAAAATTGTGGGTGCACATAACCCCCATATATTCTTTGAATTCCCAGTCAGACAATGGCACTGTATACCAGTATTAAAAATTGTGGGTGCACATAACCCCCATATATTCTTTGAATTCCCAGTCAGACAATGGCACTGTATACCAGTATTAAAAATTGTGGGTGCACATAACCCCCATATATTCTTTGAATTCCCAGTCAGACAATGGCACTGTATACCAGTATTAAAAATTGTGGGTGCACGTAACCCCCATATATTCTTTGAATTCCCAGTCAGACAATGGCACTGTATACCAGTATTAAAAATTGTGGGTGCACATAACCCCCATATATTCTTTGAATTCCCAGTGAGACAATGGAACTGTATAGCAGTAGCAAAAATTGTGGGTGCACGTCACCCCAATATATTCTTTGAATTCCCAGTTAGACAATGGCACTGTATACCAGTAGTAAAAATTGTGGGTGCACATAACCCCCATATATTCTTTGAATTCCCAGTCAGACAATGGCACTGTATACCAGTATTAAAAATTGTGGGTGCACATAACCCCCATATATTCTTTGAATTCCCAGTCAGACAATGGCACTGTATACCAGTATTAAAAATTGTGGGTGCACATAACCCCCATATATTCTTTGAATTCCCAGTCAGACAATGGCACTGTATACCAGTATTAAAAATTGTGGGTGCACGTAACCCCCATATATTCTTTGAATTCCCAGTCAGACAATGGCACTGTATACCAGTATTAAAAATTGTGGGTGCACGTAACCCCCATATATTCTTTGAATTCCCAGTCAGACAATGGCACTATATACCAGTATTAAAAATTGTGGGTGCACATAACCCCCATATATTCTTTGAATTCCCAGTCAGACAATGGCACTGTATACCAGTATTAAAAATTGTGGGTGCACATAACCCCCATATATTCTTTGAATTCCCAGTGAGACAATGGAACTGTATAGCAGTAGCAAAAATTGTGGGTGCACGTCACCCCAATATATTCTTTGAATTCCCAGTTAGACAATGGCACTGTATACCAGTAGTAAAAATTGTGGGTGCACATAACCCCCATATATTCTTTGAATTCCCAGTCAGACAATGGCACTGTATAGCAGTATTAAAAATTGTGGGTGCACATAACCCCCATATATTCTTTGAATTCCCAGTGAGACAATGGCACTGTATACCAGTAGCAAAAATTGTGGGTGTATATAGCCCCAATTCTATTGCTAGGGGACTTGCAGGGTATTTCTGAGGTGAAGGTGGGGGGGCACACCGTTGGAACGGGGATTTGGGGTGTATATATGGGGTATACGGGAATACACTGTCAGTGTGTTCCATTCAGGATCCTGGGAAAGCTGGGTTGCGGCGATTGAGCCCGTCAGTGCCACGTTACACTGACAAGCTTCTCCCTGGAATTGAAGTTATATGTAAGCCCAATATATTCTTTGAATTCCCAGTGAGACAATGGCACTATATGGCAGTAGCAAAAATAGTGGGTGTATATAGCCCCAATTCTATTGCTAGGGGACTTGCAGGGTATTTCTGGGGTGAAGGTGGGGGGGCACACCGTTGGAACGGGTATCGGGGGTATATATCGGGTATACGGGAATACACTGACAGTGTATTCCATTCAGGATCCTGGGAAAGCTGGGTTGCGGCGATTGAGCCCGTCAGTGCCACGTTACACTGACAAGCTTCTCCCTGGAATTTAGCTCTTATAAGAGCTGTTGGTTGTCTTCTCCTTCCTATCCTAGCCTGTCCCTGCCTACCCAGAATCTAACCCCTAGCTAACTGGACGGAAACCTCCGTCCTCGGTGAATTGCAAGCTCAGAATGACGCGAAGCTGGGCGGCGCTGTTCTTTTAAATTAGAGGTCACATGTTTTCGGCAGCCAATGGGTTTTGCCTACTTTTTTCAACGTCACCGGTGTCGTAGTTCCTGTCCCACCTACCCTGCGCTGTTATTGGAGCAAAAAAGGCGCCAGGGAAGGTGGGAGGGGAATCGAGTAATGGCGCACTTTACCACGCGGTGTTCGATTCGATTCGAACATGCCGAACAGCCTAATATCCGATCGAACATGAGTTCGATAGAACACTGTTCGCTCATCTCTAATTGCCACCATTAGGCCGAAATGTTCATTGGCACTCCATTCACTGCATCTTTGCATGAACGAAAGGACTTGTGCATCCAGCATGGCACGTGAATCCATGCCTGTCCCTGGGGTGCTTTCTTTTCTTGCCATGACCAGTTATTCTTGTGAGACTTGGGGGCTCTAGCAAACTTGGCGATGAAGGGGTTTGCGATGGTGAAGAAACTTGAGACCATTCTAGTGCACCTTGGTCCTCAGACTCCTCAACACCACCTTCCAGATTGTCAACAGTTCTGAAAAACATAAACAATTTTTAAGTAACAGACATTTTGATTTTGTACTGCCAGACTAAACAATTTCACAGTACAGTATATCAAATATATACATACTCTCCAATTTCCATTACTTCTTTTAGAAACATCAATTGTTGGGTATACATGTACGGTTTCTTAGTCCGGCGAACGGACATTACGGACATGCGGTATACTGTCCGGACCACGGTTTCAGCACACCACGCACAAAATCTATGGTGATGTAAGAGGCTGCATAGAAAACAATGGGTCCGTAAATAGTCCACAATTTAAAACCGCGGACCATTTGCGGTCTAAAACTAGCGTCGTGTAAGACCAGCCTTACATTTGTCTCTGAGGCTGTTGGTGTGTACAATAAGAAGCAGTCTGCCTCCTCCCCTATCCATTATAACTAATTAGGTTTATTTACATTGTCAGGTTCTGGGGTTGCTAGGTGGGGTGGCATAGACAGTCCAGTTTCTTTAGTCCAAAACAAAGGTAGAGTTTATTTTCTCTCAAAAATATAGTGCAGCAACAAAAGGAAAGAATACAAAAATAAATACCTGCCCGGCTAGGATCTAACTAAACATAGAATAGGTTACCTCACCTAGAATAACAGAAATCCAAAACCCAGTAGAATCATTCAGGACACAGCTCCTAAAATATGACCTCTCTGTTGGCTCTCCAGCCAAGCTCTGCTGCTGTAGCTGGCTTCTTAAGCTCCCTTGATGAGCAGACTCTTTGCAGCTAAGTCGCTGCCGGAATATCCCCAAAGTGTGGACTGTAGGGGATGGAATGACAGGTCCCACTACCAGCCTACCTGCCATTCCTAAAAATCCAGCTCAATACTGAGCATTTACCAAAATGCTCAGCAGACGAAAGTTGTCTGGTGAGAACAAACATTCCTTCTGGAGTTTTCTCATCTCACCCACCTGAGTAGTCTGGGTGAGATGTACACCCCCTCCATTACCTGACCAGCCATTGGCTTACATACCCCCCCCCTCTTCTCCAGACTAGAGAGCTGGGCATTTGTGGCCATCATACAATAGACCCGTGACAGGGCATCAGCATTTCCCAATAATTTCCCGGGTCTATGCTTCACACTGAAATTTTGAAAGGATAGGAACCATCAGGTAACCCCAGCATTTCTGTCCTCATTCATTTTCATCCATGTTAGAGTAGCATAGTCAGTTATTAACTTAAATTTTCTGCCCAGGAGGTAATACCTCAGGGCATCCAGTGCCCACTTAATGGCCAAGCATTCCCTTTCCACAATGGCATAGTTTTTCTCTGCAGGGGACAGATTCCTGCTCAGGTATATTACTGGATGCTCCTCACCATTTACCACCTGGGACAGCACTGCTCCTAGACCTGCATTTGAGGAATCTGTCTGCACCAGGAACTCCTTCCTAAAGTCAGGGACTATCAGCACTGGCTGCTGGCATAGAGCTTGCTTTAACCTCTGTAACGCCTCCTCTGCCTCTGATGTCTAGTGGATCATCTCTGACTTCCCACCTTTCGTCAGGTCAGTGAGAGGAGCTGTAATAGAGGCAAAGTTTGGCACAAACCTCCAGTAGTAGCCCACAATGCCAGGAAATGCCCTGACTTGCATCTTGGTCAGTGGTCTTGGCCAGTTTTGTATTGCCTCCACCTTATTGATTTGGGGCTTTATTACCCCTTTGCCAATGACATAGCCCAGGTACTTGGCTTCCTCCAGCCCTAAAGCACATTTCTCAGGGTTGATAGTAAGGCCTGCCTTGCTTATGGAGTCCAGTACTGCCTGCACTTTACAGAGATGACTTCCCCAGTCTGGGCTATGAATGACCACATCGTCGAGGTAAGCTGCTGCGTAGTCATGATGTGGCCTCAAGATCTGGTCCATCAACCTCTGAAAGGTAGCAGGAGCTCTATACAGTTCAAATGGTATAACCCTGTACTGGAACACACTTTCTGGAACAAATAAGGCAGTTTTCTCCTTGGCTTCCTTAGACAAAGGTATTTGCCAGTAACCTTTTGTAAGGTCCATTGTGGTTATGTACCTGGCATTACCCAACTTCTCAATCAGCTCATCAACCCTGGACATGGGATAAGCGTCAAACTTTGAAATTTCATTCAATTTTCTAAAATCATTGCAAAGTCTCCAAGTACCATTGGGCTTTGGTATCAATACAATTGGGTTAGACCACTCACTTTTGGACTCCTCAATCACTCCCAACACCAGCATGTATTTAACCTCAGCTGACACTACCTCCCTACGTGCCTCTGGTATTCTGTAGGATTTGAGGTTTACTTTCTTCCCAGGTTCTGTCTCTACATGGTGCTCTATCTGGTTGGTACACCCTGCCAGGCCAGAGAACTTGTGTCTATTTTTCTGCAGGAACTATTTTGCCTCCTGTTGCTGGGGCACTGAGAGGGTCTCATTCACACAGACTGGAGGGATTGGTGGCAACTAGAGATGAACGAGTACTGTTCGGATCAGCCGATCCGAACAGCACGCTCCATAGAATTTAATGGATGCACCTGGTACTTCCGCTTTCACGGCGGCCGGCCGCTTAACCCCCCCGCGTGCCGGCTACGTCCATTCATTTCTATGCGAGCGTGCTGTTCGGATCGGTTGATCCGAACAGTATTCGCTCATCTCTAGTGGCAACGAATCACCCACCTCTGTATTTGAGGCCACCAAGGATTCCCTCTGGTTCCAGGGCTTAATTAAGTTCACATGGTAAATTTGAAAAGGCTTCCTTTTTCCTGGTTGGTGAACCTTATAGTTGACTGGCCCTACTTTTTCCACAATTTCATATGGGCCCTGCCATTTCACTAAGAACTTGCTCTCCACAGTAGGCACCAAAATAAGGACTCTGTCCCCTGGGTTAAACTCTCAGACTCTGGCAGAACGATTGTAAATTCTGCTTTGGGCCTCTTGTGCTCTTTGCAGATGTTCTTTTACAATTGGCATGACTTTTGAAATGCGGTCCTGCATTTGAGCTACATGCTCTATGACACTATGGTATGGGGAAGCATCAGTTTCCCAAGTTTCTTTGGCTATATCTAGTAAGCTCCTGGGGTGTCTACCATAGACTAATTCAAAAGGGGAAAAACCTGTAGACACTTGTGGAACCTCTCTAATAGAGAACATCAGGTATGGCAACAGGCAATCCCAGTCACGACCATCTTTTTCTACCACCTTTTTAAGCATATGCTTGAGAGTCTTATTAAAGCGCTCCACTAACCCATCTGTCTGGGGGTGATACACAGAGGTCCGTATGTGGGTAATATTAAACAGCTTGCATAGCTATTTCATCATCTTTGACATGAACAGTGTGCCTTGGTTAGTCAGTAACTCTTTAGGTATGCCTGTTCTTGAAAACATGTAGAAAACTCACGGGCAATACTGGCCTTAGAGGCCAGCAACAACGGCAGTCTAGATATCGTCCTAGAGGCACGGTTCATGGTAATCTGGGGGTGACCCCAAAAAGAAGCCTGAATTTTTATGGGGCACCACTTTCTGTGGCTATAATTCATGTTGGGGGACGTCTTTTCCATTTTTCAGCGGCATGGAGAACCACATAGAAGATCTTTGGGTTCTACAGGTGGTAGAACGCGATTACTCTATATGTTCGATCATCCACCTCCCGACCGGCTGGATGGAGTCTGTAGACTCTGTAACATTTTTTTTCTAAAAAGAAATAATAGAAGTAATGATCACTCTAGATCTCAAAGACGCATATCTCCATGTCCCTATTTTTCTAGACGCATATTTCCATGTCCCTATTTTTCTAGACGCATATTTCCATGTCCCTATTTTTCGTCCTCACAGGAAGTATCCCAGAATCGCCATTTATATGGCCAACCACAGAGAGCATTATCAATTCACCGCACTGCCATTCAGCATTTCCTCAGCTCTATTCATATTCATTAAGGTGGTCGCTCCGGTCGCCGCCACCCTCAGACTACAAGGCCTATTCATCATTCCCTACTTGAACAACTGGCTCATAAAAGCTCAGTCTGCTGCAATCCTCCAACATCATCTGCAGATAACTATCAACTTCCTACAGAAGTTAGGTTGGATAGTCAATTGGGAGAAATCAGAGATCGTGCCAGCTACCCAGAAGAAGTTCCTGGGTTTCATTGTGAATTCAGAGTTGATGCAGATCTTCCTTTCCAGCCCATGAGCCTGTGAGAATAGAGGCTGTCGCCCGCTTCCTATTTTGGACCCGGCGAGTTACCATCCGCACTGCCATGAGAGTCCTCCAATATCATAGATCTCAGAGCAGTCTAACTGTCGCTACTTCACTTTGCTCAGGATCTCAGAGGCAAAGCAGTGAAGGTTTGTTCAGACAACATGACCACTGTAATCTATATGAAAAAACAAGACGGTACCAGATCTCCAGCCCTGCTGAGAGAGGCGAAGCTTATATTCTCCTGGGCAGAAAAGAATCTGACCCAGTTATCCGCAGTTCACATCAAGGGCTCCCTGAACATAGTAGCGGATCAGTTGAGTCGGAGTATCACTGTATCTGGTGAATGGTCTCTCAGTCCAGACGTATTTCAACAGATCATCCAGAGATAGGGTCTCCCGGAGGTCAATATTATGGCAACTCAATGCCAAGGTGGGGCCCTTCTGTTCTTTGTACCAGGAGGATAATCCCTTGGCAGTGGATGCCCTGTCCATCCCGTGGAGGTTCAGGCTGTTCTATATTTTCCCTCCAATTCCAATCATACCAAAGGTATTGAGAAAATAAGACAGGACCAAGCCTCGGGAATTGCCAAAATCCCATTCTGGCCAAAAAGGGTTTGGTTTGCCCAGCTGATGTGGATAAGTCAAGGCATATACTGGAGGCTCCCCCCCCTCCTTGACCTGGTAACCCAAGGAAAGCTGAGATGCCAGGATCTGAGGAGACTCAACCTGACAGCCTGGAGGTTGACCAGTCCCTATTAAGGAATAGAGGACTGTCGCAAGCCATTCTGAAGACTCTCGCAAGCGCCAGAGCTGGGTCTACTAATAACAACTACAGAAGAATTGGTAACATCTTCAATGCCTGGTGTCCTGAATATGAACTGGACTTCTACGATCCCCCAGTGAGGGTGATCCTGGATTTTCTTCAGAACGGACTAGACAGAGGGCTTAGTGCTGCCACCCTAAAGGTACATGTAGCTGCTCTGTCCGCCTATCTGGGGAGGCGTTTGTCTCAAGATCCTTTAGTAAGCACCTTTATCAAAGGGTCAACTAGGCTGAGACCTGTGGTTACCACACCTGTCCACCAGTAGGACCACAATACGGTCCTTTCGGCACTACTCAGAAAGCCTTTTGAGCCTCTGGAAGAGATCGAACTAAAGTTCCTGACCTAAAAAACAGCAGTTCTTCTGGCTATAACATCAGCCAAAAGGGTCAGTGATCTGCAAGCTGTCTTCGGAGAAGCCATATACCTCCTCTTTCCGGATCGTGTTCAGCTTAGGTTCCTTCTGGGCTTCAGACCTAAAATTCCTTCCACCACAAATATAAACCAGCTGATCACCTTACCAGCTTTTTTCCATCTCCTTCCTCTGCTGACAAAGAAAAGTTCCATACACTTGGACCTTGTGAGATGCCTGAGGATCTACCTCCAGCGTACGCGTTCCTTCAGAAAGTCCGAGAACCTCCTCAACTTCTTGGGGAGAAACAAAGGGCTTAAGGCTTTCAAAGCCTCAATTTCAAGTGGGGTCAGGGAGACAATTGAGATCTCTTACTCAAGGGCACATTCCACGAGGTTGGTTACCACCTCCTGGGCAGAGACAAAAGCCTTGTCTCTAAGTCAATTTTGCTCTGCTGCATTTTGGTCCTCGGAGTCAACCCTTGTGTCCCACTACCGCCTGGACACTCAGACTTCAGAAGCTACTGCTTTTGGTCACGGTTTAAGTGCAGTTTGTGGTGTGGACCCACCCTAGGGGATTACTTGCTAACTCCCCATATTTTGCCGCTGGACGACAGGGAACAAAGGATTATGAAGATAATCTTGTTTCCCTTAGCCCTAACAGCGGCAGAAAACTTCCCGCCCAGAAGAATTTTGTCATTGTTATAAATATATTGTGTTACCTATGTATAATTATGTTACTCTTGTATATACACACAGGGGGGAGGTCCTTGTGCCCTCTTGTAGGGCAAGCCATGATTGATTAATTGGCTAATTAAAATTCCGCCTGTCCTACCAGCACACAGGGGCAGAAATACCACATATTGTGTCGCTGTTAGGACTAAGGGAAACAAGATTATCTTCATAATCCTTTGTTTTTTGCTGTAAGCAGAAAGCACAGGGGGTGTTCCCCTTTGCTCAAAAAGCATTGTGCTGTCCAAAGACTCTTCAGCAACATGTCGTCCTTCTCCCGATAACCTTTTCGCTGCGTCATTGGCCTTGTCTTCAGCCAGCAGAGCCGACTGCACATGTCGGTTCTGCCATTTTCCTGTGGCCAAAGAGACACTCATTTAAAAATTATTTGAATATGGAAGAAAAGAAAATTCACAAAAACGTCGGTGCGTATCAGAGTAATAAAGATAGGAGAGGAACAGTCTTTATAAAGGATATTCCGAAGTGGTCTTTGCAGAAAAAGGGATTCTAAGGATCTAAGGCAGGATCAGAAACATGTCAGAGGACTAGATATTTTGTGTTTTTTCCTTGTTGGAAGCTTTTTGATCTTTAATAAAGTAGCCAAGTTTCAGATGGTGAAGTGATGACTTTTTCAGGAAAATGACACATGCTTTTGTCTTGCACCACAGAGGTGAGTCATACCACACATCTCTTGCACCCCAGAGGTGAGCCATGCTACACATCTCTTGCACCCTAGAGGTGAGCCACGCTACATATCTCTTGCACCCCAGAGGTGAGCCATACCACACATTGCTTGTACCCCAGGGGTGAGCCATACTGCACGTCTCTTGCACCCCAGAGGTGAGCCACGCTATACATCTCCTGCACCCCAGAGGTGAGCGACGCCATACATCACTTGCACCCCAGAGGTGAGCCATGCTACACATCACTTGCACCCCAGAGGTGAGCCATACCACACATCGCTTGCACCCCAGAAGTCAGCCATACCACACATCTCTTGCACCCCAGAGGTGAACCATACTGCATGTCTCTTACACCTCAGAGGTGAGCCATACTGTACGTCACTTGCACCCCACAGGTTAGCCATACTACACATCTCTTGTACCCCATAGGTGAGCCATACCGCACGTCTCTTGTACCCCAGAGGTGAGGCATACTACAAGTCTCTTGCACCCCAGAGGTGAGCCATACTACACATCTCTTGTACCCCATAGGTGAGCCATACCGCACGTCTCTTGTACCCCAGAGGTGAGGCATACTAAAAGTCGCTTACACCCCAATGGTGAGCCATACTACACATCTTTTGATTTTAATATAGCACTCAAAAATGACAGTGAGGGACTTGCCCCTATTGGGTGTGGCCTCACTGAAAACAATCAACTGATCCTAGTAATTCACATTCAGCTTGACACTGGGCGCGCCTCCCTTTATACAGTGGGTGTGTCAAAGGACATGTCACCTATCACACAAGAGGAGTGAGAGGAGTCATCTATTTTAAGCAAGGAGGGCATGTCCTATTAATTCTGGGCGAGGATAGGCTCCTGGATCAGACAGGATTTATTTACATTGCGATAACAAGAAATAAAGAAGACTTATATTGGACTTTCTTATCTCGTTGCTGGATGATCCTTTGTATTCTATCCTGGATCAGACGACTGGTAATAGAAGCCTGCAGACTAGAAGCGAAGATAGGTTGAGAAGTGGGTGTGGCAAAATGTCAGTGTGCGAGTGAGACGGACGGGTAGTGAGAGCCGTGTCAGGTGAAGTGGGGGGGGGGGGCTCTGTCTGTTCTATAAATTGTGGAGAATGAAGTTCGGTAGAAGCAGTGGTGCAGACCCAAACAGTCAAGACAGGGACACAAAATATGCAAATAGTTTATTTAGAAAAATAAAACAGGAAAATAAACCGTGACTTCAGGCACAAAATGAGCAAAGGAAAATACAACCTTAACTTCAGGCAAAAACCAAAATAAATACCTGCTCATCTGAGCCACTAGCTAAACAAGACTGATAACCTAACTATACATGTGGCTTACTTCCAGCCACACGATCAAAACAGGTGCAATATTGTCTCACCGGACTCAGGGTTACAGGACAGAACCATACATCTCCTTTCACTCCATGGATCTGCACTGTAATGCAGGAGCCACAGCCTTTTCTGGACCAGTAATGAGCCAAGGACTCACACCTGGAGCTGAGACCTACTCAAGACCCGAATTAGACCACACATAAGTTAAAATCCTGGGGGTGATATAGCGAGATTCCAGAACTCTTCTTGTCATCTTCTCACAAAATGTGTAAGCCTTCATAGTCGGATAGAGCAAGATTGCCCAGGAGAGGTGTGGTAAGATGAGTATATGTCTTTGTTATTTTCCATCACCTCCCCAGGGCCTCCAATTATTAGGAGACCCCAGTGTATAATAATGAAACGTCTGCCTGTTTGGGTCTCTGTGCCCCCCCTCCTAGACATCCCAGGCCGACACTGTACACAGGTCAGGTTTATACTAGTAATACAAAGTGTGTATCTGAGGGCATGGTTTCAGGATATTGATTGTTTTGTGGAAATGAAAAACTCCCATGGGAGACATGTGAGTAAAAGGATCCAATGACAAAACTAGGAACGGCGGCGACCCGTGGCAAACTTTTGACATGGGGGCTCCCCCCGACTAACGCACGCTGAAGACCCTGACAGACCTCCCCCCCCCCCCCCCGCATTCCTGCGCTCTCTATTATGTCCCATAGTGGCCCCTACACACAGTATTATGTCCCATAGTGGCCCCTACACACAGTATTATGTCCCATAGTGGCCCCTACACACAGTATTATGTCCCATAGTGGCTCCTACACACAGTATTTTGTCCCATAGTGGCCCATCCACACTGTAGTATGCCCCATAGAGGCCCCTACACACACTATTATGCTCCACTGTGGACACCCATGTACAATTTTTATACTCCGGGGTCTTTTCAGACCCTGGAGTATAATAATCGGAGACCAAAGGGGGGTACCAACATAAAAAACACTGTTACCTATCTCCGGCTCCGCTGCAGTCCTCGGAGGTGTCGGCCATCTTACCGGGACGTCACATGACCCGAGATATAACATGACCTGGGACGCAGGCCCTGGTCATGTGATGTTAGGAAGAATCACAGACGTAGGCCGAAGCCTGCCCGGAAAGGTAAGAAACATGTTTTTTTATGTTACCGTACCTCCCCTGGACCTCCGATCATCATACTCAAGGGTCTGAAAAGACCCCTGAGTAAAATAATGATGTTTGTGGGGCCTGTGGCGTGATTTACCGATCCCAGCCCCTGCCAGGATCAGTAAGTAAATATAGCCTGTTACCGGCTGGAGTAACTCCAGCTGGTAACAGCCTATTAAGAAAAGAAAAAAAACGCAGCAGTAGCGGCTGTCGCTGGGCCCCTAATGTCCCACGCCCTGTGGCAGCCACTACCCCTGCTACCCAGGTAGTTACGCCACTGAGAGGATCTTAAAACATTGTGGTGGGATGGGACTTCTTGTGCAACACATTAACTCCTCCCAACCATCCTGGATTCAGCAGGACAGTGTCAGATTCCGTGTCCTGCCCCGCAAACCCGGTCGGCAGAAGGAATGTCCCAAATTTAACTCAACTGCGTCCGGAGAGAACGCAAATGAGTTAAATACAGTGGTGAAGTAGGAACGCAAAGCTCCTGATTTGCTATTGTGTACCCTATTTGCTCCAGCTTCAGGAGCTGTAAGTGCAATGTGATGACGTCACTCATATCGCGCCTGCAGCTCCCGCGACAAGAGACTGCAGATTGCACAGCTGGGGAGCAAGGAGAGGTGAGTATCAGTGTTTTTTTTGTTAAACTTTTGCAGCTCAAGACCGACATTAAACTGTGGAGGCAGATGGAGGGGGGTGGGCAGTATACTGGGAGGGCATATAAAGAGGGACATTAATCTAGGTGCAGCAGACAGAGGAGGACATTAAACCTTGGGGGAAGATAGAGGGAGTCATTAAACTGTGGGAGCATATATAAAGGACATTAAACTAGGGGCAACTAGAGGAGGACATTAATGTCTTCCTCTAGTTCCCCTCGTGGTTTAATGTCCCCCTCCAGTGGCCCAGTTCAATGTCCCCCTCCAGCTGCCCCAGTTTAATGTCCTCCTCTAGTAGCCCCAAGTTTAAACTGGGGCAGCTGGAGGAGAAAATTAAACTATGCAGCAGCTGGAGGGGGACATTAAACTGGGGCAGCTGGAGGGGGACATTAAATTGTGGGTGCACCAGGAGAGAGACTTTATACTGTGGGGTCAATTTGAGAAGAACATTATAATGTAGAGGCATATAATATTCAGGTGACCGGAGGAGCATTACTCAGTGTGGGGAGCACAAAGAGAAATAAATGGGAATGGGCAGAGTCAATGTAGAAGTAGGTGGAACTAAATTTGCTGCCTTACGCTACACTGAAAACAGGCTTTATTAATCCTGCAGGGTTTCATCGCCACTTACTGATCCCTGTTTACATCAGCATTGAAAAGGCATAATGACATGTGACCAATGCAGCCAATTGTAAGATGTAGTCGTGATATATTATGTGACCACTAGAGCATTTATGTTAATATTGCATGTCATCACTGCAGTAATTATATTTCGAATCACACGCTCCCATAGAAATGAAAGGAAGCGGCTGGCACGCAGACTTTGCCAGTGGCAGGATGCTTAACCCCTCGCATGCTGGCTACGTCCATTCATTTCTAAGGGAGTGTGCTATTCAAAATGGCTGTTTCGAATAGTGTTTGCTCATCTCTATATGAGAGTACAGTCATGGCCAAAACTTTTGAGAATGATACAAATATTAATTTTTACAAAGTCTACTGCTTCAGTTTTTCCAATGGCAATTTGCATATACTCCAGAATGTTATAAAGAGTGATCAGCTTAACAGCAATTACTTGCAAAGTCAATATTTATCCTTCAAAACACATTTCAACATCATTGCAGCCCTGACTTAAAAGGACCAGATAACATCGTTTCAGTGATTGCTCCATTAACACAGGTGTGGGTGTTGATGAGGACAGGGCTGGAGATCAATCTGTCATGATTAAGTAAGAATGACACCACTGGACACTTTAAAAGGAGGCTGGTGCTTGGCATCATTGTTTCTCTTCTGTTAACCATGGTTATCTCTAAAGAAACATGTGCAGTCATCATTGCACTGCACAAAAATGGCCTAACAGGGAAGAGTATCGCAGCTAGAAAGATTGCACCTCAGTGAACAATCTATCGCATCATCAAGAAGTTCAAGGAGAGAGGTTCCACTGTTGGCAAAAAGGCTCCAGGGCGCCCAAGAAAGACCAGCAAGCGCCAGGACCGTCTGTTAAAAGTGTTTCAGCTGCGGGATCGGGCTACCGGTAGTGCAGAGCTTGCTCAGGAATGGCAACAGGCAGGTGTGAGTGCATCTGCATGCACTGTGAGGCGGAGACTCTTGGAGCAAGGCCTGGTATCAAGGAGGGCAGCAAAGAAGCCACTTCTCTCCAGAAAAAACATCAGGGACAGACTGATATTCTGCAAAAGGTACAGGAAGTGGACTTCTGAGGACTGGGGTAAAGTCATTTTCTCTGATGAATCCCCTTTTCGATTGTTTGGGACATCTGGAAAACAGCTTATTCGGAGAAGACGAGGTGAGCGCTACCACCAGTCTTGTCTCATGCCAACTGTAAAGCATCCTGAAACCATTCATGTGTGGGGTTGCTTCTCAGCCAAGGGAATCGGCTCTCTCACAGTCTTGCCTAAAAACACAGCCATGAATAAAGAATGGTACCAGAATGTCCTCCAAGATCAACTTCTCCCAACCGTCCAAGAACAGTTTGGCGATCAACAATGCCTTTTCCAGCATGATGGAGCACCTTGCCATAAAGCAAAGGTGATAACTAAATGGCTCAGGGAACAAAACATAGAGATAATCCCATTGAGAACTTGTGGTCAATCATCAAGAGACGGGTGGACAAACAAAAACCTACAAATTCTGACAAAATGCAAGCATTGATTGTGCAAGAATGGACTGTTATCAGTCAGGATTTGGTCCAGAAGTTGATTGAGAGCATGCCAGGGAGAATTCCAGAGGTCCTGAAGAAGAAGGGTCAACACTGCAAATATTGACTTGCTGCATTAACTCATTCTAACTGTCAATATAAGCTTTTGTTACTCATAATATGATTGCAATTATATTTCTGTATGTGATAAAAACATCTGACAAACACACATAAAAACCAGAGGGCAGCAGATCATGTGAAAATATAAGATTTGTGTCATTCTCAAAACTTTTGGCCATGACTGTACTTTGTAAATGTAAAAGATTGGGTAGATTCGATGAGAATTGATGCACCCAGAATAAGCTGTAGAGGAACCAGGGACTAGAGCCTAGATAGTTGTAGACACGCAAACTAGATCCAGGTGAGGTGATACATCTGGTGCGGAGTTTTAATTGATAAAATTCTTGGACTACACTTTCATGTATCATTTACTATGGTAAAAAATGTGAGGTTCTTGGCGCACAATTTGGTAAATTGTGCGAGCCCATCTGCCACGTCACGGCGACCTCATTCAGATGGGTCCCTACACTAAGACTTTACTTGTACTAACTGTAATGTAGCAGGGAGTCTATAGAGAAGGTTATCTACTGACCTATATGTAAAGTGTTAGTGTAGGGACCCATCCTAATAAGGCCAGTAAATGGTTGATGGGATTAAACATGTCATGCAATTTGTTTTTAAAAACATCGTCATATACTATAGTATATTAGTAATAGTAATTTACTACAACATATTTTCTATCTATGTATCTATCTATGTATCTATCTATACGTATTACAAATATATATATTAAATACGCACAATAAACCTTACACTTCTTGTATATAGAAATACTTATTAGGTAATTTGCACAACCCAAAAACAGATCCAAATATACACACATACACAGTATGTAATAATAGAAATATATACATGCAATATGCACCTTTCATATGCAGTAAACAGAAATAAATTGAAAAGAGAAATCCTTAGTAAGTTTATACGTAAACGCACATATATATATATATATATATATATATATATATATATATATATATATATTAAATATACATACAATCTCTATATAAATACCTATAGATATTATATCAAGGAATAGGGGGGTTATACAATATATATATAAATAACTATAGATATTATATTATTAGGGAATCAGGGGCTTATAGATTTCCCCTCTACCACCATCTTCTCTGTCCCTCTGTGCCTCTCGCATCTCACCTCTAGTTCTCCATGCAACTTGCTTCTCCTCTCTACCCTTCCTCAATTCTGTACTCTCTCTCCTCTACACCTCTCAACTCACTCACACTGTGCTTTTCTATTCTACCTCTCAGTGCCTGGATCCTCTATCCTTTATCTTCTCCCCTCTTTGCCTCTTGACTCTTCTTTCCTCTAGAATTCTAAACCTATCACCAATCTTCCTCCATGCCCCTTTCCTCTTCCACTCCTTGACTCATCTTCTCTACTCTGCCACACCGCTCTCCTCTTTCTGTTACCCCTCCTCATTTCTGTCCTCTCTTCTCTCTCCCTCACTTTGCTGTCTTGTGTGCCACCCACTTCTGACTTCTCTATTCTACTCCTTTGCGTCTCTCAGCCCTACTATCTATGCCTCTCTCATGTACCCCACCATGGCTCATGTCTCCTGTCTACTTTACTTGCTTCTGTCCTTTCGCCTCTACTCCTTTGTTCCTCTCACTTCTCTCCTTTCATACTCCACTGTGGCTCATGTCTCTGTCCTCTATCACTATTCACTATCGTCCTATTTCTCTTCTACACCTCTGCACCTATTGCATCTCCCCCATTGTGCCTATCATTATTCTCCTTTCTCATCTACTCCTTCACATCTCTCTCACTGGAGTCCTCCACTGCAGTTCATTCCTCCATCCTCTACCACTAATTAAGATAGTCATTACACAATTATATAAGTGGATAATACTTATAAATATACATATTTATATATACAATACAGACACCTGACACATATTGTACATATAGTACAAACACATATACATATACTTTTTACATAGAATCCTCTCGCTTCTACCCCTACTCACTTCGGACACCTCCTCTATACCTCTCTATGCCTTTCAACTCTCCACGCCTCTCTGCTACATGCATCTTGCCTCTCTCCTCTACACCTTGTGACTCTCTCCTGCACCATCTATACACCTTCCCTCTCTCCGAGCTTCCCACATCTTTCCTCTGTCTTTTACCCTTCTGCAACTCTCTACATTGTCCTCTGTCCCAGTGCGCCCCACACCTCTCATATGTATCCCCCTTGCTTCTATGTTCTCTCCTCTACCCCTGCACACTTCTAACCTCACCTTTTCTGTGCTCTCTCTTCTCTATTCTCCAATACATACAATCTTTATACAAATAACTATAGATATTATAATATTAAGAAACAAGGGAGTTATGGCTTTCCCCTCTATCACCATCTTCTCCATCCCTCTGTGCCTCCCGCATCTTTCCTATAGTTCTCCATGCTTCTTGCTTCCCTCCTCTACCCCTCCTAACTTCTGTACTCTCTCTCTCCTCCAAACCTCTCAACTCACTCTCTCTGTGCCTCTCTCTTCTCTATTCTACCTCTCAGTGCCTGGATCCTCTGTCCTTTATCTTCTCCCCTCCTTGCCTCTTGACTCACACACTTTTGTTCTGTCTATTCTACTCCTTAACACCTCTCACCTCTCCTTCTGTACTTCTCATATATACCACTCCACACATCTTTCCTCTATCCCACCTCACATCTGTCCTTTCTACTTTACAATGCCATAGCTCACACCTTTCTTCTCTTCCCTGCCTTACTCCGTGCCTCTAACCTTTACTACTACTCTTTTCTGTCCTCTCTCCTCTACCCCTCTTCACCTCTCTCAACTCTCTTCTACCCCACCATGGCTTATGCCTCTTTGTCTACTTTACTTGCTTCGGTTCTCTCTCCTCTACTCCTTTGTTCCTCTCACTTCTCTCCTTTCATACTCCACTGTGGCTCATGTCTCTGTTCTCTATCACTATTTGCTATTGTCCTCTTTCTCTTCTACCCCTCTGCACCTATTGCATCTCCCCCTATCATTATTCTCCTTTCTCCTCTGCTCCTCCACATCTCTCTCACTGGATTCCTCCACTGCAGTTCATTCCTCCCTCCTCTACCACTAATTTAGATAGTTATTAAACAATTATATAAGTGGACAATACTTATAAATATACAGTCCTATGAAAAAGTTTGAGCACCCCTTTTAATCTTAATCATTTTTAGTTCTAAATATTTTGGTGTTTGCAGCAGCCATTTCAGTTTGATATATCTAATAACTGATGGACACAGTAATATTTCAGGATTGAAATGAGGTTTATTGTACTAACAGAAAATGTGCAATATGCATTAAACCAAAATTTGACCGGTGCAAAAGTATGGGCACCTCAACAGAAAAGTGCCAGTAATATTTAGTAGATCCTCCTTTTGCAAAGATAACAGCCTCTAGTCGCTTCCTGTAGCTTTTAATCAGTTCCTGGATCCTGGATAAAGGTATTTTGGACAAACAATTCAAGTTCAGTTAAGTTAGATGGTCGCCGAGCATGGACAGCCCGCTTCAAATCATCCCACAGATGTTCAATGATATTCAGGTCTGGGGACTGGGAGGGCCATTCCAGAACATTGTAATTGTTCCTCTGCATGAATGCCTGAGTTGATTTGGAGCAGTGTTTTGGATCATTGTCTTGCTGAAATATCCATCCCCGGCGTAACTTCAACTTCGTCACTGATTCTTGAACATTATTCTCAAGAATCTGCTGATACTGAGTGGAATCCATGCGACCCTCAATTTTAACAAGATTCCCGGTGCCGGCATTGGCCACACAGCCCCAAACCATGATGGAACCTCCACCAAATTTTACAGTGGGTAGCAAGTGTTTTTCTTGGAATGCTGTTTCTTTTTGGACGCCATGCATAACGCCTTTTTTTATAACCAAACAACTCAATCTTTGTTTCCAAAATGAAGTTGGCTTCTCCAAATGTGCTTTTGCATACCTCAGGCAACTCTATTTGTGGCGTGCTTGCAGAAATGACTTCTTTCTCATCACTCTCTGATACAGCTTCTCCTTGTCCAAAGTGCGCTGTATTGTTGACTGATGCACAGTGACACCATCTGCAGCAAGATGATGCTGCAGCTCTTTGGAGGTGGTCTGTGGATTGTCCTTGACTGTTCTCACCATTCTTCTTCTCTGCCTTTCTGATATTTTTCTTGGCCTGCCACTTCTGGGCTTAACAAGAACTGTCCCTGTAGTCTTCCATTTCCTTACTATGTTCCTCACAGTGGAAACTGACAGGTTAAATCTCTGAGACAACGTTTTGTATCCTTCCCCTGAACAACTATGTTGAACAATCTTTGTTTTCAGATCATTTGAGAGCGGGCTGTCCATGTTCGGCGACCATCAAACTTAACTGAACTTGAATTGTTTTGTAGAAAGAAATGGTCCAAAATACCTTCATCCAAGATCCAGGAACTGATTAAAAGCTACAGGAAGCAACTAGAGGCTGTTATCTTTGTAAAAGGAGGATCTACTAAATATTAATGTCACTTTTCTGTTGAGGTGCCCATATTTTTGCACCGGTCAAATTTTGGTTTAATGCATATTGCGCATTTTCTGTTAGTACAATAAACCTCATTTCAATCCTGAAATATTACTGTGTCCATCAGTTATTAGATATATCAAACTGCAATGGCTGTTGCAAACACCAAAATATTTTGAACTAAAAATGATTAAGATTAATAGGGGTGCCCAAACTTTTTCATAGGACTGTACATATTTATATATACATATATACAATACAGACACCTGACACATATTGTACATATAGTACAAAGAAATGTACATACACTTTTTACATAGAATCCTCTCGCTTCTACCCCTACTCGCTTCTGAGACCTTCTCTATACCTCTCAATTCTACACTCCACGCCTCTCTCCTACAAGCATCTTGCCTTTGTCCTCTACCCCTCTACGCCTTGTGACTCTCTCCTGCACCATCTATACCTCTTGCCTCTCTCCAAGCCTCCTACCTCTATCCTCTGTCTTTTACCCTTCTGCAACCCTCTACATTGTCCTCTGTCCCAGTGCGCCCCATGCCTCTCTTATTTATCCCCCTTGCTTCTGTGCTCTCTCCTCTACTCCTTCACATCTCTAAACTCACCTTTTCTGTGCTCTCTCTTCTACCATACATACAATCTTTATATAAATAACTATAGATATTATATTATTAAGGAATAAGAGGTAATAGCTTTCCCCTCTACCACCATCTTCTCCATCCCTCTGTGCCTCTCCCATCTCTCCTCTAGGTCTCCATGCCTCTTGCTTCTCTCCTCTACCCCTCCTCATTTCTGTACTATCTCTCTCTCCTCCACTCTCCTCCACTCTCCTCCACTCTTCTGAATTCTACCCCTCAGCGCCTGGATCCTCTATCCTTTATCTTCTACCCTCCTTGACTCTTGACTCTTCTTTCCTCTAGATTTCCAAATCTTTCTTCTATCCCTACTCACATCTGTCCTCTCTCCTCTACCCCTCCACACCTTTCTTAACCCTCTTTTATCTTGCTATGGCTCATGCCTCTATTGTCTACTCTACTTCCTTCTGTCCTCTCTCCTTTGTGCCCCTCACTTCTCTCCTTTCTCCTGTACTCTTCAATGCCTTTCTCCTCTACCACTCATCTCTTCCCTTTTACTCTACTCCTCTGCGCCTCTCTACTTTACTACACTGTGGCTCATGTGTCTCTCTTCTATGACTATTTGCTACTGCCCTCTGTCTCTTCCACCCCCTGCACCTATTCCATCTCCCCCATTATGCCTATTGCTAGTCTCCTTTCTCATCTACTCCTCCATACCTCTCTCACCGGAGTGTTCCACCACAGCTCTTTACTCTCTCCTCTACTCCTAATTTAGTTATTACACTTTATATACTTATTTATTTATATATACACAGATATATACACACATATATACAGTGCAGACACCTGACACATATTGTACATATAGTACAAATACATATATATACACTTTTTACATCGATATCTCTCGCCTCTACCCCTACTTGCTTCTGACACCTCATCTACACCTCTCAATTCTCCTCTCCACACCTCTCTCCTCCATGTCTTTTGCCTCTTTCCTCTACCGCTCCACATCTTGTGACTCTCTCCGCCAGCCTTCAGTACCTCTATCCACTGCCCCACCATGACACTCACCCCTCTATTCTACCCCTCCATGCCTTGTGCCACTCTAGTCTAGCCCTCTACACCTTGCACTTCCCTCCTTTATCCCTCCACGCCTCGTGACTCTCTCCTACACTCCTCTACATCTCTCTCTCCGAGCCTCCCACCTCTTTTCTCTGTCTTTTACCCCTCTGCAACTCTGTACACTGTCCTCTGTCCCAGTGCACTTCACACCTCTCTTCTTTACCCCCACCCCTTGCTTCTTCTGTGCTTTCTCCTCTACCCCTGCACACCTCTAACTTCACTCTCTGTGCCTCTCTCCTCTCTTTTCAATCTCTCTCTCTCCTTTTTCTTCTCCCCTCATTGCCCCTTGACTCTCTTCTTTCCTCTAGTCTTCTGATCCTATTCTCTACTTCACCACACCGCGATCCTCTTCCTGCTACCCCTCCTCATTTCTGTCCTATTTCCTCCATGCGTCTCTTTACTCTCTTGGAGGCCACACACTTTTTTCCCCTCTATTCTACTCCTTAGCACATGTAAACCTCTGTGCCTCTTTTCTCTCTCCTGTACCCCTCCACACCTTGTGGCTCTCTCCTCTAGCCATCAGTCCCTAGTGTCTCTATCCTTTACCCCACCATGCCTCACATCCCTTTACTCTACCCCATGCCTTGTGCTGCTCTACTTTAGCCTTTTACATCTTGCACCTGTCTCCTTTATCCATCCACGCCTTGTGACCCTTTCCTGCAACCCTCAATACCTCTTGGCTCTCTACTTCTTTGCAACTTTCTATACTGTCTTCTGTCCCAATGTGCCCCACACCTCTCTCCTCTACCCCTCTGCCTTTCTCTCCTTTCCCACTCAACTCGGCTCTTTCAACTACCTGTCTCTTGTATCCTCTAAACCCGCTCTCCTTTCCCACTTCACTTGCCTTTTTCATCTATCTTTCCACACCTCACACTGCTCTTATCTACCCCTTCATGCCTATTTCCTCTACTCATCTGTCCCTCATACTTCTCCCTTCTGCCCCTTCATCCCTGTGCTTCTAGCATCTCTCTTCTACCCCTCACACCTCTATTCTCTATCCCTTCTCGCTTTTGTCCTCTCTCCTCTACCTCACCATGCCTCACACCTCTTCTCTTCCCCTCCTTACTTCGTAACTCTCTCATGTATCTCTACATGCTTCTCATTCTTACCTATACTCATTTCGGGCCTCTCTCCTCTACCCCTCCAAGCATTTCTAAACTCTCTTCTATCCCACCATGGCTCAGGTCTTCTCTCCTCCAGCACACCTCATCTCTTCCCTTTCTACTCTAATCACCGCTCTCCACTTTCCTTTATTCCCCCCCCCCCCCGTGTCTCATTCCTCTCTCCTGTATCACTATTTGCTACTATCCTCTTTCTCTTCTACCCCTCGCATCTGTCCCCGTGTCTATTTCTAGGCTCCTTTCTCATCTACTCCTCCACATCTCTCTCACTCTTCTACCCCTAGTTTAGATAGTTATTACACTACCTAATAGTTATTACAATATTGCCACTTGATTCTATTCTTCTATTTCCTCCAGACTAACGAACGTATTAGCAATCTCCCTCCATGAGCCCACCCCTTGACTTTGTGTCTGGCCAAAAAAAACGGTTTCCCCGGGGAGAGGCTAAAGGCAGACACAGGTGTTTACCTTTAAAAACCCATTCAAATGAATGTGTTTTAAAGCTGTTCACTGGGAAGCCGTCCCCGGTCCAGTTTCACCAGGGCTGAGGACAGAAACCCAGCGGAATGAGACAGGGCGGACACGGGCCAAAAGTGTGAACACCCCCTTACACACATACGAACTGTAGAGACACCTGATACATTAGACATATCCTTAAGAAGTATTTCTTAATACATATGTTCATAAAGATAGACATGGATACATACAGTATATGTGCATATATAATATACTCACCTTACACATACTGTTTAGAGACATACTTGATAGAAAAGAGGACATCACTCACACAGACATTACATACATGTTACCTGGATACCTCTGACACATTCATTGTGCTTCATTCTGTGTAGATGCAAGGATAAAGCCATGTATGTTAGCTCCTATGCATGTGACTATATGACTGACAGGTGAATATATCACCCATAAATCACTATTGTATAAATAATATTGTGCAGTGTAGTTATTGCCTGCAGGCTGCACTTTACTACACAGTGAAAATAATCCTACTGTCTGTGTAAGGACTACAAGAGAATGACAGCCATGGACATTTTGGCGCATGTGCTGGTGACAACTGACCACTGGACATGGGAAGAAAACTTCAGAAAATTATTAAGGATATTAATGGGAATGTTTCTTATCTGTTGAATAAACAATGGAGCAGAGTAGAGAGAAGCTCATGTGAACAGAGACTAATACTTCACATTTCTTCCCAGTCTCCCCCCTAGCTGGTATCTGTAATACAGTCTGTGGATTGATCGGCCATTTCTTATGATCTTCAGGGTTAGATCTCAGTCACTTACCAAACAGGTTGCCAGAAGGTCACCACCGCAGCAGAGCTGAGCGCACGGACGGCCATCTTCTCTCCTCACTGACCAGTAACTGACTGCAACCAACTGACTTTTCAAATCTATATGCAGCAATCCCATTGGTTGCTGCTAGTTCTAGTTACCACGGTGACAGATGCAGCTGAGCATTTAACCCCTTAAGTGCCAATACTTTTTCAGGATTACGGCCTTATTTATTTTTCCTATAGATATTGCTGTATGAGGGTTTCTTCATTTTAGGATAAAATACATATTACTAACTGATCATTTTTTTATTAACTCTTTTCAGGAGGAGTGGAATGTGAGATAACAATTCTGCTCTTGAGTTTGCATGTTAAAGGGACTGTCCAGGAAAAAAATGTCCCCTCCATGGTTTAATCTCCCCCTCCAGCTGCCCCAGTTTAAACTGGGGGAAACTAGAGGGTAACATTAAACTGGGGCAGCTGGAGAAGGCTATTAACCTAGGGGCAATTAGAGGGGGACATTAACCCCTCCTTTCCCACTAGAGAGCAGCGACTCATCCTTCCCAACCTATGTTATCAGATGCAGGCCAGGCACCAAGGAAACAATGAGCAAACAATGGGAGGAATAATCTAATATTGCAGGCAACAAATGAAGCAGTGATGCAATCTTTTTTGGAAAAGTCTTGAATTTACATAGCCTAGCAGTATAGATAGGATCCTGACAACCCCTTTAATCTTAGTGAGGCTAAAATCAAACAGCACAGCTGAAATACCTTAAGGCTGGCCACAGCCACCAGACCTCTAGGGGTATGTTCACATGGAGTTTTTTTGCATGTTGTTTTTGAGGCAAATTATTTCAATGACAGTCAGTAGCAGTTTTTTCCTCTGGCTGATTTTTTCAGACAAAAAGTGTGACATGACCAATCTCCAGTGAGAATCCGCCTTAAAAAGCCCACTAAAGTCAATGGGAAGCAATACTGTGGGGTCAATTTGAGGAGAACATTATAATGTGGGGGCATATAATAGGGTGACTGTAGCAACATTTTACTGTTTGGGGAGGAAAAAAAAGAAATGAATGGTAATGGGTGGAGTCAATTTGGAATTTGGTGGAGCTAATGCCATGTGTGCCACATATTTTGTCCTTCTTGCTGTCCTTTGGAAGTTGGGAGATATGACAAAGTACAAGATACAAGTTTATTCCCTAGTTAGAATCCACAAAGGATCCCATTCACTGACAGCAAGTAGACATTTTGAAATTATGACGAATTGACAGAAAGTCTTTAGTAAAATGGAATAGCTTTATTATACAATTATTACCCTTTAACAGTATAATATGTGTATTTTATATTTGGTTTCCGCAGGAAATAAGGGGGGTAAATAGTCCTATGCAGCTACATGTAAAGAACATTGCAGAAATGTAAAGCTTTAGGCTCGCGCTCATTTATTTGCTTTGTTACACAAAATGTTAGATAATAGTTTTTCAACCGCTTATAGCAGCAAAAGGACGACTACTATCTGTTTGTACTCTGTCGAAATGATGGCTTATTATTTCTGAGATGTTATTTTCTCATCTTTACTGGCCAGCTGTCTCTTTATAGTGCAGTTCTTGTTTTATTTTGCACAGCCCCTTTAAACCCATACATTTCAGAGTTTTACATTGACATCTGATTTCATGTGATGCTATTCCATTTCATAAATGTTCCAAACAAAGAGCCTTAGTGTAGGAAAGGGTAATGTACATTATTATGTGAAATTAACTTTTTCGACTGCTTGCATTTTTGAGGTAAAATATAATAAATGACTACTCCTCTAGTATAAACCTACAATTTAGAGCATTTACTTTTTAGTTTCTTAAATAACACAGGAGGGAACCATTTCAAAGAAACAGCTATGCAATTTAATGAGAGAGCAAATTAAAAGAAAGCAATTCTGAAGAGTGAAATGAAGACAGACGCAATAAAAGTGACTAATGTTAATGAATTCAAGAACGTGACAACGCCATTGCCGTGTCTTACATTTGGGTCCCGATAATTGAAGCCATTTGAGCCTTATAAAACATTGCTGTTTGGTAAAGTCCTTGATATCATTTCATAGACCCTTTATCTTATACGGTTACTTTACAGAAATATATACTTTTATCTCCAATCCAGATTTTGATATCATTTCAATTTTAGCAGACTGTAAAGACAAATTGTGACCTGCTACTTCTGTTCCATTGTGTCCTTATTATTCCTTCTCCCATGTGTTTGGTGCAGTTTTCCAGCACTAGTTCTCTTATAACCACCAGTAGATGGCAGTAAAGCTTCACTGATAATCCCAATTACCGCAGTAATAGACAAAGGTCTGCAGGCGAACATATCAGTCTGCAAGCAGGCCTGAATCCTTAAGGAGAGAAATCTTTGAGAAATTAACTTTGCATATTTTATGTATGATCGGTAATCAAAGGGTATAAAACACAGTACTTTGTGGCCTGATTCTGTATTGTATATTAATACAACATTATACATTGTCAGATTCATTTTAATTATAAAATCTATCTCTGCTATTCTGTTAATCGCACTAATGGGTACTGTCTGCAACTCTCCACATAAACAGCCGCCTAAGATGTATTCATAGTATTTCATGTACATTGCTAGTAAGCAAGGACAGGTTTAGATTTTAATCAAAAATAAATAGGAGAAGTCCTATTGCAATACAGTGTTACTCTGAAAAGTTCTGCTTATTTTTAGGGGGGGGGGGGGGGGAATAATGAAATGATGTCACCATGACCTATACTAAGGATGGGCAGTACTAAATAGGCAGGAAAGGATGGGAATAGTATTTTAGTTACAATCTAGTATTTTTTTTTCAATTGTAATTTTCATTAAAGTTTTATACATTTTCAAACAAGTATGAAGAAGGCACAAAAGACAAAGCATGCAGGTTTAAACAGTGTAAAAAGTAGAGCAAGGAAGTTAACATCAAAACGTGAAGTACTCAGTGCTATGCAAAAATTGTGTGGTTCATGGTCCCTATGTGAATGTCATGTAACAGGGCTGACTGCTATAATACATGTGTTAGGAGCAGGCTACAGAGTTCTCGTGTAAAGAATGAAGGGGGTCTAGAATCCTTGTGGCAACAGTCTTGTGTAAAACATAATATTTTACACAGGATTGCTGCCACCATGGCAGGACCCTCTTTCCTTACACTGGTCTGCTGCCTCTCCATACTTTACACAAGACTGGCTCCCTGTGTCTGGATATTGTACATGGCACTGCATGCTGCATCCTATGTAAAGTATTGAGAGGCAGCAGACGTGTATAAACCTGTCAGGATAAGAGTAATCCAGTTATTTATTAAATCTCATCTCTCCGAGTCTTCATGCTGGCTGCTGACTAGCATCATGACGTTCTATCACTGTAGTGTCAGGCTCAGCTCATGCAATGCTTGCTGTTAGGCCCTGTCTTTCATTTTTTTGCCACATTATTTCTCTCACTTTCCACCATGGGCAACTACAACAGTGTCAGTTCCAAGTTCCAGGCCCGGTTTGGACAACAGAGCTGCTCCCACACACTCCAAAGTCTATCTCCCACCCACTTCTACTTTGTCTTTGCCCATTCCCATCTATTTCTCTTTGTAACTATACAAACTATAATGCCCTTACAGTCACACTAACATGATATGCCCCCGCATTATAATGTCATCCTCCCAATGTCCCCACAGTTTAATGCCCCCTGGTTTAATTTACCCCTTTCAGCTTCCCCCACAGTTTAAATTCCCCATCTTGGTAACAAACAAACATAAAAACCCTAAACTCTCACCCCATTCCCTGCTGATTCTCTGGACGCAGATGAGTTGACACCAGAACTTACCTCCCGCTAACTGGGATCTGTCCTGCTGAATCTAGAATGGTTGAAGCAAGAATTAGCATGTCTTAACTGCACAGAAAATGTCCTGCTGTGAACACTGGTATTAGGTCAATGAACAAGCCAAGGCTCTTTGGAAGCAACCTCTCGTTCCACGACCTGACACCAGCATTAGAGTTAGGGTTGGTTTACACTAGCGCTTGTATTCCGTGCGCAAGGAGTCCGCATGGAGACCCCCCCGGACGGAATGCAATCGCAATTGCAAGCGATGTGCTTGCAAAGCACATGGAGCCCATAGACTATAATGGACTCCGTGTGCTTGCCGCACACTGCCCGCACGAATGAATTGTGCGGGCAGTGCGTGGCAAGCACACGGAGCCCATTATAGTCTATGGGCTCCATGTGCTTAACTGCACAGCGCTTGCATTAGCATTGGTATTCTGTTCGGGGGGGTCTTCATGTGGACTCCTTGCGGACGGAATACAAGCGCTAGTGTGAACCAACCCTTAGAACGTTTTCTGTGCAATTAACACTTGCTAATGCTCTAAACCCTAGTTACAGTCAGAGCCTCCAGCTCTAGGTGATAAGAGACCTTTGGGGCATCTGATCACTTTTGTCTTTGTTGGAGAGGCTGATTTCCCCTGGAACTGGGACTGGTACATTTAGCCCCAGTTGTAGGAGGAATACAGCCTCCTGCACGCTGTATACACAGTATACAGAGCTGATCTGGGTCCTGTAGGACACAGCAGCTCTTGCAAGACACTGATCCCGGCGGATCACGTGACCGCCGGGTCAGAGGGCAGCCGCATCATGGCGGCGCCCATAGCTGTGTATACAGCGCTCATTGAGTGCTGTATACACAGCAATCGAGAAGGCAGGGACAGGAATAAACCTTCCCTGCCATCTCTCTGGGAGCTCCGGCTGAAGTTACAGCCGGCTCCCAACTTCAGCAATTGCACGATCTCGTACAATAGCTGTGTTCTGACAGGACATAAGGCACGTCCTGTCAGAACAAGGTAAGCACTTAGTCTATGGGCGATCCAGAAGTGGTTAACCATCTTAGTGACAATCTTTTGTCTTCATCAGTTGATGAAGACCATGACTGCAGGAACTTTCTGTGGTCTGGCACTTGTCAGAAACCCAGTCATGACTTCCTTATTGTGAACAGGTTATCAATCAGGAACAGTGCTAGATAATCTGACCACAACAATGAAATCATGGCTGGGTTTCAGAGTATAGAAAGTCCCTGCATTCATAGTTGTAACCATTGGCAGCAGATAAAGACAAAAGACTGTCACCACTATGAAGATTTAGATTTACAAAAATGATTAACTTAATTGTCTACATAAAAAAAAATATGGTTATGTTCATGGAAAATAAACCTTTAATGACAGTATCTATGCCTATTAGGTATTAACTGGTAATTTTATCCATGCCAATGTATTGGCACTAATAATGGTAATTAGGATCACTGTCCACAGCAATTAGGGACACTAAGCATGGCGCCCCTCTTACCATGTGATGTCTATAATGTGTCTTCTTATGTTGTAGAGAGACCTTTGGGCCCCTGAGATGTCACCACTAGCAGCAACTGCTACTTCTGCATCCCCTATAGCTATGCCTCTGCCTAAAATGAAGTGTTAAAATGTGGATATTCACTTTAAACATTCACATGTAAAGTATGATAGCAAACAGAACTATAGCTTGCAAATATTTAAGCTGTTGTACTCTTTAAAGCATTCACGACTCCCAACCAAAAATTTGGAACTGCAGTGACAGTTTCTGGAATGAGCAGTATTTATAATAAGAGAATAAATCTCATTGCATTTAGCTATAAGCAAGCAGAAAATCTAATGGCCGAACAGACGGAGCTGGAATCTAGACAAGCCATCTATCAAAGAACTATCGACTAAGGAGGTTATCCTAGTATTTTGCACAGGAAGTGTTTCTTCCTTCTCTGTGACAAATGATTTCCTTAATGGTAGCTTACTCAATGTAAATATAAATTGTGCCATGCTGGATCTTTAGGCGTTGTGCAGATTAAATAGCTGCATAGGATTAATTCATATTCAGATATTAGATATTTAGGCTAAAACCCCACATGACGAGTCACAACAAAAAACAGTGTGGAAATGATTGCGACCTAAATGCTTCACTATATTCCTGCAGCATTTTCACAGAAAGTAAGCAAAGTTGTCCTCTATGGACTTTCTATCTCTATTATACCTATACAGAAAAAGCCAGCGTTGGGAATAATTGACATTCTCCAATTTTCAAAAATGTGATTGGTTTTAAAACTCAGCTTTTACATTGCAGATTTTTTTCTGGATGTGATTACCCAGAATCCCTTTCGCTCTGCAGGTAATGTCAAATACACTGTTTTCTGCCGCAGTGTTTCCAACGTGGTCAAAATCCTGCATTTTCACAATGTGGGGGCCCTGGCCTTAAATTGCTTATAAGAATGTACAGGATGAGTATCAGAACTTGCAAATGTTGTATAATTTTTCTCTTCTTTTCTTTGTAGATTGAAAATTGTAGATATTAAAAATTCTTGAAAATGGCCATTAGTAAGTCTTAGCTGTGCAAAAAAGAGAGCATCTTCTACAGTATGGCAGTGGCCTGCAGATTGCCATACAGAGGACCTATGAGCACTAAGACAGGTGAGTGGTTGAATTTCACTATAAGCCTATATATGAGAAAACTGAATATATCGCAGCGTTTTCAAAAATGCACCCTTCAAATAATTAAAAGCCACATTTGTGAAGTTTGTTAACATATGGGTTCCACAAGTGTTAAAACAATATAAAAATTTAGAAATAGCATGTTTATTCAGCTCTAAAATTTACACATTCAAAAGGGGTTAGAGGAGAAATGCATCTTAAAATTTGTTATGCAATTTCTCCCAAGCACCGAAATACCCCAATGTGGATATAAACAGATATTGCTGGAATAGTTTCCAGATGCCAGGTCTCATTTGCAGAACCCCTTGAGTACTAATACAATTGAACCCCCCCCCCCCCAAATACCTATTTTATAAACTACACTCCTCACAGAATTTATTAAGGTGAACAATGAGCATTTTGACCACACAATTGTTTCACATAATTTTTATTATATTATATTGATATGAAAATCAGTTTATATTTTTTTAATAAAATGTCAATTTATCCCTACATTTTTCATTTTCACAAGAGATTAAAAGAGAAAAAGCACCGACAGTTCATTACACAATGTCTCCTGAACACAGAAATAATCCATATGTGGCTGGGGCTCAGAAAGAAAAGAGCGCTATTTGGCTTTTTGTAAGGCAGATTTTGCTGGAATAGTTGTTGGGTGCCATGTCACATTTGCACAGCCCCTAGAGTACCAATACAATGGAAACCTTCAAAAAGTGACCCCATTTTAGAAACTACACTCCTCTGAGAATTTATCAAAGGGTATCATCATTTTGAGCCCAAGAGTGCTTCCCAAAAATTAATGTAGGTATGAGGTACTGGTTTCTGGACACCGCATAGTTTTGCAGAGCCCAGAAGGTGCCAGCAAAGTGGAATTCCCCAATAAGTAACCATTATGTAAGAGCTATATTATAGAGTATACAAACGTGCTTCACATCCGGACCCTGCTGTATGCCCAAATGGAAGTTTATGCCCAACTACATAACGTACTTAATGTCACATGTGGGTAGAAACACTGTGGGAAGAGGTGCTGTTTAGTTTTGGAGCAAAGCTTGGTTTTTGGATGTCATGCCACAGTTGCAGAGCCCTTGAATTGGTATTAAAGGGGAATCGGCATTCTCATGATCCCATTTTGTAAACTACACCTCTCAAAGGATTTATAATAGCAGGTGTTTTTTTTAACCCAGGAGTGCTGCATTAATTTTCCCAAAAAATATTCAAGGCATTATATCCATGTAGTGGATGGGATTTGGACAAATTAAAACAAATCCCATTCATACATTGCAGAAAACCAAAACAAAAACCAGCATGTGATGTGTGCTGCAGGTTTTCAATACGTAGCATTTAAATTATTAGTCCTACAAATACAACAAAGTTGCATTTACCCAATGACATTTCTTTAATGTACAATTTCAGTATATCCTATTAATATTATAAAGGTGAATGTTTGTGAGTTTGTGGTTTTGTGTGTTTGGATGTTTGGATGTTCGGATGTTTGTTCCTCAATCACAGCCAAACGGCTGAACGGATTTTGGTGAAATTTCACACACACCTACATATTTCCCATGAAAGTCGAATAGGCTACTTTAAATGTGGGTCACTCACGCCAAATCGCCACCGTCACCCTCCAAAGACCCCTCCGGGCTCGGCTATAGAAGCTGCCAGCGCTGCTCTGTCCACGCTCCTCCTATTGGTGCATGGCAGGCTGTGGGCGGGCTATAGAGCCAGGGCTGCGGCACCATAGGTTGGGGGCTGAATGTGGGCGTGCCGATTCACCAGGGACACAGTGAGGAAGATGGCGGCAGCCCACATAGTCCCGGAGCCAGTAGCTATACCAGGCCACCTGCACACATCGCGAAGGATAAGGAGGAGGCTGCTTCACCCTACTCAACACATACAGGTCAGTGCAGCGGGGGGAGGGGGTGGGGGGACAAGAAACTGGGGGCAGATGAAGTGGACTGGGGCCGGAGAAAGGGGGCCAGGGATAGGGAGAGAAGAAACTGGGAGCAGAGATGGAGGGGACATGAAGCTGGAGGCGGAGATGGGGGGGGGGTCCAAGATACTGGGGGCAGAGATAGGGGGGCGGTCAGATACTGCGGGCAGAGATGGGGGGACAAGATACTGGGGGCAGAGATGGGGGGACAAGATACTGGAGGCAGAGATGGGGGGACAACATACTGGATGCAGAGATTGGGGGGACAACATACTGGACGCAGATGAACTAGACTGGGGGCACAGATAGGGGGACAAGAAATATAAGCAGTTCGGCGCCACCGCCAAACCGCAGACGAAGTCGCGGGTAGCTGCTAGTATATATATATATATATATATATATATATATATATATATATATATATATATATTAAGCTAGTGATAAGTTACTTATTCACTTCTCGTTTTAATGTTCTTTTAAGTTCCTGCTAGTCCGCCCATGGTTTTTAATCTTGTCAACAAGGAATAATGGTTGAAAGTCATGGTGAAAACCAGCCAATTACACCTGCTTTTTCCAAATATAGGACCAGCATCTTGCAGTGGACCTGACAGACTGCTTTGCATCCCAAAGAGACTTTCAGAAGAGGTTGTAAACTGCTACTTAGAATGCTGAGATGTGAATGCATTTGGTGGTTTGCATGCCACAGGGTATTTGATACTGATAACCTATTGCAAGATAGATCATTAGTATCTATTAATGGGGTTTACCACCACAGTAGCACTGGCATCAGGGAACTTCATTTCTGCTCCCATTCACTATTACCATTATTTGTTATTATTTATTGCCATTATGGTGTAGCAGTATTAATTATTGCCATTGTTTTTGTTCTTGAAGATAAATTGCACTAGTTGTTGAGCTTTAATATTAGGTTTATTTACTATAGTTTTTGCGACTGTGTAGCAGTATTTATTATTGCCATACTGAAGATCATTTATTCAAGCGTGGCATGGACATTATCATAAATAATGCAGGTTAAATGCTTCAGGTTGGGTGTTTGTAATATTTATGTGCTTCAACAGACTCTTCCATAAGAGCTGATCTCAAATAGCAGCATCTCATTGCCCTTCTTTCCAAAGAAAACCCATGCAATAAGTCTAAATACAGCCCTGTTGACCACTACTGGTCTAAGTTACTGCCAACAACAGAATTTCTGTATCTTGATATATCCAGGGTATGGAAGCCCCATTAGATAGAGGAGATAAATTAGGAGTTACTCTTTGTGAGGCCCATTTATTTAATTCCCTGTTACTACTTTAATTCCCGCAATAAAGCTGCTTAAAAAGAAGCCTTTCCTAGGCACTGTTGTAGTTACTGTCCCTCAAATGTAGGACTTTAATGCTCCCAGGTAACAGACAGAAATCTCTAGTGTCAAAAACAAAAGAAAAAGCGTTTCATATCAAAGCTCAGTAAGGGCCCTCTGAACGGTTTTGCCATTTAGTTGGGCATTATGTTTCCTCTTCCACCTTGGTGAATTATCACATTCTCTAGTCATCTGGTGAGCACAGTCCTCCTGTACAGGCTCTTAACAGCCTGTAGCAAAGGAGAGGTCAGACAAACACGGAAGAAAACTCTGATGACTCCTGGAACACCACCCACGGCTGCCAGAGGGCATCAAACTTAGAAGAATCAGGCGAATCCCACAAGGCACTCCATTCTATGGATAAGGTGAAACTCCTGCAACCATTCCAGAAGGGAGGGTGGAACGGAGCTGCACCAGTGGCGAGGGATAACTGTCCTGGCTGTCGTGAGGAAGTGGCGTAGAAGGTCGCCCTTCACCTTTGAGAGTTTTCCAGGGATGAGAAAGAGGAGGGCCACCTGCGGGGACGGGGAACAGAGCGGCCGGAGACTTTTTCATACAGGGAGAACACAGCTAGCCAGAAGGGTTGAAGCACCCCACAGTCCCACCAAATGTGAAAAAGAGTACCCTCCGTGGAACCACAGTGCCAGCACAAGTCGGAAATCGTAGGATAGAATTTATGTGGGAGCGTCTGGCATCGATACCATCAAGCAAGTATTTTGAAGTTTTTCTCCAGCGCACTACAGAGTAGGGGAAGTTTGTGTGAGAGGAGGAAGCAGTGGTCCCAATCAGCAGCAGAGAGGTGAGTTCCCAATTCGGTCTCCCAGGATCTGATGTAGGGAGGGGGTCCCTGGGTAGCAGCCTTCAATAATACATCATAAAGAAGGGAAAGGGCGTGAGGCAGGGCCTCAGCGTGCCCCAGCAAGCTCTCCAAAGCCGTCGGAGTAGCAGAGAGGAGAGACTGCATAGAAAACCTGCTCCAAAAGGCAGATGACTGATGGAACTCCAAACAAGAAAGGGAAGAGTCCGGGCTGGCAGCCTGTAGTTGGTCAAAGGGGGGGAGGTGAGAGGAGGGACCAGCGAGTGAGCCCAGATGGATGTCGTCCGACACAGAACAGCCCAAAAATTGACGGGCTGCAACACCAGGTGGGAACATAGTATTTCCAAACAAAGGGGTAAGAGGGCCTGGAACCCTAACCACAGTGGCTGATTTACAAAGACTGTCCCAGACCGACAAGAAGTGGGAGGCCAACAGTGAGGCGTGAACCGTGGCAGGGCGATGGTGTGAGGGGAACCAAGGAAGGGCAGGAAGATGGGCGGAAAGAAACTTCACCTCCAGGGAGACCCATTGCTTTTCACGGTGTCTATAACGCCAATCCAGAAGGTGGAGGAGAATCGCTGCGCGATAATAAATGAGCGGGTCCGGCAAGCCAGCTCCCGCATCCGGTTTATGCCTAGTGAGAGTTTGAAATCGGAGCCTGCTATGGGAAGACCCCCAAAGTGCCGAAAGAGGGACCATGAGGGAAGAGAAAAAATGTCCCGGGACAGGAATTGGGAGCACCTGGAAGAGATAGAGAAATCTGGGGACAATGTCCATTTTCAGAACGTTGATACGCCCAAACCAGGAGAGTCCAAGAGCACCGTACGAAGTTAAGTCAGAGGTCGTTTTCTCCAGAAGAGTGGAGTAATTAAGGTCTACCAGTGCCTTAGGGTCAGTGGAGACCTGTATCCCCAGATACCTAATGGAGTGGGGTTGCCAATGGAAGGGAAACCAAGCGGTCAGGAGGGCGACCTCCGACGAAGGCAGGGAGATATTGAGGGCTTCGCTCTTAGACAGGTTCTGTTAGACAGTGTTAGGGACCCCTGGGACGGGACACAAGAGACAGTGAGCCCTAAGCTGACGCCCCCAACTATCCCTTCCTATTGCCAGGCCCTATCCTATGTAATAGGCGGCAACCACTAAGATGTTCCCTCCCTGAATACGTGAAACACAAAATGCAGACAAGACGAACAACAACAATGGGATGTCGGCTAGCCAAGGGTCAGTAACAGTCGAGCGATGCAGTGCAAAATAGGAGTCCAAAGAATAATCAGTGAGGAAAGCCAAAGGTCAAGGATAATAGTGTAAGCAAAAACAGGGACAGTAAAGAGCAAGTATGCACACGGCAATAGCAAGCGCTGGTGTGAATGGGAGCCAAGGCTAAATAGGGAGGAAAAACCCGCCCATGGAGTTGACAGGAAGGCAGGCTGTCAATCACAGGGCAAGACCAGATTAACCATTAGAGGAGCAGAGAAAACTGAAGGTGAAGGAGATGGGTGTGGTGGAAAATCAATTACCAAGGTGAAAGAATAGGGCAGTGTTCAGACAGTGCAAGGAGGACCCAAAGGAATAAATCACAACCGAACACATCTCCTGCGCCGCAGCATGCGGCCGGATGATGACGCCAAAGCCCAGACGGGCAAAGATGTTACAGGTTCACTTTAAAATTGGAAACCTCGCCGAAGAGGTGAAACTCATCAAGAATAGCTGGGAAAGAGAGACTCGGCTGGGCTACATACAACAAAAGATCATCAGCATAGAGGGCAGCCTTAACCTGGGTGGTATCTACAGCAAACCCTACGATATCCGGACGGGCACGGATTGCTACTGCCAAGTGTTCCATTACAAGAGCGTAAAGGAGGGGAGAAAGGGGGAATCCCTGATGAGTGCCATTGCGGACCAAAAAGGGCTCGGAAATTATGCCGTTCGCGCTCACTCTAGCTGAGGAGTCCCCATAGAGTGAGAGTACCCTTTGCAGAAAGGTCGGGCAAACTTCCACCTGTTCTAGCGAGGCCCTCAGAAAACCCCAGTGAACCCGGTCGAACGCCTTATCGGCGTTGACCGATACGAGACAAAGAGGGGAATCGCGTGACTTGGCAGCATTCATAACCAGAAGGGTTTTACATAAGTTGTCCCGGGCTTCCCGTCCAGGAATGAAACCCACCTGATTGGTGTGGATGAGATGGGGCATGAGAAGGGAGAGACGATTAGCCAACATTTTGGCGTAGAGTTTGATGTCCACATTAAGGAGGGAAATTGGGCGAAAATTGGAGCAACTAGTAGCCGAGCCGAGTGAGCCGTACACGCGAGCACTTCTCATTCACTTCAATGGGAGCGCTCGTAGAGAAAAAAGCAGCCCATTCATTTCAATGGGGAGCGCTCGTATGCCGGCTCCCATTGAAATGAATGGGATCTGCTTTATACGCGCTGATTCTGAACGTGCTTTAACATTTTAGTTTCACGGATGAGGACACAGCGGCCAGTTCAGCCTTGTAGGATTGCTCCAGCCTCAGCACGTAAGATTCCATATCTGCCTTAGTCGGTATAGCGCTGATACTAGCACTGAGACGGCGTAGCTCACTTAAAGCATCCCCCCAGAGGAGCGACAGGGCCAGCAGAGTCTGACACAGCAAGAAGATGAGCCTGAGGAGGTGAAAAAGAGACGCTGCCAGGAGGAGCAATAGAGGATCCCAACAGTGGCAATGGTAGAGAAGAGGAGCCCGCAGCAGGCCAGGACCACAGGGGGGTCTGGTGTGGCTGAGTAGAACGGGAGACAAGGGTCCCCTGTCGTTGAGGGAGGGGTTCAGGGGAGCCTGAGTCCATGAGAGCCTGAGACTGCACAGGGGAGGCAGGCAGGGAAAGCCAGTCCAACTCAGAGGCTATCACAGGGGCCTGGAGGGGGGAAGAGGTAATCCCAGGCTGGGTATAGCTGGTACCCGGAGACTGTGCAGCCAGTGGAGTACAGAGGATGGAGGAGTTCTGAGCAGGCTGCTGAAGGCTGGAGGCCAGGGAGGTCAGTGGTGAGCTGTCCATGACTCCAGGGAGGCAGGAGACGTTGCAGGGCCGTGCTGCGGACTGTGAAGCACAGAGCACATGGCGGCCGCCGGTAGAAGCCGCAGGGCCGAACAGGCAGTGTAACGCCGCTCCTGGAGCAAGGGGAGGCGGCGTGGAAGACGAGCGAGCGGGGCCCCTCTTACATCTGCCCATGGAGCCGCAGTAGAGGGCTGGTCAGCGCTGCAAGTCGGTACGGGGAGCCGCTCAGGTAGGAGCCGAAGTAAAGCACGATCTCACGCGTGCATCGCCAGGCCATGCCCCCAGAAATGATATATTTTTAAACAATGTACTGTTGGATTACAGATTATAATTTATACAAATTAGTTTACACTTAATAGCTGAAGAACAATGGAAAAATAGAGCCAGGGGAAAGCTTAAAAATATATAAATGAAATAGATGCATACAGAATATTAAAATAGATGCACACTTTTTCTTACAAGTAATAATCAGAATTGTATTGTATCAATCACTTTATTGCATGTCACAAAATTTTTCTTCCCCAGTCTTTGAAAAAAGCATAATATGGCATTTCACTGGGTCTAATAACCCAAATTAATAGCATTATAGGAATTTGTTTGGGGTCCTAAAGTTCATTTTAGTAGTCTCTGTAACTACCCATACTATTGGAACCTTTAGGGTACATTCACATGTAGAATTTGGCACTGAATTTGACATGGATTTTGAGGTGGAATCTGCCTCAAATGCTGCCAGAAATCCACCTCCCATTCACTTCACTGGGAGGCAGTAGCAGATTTTTTCAGCTAGTGGGAAGATAAATATCCAGCTCGTTCTTCAGGCAGAATCAGGCTGAGAAATCTCATTGAAATGAGTGAGAGGCGGAAAATATACTTTTTCCGTCAGCACGGAACTGGACACAGAATTTGGAATTTGTACCTGCCCATTAAAGGCAAAAATACAGTAGCACTCTTCTCCAAAATCCTCGTTGTTTTTTTCTCAAGCAGAAAATTTTCTGCTTTGCAAATTCACCATCAAATTCAGTGCCAAATTCCTCCATATGAACATACCCTTAGGCTTCAACATGAATGGGAACTATATAGTAACTGCTGATACGTCTCTTTCCTGCTAAATTCACTCCAGGCTTTGGCGCAAAAAAAAAAAAAAGACGCTTTTCCAGAATGTGGGGCCATAGCCTTAGACAGAGTTTATGAAACTATTGTTATTAGGTTATATAAAGTGCTAAAAAAAATCTATATGCAATATACATGCACCATATTGCACATCCTTTTCACAAGTATACTATTTAGGGCATCAGATATTTATACTAGCATGGTGCCTAGTATAGTCTATCCTACATATTACCTACAAAGGTAAAAGCCAATAGTTTTCCTAGTTGATTTAATTATGTTGAAGGATATGTCTGTAATACTGGTTTTATGGATACTAAAAATACAATACAAAAGAAACAAACCCATAGACCGTTAAAGGGGTTATCCACTTACTAATATTGATGGCCTATTCTTAAGATTGGCTATTAATATTAGATCTGCCTGGCTCAGTCAGCCAGAGCCCTGCAGACCAGATTTTTAGTGGCTCCCAATAACATTTACATGCTTGGAGCTGTGCTGCTCACTTGCCATATTGTTTGTGTTTTTTTAGAGAAACTGCATAAACAAAATTAGCTGTATTAAACCCCAGTAGATGGGGTTTAAGAGAGATTGAAATGTTTAGACATAATACATGCATACTTTTGTATGAATCTATATGTTGTGAGTTATACTGTATTCTAAAGTGACCCTATTTTCTGGACTAAAAAAAAAAATGCACCAGACTATCCCCGATTTAGACAACATTAAAAGAGGGAGCGGTTTATTTTTTTTATTATATCCTACTATTATAAATGTGAAAGTTTGGATGTTTGTGTGTTTGTTCCTCAACCATGCAAAAACGTCTAAATAGTTTTGAATGAAATTTGGCACATAAATTGTAACCTCAATTAAAACATAGGCTACTTTTTATCCCGGTAAATGACATGGCTTCATGACGGTTATGAATTTATGTTAACATACTATATTACACTGCTCCTGCAGAAGCTTATTTTAGGTCCCAGGGCTGTTATCTCTCTGTGTAAACACACGCTAACCCTTAGTGTGTATATACATTTGCATATTATCAGATCTACTCCAGGCAGTGCAGACAAACTGACATGGGCAAACACCTTTAATCCAAATTGGCAGTTTGTCAATTTTAAAACATGCCGGGAAAAAGAAAATGTAATTTGTCACAAACAACGAGAGCTATGAAGGTAGCCAGAAGTCACAGAGTTCTCCTCAAGCGGAGCTGAGGGGTATCAGTGATGACAACAACACATGCTGAGATGCCGAAACAATTACAGACACAGTGCTAATAACTTCATTGCCAGGGCAACTTCAGAGCTGCCGAAACGCCGGAGCAGGAGGATCATCAACGCCAACAACACGCTCATTGTATGGCATCCCAGCAAGCTGCTGAGATGCCACAACAATCACGGGCACATCACTAGGAACAAGTTCAGCGGCAGGCCAGCTTGAGAGCAGCTAAAACACTGGAGCATGTGGATCATCAGTATCAACAACACACTCATTATATGGCTTCCCAGCGAGCTGCTGAGATGCCGGAACAATCCCGGGCACAGCGCGAGAAATGCGCTCAGCGAAAGGGCAGCTTGACAGCTGTCAAAATGCTGGAGCAAGTGGACCATCAACACCAACAACACGCTCATTATATGGCGTCCCAGCGAGCTGCTGAGATATCGGAACAATCACAGGCAGGAGGAACAGGTTCAGCAGCAGGACAGCTTAAGAGCTGCCAAAACGCCGGAGCAGGCAAACCATCGACGGCAATAATTTACTGAATATAGGCGGATCATCCACTCCAACAACCCGCAGACGAAATCGCGGGCAGAGGCTAGTTGGATGCTAATTAAAACGTCCTTCGTGGCCAGAGGTATTCTTGGGTAGGTGAGGGGACTGCTAATAGTCAATTCCTGTTACACTGACGAGTTTTTTTCTGCTCTGCTGCAAAGCATACATGGGCTGCTACACAGCTCTGCTATACACACTCACTCTCCTATACAGCACTACTACGCAAACACACACGAACATGCTACAGAGTACATATACTGTACACAAAACTCTGCTGCATGTCCTTATTTTTACTATACTGCATGTACTTATTTTACTCTTTTTAATCATGCCACCATGCAGGTCTTCATAGCTCACAAGAAGCAAAAGGAAGACAAAATCAATGGACCCCTCATGATCTAATTAGCATATGATCAGTCCCATGCTCATTACATCCTCTTTAGACTTTTCATCTAATGCCCTGTTCACATCTGCTTTTGTATTCCATCAGGGAAGAGTCTGCATGAAGACCCCCCAAATGGAATACAAACGCAACTCCAAGCGCTGTGCTGTAAAAGCACACAGACATCATAGATTATAATGGGGTCCGTGTGCTTGCCGTGCACTGCCCACACAAATCATTCGTGTGACGCGGACCCCATTATTGTCTAATTTTTCTGCACTGATGCTAATTTAGCAATGCAAGTCTATGGGACTGTGAAAATAAATGTATGGCTTCCATCTGTTTTTCACAGACCCAGAGACACAGAATATAGTATATGAAGAACAAAATAAAAAGTTGATCTGTTTTTTACAGCGAAAAACAGATCAAGAAACAGACAGCACACTACAGCAATTTAGCAGGGTGAGGTGCTGTCTTTGAATATCACAGACATTACTTCTCCAGAAAATGCAGACATGTGAACACATCATAAGGCTAGGGCTCAACGTAGCAGGCTGCAGCCGAAAAATGTGGTGGCAGCCCATTGTGGTTTTGCCCACAATGGGCTGCCACCACAGAAAGTCTACTGAGGTTTCCTACTTCAATTATACCTATAGGGAAACCGCCAGCGTTTCCGTAGGTATAATTGACATGCTGTGATTTCTAAAACTACAAATATTTCATGTCTGCTACACGTATTTTCCCGCAATGTGTGGATGCAATTTCCTAGAATCCCATCCCACTTTGCAGGGAAATAAAATGCAACATTTACACCACGTGGTCCCCCAGCCTAAGGCTAAGTCTCAAATTTGTGGAAAAGCTGCTTTTTTTAAAATCTAAGCCAAAGTCAAGTGTGGCTTGAAAAGGAATGGGAAATATAAAAAGGAAACACTTATGGCTTTGGCGCACAAAGAAAAAAAAATCCCAATGTCATGATGACTAACTTGAAGGAAGTAACACTGCTAGTTGAAGGACTACTTTATGATAAGATTAAAAGTATTGAATATGAGACTCTGAAGAATTTAGTATAAAAAAAATGTATTTGAATATGAGACTCTGAATTTTCCTATATTTACTACACAGGATCACTTTGATTGACTTGGTTTTGTCAAACCTCAAGTCTGCGAAAGAACATTTCTATCAATTATGGAATAATTACAAAATTTCTTGTCTCTCTTACAAAAAGTATTTTACGCAACTTGTTAAACATATGCAATTTTTGTAAGCTATTGCAGTATTGGCGTTACATTGTTTGCACAGACATACAGAACATGGAACTGCTGATAAGAAGCCATTGCAAACTACTAAAAAGCTGATGTAAATTGAGTTCCACTGTCTGCGCCTCGCCAGTATTTACATAACCCTATACAAAAAGGCATAGGCGTCATTCTTTAAGCACAGAAATAACTCATAGCTCATGTGATCTGCTCTATAGCCCCAACACCTGATCTCCACACTATACAGCGAACCAATTGCAAGGCCAACTTGTGGAACACACCCTTTATCCACCCACTTTGGAGTGCAGCCAAGTGTACAGCCAGAACATGGCTGGATTGCAGTCTGGCTACAGGAGGTGAAGACACATCTGCGGTACATAGTGAACAAAGGGAACTGTACAAATGTTTCCCATTATTCCCTCTGCAGATTATAGTGTCAGTGTGGAAGGAGGGTGGTCAAGGAGGGAGGGGTGTTGTATTTTTGCTGACTACATGAAAGTACACAAATGTTTTTGATTCATCCTGTCACTACTGGAAAAAAGGGGACATGATAAATCATAATTCTCAGATAATTTCATGCAGACTTTAAAAGCAAGTAGAATTAGATGAAAAATACATATACGTATGACTGTAGTAGTGAAAAGATACATATATGGTATGACTGCAGTAGTGAAAAGATATATATATATATATATATATATATATATATACGGTATGAATGCAGTAGTGGAAAGATATATATATATATACTATATATATATATATATATATATATATATATATATATATATATATATATATATACAGTGTTGGCCAAAAGTATTGGCACCCCTGCAATTCTGTCAGATAATACTAATTTTCTTCCAGAAAATGATTGCAATCACAAATGCTTTGGTATTATTATCTTTATTTAATTTGTCTTCAATGGAAAACCACAAAAAGAATTGTCAAAAAGCCAAATTGGATATAATTCCACACCAAACATAAAAAAGGGGGTGGACAAAAGTATTGGCACTGTTTGAAAAATCATGTGATGCTTCTCTAATTTGTATAATTAACAGCACCTGTTACTTACCTGAGGCACATAACAGGTGGTGGCAATAACTAAATCATACTTACAGCCAGTTGAAATGGATTAAAGTTGACTCAACCTCTGTCCTGTGTCCTTGTGTGTACCACATTGAGCATGGAGAAAATAAAGAAAACCAAAGAACTGTCTGATGACTTGAGAAGCAAAATTGTGAGGAAGCATGAGCAATCTCAAGGCTACAAGTCCATCTCCAAAGACCTGAATGTTCCTGTGTATATCGTGCGTAGTGTCATCAAGAAGTTTAAAGCCCATGGCACTGTGGCTAACCTCCCTAGATGTGAATGGAAAAGAAAAATTGAGAGATTTCAATGCAAGATTGTGCAGATGGTGGATAAAGAACCTTGACTAACATCTAAACAATTTCAAGCTGCCCTGCAGTCCAAAGGTACAACAGTGTCAACCCGTACTATCCGTCGGCGTCTGAATGAAAAGGGACTGTATAGTAGGATACCCAGGAAGACCCCACTTTTTAACCAGAGATATAGAAAAGCCAGACTGGAGTTTGCCAAATCTTACTTGAGAAAGCCAAAAAGTTTTGGAAGAATGTTCTCTGTTCAGATGAGACAAAAAAAGAGCTTTTTGGGAAAAGGCATCAACATAGAGTTTACAGGGGAAATAAAAGAGGCCTTCAAAGAAAAGAACACGGTCCTTGAAGTCAAACATGGCAGAGGTTCCCTGATGTTTTGAGGTTGCTTTGCTGCCTCTGGCACTGGACTGCTTGACCGTGTGCATGGCATTATGAAGTCTGAAGACTACCAACACATTTTGCAGCATAATGTAGGGCCCAGTGTGAGAAAGCTGGGTCTCCCTGAAAGGTCATGGGTCTTCCAGCAGGACAATGACCCAAAACACACTTCAAAAAGCACTAGAAAATGGTTTGAGAGAAAGCACTGGAGACTTGTAAAGTGGCCAGCAATGAGTCCAGACCTGAATCCCATAGAACACCTGTGGAGAGATCTCAAAATGGCAGTTTGGAGAAGGCACCCTTCACATCTCAGGGACCTGGAGCAGTTTGCCAAAGAAGAATGGTCTAAAATTCCAGCAGAGCATTGTAAGAAACTCATTGATGGTTACCGGAAGTGGTTGTTCGCAGTTATTTTGTCTAAAGGTTGTGCTACCAAGTATTAGGCTGAGGGTGCCAATACTTTTGTCCGGCCCATTTTTGGAGTTTTGTGTAAAATGATCAATGATTTGACTTTTTTTTCATTCTCTTTAGTGTTTTTCATTGCAAGCAAAATAAATGAAGATATTAATACCAAAGAGTTTGTGCTTGGAATCATTTTCTGGAAGAAAACGAGTATTATCTGACAGAATTGCAGGGGTGCCAATACTTTTGGCCAACACTGTACTTATGACTACAGAAGTGAAAGGATACATATACGTATGACTACAGTAGTAAATGGATACATATACGGTATGACTGTAGTAGTGAAAAGATACATATACGGCATGACTGTCGTAGTGAAAAGATTCATATACGGTATGACTGCAGTAGAAAAAAGATAAATATACAGTATGACTGCAGTAGTGAAGAGATACATATACGTATAACTGCAGTAGTGAAAAGATACACATATGGTATGACTGCAATATTCCAGGTCTTCATGCAAGTTAGCAGGATTGGAGTTATTTTAAACCTTGACCATTTTAAACCAAGAACTAGCTGGGCTACATTCCATAGAACTTAGTGCAATTTATGTCTAGCAGAAAAAGCTATTGCACAAAAATTCCACTTGGAGAAATACGTTGGGTAAACATCAGAGAATTAACACATATGCTAGCACTGATGTCCAAAAATCACAAGTAATAAAACATAAAATTTATTTAATCCATATAAAATACCTAACCAGCCCCAACAATAAGAGCCAAAACAAAAATCAGATGCTAAACACCCTATCTGAGAATCCATGTAGTGTACTAACAGATTTAAATCACATAGATGTAAGATCTTACCTGTACAGATGCAGTAGGGAGTCATAAGCAGGGAAAGGTCCATGATCCATGGATGAGAAGTAGTCCTTATACTGCCCCTCAGGCAACTATTCCTGTCACCCACAATTGACTGCCGTCTTTTCAACGGTAGTACCACAGCTGTATCTGTATGTGTTCCTACATAAAGTGCAATTTCTGTCTTAGATGCAACTTTAGTGTTCTGTGTGGCTCTTGTTGCCAATGATATACTCAAGATAAAAATGTACTTTTACCTTTTGCAGATTATAATAATATTCACCAATCACCACAACATTAAAACCATGGAGGGGAAGGATACTTTAGGCAAAAAAAATTAACAGACAGTAGCATAACTAGGAATGGCGGGACCGCAAGGGGCCCTAGAAGAAGAGACCCTCTTCCTGCTATACTGCACCAAATACTCAGCTGTGAGGGCCGTCTACTACCAAAGACTCTCTGCCCACATCCCAGACTTCATATCTGCAGATGAGAAGAGGAAACTCTACATCGTACTGGGAGAAGAGGAGGCCACTGTGGAGATCGCTGCCCAATACGTGTACAGCTGTCACCAAACAATAGGAAGATGAGATGCATGGACTATCAAACCACCCATCCCCCATGGACTATTAAACCCCCCTAAGCCCCCCCATCACCTGTCTACCCCATACCCACCGACACCCACACGCCCCGAACAAATACGAGGACAATCAAACCCACGGACCCCGTACCCACCCCCCTCCACCACCCTCAACCTCCTTTGGCTTTGGCAACACCAAATGTCTTATTCTTTGGTAACGCTAATAAAGCTCATTTGTATTTGATCCCCCTCCTGCTCACAGCTGCCTCTGCAGAAAGGGAAGCACCAGTGGTCATGAGCAGGAGTGAGGATCGGTAAGTAAATAGGGTCTGTTACCTGCTGGAGTTACTTGCTACTTGCCCCTCATGTGACTGCTAAGACCAATTAAATACAGGATTTTCAGAAATGAGGCACCGCCATTAGACTGGACAGATACAGGCAGGGGTCAATGGGGTGCTAGGGCCAGGTGAGTATGATTTTTATTTTAAAAACATTTTTTTACACCTCCCAGCTGAGCAAGAGCTGAGCAGACACTGTTCACACAGCGAAGACCCAGCTGCAGTGGCGGGAATCCTCTCTGACCATGGGCATTAACCCTTCAAATGCCTCAGTTGCATTTGACTGAGGCATATGAAGAACAAGCCCAAGCGCTACCATGTTGATTTCCATTAAAATTCACTACAAACACACTACAGGCTGATCCAGCTTTGATATAATGTCCTTAAAACATGTCAAAATGAGGTTCAGTAGTGTGTATGGCCTCCATGTGCCTGTATGACCTCCCTACAATGCCTGGGCATGCTCCTGATGAGATTGCGGATGGTCTCCTGAGGGATGGCACATCAATGTGACCTGTGGCAAAAAGGTTTGCTGTGTCTGTCAGCATAGTGCCCAGAGAATGGAAGCACTACCAGGAGACAGGCCAGTACACCAGGAGACGTGGAGGGGGCCGAAGGAGGTCAACAACCCAACAGCAGGACCGCTGCCTCCGTCTTTGTGCAAAGTGGAACAGGAGGAGCACTGCCAGGGCCCTGCAAAATGACTTCCAGCAGGCCACAAATGTGCATGTACTGCACAAACAGTTAGAAACAGACTCCATGAGGATGGTATGAGGGCCCAATGTTTCCAGGTGGGGGTTGTGCTCACAGTTGTATCCAAGGGCTAGTATATCCAAAATAAATAGTTTTTCAGCACAGGGGTATACTCAAATAAAAATAAAACGTAGCTTTTAATAAATATGATTAAAAACGAACTGTTTGTGTATCTCGTAACTGCTATTGTGTTACAGTGTTCACAACTAATATTGCACACTTGTATCCTTTTATGGATAAAGCACAGGGGTGGTCTGAGTCGGGGACAACCACACCACTAACAATGATACGCAATAATGGCAGAGCGGTGTGGTATTCACCCACCCGTATGGCCAGTTCCCCCCAGATAACTCCAAGGGCCAATGTCAATGCTCCTGTCACCCCTTATTCAATTGATATCTAAGAAAGATACGGTCCCTGGGTCCAACAGTGGTGGCCCTCTTAGCTGTATCAGTGTAGGTATAGCAGTCTGCCTCTAATAGGTCGGATGAAATAGGCTGCAGTTACACTTTCTACCGCTACACCGTTAGCAAATAAGTATAAGGGAGTAGACTAGGATAATGGCATTGTAAGCCCCATTTTAGCACTCTCTACGCGTTTTGCAAGGCTTATCAGGAGAGTTATAGGAGAATATCCAGATAAGAAAACAAAAAAGGTTGCGGTAATAACCACATTTCCTGGGACCTGGATGGTAGGTCCCAGTACATATAGCAGATCCGACCTGCTAAAATGGGGCTTACAATGCCATTATCCTAGTCTACTCCCTTATACTTATTTACTAACGGTGTAGCAGTAGAAAGTGTAACTGCAGCCTATTTCATCCGACCTATTAGAGGCAGACTGCTATACCTACACTGATACAGCTAAGAGGGCCACCACTGTTGGACCCAGGGACCGTATCTTTCTTAGATATCAATTGAATAAGGGGTGACAGGAGCATTGACATTGGCCCTTGGAGTTATCTGAGGGGAACTGGCCATACGGGTGGGTGAATACCACACCGCTCTGCCATTATTGCGTATCATTGTTAGTGGTGTGGTTGTCCCCGACTCAGACCACCCCTGTGCTTTATCCATAAAAGGATACAAGTGTGCAATATTAGTTGTGAACACTGTAACACAATAGCAGTTACGAGATACACAAACAGTTCGTTTTTAATCATATTTATTAAAAGCTACGTTTTATTTTTATTTGAGTATACGGTTGTGCTCACAGCCCAACATCGTGCAGGACACTGGCATTTGCACCAGAACACCAGGATTGGCAACTTAGCCACTGGCACCCTGTGCTCTTCACAGATGAAAGCAGGTTCACACTGAGCCCATGTGACAGACGTGACAGATTCTGGAGACGTCATGGAGAGCGATCTGCTGCCTTCAACATCCTTCAGCATGACTAGTTTGGCAATGAGTCAGTAATGGTGTGGGGTGGCATTTCTTTGGAGGGCCGCACAGCCCTCCATGTGTGTAAGGATCCAGTTCTGTTTTTACGTTTCACCTGTCTGTGGGCAAGTCTGCCTCGTTGTAAGATGGCCGCTATAGCTTCGGTGGCCATCTTGCCTGCTCTTGAGGCTATATTAATGAATGCACCTGTGTTCCTCCCTGCTTGAGTATCAGTCAGATCTTTGTCTCGGCTGCCTCTAGCTCTCCGCCTCTATTGTGAAGAGTCCTGTGGTTCTCTTGTTCCAGAGTTCTGCCATTTCCTACCATACCTGCATCTAGATACCTGTCTTCCTCCCGGCTGTTGCCCTTCAGCTTATCCCCTCAGCTGCACATGAGCTCCCCCTGATTGATTCAGTCTCTCATCAGGAAAACCTCTAGTGCTACACAACCTGCCTTTTACTACCGGCCGAACGCTACCCAGCTGTGCTGCAACTGACTGTAAGTTCGTCTCTTCTTTGCTGTAACTATTGTCTGCTGTGCATTTCCCCTATCAGCCATAGGTGTCCACAGAGCATTCACACATAGTGTAACAGGATACTCAAGCCCACAAGATGGAGGCCGCTGAGTCTGGGGACTTGGAGACCCGGGTTAAGAGAATACAGCAATACACAACTTCTTTGTATACAGAGTTGCAGTCGCTAAAGTCCAAGATAAATTCTCTAGAGATACAAGCTAACAAAAATGTGCAGGATCTTGGCAAAGCGATGCAGGACTTGCATACACGGACAACCGCGGTTGAGGCTTTGAAGTCAGCTCCCCCCGTAGTACTGAGCCCCCCAAAATTGCCACCATTTAGGTTTGGTGGAGACCGCGACAAGTACCGTGGCTTTGTAAACCAGTGTAAACTCTATTTTGATGCACATATCGGTCAATTTCCAAATGATCGCGCCAAGGTACTCTACATCATCATGCTTCTGACACACAAGGCTCTAGCATGGGCAAACCCGCTAATTGAGACCGCTGATCCTTGTCTAGATAGTCTGACTCAGTTCCTTGATGGCATGGCCCTGATGTTTGATGATCCTAATCGTCGCGCCACTGCAGAGACCAACTTACTGGCGCTTCGACAGGGCCGACGTACGGTCACAGAGTATGCCATGGAATTTAAGAGATGGGCAGTGGACACGACTTGGAAATCTGAGGCGCAACTACCGTTGTTCAGGAGAGGATTATCCAGCGCCATTAAGGACGAACTGGCCCGTTCTGAGGCTCCCTCCAAGTTTGAAGAGTATGTACACCATTGCATACGGATTGATATCCGCTTATCCGAACGAAGACAAGAGAGATGGGCAGCAATGAATCGCAGGGACAGCCCACCAGCATTTTCTCCTGCATTTCCCAAGGAACCTTCTAATAGGCCCCCACAGGAGACTGAGCCAATGCAACTAGATGTTGTACAGAGGTCTGAGAGTAATGCTCGTAGGGAACGCCGGCTGCGTGACGGTCTATGTCTCTATTGTGGGGAGTCCGGTCATTTTCTCATAAATTGCCCGAATCGACCTCGCAGGACTGTCGCAGCCGTGGCCGAAGGAGATTTGTCTGACTGTGAATCAGAAGCCTCAGAAGCGTCACAGCCTTTGAATGCAGTTATTCAGACCCTGTCGTCGGTGGCTTCACACCTGGAGAAGAGGAAGAAGGAGACCCATTGCCTCCTGCCAATTCAGATTTGGACCAACACTCGTTGGATTTCCACCTCAGCAATGGTGGATTCCGGAGCTAGTGGCAACTTCATGGATCTGGCCTTTGCTAAAGAACATGGTATCGCAACCCAACATAGGGCCTCACCCGTGCTTATGGAGACTGTGGATGGTTCCCCCCTGGTATCGGGGCCAATAGATCAGGAAACCAGACCCCTAAGGGTATCCATGCCGCCTGATCATCAGGAAGAACTATCCTTCATGCTTATCTCCTCTCCTCATTTTCCAGTAATCCTAGGCCTCCCATGGTTGAAAAAGCAGAACCCAGCTATCAACTGGGAAACTAGAGAGTTACGCTTCCCTGCAAAGAAGAAGTCAGCCATTTGCCCGGTCACATCTGTTCCTGACAATCCTTCTAACCTTTTTTCATCAGTCTATTCTGACTTCTTGGGCGTGAGTGACAAGAAGAATGCAGATAAACTTCCACCACACCGGCCATATGACTGTCCAATTGAGCTTTTGCCCGGTGCAGCAATACCGTTTGGCCACATCTATCCTCTAGCCGGGCCGGAGTTAAAGGCCCTCAAGGACTACGTTGATGAAAACCTGGCAAAGGGGTTTATTCGTCCTTCCTCATCTCCAGCAGGTGCTCCAATCTTTTTTGTGAAAAAGAAGGACGGGTCCCTCAGACCCTGCATAGATTATCGGGAACTCAACAAAATCACTGTTAAAAACCGTTATCCACTTCCTCTAATCCCCGAACTTCTGGAACGAGTTCGCCATGCCAAGATTTTTTCCAAATTAGATCTTCGAGGAGTATACAACTTACTGCGGATTAGAAAAGGAGACGAGTGGAAAACTGCCTTTCGGTGTCGGTACGGACACTTTGAATATCTGGTCATGCCGTTTGGTCTATGCAATGCCCCAGCTGCTTTCCAACATTTGGTTAATGACATCTTCCGGGATCTCTTGGATCAGTTCATGGTGGTGTATTTGGACGATATCCTTATTTTTTCCAGCTCTCTACAAGAACATGAGGAACATGTGAAGATTGTTCTGGACCGCCTACGAGTAAACCAACTTTACATTAAACTCGAAAAATGCGAGTTCCACAAGACTGAGATCCAGTTTTTGGGCTATGTAATCTCACAACAAGGATTGTATATGGATATCAGTAAGATCCAAGCAATCATGGATTGGCCGGTCCCGAAGAATACCCGAGAGGTACAACGTTTCATAGGCTTTGCCAACTTTTACCGGCGCTTTATTAAGCACTTCTCAGAGATTGTCAGTCCCATTACCCAACTTACCAAGAAGGGGACAGTGTTCCGTTGGACACCCCAAGCCCAGGAGGCATTTACTCGCCTTAAGTCAAGGTTCACATCCGCCCCAGTATTAATACATCCTGATCCGGAGTTGGCATTTATAATAGAGGTGGACGCTTCAGACAGTGCCGTGGGAGCTGTCTTATCTCAGAGAACAGGAGAGAAGGGTCTCTTGCACCCTTGTGCATACTTCTCCCGAAAGTTATCTTCTGCTGAGAGGAATTACAATGTCGGAAACAAGGAACTGTTGGCGATCATCTCCGCGTTCAAAGAATGGAGGCATCATTTGCAGGGGGCTTCTCAGCAGATTGTCGTACTCACCGATCACCGTAATTTGGAGTTTGTCCGATCCGCAAGATGTCTTTCTCCCCGACAGGTTCGCTGGAGCCTATTTCTAAACCAATTTAATTTTATCATCTCCTATCGACCGGGCTCCCGTAATGGCAAGGCTGACGCCCTTTCCCGGATGTTCTCTACCGAATCGGATTCGGCTCCCTCATTTGAGACTATAGTACCCGACGCCAATGTGGTGGGAGTGATACAGAATGAAGACTTAATTAACGCCTTTAAGGAAGCCTATGTCACTGATCCTCTCTTGTCCCAGCCGGCTAATGACGTTCATCTGACCTTTAAAAATGGAGTATGGTTCCAAGGCCAATGCCTCTACGTGCCTAAGTCTGCCAAACTAAGAGTACTAAGACTGATGCATGACTCCAAGGTGGCAGGTCATAAAGGGGTGCAGAAGACTCAGGAGTTCCTCTCACGATTCTTCTGGTGGCCGGGGTATCAGAGGGATGTTAAAGACTATGTCCGTTCTTGTGTCATCTGTGCCAGATGTAAGACACCTCGGTCTGCTCCGACTGGATTGCTACAACCTCTGCCAGTGCCTTCTCGTCCATGGGGATCCATATCTATGGACTTTATTGTCGAATTACCTATCTCTAAGGGTATGAATACCATTCTAGTTGTGGTTGATCGATTAACGAAGGCTGCCCACTTTATACCTTACCCCAGACTACCAACTGCTAAAGACACTGTGGAATTAATTATTCAAAATGTCTTTCGGCTGCACGGGGTCCCCGACGAAGTCATTTCAGATCGAGGAGCGCAATTCATGGCGAGATTCTGGCAAGGATTTTGTTCAGCATTAGACATTAAAGTCCGCTTGTCCTCTGCCTACCATCCGCAGTCAAACGGCCAGACCGAGAGGACCAATCAGACTTTGGAACAGTACCTGCGTTGTTTCATCAGTCATTTGCAGGATGATTGGCTGGATCTCCTTCCTCTGGCAGAATTCTCCTATAACAATTCCCAGAGTGCTTCTACAAAGGTGTCACCCTTCTATGCCAATCTGGGGTTCCACCCCAAAGTTTTTCCCAGGCTGCCAAGTGATGTCACCATACCGGCAGTTACGGAACGTGTGGCAATCATTCAGCAAAACTTGGAAGTGTTAAAGGAAACCTTGACTACAGCTCAGGAGAGATATAAGAGATCAGCGGATCAGTCCCGCAGACCAGAACCCATATTCAAAGTTGGAGACTTAGTCTGGCTTTCTACAAAAAATTTAAAACTGAGAGTACCCTCCCCGAAGCTGGGGCAAAGATTTGTAGGACCATTTAAGATAAGTGCCATCATCAGTGCAGTGGCCGTTAGATTAAAGCTCCCCAACACCATGAAAATCCATCCAGTATTCCATGTTTCCCTATTGAAGGCTGCTATCCCTAATCCGTTCCCGGGACGCGCTGCCCAACCACCCGATTCAGTATTGATTGATGGTGAGGAACAATTTTTGGTGGAAGAGATTCTGGATTCTAGAATCCATAGGAACCAATTACAGTATCTGGTCAAGTGGGAAGGGTACCCGCCTGAAGAAAATTCTTGGGAACCTGTTGATAATATAAATGCTCCCCGTCTGGTGTCCAGGTTCCACCGAAGACATCCCGGTAAGCCTGCCCATAGGGTGTCCGGAGGCCACTCCTAAGGTGGGGGTAGTGTAAGGATCCAGTTCTGTTTTTACGTTTCACCTGTCTGTGGGCAAGTCTGCCTCGTTGTAAGATGGCCGCTATAGCTTCGGTGGCCATCTTGCCTGCTCTTGAGGCTATATTAATGAATGCACCTGTGTTCCTCCCTGCTTGAGTATCAGTCAGATCTTTGTCTCGGCTGCCTCTAGCTCTCCGCCTCTATTGTGAAGAGTCCTGTGGTTCTCTTGTTCCAGAGTTCTGCCATTTCCTACCATACCTGCATCTAGATACCTGTCTTCCTCCCGGCTGTTGCCCTTCAGCTTATCCCCTCAGCTGCACATGAGCTCCCCCTGATTGATTCAGTCTCTCATCAGGAAAACCTCTAGTGCTACACAACCTGCCTTTTACTACCGGCCGAACGCTACCCAGCTGTGCTGCAACTGACTGTAAGTTCGTCTCTTCTTTGCTGTAACTATTGTCTGCTGTGCATTTCCCCTATCAGCCATAGGTGTCCACAGAGCATTCACACATAGTGTAACAATGTGCTTGCTAGAGGTAGCCTGATTGCCATTAGGTAGATGAGATCCTCAGACCCCTTGTGAGACCATATGCTGGTGCGGTTGGTCCTGGGTTCCTCCTAATGCAGGACAATGCCAGACCTCATGTGCTTGGAGTGTGTCAGCAGTTCCTTCAAGATGAAGGCATTGATGCTATGGACTGGCCCGCCTGTTCCCCCGACCTGAATCCGATTAAGCACATCTGGGACTTCATGTCTCACTGCATCCACTAACGTCACGTTGCACCACAGACTGTCCAGGAGTTGGAAGATGCTTTAGTCAAGGTCTGGGAGGAGATCCCTCAGGAGACCAACAGCAACCTCATCAGGAGCATGCCCGGGCATACAGGCACATGGAAGCCACACACACTACTGAACCTTATTTTGACATGTTTTAAGGACATTACATCAAAGTAGGATCAGCCTGTAGTGTGTTTTTCCTCGTTAATTTTGGCGCCAAATCCAGGCCTCCATTGGTTAATACATTCGATTTTCATTGATGATTTTTGTGTGATTTCGATGTCGTCACATTCAACTTTGTACAGAACATATAAGAATATTTCATTTATTCAGATCTAGGTTGTGTTACTTGAGTGTTCCCCTTATTTTTTTTTAGATATATATTATAGGTGTCATAATATGGCAACCCAAAGAATTTTGCAAGGGTTCCTGTTAAGCTTTGGAGCATAAAGGATTTCTTTATCTATGCCAGGAACTGCCATTTCTCCTCACATGGCTTTTCTAGTAAATTGTATTGTATTCTCCATAATAAACCAATTTTTGAGCATCGTTCTCGTAATACACAGTCCTCATAACTAGTATCGCCCAGTTTTAGAAAAATGTTCCACCATGGGGAATATATGTATTTACCAAAGACAGATATGTTACTTTATGCTGTGCTAACATTGAATTAATGGAAAAATCCCTTCTATAATTCCCCATTTAGTCATCAGATCAAAGTAAATCATCATAGAACTACATAATAATAATACTAAGTGATCAACAACAAACATAAAGAGGAAACCTTTTTTAAAATGTGCTCTATATAAGATTCTAGTTTCTGGTTGTGTTTTTACATTATTTGCTTTGTTCAAAATTTTAAATAAGAAAATAAGAATATTTTTCAAAAATGGTGAAAGTATTCCTAAATTCCTGTTCCATTGTTAATGTAAACTATGCTTTAGCCCTGCTGAAATACAGTACATTGACTTCATTGCAAAGGATTGTACTCTCTGTGGCTTATGCTTGATTTCCAAGAGCTATTTAAAACTAGTACAGCTGTAAGGAAATTGCAATAGGAGCAGCAATTTCCCAGTGGCTGCTGGTGAACCCCGGAGGGAGGGGCACAATAGACAAAGAGCTCTAAGCTTAAATCCCCCCACTGTCCCTTCCTGCTTGCTGGTCCTATCCTACGCAATAGGCGGCAACTGGCCGACAGGCCCTACCTATATAGAACGCAGACAAGACAAACAACAACAAGGGAGGTGAGCTAGCCAAGGGTCCAGTAACAGTCAAGCAATGCAGTGCCAAATGGAAGTCCAAAAGAATAGTTAATAGGGAAAGCCAGAGGTCAGTAATATAATAGTAAAAGAAGAGGAACTTAGCAGGGACAAAGTCAATAGCCAGCAAGTCAGTGTGGGCTGATGGCCTGTATATAGGAACTTACAGACCCACCCTAGGCTTGATTGGAAGACAGGCTGTCAGTCACATACGCCATACTAGACTTAACCATTTCATGAACAGAGGGAAACAAGGTGCAAGTCATGGGTGTGGTGGAAATTCAATTACAGAGATAGAGCAGTGTTCACACAGTGCAACCAAAAATACTAAGCAAAGAATTAAGCTGAACTCACCTCCTGTGCCGTAGCGTGTGAGCGGAGGGTGGTGCAGAGACCCAAGCAGGCAGAAACGTTACAACAACAGCAGAGACAGTTCCCTTCATCAGTAGAGACTACAATGTTAGATCGGATGCCCCAAATTCAGCAAAGACTAATTGTAACCACCAGCAACTACACAGGCAATAATTGCTGAAACTTAATGAAAACAAACCAGAAACTACCATTTGCTTCCTGAAAATGTCTGGACCAAGAGGATGATGTGGAGGGTAGACTCCAGGTAGTAGCCCGTCAGAAGAGATCTTTGAGCCAGGCGAAAGCAGAATCCAACAACCAACCAAATGTTGTTAGCAAGGAGATCACATTAGGGAAAAATCAGAACATGAGCCATATCTGGAAACGGAACAAGAAAAGAGTAGGTATACCAGGAGATTGGGTCAGGACAGAATCAGAAGACAAGTTGCAGCATCCCAGAGTGCTACTGCTTTAAGTGTTTGTGTATTGTGCCTCTGGGCTGTGTTGGTATGTACTGTCCTTTATGTTATATGTTCTAAGTTGTGTGTACCTTTTTTGCAGCTTTCCCTGTTGTTTCCCCCCAGTGTTTCAAACCCTTGCCCATAGTTCAGTGCTGGCCAATCAGGCCACTGGGCGGGGTTGTAGGAGACCTTATTCTTCACGGTGACCATTGAGCCCTCAGTTGCGTGAGAGCAGTCATCCTGTGCAGTTCATGCTGGATTGTGCAGTGAGAACACCAGCGCTGGAGCTCAAAGGCCACCTATACAGCCTCTAGGAGGATAGTTATTTTCCCCAGGCGCATCTAGACACAGCCCTGACAAGGGATTATTGCTGTCTGGATTATTGAACATTTTATGTGCTGTGCCAGGAGAAGTAGAAGAGGACCCTGACAGGAGGAACATGTTCGGGCCTAGTCTAAAGTTAACCAGATCCCTGTCAGGACTCCCTGTATCACCATCCACAGTATCCGTAGCTGGGAGAAGCTTGAGAGGAGGAGTAGTTGGAAAACTTGCCATAGAGCCTGTGACATCCCTGGGCACTTTCCTATGTCCAAGGCCGGGGGATTGGACCCTGTGTTGCTACTACCCCCATTTGGAAGCTGCTGCCTACTTCTGTCCCAGTTGCTGAATAAAACTCTTACCTTGCTCAACTGAATCTCTGGCCTCCTAAGTCATGCCTGCCTTACCATCAGGGCCCTTCCGACCAACATCACACCGGCTCAGAGAGGAGAGGTCCCCTCTCCAACTGGAAGTGCCACGGGGAAAACTGCTACCAGCACCATCCAGTAGTGCTGCAGGACTCCCTCAATGGTGTCTGGCCCAGGAGCATGGCTGGAGTGTTTGGTGGAGTGTGCTCATCCTAGCAGGTGGCACATCATACTCCACTACAAATCCCATCCTCCAATTGCTCCATCTGGGTTGCGGCAAAATCAGAGTCTATAACTAAAGCTAAGAGGTCACTATTTCAGGAAATCTGCCTGAACACAGGTAAATGGAGAGACAGGTCTCAAATCAGGCAGGTGGGTGAGGAGACAGGAAAATTAAATAGGCCTCCTTAGGTGGTAATTGGACAAGACCAGACAATGTCTTATAGAGAGAGGCTTCTAAGGTTCGACACAGAAACCTTAAAGCCACTGCACCAGAACTGATACTCCTGCCACTGTCTGGTTTGAACGCACAAATACATTTCTGTATACATCGATCGAGCATTACAGGTGAATAGAATTCCCTAGATTATCTCATGACCATGGCACGTGTTCAGGGGTGGGATATATTAGGAAGCAAGTGAAAAGCCAGTTTCTGCAGCTGACATGTCGGAAGCAGAAATAATTTGCAAGTCTAAGCCTCCAACAAACATTAATAAAAGCTTAGCAAAACATTATATGTACCCTCAAAATGGTGATAAGCCCTCATATACCGTATATACTCGAGTATAAGCCGACCCGAATATAAGCCAAGGTCCCTAATTTTACCACAAAAAACTGGGAAAACTTATTGACTCGAGTATAAGCCTAGGGGGGAAAATGCAGCAGCTACTGGAAAATTTCAAAAATTAAAATGGTCGGAGTTTTTGGGTGTAGTAGATGCTGGGTGCTGGGAAAGGGGAGGGGGTGTTTTGGTTGTCTGTCTGCCCCTTCCCTGAACTTGAGGACTGTTTTTTCTTCCCCCACTTGGAATTCATGTGTTACTGTCTTCCTGTTTTGATGTTTGGTTGTCATCTGTTTTGATTGCATTTCATTGGTCTTTCTTTTTTAACCAATTTATTCGTTTTTAATGGCCGTAAAACAATTGTCAATCAGTTTTAAATCCATTAAAAACTGGAACCAATGAGTTCTATGGAGTCTGTGTGTCTGGACAAACAGTGTCAGTTTATTTAATGGCTGTGAAAAATGGACTGTCAAGAAACGAACATGTGAATAGACTCATTGAAATCAATGTGTTCTCAAAACGGCTGTTAGGACCGTCCGAAGCCTCCACTGTGCTGCGTGGAGGCGCCCGAGCCGATCTCTGTCCAGCGCCGGAGTCACTGCTAGTTCCGGCCCTTGGGTAGGCCGGAGGCCTCCGCTTGTGTTTGCGGAGGTTCTGGTTTCTCTCTAGTGCCAGGACTAGTACTTCCAGGGTCAGGGGGGTCAGCGGTGGGCCTGAGGCAATTTAGGCCTCATTCTTGTCTCGGCATCAGCTCCCCTAGCGACTTTAAAAAGACCACCCAATTACCCAGACCACCCAATTACCCAGACCACAGATTTTCACAAAATGGGAGGTGGGAGGGCATGATCCAATGGGGATGGTTTGCTAAATATTTCAAAGGTAGCCCTATGTTTAGTGGTGAAGTAGTAGTTATAGTGTCAAGGAGTGCAGCAAAATGAACTCCAATAATGTGGATGGTGGCATCTGGTCATAGACAAACATATCTAGGTAGCCAGTCTGGGTCATTTGGACATATTGTTCTTCTCAAGAGGAATTATTCTGCCTTGGGGTTACCCTTTTTAAACACCAGCACTGTTATCCTAAATGTCACTATGGCATTGACTGCAAATGAGTCTTCTTTGGATGATGAACAGATTAAAAGATGGGCTGTTTTGGCAGACCATCTGGTGGCTGTCAGGCTGAACACTCATGCAATTGAGATTCACTTTGTGGTTGTAGTCTAGCCTTAAGATGCTCTAGCTTCTGGCTTAGCAACTCCAGGCTTTTGGTCAAAAGGGTGACAGCAAAAGTCTCTGAAATGGGAGTGTATGTGGTCTCCAGGGTGACTTAGGAGATGCTGCACCTGCAGGATTAGTATTAGATGGGAGGACATGATTAGGTGACTCTGGATTTTGCTCCAAGTCTAAGAAGAAGCTGGCAGGGTTTTGTGCATATAGCATCTTAAGATGCTCTGAGAGGCTCATTAAGGTGTCTGTTGAAATGCCTTCAATGTTCTCTGAGAGTTGCATCAGCTCCATCAGCCTCTCCATGGTCCATAACAGCCCAGAAGGCCTCCAACAGGGATAATGCAAGGTCTATGAAGGTCTCACCAGGGCTCTGTTTCTTGCCATGCAAGCACTTCTTTAACTGTGAGGCTATCCTAGTCTCAAGGAGATCATGCAGTATGTCTAGAATCTGTTGATACAAGGCTAGGACTTGACCTCTCTTAGGGCAGTGCTTTCTAGCTGGCTGATAAGGACCCCCAATCCAACAATGGTTGAAAGCCTATGTAATGCTCTCAAAATGGCTGGTTAACCTGAATTGTGCTAGAACTAGGTGTATCATTAGAAGTTGTAGTCTTTGAACAAATTCACAGCACACAACAGCAAGTAACTTTGAAAACACAGACTCCATTCAGTCACACAGTGCTGACAACTCCACTTTTTTGTACAGTCTATGTAGAAGCACCCTCAAACCCTTTTGTGCTGATTTGGCAATAACTTGTGAAGGCACATGCAAGTTGAAGTATATAGGTATATGCTCTCTCACATAACATGGAGTTTGCTCACCAATATGATGGATCTGGTGCACAGAGGAGACTGATCCTGTTTGTGGTGCCAGTAGAACTTGTAGCAACCCATAAGGGAGAGCTGGGATATTGGAAGTACTCAAAGTAGCTCTACTTCTGGTCTGGTGCAGAAATGAGGGTTCCTGCAGTAATAACTGATAGTAGTATTATTCTTCTCCCTGGACACATTGTAATGTTCTTCTGCCCTTCTTTGCAAGATGGGGTTGGAGTACCTACAAAGTTCTTGCAGTAAAACAGACTAAGGAAACTATTGTTTGCAGCAAACAGTTCACGCATAACTTTATTGAGTAAACAGTGTGGTAATGCAACCAACAGCTTCCAAGTAATGCAGCCTGGGACATGGTCTATCTATAATAATAATAATAATAATAATAATAATAATAATAATAATAATACATTTTATTTATATAGCGGCAACATATTCCGCAGCACTGTACAATATGTAGGGTTCAGATACAGACAGATACATAACAAAGAACTTCATTTCACACAATGGGACTGAGGGCCCTGCTCAAGAGAGCTTACAATCTATGAGGTAGAGGGGGTGACACAAGAGGTAGCAGGGGCGGCATTGCTTATAAAGTATTCAGACAATTCTGTAATATCTATAGGTGCCAGTCTCTGTAGTCTCTCTCCCAGGATGCCCTGTCTGTCCTGGGGCTCAGCAGAGTCAATGTTTTAATGCCCTTGTTACTCTTGTTCTTAGACTCTACAATCGAACACTTGGCTAATTCCAAAACTTCTCTTTTGACTGAAGGCCTTAGGGTCTGTCTTAGGGCTGCAGTACAGTTTTCATGCAGCTACAGTGTTTTCAGTACCAGCTCTGCTTACAAACTACCTTACTCTATGAAAGTTGGATTAAGATCCCCTGTCTCATCCCACTTTACAGAATGTGCTGTCTAATAACAGATAGAGATAAGACAATTGTGTAACAAACACACAGCAACAGTTTGGCAGTGTTAACTTAGATGCAGCACAAACACCTAAGCAGTGGTGGAACTAAAACAGGCGTCCCATATAATTTTGTTAACAGGGACAAGACGCTAGAACGCACGGCGAACCCTGCAAGGATAAAGCGGCAACAGAGGCGGCCATGGGCAGGCGCAGGGAATGATAAGTAAATAAGACTATTTGTTAGGCGAACCTTGCGAGACTTATCTCAAATTCGCCTCCTGGTTCTGTTCAGACTGAACATTTTAAACTAAAACTGCTCCCGGGGGTGTGTGTGTGTGTGTGTGGGGGTGATTAAACATAACCAACTGAGTTACCTCTCCTGGTTTCCAGCGTATTTTTGGGCCTCTTCAATAACATCATGTAAGTCAGGACAGTGCCGCAACGCATAATGGCGTTGGTGTAACCCAAGTCTGCGACATCAGTCAGAAAGGCTGAGGATAGCAGGCAGTTGCCCTGGATCCCAGGAGAGGTAAATAAGACTGATTTTTATGTTGCACCTCTTCAGACCCCAGAGTATAATAATAGTTTGTGGGTGGTCCAGTACTTATTAACATACTGGATTTAATGACACAGTGAGAAAAGCACTAAGTGACATAGTGCAGTTATTGGCATACTGTCCTTACTGACACTCTGAAGGAAACACTGACTGACATACTAAACTTCGACAGTGCGCTGAATTTACGTTCTGTGCCCCCAGTGAAGAGCTATCGGTGCCGGTACCTTAGCTCTTCACTGTCAGAAGGGAGTTTCTGACAGTCTGTCAGGAACGCTCTTCCTCACAGCAGTGTCTATAGCACTGTACTGTGAGAGGGTGTGTTGCTTACCGCCCGGCAATTTACGCTCACTGCTCTCACAGTACAGCACTATAGACTCTGCTGCGAGGAAGGGCATTCCTTACTGACTATCAGAAACACCCTTCTGACAGTGAAGAGCTACAGTACTGGCACCAATAGCTCTTCACCGGGGGCACAGAACGGGAAAGCGGATAGTGTCCTGAATTCAGTGCACTGTCAGCTTTCTAGCGATGTATTAAACCACATGTGCCCCAGATAGTGAAAGTTCCTCTTTAATGACACTAACATACGCACTGACTGACATATACTTAGTTATACCCAATGGCGCAGTTCTAATAAAGTAACACCAATATTTCTGAAGTTCCTGTGCCACTTTTTCAAGATACAAATGTGTTTTTTCAAAATACCATGGAGTACAACTCAATTACAATGTTTATCAATAGATAGAAAGTTGTATTTGGTGATTTTAGTCAAATCCTGGATTTAGTGGGGAGGGGCCAATTTTTCTTATGTTCAACTTCAAAGGATAAAAAAAAATTGCACTGAGGCAGCATTTAAAATAATATTAGTCATTTATTTCAACATCCTTTAAAATGTCTTCTCAGGGGAGATTGGCAAGACAAAAGTCCACATCAGATAGTTCTCTTTCCTATGACATTGACATCCATATAAATACATGCAGATAAAATCGGTACAAAAGCGAATAAGTAATGACAAAGGTGAAAGTTGTTTTGCACTTAACCCCTTAAACGGATTTTACCATTAAAACCTTTTTTTTTGTGGATAAGACGTCGGAATAGAAAGGCTATTCGTCTCTTACCTTTAGACGTGGTCTCTGCTGCACCGTTCCTTAGAAATACTATTTTTTACCAGTATGCAAATGAGTTCTCCCACAGCAATGGAGGCGGGCCCCAGTGCTCAAACAGCGATGGGGGCGTCCCCACCGCTGCCAGAGAAGTGTCTCCAAGCTCCACCTCCTTCTTCGTCATCTTCAATGTCTTCTTCCGGCACAGGCTCTTCTAGCAGAGCAGAGCAAACTGTGCAGGCGCATAGGTCACGGGAAAATGGCTGCTAACAATACTGTGCAAGCGTCCATTTTCCCGTGACCTGTGCGCCTGCGCAGTCTGCTCTGCCCAAGGCCCGAGGCCTAGAAGTTACGAGCCTGCACCGGAAGAAGACATTGAAGATGACGCTGCGAACGAAGAAGGAGCCGGCGCTTGGAGACACTTCTCTGGCAGTGATGGGGACGCCCCCATCACTGTTTGAGCGCTGGGGCCCGCCCCCATCGCTGTGAGAGAACTCATTTGCATACCGGTAAAAAACGGTATTTCTAAGGAATGGTCTTATCTACAAAAAAAAGGTTTTAATGGTAGAATCCCTTTAAGGATGCAGCCTAAAACTCGTATGTTATCGCTTTTGGATGATGGAGATAGAAAAAAATAATTAAAAAGCAACATGGTGAGGAGGGGCTAAGCATCCTAAATATCCTGATAATATATGTAATGTCCTCACAGTTAAAAATGATCTTTCCTTCTAGTTAGACCTAGACCTAACAAGCCTAGCAAAATATCAAATATCTATCCAACAAGTAGCGCTGCAGTGCTCAATATATATAACCAAAAGGATTGCAACCACTGTAGACACTCATCAGTATATGTAAAATAAATTGAAGTCTCTGATATTTTAGTACTATTTAGTGGAATTAGTACCAACATTCCTTTACCTACATATAAAAATTCATACTTTCTTTGAAACAAACATAGTTAAAAATATCTAACAATAGTAAAAATGTAACATTAATAATACATTTTATTTATATAGCACTGATGGTGAGAGATAGAAGGTTATGATCAGATAGAGGCAAAGAAAAGTTAATAAATTTAGAAACTGTGAGGAGACGATGGAAGACAAGATCAATCGTGTTGCCATCTACATGTGTGGCGGAAGAAGATGTTGTTTCCCATCTATTTACTATAAGAGAATGCTGAGACTATAGAAATAATTATCCTAAATGTTCCCAATGGTATAAAGTTACACATAGGGGAGAAAATGTTGCCAATATATATACAGTGAGAAGGTTACAGGCAGACTGCTGGAGTCCAGATATATCAGCCCCAGGTTTCTGACATATGTGTGGTCCAGGGCAGATCTGGAGTAGGCCTCAGCCCAGGTGTAGATCCTTGGCTCATTACTGGGCCAGAAAAAAGGCTGCAGATTCGTCATTCCAGTGCAGTTCCATGAGGTGAAAGGTGGTGTATGGCTCTGTCCTGTAACCCTGTGTCCGGTGAGACTATATTGTGCTTGTGTTGTTTGCGTGGCTGGAAGTAAGCTACATGTATAGTTAAGCTATCAGTTCTTTTTAGTTAGTTGCTCAGACGAGCAGGTTTTTTTATTTTTGTTTTTTTCCTGAAGATAAGGCTGTATTTTGTTTTGCTCATTTTGTGTCTGAAGTCAAGGTTTATTTATTTTCCTGTTTTTTTTTTTCCTACATAAACCAGTTTGCTGCATATTTTGTATCCCTGTTTGGGTCTGCACCACTGCTTCTACTGTGCTAACTTCTCTACAATATATTATATCAGAGTAAGATATAAATACATATAGCCATATACAGCAGTTGTTGTAATAGTAAACAATAGCAATGGAGGAGAAAGATGTATACAGATGTATACAGGCCAGCCACACCACGCCCGACACACATTTGCCCGTTGCTTTGTGTTTGCTGTGGGTATAATCACTTCTGTACTGCTTTGTCTTCTCTACCCACAGAACATGTATACTGTAATTACATAGGCCCTTGTTTCTGTAAGTTTAGTACTATTTAGTGGGTCAAACTGGAATCTTATGGATAGGTATCTGTGGAGACATTGGAATTCATACCTTCCTGCGGGGTATGCAGTATGAAGCAGAATATTTGCAGCTAGAAAGAAAGTCTACTTCACTAGAAATGACAAATGATAATGAAATGACAATGACAAACAAAGCAGGTAGTTTTATGCTGCTAACACATTTATATTTAGTTCGGTAGTAGAGCAATAGAATATTAATATTAACTAATTAGTATTAACATAGAGTCATCATTTATTTAGTACATTCATCTGGAAATGAAAAATCATATGTCAAGCAAGCTGTGGTCCTTGAGCTGAGCTTCAGAAGAGCAGTAATAACGTGAGTGATAAAACTTGTCCATTTATTCAATGTTATTATGTCAAAAGAATACTGATAAAAATGAGAAGTATGTGATAAAGAGCTGAGGCAACAGAAATAACTGTCTGGGTCAGACAGTGTTTGTGAAATGGCTACAAGGATAAGCAATAGCACTGGCACTGAAATTAGTTTGACATTTTGCCAACATTTCTATTCATATGTTCTATAACTTTGATTAATATCAAATATTAAAATATTAATATTTATAAAATGGTTATATTACAAGCTGCTATTATTATAAACTAATTGAATTAAACATGAATAAAAGTGTCCGATTGCAAGGGGGGGCAGACACCAGGCCCACAAGCAAGCAGCAGAACAAGGGACCAACAGTCCAATTAGACCAGTGAGCATGACATCCTTAGGCTGCATTCACACGGAGTAAACGCTGGCGTTTTTTGTGTGTTTTTTGCACATAGCACCGCGTTTACGCCGCGTAGCGCCGCGTTAACGCCGGGCAACGCCACCGCTAAATAGCGCGGCGTTAACGCGGCGTATACGCGGCGTTAACGCGACGCTACGCGGCGTAAACGCGGCGCTATGTGCAAAAAACACACAAAAAACGCCAGCGTTTACTCCGTGTGAATGCAGCCTTAGAGAGGAAACAGTTTGAGGGTCTTTCACAGGACTATATTGGATTGAAAATTGGTTAAAGGATCATATCTAGACTGGTCCTCTGTTATAAATGGTCTATCCCAAGGTATTAAGATTGGATTAATAGCATCATCTCTGTTTCTATAGCTAGCTCCAATCTATGTAGACCAGTCTATGGAGGATGTACATCGATTACAAGCAGACTTGGGCAGATTGAGTGTTTGGGCATCCACATGAGGTTCAATGTGGATAAATTTAAAATGATGCATCTAGGTAAAAATAATCTACTTACAACATAAGTTGGGAGTAAAACTGGGAGAGTCACTGGTGGAGAAGGACCTGGCTGTAGCTCATTAAATTACAGCAAAAAACTTGAAAGTCTTCGGTAGATGATACCTTTTTTAATGGCTAACTCATAATGATGACAAATTATAACTAGAGATGAGCGAACAGTGTTCTATCGAACTCATGTTCGATCGGATATTAGGCTGTTCGGCATGTTCGAATCGAATCGAACACCGCGTGGTAAAGTGCGCCATTACTCGATTCCCCTCCCACCTTCCCTGGCGCCTTTTTTGCTCCAATAACAGCGCAGGGTAGGTGGGACAGGAACTACGACACCGGTGACGTTGAAAAAAGTAGGCAAAACCCATTGGCTGCCGAAAACATGTGACCTCTAATTTAAAAGAACAGCGACGCCCAGCTTCGCGTCATTCTGAGCTTGCAATTCACCGGGGACGGAGGTTTCCGTCCAGTTAGCTAGGGCTTAGATTCTGGGTAGGCAGGGACAGGCTAGGATAGGAAGGAGAAGACAACCAACAGCTCTTATAAGAGCTAAATTCCAGGGAGAAGCTTGTCAGTGCAACGTGGCACTGACGGGCTCAATCGCCGCAACCCAGCTTTCCCAGGATCCTGAATGGAATACACTGTCAGTGTATTCCCGTATAACCGATATATACCCCCGATACCCGTTCCAACGGTGTGCCCCCCCACCTTCACCCCAGAAATACCCTGCAAGTCCCCTAGCAATAGAATTGGGGCTATATACACCCAATATTTTTGCTACTGCCATATAGTGCCATTGTCTCACTGGGAATTCAAAGAATATATTGGGCTTACATATAACTTCAATTCCAGGGAGAAGCTTGTCAGTGTAACGTGGCACTGACGGGCTCAATCACCGCAACCCAGCTTTCCCAGGATCCTGAATGGAATACACTGACAGTGTATTCCCGTATACGCGATATATACCCCCGATACCCGTTCCAACGGTGTGCCCCCCCACCTTCACCCCAGAAATACACTGCAAGTCCCCTAGCAATAGAATTGGGGCTATATACACCCACTATTTTTGCTACTGCCATATAGTGCCATTGTCTGACTGGGAATTCAAAGAATATATTGGGGTTACGTGCACCCACAATTTTTGCTACTGGTATATAGTGCCATTGTCTGACTGGGAATTCAAAGAATATATTGGGGTTATAAATACCCTCGTTTCTTGCTACTGGTATATAGTGCCATTGTCTGACTGGGAATTCAAAGAATATATTGGGGTTACAAATACCCTCATTTCTTGCTACTGCCATATAGTGCCAGTTTCTGACTGGTAATTCAAAGAATATATTGGGGTTATAAATACCCTCATTTCTTGCTACTGGTATATAGTGCCATTGTCTGACTGGGAATTCAAAGAATATATTGGGGTTATAAATACCCTCATTTCTTGCTACTGGTATATAGTGCCATTGTCTGACTGGGAATTCAAAGAATATATTGGGGTTACAAATACCCTCATTTCTTGCTACTGCCATATAGTGCCAGTTTCTGACTGGTAATTCAAAGAATATATTGGGGTTACAAATACCCTCATTTCTTGCTACTGCCATATAGTGCCAGTTTCTGACTGGTAATTCAAAGAATATATTGGGGTTATAAATACCCTCATTTCTTGCTACTGGTATATAGTGCCATTGTCTGACTGGGAATTCAAAGAATATATTGGGGTTATAAATACCCTCATTTCTTGCTACTGGTATATAGTGCCATTGTCTGACTGGTAATTCAAAGAATATATTGGGGTTACAAATACCCTCATTTCTTGCTACTGCCATATAGTGCCAGTTTCTGACTGGTAATTCAAAGAATATATTGGGGTTATAAATACCCTCATTTCTTGCTACTGCCATATAGTGCCATTGTCTGACTGGGAATTCAAAGAATATATTGGGGTTATAAATACCCTCATTTCTTGCTACTGGTATATAGTGCCATTGTCTGACTGGGAATTCAAAGAATATATTGGGGTTACAAATACCCTCATTTCTTGCTACTGCCATATAGTGCCAGTTTCTGACTGGTAATTCAAAGAATATATTGGGGTTATAAATACCCTCATTTCTTGCTACTGGTATATAGTGCCATTGTCTGACTGGGAATTCAAAGAATATATTGGGGTTACAAATACCCTCATTTCTTGCTACTGCCATATAGTGCCAGTTTCTGACTGGTAATTCAAAGAATATATTGGGGTTACGTGCACCCACAATTTTTGCTACTGGTATATAGTGCCATTGTCTGACTGGGAATTCAAAGAATATATTGGGGTTACAAATACCCTCATTTCTTGCTACTGGTATATAGTGCCATTGTCTGACTGGGAATTCAAAGAATATATTGGGGTTACAAATACCCTCATTTCTTGCTACTGGTATATAGTGCCATTGTCTGACTGGGAATTCAAAGAATATATTGGGGTTACAAATACCCTCATTTCTTGCTACTGGTATATAGTGCCATTGTCTGACTGGGAATTCAAAGAATATATTGGGGTTATAAATACCCTCATTTCTTGCTACTGGTATATAGTGCCATTGTCTGACTGGGAATTCAAAGAATATATTGGGGTTATAAATACCCTCATTTCTTGCTACTGGTATATAGTGCCATTGTCTGACTGGGAATTCAAAGAATATATTGGGGTTACAAATACCCTCATTTCTTGCTACTGCCATATAGTGCCAGTTTCTGACTGGTAATTCAAAGAATATATTGGGGTTACGTGCACCCACAATTTTTGCTACTGGCATATAGTGCCATTGTCTCACTGGGAATTCAAAGAATATATTGGGGTTACAAATACCCTCATTTCTTGCTACTGCCATATAGTGCCAGTTTCTGACTGGTAATTCAAAGAATATATTGGGGTTACGTGCACCCACAATTTTTGCTACTGGTATATAGTGCCATTGTCTGACTGGGAATTCAAAGAATATATTGGGGTTATAAATACCCTCATTTCTTGCTACTGGTATATAGTGCCATTGTCTGACTGGGAATTCAAAGAATATATTGGGGTTACAAATACCCTCATTTCTTGCTACTGCCATATAGTGCCAGTTTCTGACTGGTAATTCAAAGAATATATTGGGGTTACGTGCACCCACAATTTTTGCTACTGGTATATAGTGCCATTGTCTCACTGGGAATTCAAAGAATATATTGGGGTTACAAATACCCTCATTTCTTGCTACTGGTATATAGTGCCATTGTCTGACTGGGAATTCAAAGAATATATTGGGGTTACAAATACCCTCATTTCTTGCTACTGGTATATAGTGCCATTGTCTGACTGGGAATTCAAAGAATATATTGGGGTTACAAATACCCTCATTTCTTGCTACTGGTATATAGTGCCATTGTCTGACTGGGAATTCAAAGAATATATTGGGGTTATAAATACCCTCATTTCTTGCTACTGGTATATAGTGCCATTGTCTGACTGGGAATTCAAAGAATATATTGGGGTTATAAATACCCTCATTTCTTGCTACTGGTATATAGTGCCATTGTCTGACTGGGAATTCAAAGAATATATTGGGGTTACAAATATCCTCATTTCTTGCTACTGCCATATAGTGCCAGTTTCTGACTGGTAATTCAAAGAATATATTGGGGTTACGTGCACCCACAATTTTTGCTACTGGTATATAGTGCCATTGTCTGACTGGGAATTCAAAGAATATATTGGGGTTACAAATACCCTCATTTCTTGCTACTGGTATATAGTGCCATTGTCTGACTGGGAATTCAAAGAATATATTGGGGTTACAAATACCCTCATTTCTTGCTACTGCCATATAGTGCCAGTTTCTGACTGGTAATTCAAAGAATATATTGGGGTTATAAATACCCTCATTTCTTGCTACTGGTATATAGTGCCATTGTCTGACTGGGAATTCAAAGAATATATTGGGGTTATAAATACCCTCATTTCTTGCTACTGGTATATAGTGCCATTGTCTGACTGGGAATTCAAAGAATATATTGGGGTTACAAATACCCTCATTTCTTGCTACTGCCATATAGTGCCAGTTTCTGACTGGTAATTCAAAGAATATATTGGGGTTACGTGCACCCACAATTTTTGCTACTGGTATATAGTGCCATTGTCTGACTGGGAATTCAAAGAATATATTGGGGTTACAAATACCCTCATTTCTTGCTACTGGTATATAGTACCATTGTCTGACTGGGAATTCAAAGAATATATTGGGGTTACAAATACCCTCATTTCTTGCTACTGCCATATAGTGCCAGTTTCTGACTGGTAATTCAAAGAATATATTGGGGTTATAAATACCCTCATTTCTTGCTACTGGTATATAGTGCCATTGTCTGACTGGGAATTCAAAGAATATTTTGGGGTTATAAATACCCTCATTTCTTGCTACTGGTATATAGTGCCATTGTCTGACTGGGAATTCAAAGAATATATTGGGGTTATAAATACCCTCATTTCTTGCTACTGGTATATAGTGCCATTGTCTGACTGGGAATTCAAAGAATATATTGGGGTTACAAATACCCTCATTTCTTGCTACTGCCATATAGTGCCAGTTTCTGACTGGTAATTCAAAGAATATATTGGGGTTACGTGCACCCACAATTTTTGCTACTGGTATATAGTGCCATTGTCTGACTGGGAATTCAAAGAATATATTGGGGTTATAAATACCCTCATTTCTTGCTACTGGTATATGGTGCCATTGTCTGACTGGGAATTCAAAGAATATTTTGGGGTTATAAATACCCTCATTTCTTGCTACTGGTATATAGTGCCATTGTCTGACTGGGAATTCAAAGAATATATTGGGGTTATAAATACCCTCATTTCTTGCTACTGGTATATAGTGCCATTGTCTGACTGGGAATTCAAAGAATATATTGGGGTTACAAATACCCTCATTTCTTGCTACTGCCATATAGTGCCAGTTTCTGACTGGTAATTCAAAGAATATATTGGGGTTACGTGCACCCACAATTTTTGCTACTGGTATATAGTGCCATTGTCTGACTGGGAATTCAAAGAATATATTGGGGTTATAAATACCCTCATTTCTTGCTACTGGTATATAGTGCCATTGTCTGACTGGGAATTCAAAGAATATATTGGGGTTACAAATACCCTCATTTCTTGCTACTGCCATATAGTGCCAGTTTCTGACTGGTAATTCAAAGAATATATTGGGGTTACGTGCACCCACAATTTTTGCTACTGGTATATAGTGCCATTGTCTCACTGGGAATTCAAAGAATATATTGGGGTTACAAATACCCTCATTTCTTGCTACTGGTATATAGTGCCATTGTCTGACTGGGAATTCAAAGAATATATTGGGGTTACAAATACCCTCATTTCTTGCTACTGGTATATAGTGCCATTGTCTGACTGGGAATTCAAAGAATATATTGGGGTTACAAACACCCTCATTTCTTGCTACTGGTATATAGTGCCATTGTCTGACTGGGAATTCAAAGAACATATTGGGGTTATAAATACCCTCATTTCTTGCTACTGGTATATAGTGCCATTGTCTGACTGGGAATTCAAAGAATATATTGGGGTTATAAATACCCTCATTTCTTGCTACTGGTATATAGTGCCATTGTCTGACTGGGAATTCAAAGAATATATTGGGGTTACAAATACCCTCATTTCTTGCTACTGCCATATAGTGCCAGTTTCTGACTGGTAATTCAAAGAATATATTGGGGTTACGTGCACCCACAATTTTTGCTACTGGTATATAGTGCCATTGTCTGACTGGGAATTCAAAGAATATATTGGGGTTACAAATACCCTCATTTCTTGCTACTGGTATATAGTGCCATTGTCTGACTGGGAATTCAAAGAATATATTGGGGTTACAAATACCCTCATTTCTTGCTACTGCCATATAGTGCCAGTTTCTGACTGGTAATTCAAAGAATATATTGGGGTTATAAATACCCTCATTTCTTGCTACTGGTATATAGTGCCATTGTCTGACTGGGAATTCAAAGAATATATTGGGGTTATAAATACCCTCATTTCTTGCTACTGGTATATAGTGCCATTGTCTGACTGGGAATTCAAAGAATATATTGGGGTTACAAATACCCTCATTTCTTGCTACTGCCATATAGTGCCAGTTTCTGACTGGTAATTCAAAGAATATATTGGGGTTACGTGCACCCACAATTTTTGCTACTGGTATATAGTGCCATTGTCTGACTGGGAATTCAAAGAATATATTGGGGTTACAAATACCCTCATTTCTTGCTACTGGTATATAGTGCCATTGTCTGACTGGGAATTCAAAGAATATATTGGGGTTACAAATACCCTCATTTCTTGCTACTGCCATATAGTGCCAGTTTCTGACTGGTAATTCAAAGAATATATTGGGGTTATAAATACCCTCATTTCTTGCTACTGGTATATAGTGCCATTGTCTGACTGGGAATTCAAAGAATATATTGGGGTTATAAATACCCTCATTTCTTGCTACTGGTATATAGTGCCATTGTCTGACTGGGAATTCAAAGAATATATTGGGGTTACAAATACCCTCATTTCTTGCTATTGCCATATAGTGCCAGTTTCTGACTGGTAATTCAAAGAATATATTGGGGTTACGTGCACCCACAATTTTTGCTACTGGTATATAGTGCCATTGTCTGACTGGGAATTCAAAGAATATATTGGGGTTACAAATACCCTCATTTCTTGCTACTGGTATATAGTACCATTGTCTGACTGGGAATTCAAAGAATATATTGGGGTTACAAATACCCTCATTTCTTGCTACTGCCATATAGTGCCAGTTTCTGACTGGTAATTCAAAGAATATATTGGGGTTATAAATACCCTCATTTCTTGCTACTGGTATATAGTGCCATTGTCTGACTGGGAATTCAAAGAATATTTTGGGGTTATAAATACCCTCATTTCTTGCTACTGGTATATAGTGCCATTGTCTGACTGGGAATTCAAAGAATATATTGGGGTTATAAATACCCTCATTTCTTGCTACTGCCATATAGTGCCAGTTTCTGACTGGTAATTCAAAGAATATATTGGGGTTACGTGCACCCACAATTTTTGCTACTGGTATATAGTGCCATTGTCTGACTGGGAATTCAAAGAATATATTGGGGTTACAAATACCCTCATTTCTTGCTACTGGTATATAGTGCCATTGTCTGACTGGGAATTCAAAGAATATATTGGGGTTACAAATACCCTCATTTCTTGCTACTGGTATATAGTGCCATTGTCTGACTGGGAATTCAAAGAATATATTGGGGTTATAAATACCCTCATTTCTTGCTACTGGTATATAGTGCCATTGTCTGACTGGGAATTCAAAGAATATATTGGGGTTACGTGCACCCACAATTTTTGCTACTGGTATATAGTGCCAATTTCTAACTGGGAATTCAAAATGCGCAAGGCTCCCGGAAAGGGACGTGGACGAGGCCGTGGGCGAGGTCGGGGGAATGGTTCTGGGGAGCAAGGTAGCAGTGAAGCCACAGGGCGTCCCGTGCCTACTCCTGTGGGGCAGCAAGCATTGCGCCACTCCACAGTGCCAGGGTTGCTTGCCACATTAACTAAACTGCAGGGTACAAACCTTAGTAGGCCCGAGAACCAGGAACAGGTCTTGCAATGGCTGTCAGAGAACGCTTACAGCACATTGTCCAGCAGCCAGTCAGACTCTGCCTCCTCTCCTCCTATTACCCAACAGTCTTGTCCTCCTTCCTCCCAAAATTCCCAAGCTTCACAGAACAATAACCCCAACTGTCCCTGCTCCCCAGAGCTGTTCTCCGCTCCTTTCATTGTCCCTCAACCTGCCTCTCCACGTCACGATTCCACGAACCTAACAGAGGAGCATCTGTGTCCAGATGCTCAAACACTAGAGTCTCCTCCATCTCCGTTCGATTTGGTGGTGGATGACCAGCAACCCACCCTCATCGACGATGATGTGACGCAGTTGCCGTCAGGGCATCCAGTTGACCGGCGCATTGTGCGGGAGGAGGAGATGAGACAGGAGTTGGAAGAGGAAGTGGTGGATGATGAGGACACTGACCCGACCTGGACAGGGGGGATGTCAAGCGGGGAAAGTAGTGTGGATGTTGAGGCAGGTGCAGCACCAAAAAGGGTAGCTAGAGGCAGAGGCAGAGGTCAGCAGCTTAGGCGAAGCCAGGCCACACCCGGAATCTCCCAAGATGTTCCAGTTCGTACCCAGCCCCGAAAAACTCCCACCTCGAGGGCACGTTTCTCGAAGGTGTGGAGTTTTTTCAAGGAATGCGCCGAGGACAGATATAGTGTTGTCTGCACAATTTGCCTCTCGAAATTGATTAGGGGCTCTGAGAAGAGCAACCTGTCCACCACTTCAATGCGCCGTCATTTGGAATCCAAGCACTGGAATCAGTGGCAGGCAGCAACGGCAGGACAAAGGCCGCCTGCCGTTCACGCCACTGCCACTGCCTCTGCCACTGCCTCTGCCTCTGCCACTGCCACTGCTGACTGTGCTGGCGATGCACTCCAGAGGACGAGCCAGGACACCACTTCATCTGCCTCCGCCACTTTGTTGACTTCTCCCTCATCCTCCCCTGTTCCTGTCTTATCTCCTTCTCCTGCACCATCAAAGGCACCATCAGGCGCTTCTTTACAACAACCCACCATCTCTCAGACATTGGAGCGGCGGCAGAAATACACTGCTAACCACCCACACGCGCAAGCCTTGAACGCCAACATTGCTAAACTGCTGGCCCAGGAGATGTTGGCGTTCCGGCTTGTTGAAACTCCCGCCTTCCTGGACCTGATGGCAACTGCGGCACCTCGCTATGCCGTCCCTAGCCATCACTACTTCTCCCGGTGTGCCGTCCCCGCCTTGCACCAGCACGTGTCACTCAACATCAGGCGGGCCCTTAGTTCCGCGCTTTGCACAAAGGTCCACTTGACCACCGACGCGTGGACAAGTGCATGCGGACAGGAACGCTACATTTCACTGACGGCACACTGGGTGAATGTAGTTGAGGCTGGGACTGCTTCCCAAACTGGCCCGGTGTACCTCGTCTCCCCGCCTAACATTCCTGGCAGGGACACGAGAAGAACACCCCCCTCCTCCTCCTCCTCTACCGCCTCCTCCTCCGCCACCGCCTCCTCCTCCGCCACCGCCTCCTCCTCCGCTGTTAGATTGACCCCAGCTACGAGTTGGAAACGTTGCAGCACTGGCGTTGGTAGACGTCAGCAGGCTGTGCTGAAGCTGATCAGCTTGGGGGACAGACAGCACACTGCCTCCGAGGTGAGGGATGCCCTCCTCGATGAGACGGCAATATGGTTTGAGCCGCTGCACCTGGGCCCAGGCATGGTCGTTTGTGATAACGGCCGGAACCTGGTAGCAGCTCTGGAGCTTGCCGGACTCCAACATGTTCCATGCCTGGCCCACGTCTTCAACCTAGTGGTGCAACGTTTCCTAAAGAGCTACCCCAATGTTCCAGAGCTACTGGTGAAAGTGCGGCGCATGTGCGCCCACTTTCGCAAGTCGACAGTAGCCGCTGCTAGCTTAAAATCTCTCCAGCAACGCCTGCATGTGCCACAACACTGGCTTTTGTGCGACGTCCCCACACGCTGGAACTCAACGTTTCAGATGTTGAATAGAGTGGTTGAGCAGCAGAGACCTTTGATGGAATACCAGCTACAAAACCCTAGGGTGCCACAAAGTCAGCTGCCTCAGTTTCACATCCATGAGTGGCCATGGATGAGAGACCTTTGTGACATCCTACGGGTCTTTGAGGAGTCCACAAGGAGGGTGAGCTCTGAGGATGCGATGGTGAGCCTTACAATCCCGCTCTTGTGTGTTCTGAGAGAATCCCTGATTGACATCAGGGATAACTCAGATCACACAGAGGAGTTAGGGATAGCATCCGATCCGTCACAGCTGGAGAGTAGGTCCACACATCTGTCCGCTTCACTGCGTTTAATGGAGGAGGAGGAGGAGGAGGAGGAGGAGGAAGAAGAGTTGTCCGATGATGTGATGGTGATACAGGAGGCTTCCGGGCAACTTCGAATCGTCCCATTGTTGCAGCGCGGATGGGTAGACATGGAGGATGAGGAGGAAATGGAGATTGAACTTTCCGGTGGGGCCAGAGGAGTCATGCCAACTAACACTGTGGCAGACATGGCTGAGTTCATGTTGGGGTGCTTTACAACCGACAAGCGTATTGTCAAAATCATGGAGGACAACCAGTACTGGATCTTTGCTATCCTTGACCCCCGGTATAAAAACAACATCTCGTCTTTTATTCCGGTAGAGGGGAGGGCCAATCGCATCAATGCTTGCCACAGGCAATTGGTGCAGAATATGATGGAGATGTTTCCAGCATGTGACGTTGGCGGCAGGGAGGGCAGTTCCTCCAGTAGGCAACCAAGTTCTCACCGGTCCACACAAACGAGGGGCACACTGTCTAAGGTCTGGGACACCTTGATGGCACCCCCTCGCCAAAGTGCCGCCACGGAGGGTTCTAGTGTCACCAGGCGTGAGAAGTATAGGCGCATGTTGCGGGAATACCTTTCCGACCACAGCCCTGTCCTCTCCGACCCCTCTGCGCCCTACACGTATTGGGTGTCGAAGTTGGACCTGTGGCTTGAACTTGCCCTATATGCCTTGGAGGTGCTGTCCTGTCCTGCCGCCAGCGTCCTATCTGAGAGGGTGTTCAGTGCAGCCGGTGGCATCATCACTGACAAGCGCACCCGTCTGTCAGCTGAGAGTGCCGACCGGCTCACTTTGATAAAAATGAACCACCACTGGATAGAGCCTTCATTTTTGTGCCCACCTGTGTAAAGCACCCCAACATGAAACTCCATGTCTGTACTCAACCTCTCCAATTCCTCCGCATCCTCATACCCATCCACCATAAGCGTTGCACAATTCTGCTAATACTAGGCTCCCTCCACCCTGATTTCCCCCAACTCTGCTGGTTAGAGGCTCCCTCCACCCTGATTTCCACCAACTCTGCTGGTTAGAGGCTCCCTCCACCCTGCTTTCCCACAACTCTGCTGGTTAGAGGCTCCCTCCACCCTGCTTTCCCACAACTCTGCTGGTTAGAGGCTCCCTCCACCCTGATTTCCACCAACTCTGCTGGTTAGAGGCTCCCTCCACCCTGCTTTCCCACAACTATGCTGGTTAGAGGCTCCCTCCACCCTGATTTCCACCAACTCTGCTGGTTAGAGGCTCCCTCCACCATGAATTGGTCCAAACTGGGCTGTTTAGCGGCTCCCTCCACCATGAATTGGTCCAAACTGGGGTTTTTAGAGGCTCCCTCCACCATGAATTGGTCCAAACTGGGCTGTTTAGAGGCTCCCTCCACCATGAATTGGTCCAAACTGGGGTTTTTAGAGGCTCCCTCCACCATGAATTGGTCCAAACTGGGCTGGTTAGAGGCTCCCTCCACCATAATTTGCCCAAACTGGGCTGTTTAGAGGCTCCCTCCACCATGAATTTGCCCAAACTGGCCTGTTTAGAGGCTCCCTCCACCATGAATTGGTCCAAACCGGGGTTTTTAGAGGCTCTCTCCACCATGAATTGGTCCAAACTGGGCTGTTTAGAGGCTCCCTCCATCATGAATTGGTCCAAACTGGGGTTTTTAGAGGCTCCCTCCACCATGAATTGGTCCAAACTGGGCTGGTTAGAGGCTCCCTCCACCATGAATTTGCCCAAACTGGGCTGTTTAGAGGCTCCCTCCACCATGAATTGGTCCAAACTGGGGTTTTTAGAGGCTCCCTCCACCATGAATTGGTCCAAACTGGGCTGTTTAGAGGCTCCCTCCACCATGAATTGGTCCAAACTGGGGTTTTTAGAGGCTCCCTCCACCATGAATTGGTCCAAACTGGGGTTTTTAGAGGGTCCCTCCACCATGAATTTGCCCAAACTGGGCTGTTTAGAGGCTCCCTCCACCATGAATTTGCCCAAACTGAGCTGTTTAGAGGCTCCCTCCACCATGAATTGGTCCAAACTGGGGTTTTTAGAGGCTCCCTCCACCATGAATTGGTCCAAACTGGGGGTTTTTAGAGGCTCCCTCCACCATGAATTTGCCCAAACTGGGCTGTATAGAGGCTCCCTCCATCATGAATTGGTCCAAACTGGGGTTTTTAGAGGCTCCCTCCACCATGAATTGGTCCAAACTGGGGTTTTTAGAGGCTCCCTCCACCATGAATTGGTCCAAACTGGGGTTTTTAGAGGCTCCCTCCACCATGAATTTGCCCAAACTGGGCTGTTTAGAGGCTCCCTCCACCATGAATTGGCCCAAACTGGGGTTTTTAGAGGCTCCCTCCACCATGAATTTGCCCAAACTGAGCTGTTTAGAGGCTCCCTCCACCATGAATTGGTCCAAACTGGGGTTTTTAGAGGCTCCCTCCACCATGAATTGGTCCAAACTGGGGGTTTTTAGAGGCTCCCTCCACCATGAATTTGCCCAAACTGGGCTGTTTAGAGGCTCCCTCCATCATGAATTGGTCCAAACTGGGGTTTTTAGAGGCTCCCTCCACCATGAATTGGTCCAAACTGGGCTGGTTAGAGGCTCCCTCCACCATGAATTTGCCCAAACTGGGCTGTTTAGAGGCTCCCTCCACCATGAATTGGTCCAAACTGGGGTTTTTAGAGGCTCCCTCCACCATGAATTGGTCCAAACTGGGCTGTTTAGAGGCTCCCTCCACCATGAATTGGTCCAAACTGGGGTTTTTAGAGGCTCCCTCCACCATGAATTGGTCCAAACTGGGGTTTTGAGAGGCTCCCTCCACCATGAATTGGTCCAAACTGGGGGTTTTTAGAGGCTCCCTCCACCATGAATTTGCCCAAACTGGGCTGTTTAGAGGCTCCCTCCATCATGAATTGGTCCAAACTGGGGTTTTTAGAGGCTCCCTCCACCATGAATTGGTCCAAACTGGGGTTTTTAGAGGCTCCCTCCACCATGAATTGGTCCAAACTGGGGTTTTTAGAGGCTCCCTCCACCATGAATTTGCCCAAACTGGGCTGTTTAGAGGCTCCCTCCACCATGAATTTGCCCAAACTGGGCTGTTTAGAGGCTCCCTCCACCATGAATTGGTCCAAACTGGGGTTTTTAGAGGCTCCCTCCACCATGAATTGGTCCAAACTGGGGTTTTTAGAGGCTCCCTCCACCATGAATTTGCCCAAACTCTGCTGGTTAGAGGCTCAATCCACCCTGATTTTCAAAACAAATGTTGGTGCCAACCTCAACTTACTACAAGGGCCAAATTCACTGCTGGTGACAAGCTCTCCTCACTGCAAGTGCCAAATACACATGTTTCAAGGTGTTTTCCTACTGTCAGAGAGGTGGTATTGAGTGTGTAAAGTGTGTAGTTGTTAGGCTGTGATGTTGGGGTAATAGAGGGTCTTTGGTGTGTTAGATGCCCCCAGACATGCTTCCCCTGCTGTCCCAGTGTCATTCCAGAGGTGTTGGCATCATTTCCTGGGTTGTCATAGTGGACTTGGTGACCCTCCAGACACGGATTTGGGTTTCCCCCTTAACGAGTATCTGTTCCCCATAGACTATAATGGGGTTCGAAACCCGTTCGAACACACGAACATTGAGCGGCTGTTCGAATCGAATTTCGAACCTCGAACATTTTAGTGTTCGCTCATCTCTAATTATAACGTTTTGAAACTCTCGGTTTCTTCTTCAGATATATCTAAAAACAATTTCTGAAGGCTGCATATTTATGTACAACAGGACACTAGGAATAGAATTTTAGGAGGGAGGGGGGAAGAGGCTTATTGGTATATACACGTAAACAATTCTACAGTTCCCAGGTTCTTATCAGTTCACAGAGTGGATTTATGGCTGTCTCAGTTCAGTGATTTCTGTAGGATGCCATGAAACCATGTGAGAGATTCATCCCATTCTCCAGAGTGTTAAATAAGGTCATGCACTTGTACTCATAAATCCGTCTGTTCTTCCTGGATTTAAAATTCCCTCTTAGGACCAAAATTTTCATGTCATTGGTGATATTATGATCTTCATTGCAGAAATGTTTTGACACAGGAAGGTCCAGTCTTTGTTCTCTAACTGTATGGCGATGTGAGTTTATCCTCATTCTGAGCTTCTGACCGGTCTCTCCAACATACAGATTTTCAGTGGAACATTTGGTGCATATTATTAAATACACTACATTAGGTGTGTTACAGGTGAACGTAACTGGGATTTTATATTCCCTATTAGAGTTTGGTATCTCTATCCTGTAAGTGGTCAGTATGTGAGGGTAGGTTTTGCACCTTTTCTGTCCACATGGAAATGTTCCTGTGTTAGTTGGAGGTGACAGTGAGCTGCTACATGTACTGAACCCTCCCTCCCACATCATTCATACATACACTAATCCACCCTCCCACACTATTCATACATATACTGTGGCACCCTCCCCAACACTCATATGTTTACTGAGGCCCCTCCCTCCCATTCAAACATTCACTGAGGACCCCCCTCCTATCCATTCATGCATGTTCCAAGGCCATTCCACCACTCTTCAAACATTTACTCAGGCCCATCCACTCATATGTTTAGATAAAATACTCTCCCCTATACATACATTTACTGAGAGAGAGAGTTCTTTAGTAAATGTGTGAATGGGGAAGAGGGGACCCTCAGTAAGACTCTCATCACATCACTTTTTCACATATGCACAGCTTACGGTGCATACTTTGTATTGATAGTTATATGCAAAAATGATGTACACTTGTCATAAATTGGGCCTGTGTGTGGCTGTTAGCATAACTGTTTTTGGTTTTATACACTAAACGGAGTATATCTTAAAAGTATTGGCAGGCTATTGTCATTGTCCATCGCTGTATAACTTCATACATTCATGTCCGTAAACGTTGGCACGCCTAAAATTTTAACAATTTAGCAGTGACCACTGGGGTGCTGCAGTAGGAATAATGCAATTTATGCTAAGGCTAGGTTCACATTTCATTCATAGAGTACATCTAAAATCGGAAAGAGAAAAGTTCTACAAGGAATCCTGGGGTCCACAGGCTACCATTTTTTTAGAGGACGAGCTCTCCATCTTTTGGGTCTGGATGTGGACCTGAATGACGGGGAGATGAACACTACTGTGAACCTAGCGTAAGCCTACTGTATTTTCTCCAGGACTGAGAGTTTACAGGTTGGTGCATGTTAAAAAATACTGTAGCCATAGTACATTTTCAGCATAATAAAACCAAATATATCATGTAATAGTAAATGATTTTGACATGCACACATCTACACAATCCTAATGCAGTTATTATTATAAAGTAATAAGCCTGTTTGAGGCTAACTGGCAAAATCCTTGATGAACATGAATCAACTTGATTTAACACTTTGAGGAATCCAAAAAGTTTGGAAACATAACATTTTTTTAAATGTATTTCTGCGTCTTTGAAGGTAACGGAGGGTTTAGGGCAGTTAGAAAGAAGTTAGTGATCTAATGATACCATCATGCCTGTAGATGGGATTGATAAAATAAAAATGAACCCCTAAACTAAACCTCTCCCACCGCTTAACTTCTAATTTATGTAGTTTTAAAAAAAATGTATGATTACCGTATATACTCGAGTATAAGCCGACCCAAATATAAGCCGAGGTCCCTAATTTTACCACAAAAAACTGGGAAAACTTATTGACTCGAGTATAAACCGAGGGGGGAAATGCAGCAGCTACTGGAAATTTTCAAAAATTAAAATGGTCGGAGTTTTTGGGTGCAAAAATTGTCATTTCTTTTGCAGGCTGCATAGAGCAGCTGCATAGAGCAGCCTGCAAAAGAGAGGCACTGCCAGTCGGGGAGCCTGTACAGGAGCTCTGAAGGGAATCCCCAGCCAGAGCTCTGAACGGAATCCCCAGCCGGCGGGACCTGAAGGAGAACTGTAGCTGGCCGGCAGCAGGAGCGCTGAGGGGAATTCCCGGCAGAAGCGCTTCTGCCGTCGGCCAGCCACAGTTCATAGGATCCCTCCTCCCTCCCTCGTACTGGGACATCGTAGAACATCTCCGCTGTAACACTTACAGCGGAGATGTTCTAGTTCCCCATGCCTGCAATCTCTGATTGCAGGCATGATTGCAGGGAGCTCCGAGGTGCCGGTTGGTATGGTGACCGCTCTGAAGCAGAGCTGCGCCATTATAGTTACAGACCCGGCATCCAGACACCGGGGCGGGTGCCGGGCCGCAGCATCGCCACGCTCATAGCAGGAGCGTAGCGATGCTGTCAATTTCAAACTGCAGACGTACTTACGGCAATTTCAAACTGCAGACGTACTTACGGTACGTCTGCTAGCAGGGCCGGAACGCAGATACACACCGGGTGCGGGCCTGAACTTACGTGGCCACGCCCCCCATAAGTACTTCTGCAGTTTGAAATGAGCAGCATCGCTACGCTCCTTCTATGAGCGTGGCGATGCTGTGGCCCGGCACCCGTCCCGGTGTCTGTATGCTGGGTCCGGATGCCGGGTCTGCAACTATATTACCGTAATGACCCGAGTATAAGCCGAGGCCGACTTTTTCAGCACAAAAACTGTGCTGAAAAACACGGCTTATACTTGAGTATATACGGTATATATATATTTTTTTATTGCATTTATCAAACCTCCTAGGGGTTTTGAACGCCAGGATCTGATCACTAATGCAATACATTGTAATGTATTGCAAAATATCGGCATAAAGAGGCATGCCATACAAATGAATGGCAGACAAGCCTTTGAGCCTTTAATAGACTCCCGGCTGCCATGACAATATGATGCCTGCAATCCCCAGCAAATTGGCGCCTCGGTCAACCTTGACTGAGGCATCAGGAGCTTTAATGTCCATGACTAGCGCGTGAACTGATCTCAGGCATTAGCGCCGTTTCTCTGCTGTATAATACTCAGCTTCTGAGCCGCAGCCATATTTTAATACCTGACATCCACCTTACTGTTATAGCAGATGTTGAAAAGAGGTTAAATAATAACTGTTCAGATTAACCCCTTCCCGACATCTGCCATACTAGTACAACGGATACTGAGTGTTTAACTATGGTGGCCTCCCAGTAGACATACGGTAGACAACCAGCACTAATGCCCTCGGTCGGTGCCCGCACCGATCAAGGGCATTAGCCCCTCCGGCAACTTGGTCAAAGCTGACCAAGGCACCATTTTCCCTGTGATCGCTGGCACCTGCAGTAAGCTGCGGGGCAGGGGTCATGTTGCTATGACAGCAAAGAGCCAGTGGCATAACTACCGTAGTAGCAGTGGTAGCTGCTGCCACAGGGCCCAGGACATTAATAGGCTCCTAAATATCCCCACATCTTCAAGGGTCTCATACCTTCCCTACCATAAGGAAAAGATAGGGTAGACAAATCACTGCTAGATGCAGGGCTGCAGATGCTTCTTGTAAAAGCTTCTGCACACAGCAGCTTCCTGTTCCGCCCCTCCCCCTCCTCAGTATTGGAGTGTGAAGGGAGACATTCTGTGCGATGTATCTGCTCTCTTCACTGCTAGACAGAACTGCACAGCCACATGTACAGTGGGGCAAAAAAGTATTTAGTCAGTCACCAATAGTGCAAGTTCCACCACTTAAAAAGATGAGAGGCGTCTGTAATTTACATCATAGGTAGACCTCAACTATGAGAGACAAAATGAGAAAACAAATCCAGAAAATCACATTGTCAGATTTTGTAAGAATTTATTTGCAAATTATGGTGGAAAATAAGTATTTGGTCACCTACAAACAATCAAGATTTCTGGCTCTCACAGACCTGTAACTTCTTCTTTAAGAGTCTCCTCTTTCCTCCACTCATTACCTGTAGTAATGGCACCTGTTTAAACTTATCAGTATAAAAAGACACCTGTGCACACCCTCAAACAGTCAGAATCCAAACTCCACTATGGTGAAGACCAAAGAGCTGTCAAAGGACACCAGAAACAAAATTGTA